>NC_141696.1:1161671948-1163032782 GCF_964263255.1 Lissotriton vulgaris
AACCAGACTCGAACTTTGACGTCCCCCCTGCACTCAACTATGAGCTGTATACTCTGTTTTTGTCATCGTACCAAAACAGTTTTGCTTGATAGCGTTTACTCATGTAACATACCTCCTGTTAGTTTTATACTGTTCCTATGCCAAATAGATTTTCTTGATAACCCTGCCCCTAAAATAGCTTTTTTGTCCACTTGTTAATTTAATTTGTCTTTTATCCTGATGTCTATGCCTGTCCTATGGAAAAACTGTTGTACTGTAACAATCAATGCTTTTTTGCATATTTGTAATGTTTTCTTTTTTAACCTGACGTTCATTTTTTTGTTCTATTGAAAAACTCTCTTCTCTTTAACAATCAACGCTCATGTAAAGCACTCTTATACCCATTGGTCCAGCCAGCGCGATAGAAAACCTGTAAAATAAATCAATAAACTCTGCAAAAGAGGTAGATTGTCTGGATGCTGACAGTTTCTCATATCAGCAAAATAACAAATGAAAATTATCAACAAAATTACAAATTCAAACTACATTCAGAATCTAGAGCCTATATGGCCAAACAAATAAACTGCAAATATTGACAAAACTTTCCTATATACTGTGTACACACTTTCAAAACTGGAACAAAGCACATTAATGAATAATATTTGGTCTCAAACTCTTATTGATGAAAAATCTAACTTTATTCACAGGTGATTGAATGGCATTTGTGTTTTATTTAAGATTCAGTGTAATCGTAATCACAGACATAACAGATAACATTCGAGAAATGAAGTCAACATTTAACAGTAGAGTAAAAGAAGTTCGTTCTAGAAAGAGCGCCATGATTTAGCCCTAAGAATAGCAATCTGAATACTATCATCAGATATACCTGCCAGTGTCCCGTGTAGTCGTCATAAAGGTTCCAGTGTTCTTGATTACATGCTGCTATCCATTTCTCTTTAAATAAGTTACATCATTTGAAATAGCTGAACATTGTGATAGTGACCACAGACCACAACTGTTATTGTTAAACATAACAATAAACAAACATCAGCTGTTTATTCAAAAGCTTTTCACAGATTTCAATCAAACTATAGAATGGAAAGCATCCGTGGTAAATGACTTGACTTTAGGATAACAAGATAACACATGTATGAGGGAAAACATTGTAAAACTATGGGAAACTCTTGTAAAAACGGCATTAGACTTAGGGTCTGATTTAGATCTCGGACGGTGTGTTACTCTGTCCGCCGAAATATAAATCCCATTATATCCTATGAGTTTTATATTTCGGCTTGCAGGATATCTGTCACCATTGTGATGGAGTAACCCATCCGCAAAGATATAAATCGGGCCTGTAGTTGCTCCATCAGTAAACATGTTAAGTTCATATAGGCAAAAAACCAAAGAAAGAACATACATGTAAGGAACCTGGGGTGTTATACTACCTAGATGAGACAAAATAAAATGGCACTCAATAGGCTTAAAACATTTTCAGCTTATTACCAAATTTAGAGAAAGAGCTTGAAATAGCTGATCTAAAGAAGAATTATAAAACAGAAGTGTGGTTGGCCAAGGAGTCATTTTATGCAAAAAGATGTTATGTTATGTTATAAGTATTTATACAGTGCAAGTACACCGGATGACCTCTTGGCACTAGAAAACAGAACTACCACACAACACTGGCAATTATAATCATACGCCTGTTTAAAAAGCCAGGTTTTCAACAGCTGTCGACATCCGATATAGCAGGAGGTCATTCTGATTTCAACTGGCATGGAATTTCATATTTTAGGGTTAAAATCTAGCCCCACAAAATCTTTTCTTTTTAACAAGAGGAATGCTAAGCTGAGTCAGATGGGGAGATCTTAAATTGAGGATTGTTGTGTATTTTTGAACACAAGTTGAAATAAAGTCTGGACTGCTGCTATATAAAGATTGAAAAATAATGCAACTAGTCTTAAATACTGTAGGTTGTTTCTCCAGGAGCCAGTGTAATTCCCTCAACAAGGGGGTGGAGTCTCATTTCCTAGGTTTCTGATAAATAAGCCTGGCCACTTTGTTTTTTGCCAGTTTTAGCCTTTGGTTACGGACCTCTGGAAGACCTAAATAGAGGGAATTTGCATTATCTAGCCTAGAGATTACTAATGTCATAACTACCTGAATTAGGGCTTCAAAGGTAAGAAATTTACAGATTTTTCTTATTTTGCACAGTTGCGGGGAGGAATATGATATAACAGCTCCTATTTGTTGTTTCAAGGTCAAATATTTGTCAATAAAATCTCCAAGGCTCTTGACTGAACTCTTGGTCTCGGGTGGGGTGCCCAATTCTACTGGCCAAAAGCTAGAACTCCATGTGTCAAACTTGGTACTGGCAATGAAGATTTCCGTCTTGTCAGAATTTAGCTTCAGCTGAATGCAGGTCATCCAGTCAATGATAAACAACAGTAGATTTTGAAAGGCAGCATGAGAATCTGGTTAATTGTTGTTAGCAAAGAGAAATTGCACATCGTCTGTATAATTATAAATGTTCACATTCATCTTTACCAGAGAGTATACGAGGGGATGCATAAATAGATTAAAATGGTGGGGCGACAGAGAGGACCCCTGAGGCTCCTCACAGGAGAGTTGAAACTCGGGGGAGCCGAAAGGGAATAAGTGGACGGACTGGCAGCGGTCTTTCAAAAATATATTCTCCAGTTCAGCGCTGAGTCCTGAAGATCCGTGTATCCGACACAGCTGGTCAAAAGATCATGGTGGACCTTGTCAAAAGCCGCGGAGAGATTAAGGAGGACCAGCACCCGATGGTTGACTCTGTCTGCTGCCTCCTTCATATCACCCACAATTTATAAAATGACTGCTGCAGTAGAATGGGCTGGTCAGAAGCCTGCCTGGTGGGGCTCCAGGAAATATGGGCCTATGTTATGAATTGCACACATTTACATGATACAAAAAGATCTTAGATACAGGAACAAATTCTTTGAATCTATATTAGTATTTGGCAGGATAGGCGTACAGGCCAGAGAACACAAATGCAAGTCTTAAAATAAAAAGTGTATATTTGAGTTACATGTTTGGAAAAATATATGTAGGCTTACATAACCCTACAATGGTTCAATGTTAGAGACAATAAGAACCAAATTACCACCATAACTGTCATATGGTGCGAAAGCATTCACAACTAGTCTCCATTTAGCCAAGACTATCATTTACGCAGCTGCATAATATTCATAATTAGGGTGCCAAGTGCATTCTCATTAAACTAATTGAGACTGGAGTTTGGCTTTGTCAAACCCAAACTAATTTTGAACTTGTTATTTATAACCTTTTGCTATTAACTGCAGAGCGCTGCAGAAAATTAACTTATGAGCAGGGTATGAACAGAAATGTTGTGTAATACTATAATTGAGAATGAAAGAATAAACGTACTCATTAATCAATTTAACATCACAGCTGGATGGCATACTTCAAACAACAATCTTAACATCAAAACTCAAATTGAAGAAATGTTGTCCATTCTAGCCAAATTAGTGATTATGGTGCCTTTAACGTAATCAAAAATAAGAATCTTGTCATAGAATCCCTTTCATCCTTCAGCCTTCTTAATGAAGCTTTGAAGCCAGAATTAAAAGATGTTTTTAAGAGGCTTTGCTTTAAATTTCTCTCAATTGCGAATATTAGAGCTACTTGGGAATATAATAACAAAGCCTTTTGCAGCTGTTGTCACTTATATTTAGACATATAGTTCGAATGGGCTAAAGGGTAGTATTTAATAGTGCACGTATGGTTTATTTAGAAACACTGGGTGTTTTTTGGCAGTCTGACCATGTCTAGTTAAGTTATAACTGGATTTGTATAATTGTATATATGATGTGTATAATTGTATATATGTAAATTTTGTACATAGACCGCTGACCGTTTGAATATATTGATTTATTTACGACGAAATGTATGGTTATACATATATTTTCTTGATTCTTTAGACCAAAATAATTACTAGCCCTAGTCCTGATGAGGCCAGAATGACGATGGCTGAAACGCGTCGACATTTTGTTTGAAGAAGATCCCAGCCAAATTATTTGAATTAATGAAAAAATATTATTCACAAGGAGTAAAAAGTTTTGAAGATAGTCTAAGGAGACATGGACTATGTATACTGCTTGTGTTAGGTCTGGTGGAGCTTACTTTGAGAGGAATGCGGAGTCTGTACATTTAGCGAGCATCCTCTATTTATTATAAAAAAATCGGGCTATTATAGTTTGAATACATCCTTCTGATTTATATTTGTATGTATATATATATATGTGTTTTATATATGTTTATGTAAAAAGTAATGTGTAAATATATATACGTGTGTGTTCGTTTGTTTGAAGTGGGCCTATAAATCATACAAGCCCCAATTTAATTTGAAATCCTTTTCAATCTAAATAAAAAAATCAATAAGAGAACAACATATGGTATTGCTCTGTGGAGATGGGAAATTTTACTAATACAAAATAGTGTTTCCAGACAATTTATTTTGTAGGGGTAGATAATTAAACTTTCTCACCCCTTTCCATTAACTCCATTAATAGTGTCCCAGGCACCACTTTGCTTTATGTAGTACTTTATTTACCCAGATGCCTGTGGCTTACCGGATTTACCCTGAATTTGAAAGCGGTCACTTATGTAGAAGCATTGATGAATCTATATCACATGAATTTTATTTATACCTCACAAGTTAAACTACTCATGTTAAACACTTAAACCCGATCTTCCAAAGGTACTAGTTTGGCACTCTTGTAGAGGCTATAATACCATATGTAAAAGGTACTGACACGAGCCTTATCAGAAGACTGAAAACATTTATACAAATTGCTTTAAGAACTTTAGAAGAAAAAAAATTACATGCATCATGAACTTGTATATTTATAAATTGCAATCTAGTCGTTAATTGGCTAATATTTTTCAATTGTATTGATCATCCTTAATTGTAACCCAGTCAAGGTTTATGGATTGAAAAAGGAAAAAATACATATAGATGTTTGTATTGAGCTGTTAAGTATGTAAGATTTTTATTAAGTATAAAAATCTGTTTATACTTTGCAATGCATCTTATTATATTTAATTGGTCATATTTAATGAAATGTATAAATTCATCAATAAAACACGATTTCTTACATACTAAACACTTTGACATATAGACATTTATGAAGCACTCCAAATTTTCTAGAAATAAGTGATATCAATTGCTGAAGATTTTGTAAGTTAAAAAGTTCACCTGTCACTGCTGTCTCCACCTTCGTTCCCTCTATAGCATGTAGACAAACAGTATTCTTGCAGATCTTTCACACTGGTAGTGACTTAACACCAGTGATTAGTTATACCATGACAAACATCTCATTTTTGTGCTGTACTGCTGGGCCCAGACTCAACTTCAACCACTTGTGTTCGAGAAAGAGAAGAGGCGGCTGCCTTAGCCCAGGGGTCAATGTGAGAGACACTGCAATGCTACTAATTCCATGGAGCACATTATGGCATAACACTATGCACCTACTTACAGTATGAGTTTATCTCACTTCACGGACTAAACCTTTGTGCTGCAGATTGCTATTTAGTGGCCAGTCAGCATCGCGCTTTGCAGTATTATTGTGTATTGCGACAGCTTTAGGCTTTGCCTATGGCAAAATCTATATCAGCAGATTGCATTTGACCAACTGAATCAATTTCAGTTAAACCCAATATCACTTTCATAAGTATTTCAGTCCTTTCCAGCAACTTCCATCTGTTAACCCTCACCCTGCCTTGCTCTTTCTATACTCGTGGAATTGCAATTCATTATTGAAACAGTACTCAGCCTGTAGGACCAAGCAAGAAGTGCTAAGCAACGTCAAACTGCACCGAGCGCTAGCTTATGCTTCTACGATAGTCTGCCTAATTCCCTTTCTGCTACCCGAAAACCTTGCTGCACCCATCTTCCTGAGTAAGCAAAAGCAATGCTGTGGTGCAGAGAGGTGCTCACAATGGAGCGGGCCTGACCATGCTCATACTCAGCTGCTTCTGCAAATTACTGGGAAAGAGGTTGGGATCCTCTATCTCAGAATTCACAGCACTCTATAGTGTATGACCTCTTGTATCGATCAGTTTCACATGTATAAGACTAAATAATATATTGCATCAAAAGCAATTTGGTTACCAAATACTTGTGGTGCACTCAAACTCCCTCTGCATTAGTGATGCTTGTCCAAATAAGGTATCCACAAGATAGATAAATAGAGATATTAATGTATCTGAGATTGTATTTATTTCTAGTCTATTGAAGCGCTGAAAATCTAATTCCAGTAATTTCCTTAGACTGCTGCTGGTGGGGCTGGGGAGCAATATAGTCCTGTATTATACTGGCATTTGCATAAGGGTTCTTTGAAGTTAGAGCTGGACTTCTAGTTAGAGAGACAGATGGGATTGTGCTGTTGGGCTTCAGAGAGGAGAAGCACTGAAACATTTCTCACCAGCCAAATCCTCTACATCATAGGCTGCCTGGGAGTCCGATATAAAAGGGTGAAAGAGATATTATGAGTTGGCACAAATTGTTGAGCGAGCACCAGAAGGAAGGTAGTATTTCTTGCAGGAAATCACAATGCAGGTGGAAGCAACTATGCTAGTCCGAGGTGCTAGGATTGGTCATGTCCAATGTAGGTAAACCATTAGGAGTTACTGACCTAAATGTAGAGAGATCGCGAGCCCAATTGCAGTGGGAAAATGGGCTGCACCTGATTACTTTTCCTGGCCACAGAGTGGCCGTAGCCTTTGAGGGACTACTTCTGAGTACCTCAGTATGCACTGAGTAAATACCAATGCCACAAAGTTGTAGTACAAACCAGGGATGGTATTACCTTGTTATTCTGAGTTCCACACAGTTGAATGGCAGATGGCACAGTAATACTGGATGTTTCCCCCATTCTAAAATCTTGAACTCAGGTTATTAAGGTTTCCCCACTCAAATTCCGGGAGGTATTAATTAACTGTCAACATCTGTGTGTGGAGGGGTGGGGGGGGGGTAGTGAATGTGTGGTAATTTTAAACACTCATGTGCTCCCATATAGTGATTCCTATGGGCTATCTGTGCATACATTTGGAAATGTATTAACTCTCGCAGTCCATGCCTACATTTAAAGTGGCCCAGTGTTTTGAACACCATGCCCTCATTTGCTGAAGGGACTTGGAGTTGCTGATGGTCCATTGGTTGTGCCATGGTGCCACCTTGGGCACTGTTGAGCCATTTGATTGTCATTTTCGCAGGCGTGTTTTACATTCCATATTTTTCGGTAGCCACAGAGACTTCGTCCTACAGAAACTGATGTCTATGCCACAAGTGGATTCAGTACAGAAGTGGCGACATTGATGTGTGACAGTGCAGAGCTGGACACCTTTTCCTACACATGCTTTCCACAGGCGCAGACGCTTCATGAATTTCCTGTACAGAGCTATAAACAGAAGCTACTCACAAAACTAAAGAGAAATGCCGTTTGTAATTAGACTTTTTTCTTAGCTTTTACTCTCTAACATGATTTCACCAGAACACGAATAAACTACGCGAGCAGCGATGCACTTTGTATTGTTATCCAAAAGCATTACAGTGGAGTATCTCAAGTGCATATTGTTGTCATCTGTTCTGCATCAGTAATAATTGTGAATGTAGGAGGGCTCGAACCATCTGGAAGCGCTGGTGTATATTCATATACTTCGTGCGCGTTTTTCCTTTTTTGTGTATGAAAAAGAAAAGCTCCCACAGGAGAGCTCCAGCACCACCTAGACATAAGTGCTTACGCATGTTCATTATCCACAGGCAAGACTGGAGACAGCCATGTCCGCATTATCCTTTAAACACCTGCGCTGGGGGGATGGGTGAAGGAAGCGATACATTTTCTCAGGTTCCATACCGAAAAGAGCTCATTTCGTTAAGGGGATAATTTACAATGAGTCTTAAAAGGGAAAGACCACTGACTGTAAGATTCTGCCCATCGTTTAAGAGGAAAATACTGCTTGCAATTGAAACCTGGTGGGAAAAGTACTAATAACTCCTTTTCCTTTGCAAAAAATGGGACAGTCTAAAAACGGTACTTTTTACCACTGTTCTTAAATTTTGTTACAACCATAACCAGCTGTGGCAATCTTCGGTGTAGGCCAGGTAGGGTCGCCACCCGTTCAAGTAATGACAGGAGATTGTTTCTTGTAATCGAGTTTCCAATCACTGTCCATTGAAATCACACTTTTGTTTTTGTCTTTTGATATTGTTTGCAGTTGGGTTATGTTACTACTGGTTGTTGTATATAGCTCTCACTTAGGACCAGATAGACGAAGCACTAGTAACAAAATACTGGTTGCAATGTGCGACCAGTATTCATGATCCTAATGTGTTATTTTTATTAACCGACCCATGTATTTATTGGTTGGTTTACAAAATACTGATTGGTAGTGGGTCACACTTTGATCTACCTCATGAATATTAATGAAGTAGGATGCAAATTGTGACCCATTATGAATTGCAGCCATTATATGGATGAAGGCTTGCTGCATACCACCATTCCTGTGATTGCTTTTAAAAAATACAGCCCATTTTCCTCTAAGGAAAATGGATACATTTACAATAAAATGAAACGTTAAAGTAACATTTTTAAGAGTAGGCAGTGTGCCAGGGGACCACTTACACAACTTAAAAATGTTCACATCAACATTCAGAAACATGAAGTAGTCCCTTCAGTACCCCTGCTTCTTAGACAGGTGGCTACCACTATATTTGAATAGTCAGTAAAATATTAATATTTTGTGACTGAATTCCCATTGCAGATCCTTAATACATTCCATTCCAAATCTGTATTTAAAAGAGGATCGGTAAACATGCCCCTTCCAAATGCAATCACAAACCCAGATTGTGATTCAGTACATGTTACTGAATCACAGTCTCTTTTCATACTTGCCAACAAGTTTTTTTGCATCACAAACTGGCTGGTTCTGCAACTAAGAACTTTTGCAACTGAAACAAAGCTTCGTACATCTGGCCGTCTATTGCTTAAATGCAGAAAGTGTTGCCATGACGTGCCATGCTGACGGTATATTTACAAGTGGTAACATGATACTAGTGGCATAAATAATCAAGAATAACATCCCTGACATTACCAGTAGGTAGAGTAGTGATCAGAGTAGAATTGTTCTTTACCACTGAAATGAGACCGCTAGGGTCCTTCACCTCACTGTACGAAGGAGACAATCTGAATTAACTTGGACAACCAAGGGGTTCGAGGGGCAATGGATTGTGTTTACCAGTGGCTGTAAGATAACTTTGAAATGGGGAGTGACCCTGAGAGTCATGCATTTCTAAAGACTGGAACTTTAGTTTAATATACTTTGCTGTTAATTTTGAAGAAAACCTTTATGCAATGGAGAAGAAATTGTTGAAGATCTAAACTCGCTGTTATATTCTGTAGGAATGACGCAGGGGGTCTGTCTGTATACCTTCCAGAGGATGCAAACATATAGGTCGACTTTATGTTTCTTCAAAATTTCGAAGAGACACTTTGAACAAAAACAATCTTGTAACTTGGCAGATATTTATGCACAACACAGAATCAAAAGGGAGCAAAGATAATCTCATAAAAATATTTCTTAAAAAGAGGACAGTTAGAGACATGCAATTCTAGAAGACATTTCACCTCCCTCAACGCGAATTGGTTATAATGATAAAGCTAGACAGCAACAGCCTCTTTTTAGAGAAAAACTGCAACTTCAATATTTCAAGATTTGGCAATTAATATATCGAGCCAGTGTCTCGCCCAAATTGAGAAACAAATCTTTATGAAACCACATCATACGTCCATATATACTATGAATCTAATCAAAACAAAGTTTGATTTATTTTGCTTTAAAAGAGAACTAAGATTTAAGGTTTTCTTTAATCAACATAACCTCTACAATCTTCCAATGAAAAGTCACCATATAAAGTATTGATATGGCATTTTCTGGGCCCACGACCTTTCTATCTGACTGAGAGGTGATGGGACTTGGTAGTAATATCAATTACATTTAATTAACAGTGCAACCCATTTGGCTACACAATGAGGACTAGGAATCATAGCTTGGGTTAAGAAGGCTTATTAGAAATTCAGAATTAAGTTCAAAACACAGCTCTTGACACCATGCTATAAAGATACATAATTACAACTGGGAAACCCAACCTCCTAAAGAAAATTAGGCATACCAGGATTAAACAGACAAGGTATTCTGTCACTGCTGTACAGGAAATTAATAGAAGTAACTGATGGTCAGAGATAAGTCTCAAGTGTTGTTTTCTATGCATAGGTAAATCCAGGGCAACTAAAATTAAGGTCCAAGCAAAGAGGATGGTTCAGTTAACTCTAAAGAGTCTCAACAATCTGAGAATTCCATTAAGGAAATTATAGTCAAGCAAGGGAAATTAAGTTTAGAAGGTGTCAGCATCGCAGAAGCTTGATCAAGAGCCTTTTATGGGTCAGAGATAAAGTGTTAGCCAAAGCCACACTTAGGAAGAATCAGCTAGGCATTGAGGGCTAAACCTGAAAGGTTCAAGGGAAATGCTTTAAGCATTCGGGATCTACACATAAGGGTCAGGAAGTCTCCCAGAGAACATTTTTCTATCTAGTCTGGTATGCATCCATCTAGAGCAAAAGGAAAACTGCTAGGAGTTCAGGAACTGTGGCTTCCTCCCCCCATATAGCACGTGTTCATAGCCCCCTTGTACTAGCGCCTCCCAGGCCATAAAGACCTACTGGTATTTTCCCTGTGGTGAATTTCTTTTCAAACTTTTCTAAAAAGTGATGAGGCTGTTTCCTTCATTCACTGCTTGAATATTTGTTTATTTAATGCTGGCCAAAACTGTCTATGGACTTTGGAATGGTGTATCGGATGACCCCTGACCTAGAAACAAAGTTGTGTTGGCCTCTGCAGCCTATCTCTTATGTCATCTGTCTTTTCTGGTCTTGAGGAGGGTTCACTCGCTGCATTCCACCTTGAAAGTGAGAGGGTGAGTGCCATCTTGATGGGGGAGGGAAGAATTTGGTACCAAATAAGCTCGGGCTCATCTGACAGCACGGTGACAGTGATGAAAGCTTCACTCACCTAGCATAATATTTTATACTTTCCATTTTCTGTCGGAGGCCTTTAATTCCCACCCCTGAAGAAGTACCACTGAGTAAGCATGGGCGAATTTTGCGAATCTCGCGTTCGCGAATTTTGCGGATTTGCGAACTCACAATCCGCAAAATCCGCGAATTCTCGCGAATTTGCGGATTTTTTTTTGTGTGTTCGCGCGGGTTTCTGCCATTTCGCGAGGGTTTTGTACAATTTCGCAAACGCGAACTTACCTGTCGGGTCGCAAGTTTTGCGAACTTGTTGTTTCTACGTGTCCAGCCTGTTTGGGACACTCTTCTTCATCACTGCCACTCTCTGTCACCACTGCCACTCTCTGACTACTCATGCCACCCTCTGGCCCACCCATGCCACCCTCTGTTTCATCACCGCACCCTCTGGTTGTCCAGTGTACATTATTTTCGGCAAAGCAAAGCACACCTTCCCTGCCTCAAGTGACCTGAATTAATTTGGGGCTGATTAATGTGTCACAGAATATTTTTTTAGCTGGCACCTGCTTCCTTAGTGCTTCCTGATTAGTGTTCTTTTGCACTTGCTAAGTGCTTTCATTGTTGCAAAATTACCTGCCCTGCCCCAACTGACAATAATGAATTAGGGGCTGATTAATGTGTCACTGGATTTGAACTTCCAGCCTGGCTCCTGCTTGTCTGCCTTAGCTGTAATTCAGGACCTTTGTGTAACTATTCTGAGGGTCAGAGCAGGGTCACATAATAGTTGCAAGTAGGCAACTGAACTCTGGAGGGGCCCCTCAGGAAGCACTACAAGAAATGGCTACTAATGATGAGCTTGAACTTTTGAACCTGGTAAGTAGTTTCAGTTTTGCTAAAATCGTATTTCTGCAATTTAGCGCTTATTCGCGGGGCGCAAAGTTGAACTGGGAAGCCGCGAACTCACACGAACAGTGCGAGCAAGCCATAAAATCCGCTGCTCGCGGATTTGCGGATTTTGCGGGAAATTCGCGAATCTCGCGGATTGCGAATTTACCGAAAATCCGCAAAATCCGCGAGCGGAACGGATTTTCCGCCCATGCTTACCACTGAGGCAAAATGCACTGATCAGGCAATATAAACTATTGTTTAGCAACAATGACATCATTTGGCATAAATATACAAATTGCAAATTTTAATTTGAGTTGTGGATCATCTTTTAAATTTGGGTTCTCCACTAAAAATAACATTGGTGGACTTATTCAGTCTAAATATCTGTAAAAGTGTGAACTTTCCCCTGCCAGCTTTTTGTATCCCTCACCCAGCAACACTATAGTGTAACTCTTCATTTCCTCTTGATAGACCTATATTTGTCAAGGCCTTGATCTAGAGAACGGAAGCTGGAAAAAGAGAATTTTGCCAGCTCACAACTACATGAGCAGACACAATAACAAATTGTATTAGTAAAATATACTTGCATCATTTCTACATTGTTTTAGTTGATGAGTTGCATGGTTGGCAGCCAGGAAAATGGGAAAATACAGTCAAATGGTTTTGCTAACAAACAAGTTGCTGTTTTGAAAGTGAGTGTATATATTTGTAATGTGACTCAATTGACCCCATTAGGAACCTGTCTTGTAAAATCCTTTAACTCTAAATATTACATGACAGTGCCAATATAGGGGTCCATTAGGATGGCGGACGGATTGCCCCCGCCATGCAGGCGGTGGCGATCCGTCCGCCATCCCTGCACGTCCGCCACCTTTCTTCCCCCCGCCATATTACGATGGCGGGGTGGACCGTGGCGAAGGGGAAGACCGTCCGCCGCTTTACCGCCGCGGTCGGCTTGCGACCGCGGCGGAAAAGGCCTGATATGGTGGCGGTGTCTATCAGACACCGCCAGCCATATTAGGATGGCCAGTGAGGAATGCCTTTCCGTGGTGGCAGGCATACTGTCTTTGCTTTGGGGGCCCGTTGCGGGCCCCCAGGGTGAAGGGGGGGTGCACATGGGTAGCCCCCAGCATTTCAATGTACACCATGACAGGCACCGCGCGGTGCCTGTCATGTTGTGCATTGAAATGTAGAACGTGCATTTTTTGCATTGCGGCGGCCGGTGCTTCAAGCACCATCCGCCGCAAGGTAAAAATTGCGGGATGCACCCTCCACTGTGGCGGATGCATCCTAATTGGGGGCACGGTTCCTCCACCCTTGTGGCGGACGGTACCGGCCCCCGACAGGATGGCGGACGGACTTTGTCCGTCCGCCATCCTAATGGACCTCCTAGATCCCTTCCATCCTGCTACAAACTTGGTCTAATTTTTCTACAGAATTTAAACTCACACCTGCAACGGTGAAACCCATTTTTTGCCTATCCAGGATAGTCAGATATACCCTAATATGAACCATGAGCTATAAAAATAGTAAACTCAGGCTGGCTTTGTGGCCGTATGCAATATAGTTGACCACATAGGATTTGTATGAAAAGGTTACATCTGCGTCACTTACTTTCCTACCTGTAAACCAGTGGCTGCAAAATGATTACACAAACACAGCAAAATGTCAAAATGAGCTGACCATCAATCTTATTAGACCTATATGTATATCCCAGGCTTCAGACCTTATGGAGTGGTGTATTTGGTAAAAATTGTGCTTTTGTAGTTTATTATTAAATCATTCAAATGCTACTCTTATGCATTGCCCCGAGGCCTCACACAGTGACATAAGTTCTTATTTAATATTAGAAAACTGGAATGTTGAGAGCACCATTGTAGCCAATGAAATGACTCTGGAGGCATTCTAACCTTAGTGGGTAGAATGTTCTAATAACCTTATAGCCCTTGTGCCACAGGCTACACCGGTTGTTGAAGGCCCTCTCCCTCCTTATAATTTGTGGTGTGAGGCTCAGGTGTATAACTTAGTTCAGGCCATTTAATAAGGGGTCTAGCCCTGTCCAGCAGGCTATAGGGCTGTATTCTTGGGCTTAACAATTGCACAGTTGATATATTCTAGATCTTGGACCGAGATCCATGCCCCATCTTTTAGAGTTCTACTGATCCGAGAGAATGGCCAGCATTTGAAGTAATACAATACGTATCTTTGATATCTTTAACATTATCTCGCAGTCTTATTTGCTTTATATGGAAACTAACAGGGCTATCTCTCTAGATTCATTGTTTATTATGTTTACTATAACTGCCTATATAGACCCTCAGAGGTTACGCTATGATGTAAATATCGAAAGGTTATGTTGTGTGGCTGTGCGCATGTCCATTCCGCCTTTGATATCACAAAATTTACCTCAATAAAAAAGGTTTCCTGGTGATTAAGTCACTTGCCTTAGGGTGAGGTTGTGAGTCTAAATCTTTGTCACTTTTGGATTTTCCAGCTCTTTGGATGGTGAAGTGTCAAATGCATGGTTTAAGTTTTCACTGTGCTGGAAGTTTTCCATTGGTTGGTGAGTTCTATAGGTCAATTTCTTCATTTATGCTGGGCATTCACCGGGCAGATTGGGGATAACGATTTTCTATGTAGCATGTGACTTTATGTCATACTAGCAGCCCATCCCGACGATGTCTGGGTATACACACTCCCACAACGGAGTCCTGTGAACACTTGTTTTGCATGATTTCCGCGCCCGCTTTTTGCCGAATGCCCGTTGAATGCCGTGCCGATTGCTGTATGGTCACACCCCCACATGCCCACAAAGAAGCCCTGTAAACGCTTGTTTTACCTGATGTCCGCCCCCAGCACAACGCACACGCTTGTTTTACCTGATTTCCACCCCCAGCTTTCCGCCCCCAGCACAACGCACACGGCCACAAGGAAGTACTAACACGTAGCGTTGGCCACGCCCCCACATGCCCACAACAAAGCCCTGTAAATGCTTGTTTTACCTGATTTTAACCTGATTTCTGCCCCCAGCTTTCCGCCCCCAAGCACAACGCACACACTTGTTTTACCTGCTTTCCACCCCCAACTTTCCGCCCCCAGCACAATGCACACGGCCACAAGGAAGTACTAACACGTAGCAATCAATCAATCAATCACGGCATTTATAAAGCACGCTACTCACCCGGGAGGGTCTCAAGGCGCTGGGGGAGAGGGGTATGTTACTGCTCGAACAGCCAGGTCTTGAGCTGCTTCCTGAAGGAGAGATGGTCTTGGGTTCGCCGAAGGTGGGTGGGGAGGGAGTTCCAAGTCTTGGCTGCCAGGTAGAGAAGGATCTTCCTCCGGCGGTGGCTCTGCGGATGGGTGGTACGGTGGCGAGTGCGTGGCTGGTCGATCATCGCTGGCGGGTGGGCGTGTAGAAGGTCATGCGGTCGTTGAGGTTCTTGGGGCCCAGGTCGTGGAGAGCCTTGTGTGCGTGGGTGAGGAGTCTGAGCGTGATTCTCTTGCTGACGGGGAGCCAGTGCAGGTCTCTCAGGTGTCCGGTAATGTGGCTGTGTCGAAGGATGTCCAGGATGAGTCGTGCTGAGGCGTTCTGGATGCGTTGGAGTCTTTTTTGAAGTTTGGCTGTGGTTCCGGCGTAGAGGGTGTTCCCGTAGTCCAGTCGGCTGGTGACGAGTGCCTGGGTGACGGTCTTCCTGGTTTCAGTGGGGATCCATCTGAAGATCTTGCGGAGCATGCGCAGGGTGTTGAAGCACGAGGATGATACAGCGTTGACTTGTCTGGTTATTGACAGGGAAGAGTCCAGGATGAAGCCCAGGTTGCGTGCGTGGTCCGTTAGTTTGGGAGCTGTGCCCAGAGCCGGGGGCCACCAGGAGTCGTCCCAGGCGGAGGGTGATGATCCCTGGATGAGGACTTCCGTCTTGTCTGAGTTCAGTTTAAGGCGGCTGTTCCTCATGCAGTCGGCGACGTCTTTCATCCCTTCGTGTAGGTTGGCTCTGGCGGCGGTGGGGTCGTTGGTGAAGGAGAGGATGAGCTGGGTGTCGTCGGCGTAGGAGATGATGTTGAGGTTGTGTTGGCATGCGATGGCTGCGAGGGGGCTCATGTAGATGTTGAAGAGGGTTGGACTGAGTGAAGATCCTTGTGGTACGTCGCAGATGACTTCGGTGGCCTCGGATCTGAACGGAGGCAGGCGGACTCTCTGGGTTCTTCCGGTGAGGAATGAGATGATCCACTCCAGCGCTTTCTCTCGGATTCCGATGTTGCTGAGGCGCTTCACTAGGGTGCGGTGGCAGACAGTGTCGAACGCTGCAGAGAGGTCCAGGAGGATGAGGGCCGCTGTTTGCCCATTGTCGATCAGTGTTCTGATGTCATCGGTGGCTGCAATTAGGGCGGTCTCGGTGCTGTGGTTGGCCCGAAACCCGGACTGCGAGGGGTCGAGGGATCCGTTCGTCTCGAGGAAGGCGGCAAGCTGTTTGTTGACGATCTTCTCGATGACTTTGGCCGGAAAAGGAAGGAGCTAGATGGGACGGTAGTTCTTGAGGTCGGTGGGGTCCGCCGTTGGTTTCTTCAGGAGGGCGGTCAGCTCGGCGTGCTTCCAGCTCTCCGGGAAGGTGGCGGTGTGGAAGGAGGAGTTGATGGTGTCTCGGAGACGGGGTGCGATGATGGCATCGGCTTTGTTGAAGACGTGGTGTGGGCACAGGTCGGTTGGTGATCCGGAGTGGATGGAGTTCATCGTGCAGCTGGTGTCTTAGGTGTTGATCGGGGTCCAGTTGCAGAGGGTGGTGGTGGCGGGCGTTGGTTCGGTGGTAGGGTGCGTGGTCTGTGCGTCAAAGCTGTTGTGTATGCCGGCGATCTTGCGGTGGAAGAACGAGGCGAGTGAGTTTCAGAGGTCTTGCGAGGGAGTGATGTTGTTGTTTCCGGCGCTGGGGTTGGAGAACTCTTTGACGATGCTGAAGAGTTCCTTGCTGTCGTGGGCGTTGTTGTCCAGTCGTTCGTTGAGTGCCGTCTTCTTGGTGGCGCGGATCAGCTGATGGTGCTTGCGGGTGGCGTGCTTGAGGGCGGTCCTGTTATCTGTGGTCTGGTCGAGCCGCCAGGCTTTCTCGAGGGTGCAGCAGTTCTTCTTGGATTCCTTGAGATCGTCGGTGAACCAGGGGGTTTTCTTGCTGCCGGGTCTGCTGGGAGGGTTCCTTAGTGGTGCGAGGTCATCGGCGCAGGCGGTCAGCCACTTGGTGAGGTTGCTGGCTGCTTCGTTGGGGTCCGTTGTGCTGGTGGGAGTGTTCTGGCTGAGGGAGGCGGTGAGCTGCTCGGCGGTGATCTTGCTCCAGCTTCGGCGGGGGACCTGTTGCGGGTGGTGGTGGGTCGTAGTTCTTCTGAAGCTGAAGTGGACGCAGCTGTGGTCGGTCCAGTGAAGTCCGGTGGCGTGGCTGAAGGAGATGTGCTTGCTGGATGAGAAGACGGGGTCAAGCGTGTGGCCGGCGTAGTGGGTGGGGGTGTTCACCAGTTGCTAGAGTCCGAGGTTGGCGAGGTTGTCCAGCAGGGCGGTGGTGTTTCTGTCGTTGTTGTTCTCCAGGTGGAAGTTGAGGTCCCCTAGGAGGATGTAGTCGGCGGAGGGAAGGGCGTGCGGGCTGATGAAGTCTGTGATGTCTTCGCTGAATTGTGTGCGTGGTCCCGGTGGTCTGTAGATGAGGGTGCCTCGGAGGGTGGTCTTGGGGTCAGCGTGTATCTGGAAGTCCAGGTGTTCGGCGGCGGTGAAGGTTTCGTCGGAGTTAGTCGAGATGCGGATGGTGTTCTTGTGTACGATGGCGATGCCTCCTCCCGTCTGGTTGACGCGATCCTTCCGGGTGATCTTGTATCCGTCCGGGATGGCTATGGCGATGTCGGGCGCTGAGGAGGCATTCATCCAGGTTTCGGTGAGGAAGGCGACGTCCGGTTCTATCGTGTCGAGCAGGTCCCAGAGTTCCACTGCGTGCCTGTGGACGGAGCGGGTGTTGAGCAGGATGCACTTCAGGTGGTTGCTGCTGGTGCTGGACTTGGCAGGGGCGGTGCAGGTCCGGTAGCAGGTGAATCGGCAGGCTTGGCAGGCGAAGGGTCAGTGAGTGCGTCTCGGGGTGGCTCGGTAGCAGGCAGGGTTCTGGCCGGCATTGAGTGCGTTGAGAGTGGCGGCGTCGTAGGTATGTCATGTAGTCTTGCATCGGAGGTGGGGACCAGGGGTCCTCGCGCTGGGCGCGGTCCAGGCGTGGACAGGAGCAGACGAGCTTGCCTTTGGCGCGCCTTCGGTGCACAATCGGCGCGCCCGCTGCGCGTCAACGCTGCGCGTGTGAGGGGGCGTCATAAGAAGGGAGCCGGGAGGGAGGGTCCGCTGGGTGGCGGGAGCGAGGGGGTCAATCGGCTGGTGGGGGCGGGGCCGCAGGAAGGCAGCGGCGGGAAAAGACGAGTGCGGGCGGCTCAGCGGCGGCTGGGTCACCTGCAGCGGCAAACAGCACGGCAGGCAGGCAGTAGCAGGAGGAGCGTGGGGGCGACCTGGCCAGACAAGGCACAGTGGTAGCGCTGGCCACGCCCCCACATGCCCACAACGGAACCCTGTAAACACCTGTTTTACCTGATTTCCGCCCCAGCACAACGCACACGGCCACAAGGAAGTACTAACACGTAGCGAATGCTGCGCCTATCTCTGCATGGCCACGCCCCCAGCACAACGCACACGCCCCCAGAAGAACGCCCCGAGCAGAACACCAACGCCAACAAGGGACTATTTTGCTCCTAAGGTTCTTTTACCCTTTGAATGTATATGGTGGCCAGCTGTATAGCCTATGTCCATCTGCTGCAACTGCCCTTTCCAATGCTGTATTGGGTGTTGTGATTGATGCTGTGGTTCCTGAGATTACCCGCCTCAAAGGTTTGGGCTCTCTCTTTATTATATTAGTATAAATTTACTATGGAAATTTCCAGATTTAGGGGATAACTAATTAGGGGTCTCCCGAGCATGGTCTGTGGTCTGTGTTTCCTGAGGGTGGGTGTTTTGGAGCATTAGTTCAATAGACCCTTGAGGTCAGTAGTTAATTTGTCAAATAAAAAGTATTGCGCTCTCGTCAGGAGGCAGCTTGCACCATCCCATTTCTCCTGTTAGCGCTGCCTAAAACAAAATCAACTACTAAACATGAAAGGCGGGAGAGGATGTGGCATAATGACCAGAGTGGTCTACTTCGGAGCTGGGGAACGAGTTCCGAGTCTCTGCATTGACTCAACATCCTGTGATTCTGGGGAAATCACTTAATCTCCCCTTAAATGAATGTGTCCTTGACGGATGCTCATGAAAATCGCAGGTTTAGATGATTAAATGGTGGTGCTGAGCACCGGAAACCACGGGCTCAAATTAAGCACTGCTCCGGGTTCTGCCCTAGGGTAGCGCATTCACTATTTCATCTGTTATTTGAGTAGTTGTGGGCACTGGCTTTCAGCCATCGGCAAGCTGGGGATTCTATGGTGTAAGTAAACAAGGCCAGGCTGCTGCGTGCAGTCCGACTTCATTCACAAAACCTAACGCCCCAGGGAGTTCCAGCACTGTCTTGGAGGCAGGCCCTATGTCATGGTGCGCTTGAAGCTGCAGAGAGCAGGCGCGCAAGCGTCAATGTGTAGCTATGTGATGGGGCATAACAGCAGATTGTGCCGGGCTCACTTCTCTTCTCGCATCGCATACATTTTTATGGCCCTTAAATTGATTGCTTTGCTAGTAACATTCTTCTTTCTCAAATTTAGAAACCCTAACAGAACAAGAAAATCATGAATATTCATCGTACCTTGCAATTTCCTTACAAAACTGTTAGAATAAGACGCCAACTGTGACTGTAGTTGCAGCCAAGACGCGTGGGAATTCTGCACACATATTGACGGAGCTGTAGCCCTCTTGCACAGAGGAACGGAGATGTGACAGGAAGGCTATCATTTTCATGGAAACGACATCCCCATGCTGAGCGGGAACAGCTACGCGCTAAGCTGACAAGCCCCAGTGTGTCTCGTTTGCTCATTTAAAGCTGTTGGGATACGAATTTGGGTAAACAGAGGATGTAGCAAGTAACCTATCAACATGACAGCAGTCAATATCGTAAAGACGCGGCTGTTGTCATGGAAATCACGCTCCGGGGCTGGAAATAACAGCATATTTTAAGAGTGGAGTTACAGATTTCGGGCCAGTGGCTGTCTATCACTTATACAAATAAATTCTTAATTTTAGGAGATGTTGACTGGCTGCATGATTATCTGGATGTCTTGTATTTAAAAAAGCGAAAGATAGAAAAAAATATCCCTCCTCTGTAATTCTTTGCTGGACGATTACAGGGTACTAGCAGAACGTAATTGCTCTGTGCCAGCCAATTACCATCGGGATTGAAACAAAGCAAACCGAATCCTCTTGGGTGAAGCAAAATTTCAAGGTTAATTAAAAAAACATTGCCTTTTGACACTGAGTTTTCAGGCCAAGGCTGTATCTTCTTAAAGCTCAGGAAACTCCTCTTGCTGTTTAATCCCCAATTTACCAAACTGAAATGTTGCTTTTTGCAGATTCTGAGCCGAAATCTGGTATGGAATTGCGAAAATGTATTTTGGGTAACCTCTACATAGCCATTGTCAATTATCTGCTTTATTGCAAATCCTTAAAATATGAGGCATAGAGCCTTATAGGTCCTATTGGCATGTTTGCGCCAGCGGAACGTCACTTTTTTGATGTTCCGACAGCGTAAGGTGCCACTGGCATATTTATGGTGCAAAGGTGCCTGCGTTGGCTCCCATTGTGCTTCTGCGCAGGGAAAAAGGACAGGAATGCGCTGAATCTGATAGATACATCACATTCCTGCACTTTCCTTTTGCCATAGGGCAGTGCAGTAGCAAGGCCTGCTGCGCTGCCCTACTGCAAAAAAACCCATAAATGAGGCCCTTAAGGCCTCATTTATGAAAAATGTTGCCTCGCTACAATAAAACAGCAATGTGACAGTTTTCACTGCTCCCTCCTTGTGACACAATAGATGAACAGTATTTAATGTACGGCACTCCATGTCACAAGAAATGACAGATACGTCACGAATCCTGACATATCTGTAGCGGGGCGGCTCCTTCTTGTGGGTGGAGGAGCGTCGCCTCACTTCTTTTTCGCAGTGCCAGAAGCAATAAAATAAAATGGTATTTACATTTCTGTTTCTCGCACTGCGAGAAAGCAGAAGACAGGATCTGGTTGGGTGCGGGCGGGCGGGCAGTCCTGCTTAAGGGCAGGGGAGGAGTGACATGCCCACTGTTGTGGTCGCTGACTGTTTGGTCAGCCGTAGGGCCGACCAAACCAGTCATGCGCATGCCGCCTACATAGAGAAAATGGCCTCCCCATAGACACCTGGAGGTCGGTCTCCCATCCAATCAGAACGTTGTAATTGCAGCGTTGTGATTGGCTTAGGGGAGGGGAGGGACGCTGCCTGCAGCTGCTTCCTGCTGTAGAGAGGACGGCGCAGACTGACGACGCGAGACAGGTCGGCAAAGGTAAGTTAATGTAACTTTTAATGATTTTTTATTTAACGTCCCCCCACTTGACCCCCACCCACAAATCATACCAACCACGACTGATCTGCTGGCTCAAAAGTCACACATTGTTGGAGTTGTGTCGCAATGCATGATGCAGCTCCAGCAATGCATGGGATAGGCCTATTCCCATTGCCCCGCGTCACCCTTATGCCTGCAATAAGGCAGGTGTAAGGTTTTGATGCAGTCGCATCCTAGAATTGCCGCAGTGAAATCTCATAGATTTCACGGTGACACTCCTACAACCCTTTTTTACGTGGGAACACCCACCCTGCATACATTATACCTGGCGCAGGTATATTGTGGTGCAGGGCTTTACAAGGTGACACATCTTCCTAGATGCATCAGCTTGTAAATATGGTGCAACGTGGCGCTTTGTTCACTCCACGGCTGCGTCAGGAAAAGTGACGCAATGGCGGAGCAAAAGTGTTGCAAAGCCTTCATAAATAAGACCCTTAGAGCTTAGTGCAAGGGTAGATTAGCAGGGTTCAATAATTCAAGTGAATTGAAACTGGACTATTAGCCACACAGTAGAAACAGCGCCAATGCTAGTGTTAACACCTATGCTGAGTAAGTCATGAAATTACGATCGAAGGAGCCATTTGCATCTGATGAAAAAAAACAACTGCATATTCTGTGTAAAAAAATGCCCTTAACTGCTGCATAGCTGCTAAGAATTGGCCACAGGAGGGGGGTCAAGCAGCCCCCTTCCCGTTCAAATATATATTTTTTTTAATCGGGCAAGGCCCTGGGGGATGGGGTCTCCATGGACCAAAAAAAGTCAAAAGAAGGGGGCCACACAGCCCCCTTCTAAAAAAAAAAATACAAATCACTGCGATCATGCCGGAAGTCCCACCCCCTCCCAGCAACACTCTGCAAACGCGCCCTGTTGCATGTTTTACAATGGGGAAATAATTCCCCTTCAAACCTGAGGGCCCCTGGGGCCAACTAGCCCACCAGGTGCCTCCAGTAAGCGCCACAGGCTTGCGTTGCAGAGAGGTGACCCAGGCCATGCCCCTTTTTTCACCTCTCTGCAACACAGCTCTGTGGCGCATACCGGAGGTACCTGGCGGGCTAGTTGGACCCCAGGGACCCTCTGGATTCAAGGGGACTTAATCCCCCAACTTAAAGCGCGCCACAGAGCTTTGTCTACCTCTCACCAATCCCACTGTGGTGGGGTTTACTGGAGGTAAAAGGTAGGCTAGTTGGCCCCTAAAGGACCCCCAACAGTGAAGGAGACTTCATCCCCATCCAAGAGCGTGGGGGGGGGGGGGGGGGGGGGGGAGTGCGTTTGTGGAGTGGTGAGCAAAGTTGGCATGGCCTGTTACGAGTACTTACCAATGCTGCTGTGTGGGACTGACTGGAGGTAATAGTTTGGGAAGTTGGCCCCAAGGATGTCCTTGGTGGGCAACTGCCCTTCTTGTTACCTCCAATAAGTCCCACTCTGTGGGATTGCTAAGACGTCTTCGGAGGCCATGGCCTCCTTTCTCTACCTCTCTGCAAACGTGCCTCGTGGAAGACTACGGGATGGGGGATAAAGTCCTATTTAGGGAGTTTGGGGGCTAAGAATCCCTCCTGGTACCTCCTGTAAGTACTACGCAGCAGAATTCCCGAGCGTTGGTTGGACGCCCAGCACCCTTTCTCCACCACTCTGCAAACGCGACTAATAATTAAAGTAGCATATTTCTGCACCTCTGACTTAGAGGTTCTTTTTATCCCCCTGCCCTATTATGTACTAGAGAAGGTCATGCTAATCACAGTGGTACCCCAATGCATAGTGTTCACAAGTGTATGTAGGTGTTTTCACGGTATTCTAAGTGCCTTTTAGCATATCACTGGCTCTAGGCCTGGTTAGTCAGAGTCAGTTACCACCAGTACCTATCTGAAAAAGTTGTGGAAACAGGATGATTTTGCAACAAGGCTTCTTTCTGCTCCTCTGTTGGTTCTTTCTGCACATGTCTTGCTTCTTCCTGCACTTTTCTTCATCTTTGTGGACTTCTGTTGCTTCTTTCTGCATTTATTTTGCTTCCTTCTGTGCGTTTTTTCTTCTTTCTTCACATGTCCTACCTCTGTAGGCATAGTTAGAAACTAGCATTTACAAAACCTTTGAAATTCACTGAAAAAAACATAGGTTCAGGTACGTTATAGTTATAAATTAGCATCTAAAAAACCTTTGAAATTCACTGAAAAAACTGTAGGTTTCAGGTACGTTAAAGTTAGAAATTTGCATTTAAAAAACGTTTGAAATTCACTGAAAAAAACAAAGGTTTTAGGGAAAGTTATAGTTAGTTGAACATTTCATTTGTACAAAACCATAGAAATTCCCCTGTTATAGTTAGTTCCGCTAACTATAACTCACGCCCCCGCAATGCACTGCTGATGACGTCACATATTACCTCACTCATGACATGGTCAGTGACATCACTGATGACATCACTAATGACATCTCAAATGACATCACTCATGACATCCTCCATGCGATAAATTGATGCATCTTCTCACACCCTAATATAACCTTTAGTACACCCTCTCTAAATTACAGACTACCATTCTCAAAACTAAAGACACTCCAACACCAATAACTGCATACCCACTCACTGATTCTTAGGTTTACACACACATCCACTCACTCACCTGTACAGTTACTCATACTTATGGTCACTTAGTACAGGACTATCATATGCACTCATACACCTATATAGAAACTCACACACCGCCACTCATCCATAGAGTTACTCACACACCTAGTCAGTCATGCAAATAATTAATCACACTGCCATTTACTCACCTATACAGTTATACACAGACCAGCTCACTTACTCATACAAATACTAGCACATACTTACGCTCTTATACAATCACTGATACAAGCACAGAGTCATCCATACAGCCACTTTCACAATCACACACTCTCAGTTATAGTCATTTATATACTTCAACACACATATATACTGCCTTTCACATATGTAGTTACTCACACATATACAACAGAGATATATATTCACTCACTAATACACCCATACACACACTCACCCACCCATACAGTCCATCACAGATGCACTCTTGAAACCATGCACCCAATGAATCACCCACTCACACATCTATGTACAGAGTCATACACACCCCACCCACACAAACATTCAGGCACCCATACAGATACTCAGACAACCAATCAATAACCCATATAGACACTCATGTAGCTATTCGCAAACCCATGCAGCCACTTATACACCAACAGACAGACGGATACAGAAATTCACACAGTTTACTCACTAACCTATGCATTTAGTAAGATAAGTTTAATCACTCACTTATAGAGTCAGTCACGCACCTACTAATTCATCCATTTACACACTTATACACCCACTCATTCTTCAATACGCCTTTCCCTATATATATTAAACATATTTAAACTTTACAGAAACACATAGTCACTGTATGATGTCATCAGTGATGTCCTTTGAGATGTCATCAGTGATGTCATCAGTGATGTCACGGACTATGTCATGAGCAGGGCTGGACTGGGAACAGCAACCAATACTGGCAGGTTGCTTCTCCACCGGCCCTCGGAACGGGAGGGGGTTGTTAGCCGCTAAGCACTGTTCCCGCTTTTCTTACAGAGGGCCGATTTTGCAGCACTGCTGCAAAACCGGCACCCTGTAAGAAAAGCGGCCCCTTGCGACCACAAAAACGGCCCCCACCCCTCCAGCCCACCAGGGAAATGCCCTGCCCGCTACGGCCAGTCCGGCCCTGGTCATGAGTGAAGTTATATGTGACATCATCAGCCGTGCATTACGGGGGCGCAAGTTATAGTTAGCTAAACTAACTATAACGGCGGAAATTCTATGGTTTTGTACGAGTGAAATGTCCAACTAACTATTACTTTCCCTAAAACATATGGTTATTTCAGTGAATTTCAAAGGTTTTTTAAATCCAAATTTCTAACAATAACGTACCTGAAACCTATGTTTTTTTCAGTGATATATATATCACCTTTAAATCTTTAATTACAGTGAGGAGGACCAGCTTCACTAATTAACTAATGCAATATAATGTAATACCTATTCTTAGTCAACTAACAACCTAAATGCTAAATGAGCCACTACATATTTTTTATTAGTTAATTCTCCTGTAATTGACTCTTCAATCATTGGTTGAACAAAGCTCTAGATATGTCTAATAAGCATTTTCCAAATGCTTCTAGTATGAAATACAACAATTCTCTTGGTACTATGAGAAAGTTACACAGGTGGCTTATATAACAATATCAGCACTTACTATATGTCTATATTTCACTCTGGAGACACGCTCTTCCCTTTTTGTATCGTAATAATCACTCTTGTTAAAGTGATTTTGAAGTTTACTCAAAATTCCTATCCTGTAATCCTCTTAGGGCGAGCCTAATCCTTCCCCGTAGTTGAAGACATATAGAGAGTGAGTATTAAGACTATAATCTGTCTTTACTCTGCGGTCTAATTCACCTAAACCGTTCTTAACGTATGGAGAACTCATCTTGTTCCCTTTCAGCATTTCCCATCACAAAACGATTGACTCATGCTGGTAAAATGCTTCTCTATTGGTTCAAACAGCTGTAAGCTCGTTGGAGTGGGGGGCATGCAATGTCAGCAGATATTACAAATAACGGCGGTATAAGTCAGGGGATACGCACACCAGTATTCTGTTCTCAGGAGTGACCCCGAGGCGAGCGGTCGCTCCTCCATTTATTTATACCTTAGGACTGTGCCCGGCCTGCAGGATATGCATAAAGCAACACTGTTTTGTACAGGCCGGATGGCACGCTACACCAGCGATATCCAAAACTACTCATGCCCACGTCTTGTCAAAAGATGGCTAGCCAGCTCTAGTTTAATGGATCTGCACTGCAAGACAAAAGGGCTACCATTTAACAGTGCACATGTCTTTGGGATTTTTTTTTCAGTTGGTCCTTTAGACAATAGAGTCACAACACACAGTAAATCAGGAATCCAGGTATAAAGGTGTAAAAAATTAAGGAAACTTTGCAAAGCAGGAAAAAATTCCTCTGTGTAAAGTAACATTTTAAAAGTCTTGGAAATGGCACCAAGCTTTATGACATATTGTTTTCATATGACAACATCAGTAAAAATTTCAGAAGCATTTGCAAACTTACCAACATTATTTCACACTATCTAGTCAGCCTTGGAATTCCCTGGAGCTCGAGTAGCATCACAGTTTAAGGTTTAATGGAATGTGAGAGTTTTTGACTCACAGCTCTTGCATGAATTTCTGTTGTCCATTTTTATATCACAATAGTCTCTTAATGTTGGTCTATTTATCAATAGCCCTGTGGAATAGACCAAGGTGCTATCTCACCTATTTGACGGATGTCTGCAGCTTGTTTAGTTTACTCCTTCCTCACTCCAGGAGCTCTCATTTATTACTACTCCTGTTGGTAGTGTGCTGAATTCCAACATCAATCAGTAGGAAGCTGCTTGAACATTCTGCATATTTCTTTCTTCATCACTGACTCCCTTATTGCAACGATTCAGAAGAGGATCCATCACTGCCAAGGTCCACAGTCTTCTAAGTGTGAACATGGGTGTGTGGACACCACAAGTGAAGCAGTTGAAAGTAAACTTGCTTTAATTGCATGCTCCAGACAGGCAGGAACACTGCTCAACAACACAATAACAATATCAAAGAGGGCTCATGATTGTTCACTCTTTTATAGCATTAAACGAACACACAACTCATTCCTAGACAATGATGACGTCCACACTTCCTAAATAAACAAATTTCAAGACAATGATGGTATACATAAATACTACATTAACCACTAATGGAAGAACACAGGTGTAGTAGCAGATGAGTGGGCTACAACTTATATAAAGGGAGTAAAAGCAGCAGGTGGTATACTGCATACGGAACCGAAAGAGATTCTAAAACAATTTTCTATCTACTATCAGGAATTATACACCTCTGATACATTGACAAAAGAGGAAGATATACACCAATACTTACGGCATATACGTTTGTCGAAACTAAATGAGGTCACAAGTACAACAGGAAGGGACATTTGCAGAGAAGAGATATCTCTATCAATATCTAGACTCCCTTTAGTAAGGCGGCGGGGGAAGATTCTTTACCTCTGAAATGTTATAAACTATTTAAAGATCAGTTAATACAACCATTACGATCGGTTATGCAATATTTCGGAAATGATGGTACAGTACCCAACTCCTGGAATCTAACACATATAGTATTCTTTCTTAAAAAAACAAGTCCCCTGATGAATGCTTCTCATTGCCAATTTCACTTATCAATGCAGATGCAAAAATCTTTGCAAAAATACTTGCAACCCGTTTGGCTCCATCTATGTCAAATCAAATCAAAATTAACTTTATTCGGATTTCAATATGAAAACCACAAAAGTACAAATTTATACTATAAAAACACTGATAAAAATAGATACATTTAAAAGGTACATAATATGGATTAAAAATTAATTCACTGTATTCTGTGCAAAAATGCATTTACTAGAGGCCATTTTTTGATGGGTTCACGGAATGTTTATAAGTTCGTACGGTGTTTAAGGCACACTTTAAGATAATGCGCCACGGATCTTGAGACTAGTAGATTGTCCAAATGCTGCATTGCCAAAAACGCTGGGCGACATCTTCTGATCTTCATTACCTTTAGGATAGGTAGAATCCATCTCTTCCGGAATGGTGTGTAGAAGGTACAGAAGAAGAGGACATGGATTGTGGACTGTGGAGAGGTGGAGTCACAGGGGCATGGTGTTCTAGTGTATGTCCAGTTGTTTTGGGTGGGAAACGAAACCATGATGTGGAAAAGATTAAACCTAAAACGGGTTAACAGTAGCTTTTCAAAGTGTGTCAGGTCTTCCTGTAGATATGGTTGCATGGACGGAACAGATTGTATCATGAGGCTATGTTGAACTGCTGGTTTGCCTATTTCTGACATCAGTCTTAGTTGGTTTAGGTGGGACAGACATATCTTTTTTAGTTCCTTTTTTGCTATGTCTGTGACTGACTGTGGGTCGTTAAAAAACCTCTGTAAGCCAATATCTGTGAGGAAGGTTTTTACGTACTGAAGCCACCTAATCTTTTCCATGTGTTCTAAGTCCATGCAGTCCTCAATAATTGCCCTTGTGAGTGTACATTCTTCCGTTGCCCATATTCTTCGCCATAGCATTATGGGTTGTATCTTTATCAGATCTGAGATATATTCTAGTCCTAGTTCCAAATGGCATCCGAGGGTGGTCGTGCTCTTGGGGACTGCTAGTAAGAATTTGAGGAAGGTGTTTTCAACCTTTTGGATTTGCTCGGCGTTTGCCGTTCCCCAAACTCCTGCACCGAAGATAGCCGTGGTGATGCACTTTGCATTATAGATCTTTAGCATCTCCGCCAGGGGTTTTTTCCCTAGACGGAGTGAGAAGGCTTTTAGGGCGCCGACTGTTCGTATGAGCGATAACTTGCGGGAATTAATTGCATCTTTCCATTTGAACTCCTCATCGATGGTAATTCCAAGATATGGGTAGGTTTTTGTTGTTTCGAGTGGTGTGTTATCTACCAAAATTGTTTTCATCTTTTTCCTTTTACTGCCGACATGCATCACGAAAGTTTTCTTTATGTTTACTTTCAGATTGAGGTTGGTCATGAAGGAACAGTAGTAATTTACGGCTTTTTGCAGCTGAATTGGAGTTCGGGCAAGGATCACCGCGTCGTCGGCATATAGCAGTGCTGGAATTGGTCGCCGTCCTGCTGTTGGAAAGTCTTTTGTGCCCTGTAGCATTGCTGCCTCTAGACCGTTGGTGTACAGCGTAAATAAGATTTGGTATCTGTCCATCAACATGGCTTCATTCAAGGTAGATATACTACTGCCCATATAAATACTGCCATTTGCGCTTTTGACCTCACAGAAAAAACAAATATTCCCCTTGGTATGCTACTTTTAGACGCAGAAAAAGCTTTCGACAGGGTAAATTGGGATTTCTTATGGAATATACTAACAAACATTGGGGTGAATGGCACTTTTAAACGGTGGATTCAGGCCCTATATGACAAACCACAAGCTAAACTAATGTATCTAGGGTCACAATCATCTTCGTTTCCAATTTTTTGTGGCACACGACAGGGCTGCCCACTTTTTCCACTATTATTTGCCCTTCATATTGAACCATTTATTTATGCACCACAATCCAATCTTCAAATTACACCATTGTTATGTGGCGCAGCCTCGCTTAAAGTCATCGCCTATGCTGACGATATAGCTTTTCTTACGACTGAACCAGCTAGAGCAATTAAGTTAATTGAAGATGAAGCAGTTGGGTTTGGCGCTATATCAGGGTATAAACTTAATACCAATAAAACCAAAATAATAATACATTTTTAACCTAGGGAATTCATATATGGTGTTTGCTCTGTTGCTTCATACCTAGGGGTCAAACTATCTTCACAGATTGACTTGATATTTGCTTTGAAATATGAACTTTTAATTAAAGATACGGCTATATTGTTGAAAAAATTGTATAAGCTACCTATTGGCATCATCCGTTGTCAAATATTATCAAATTGAAAATATTACCAACATTTTTGTATCTCTTTAGATCTATCCCTTTGCGGGTGCCCAATATTTTCTTTAAAAGATTAGAGGGTCTTTTTAGTAGTTTTATTTGGGGTTACAAAAAAGCACGGCAAGCAATAGAGCTGCTTAAACTTCCTTTCAAAAAGGGTGGAATGGATTTTCCAGACTTTAATATTTACTTTTGGTCTGCATTTGCTGGTCGTTTTCGAAGTCTTTTAAATTTTTTATTCACTACCTTCTTCCATCAACTTATGTTGGCAGAGAATAGCACTATGTACCTATATAGAATTAATGATCCAAATTATTTTAAACAGGTTAAATTTAAGACCATGCAAGATACTACTTGTATATGAAGAGCTATTTTATCTAGATGCGACTTATCATGTTATCACGACAGACTCCCTCTATGGGGCAATTAAATGTTCCCAGAGATCTTTCAAGACATTACTAGTAAATGTTGGGCTAACTATGGTATTACATCTCTTGGCAATCTGTATGACTATAATGGTTCTGCTTACTTTGAGAATATACAACTATTGTTTAAACTACCAGCTCACATGATGTTCAAACATTTACAAATCAGGGACCACTTTTTGAAACATTTAAAATTGACAGAAATAACTAAAGCAGAGATCTGGGACAATTTATAACAGGATAAAGTCAAATCTCTTATAAGTCATATGTATAAATACTTTATGGGCTATAGAAAAGGGGATGGTAATAAATTAACTGAACTGTGGAGCAAGATACTGGGAGTTGGTGTCACGGCAAACAATATAGAACAAAGCTTAAGTATAATTTAGAATTCTGTACACTTTACCAATATACGAATACAACCGATTCGTACTATTTCTTCTCTATTACACACCAGAGAGAATTGCTATGTGGGCACTTCCGGGCTCTGTTAGTACTCAAGCAAAATGCTCTAGATGTGACCTCTTTGCATCCAATATTACACACATGTTTGTAACTTGTCCTAAACTAGATAGATACTGGCAGCAGGTGGGCCAAATATGTTTTCAGAAGATGGGGACAGATCCTTCTTTTGCCATCAGGGATATTATGATTGGTCCTGAAAATTCGAATCATAGTCAGGCCCGTTTAGTTTTGTTACTGTGTGTAATAGCTAGGTTGGTACCCTCCACTTATAAGTGATTGGTGGATGCTGGTTAAGAAACATATGAGATGGAATATGCACTGGCAAATGTAAGGGGTACCCAATCTATGACCAAACTGAATTCTATATGGGGGCTTATATTTTAATTTATATTATATAGGAACTAGGATTTATTGTAATAAAGATAAAACCTGAATTTGATGTTAGTTGTATGTAGAGCACCCCTAGTGATGAAGCAATGGAAAATTACATGGGGGCATTAGAAAACCATCTACAAGATCATGTACATCAAGTGGGGATCACACAAATACATTTCATAGAAGCTTACAGAGTCCAATGGAGAACAAGCAATGACATTGATAAAATGGTGTGGGCAGATATGAAGAGTAACGCTCAGCAGAGAATCTGTGGCAGGGATTCGCTACAGCATTAATTGGGGGATCTAGTGTCATTGAAAAGTCAAGAAATACTCTTTGCTCATGCTCTTCAGGTTAGTGTCATAAACCAGTTTGACAAGAGCATGGGCTGAATTAGAACGAATCACCACCATTTTGGTCTTCGGGCACGAAAAAGAAAGTTCCAGTTCGGACCTGCAAAGCTTAATGTTAGTGTATGGTCATCCTCTGATGTAATCATTAAGGGAGAGTAGATACAGTTACGTTTGACTTAGTTATGTAGTTTGAGGGCTATGCAATTAAGGGTTTTGAAGTGGTATATTTCCAAATGCATTCGGACATGACAAGAGTGATACACCCTTCTTGGGGCTTTTCGAGCAGACCTGATCTTCTAGGGATGAGCAGAAGGGTTTTATGTGCAACATGATCTGGTAATGAAGGAATATAGATATTTCCACCTGACAAGAACACACAGGGAGAACAAGAGTAGGCAGTCAGGCCGCATTAGGATTCAAAGTCTGAAGAGTTTGGGAAGGAATAGGATGGGACCATGCATTTTCATTGTGTACTCTACTGACTATAGACACAAATGGACCTTACAAAAGCAAAGGGAAGCAGCATTCCCTGTTTTATACAAGAGTCCCCCCAGTCCCCAAGCTGGCCTCTTATCTGGGCATCCTGCTACCTCCTTCAGGCTGATGGAGCAAGGTTTCATACGTAACAAAACTTGCTTGGACTCAATCCTCTAGAAATAAAACGTAATAAGTTAACCAACATGTTTTGTGATTACTAATAATTGCACTACATGACATTTCTGTATCTAGTGGAAGTTTTTAAATGTGCTTTACTAACGATTAATCTGTGTGTATTAAAATGGCCGCTGAAAACGCGGACACTTTTATGTGCATGCGTGAACTGCATCTACGTAGTATGACGTCTCTTGCTTTTGGTGAGAATTCTTTGTAACTGCGCAGTAGTGCCTAAAATGGCCGCTTTGAATATCACTTGCTAATGCATATGCCTCTGCTGGAACTAAACCTTGAGTGTTTTGCTAATCTGCTAATGCAATAGCTAAAATAAAGTAATAGGAGCAGTGTAGAAATAAGTGGTATACAGTGCATGCATTTATTTTCGTATTCTAATATGTCCTTCTTTAATTTTACTATCAGCTCGTATTTTGAACTGAAGGGTGACTTGTATCACCATCTTACAATCAGAATGTGCATGTGCTGGGAACACTGCAAGACCTCGAGCCGTGTCATTGAAAGAGTGCCAAGTCCCATCTCACCAGTGATGGGCCTGAGAACTTTACCTCTTGACCCAGAGAGGGGGAGGAGATGTGTATAAATAAAAATACAATGTATGAAAGTAATATGAATGTTGCTGGGTGGATAAAAAGCATGGGAAAATAAAATTAAAGGTGGGAACTTACAACAATTAAGTCAAAGAAAATTACTTCATACTAGTATGGTGTGATTACCTCTCCCCGTCCCACTAACCAATTGAAAGAAGGAAATACACAAATATTGAAACATTGGGGGGTGGTACAAATCCTGGAAAATGGTATAACTAAGGTAGGCTCAGACAGTTAGATTGTCCAACTTGTCACAGACCTGTCACTGACCCAACGTATGCTGAAGGAGATCATGGATGTCACCGAGAGCAGAGGGCTAGTCGAGCACTCTGACAGACGAATCGGGAGATTGCTAAAGGAGAAGAATTAATCCATCTAGTGGGGACCGAGACTAGCACCAGAGAGGGGTGTAATGCTGGTGTTGCACTTAGAAGAGGTTACCTATCTTGCACGTGTCCTAACCTGTTGCCTCCTGTCTAGTCTGGAGCCCTTTCTTTCCAGCCCTCGCCTGGGGTTGGTCCTCGCACCATTTTAGGTAAATATAAATCTGTGTGGTATGTCCTTGTACTGTTCTCCTTCTCCACCCTCTCAGGTACCAATCTCTAGAAATGCTACTAAGTCTCTAAAGGTTTTTGCTTTGATAATTATTTTTATTCTTGAGAAGCTGGTGATTGGTATGTATTGGTATTTGACTCACAAAATATTGCATAGATAAAACTTTTAAAACTCTCCCGAGTCTGTGATCATTTTATGAATTAAGATAAATGAATTGTTTATGCCTATTATTCTAACAACCAGATACATAGACCTGAGTAAGTTAATAATAAAGGTGACGAGGAATTGGTAAGTTATGGTGTACAAGTATAAGTCGTTATAAGGTAAATAATTCCTGATCGGCAGCAAATAGATTACTGGGTTATCGTGTGTATGTTTATGGGCCCAGGTGAGTATGGTGTGTTATGAGTAACCCAAGCTGGTAATCTCGCGCCATCAAGGCTCATGCAATGTCCCTCGGCTCCAGGCTCCAGGCTCCAGGGATCCATGTGTTCTCCAGTATTAGGGTATCTTTCATAGATTCACATGCTTGAATAATTCCCCGTCGTCGAAGTGGGTGTCCCATGTAAGCATGGGCGGAAAATCCGTTATGCTCGTGGATTTTGCGGATTTTCGGTAAATTCGCAATCCGCGAGATTCGCGAATTTCCCGCAAAATCCGCAAATTCGCACGCAGCGGATTTTTTTTCTTTGCGGTGTAAGTTCGCAATTGCGAACATGTAGGTGCGGCGGGCAGCAACAATCTCGCACTCGCGAAATTACAAAAATTGCAATTCCGCACAAGAAATCTACTAGCAAGCAGCATAGACCTTCTGAAAATGATTATTTTTATCAGAATAACTCCTCAGGTTGACATTTGCCTGCACTTTTTTAGATTTGAGGCCTTTTGATTTTCTTTGGATAACTTTTGGATTAGAAATCAACTTTCTCATATAAGCTTGGTGGGGCATTAAAGTTGCTGTAATGCTGCTCTGCAGAAAAACGAGTTTTGCAAAAGTGAAAGCAGGTTCAAAAGTTCAAACTCATCATTAGTAACCGTTCCCTGTAGTGCTTCCTGACAAGGGCCCCTCCAGAGTTCAGTTGCTAGTTGCAACAATTGTATGACCCTGCTCTGACCCTCACAGCAGGCTCATAGAATAGCTACAAGTAGGCCACAAAGGTCCTGGAAAAAAAAATTGCACTGCAACAGAAAGCAAATTACAGATAAGGATGCAGGTGCCAGACTGGAATTTTAAAACAGTGACACATTAATAAATCAACCCCAAATTAATTCATGTCAGTTGAAGCAGGCAGGTGTGCTTGCTTTTTCCCCCCATAATCTACAGTGATGATGAACCAGAGGGTGGCATAAGGCATTGATGTACCAGAGGGTGGCATGGGTAAAACAGAGGGTGGCAGGGGTGAAACAGAGGGTGCTGGGAACCTGTGATGATGAACCAGACGTAGAAACAACATAATCGTGACCGTTGCGAGCCGACATGTAAGTTCGCAATTGCGAACTGGTACAAAACCCTCGCGAACTGGCAGAAATCCTTGCGAACTGGCAGAATTCCTTGCGAACACAAAAAAAACATTCAGCAGGTTCAAAAGTTCAAACTCATCATTAGTAACCATTCCCTGTAGGGCTTCCTGACAAGGGCCCCTCCAGAGTTCAGTTGCTAGTTACAACAATTGTATGACCCTGCTCTGACCCTCACAGCAGGCTCATAGAATAGCTACAAGTAGGCCACAAAGGTCCTGGAAAAAAAATTGCACTGCAACAGAAAGCAAATTACAGATAAGGATGCAGGTGCCAGACTGGAATTTTAAAACAGTGACACATTAATAAATCAACCCCAAATTAATTCATGTCAGTTGAAGCAGGCAGGTGTGCTTGCTTTTTCCCCCCATAATCTACAGTGATGATGAACCAGAGGGTGGCATAAGGCATTGATGTACCAGAGGGTGGCATGGGTAAAACAGAGGGTGGCAGGGGTGAAACAGAGGGTGCTGGGAACCTATGATGATGAACCAGACGTAGAAACAACATAATCATGACCGTTGCGAGCCGACATGTAAGTTCGCGATTGCGAACTGTTACAAAACCCTTGCGAACTGTCAGAAATCCTTGCGAACTGGCAGAAATCCTTGCGAACACAACAAAAAAAAAAAATCCGCAAATTCGCGAGAATTCGCGGATTTTGCGGATTGCGAGTTCGCAAATTCGCAAAATTCGCGAACGCCAGATTCGCAAAATTCGCCCATGCTTAGTCCCATGGTACATAAAATAGTAGTAGGAAAACATATGTACATAAAATGTAAAAAAAATAAATATATATATATATATATATATATATATATAATTATAAAAAAATATACATATTAAAACGTAAAAACTTTAAAGTACCATAGAACAACATTGGCCCATAGAAAGCATAGAGGGAGAGTTCACTTTAGTAACATATCCATGTCATTAAAATAGTCCACATTCCAGCCAATCAGGCTGTAGCACCCTCTAGAACCTTCTCCTCAGAAGCTCAAGCCCTCAGATTTTCTACCGCACGTCGTGTGAAGGGAGTCTCCCTGAGCTCTGCTCAGATTTCCTCATCTTCAAACCTTCAGAACTTCAAGAACATGTCTTCTACTAAAAAGTATTTATTCAGGCCCTGTTCTGCCTGTGGGAAACTTCGTCTATTCTCTGAGGACCCTCATAAAAAATGCATCTACTGCTTGTACCCGAACCATGAGGTGAGGAGTTGCAAATTTTGCAGAACATTTTCTTCAAAGAACCTAAAAGATAAAGAGGCCCGTCTCCTTCTGTGGCTATAGAAGTTGAAGACCTCAGACCTCAGACCTCAGACCTCAGACCTGTGTCTGATATAGAGAGTGTGTCTTCTGAAGCGTGGGTCTGAGACTGAGATTCCTTCTCCTTTTCTAAAAAAGAAGAAGCTTGTGGACGCTCCGAAGTCAGTCTCCCCACGGGATCTGCCGGCCTCTTCGCCTGCGGGACCTAGTTGTCTGGCGTCGCAGATCCACACTGTGCCCTCGTCCTCATAAACGAGTGCCAGCTCGTCGATGACGACGAGATCCGTTGGCGTTATACCTACTTCGACAACGACCAGCACTCTGTCGACGACGACGACTACATCGTCGACGATGGTCCAGGAGGTCCGGCCTATCTCGTCCATTGTAAAGATCTCGTTAACGACAAAGAAATCCGTCTCGTTGACGAACCTTCCTAAGCGTCATTCGTCGTCGAAGACTTCGTCGACGCGTCACGTCTCGTCGACGCTGCCTCTTCCGTCGACGATGGTCTCGTCGACATCAAGTACCTCGTCGACGACAGCCTCTTCGACGATAACTCCGTCGACGCTGAAGACTTCATCGGCAACAGCATCATCTTCGTCTACGCCAGTGTCATCGTCGACGAAAACCTCGGCTTCGTCGACGGCAACCACATCTTCATCAATGCCAGGAACATCATCGACAAAGCCCTAGATGACGGCTTCAACGATGAGCTCGTTGATGGGACCGTCGACGGCACAATATTCTCTGGCGACTGCAACCACCTTCACAGTGGGGACAGCTACTACTGTTAAGCGTCCAGCTCCACTGGTTTTGAGCCCTTTGCAACATGGGTCAGGTCCACCTGCTCAACTATTTGCGTCTGCAGACGAGGACGATTCAGATGAATCATATGCAGATGACACCTTTCGTGCTGCAAGTAGCCCGTCGGAGCTACATATCAAATGCCAAGACTATGATGATGATGATGAGCGGGAGTCGCACATCTCAGTTCCAGATAACACACCTGATGATGGCCATGATGTTCCTATGGCTCAGTTACCAATGTCTATGATCAGAAATCTTCAACACATGCTGGATGACTACAATCGTCATTTCCTACCTTCTTCACAGGCCTCTCCACCACCTCCTTCAATACAGGCGTCCATTCAGGTTGCACCGGCCCGGTCACCAGTTCCACAGTACCCTGATAATGATGATGATGACCATCATAACGATACAGACCAGGATGATGACGCTGCCCTAGCAGATTGGGACAATTACCAGGCTCAGACTCCGTCCCCTCCTCCTGCCTCTCCTCTGGCATCTCCTCCAGTGGACTTTGGAGGTTTTCACCTTTTGATGGCGAGAGCAGCCAAACGTTTTCACTTACCTATGGTCATCAGACAAGAGGACTGTTTTCTCTATGATTTTAAAGATCAACCTCTGAAACATGTGCATACCATTCCTATCATAGACTTCATTTGGAAGGAAGGACTCAAACTCATGGAACGGCCTAATTCAGTTCCGGACGTAGTCCCATGCATAGATAAAAAGTACAAGGCACGAGAAGATTTGCCTGCCTGCCTTGTTTCTCAACCAAAGCCAGACTCTGTAATTGCGCAGGCTGCCCCAAAAGAGATCACGTAATCCGGTTTCTCCATTAACATCCCCGCCGGACCAGAAAGGTCGACGCCGGATACCATCTGCAAAAAGTTCTCCACGATGGCTGCAACAACTGTGAGGGCGGCAAATTCTTTAGCCATCCTTGGCCGTTACGACCGACAAATGTGGTCGGAAATCACAGCTTTGGTCGACCTGATTCCTGAATCCTCCAGGGCAGAGGCACAAAAGATCCTGCAAGAGGGTGACAAAATGTCATAGGAAAATATAGACTGCGCAATCGATATTTCCTCAACAGGCTTCAGACAACTGGCAGGCACTGCAGTCTTAAGAAGGGAGGGCTGGCTTAAGGGTACGTCGTTTCGGCCGGAGGTGCAAGCAAAAATACTCGACTTGCCCTTTAATGGAGAGTCCCTCTTTGGCAAACATGTGGACGAACCCTTAGAATCCATCAAAAAAGATACAGACACTGCTCGTGCCCTGGGATCTCTCCAATACCAGAAGCGACCCTTTCGTGGAGCACGTGGCAGGGGCACATCCTCCAATTTTCGAGGCTCCTCCCAGTACCGCTCCTATGGTGACAACAGACAGCGTTACTCCAACCAGCCTCAGACTAGACAGACTGATTCCAGACCATACAGGAGAAAATCCTCTTACAGAGGAGGAAACTCCTCCAAAAAACAATGACTTTCTAATCACCAAGTCTTTTCCTGCTCTGAAGATTGGAGGTCGAATCTCCCGAAACTTTTACAATTGGTCAAAAATAACTTCCGATCGTTGGGTCTTGGATGTGATTTTAAGAGGCCACATTCTAGAATTTCTCAAGTTTCCTCGTAACCGCCCACCAACTGGTCCCGCTCCAGCACACTTGAAGGAACTGTTTGCACAAGTTGCAGTCATAGTTCAAAAAGGAGCAGTCGAAGTTGTTCCTCGATTACAACAAGGGACAGGCTTTTACTCCCGATTTTTCCTCATCAAAAAGAAATCGGGAGAGTGGCGCCCGATATTAGACCTCCGAGCCCTCAACAAGTACATCAAGTCCCAAACATTTTGCATGCTAACTTTGTTGGAAATCTTACAGTTCCTAAACCCCGAGGAGTTCCTCTCCACAATCGACCTCCAAGATGCTTACTTTCATGTGCCAATCCACCACAGACACAGAAAGTACCTCTGTATCAAACACTTCCAATTCAAGGTTCTGCCTTTTGGCCTTCGTTCCGCTCCGAGGGTCTTCCCAAAGATCATGGCTCCGGTTGCGGCTTATTTACGTCTACAGGGCATACAAATTAACCCCTATTTAGACGATTGCCTGATAAAGGCCCCAACCTTTCTCGCAGCACAACAACACACTCAGACTTGCCTGTCAGTCTTCAAAAACTTGGGTCTTTCCATCAACTACGAGAAATCGCATGTCCTTCCGGCACAGCAAAGAGTCTTTCTGGGAGCATTAATAGACACAAATCTAGCAAAGGTGTTTGTTTCAGTGGAGCGCCAAGCTCGCATTTCCAAATTGGTGGCTCTTCTACGCTCAAAAAAGTCTGTTTCTGTCCGAATATTGAAATCCTTTCTGGACATGACATCGTCCTGCATACCGTTGATCCCCAACTGCAGGTTGCACATGAGAGTAATCCAAAAAGAATTGAACAAACAATGGCGGCAAGTCTCAGAAACATTCAACCACGAGGTCTCACTGACACCTCGGATTCAGGCAGCGTTGAAATGGTGGGCTCACCCTCCCAACATCGCAACAGGGCGCATGTTTCAGGAGACAGCCCCCACGCTTACCCTTACAACTGACGCTTCCTTAGAGGGTCGGGTGCACACCTCGAAGGGTTGTCAGTCAACGGCAAATGGACTGCGGACCAACGCAGATGGCACATCAATCGCCTGGAACTCCTGGCCATCTTTCTCACCCTGAAGTCCTTCCGTCTGCGGGTGGAAGGAGAGTCACTGTTGGTGCATACGGACAACACCACCAGTATGCACGTCATCAACAAGCAAGGGGGTACGACAGCGGATTTGGGAATGGGCGATACAACATTGAGTCCATTTGACTGCAGTTCACGTACCGGGCATCTCCAACGCCCTTGCAGACTCTCTTAGCAGATCTGCCATGGAGAACCACGAGTGGAAACTCCATCAGTCAACTCTGGAGTATGTCTTTCGCATGTGGAGCCGACTGGAACTGGATCTATTTGCAACGCCAATCAATCGCAAATGCCTATGCTACGCAAGTTGGCATCCCCACAGAGGGTCGAGCGGGAATGCATTTTCGATCAACTGGCCGAAAGAATTTGCATACGCTTTTCCGCCGATCCCTCTTGTTCCTTGTCTCCTACACAGAATGAGAACACAACCATGTCGCATCCTGTTGATTGCGCCCAGGTGGCCGCGTCGACCATGGTTCACGGATCTTCTTCTTCTATCCCAGTGCAATCCGATCCCTCTTTGCCCCCTGCCTCACCTTCTCACCATGAACCACGGACAGATCTGCCATCCAGACCCGGCATCTCTCCAGCTTCACGCTTGGAACCTGAGCACCATGAGTTCGCCCATCTAAATATTGCTCCTGACTGTAGAGAGGTCCTTGCTCATGCACGTGCTCCTTCAACCATTAAAACCTATAAATTGAAATGGAAACGGTTTTGTGTTTGGTGCCACTCGGAAAACATTGATCCTATGCACGACACTCCTGAGCAAATCTTGCCTTTCTTCCTCCTTTTGGCAAAGTCTGGACTTTCACATTCCACTCTCAAAGTTTTCCTGGTCACACTTTTCCGCTTTCGCCATGATGGATCCACATCTCTGTACTTCTCTCAGATCATAAGCCAGTTCTTTAAAGGTCTGTTCCGGATGTTTCCACCTATCCGGCGTCCTCCACTTGCTTGGCGTCTGAATCTTGTCTTAGCCCAGCTTCTGAAGCCTCCATTCGAACCAATCCACTCAGCGGATTTGAAATTCCTTACTTGGAAAGTTTCCCTCCTCCTCGCACTTACATCTTCCAGGCGAGTGAGCGACATCCAAGCTTTTACTGTTCAGCCACCTTTTCTTCAGTTTTTAAAGGACGCTGTTGTACTACGTACAAACCCTATGTTTATACCTAAGGTTCCATCTGACTTCCACCTTAACGAACCTGTCATTCTCAAGACTTTTTCCCTAACCCTCAGTCTCCCGCTGAGCGTACTCTTCATTCCCTTGACCTGAAGCTATGCCTAAAGTTCTACATCCAGTGCACTGCTGTCTTTCGAAGGTCAGACCAACTCTTTGTGGCCTATGGGCGGATGCGCAAGGGACATCCGGTCACTAAACAGACCATCACTCGTTGGATTTCTTCTGCCATCTCCTTCTGCCATCAACAAGCTGGCAATCGTCTTTCTGCTCCGGTGCGAGCACACTTGACGAGAGTAGTTGCTTCCTCTACCGCCCTGTTTGCTGGAGTGCCTCTACAACAGATCTGCAGGGCGGCAACGTGGTCCAGCAGGCACACGTTCACGAGGCACTACTGTCTGGAGACAGCTAACACTGCGGACGCTGCTGTGGGTCAAGCGGGAACAGTTTGTTTAATTAAACAGTTCAGCTGGGAGAACGCTTACAGGCACTGGTTCTGTCTCAATTTACATTTAGTAGATGCCCTTCCTAAACACGACAGGTTATACGTTTCTGGTATACCATATGGTGAGGAATGTTGGTTGCTGCTTTTGGACTCATTATTTAATGATCAAATGGTTACTACAGGTGGGTTTTGACATCACATGGACAAATTGTGACCATTGGTGAAAGTGTCTAGATGCCTGGCATGGGGAGTGTGCAATCACTATATGAGCTAGGTCCTGATTGGGTATGTGTGCCTAACCCATGTGGCATCTGACTTTATGGTGTTTTAGGAGCGCGTGGACCCCTTTCGGCCATGTGTGCCTTATTGGGGTAACCTCCCCTGACAATTGCAATGTTCCTGTGATTATCAGTGGGATTGCTCAAGAGTTTCCTGCTCAAGTCTTTGCCTACCAGCTATGCTCCCTCCCACCTGTGACCACATCAATTAGTAATCCCAGGCCAAGGTCTCAGCGCCTGCTTGACTACATATTTGTGAGTTGAGGTAGATGTGGAGTTCAGAAGGGGCGATTCTTTTAATAATGACGAGATTTCATTTTTATCTCTTAAGGCATCGATTTCCATATTTACAGTGGTTATACACCCCCTTACTAACTCTGGCAAATGTTGAGTCATCAGCTGTGTAGTTAGCACGAAGTTCCCAGTTGGGGTAATATTATGAAGTTGAGGAAATATGTTAGTAATTTGTGCTCGAGTCACTTCTGACTTAGTATCCTTCTCCAGCTCTAAGACCATCATTTCAAGTGCCTAAAACGTCCTGATTTGGCCTCTGACTGAGTTACCTGCCGACCTGGGAGTTAAAACTGATGCACGAATGTTGCAATCACTCCTAGGGTTTCCCACCCGGATATTTTACCAGCTAAAGACTCACTGACCTTTCAGAATACAGGAGTCAGGCTGTGTTTCTGTTTTTCTTTTTTGACACGTGTTATTGAAACCATGAAAAATGTGTTTGGTTTTGTTGGACTCAATCCAAGTGGGCTTTTTATCCAAGTGGCCTTTTTTCAATAGAAAGAAAAGATGTAAGGTTTAATTAAACAGCATATAAAAGTGGCAAAACAGGCTTTTTGGCCCAGCATTACAATTCTGGCTTAGGGCCAGATGTACAAATGCAATTTTCTGTCGCAAAGCATGTGATTTACAAAATTACAGGGTTTGCGATAGCTTTTGAATACTTACTCATACCTTTTTAAAAATGTAAAAGTCTTGCCAAATGGTAAACGGGCGTTGGCAAGCCTGTCAGAATTGCCAATGGGCAGAGGAATGAAAAAGACATCTCCTTCTCTATGCAATTCTGAAAGAAGAATATATCAATGATATGAGACCGCAATTGCTGTCCCACATCCCTGATCAGATATTAACACTTCAAAGAAGATGGTGGCCTCAGGTGGAGTGGACATACATTTTTTTTTCCAGTTTGGGAAAGCAAATGTATGGAAGGACACCTGTTGATCCTTGCAGACCTTTCTCCTTGCACTTGCAGCCAATCACAGGAGTGTCTGAAGCTTCACCCTGCCTAATTAATATTCATTAGGCAGGTCATTCGTAGCCCGTGCAAATATACAATTGGCACTGACTGTATCCTATCATAGTCAATAAGTCTTTATTTCGACACAAGTCATAAAAGACATCACAGTAAAACAAAATCCAAAATGTCATACTTGTTACGTCCTAATATCCCTAAAGGCAAGGGAAGGTTCATAAATTAATCTATTCAATCAATGCTTTGTACAGGGTGTTCCAAACACAATCATTAAAAAAAATATATACTATATCTTAAAATTTTAATAAACCATTTTAAAATTTGTTACATAGGTAACTACTCATACTTTCTACTATAAAGCCAGGTTAAAACACTGCAATCTACATTAGTTTCAATTTATCTCTACGTATAGTCCACATCCATTTTAGAAACTTAGCAAGTGCAATAACCATGCTGTCAGTTCAATCTGTTTTTAAGATCCTAAGTGCCACAGTGCCACTATGGATGCCTTTCTGTATACAAATTGGTCTAATCCATTTGTGGCGCGGGGCTTTGTACACTGGGCATGTAAACAAAACATGAGCTAGAGTTTCAGATTGGGCTATACAGAAAGGACACTGATGGTGATCGTTATTATTTGACCACTTACTTGTGAATGTGTTGATAGGAAGAGTTCCTACCCTGTATTGATGGAAAAGTTTCCTATCATTGGGGATGGTGATTAGGTCCCAATATCGCTCATATACAGGGATATGTTTTTGTTCCAAAAAAGCCCTGGTAAGTGATGCGTCAGTATGTTTCTGAAATTCACTTTGGGTTATATTAGCCCAATACAGCTCTTTTAGGGCCTTTGGTGATGAAAAGATGTTTTCTAATGGATTTTCCCAAAGTTCCTCCATTCCTAAGGCTTTATATTGCGACTTGACCTGTTTAAACCATAATATTTTACCCCCTGTGTCCATATTTCTGGTTTCTAGGAGCGCTGAAGCATAGTGAGATAGTTCGGGTGTAACCCATAGCCTCCTCCAATATGCGACTGATCTAAAGCTAGCTATGTCTTGAATGTTCTGACAACCCAAGTCCATATACAGCGGTGTCAATGGTGTTGATTTTGGAAGTCTAGTTAAGCACCGCAAAAATTTATTTTGTGCATTTGTCAGTGCGGAAACATCAGAAACCCCCCACAATTCGGCCCCATATAACATCGAAGCCCTAACTTTTGTGTCATATATTTTTAAGGCAGGGGCTATTGGTTGAGTAGATGAGCATGTTTTGTAGTTAAGTAAGTCATGTGTGGCTTCCATTCCATCCTAGATCCCAGTGTAATGCCCAGATAGCTAAAACAATCGGTCTGTTCTAAAAGCTCACCATTCATAAAAACTGTGCCCCTCACTTTCTTGTGTCTGTGCATTACCATGAATTTAGTTTTAGACGCATTTATAATTAGACCATGGTCTTTGCAAAAAGCCTCAAAACAGCCAATTGCTTTTTGAAGCCCTTCTTGCGTTTTAGAGATTAGAAGGGTTTCGTCTGCGAACATTAGCAGGGGTATTGGGATGCCATTTTGTTTGGGTGCATCTGTGTGAACCTCCCTGTGATATTCAATAACCCTGTTTATGTATAACGTAAACAGAGTTGGTGCCAGGACGCACCCTTGTCTAACTCCCCTTTCTGTGTCGAATTTATCGGTAACCTGGCCCTGGTTGCCCCACCTAACCTGTGCATAATTATTTTTGTGAAATTTGATTAAAAAGGTGAGGAGTTCATGTGGCATACCTTGCTCATAAAGCACTTGCCACAGCCTGGTGCGTGGGACAAGATCAAATGCCGATTTCAAATCGACAAAGGCTGCGTAAAGAGTGCCTCCCCCAAGGATTACCCATTTCCAATATATAGTAGAAAATCTAAAAAAACTTGATCCACAGTGCTAGTGAAAGGGCGAAAGCCTGCCTGTAGTGTGGACATAACCCCAGAATCGTCTATCCAATTCTGAATCCTATGTAGTACAAGCCTAGCCACCACCTTCTGAATGCATGCAATTAGGCTAATTGGCCTGTAATTCGCAGGGTCAGCACGATCCCCTTTTTTGAAAATTGGGATGATTTCGGCTCCCCTCCAGACATCTGGTATCGGGGAGCCCCTGGAAATAGCGTTCGCCAACAGCTCTATATACGGCACCCATGCCTCTCTGCAATGAAGAAAAAGGTCTGCCGGAATCATATCCGGACCCGGGGCTCTTCCTCTTGGGATGGTATTTAAGGCATATTCGATATCATTCCGACTAAACACTAGCGGAGTGGTGACTGCATAGTTTATAATAGGATCCTATCGTTATATCGGTCCCATCACAAACTGCAGTTACAAAATCAGTTAGTGTGCAAATTGCACATTCCGTGGTTTGCGAATGGGAAAAGCACAGCAAAGTATAAGTCTTTACTGAGCCAGGTGTTGTCATGTGTCTATATACGAATACAAAGAGAGGCCTATTGCCTTTGGCACTGCCTGTTTAAATATAGTGCTCCCATAATTCCGCTGCTAAACCGAGCCTTTCCTATTAGCTTCGGAAAGTTGGCTTTTGTATGTAATTAAAAGACTTGATTGCTATACAGGCTTGCTGTACTAATTGTACGTGTTAAAACGTGCAATTACTCGTTCAAGACATCCACACATATCTCAGAAGCCCACCATAAAAGGCATGAAAGTTGCCGATTCATCATTTTGCTGTGCTTCATTGCAAGCTGTTCGCCTGTTAACGAAAATAATCGTCTGCAGAAGCAGATATGTGTATCTATTACTATTACTGTTTTTTTTTAACGTAATATGGCCCTAGCCCCATTGGCGCCGGAGACACGAGCATTTTCTTTGCAGCAGAGCACCTCAAACACCGAGGCTGTGCATGGACAAGCGTGCATAGGATCCAGTCAACACCTGTGACAGAGTCCATACTGTACTGTGGTGGGAGCTATTCAAGTGGGATATTACTTAACACCACACTGTACTCTTCATTCTTAAATTACAGATAGCTGGATAGCTATACTTCCTTTTCCCTAACCACACTGAATAAACAGTACACTATGACATGCTGGTTAAGGCTGAATTTTAGTCACGGATTGACCAAAACAAATTCAGTCTTAGCATTTATGCACGTTTAAAGTGCACACGCAGGGACGGGCAAGTCTTTTATTCCACCTTTTAAAATCCCAGGGCCACTTCTGGTGCCTCTGTCACTTTCCCAGGCTCCCTGATGTTACTGCAGCAGGCGCAGAAGGCTTCAAGAGAAAGAGAGGGAGGAAGGGCGTGAAGGTACACAGAAAGTGATCAGAGGGGAGAAGAGAGAGAGAGGAGACTGAGAGAATGGGAGGAATAAAGAGAGACATTGTTTGAGGAGACGAAGATAGCAGGGCTGGTGTGAGCATTTGTGCCAGGGCTGCTTTTGGTTCCCCTGTCCGGCATTGTGCACATTTTTGGATTTGAGGGAAAAGGTGATGCAACATTTTGCTCAAAATGCCATCACAAAGTAGGGATTTGAACCCTGGTGTATTAGTCCCTAGGTCAAATCAAATCTCCTCAGAGGGAGGCATTCTCATAAAGCTTTTTCCACATGCAAGCCTAACCTAACTGAGCAAATACTTTTTTATAAGTACAAAGACACTTTTATAATTTACTGAAGTTGGTTTTAACAATCCTAAAAGGATATAGACAGATTTCTCATTGAGTGAGTCACCAACCGTGACTGTGGGTGTTTCAGGGTGAGTATGTCCTACACATGTTTAAACACCTGCAAACGTGCATGTTTGTGGTTAATGACAAACCATTTTCCGACCCTGTCCCACTGTGGAAATGTTTGAACATTTAGGCCTCGATTACAGCCCGCTCAATTAATTGATGTGTGAGCAGTAACCATTGGTACCACACATATCACAGTTTCAAACAGAGATGTGGGATAAGCCTTGCACCATCAGCATATATTTTGGGTGGTAAAACTTCCCATAGTTTACAGATGCTGAAATGCCCTCTAAAAAACGAGGAATGTAGATTTTCTTTACAGAAATCACCAAAATCTTCATGATATGCCTCATTTCTGAGGCAGTAATCGTCATTGGGTGCTATTTATCACATCCAATATATTCCAATGCCAATATATCGGGTATTTATTTTTATTTTATTTATGCGATTTTATATAGCGCGGACTTTACCCGAAGGTGTCAGAGCGCTTCACAATAGGAACAGTAATGATACATGAGGAGAAAAATTACAAGTGAACAAATTACAAAAGCAAATGTTAAGTTACATGAATCAAAAGTGACAATAGTAGGCAACCAAAATACATGAGGCAGCAATCGGTACATTACAGGAGGAAAAAGTGATATGTGTGCAGGTTACAAAAGCGTACAAAGTACAAGCAGAGGTATAATACTGCAATAAATGGCAGACACTCCAGCACAAGAACAAACGTTACGTAGGCAATGGTGGCACTTGTGCAAGTGTCTAAAGCAAACAAAAAGTGAGAGGTAGCATACAGTGTGTTACAAGAGAAAAGTGACGTGTGCAAGTTACAAACGGGTACCATACACAGGTACAAGGGTAATACTGCAATAAATGGTAAACACTCACCCTTTTCGTGGCTGACTGTAATTGGGCAAGGCTCTTCTTGGGAAAGTCAAGGAAATGTTCCTAGCAAATGGTGGTGATGCAGGGAAGGATCATTCTCCTGGGAGAAAAATATTTTCTCTGTGGATGGAACAAGCATTTGCAATGCAATAGGTCTCGCATTACTGAAAGTTTGTGTTATTGGCGTTGCTAATAATAATGCGGCGACAATAGTTCCAACATTTAGTAATGCAAGACCTATTGCATTGCAACTCTCGCCTGTCATTATTTGGGAGCAGGATATACAAAAACAAACAACCAACCTCCTAAATTCTGAGGGGCAAGAGTATTATCCTGCACCAATGTAAATAAAAGCTAGGCACTATTCCAAGACACAAAAGGCAAACATTTTAAAACAGACTTCTATCAACTCCCAAAACTACAATGTCCAACCTAAACACGTGGAAAAAGCCAAAAGCTGATGGTATTTAAAGTTCTTCCTCTGTTGGTTACACGACCATAATTTTATCTAGATGCTGAATTCGTTCACAGTCCTAACTGGATTAAGTTTACATAGTTAAAAAAGAAGAGCAACGTAAAGAGACCCGGCCTGCTGTAAAGTATAACAGAAGGAACATTTGTCTATCACGTTCTCTGTGTCTGAATCAAAGCCAGTGGCATCAGTTTCAGACAAGAGAAGTATATTTTTGGGCAGTAATACCAAGTAAGCTGGAAATGTTAGGCTTGAGTACTATACCCGCCTTAGGGGATGGGAGTTCAATGCACACACCATTAAGTGATTTATCCAATGTTCAAATTAAATTACAAGGTCATTATGATTTTATCTTAGCTATATCACATATTAGATAGGGTCTGGACAGTACTTTGGCAAAGCTGGTTGCCCATTCCATAACTTCAAATATACTACCTCACAATAACAAACTGGTGTGCTACTTTAAATCTCCAAAACTTCCACTTGAGTCGCCTGGTTTATGGTCATGCATGTCGATTTCATTAGCATGTTTAAAGAATTGTTAAATGAATGTACTTACTATGTACATATAATGTATGTCTTCAGGATATATTTATTGGGAAATAACCTTTACGGTGAGACATATTGTGGGGAATTTCATTATCGTGATGAAATACTGTGCATCCTGTTTACTTTGTTGCCTTCTTCCCTAGCTATCTGTAATCATTTATTACACACGCGGCGCTTCTACACTTTCAGTCATTAAGTTGTAAAGCAATCCTTTTGAAACCGGCAACCAAGCTTTTATTTCTAGTTTTATGTAGACAAGGGGCTCATCTACAAAACAATTGAAGTCAGTTTGTACCATGTATGTAGCACAAATGGCTAAAACTGTTTATTTTGTGTAAATACTTACTCACATGGGATGAGTCCCTCAAGAAACACCTACTGCCCAGAACACATTGGAGGAGGGGTGCTACTAAACCAATCCTGAGGGCAGAGTTCCAGGACCTACGAATGGGATCAGTGGGTGAGTAGAAAAAACATTTACCATAAATACAAGAGGCACAAAGGGTTAAAGCATCACACCGCTGTAAAGAGATCAGCAGTGATAGCCACTTAGGGGAAGCTCTAAAGACAGCATCCAAAGGGAAGGGAGGAAATAAACACACAGCGGAAAGAGGGATGCCACACAGCTCTGACATGGTTGTATACAGGGGCCGCAAAGAGAATTAACAATACACATTGGTTATTTTTCAGGGATAAGAGATGCTCTCCCATCCGACGTCAAGGTTCGGGAGTTCACCTTGGGTTACCTATAGAAACAAAGTTTGGGTTGGAATTGTGGGTCTTCATTAAGGCCTATGACTGGAGTTCAGTTTGTTAGTCTGTCTCCATTGCTCCCCCAGGAACCTACAGCAGGTAAAAGAAGAGATTCCGGTGCTTCAGAGGCAGTGAGTAGAACCACAGGGAGGGTGGGGGTTGGGCTTTTTTATTCGATTCAGATCCAGAAAATGGCAGATGATTGCCCCTGAGTTACAATGGGGTTTCTTAGTCCAGGAAAAGGGCTTGCTCATGAGATCTCACAACACCCCCAGTGTAGACTGAAGCCCTACGAGAGATATGCAACGACCTAGAAGAAGACAAATCTTCCGACACATTCATATGATAGCCATGTTGGAATGAGAAGGTTGTCAATCACTTTAATAAGAATAAATCCTAAATTATTTGTTAGGAGTGGCCCAGAAAGTGTGACATATCTGGCACCTGATACAATCTGCCTCCATTGGAATGCGACCTGTTGGGTAATAAAATGCCAATTTTTGTGTTCACTGTACAAGAAATGTTATGTTCTGGTAAATACTGGGCTTTTTCCCTGACAAATATCAACAGGTTTGTCGAGAGCAAGCAAGGGTGTGGGTTAACGGCAAAAGCGGACGACTTTGAAGCTGAGGAACCAGGTTTAAGTCAGACGGGAGGCTTAAACATCCTGTGATTGCGAACTAATTACTTAATTTCCCCATGCCTAAAATAATAAAAAATGAATGCGTCCATCTGAAAAGTGCTGTTAAATAAACCAGGCAAAAAGCAGCACCAGGCATAAGAAAAAAATTCTCTTAAACTAACAGAAAAGCACTGCAAATGTAACAATACTGCACTTATCCAGTGCTCCTCTGATGAACAAGGGAAGTGACATGTCGCTGGCTGTACCAGTTATGAGGCAGTACAGAAGAGCGATGCAGGAATTTGACCAGTGGTGAGTAGCAGGAGGGAATAGAGTGCTTTTATTGATGACAGCAGGTCTTGCATACAGCGCATGCGCGCTGGCTAGGCTCAACCTAAAAAGGTTAGCAAGTTTTTTTTACTTCTTGTGTTTTTCCATCATTGCTGCTGGAAAGCTGCAACTTCCAAAGTAAAACATATTTGAAGACAGAGTTTACTGATAAGCCATATTAACTTCTATCTCAATGTCACACACACATGGTTAATTGTGTATATGAGGACCTATATGGAATACCAATATTCTCACCCTAGTACTCAGGCACTCTTATGCAATGAGATGAAAATAAATCATCTTGTGCATTATTGGGTCATTTTCTGTGGTTAAGGGGGGAAGTCGTAGAGTGACACAATGTTTTGAAAGTCGGCTGAGGGGTAAGCACATTGTTTAGGGGTTCATTTCATACAACAGAAAGGGACCAATGCATTCCATCAAATGTTGTGCAAGTTACTGTGTGGGCTTTTGTACCACCGAGTTCTAAAATAAAGGAGTCACAGTTGTGGTTGACTTCATCGTACTCAGCAATATCACAGAAATGTGTCTTATAGTATCTCTAATTGTAAGATATGTGCTGGGCATTCTAATTGTTAAAAACATCTGCTTCTTTTTCAAGTGCAAAACATCTGAAATGTGAGCATTTGGGGCTACTGGGAAATATGTTAACATATTTCATGTTTCTGAAGAGCAGCATAAATAGTTTTCTAGCTTACAGTATCTAAGGCGAATGTGGTTTATGATCTAATTTGTAACATATGGCAGTAACTGGAAAACAGGACTAAAATAATTAGCAAAATGCTTTGAAGCCCACTAACGGCAGCCCTTTTCTGTTTTGTTAATGACTGTAGTACCTTTTAATAAAGCAGCACAAAAGTTTCCAAAAGAAAGTTTATTAGGTTTGGGCTTGACATGCCAAGTTTTGTACCTACACAGGGGCGTGAGGGGGGCTGTGAAAATAAAGAAGGGATTAAAAAAGTGGTATTTCTGGATTATAGGCAGATGTGGCACTCAGAATAGGCTCCTATTTTTTTTGTTTCCTTCAGGTCAGATCCCGGATAAATAAATATGCACCTTTAGGTAACACAGGCACCCCTTCAGTTGTTGCGTCCATGTTTAGAATTAAATTGAGAGGCATAGGGAATTGGTATAGAGTTTTTCAAAATCAAGGGGAGCCTTTGATTGTTACTAATTTCTTAGAAAAAAAATGAATTGGTCTGCAACTTCTCAATTAGAGAATGGCAAGCGATTTAGCAGAATGGCAATAAGCTACTTAGGGCTGCCAATTTTATAAGGATGGCTTTTTTGTCCCAATGGTCGGCTAAATATACACCACAGGCCCTCCATAAAATCTATCCGGAGGTGGAAAATACCTGTGTTCGACGTCAGCAAGCCAGTGAGGGCGTTTGGCTACATATTGCCTGTACATGCCCTAGTTTACAGAATTTTTTTATTGGAATTATGTGCTGGGCTCAGCCGTACTATTGGAACCATTGTACAACTAGAACCTGAGGAGGCATTATTTGGTTTATTAAAACAAAGAGCAAATCAGGTGTTAACAAAAGGGGGTGAAATGTTTTCCTTCTTGGTGGCACGTTCATTGATCTTGCAGAATTGGAAAACAACCAAGACCCCAACTCTTATTGAATGGTATAAAAAAATGAAATGTGTGAGAAGCTTTGAAGAAGCATTTGCTATAAGGGTGGGAGCGATTAAGACATTTGTGTCAATCTGGAAACTTTTTAATCAAATGGAAAGGCATCTTCAGGGACAATCTGGTGTTGAATAATTATCTGGATTATGTTTATGATTAATAAGAAGGTTCAGGGGTAAGGATTATTTCAGATTTTATTTTATGACTCATACTCCCAGGTCATCAATGGTATTTCCATTTCCTTTTTTACGAGAATGGCAGTATATATCTGCACTTGCATTTGCACTTTACTTGATCGTGTAAATTACACTGTAAATGACAGTTCTTTGACCTTAATTCTATTTTTTGCACTTTAGTACTAGAGAAGGCTTGCACTTTAGTTTAGCTTCCTTCGGGAGCATATATTTGCACTAGCACTAGCACTTTGTCTAATTGTCTAAATTATGCTGCTCAATGATATTCTCAGGATTCTAAGTTTGACTGCATTTGCACTGTAGTACAATAGAATTTTTTTCCATAAACATATACCACTCTGGTGTTACCTATTTTTTATGTTGTGAACAAGCTAGCTGGGATGGTAGGATTTTTGCCTGACATATTCCAGCTGTTTGACATGATTACTCCTCTATAATTAAAAATGATGTATTAATTGTATTATAATGTTCAATGATGTTAAGGAATGCTGGCTTTAATGTATGTTGTTTTATTCTGCTCAATAAAAACGAATTTAAAAAAAGTATTTCTGAATCATAATTTGTTTGTTTCAGACATTGTAATATTTTTAAAACAAAGCCATGATAAAAGAATCTACATTACTCTCCTTTGAAAATAAATTGTATGCAAGGGATAATGAAAGACAAAGGATACACACACATTAAAACAGACCAAGCATTTCAGGTAACAATGTGACAAGCAGTGTTCAACACAAACAAGGTGGCGATAAAATAGTACCCATAATGTAAAGTAAGAACAACACAAATCTCTGTATTTCCGAAGTAAGCGTTGGAACAAAACAAAAGTGTACAATAGTATCCATAAGTCAGAGCATGGCGCGAGGCAAGAGAAAGAAAGAAAGAAAAGAAGAGCCCCAAATTTAGAAGAAGGAAGAGAAAGGGAAATATATATAGGAAAAAGAGAAAGCTATACTATTGAAAGCCGACAGGACCACCATTGTTTATGGCAGGTAATCACAGTAGTTGTCTTCAACCACCATTTGTACTATGTGCACTAGAGTGCTTATTGTACAAGAGAGAACCTAAGGTGGTTTGCTTTTCTGTAAATATTCATCAAAAGAATCCCACAAGTGTCTAGATCTAGAAGCACTGTGCAGTCTTGCATACAGTTTGTTATCCGCACCTCTAATGGAGCACAACATATTCCACCATTTTTTAAAGGAACTTACCGAATGTGATTTGGAATCCATTAGAATTATCTCAGTACCCAGCCTCAGTGATGATAGTCCACTGGGGAACTTTATTTCCCATATGCTTCTGATTGCCCTCTCACCTTCCCTTTTAGGTCTTGCCTGTCCATCCTGAAGGGATGATAGGCGAGATTTATAGTAAGCAGACCTAAAAAGTCTACCCACTGTAGATCGCGTACAGTTAATGTGAGCCAGGCGCGTGCACATCATCACCAGCCACATCACACATCACACACCACCATTTGTCTGTGCCTCGGCATCAGACTTCAAAGGCTGCCGCTCCCCCGCATCAGACTTGAAAGGAATGCACTCTCCCGCCCCCACCGCAGCAATGCCGAGAGCTTGTTTGAAGTGCATGCTCCTTGCACAATACATTGCCCATCCCTCTTTATATGCAACCCACCTCACTTCGCCTCCACCCGCATCAGCTGCTTCAGCTCCACACTCTCTAGACGCTGAAGTACAAAGCTTATTCCATACGTCAATAGATGTCTCCTTCTAGATATTCTGGAGTGCGACATCCTGACTCCCAACGTGTGCGACTCTGCTTCATTCCAGCCACTGCCCGGTCACGTTTAACTTCTTGCAATATGTCTCTCAGGTCCACTGCTTCTCTACTCTCCAAATCCGCAGCTCTGTAATGCCGCAAAACATACACGGTCTGCGAATTCTTTGATTCAGAGTGGTGGCTGCTTCTCGTAGTCACGCAGTTTAGTGTCACCCTGTTTCTCTGACTTTAACCATCTCTCTGTATTAGCTGCACTCTACCCCTTTATTTCATTCGGTCTTTCTGTGTCATTATCCCTGTTGCCCTAAGGCCTTCCCTGCCCAGCACCTAAGCACGTTTCACTCATAGTGCCTGCGCTCTGCATTCTGTCACTCAACTCTTTTCTCGCATCAACAGTTGCGGTGTCAGTCTGTCTATCCGTACAAATCTGCCCTTCCCTCTGTGTCACCCTGTCGCTCTGTATTTTCACAACCTGTCTCAGTCTCAGGATGTCGTCAACCTGTTCCTTCCCCGGTTTCCTCTTCCATGTACCTATCTGTCTCTTCCACTCATGTACATGTTTTCTCTTCAGTTGTGACTGTAACTTCTCTCCAGTGACACCCTGTTCCAGTAGGCCCCCTCTCTCTTGCACCCAGTGTCTCTGCTTATCATTCTCTCCACAACTTTCTATATTCTCCCAGCGCCCTTCTGCCCTCGAAGGGATGTCTATGTTTGTCTCTTTCTCTGTGTCACTCTTTGACTCTTTCGGTGTCTCTTTCTCTCGGAGTCTCTGCTTCTCTTTTTGCCAGCTTCCCTTTCTGTCACCTTACTTCAGCCTCCCCCGAGTAACTCTACCTCACCGAGTAAATTTTTCCCCTTGTCGTCTATTTTTCTCGGTGTCATTTTGTCCTGTTCTCCGAGTGTCACTCTCTATCTTTCTTCCTTTCTGACCCGTCTCTCCAGGTCGCACTCTGCCTCTTTCTTGACTTTGTGTCCTCAGTGTGATCCAGTCACACCAAGTCTGCCTGCTTTCCTCTTTCTCTCAGCCAGTGTGACTCGCTCGTGTCCCTGTCACGTGGCCTGTTCCTCTGTTTTGTTTAACCACTTTCTCTCTATCTTTCCCTGTCTCTGTGTCAATCTCGGACTCTTTCCTGTTATGCCTCTTAGTCTCATGCAGTCCTGCCCACCTCATATCCCCTGTCTTACTCCCTCTCGCAAAAACACTCTTCCATGAGCAGACACAGGCGCGAGACCTCGTGTGCACTGTCACCATCTCCGAGGCCTCCCGGAAACGCACAAGCTGCGACGGCTATTTCAAGCTCAACATCGGACTAAATTGTGTCCACAATACACTGCTGTGACGGCCGCTTGTGCACCAAGAGCTCCTTCCTGTAAGGGCCTCTCATGAATAGACACCGGCTGCATGGGCCGCTTGTGAACTGAAGCACAGCAGGAGATAAATCGTCAAATACAGGTTAGCTTTTTTACTGAATTATTTATTCTTAATAAAACTGGTCCTCTTTTCCCAGATCCTCGCTCCTTCCCGCTCCTTATGTTTCCCATCCCTCACTTCTTTAGCTTTCTCCAATACCATGACCTCGCTCGGATTCGAATATGCCCATCATTTTTATCCATGTTCTGTTCCCTTCTCTTCTTCTTTCACAATTCCTAATCTTTCATGCCTTCCCTCTCTCACTAACTCCTCTGGTCCTAGGATTTTCCTCTCCCAACCCTAACGCCCCATTAGTGCACCCCCTGCAGTCATTCCCACAATCTTTATTCACGCCCGTACCTCCCAATCTGTCTTCCTGTATCTTTTCTCTCTACCTCACCAATCACAACATTCATGCTAATCTCTTTACCTCGCTTCTTCGTTTCCCTTTCTCTCTATCTCTGTCTCACCTCTCTACTACATCCTGCCTGTCTCTCTCGGTCTCACTCACATATCTTTCTATCCCATCTCTCCTTATTTCATCTCATCTCTTCTACCTCACTCCTCTTTACCTCTCGTTTACCCTCTTTCTACATCTCTATGCACCTCACCTACAAAACCAGCCCTGCTTTTACTCACCTCTTTCTACCTCACCACTCACAATACACTTATCAGTGCCACCTCTGTCTATTTGCCTTTTGAATCTTTATCAGTCTTCCACCTGTCTCTTTACCAATTTCTAGGCTTCTCTCTACCCCTGTAACAGTTCTCTGTAATTCAACATCTGCAGTTTCCAATACAGCTCGCCCTATTTCACCCCATCTGCCTCACCTCACTCTCAAACTCATCTCTCTTTGGCCCAACTCTCTGCTTGTATCTCTTTCCACTTCGCTTCACTCTGCCTCTGTCTAAACCTTATCTTTTCAGCCACACGTTGTTTGGAGATTGTGCACTTTTTGTATACTGGAGCCTGGTGGTGTGGTGTTGTTCGTTCATTTTTTTTTTTTTTTTTTAATCCTCATATTGCGGTTTTTGCAGATAGGAAGGTGTTTGGGAGTTTGACAGTATTTGAGCGGTTGTTCCATCATACTGCCCCTAATCGTCTATCGATGGATACAAGGGGAGTTTCTCATTGTCTTAGTTCTTACCAGTCAATTTTCTCCAGTACACCCTTATCTTGCTCAATAATTCCTTTGTTTCTGGGGATATCTAGCCCTTGGGCTGTTTGGCAGACTTCAAGTCATGCCTGGAATTATTGTTCCGCTTAATCATTGGAAACGAAAAAGAAAAAAAAAGAAAGAAAAAAGAAAAAGAAAAAGAAGCAAAAAACCTCTGACAAGGAGGGGTTCTAGTTTATCCTCTGGAGGTGATGTAATTTTCCCAAATCTCCCAGTGCTTCATCCTTTTGAGTTGTTTCCCTTTTCTATCCAATCTGCTAGTTCTTATTACAGAGTTTAGCCAGTTGTTCGTTCTTTTTTCTATTTATTAAACTCGTCTCTTTTTATTAAAGTTTTTAAAATTTTGCTCAATCTATTAGAAAGACAGTGTCGTTCGAGGGACAACTATTACAATATGGCACACAATAACTATCTGTTGGTTCCAGCCCACTGTAGCGTGTGTTGGTAGTAGTGCGCTTTGGTGGAACAGCAATGAGGTATACTCTCGACAGGATCAGAGGGTGGGTCTGGTGATCATGCAGCGAATGCCTGGAAAGGCCCTTATACAATATAGGACTTTGTGTGAGATACCAGTAGCAGCTGCTGCCAAAAGTCAGTGTCCGTGATCGTGTGTAAACTTCCTGCATGTGGCTAGAAACAGAACTCTGTAAAACACTCTATACCTGCAGATTTCAAAGTGCTACATAAAAGTGCAAAACAATATATAAAGACCAACATAAAACTGCTAAGCAATAAATAAGATGTTTGTTAACAGCAGGAATTGGTTGACCCATCCCTTCCCACACACAACCCCACACCGACACACAACCCCCCCCCCCACACACACAACCCCCCCCACACACACACACCAAGACCCCTCACACACAGACCCCCACACACACACCCAGACCACACACAGACCCCCACACACACACCCATACCCCCCACACACCCCACCCCCACGCACACACAACCCCCCACACACACAACCCCTCTACATACACAACTCCCCCACAGAAACAACCCCCCCACACACACAACCCCACATGCAAACCACCACACACATGCACAACCACACACACAACCTCACACACACACAACCCCCCCACACAAACAACCATCCCACAAAAACCACCACACACAAACCCCCGCACACATAATCCCACACACACAACCCCTCACACACCCCCACCCCCACACACACACCCCCACACACAGCCCCCCACACACAACCCCCACACACAACACCCCCACACAACACCCCCACACACACAACCCCCCACACACACAACCCCCACACACACAACCCTCCACACACAACACCCCCACACACACAACCCCACACGCACACAACCCCCCCAAAAACACAACACCCCCCACACACAACCATCTACCTATCTATCGCCCTCACTCTATCTATCTATCCCCCTCACTCTATCTATCTATCTATCTATCTATCTATCTATCTATCTATCTATCTATCTATCTATCTATCTATCTATCTATCTATCTATCTATCTATCTATCTATCTATCTATCTATCTATCTATCTATCTATCTATCTATCTATCTATCTATCTTCTCTGTCTGTCTGTCTGTCTGTCTGCCTATCTGCTTATCTATCTATCTATCTATCGCCCTCACTCTATTTATCTATCGCCCTAACTCTATCTATCTATCGCCCTCACTCTATCTATCTATCTATCTATCTATCTATCTATCTATCTATCTATCTATCTATCTATCTATCTATCTATCTATCTATCTATCTATCTATCTATCTATCTATCTATCTATCTATCTATCTATCTGTCTATCTGTCTGTCTGTCTGTCTGTCTGTCTGTCTGTCTGTCTATCTATCTGTCTGTCTGTCTGTCTATCTGTCTGTCTATCTGCATATCTATCTATCGCCCTCACTCTAACTATCGCCCTCACTCTATCTATCTATCGCCCTCACTCTATCTATCTATCGCCCTCACTCTATCTATCTATCGCCCTCACTCTATCTGTCTATGGCCCTCACTCTATCTATCTATCGCCCTCACTCTATCTATCTATCTATCTATCTATCTATCTATCTATCTATCTATCTATCTATCTATCTATCTATCTATCTATCTATCTATCTATCTATCTATCTTATCTATCTTATCTATCTATCTTATCTATCTATCTTATCTGTCTTATCTGTTTTATCTGTCTGTCTGTCTGTCTGTCTATCCGTCTGTATATCTGTCTCTGACTATCTGTCTATCTATCTATCTATCTATCTATCTATCTATCTATCTATCTATCTATCTATCTATCTATCTATCGCCCTCACTCTATCTATCAACCTCACTCTATCTATCGCTATCTATCTATCTATCTATCTATCTATCTATCTATCTATCTATCTATCTATCTATCTATCTATCTATCTATCTATCTATCTATCAATCTATCTTTCTATCTGTCTATCTATCTATCTATCGCCCTCACTCTATCTATCGCCCTCACTCTATCTATCTATCAATCACCCTCACTCTATCTATCGCCCTCACTCTATCTTTCGCCCTCACTCTATCTATCTATCTATCGCCCTCACTCTATCTGTCTATCGCCCTCACTGTATCTATATATCGTCCTCACTCTATCTATCTATCTATCACCCTTACTCTATCTATCTATCGCCCTCAATCTATCTATTGCCCTCACTCACTCTATCTATTGCCCTCACTCACTCTATCTATTGCCATCACTCACTCTATCGCCATCACTCTATTTATCTATTGCTCTCACTCTATCACTCTATCTATCTATCTATCTATCTATCTATCTATCTATCTATCTATCTATCTATCTATCTATCTATCTATCTATCTATCTATCTATCTATCGCCCCCACTCTATCTATCTATCTATCTATCTATCTATCTATCTATCTATCTATCTATCTATCTATCTATCTATCTATCTATCTATCTCCCCCACTCTATCTATCTATCTATCTATCTATCTATCTATCTATCTATCTATCTATCTATCTATCGCCCACACTATATCTATCGCCCTCCCTCTATCTATCTATCTATCGGCCTCCCTCTAGTATCGCCCTCCCTCTATCTATCTGTCGCACTCTATCTATCTATTGCATCACTCAGCACCACCACAGCATCAATCTGTGCAACCATTCAACAACAACTGGTTCAAATATATTCTCTCAATGTTTCAAGCTTTATTACAAATGTCACAAAAAGATGTTAATATTTCACTTCTGTTCCTGGATTTTCGTCACAATAAAATACACTGAACATAATCTTCACAAAAGTTATTTACAAAAGTTTAAGCTATTGCCATTATAAATTACAATAACATTCATTTAAGTATTAATTATTTAAAACAATTAAAAGCCATTGTTATTTGTAATATCAATAAATCTAAGTCACGTAAATACAACACATATTGCAGTACAAATGCTATAGGTGTCACAGTTCCAAAAGTTAAAACTATTGGCCTTGCCAATGACAACGCTATTAATTTCGCTATTTTCAAAACTAACACATTAATAAAAAAATTGTCATTTACAATATCAATAGCTCAAACTTTCCTAATGCGAGACCTATTGCATTGCAAATGCTTGTTTAAATATGTGGATAATTATAATTCTGAATTTTATGAACGGGCAAGAAGCCAGGATTTTCATGAATATGTTGAAGTTAAATACATCCTCGGGGTGCCTTAATATCCATGATTTTCCAAGATACCAACAGACTTTCCTAGCTTCTCAAGGCTCCTTCTGTTTCCTGATGCAGAAGTCTTGTTCTCCTCCCTTGTTTACCATAGCGCCCTCTTTAACATACTCCTTACCACTCAGCTCCACCCTCTCCATAAGCAATATAGCTAGACTCCCATTGCAGCACTCAAAATGCTTAATACTTGACACAGTGACTGCCTTAATCTTGCTTGACTGGCAACTTGACAAAAAAAATGTCTAGCTCAGTGCCTGTGGCACGACCATAAGATTAAACTAGATGGGAAGACTTGGGACTCATGGGCGAATAAAGGTATACACTTCCTAGGAGAACATTCAGCCTGATTCATGTAGGCAATAGCGCTCGCAAAAGGGCCAGATTCTGAGAATCTGGCCCTTTGCGAGTGCGATGTTTGCATTTGGTATTCATGATACCAAATGCAAAAATCGCTATTTAAGAAGTCGCAAATATGCGAGGAATAGCATTTAAGGAATCTCTATTAGAGATTCCTCAAATGCTATTCATGACACATCCTGAAATTGCGATTTAGCACTTTTGGGGCCGCTATTTACCGAGAGGTCAGACCTGTCGGTAAATAGCAGAAACTCAGAAAAATGCTTTTAAAAGCATTTTTCCAAGTTGCATGTTGCACACACACATGTCCTTTGGACATGTGTGTGCGCAACACCTGTCCAAATGTGCATTTTAGGGGTGCTACAGGGCGTCCTTTGGACACCCCTGGCACCCTTTCAGTCGCTATCTCATTTGCGAGTAGCAAATTGCTACTCGCAAATAAGGGATACTCCCCATTCATTCCTATGGGCCTCTTGGCCCATAGGAATGAATGGGGAGTATTTGCGAGTAGCAAATTGCTACTCGCAAATAAAGAACATGTAGGAATCGCTATTTTATTAGCAATTCCTACATGAATGCCGTTTTGCGTGTCCTCAATAGCGAGTCGCTATGATTCGCTATTAGGGCCACGCAAAACGGCCCGTACATGAATCAGGCTGTAAGTACTTGGCTCTATCCTGTTCCATTCTCTGCTTTACCCAAGGAATTCGATCTGCCGGATATCGACTTCTACAAATTCTTGAGACTGTAAAGCATAATTGCTAAACTGGCACCTCCTCACTCGCCTGACCTACCTGGTATTCTCAGTTTTAACTCTGATAGGAAGCTTTGCTCGCTACTACCGTGAAAATGCTGACTGGAAATACACTAAACCTAAAATGAAGTTAGAAAAGCATTTAGGGAAATGCCTTTGCTTAATTTCGTGCAAACCTGTTAAGCAGTTTCTGAGAAATTAGTTTCACAACAAATTTGTTTGTGGGCTCGAAAGGGTTACAAAGCTAGAGCTATTTAGACAGTTTCTGATTTACCTATAACTTTAGTGCGATTTGAGAAACTTGGATGAAATTTGTCTGGTGGTTGGCATGTTTAACTTACACTTAGTATTTTTAATCTCCCTAAAAAACACAATACATATTTGTTTTGACTACACTAGTGGGTGATATGTGATGCCAACAGTAATGTCTTCAATTATATCGTTTGCAAGACAATGCGTGATGTCAGTAGGAATGCATTGAGCCTGGGTTAAAAATGCTTAGCTAACCCTCACTGGTCAGTTTCAGTGTTTTTTGTCTTGTTTATTAATCATAACATAACTTTAACCGTTTTTTTTTCTTCCAGGGAGTTTTTTTTTCAACAAGCCTTAATGTCTTATTAACACCAGAAATAATAACTCCCACTGTACAAAAACTTAGTGCACCGTGAGGTTGCACCCGGGCCTAGCCATCAGTCAACCTTCACTGCATCCAGGTCCTGCGCCGTACTGCAAAGGAAGCCAATACCTCCTGTACCATGTATTTTACCACGTGCAGCAGAGGTTTGCCACAGGCCCTGCGTCCATTCTCGCAGAGGCCAGCCCCCACCGGGGGCATCAGAGGCCAGCGCCATAAAGGCAGCCGAGCCTCCCCAACACCTACAACCTGAACTGGTTTCGGCGCAAAAAGCGCGCTGGGAGGAACGCCCCCCACCCGGTAGCCACGGCGGCGCCTACCCCCCCGGCCAATGGGCCCCTGCAACATTCAAATTGCCCAATGGGGGGTAGGGGGCGAAACACGGCCACCTTCGTTGGGGGGTGATAAAAGCTGGCTTCCCCCAGGACGACTCCTATCTTAGGAGCGGGGGGAGCAGCACGAGGAGAAGAATCGTTGAGGAGGAATCGTTGATCGTTTGGGAAGCGTTACTCTTTATCGTCGAAACAGGACCGTGCTGCGGGAGAAGGGATCCGCCTCCCAGACCCAGGACCGAGCGGCGGTACCACCCAGAAGCAGAGGAGAAGCCTGACAACGAGAGAAGAGCCGAGCCGAAGCATCGTGGTGAGCACCACCGGGCACTCCCGCTCTACCTCCCCGCCACCCCCCTGCAAGGCAGATACGCCAAGGCCCGGCGAAGGAACCCGAGGTGAGCGGTTCCGGCTGCAGAGGGAGCACTGCCGTTTCACCCTCCCACGGCACCCGGCTCACTATCAGGGATTATTAGGATGACGTAGGAGGGTAATTGTAAATCCATTAGGATGACGCAGGAGGGTAATTGTACAAGAAGATTTAAATCAGGTAGAGGGGTCCATCAAGGGTGCATGCTGGCCCCTCTGCTCTTTACCCTAGCGGGACCTAGCGCTGAGACCAGGATCGCTACAACAGAGGGTGAGGACATTAGCGAAATTGTGAAGGAATGCATAAAATCAATGACACCGCTCTTGTTGCAAAGTTTCAGCGAAGGCAGCGGGGGCGCGACCGCACAGGGGGAGGTGACAGGACAGCCGTGGCACCTCCTAGATCCAGGGTAGGCACGCGCTCAGGCGCTTAGGGGTCAGGACGCAACAGGACCCGGGGGAGACAGGAGGGCACCTCTGGCGGCTTGGGGGGACGCAAACCCACTAAGCAACAGCGTAGCAGCCCTCCCAGCAACTGACCCTTACACAAGGCCCTCCCCGGGGCCAGCATCAATGACCACGAGAGCAACAGGGTTGGCCTGCCTTATCCGCTAGCAATAAAGGAGAGAATATGGAGGAAAGAGTTTATAGACATATTTTCCCTCCTTGAAATACAGCTGGAAGGGCTTGACCTGACGACATGCGATAAAAATGACGAGGATAGAAGGTAGAGGCGAAGGGAGCGCAAGGAAAGGAATTTCGACAACTGGCTAGACGCGTTCAGGATCATGGCTTGCATAATAGTGGAAAAATTCCCGCGTTGCGCAGCAGACCTATGGCTCTATGAAGCTTACATTCACAGGGCTCAGAGGCAATTTCCAGGCGACGCCTGGCTCGAGTGTGACAAGGGCTTTAGGCTCAAGATGCAGACACACCCTGAGATGGAGTGGAACGAGGAAGATGTATCTGGCTTTATCCATAAAATGATGATGGCCAAAGAGGCTAGGTCATGGGCAGGGAAGAGAGAGCAGCCCTTTCGGACAGCTTTCCACAAAGGGAAAGGGCGCCCCTTTCAGAGGTCCAGACAGGCCACTACGTGGAAGACAGCGCATGCCAGCGGGGCACCTGCAATATGCTGGAAGTTTGAGGCGAACAAATGTACTTATGGAGTGGCATGCAAATCCCAGCACACATGCTCATCATGCGGGGGGGCACCCAGAAGCAGCATGCAAGCGTAGAAGGGAGCAAAAAGGAGACAAGAAAGAGCCAAAGAAGCATTAGGAAGCCCGCTGGGGCGACTGGGGGGGAGCAGGCCGAGTCGGCCTACAAGCTAGCATGGTCCCCAATCAACACTCACCAGCTACGCAGGCTAGCCAATAAGTATCACAACAAAACAGACGCTAGGACACTAGTACAAGGCTTTGAGACAGGCTTCCCCATCCCTTTTACGGGCACCCTACCCCAGGGCAGCACCAGGAACCTAAAATCGGCATTGCTTCACCGGGGGGTAGTGTCCAAGAAATTGGAAAAAGAAAAAGCCCTAGGTAGAATAGAAGGCCCCCTCCCCCCGAGGGTCGCATTGGGAGTCATATACAAGAAAGAGCAAGGGCAATTCCGGCTGATACACCATCTATCCTACCCCGACGGCGAGTCAGTAAATGACGGGATTGACACCACTGTATGCTCGGTGAGCTACTCATCAATAGACGACGCCATTGACCTAGTTAGGGCAACCGTGCGAGGAACCCTCATGGCGAAGGCAGACATAGAGACCACCTTTTGTTTACTCCCCGTCCACCCCAACAGCTTCCACCTGCTGGGCTTTCAATGGGATGAGCAGGTATATGTCGACAAGGCCATGACTATGGGGTGCTCGGTAGCCTGTGCAAACTTTGATATGTTCAGCACCTTTGTAGAGTGGGCCCTCCATGTCAGACACCCGGCGGGCGGGAAGCTGCATTACCTAGACAAATTCCTCTTCACAGGGCCAGCAGGTTCAAGAGAATGCGAGAGCACACTGGCAGCATTTGAGGGCTTAGCAAGCAAGCTGGGCATCCCCCTGTCAGCAGAGAAGACAGCAGGCTCAGCGACAACCATGACATTCTTGGGAATCGAGTTAGACACCCTCGCCGAGACAGCCAGACTCCCCCCAGAGAAGGTAGCATAAGTCAGGGCAGAAATCAAGGGCCTCTGCGGCCGCGAGAAGGCTACACTCAGGGAGCTGGAAAAGCCACATAGGCAAGCTGAACTTCGCAGCTAGGGTGATTCCGGCAGGCAGGGCATTTGCCAGGCGCTTGACACAACTAACATGTGGGGTGACCCACAAACACCATCATGTCAGGTTAGGGGGGGCAGTGAAGAAGGACCTGGTCATGTGGGACACCTTCATGAAAGATTTCAATGGGACTCTGATTTGGAGAGAAGGTTGGGTGACTAGCAAGCAGATTGCGCTGTTCACGGATGCTTCAGGCAGCACAGGCTTCGGCGCTTTGTTAGGTGACAAGTGGTGCGCAGGGCAATGCCCACCAGATGGCACAGGGAGGGAGAGACCAGCAATATCACCTTCCTAGAACTATTCCCCATCATAGTTGCACTCACCATATGGCGGCGCTCCCTGCGAAATATGAAGCTGACACTTTGGTCCGACAACAAGGGGGTAGTTCAGGCTATCAACAGGGGGTCGGCCAGGTGCCCTGACACGGTGGGACTAATGCGCGACTGATTAAATTGCAGTTGGAGGGCAGCATAGACGTGAGGGCCGACCATGTCCCGGGAATAGACAACGAAGCGGCGGACGCCTTATCCAGAGCAAGGATGGGGAAGTTCAGGGAACTAGCCCCCAGCGCGGACCAGAACATGACCCCCTTTCCGGACCAACTCTGGGACCTGGCGGGGTCGACCTGTCAGAATTAATCAGCCAAGCCCTCGCTCCAGAGGCAGCCAAGAGGTACAAGAAATACGCCGCCACATTGATGAAAATAGGAGGCATCCGATCACTTAGCGACGCGGGGGCAATGAACAGGGCAGCTGAGGCATTCATAAGGTGGGCCTTCGACGCCAACAAATCCAGGACATGGGCCAGCGCCCACCTTACCGCGATGGCGCCTTACAGCAGGCTGGCGATAGGGCGGGACCCAATGGTATCCCACTACATTAAGACAGCCATGAAGGGCTGGCGACGCGCTGAGGGCACAATGAAGGACAGCAGGCGCCCAATAGATTACAACAAACTGGGCATGCTACTACAGGCATTAGAGGGCATCGCGAGAGACACATTCGAGCTTCGCTTATTGAAAGCGGCATTTGCCACAGCATTTTTTGGGGCATTTCGAATCAGCGAACTGGTGGCACCTGCCAAGACGGGGGCGGCTGGGCACTGCCTACAGGCAGGCGATGCGGCACCAGGGAGAGGGGAAATCGGGATCTTGCTCAGGCGTTCAAAAACAGACCAGGCTGGCAAGGGTGCATTAGTGAAGCTGCGCTGCATCAGGGACCAGACCTGCTGCGCCGTGTGCTGCCTGATGGCCTACATGGCCATACGCCCGGTCAGGGATGGCCCCCTCTTTAAACACCAAGACGGGTCGCACCTTAGCAGAATTCAATTCAAAGCGGTCCTGCGCCTCGCGCTCAGCAATGCAGGGCGGCCACCTGCAGGCTTCGGGTCCCACTCTTTCAGAATAGGGGCAGCCACGACAGCCGTACAACAGGGCATGAGCGAAGCAGGGATTCAATGTGAAGATATCATCCCAGGCTATCTCAAAAAACCATACTGCTATGTACTGAACTCAAAGAATGATAAGAATAAACTATAACACAACAATAAAAATTGATATCAAAAAGATTTTTTTAATTTAAAAAAGAGAAAGTAATTTCACATTTGTATCTTATATACATAATAAATTGATATAAAACAGATATTTTTAAGCATAAAACATATTTGATTAAAAAAGCGTTCAGAAGACAATCTTGTTGTCTTGTGTATTAATGCTGCGGCTGTAGTCTGCCAACGCGTTTCGACACGACGTGGTGTCTTCCTCAGGACAAATTATTTTGCAGCCCAATACTCTAGAAAGAACAAGACATTTTCAATTTTTGTTTATATATATAAAAAAGCAGTGTTATAGTAAATGATCACATTTTGTTCACTTAACACATAAGAAGAGGAAATTGCTATTGAAATACTACTTATTATTCTTTTCTTTATAAGCAATACCTCTCTCTCTATACATAGCATAGTATTGGATTTATATTAAGGATATTCCATTGGAGGTACATAGGGAAAAGAAGGATTTTAAGAATGTAGGTCCTAAAAAATTTTTTTGAATACATATTCATTTTATTTAACAAAAGACATAGATAGAACAGTATGTTTCTTATATACAGTTATTTCCATTTATTTTGATGCAATGTCCACTCTTAGTGGCCCTTTAGATGAAAACATATTGATCACGTTTTGGTCAAAAACTCATAATAAGTCACATCAATGCTTTGTAACCCATTCAAGACCTATACTCTAGATCATAGGGTATTTCTTTCCCCCAAATTATTAAGGAGAAGGAAGTTCAAAGTGATGGATTAAGAAAAATTAGAAGAAGAAAACCAAAAGACAAAAGAGGGTATATCCATGTTTTGTAGGTGGCCAGTATAAGACGTAAAGTAAACCTGACTAAATTTTTATTTCAATCTTAAAACTATTAGTTTATTTATATTCTGATGTCCTTGACATTCCATTCTCATCTATTTTCACCTATCGTGTAACAAGTTTATAATTTTCCAATTTTATATCTTTAATGTTCCGTTTTTTTTACCTTTTGTAAACTTTATTTATTAAAAAACTTCAAAATCTCCGTGTAGTTGTAGCGAAGAGTGAGGCACCTTTGAATATTTATTTCGTGGTATGTGAAATCTGAAAGGACAAGACAACAATTCTAGGTCTTTCTTCTGTTGGAGTTTTATTTTATTAACCCTAAGCTTTTAGTTTGTATGATCGCGATCTTTTATTTATATAATATCGCGTTACCTTTTTATCGAGATTTCACTGCTCCCATCTCACTCTTTGCGGTTTAAAATATGGAATGTTTATTTCTCTTTTTAGAAGACCTGTGTTCTCTGTTGAGAAATATGATTACATATTAGGTTACAGATTAGTGTAACACTTTAAAATCAGATTTCAAGAAGTTTTGTCGAATTAAATTGCTGCTAAGTTTCTTACCGCCTCGAGGTCAGCTTTTAGTGTAAAGCGGAACAATTAGTGAAGCCGGTACACACTGGGTAATGATGATAGATGGATCGCTCAGAGCGTTGCAAACCAAATGGGTATTTCTATTGTGACCCTATAGAGATAAAAAACTCTAATGAGTATTCATTTTAGACGAATATCGTCAGCGCTATTCTCATTTTGTTACGACGCGTCTTCCTACCTTAACAAAACACTTTTTTTCGCGGGAGATAATCCGGAGTATCGTGTGTTTCGAGGACCTCTCGCGTTGGTAAACAACCCGTCTTGTCGAGTGTTGCGTAACGTTGCATTGACGTCCAAAAGGACGTAATGTTCTTCTTAAAGGGATCTATGAGAGTGTAACGGCAGGAAATTAATATTATGTTGTCCCACTATTTTAGAAAGCAGCTACTTAAAAAGTGAGGGCCGGGGGCAGAGTAACGCTTACCTGCAAAATGTTCTGTTCTCGTATTATCACCAGGTACCGGTCATTCGTTTCAAGGAAGGGATTTGTAAACCACCTTCCTATTGGTTTTTATACTCTGAGTTTCTGATGACCGGCAATCTAGGCCTCGCCCCTATTGTTGTCAGAAAGCTACATCTGCTCCAATGCAATCCTACTATAATTATTCAGAGTCTCATTTCTTTTTATTTTGGCTGATTGTTGTCAGAAAGATACTTATATCCTGATATAATTCTACTATGATCATTCAGAGTCTCAATTCATTTTACAATCAAACGGAAAAATAATTTCTCCACCAATAGTTGTTCTATCTGTTTGTATTCAGAACTTTCTTTCTTAGAAACATTTTTGGTTTTTAATTGAATTGCATGGGCTATGCTTTGGTTACAAACACTCCTATATTTTATTCCAGATAAAAACACGAACACCTTGTAAATACAGGAGGTCACATTGAATCCCTGTGTTTATAGATCAACTATTTCATATTATGGCAGGGATTCAGGCAGTGAGAAGATGGCGGTCAAGGGCGTACCGCACGTATGCGAGGCCTTAACTAGTATAGGACAGCAGGACTGGCTGGGGGCGGGGGAAGAGGCGCGCCACCAAGTGACAGTTTTGTGTGTCCTCTCCCCAGCAGGGCAAAGACCGCGGCTAGTGTGGGTGGTGGGCCACTCCTACATAAGCAGGATGCACGGATAGTGGCGAGAAGGGGGCTACAAGCGGGAGGGACGGCCAGTGGACACTTGCGTGCGTTGGTACGGCCAACTCGGGATGAGATGGGACCAGCTCCCAGCGACCCTGAGGGAGCTGCTGGCGGAAGCGGCCCGGCGTCCGGATGTACTGATCATCCACCTAGGGGGAAACGACATGGCCAGGTTAGGGAGGGGAGTCCTCCTCCATGATATTCAGAGGGACCTCACGGAGGCCGCCAGAGCCTTCAAGCACACCACCGTGATCTGGTCGGAGCAAATCGCCGAAGGGAATGGTGAGGGGCGGAATCCGCTAAAGCAGTCGAGAACTCACGGAAGAAGCTGAACCTCACCGTGAACAAATTCTGCAGGACCAATGGGCTGAAGGCAATCAGGCATGGGCTCATCCACACAGGCCGCACAGAGTTCTATGCATAAGATGGAGTGCACCTGTCCGAAGCCGGCATGCAAATGTTCTGGAGCAATCTGTGGGGCGCTATGGCCTTGGCAGGATGCAGATAAGGCATTTCTGGGAAAGGGGGAGCCCCCAGGAAGACGGAAGCACATCCCCGTCAGTGCGAGGAAATTCCCGCGGGCGCGAAGATCGAGATCGTCGCAGGCTGTTGCCGCTGCAAGAACCGATACTTCCTTGGCTTGCGGAACGCATCGCTCCGGTGCGGAAAGATTACCATCGCTGCGAGTATCGTCGCAGAGCCTGTTGTCACTAGGTGAGATTGTTGCACTGCTTGCTTGTGGACCGTATCACATCGCTGCGAGAGTCGTCGCAGAGACATCGCATCGAGAAGATTGATGCTACACTGCCCATCACCGCCGCTCCTGAGATCATCGCCGTCCCAAAGATCTTCGCCTCGTACCTTTGTGAGACGCTTCCTATGAAACCTGCGCACCGGAATCCATACAAGGTACCGCATCCCTCCCCATACAGACCGGAGTCACGGCAACACGCCGACTGCGTCCAGCGGGGTTGTCGCATCGCCTCCCCAGGGTCTCAGGAGTGACGCATCGCATGTTTTTCAATGCTGCAGCTTTCCCTTGGAACTTTTGTCGCATCTAAAGGTACTTTTGGTTAAAACGTGACGCAACTGTGGATAATTTTAACGCAACCTTAAGAACTCTTTTGAAACCATATTCTTGTACTATGTATGTTGGATTTTGGTTATTTTGGTCTTGTTTAGTTTAGATTAAATACTTCTATTTTTCTAAACTGGTGTGGAGTCCATTTGTAGTCTTTTCACTTTATTTACATGTGAGTGTTGGTACAAATACTTTACACATTGCCTTTGATATGCCTGTCTGCTTGTGCTAAGCTACCAAGGGGGTGAGCAGGGGTTATCTAAAGATGGTATCCCCCTTACCCTGACTAGAGGCCAGGGTCCCTATTTGTCACAAGTACCTACCTGTGCCAACTAGAGACCCCGAAATCTAACAATAACTGTATTAATTTGAGAAAAAACACGTTTTTGGCATCTTCCTGAAGAGTGCAGGTCAGAGGGTTTGCCTATGTTCTAGTGGTAATTCATTCTAATACTTCACTGCTACCACAGCAAAGAAGGGGCCACCCCTGGAAATACAACGAAATCTAGGTGACTGAATATAAAGAGTACTTTTGGATCTGAGAGAGCGAGTTGAAAAATAATGCTTGATGAGCTGCTGCAGATAGAGAGGACTTTGCTTCAAGAAGGCTTTGTATGCTAGGGTAAAAACTTTGGGCCTCATTTATAAAAAGTGACGCATCGTTGCGTGAAAACATCGATGCGTCACATTTCATTGCGCCCTCCTTGCGACTAAGCATGGGCGGAAAATCCGTTTCGCTCGCGGATTTTCGGTAAATTCGCAATCCGCGAGATTCGCGAATCTCCCGCAAAATCCGCAAATCCGCGAGCAGCGGATTTTGCTCGCACTGTTCGCGTGAGTTCGCGGCTTCCCAGTACAACTTCGCGCCCCGCGAATAAGTGCAAAATTGCAGAAATACGATTTTAGCAAAACTGAAACTACTTACCAGGTTCAAAAGTTCAGGCTCATCATTAGTAGCCATTTCCTGTAGTGCTTCCTGAGGGGCCCCTCCAGAGTTCAGTTGCCAGTTGCAACTATTATGTGACCCTGCTCTGAACCTCAGAATAGTTACACATATGCCACAAAGGTCCTGAATTACAGCTAAGGGAGACAAGCAGGAGCCAGGCTGGAGGTTCAAATCCATTAATCAGCCCCTAATTCATTATTGTCAGTTGGGGCAGGGCAGGTGTTGTAACTAATTTTGCAACAATGAAAGCACTTAGCAAGTTCAAAAGATCACTAATCAGGAAGCACTAAGGAAGCAGGTGCCAGCTAAAAAAATATTCTGTGACACATTAATCAGCCCCAAATTAATTCAGGTCACTTGAGGCAGGGAAGGTGTGCTTGTTGCCACAATAATGTACACTGACTGGACAACCAGAGGGTGCTGTGATGAAACAGAGGGTGGCATGGGTGGGCCAGAGGGTGGCATGAGTAGTCAGAGAGTGGCAGTGGTGACAGAGAGTGGCAGTGATGAAGAAGAGTGTCCCAAACAGGCTGGACACGTAGAAACAACAAGTTCGCGAAACTTGCGACCCGACAGGTAAGTTCGCAATTTGCGACATTGTACAAAACCCTCGCGAACTCGCAGAAACCCGCGCAAACACACAAAAAAAAAAATCCGCAAATTCGCGAGAATTCGCGGATTTTGCGGATTTGCGAGTTCGCAAATCCGCAAAATTCGCGAACGCGAGATTCGCAAAATTCGCCCATGCTTACTTGCGGCACCAATGATGCGTCATATTTACAGTATGACGCATCATTGCACAAGGTGTTACAGATACGTCAGTATTTCTGACGTATCTGTATGGCACAAAAGTGACACATTGCTGGAGTGTGTCACATGTGAAAGGGCCTGCGTCAGTCTTACGCCTGCTGTGAGGCAGGCGTAAGAAATTGACGCATTTGCGTCCTAGAAGAGGAGCAGTGAAATCTTATAGATTTTAATGCGTCACTTCTATGACCTTTTCTTGCGTCAGAACGCCCCATGCATACATTATACCTGGCGCAGGTATAATGTAGCACAGGGGTTTAAAAAGTGACGCATCTATCTAGATGCGTCACTTCGTAAATATGGTGCAACAAGGCACATTTTTTACGCTGCTGGTGCGTCACAAAAAGTGACGCACCGGCGGCATAAAAGTGACGCACGGCCTCATAAATGAGGCCCTTTAAATTTAATTCTGGCTGGCACAGGCAGCCTGTTTTAAATTCCTGAGATATTAGGAAATGGGCAGCAGCATGGCAAATTGAGAATTAGTTGAGCTGCTGCGTTCTTCCTAACTTGTAGTTTGTGCAGCAGGAGTTTTGGAAGCCAGCTATGCAATGCATTTGCATAGCTGAATCTGGAAGAAATAAGAGTATGGACTACCATTACTTTTTTTGTGCCTAAGTGGGACAGATCGGCAGTTTTTTTTTCCAAGTAAAATTTCCAAAATACAGAATAGAACCCCTTGGTCAAGATTGACACCCCTGATGACCAACCGTTAGAAGAAGTCACACATCAACCGAATCTTCTACTCCATATATTCAATACAATTATGGAATTCCTTCCTGAAAAAAAGAAGAAACATTCAAAACGATCGGAAATTCAAGAAGGTGTTAAAGGCCTGGCTCTTCCCAAACAGATGACTCGAATTGCACCAACCATGAACTAAAACTAATCTCTCAAAGGAGGATAACATGGATGACAGACAACTCAAGACACTGTAAACCCAAGAACTAGACCCAGATCTTCAATTATTGGATGGTAGTGACAATGAGTGGAGCCACAAAGGTGTTTGCTGGAATGCTTGCACTGATTGCTTGCAGGCTGAAACTGATCTAGGGGTGCTTGTGCTCATCTTTAGTTGTAACCTGGCCTGGCAGTTTGGACTGGACTCTTTCAATAGGAGCAGGACCAACTCTGAGTTATGTACGTCTGCCCTGTCTGGAGGGGCATGGTGGGTTTAAAAGGATGGACTGTAATGTGCCCAAGTTACTGCCAGTTGCTGAGACTTTTGCAAATATTTCATCTATTATCTTTATGTTTCGATTTGAACCCTTGATTGTGAAAGATATTCTCATATGTGGACCACCTGCTCATTGTGCCATAGAACTCAAACTGCACATCACAGATGAGTCCCAACCATGAGTTACTTGTGCTCCTTCTCTGAAGGGACCAAGCCTTTGGGATGATGTGTCCCCAATTGAACATGAAAAAAAGTTTGATTCATGTATGATATTGATATGGATTATAATGTAATGCAATGTTGGTATGGAGAAGGCTCCCATACATAGCATGCAGCCTTGTTTGAGGTTCTTAAAAAGCTGTCAATCTTTGCCCACTCCTCCAGCATGCATTAATATCATGTCCATGCACTAGAGGCTTTTGTCATGAATTGAGGCCCAGAGTGACGTTCTGTGGTTTAGAGGGGCACAGCTCCCTCCTCACCAAACATGACTATTGACAACGTACTGAACTTAAGGGGACTAGCAGTGATATAAGTAACAAAGCAGAGGTTTACCAGTCTTTGCCAGTGAGAGTAGCCTACTAATCTCTCTCACTTTAAAAAAATGGTCGAACTGTCCCTGAAAATCTGGTCCTTCACCTGACCATACTTTTCTTGATGTATAGAGGGTGTATTTAGGGAGCATATGTGAAAATGAGCTTAGCCACCCTGGAATCAATTTTGTATTTGCTATATCCAAGTGGCACTAGAATGGAGGGTAAGGAGAGCCCAGGCTGCAGATGTGAATTACAGAACTCCTCCAGGATATTCTAGAGGCCCTTCGTAGTGGGTCACGTTTTTGAGTGAGGCAAAAAGAGACAAGAACCCACTTCAAGTGTATGGAGTTTCCTCTCCCCTTTACGGCCCCATTGTTCACTGAAAGGGCTACCTTACACAAATTAGCAAGTGACTAAGTGAGACAGCCTTCCTGCCTATTGTACACTTGTTTTGGGTATTTCCTGACAGGAGAATCTCAACTGCACCCCATCTTCCTGATAAGCACCCTGTAACAAAGACTTTGGCAAAAGGGGCAGAATTACACACACCTTAGGACTGACCGTTGGGACTACATAACTACTGCCTACAGCTTTAGTCTAACGATAGGGCAGAATCTCCCAGTCAGTATGCCAAGTCTTCTCCACTAGAATCCAAGATCTCCTCATCTCTGGCAATGAGAGACTCTGGGTTCATGGTACTGGGTGTTCACTGACAACCCTCTCTGTTAGGTTCAGGTCTAGTTTACAGGAAGCTTTGACAAATCAATCAATCAATCAAAAACATTTATATAGCGCACTACTCACCCGGAGGGTCTCAAGGCGCTGGGGAGGGGGGGTCCGCTACTGCTCGAACAGCCAGGTCTTGAGCTGCTTCCTGAAGGCGAGGTGGTCTTGGGTCAGGCGGAGGTGGGTCGGGAGGGAATTCCAAGTCTTGGCGGCCAGGTAGCAGAAGGACCTTCCTCCTGTTGTGGCTCTTCGTATGCGGGGGACGGCGGCGAGGACGTGGCTGGTCGACCGAAGCTGGCGGATGGGAGTGTAGAAGTTGAGGCGGCTGTTGAGGTATCTTGGGCCTTGGTTGTGTAGGGCTTTGTGAGCGTGTGTGAGGAGACGGAAGGTGATTCTCTTGTCGACCGGGAGCCAGTGCAGGTCTCTCAAGTGTCCGGAGATATGGCTGTGTCGGGGGATGTCGAGGATGAGTCTTGCTGAGGCGTTCTGGATCCGCTGGAGTCTCTTCTGGATCTTGGCGGTGGTTCCGGCGTAGAGGGCGTTGCCGTAGTCAAGTCGGCTGGTGACGAGGGCCTGGGTGACCGTCTTCCTGGTCTCGGTGGGGATCCACCGGAAGATCTTACGTAGCATGCGCAGGATATTGAAGCAAGACGAGGAGACGGCGTTGACTTGTCTGGTCATGGATAGGGAGGAGTCCAGGATGAAGCCCAGGTTGCGTGCGTGGTCTGTCGGCTTGGGTGCGCTGCCCAGGGCGGGGGGCCACCAGGAGTCGTCCCAGGCGGAGGGTGAGGAGCCCAGGATGAGAACTTGTCTGAGTTCAGTTTCAAGCGGCTGGTCGTCATCCACTCGGCTGCGTCTGTCATCCCTTCGTGTAGGTTGGCTCTGGCGGTGGCGGGGTCCTTGGTGAGGGAGAGGATCAGCTGAGTGTTGTCGGCGTAGGAGATGATGTTGAGGTTGTGTTGGCGTGCGATGGCCGCGAGGGGGCTCATGTAGACATTGAAGAGGGTGGGGCTGAGCGAGGAGCCCTGAGGAATGCCGCAGATGACTTTGGTGGCTTCTGATCTGAACGGGGGTAGGCGGACTCTCTGTGTCCTCCCGGCGAGGAAGGAGATGATCCAATCCAGTGCCTTCTCCTGGATTCCGACGTTGCTGAGGCGTTGCACTAGGGTGCGGTGGCAGACAGTGTCGAATGCCGCGGAGAGGTCCAGGAGGATGAGGGCCGCTGTTTCTCCGTTGTCGAGTAGGGCTCGGATGTCATCGGTGGCTCCGATGAGGGCGGTCTCGTGCTGTGGTTGGCCCGGAAGACAGACTGCGAGAGGTCGAGGGATCCGTTCGTCTCGAGGAAGGCGGCCAGCTACTTGTTGATGGTCTTCTCGATGACTTTGGCAGGAAACGGGAGAAGCGAGATGGGGCGGTAGTTTTTTAGTTCGGTGGGGTCCGCTGTTGGTTTCTTCAGCAGAGCTCTGAGTTCGGCGTGCTTCCAGCTCTCAGGGAAGGTTGCGGTGTCGAAGGAGGTGTTGATGATGTCCCGCAGGTGGGGTGCGATGACAGTGTCGGCCTTGTTGAAGACATGGTGAGGGCAGGGGTCGGTTGGAGATCCGGAGTGGATGGTGTTCATTGTGCGGATGGTGTCTTCGGTGCTGATCGGGGTCCAGGTGCGGAGTGTAGTGGTGGGGGGCGTCGGTGTGGTCGTGGGGAGCGTTGGTTGAGTGCTGAAGCTGTTATGAATGTCGGCGATCTTGTTGTGGAAGTAGGAGGCGAGGGAGTTGCAGAGGTCTTGAGATGGGGTGATGTTGTTGTTTCCGGCGTTGGGGTTGGAGAGCTCTTTAACGATGTTGAAGAGTTCCTTGCTGTTGTGTGCGCTGTTGTCCAGTCGTTCCTTGAATGCAGTTTTCTTGGTGGCGTGGATTAGTTGATGGTGTTTTCGGGTGGCGAGCTTGAGGGTGGTCATGTTGTCTGGTGTTGGGTCTCTGCGCCAGGCTCTCTCGAGGGCTCGGCAGTTCTTCTTGGAGCTCTTGAGTTCGTCAGTAAACCAGGGTGCTTTCTTACTGCCGGGTCTGCTAGGCGGGGTCCTCAGTGGGGCGAGGTCATCTGCGCAGCTGCTGATCCATTTCGTGAGGTTGTCGGCGGCCTGGCTGGGGTCCGCTGAGCTGGTGGGGGGGTGCTGGCTCAGGGATGCGGCGAGCTGGTCGGCTGTGATCTTGTTCCAGCTTCTGCGTGCGACTTGTTGCTGGTGGTGGTGGACCGTTGTTCTTCTGAAGCTGAAGTGGATGAAGCTGTGGTCCGTCCAGTGGAGTCCGGTGGCGTGGCTGAAGGTGATGTCCTTGCTGGATGAGAAGACGGGGTCGAGTGTGTGTCCAGCGTAGTGGGTGGGGGTGGTCACCAGCTGCTTGAGACCGAGGTAGGCGAGGTTGTCCAGCAGGGTGGTGCTGTTGCGGTCGTTGTTGTTCTCCAGGTGGAAGTTGAGGTCCCCGAGGAGGATGTAGTCGGCGGGGGGGAGGGCGTGCGGGCTGATGAAGTCGGCGATGTCTTCGCTGAATTGTGTGCGTGGTCCCGGGGGTCTGTAGATGAGGGTGCCTCTGAGGGTGGTCTTGGGGTCGGTGTGGATCTGGAAGTGCAGGTGTTCGGCGGTTGTGAGGGTGTCGTCGGAGTTGGTCGTGATGTGGATGGTGTTCCTGTGGATGATGGCGATGCCTCCTCCCGTCTGGTTGCCGCGGTCCCTCTGGGTGATCTTGTATCCGTCCGGGATGGCGATGGCGATGTCGGGTGCTGGGGAGGCGTTCATCCAGGTTTCCGTGAGGAATGCGACGTCTGGGGATGTGGTGTCGAGGAGGTTCCAGAGTTCGACGGCGTGTCTGTGGATGGAGCGGGTGTTGAGCAGGATGCACTTCAGGTGGTTGCTACTGGTGCTCGGCTTGGCGGGTGCGGTGCAGGTCCGGATGCAGGTGAACTTGCAGGAGTGGCAGCTGAAGGGTCCATGGGTTCGTCTCGGGGTGGCTCGGTAGCATCCCGGGATCCGTCCGGTGTTGAGTGCGTTGAGTTCGGTGGTGGTGTAGGTCCGGCAGGGAGGCTGGTGTCTGCGGGGGCCAGGGGTTCTGGCACTGGGCGCGGTCCAGGCGCGGACGGGCGCAGACGGGCTTACCTTTGGCGCACCTTCGCCGCGCTTAGGGCGCGCCCGCTGCGTGTCAACGCTGCGCGTTTGCCACTCTGCCATATGAGGAGAGTGGGGGGGGCGGAGTGAGGGAGGAGCAGCTGGGAGGCGGGAGCGGTCGGCGAATGGGAAGGGTCCCAGGTGGAAGGGGTCGGGGTCGAGGGGGAGCAGCGGCGGGGAGCGGGGAGGTGGCGGGAAACGCGGCGAGGGCACAGCAAGAGGGAAAACAGCGGGCAACCAAAAACAGGACAATGGCTGGGCACAGTAAGGGCAACAGAGGATACAACAACAGTCAGGGGGAAACAAAACTGGAAATCACAGGAGACAGTGGCTGGTCACGATACGGGCAGCAGGGGGAAACAAACAGTCAGCAGGTGAAAAGCGGCGCTGCGCTACGGAGGCTGAGACCACACCAGTGGTCAGGAGCACAGCTGCGGGCAGCGGCGGTATCGGGGCAGCCTGGGTACTCTCACGGGGAGTGTGCGCGGTGCGTGGTGGTGTGACAAAGACTGCCATAATAGGATGTCTGGCCATGCTTCAAGGGTGAGTACTGACCCACTGCTTAATAGGTCCACTGGTGGTGACCTAGCATGAGGGAGATGCTGCTCAGAAGGATAGGGGCCCGTTAAGGAGCTGAGGTGGGACAAACTAAGGGCAGCTACTGAAGCACAGTGGGATGGACCTGCATTTTTGAGGATGAGGGCCAGGAATCCCCCTAGTGTCTCCGCAATGTAGGTAAACTTTGTGCATAGTAAACGGAGAGTTTTTAGGTACTTAAGTTTGTCAGAGTTCTGTTACAACAATAGAGCATCAAGAAGCCATGCGTGTGTGTGACTACAACCATGTCCATAATGTGGCAAGATGGAATCCTGGCTGTGCTTGGACTTGCATTGTTTTTGTAATCGAACAGTTTGGTAACCAAAGCTTTGTCTTTGACCTTCCTGACTCCTTCTCTGGAGGAGAACTGTGTGTTTTACACTATACAGGTCTTTATTGGGACAGGGAATGCAGTAAGATGAAGAAGAATGGGGACCTTTATAAACTACCTAGAGCTTGTTATCTATGGTAGCCACCAATGATAAAATGGTACGGGGGCACCAGACTTATTTTCTCCCTGCATTTGACAGGCTAAGGTAATTTCTAAATTTGTCCATGTTGGTCACCCAGGCCTGGATACCTCAAGATTGGCTGCTGCTGGCTGTGGTTTTGCTGCATAGGTTTCTGGGCTCGGTATCTCCTGATGCAATATTCTGTTCTCCTGCATGCTCACTGTGGGCGCTGTGCACAAAGGCACCAGCGTCAATCAAGGCAAAGGGCAAAGAGAATGCCTGTATGAAGGTGTCCATTCCCTACCTAAATCACCGAGACAGACTGAAATATTATACAGTTGCTCTCTGGTTACACCCTTTTGGCTCTGCATTTTGTATATTGCACTGCTCTAGGACTAGATTGTATGACAGTATAACTTGAGTTAGTATTTGCGCTTATAGACATTTATGTTACCAAAAACACTAATTCGTGCACAGATAAACAATTATATTTTAGACACACAGAACTGGTTTGAGGTGGTTCTTCTTCCATGTCTCCTCTCCTAGCTGTTTTCAAGACATAGCCCTTGTTTAGAGTGATGTGATTCAGAGCGAGGCAGTCTTTAGTCTGGAATACCCCCAACAGAGATGCCAAGAGGCGTGATATTTCTGCCTGAGCTGTTCAACATCCACATTAACAGTGAGCACGAAATAGACAAAAGGCTGACCCCCCTTTCAAAAAGACCTTCCACACCCAAACAACAGGAACTGCAGACCCACCCTTCACTACACCCTCATTTACTAATTGGCAGTGCTACAGAAAGACTAATCAGCAGCTTGTTTCAGCAAAAAGTCTATCTGGATTTGTAAAGGATCCTTTTCCCCTCTGTCCTTACTTCAGTGTCTAGGTCTCCTCCCTCCAGCTCAGGAATGTCAGCAACACATTTTCAGTGTCTAGGAAAACATCCTTGTCTTTGTCGTGTGCAAAGACCCGCAGGCCTCCATTACTCTGGATCACTCATGCACACAGTGCATGTACCGACAGGCTACATACGCAAATGCATACAACATACATAAGCATGTACAACATACTTTTGGGATGTTAGTGCTACGTACCTTTCTTGTCTGTGGTTCTTCTGCTTTAGAAATAATTTAGGAAGGAATTAGGTAACATAGAGTATAAATCTGATTGCATGATGCCAGATGCACTCAGCTAGTGAAAACTCATTTTCTATGAGTTAAACAACTTTTAGTGCAGTGATGTGGGAATAGTGAGGGAAGGTCTTTAAATGAGACTCTTCCTAACAAAGGAGTCTGCACCACCTCCACATGTGCAGTATCGAGACCCTGCACCAAGATTTTAGACTGTGCTCAAAAGGGCCTTCAAGCAGTGGCAGAACAAAACTTGAGGGGGCCCCCCTGAAAAGTTAATGGTGACCCCCCCACGCTATGGATCCAGTTAGGAGCTTTCAAGCCAGGGGCCGGCCCCCTGTGCAAAGTGCCGGACGAGGTCCCTAGGAGCTGGGTGCTCCCCCCACACTGGGGAGCTGTGGGGTCTAATGTTATGCCACTGCTTTCAAAAGGCTTGGCACACAACAGGTTCTTAATGTTTAAATTATATGCACACCCGGACTTCCATGTTTTAGGTATCACTGTGTAGGAAGTTGGGTTTTTGATTGAGATGGGGAAGACCCCTCTCAAGCAACAACCACGGTCCCTGTCAGGGTGGACCACAAAAGTCACTAAATTAACCTCTGCTTAATTATCTGGCAGCTTGGCACAAAAACAGGCTTAACTTAGAGGCACTGTGCAAAGTATTTATGCGGCACACACACAACACCAATTAAAAAAAAAATGGAGTAAAATTGAATAAATAATTTGAGACCAAAACGACAAAAAAATCCAATCAGTAGAACTGTATATATGCAATTTTAAAGATTTTGGTAATTGAAGCACCTACAAACACAAAGAGCCACTCGTAGTAATCTGATCGTGCTAGACTGGGGAAAAGTGGCAAGTTCGGGCCAACCATAATTGAGCATGGGCTGGACACATGGACCAGGTTTGTACTACTGAAAAAGTTACCTTAAAGTCCAGTGCGAAGAGTCCAGTAAGCAATGGAGAAGGTCGCGAGGACAGCATATCTGATTATCATTGCTGTAGCTCAAAGAGTCGGCCAGGCATCACAGGCAGGCATTGCTGTAGCACAAAGTCCCTGTCGGGAGTCACAGACAGTCGTTGCTGGAGCTTTGCGTTGACAGTTAACAAGGGCTGTAGCTGCTGTAGCGTGAAGTGCAAATCTTGCGTTGCTGGCCGTCACTGGCGGTTGCTGTAGCACTAGCGTTCACCGGAGCTTCACAATAACGGTCATCACAGGCTGCAAGAATGCCCCCGTTCACAGTCGCAAACAGTCTAAAACTTTAAGGTTTCTCCCTTTCTTTACAGGAAGCCAGCCTAGGATCAAGGACCAGGACAGAAATTCCCAATGCACAAAGCATCTCAAATGAGCACAATTTTAATAGGAAAGCATTACCCAATTTAGAAACATATCTCAATAAAATTGAAATTATTTACATGGTACTAAGGACCGCAGACTTAATAATCTTTTTTTTTTTTAAATGATCGAGGTTGCAGACCCCAATTTATTTGCTTTCTACCTATTTATATACCTGTACAGATAGCTGAATGTCAATGGTCAATAGATAACCCTCTGCACATCTAGAAGTTGTTTTTTTAAACTGTAGACTCTACGTAGGCCTCGAATACAATTGGCCTGTAAATAACGTTTTTGTGCGAATTCCCATTTGTTTCTAAAAAGGGATTAAGCTGTGTGTGCAAAATGCGGATGATTGCAACTGTGATTTGAGACTGTTGATGCCTTGTGCAAATCACAGAGCAAATAGAGCACAGGTTCTTCTACATAATTTGCATACTATTCTCTACCTTACATAACTGGGTGAGAAATGTGCACTTGATATTATACAAGCCATGCATTAATGCAAACTGGGGGGAGCCCAATTTGTACCCAAATTTAGAAGTCCTAAATCAAAAGTCAGTTTGTGCGCTGGTTTCCTTATCATGTGGCATGGTGGTCTAAAGTATTCTGGCCACCATGAATCCACTTGTCTCAATGGGACATCAGGAGTTCCCCAGTGTCATGTCCATTACCTTAGAAGCTGATGTGTGGGTGTCTTGTGGAAGAACAAATCCAGGTAGTATTGTCAAAACCTCCAGCTTTTTGACAGGTGGACGTCTAGTTGCCTTTCCTGACCAGTGAGCTAAATGCTTGAGAATACAGACATACAATCAATCAATCAATCAAGAAATTTGTATAGCGCGCTACTCACCCAGAGGGTCTCAAGGCGCTTGAGGGAGAGGGGTCCGCTACTGCTCAAACAGCCAAGTCTTGAGTTGCTTCCTGAACATACTAACATATTGATTTCTTGTCCGCCCTTTTACCATGGCCAGCGACCTACAGTGGCTCTCGTGCCATTGTCTTAGCCCTTTTACTATGCATCGCCATCGCTGATCACCCCTTATTGTGCATACTCAACAGCGCTCAGCTCAAGGTGACCCTCTCATATTCCGAGTAATGTGACGGTCCATGTGAAACAAATGGGTAATGGGTGGAATTCTTGTAAAAGTCTCAGCCAGTGGCAGTTGCTCAGACTGCGTTACACCTGATCGTTTTTCAGCTGTTAGGCCATGCATGGTGAAGACTAGTCATATTGTATTGCATTGTAAATGTATTTAAATAGCTCTTACTACCCCTTTTTAGGCGTTGAAGTACTTTACCGCAAGTAGCAATCTACTCCGGAACCCAGGGTTAGTAATGAATTCAGTGATTATTGGTATTAGTCAGGTACTCTCAGGAAACCATTCTACGTATTTACTCCTGTGACAGAATTAAATGAATATGCATTAGGTGGGATCTTTAGTGGAGCTATGTGTTTTCATGCAAATGGTTGGTGAAATGAATAGATATAATGGTGGGGAATAGGTATTATTAGATCGCATTTTGCGATGCAGGGCACGCTACGAAATTCTTTTAGTAATTAAATTGTTTACTTACCTGCAATTATCCATAATCCGGTTTTTGGCACCCCCCGCCCTGCCCCTCCCCCTCCCCGCCTTCCTGCCCCACCGTAACTCCCTTCACAGGCCGCGGCTGTTGAGATACTTCAAGTACTTGTTACAGGGTATTAACAAATGACTCTCCGATTCCCTGAAAATGTTCCTTGCAATATAAAAATTACCAATATAATACACTGTAAATAAGAAAGGGGCCTTAGATAGGACGCATATGGCCAAGGCTGGCCAAAAACACATGCACACTTATGTTTCTCCAGCTTGGCTGCATTGAACAGCCGGACGGTAGAAGCCCCACAAACTCCCTGGTCTGAGCGAAGTATCTTTTCAGCCCGCTCAGACGAATGCCTACGGTGCTCACATAGCATGCAGCATGAGAGCAGCGCGGAATTGCACAAGGAGTCTGTCATTGTGTATGCTGGCAGCCTGGGACCAGGGACAGAACATGGAGGCGCGACGTGATGAGGAGCGGGATGACAGGGAAGGGGAGGGGCATGACAAGGATGTGATGAGGAAAGTTGAGGTAAGGCTGCCGTACAGGAAATATACGCAACTGGGTACAAGGAGGGCCACTGCACCTGCACAGTGGGGGGACACTCAGTGAGAGCAGGTTGGGCTAGGCTGGGGGCGAGTGGCAGGTGCAGGAAGGTGAGATGGATGTGGTAGGTTGGCAGGGAAGGGGGCAGTAGGGGGCGATGGCTGTGGGTGCCGAAACAGGGTGAGGAGCAGCCAGATAGGAACACTAACCTTTGCACGCCAGACCTCCCTTCTATGTTGCAGGCACAGCACTACAGCAGCACTGCGGACTCGGGAATGCTTTCTGCTGCCCAAAGATCCCGAAGGGAAGAAATGGCCAGGCCTCGTGCAACCAGCGGGATGCCAACGTAGGACGGCTACAACACTGCCACACAAAGGTCTGGTGTGGCCTTGGCAGTGCATCAACCTTGACGGTTTAGTGCAGCACTCGGGTCAGCGGGCAGCTGCACAGAGCAATAGCGGGTGGGGGTACAGCCAGGAGGGCATATTATGGCCCCTTGAACTATGTCAGGACTTGAGGCAGGTTTTGAGCAAAATGCGGATTGCAGTATGGAGGCATAGGTCATGGTACCCACAGGGCTGTGAGATGTAATGGAAGCTCCTCCACAGTTGTATTACGAGGAATTGAGTTTGGAAGAAGGTGAAGTGGTGATTGAATAGGCTCCGGCAGAGGAAGAGATCAGGTGGTGGCAAAGTGATGCAGGCAGGGGGGGTTGGATAATTTGGTTTGGTGCTAGTATTTTGCAGGAGTGTCATGGCGATCAGGGAGCACGTCAAAAGGCAGCGGTTGGTAGTGCCCCTTCGTTACTGGTTAGGCAGCTGGATCCGGAGTGTAGACTGACCTTGACATCAGGTAAAGGTGCTAGAGGCTAGGGGGCTAAAGAAGTAGACACATGGAATGTGTCAGTGAGACTGGATGTGGTAGGAGAAGAGGGTAGCAGAGGGCTACATTTAAGGAAAGGCTTGTATGTCCAGGATGCTGGGGTTGGTACAGAGTTGCTGCCTTCTGAGGGAAAGTCTGGGGTCAGCCAAGTGCAACCAGAGGGGGTGGTGGAGCAGGCACCAAAGGTGGGGAGGTCCGAAGAAGTGGCAAAAGGGGAACAGGGCCCACCGCAGGAGAATGAAGCAGGGGAGGCTGGAAAAGATACGGTGGGAGTGCATGACACAGGAGCAAAAGAAAGTAAGGGGAGTACATAGAGATGCTGACAGTCCTACATAGAGAAATAAGGGTGAAGGAGGTTCAAAGGGAGAGGAATTTGAGCAGTCAGACTGACCTAAGGTGCCTAGAACAATCTAAAACTGGACTGCGTGTTTTCATTTTTTGTGAGTGTTTAGTGTGAAAAATACCCAGACCCATGTGTGTCGCTTTTCAAATACATAGATGTGATCACGAATGGGGGGTACGCCTGGGCACATTAAGACAAGGAGTTTCATGCATGGCTAGCATGGGACCCGTAGGCAAAATGGGGAGAAATTGACACCCATCTCTATCAGCAGACTATGTTTTTGTCACGTTCTGAAAAACTACATTCGCGGTAAGTGGCTTTCCATTGGTACATTAGCCCTTTCATGGGGACGGTGGCCAAAACACAGTGAGGAGCGCTGGAGAAATGCTGGGATTGTAACAGAGGTTTATGTGCGAGTACTGCAAATTACAGCACAAATGCTCAAAGCGCGCAGTTAGACACACTCTTGTGCAGCGCTATAGGGCAGGAGTAGTGGACAAGGGCACCAGGCAGGCCAATGAAACCAACACCATACTGTGGGCAGCATGGTAATCAGGCGACAGGAAACGGGAGGGCGCTTGGTTCATGCAAATATGGGCAAGGGCTCATGTGCCAATTGACATGGACCACTTTGGCAAGGGGACTGTAAAATTGTTGAGTAAAGGTTTTTGGGAAGGGTTTCAGCTGGGGTACGATGGTCTGAGAACATGTAGGTGGGCAGAGAACTTGAAGTCAGCAGATTCTCATAAGCAGAGGGCCAAATGGCAGGGCCATTTACTGCATTGCTGATGCCTGAGTTGATCATATTGGTGTGGTGCTAAAAAAGGTCAGTTTTGCCTGAAACAGCACCTGTCATAGCCAGAAGGGAGTTCTAGCAATGATTGTATTTCAGAGGAGGTCCCATCAGTCTCCTATTCATTGGTGGATATGGCCATGGCCTTTATGGAAGAGGTGGGAACGAGTGCTCAGATGGCAAAGTGCAATATTAAGTTGGCTTTTCAGCTGATGCCAGTACACCCTAAGGATTTACAGTTACTGGGGATACAATTTGACGGGTACTGGTATGTTGACAAAGTGTTACCAGTCTCTTGTGCTCTTTTTGAGTGGTTCAGCTCCTTCCTACTGTGGGTTTTCATGTGGGGCACATGGGGAAGAAGACGGTGACACACTACCTTGCTGGCTTCTTTTTGTGGAACAATCCAGTTCTGAGACTGAGTGTCATCAGCAGTTGGCAAGTATTCCAGAGCTCATGCGTGACATCAGGGTGCTGCTTGTCCCAGAGAAGACAATGGAGCCAAGCACAGTACTCTCCTTCTTTGGTATTGAATTGGACTCAGGTTCCATGGAGGCGCATCTCCCTGTCGACAATGTTGGAGCAGCCAACGGTGACTGTCAGGGATGTGCAGGCCCAGCTAGCTCACTTAAATCTTGCTTTTCGACTTATCAGAGTGGGGAGACCCTTCTGTTGGTGACTGGGCCTGTCCTTGGTCAAGTTGCTGCTGCCTCATCACCCCATACGATTGTCTACGGGCACAATAGAGGACTTGTGTACGTGGAGCAGGTTTTTGGAGGCGTTCAATGACTTTCCAATGGTGTCTCAGAGGGAGTGTGACTGGGACACACAGATCTGCTCTGATGCTGCAGGGGGTGTATGTTTCAGTTTGTATTAGCAGGGCAGGTGGTGTGCGGAGGAGTGGCCCGCAACGTGGAAGCACGGGACAGTAGCATTGCTTTCCTTGAATTCTTTGACTTGGTGATAGCAGTGATGCTATGAGGGCGCGGAGATGGCATACAAGAAGCTGTTGATTAGAGTCAATAATATGGCTGTGGTACATGTGGTGGACAAACAGTCTGCAAGTGATGAGCAGTTGGTCAAGCTAGGGATGAACAATGACATTTGGGACACTCTGTCTAATTCACAATGAGAGAGGTTCTGTGGGCTGGTCACAGAGGCAGACAAGAACAAAACATCAGTGCCGGCAGATAGGTGGAACATAGGAGGAAAGTATTCTTCTGTTGGTGGTAGGGTCCTTAGTGGAATCCACCAAGAAATCGTACACGCAATCTTGGCAGGATATCTGGTGGGGACAGGAAAAGGTCAATGGCTTGGACTGGAGTATGGTAGAAGACTTAGTCCAGTTTATCCTTGCAGTCATTGAAAAAGGTTTTCTGAGAATCACAATAGCAGGGAAACTGGTTGGAATTGCTTTCATGTACAAGCTCTTCTGCGGCTATGTGCCATTGGCCAGGGACCTGAGAAGGAGGGTGCTAGAAGGGTGGGTGAGGGAAAGGGATTGACAGCTATGGGTGAGAAGTTATTTATCAAGTAATTTGTTTGATACGGTATTGGTGGTACTGCCGACGTTATACAGCAGGTAAAATGAGAAGGTTTTCTTTTCAGAATTGACGTCATGGATGTTTAACGGGGGTTCAGGGCCTTCGAACTACTTGGGATTAAAGAGGTTCCTGTTTTTCACTGGTCGGACATTGGAGGCGCGAGTGTCAGTATAGAGCCGTTCAGTCGTCAATCTAAGATTGAAATAAGGCCTACTGGGAAGACAGTGGTGTTACCAGCATTCCCAGTTCTGGGATTATGCCCAATGCATTGGGGGACAATGCTGAGAGCAATTACAACTTTCCCAAGGAATATTTTTAAGGCATACTAATGGAGCGTGGATGACTTCTTATCAGCTGCTGTGGGTGCTGCGGAAAGCATTGTTGAGTCTGGGGGAAGCTCCGCGGAATTATGGATACCATTCCTTCAGGATTGGTGTGACCAGGAGGCTGCTCAGCAGGGCTGGGGAAGGAATATGCATTTGGGGTGTTGGTTGTTGGGATGCTTTCGTCTGTATATGTGGTTGGGGAAGGGGGAGGATTTAAAATGTGACATTTTCATTGTATCTCACATATGTTCTTTTCAGATGCAGTTGCTGGGCCGGAGGCAATGAAACTTTCGATTTGAATCATAGGACATTCCTTTATTAAGTGGGTGTAAACGCACAAACACCAGAAGGGCCAAGATGCTAATCTAGAGCTTGACGAATGCTTGTTTAAAGTTCACAGCAAAGGAAAGGTGGTATGAGATGACAAGATTTGTTACAATACTTGAATAAGCTATTGGAGAGGCATAGATGTCCAGATGTTTTAGTCCTGCACTTGCTTGAAAATGACTTGTTGGTATGCCAAGGACTTGATTTGTTAAAGAAGGTGAAGATGAATACGCTGGAAATTGAGCAAGAGTGGGCTGGAAGCTTCGTCCTGTGGATGGATTTCATTTCGAGGAGACAACGAAGCCAGCTGCCAATGATAAGGCCAGGTTCAAAATCAACAGGGACCTGCAGGATTTTTGTAGGGAAGGTGGTTTTGGTAGGGTAGAGCATATGGAGTTGAATACAATTCACCTGAAATCGTTAGGGAGGTTGGGATGCATTTGTCTCGATACTGGATGGCGCTCAATTTGTTGCAAGTGAGGGAAGTGCTTGAGAGGACATTAGATGTGAACAGGTGTGACAGAGGTTCTTTGTGAAGGGGGGCGTCAGAAAAGCCGGGGAAAGGCCTTTTCTGAGTGGTGGTTGACGGTCAGTTGCCATGTGTCTAGATTACGATTGTTATGAACATAGCTGTCTTAGGACAATGGAGGGTGGCAATAAAGTTGCACAGAGAGGAAGCAACAAATTAAATGATAAGATTTAGTGCATTTAGAAATATGTTTATAGATGTAGGGTACAATGTTAAGGGATTCAAAGGTCAACAGTTCAACAGGATAGGAGTTACAAAGTTACAAGAGAAAGATGTGAAGGGGCAGGAGTTTTAGGGATGGGTAGGTGAAAATAGGTGACTTATAGTATAGGGAGTTTTAGTTTTGTAAGGCGAAAGCCTAGGGTTTTATTATTGTGATATGAACCTGGATTCAATAAAGTAACTTTTTAAACACAATAAGCAAGTATATGGTCTGTGCTGCTCCCCTTTGGCCCACACTATCCATGCACTGGCAGTCATGATTGCGAGTCGTGATTCAAGTTTCACATCTTCTTTTAACAAATTGTCTCTGTTCAAAAATGGTTTGTAAGTAGTGATAAATAGTGACTTACCACTAATAATAAGACCAAAAACAATATAAAATGGTCAGTTCTCGCCTCAATAAATTATTCCTTTGCACAGCCCTTGGTAGCTGGCAATGAGCAGAGAAGGTTAACTTAGGCGACAGGTGTGTAAAGCATTTTAAAACACCAGTACATTTAATAGGTAAGACACAACACACAATAAAAATCCAACACCAATTTATAAAAATAGATTATATTTTTCTGAGCAAATAGACACCATAATGACAAAAACCCAAAGTAGGGAACCGGAGATATGAACTTTTTAAAGACTAAACACTTTCTAGTTCTTAAAATCTTTTGCATGAAATTGGGACATCTGGTCACCCTTGATTGGGACAAAGTCAAAGTTTGAGGCCGACCGCGATGGAGCCCTGGTCATATATACTAAGCGATAGGCCTCAGTCCACATTTCCCCTTGTGTTTCTGGAGCTTTTTCTCTCGACATCGAGCAAGGCTCCTCTTCAAGCCAGATTTCGTTCGATGTTGTTGGCTTGGTTTTCTGCGAGGCCTCTGTGAAATCCTTGAAGTTCGGTGCTCCGCAGCTTTCAGTGGGACAAACCTGAAATCCGGATTGTGGTTATGGGCAGTGGGCTTAACTCTCAACATCAAGTTAGTCAACTTATGGAGTTTTTTTACCAAAAAGTTCCTGAACTACACACATCTTCTGGATCTTCTTCAAGAAGGTCTCTGTGAGTGTTCAAAGTGTCCATAACAACAATCCAGGGGTCTAGACTCTCTGAGATGGTCCTTGGGATGGTGGGACGTTGGGATGTTGGGACTACAATTCCCACTATGCACCTGGCGAAATAAGTCCATTGAACGCACTCCAGGATGGGGGCTTCTTGGTGGACATGATGCAGCTGGGCTCAGTTATCCTGAAGCTTTAAGGGAGTCCAACCCTCAATCCCTCTTGAGCAAGGAAAAGTCCTTATGGCTATAGCCCCAGAATGTGCAGCAGGTGCCCTCCTTCAGATTGCATACCTTCGGGTACAGATCAGGTTTCCAGCAGGACAGTCCTTTTTCTCCTTGTAGGTTCAGGAAGCAGATCTGAGTTGCCATGCAGTTCTTCCATATTCATGCAGTGTTCCTCGGGGTCAAGCAGGGGGGCACCCCTGACTATTGGGATGTAGGGTGCTACTCAGGTGTGTGACCACATCCTCCAAAAGTGTGGCATATTCTTGCCTCAGAAAGCATAAATCTTCCATCATCCAAAGTGGAGAAATTCTCTCCTTGGAGGTTAAATCAGGCTAAGCCAACCCACTGGTATGGCTAAGATAGGCTGACTCCCCTTCCACCACTCTCACTGATCTAATGACAGTGTCACCTGAGTGGCTGGATGTGGGGGCGAGCCTGTGCTGTCCTAAAGTGTCATTCTCACTTTGAAGACCAATTTGGCTACCCCTCCCTCATCCTTACTTCTGCTTCTGCAGACAGGAAATCCTGTTTCTCTGGCAGGCCACTTCACACCTTATTAAGACAGATTGGCTAAGACTGGTCGAGGCTATCCAATCAGAGAAGGGCTGTGGGAAGGCTGGATGTTGGCATACAGAAAAGAAAGTGTAATAACTTCTCTTCTGTGATAGTTATTAGAAATCCAAGAGAGGCAATTACATTTTTAACTCACTCCTGTCAATATTTACACTAAAATAAAATATTCCAGTGTTAGCCTATGGAGCTAATTATCTTAAAATGGGGAAAAATGAAATTGGTAGTTTTTACCTCACCAAGGCATGTACAAGAACTTTTATAGGGTCCCTGCTTATAGTTACATGACATCCTACCCCTGGGGCACCTAGGGAACACCTTAGGGGTGACTTATATGTAAAAGAAAAAGGTAGATTACAGCTTTGGAAGTATCTTTAATTTAAAAGTCGATTTGTATATTCTTTAATTTTAGAGGAAGTCTGCAAGGCGGGCTGCCTTTAAAATGACAGCAGGCAACACCGTAGTGGACACTCCAGTGCAGGCAATCTAATGGGCCTCTAAACTTCCCTGCCCTATTATATTCTAGGGACTTACATGTAGTTTGAACCCCCCTTGCCTTATCATAGACTAGGGACTTACAGGAGTCTATCATTGCCAATTGTAATTATACGTCACCACCATATACCTTTAAAGCAGAGCACTGGCACTGGGTCTAGTAAGCGGATCCCAGGGCACATTCAGAGTTGGTTACTACCAGTAGTACCAGTGTCAATCAAAAAATGGGGGTGATCAGGGCCTAAAGGATGACTTTCTCACTGTCGCGTTTTGCACATGCTTTACACTGTCTCCTAGAAAGGACAACATTTTCTTGCATTTTGGTAATTTTGGGTCTAGCAGCTCACTTAGACCATCCCATTCCACACATTAGTAGGGATTCCCTTTACAAATATTAGCTGCAGCAACTCTATCAGTTTTGCTTCCCCTTGTGTGCCTTCATTGATCTTGTGTTCTGACCAGTGGCTCGGTAGATTAGGTAGTGGCGAATAGCTCGATTCTAATTACAACAATTGAAAATTTTGCATTAAGTAATGTCCTCCTGTGCAGATGGCTGGTCCCAAGAAGGCAAATAGAAATGCTGTTTTAAGTGTGTTAAATTGTATTATGTGCACTGCTGCCGTCTGACTGCTGGCCTTTATTGAAGCCATGCTTGCTACCATCTGCTGTGTTCTGAGACGAATGCACTTATTTGAACTTTCAATCAATTACCATATCCGGCATTTCAGTTAGTTGTGTGCTCTGGAATCTGTGATTTGTGTGCTGATTGATTGCTGACTGGTACACTGTAACTGTCTGGCTGGTCCGACCAAGGTGCGTTATTTGTTTGCCTGACTTTAACTTCATTATAAGATTGGTTACAATGTAACCATCAAAGGAAGAGTCATTGTGTCATCTTTATTCACTTTTAAGTTATAAATTCACTTGTGTAAGTGTTCTCCTATAATAATATTTGCTCTTTGTGTCAGAAGGGTTTCTGTGCGGTGTAAATCATAAATGTGTGTGAATCAGTCATGAACAGGGAGAGTAGGTTGGATTTTTATTGTATTTCATATTATACTCAAAGAAGAGAGGTTTCTGATGTGGTTGAGTAAAGGTCACCCAATTTGCAGTGGTGTTGGAACAATTTTCAGAGTACAGCAAATGAACCAGAATCATTCAGCAGAAGTGTGGTAAGGGTGTGGTATGTAGCTGGTAGTGCATTTTGGAGCACAGGGTCGCAAATATAGTCCCAAAACATGTTGTGGTAGTTCACTGCCATTTACAAACAGCATATTTTCCATTGAATTGGTGACTAAATTTGAACAGATATGTAGTTTTACTCATAAAACCATACACGTGTCAAATGGTAATGTGTGGAAAATTGGGTTTTAGTGAAAATTTATCATTTGAGCATCCCCAAGTAAAGTATACGAATCTGTTTTGACCCTATTGAAATATTTGCGTCCCTCACACTTTCGAATTACAAAAGAAAGTGCTCCATTTGTGTTCTACTAACTGCTGATATATGTAGAAAAAAAACTGCATCCTACAAACTTCCCTTTCACTGGGAGTGGCCTGCGAATGTTAGGGCGGTGGTTCCCGGTTGGAGGGGGGGCGGGGGGAGGATTTCAACGGACGACCACAAAGGAAAATTAAATAAATAACTCATTTCCCCTCGTGGTGGCCTGACGAAATCCCCCCGCCCCCACCCCCTTTACACACCCCCCCCTCACCGGGCCCTACCACTCTTACTGGCACAGGCTGCTCCTGCCTTTCACATGCAAATTATCTCATAGTTCCCATTGCAAAATCCGCTCACTTTGCAGTCAGATAAAGAAAAGTAAACACCAATCTACATGTTAAAAGAATAAGCAGAAATTTGTCTGAAGACAAGGACTAACATTTGACCTCTGTAAACATAAATTGTAAACACATCCTTATTGCTCATTCATCATTTGAACTCAGGCATGGTTATTTGGGGGGGTACATCTGCACTGTGCCCACTCATTCTCCCAGTGCTTATGTCAGTTTGTTGTGCAGGGCTGATAGAGTGAAAGTTTCATTTCAGGCTGTTATGTGGTGTGTCTGCGGGTTAGGGGTGTGTGCTCCATTTGTGATGCCGATTACTTGTAGAGACGTTTATGTCCGGAGATTGGTGATTTATTTAATGTATTTATTTATTGTATTCAATAGTTTTATATTGCACAGCTATACCTTGTAGTACTAGCACTCTTTACACCATTTTAAATAGAGCTTTGTTCAGTCATAGTGGGTTACACTTTACAGATAGGGTGATGTTGTATAGGAAATAATCTTACAGTCTACAAGGATCTACAAAACATTTTTACAGTATGCCAACTTGCGTTGCACAAGGGATATATAACACATAATACGTTGTGAAGAAAGGATAATGAGCCAGAGGTGTCTCAAGGTTGTAGAATGGCCTCACTTTAATATACACATGCAATAATATGTTAGGCTGTCATCTGGAACACTTACGTTTACATATAGTATTTTCTAGTGTATGGTCCACCCTCTTGTCCCCAGTCCCTGGCCCCCACTCCCAACACAAAGAGAAAACACAAACAGATGGTAGAAATGGTGTCATCATGTGGACCTGGGCTGTGTGCTCGAATCAGGTCAACAAAGTGTTCATAATCAATTGGTTCCAGCATAGTCCCAAAATCCCTGAATTCTATTGTCAGTTGTGCTCGATGACTTCCATTACAGTTTTGGGGGGCACATATCTGAGTTGGCTTCTAGCGCTAGCACAAATATGTCAGAGTGTGTACTTGCTCCGCCTCTCGCCCTTTCCTTAAGGTTTCACGGATGCCAGTTTCACCCTTTGCCCACTTCTAACACTCTACACCATAAAAACAATGTATAATCAAAGAAGAAATAAAGAACATATGAGAAAAACTGGTAGTGCTATGAAGTGCAGTCGTCCTGGATAGAACGAAGAGCAAAAGAAGCAACCATCACCTATTCATTTGTTGAAAACTGAGAGCAAAACAACTAAAGTAAAAGATGGAGAGGAAAGAGGAGGGAGGAGAAAATTGAATCCTGGAGCATTCAGAGCTGTGAACCAAATGGGATTCTTCTGGTTGTTAGTGACAAGCTCAGATACAGACGAAAAGTGAGTTTTCAGTGCATCCCTGAATGACATCAGAATGTGTTGGTGTTTCAGCCGGTTTGGAATCCTGAGACACTCAGTGGTTACCTTGAGACCGTATCAAATGCTGCAGCGAGGTACAGGAAAAAGAGGGCTGGCGTGTCTCCTTTGTTAATGATCATGAGGGTGTTGTCTGTGGTGGGGATAAGTGCTGTTTCTGTACAGCGGCTGGGACTGAATCAAGACTTCCTGGCATCAAGGAGCTGGTGGTTGCTGAGTTAGTGGGTGAGGCGTCAGTTCATTAGTTTCTCTAATGGTCTGTAGTTGGAAAGCGTGGCTGGGCCAGCAGATGATTTCTTGAGCTGGGACATGACAGTGGCATGTTTCCGGGTGTCTGGGAATTTGAGGGTTTGAGGATGGGTGTTACTGCTGTGGAGATCAGTACAAGTTCCTTTGTGAAGATGTCGTGGGGCAAGGATGGATGTTTTTCATGGCAGTAGCGATTTCGAAGGTGGTAATGGTGGGCCACAAGGTCTTCTGCCACGATGGAAGTTGAGTTGCGATGGTCACAGGGTCTGGTTGAGAGTGGAAGTTTATGTATGTGATGGAGGTGATTTTGTTACAGAGGATTTCTGAGAGCTTGTTGCAAAGATCTTGTGAGGGGGTGATGTTCCTGGATGCGGCAGGAAGCATGGTGAAATCTTTGATGATGGTGAAGATTTCCTTGCTGCTGTTTGTGCCAGTGCTGTGTGATGGCAAGAGCTGTGTGCTTGGTGTTCCATATCTTCTGGTGATATAGTCTTAGGGCTGATTTATAGATGTATTTATCTTTGGTGTCTTTACTTGTTGTTAGACACAGAAAGATAAGGGGGAGAGAGGTTCCTCTCTTTTCCCATCTGCTCACCAATGTAACCTGGCACACACAACAGTTGAAAGAGGAGATAATTAATTACACTTAAATTGCACCCTCTGTAGAAAAGCAAAAACATTTTTTTAAATGCCCTCACCCACTAATAGTGGCATGCTTAATCGTTAAATGTGCTACAACATCCCTGCTCAGACCAACGCCTGGGAAGGAGCAAAAGTATTAAAGGGAAAGACATACAAACATTAAGTGGGGAGACTCACCATGCAGAACTGCCTCAGTGACATCCCTGATTCCTCTTTAGTGGTGGGCCCAATGGATAGGATTAAAACCAATATATCTAGTGAAGAATTGGACTAATTCCGGTTCATTGCTTTTTGGTAAGAGTGAAACTCATTCATCCCCATCCCGGTCCAGATTAAGCATGGGCGGAAAATCCGTTTCGCTCGCGGATTTTGCGGATTTTCGGTAAATTCGCAATCCGCGAGATTCGCGAATCTCCCGCAAAATCCGCAAATCCGCGAGCAGCGGATTTTGCTCGCACTGCTTGCACTGTTCGCGTGAGTTCGCGGCTTCCCAGTACAACTTCGCGCCCCGCGAATAAGTGCAAAATTGCAGAAATACGATCTTAGCAAAACTGAAACTACTTACCAGGTTCAAAAGTTCAGGCTCATCATTAGTAGCCATTTCCTGTAGTGCTTCCTGAGGGGCCCCTCCAGAGTTCAGTTGCCAGTTGCAACTATTATGTGACCCTGCTCTGAACCTCAGAATAGTTACACATATGCCACAAAGGTCCTGAATTACAGCTAAGGGAGACAAGCAGGAGCCAGGCTGGAAGTTCAAATCCATTAATCAGCCCCTAATTCATTATTGTCAGTTGGGGCAGGGCAGGTGTTGTAACTAATTTTGCAACAATGAAAGCACTTAGCAAGTGCGAAAGATCACTAATCAGGAAGCACTAAGGAAGCAGGTGCCAGCTAAAAAAATATTCTGTGACACATTAATCAGCCCCAAATTAATTCAGGTCACTTGAGGCAGGGAAGGTGTGCTTGCGTTGCCACAATAATGTACACTGACTGGACAACCAGAGGGTGCTGTGATGAAACAGAGGGTGGCATGGGTGGGCCAGAGGGTGGCATGAGTAGTCAGAGAGTGGCAGTGGTGACAGAGAGTGGCAGTGATGAAGAAGAGTGTCCCAAACAGGCTGGACACGTAGAAACAACAAGTTCGCGAAACTTGCGACCCGACAGGTAAGTTCGCAATTTGCGAAAGTGTACAAAACCCTCGCGAACTGGCAGAAACCCGCGCAAACACAAAAAAAAAAATCCGCAAATTCGCGAGAATTCGCGGATTTTGCGGATTGCGAGTTCGCAAATCCGCAAAATTCGCGAACGCGAGATTCGCAAAATTCGCCCATGCTTAGTCCAGATGCGGAGATTAACCATAAGCACATTATTGAACCAGCATGTCAATATTTGATTGATGCTGTTCTATGTTTTTCCATGAAATCCCTGAATATGAAACTGAAGAGGGACAAGTAAGGTCATAATGTGAATACAGATCCCCTCACCTGAGAATCCTGTAGTAACAGGGTGTGGATAGTTCTAGGTGAGGGATCTTAGTCCTGAGGAAGTCCGATTGACCTAGAAGGCACTAAGACAGGACGAACCCTGTTGACAAAAAGCAGATGAAGGGATGATGGGGCACTTATATCCCCAATTCTTCACTAGATATATCAGTTTTAATCCTATCCAGTGGGCCCACTAACTAAGAGGAATGAGGGAAGTCACTGAGGAAGTTTTAACAAGTTTTTTCTGTACAGTGGATTTGTATTTGTATTTGGTGGATTTATAAAGTGCAAATTGTTGCCCGTGGGCGTCCAAGCGCTAAGGAACCAGCTGAGGGAAACCTTGGAGGAGGTCTGGACCGCATAGAATTACAGAGGGGAGTGAAATAGGAATGTTTTTAGCTGTTTACGAAAGGATGAAAGGTTGAGTTCAGCTCTGAGATGGAGGGGGAGGGAATTCCAAGTCCTTGCGGCATTGTAGGCGAACGTCCTTCTGCCAGATCTAGCTTTTTTTATTCTGGGGGTCGAGGCCATAAAGGTCTGGCTGGAATGAAGATTTCTGCTGGGCTGATAATGGGTGATTAGGTCGCGGGTGATCATGGGACCTGAGTCCCAGAATGCCTGCTGGGCGATACACATCGCTTTAAAAAGAATTCGCTGACGTACTGGCAGCCAATGCAGGATGATCAGTCCAGATTTTACTGATTGCCTGCGGGGAAGCTGAAGCAGAGTGCGAGCCGCGCAATTCTGCACCGTCTGCAGTCTGCGTAGGGTATACTCAGGAGCGCCAAGATAAAGAACGTTATTAAAATCCAGGCATGACTGTATGAGGGCTTGGACAACCACTTGCTTGGCCTCGAAAGGAAGAACTGGCAAGATGTTTTTTAGCATTCTGAGGAGACCGAAGCAGGTGGCCGAGAGTACAGTGGATCCCCTCTCCTTTATGTTTGTATGGCTTTCCCTTTAATCCCTTTGCTCAATCCCAGACTTTGATCTCTGCAGGGATGTTGTGGCACGGCCAGTGATGAAGCATGGCACTATTAGTGGGTGAGGGAAATTAAAAAAAAAATTTTTTGCTTTTCTGCAGAGGGTGCAATTTTAGTGTGATTGCCTCCTTTTCCTACTGTTGGTTGTGCCAGGTCTTTCCTTGGGCTCCATTTGCACACAAGTTGTTTGCAGTGGCGTTTTGTGAGCCTGACTTATTCTGTGTACCGACTGGCCTGTGGTCGGGCTCTTGCCATTGAGTTGCGCTTGAGGGGAGCCAGGATGTCAGTGCATGCGGTCATCCACCAGTTGTGGTTCTTGATGGCTTTTAGTAAGTTGCTGGTGTGCTCGGGCCAGTATGCTGAAAGGGCGGAAGCCCACTTCACTTCTGTGATGCGCTTCCAGCTGCTCTGGGAAGTTCCAGTGCTGGTGAATGAGTGGTGGTGCGGGATGGGTAAGCTGAAACTGATGAGGGTGCGGCTGCTGTCTTGTTGACTGTGATGTTGCTGATTGAGGAGAACATTGGATCCAATAGGTGTCCAGGGGTGTGGGTGGGTTTAGTAATGTGTTACATGAGGCTAAGGTTTGCAGGGTTTTCTATAAGGGTCATTGAGTTTGGGTCAGTGGGGTCTTCTAGGGGAAGGTTAAGTTCTCTGAAGAGGATGACGATGCTGGCTCTGATGATGAGGGGTGCGATTAAGTTCGTGAAGTCGCATGTGAAACAGGTGCAGGGTCCTGGTGATCTGTATATGAGGATTCCGCTGGGGGAGAAGTTGGCTGTGATGTATATCTTTAACCTGAGGTGTTCCATGTAGTTGGGGGTGTCTATGTAAATGGTGCAGCTGATGGTACCTTTGAATATGATGGTGATTCCACCTCTGGGCTCGTGTTGAGCACCTTGCCAGGAACATTTCTTGCCGACAGGGATGGCTGTAACGATGGTCAGTGCAAAGGGTGGGGTTTAGCCATGATTTCGTGAGGAGCAAAAGGTTTGGAGCTTGGTCATGTAGTGGATTTCACATTTCTGTGACATGTTTGGTGAGCGAGTGGATGTTGAGGAGCATGCATAGAGAGTGGCATTTTGTGTGGGTGGTGTTTGGTCTGTGTGAGCATGAGCAGACGTCTGGTTTGGGTGAGTGAGTAGGATGCTGGGGAATACTGACATGGGAGTGGCGGCTCTGGGGTGTAGGAGAGTTCATGAGAACTTGCAGGAGGCGCATGTGAATACTCCATCTGTGTTGTGTGGTGCATTGTGGCAACAGCACGGCAACAGCACGGTGAGCGGCGACCATGAATGAGAGTGCAGAGGATCACAGCGAGGTGGAGGTGGGTAGGGGGAGAACCAGGGGGTCTGATGCTGGACGCAGTCCAGGCATGGACAGGCGCAGGCAGGCTTGCCTTTGGCATGCCTTTTTTCAGTGTTTAAATACAATTTAAAAAAAGCACAGTTCGGTATGCATGTAACTATTGATAGGGTAACCAACAGAAGAACTTCAAATGAAAAAGTAAGACACTTTTGAGTAAAGAAAAACTACTATAAGGTGTTCTCACATATGCTTGTTTACTTTTTTAATACTACTGTATTTTAAGGTTAATGGGGCTAATTGACTTTATTCAGTGGTAACCAGAAAATCCAAGGAATGTACTATAAGAAAGAGACTGGACATGTTGACGCCAGACAAGTAAGGAGAGCTCTTCAGATCATGTCAGTTCTGAGGCGCTGTTTGAAAGAGACACTGTAATGGCAATTTCTAAAGGCACGACGCATCAATTACGCATAATGGATGCCTAATTATACTACGCATATGACAGGAAGATCACGTGACTGATCCAAGGGGATTCAAGCTCGGCAACCTTTGGCTCTTTATTTCACGAGAAGTTTTTTTCTAGTGTGTCAGGAGCTTATATCTGTTAATGATCATAAAAGGGAATTTTTAATCAGGGAGCAAAAACAGCTGCAGCATATTAATGTTCCCTCTAGGAAATAAATTGCGAATGATGTCCTTGGGATTTCTTTCTTATGATGGATAAGTGTTTTTCTTAATACGTACTTTGAAAATGTTCTTCGCCTCTGTCTCACCCAAAATAAAGTTTAATTGCAGAAAAGCTGAGTCTGTATGCTGTACAGTAACACAGGGAGCAGCTCATGTATCAGTAACAAAATATTGAATTGGACGTGACAACACTCATTTTTTCACCTCCTGATGACATCACAAGGCTGACCCTTTCCTCCTACCATTAGCCCCTGCATAGCCACTATTTTCTTCTGATGCACTAAGGTATGGGCAAGGGATGGAAGCATAGGATGTAAAACGGGGTCTACAGACTTTCTTACTTTCTACGTTGCGCTACTTTGATGGCCTTTAAGTCCACTGGTAGCAAGTGGAGAAGTGTGGCTCAGGGGTTAGAGGCGGCAGACCCGGAAGCTGAGATCGGCCCTGTACCAGGGTTCAATTCCCCGCCTCGGCGGGTCTTGGGCTACAAATTCCACGGACTCGATAATTCTCGCTCCGGTGCCTTCTCGACTCACGGGTTCACACTCTGCGACTCTGGGCAATAGCTTGCTTAATCTCCACTACGGCCCCTCACGGCGGGATGCCTGGCTTTCACCTTGTGAATACCCTGCCGGGGTTATCTCACAGGGGAATACCAGGACGGGTTCCCTAAGCAAGCGCTGGGAAACCCACTGCGGGTAGCTGTGCGCTATATAAGCTCAAATACATTTACATTTACAAGGACAGTGCTGAGGGTAATAAAGGGCAAGCAGGGGCAGGGGCAGAAGCTGCTAACTCTCGGGCCCTAATTGACATCCTTGAAGGAGAGTATATTGTACAAATTGGCATACTAGCATCAGGCTACTGGTTCAAAAGAACCTCTCCTTTAAATCAGTTGCCTAATTTAGTGACAGAATTGACAGGTACAGCGTCAAGTCAGCTTGTGTATGAATCTACATCCCAAACATCAGATATTATGAAGGGTCAAGTTATCGTCATACAAGGTTGACTCTGCTCTTCTTCATTCAGCAACATATAGGAACAATGTGACTGGAAGGCCTTCTGAACCCTACTATCTATAGACGTACTAAAGTGAAAACACTATGGATGTTGACCTCTCTAGTTCTAAGGCTCCAGGCCTCACTCTTGCAATACCATCAAGTTCTTCTCCACCTCTAGCCTGAATTTCAGAAGAGCACGGAAGACCAATCTTTCCTACTCTGCCTATAGATCCTAATGCTCCGAGATACTCTATTAGTCTCTCTCACTTCTCCTTCCAAACTTTTCTTTCCCCCTTCGTTTTTCACCCTCCCTCAGCTCTCGGGAGCACAGGCATGAACACCCTATGAAATAATTCAATAAAGTCAGATAAAATAAATGTAATCCCTGATCTGCACATGACATGTATTATTACATGCCAATACTCCATATATATCTAGATCACATAACACCAAAGGCACTTAAAAAATATCCTCAATTTAAGCTGCCTGTGATTTATCTAATGGATGTGTCTTGTGGTTTATTTAACTCCACTTATTGCAGTATTGTGGTGCCATTGGAGTCAATTTGATCCTGATTTCATTTGGTGAATGTTGAGCATTTAAGATATCTTTACCACTCTGGATTTTTTTCACAACTCATTTCTATACTTCACCATATATCACTAGGACCTTTCACTGTCACAGGTCTAGAGCTCACGACAGATAAGTTAGGTAAGTAGGTATGCCATTAACTAACGCAACGCAAGACAATGGTTGCCTCCCGCATCTAGGTAGCAGTATGTAGGTTCCATAAGGAGAGTCTTCAGTTTCCTTCAGAATTGTACACGATTTACTTACTACCCTAGGGGAGTTTTTTTGTCTATATACTTATACCATGGAAGAGAAGCTTCTGAAGACTGCATCAGAAATAGCTCATCCCTGATATGTTATGTTATGTTATGTTAATAACATTTATTAGGCGCAACAGCTGCCCCAGCGAAGGGGCGTCCTGGCGCCAGATCATATGCAGCAACATAACAGATCAAAGCTGAACAAGGGGGATATTTAACTGACCGAGGTAAATAGGTGAGTTTTAATGGCCCGTCTAAAAAGGGTTAGGCTGTTAATGGAGCGGATTTGAACAGGGAGAGAATTCCATAAGTCCGCCGCCATCACACGGAAGGAACGACCTCCCATCCTACTGAGCCTGAACCTAGGCTTGTTCGCCAGAAACTGGGCTTCTGATCTAAGAGATCGTGTAGGGACATAAAAAGAGATAAGGCCTGTCAAGGCCGGGGGAGAAGATAGCTTTAAAATCTTGAATGTCAGGCAGAGAGCCTTGAATTTGATTCTCTGTCTGACCGGAAGCCAGTGCAGAGAGGCCAAGACAGGAGAAACCGAACATCGTCTTGGGAGGCCGACAATGGCCCGTGCAGCAGCGTTCTGCACCCTCTGAAGCCTAGTCGCCTCCGCCTGGTTGACTCCAAGGAGTAGGGCACTCCCATAGTCTATCCGAGACAGGATGGAGGCCTGCACCACCAGTTGACGTGTGGGAGGATCGAAAAATTTGAGGACTGGTCTGAGTCCTCGCAGAATACCATGACAGGTAGCTGCTGTCTTTTTCGTATGGCTGGTGAAAGAAAGATTAGAGTCCAGCCAAACTCCCAGATTTTTGACTACGTCAACTGGAGTGGGCAACGCCCCCAGTTCGAGAGGCCACCACTGGTCTCCCCAGAGTTCCGCCTGCTTCCCCACAATCAGGACCTCGGTTTTCTTGGCATTGAGCTGTAAGCAGTTGTTGCGCATCCAGCTCGCCACAGCTATCAGTCCCGCCTGGAATCTGGGTGCAGTCACCTCAGGGTTCCCACTGAGTGTCACCGCCAGCTGCGTGTCATCGGCATACGATGTCATCGTAAGGCCATACTGCCTGACGACAGCAGCCAGCGGTTTCACATACAGGTTGAATAAGGTGGGACTGAGGGCAGAGCCCTGAGGGACTCCCAGATCCAAAGAGTGGTATGAGGACTGGCCAGGTGGAATGGCTACCTTGAAAAACCGGTCCGAGAGGAATGAGCGGAACCACGCGAGGGCTTTCCCGACTATCCCTACCTCCTCCAGGCGTCGCAACAGGATGTCATGAGACACCGTGTCGAACGCGGCGCTCAGGTCCAACAATAAAAGCGCCGCGGTCTGCCCCGCATCCAGCACTGTCCGCAGATGCTCGATCATGAAGAGCAGAGCCGTTTCAGTGCTGTGCTGAGCACGAAACCCATTTTGACTCTCGTCTAAGATATTATTGCGCGAGAGGTGGGCAGACAGAGTGGTATTGACGTGAGCCTCAGTGACCTTGGCGGTCCAAGGCAGGAGGGAGATGGGCCGGTAGTTCTCCGGAAGCAAGGGGTCAGAATTCGGTTTTTTCAGAATGGGCTTGACCACAGCCTGCTTCCAGGATAACGGAACTACGCCCTCGCTGAGGGAGAGATTAATAAGCTCCAGTATAGGCTCACGACAGAGGGGCGGGAGGGAGGCGAAAAGTTCTGGCTTCAGAGGGTCTAAGGGAGAGCCCGATTTGATTTTGAGGCTTAGGGTGTCAAATACCTCATTCGACATAGTCGGCAGGGTTGACAGGGTTTCCGACACCAAGACTTCTACGTCGCTAGGAGCATCCCCGGGGGCAGCTGGTGCAAAGCCTCGGTAGATTTTCTGTACTTTCTCGACGAAAAAGGATGCTAGGCTTTCACAGTGCGAGTCTGTACAGATTTCTTGCGAGGTGGCCCGTTTCCCCATCAGATCCTTAAGTACCTTAAAGATCAACTTAGAGGGGTTGGGGCTGTTGGAAAACTCAGCTGCATAATATGCGGCCCGGGTTTGACAGATAGCTCTGTGGTAAGACTTGAGCTGGGCAAAGTACGATGATTTTAGCACGGGATCAAAAGCTTTCCTCCATGCCCTCTCAGCTTGACGGCAAGTTCTTTTATGTTCGGCAAGAGCCTCATTATACCACGGGCTACGGCTTTTCGCGTGACATTTTGCCCACCGCAGAGGTATAAGAGAATCGAGGGCGGTAAGAACCCAATTGCAGAATTGATCATAACCCTGTTCTACATTCTGCAATTTGCCCAGGGGATGTGCCTCTAATATCCTGACAAACTCCTCCAGCTGAAGTTTACGCCAGCTGCGCTTCAAGCTCTGTTTACCTACTGGTTTCAGTTGAGGGGTGTCAAGAGGACATGACACTCTAACCAATAAATGGTCAGTCCAACCCACCACCAACGGGTCAGCTGATGTAGCCCGAGCTAAGGTAGTAAAAAAAGGATCCAATATGTGTCCTCCTATATGGGTGGGGGAGGTGACCAGTTGATCAAGCTGCAGTGCTTCTAAGTCCGCCAGCAAAGAGCTGATGGAGGGAGAAGACGACTGATCCAGATGTATATTTAAGTCCCCTACTATGTTAAAGTTGGAGCATGTAGCGGACAAAGAGCTAACCACATCCGCCAGGGAAGCCTTAAAGGCAGTGTCATTCCCAGGCGGGCGATAAATAAGCACACCGCTGAAGGTGAATTGATGACTGACCTTTACCTTGAACGATGCGCTTTCACACATCGAAAGATCCAAGGGCTTCCACTCAACCGGGAAACAGGACTTAGTCGCCATGGCTATACCACCTCCCCTAGTCGAGCGGTTTAAGATGGATACCGTATAGGTAGAGGGGAAAGCCAAGTTGATAATGGCCGTGTCAGCGTCCTGTAACCAAGTTTCGGTCAAGAAGATAATATCAGGAAGGTCCAGATCAATCATATCTCGTAAAGACTGATAGTGTTTAACCAAGGATCTTACATTCAGGCTCCATATATTGAGTACAAGTCCGGACCATTCCGTATGAGTACCCAGAACCGTCCTGCTAACTGGAAGAACTCCAGTGGGAGAGGTCAAAGAAAAAAGACCACAGGTACACTCATATGGTCCTGAAAGAGGGGGTAGAGGGTCATGATTGCAAAACCGAAGACTGTCTCTAATGGAAAAGAGGGCCGCGCGGTCGTATCTGAGCCCCGCCATAGTACACAGACTGCTAAACGGGGAGGGGGCCAGAGTCCATAGCCCGCGCCCGCTACCTCGACGCGGACGAGCGCAGACGGGCAAGACTCTGGCACGACTCCGGCTAAGCGACGGCGTCCCACTGCGCGTTCCCGCTGCGCGGGAGAGGACGACTTTAAATAGGCGTCTCCCTGAACACCTCGAGCGTCGGGACGCTCCAAAATGGCGCCCGCGCTCCACCACACTTACCCCAATCTAAAATGGCGCCCACAGGATTCCAGCCCCGGGACCCGGACCCGCCGAATGGCGGTGCGTCTTCCGAATTAAATGCAAGTAAGGGGGCAGCCCAGTGACAGGGATAGAATTAAAATCAGGGTAGAAGGTCAAATCAGGAACAACAAAAATAGTCAAAAGGAAGTTTTAAAATATCGTGGCTTGCTGGCAGCGCGACCTGCGCTAATGCAGCAATGATCAGGGCGAGAAGAGAGAAGAGTCCGCCTTAAATAGGCGTCTCCCTGAACACCTCGAGCGTCGGGACGCTCCAAAATGGCGCCCGCGCTCCACCACACTTACCCCAATCTAAAATGGCGCCCACAGGATTCCAGCCCCGGGACCCGGACCCGCCGAATGGCGGTGCGTCTTCCGAATTAAATGCAAGTAAGGGGGCAGCCCAGTGACAGGGATAGAATTAAAATCAGGGTAGAAGGTCAAATCAGGAACAACAAAAATAGTCAAAAGGAAGTTTTAAAATATCGTGGCTTGCTGGCAGCGCGACCTGCGCTAATGCAGCAATGATCAGGGCGAGAAGAGAGAAGAGTCCGCCTTAAATAGGCGTCTCCCTGAACACCTCGAGCGTCGGGACGCTCCAAAATGGCGCCCGCGCTCCACCACACTTACCCCAATCTAAAATGGCGCCCACAGGATTCCAGCCCCGGGACCCGGACCCGCCGAATGGCGGTGCGTCTTCCGAATTAAATGCAAGTAAGGGGGCAGCCCAGTGACAGGGATAGAATTAAAATCAGGGTAGAAGGTCAAATCAGGAACAACAAAAATAGTCAAAAGGAAGTTTTAAAATATCGTGGCTTGCTGGCAGCGCGACCTGCGCTAATGCAGCAATGATATGTTTTGTATTGTGAAACAATGAAGAGACCCAAAGAATCTGTGCATTTGTAAAACACTATTCTTAGCAAAGCAACAGTGTAGCATGTTGTATTAATGCACATCCCCCACAAACACACATATACAAAATTAATCATAGATTACCTAAGAATAGCTGAGCATAAATTCCATTCAGCACAGAGTAACACAAAATAGGGTGTCTAAATTTATAATCTGAATTTTGTAACTAAAATCCTATTAATGCAGTGATCCCATAGAATCATGATATCAGATGACATATAGTAACTTTTATTGAGACCACCATTGCTCCTCTTATTAGAAACTCATTCGCCTCTTTGTGAATTCCGAATATATCCGACTTTTCTGTACACCGATTTATGGGCTCAACTAAGTTCCGAGGCGTACAGTCAGGCCACAGAAACTGGTGCCATTGATATAAAACTGATAAACCCTTACCTTAGGTGCACAACACAGTGTAAAAAGAAGAAGTGCACAATTCTCCACCTCAGAACTAATATTATGTTCGAAAAACATTGGTTTTATATAAAGTAATTGCCTAACTGGCGATGTAATGAAAGAGTGCTGCTTCTGTACTGCAATGTGCTATTTTTAAAAGTATAAATGATGACAATTAAAAATTTGTGAACATTCGTGACAAGAATTTTCAATTCTATTAAGGACAATGGAGGCAAGGATTATGCTTCTCATTTTCTTTGCTTTATTACAGCAGCCAATACAAAAACAATCTTTTTTATTCCATAAATCACAATAAACCACAAATCCCATGAGCACCTTGTGCCCCATAAAAATAAAGACTGTGCCTATATAATGTCCAACCGAGATATACACGTCCGCTTTCTTTGCGAAAACTGCAACTGTTAAGTCCATAGTCAATCTATCATTTTCTTGAATCCTGTCAGTGAGGAGAACTTTTAGAAGAACCAAACATCACGAAGACCAACAGGGAAACTTCAGATTCGCCGGACCAGCTAGTGCTTGAAAGTCCTGGTGAAGGATCGCCACACCTGGGGGGGCGCTAGAGGGCGCACTGCGGAATGGCCGCACTGTCGTGAGGCTCCCGCTGCCCGGAGCTATTATCCGCCTAGGTATCCTGATTACCATCGCTGCGCCCTGAACTGACCCCACGGATCGGTTGGGATATCGGCTGTCCACCCACGGTCCAACTCCTGAGCCATTCGAAGGTTGCTGGCCGAAGTTACGTGGTTCCCAAGTTTCTCCGACTCGCGCTCTGGAAGTCTGATGCCCTCTTGCCCGGCGTCAATGTTCATGCCAGTCCGGGGCTCTGCACGTGGGGAGTAGGCCTAGCTCCGCCCTTTTCCGCCAGGTTCGTTCGCTGGCCGGGCGAGACGCTTGGCTCTTCCCTGCTGTCGGACTTATTTCTCGGCTCTTCCATCTGCCTGTCCAGATACCATTGCCCACGGAGGCGCAACGGATTTTCTACTTGGATTCTGAGGGCCATTACTCGTCGTTGGGAGTGGCGGGGCGTTTTGGCCTGCTCGTGCCCCCGCGATTCGAGCTGCTTTCTGCTTGGCCGGGTCCCCTGTCCGACCTGTATCCTGACTCCCATCTGCCTCGTTCCCCTACTGTACCACCGTCATGGGGAAGCCGGACACTAAACAGTCCAAATTGTCCTTTGATTCTGGAGGGGCCAGGCGTGGGGCGCGTTTGCTCCAGGAAGCTGGGCCTTCGCGGTCCCCACCCCCGAATGTCGCTGAGAGTGTCCCGCACCCACCTCCACCGGACTTCGCCCAAATGATGCAGGAGATGAGGCAGGGGTTCGCCACTATAGTGGACAAGGTGGACAAGATATCGTCGCGCATGGATGCGGTCGTTCAGAAATTGGACGTGCATGAGGAGCGCTTGACGGCGGCAGAACAGCGCATTTCGGACCATGATGACACGGCGGCCACCCATACCACCCAACTGGCGAGAATGGACAATATCTTGCGTGTCATTGCCGCCAAGAACGAAGAGTTGGAAGCGAGGAGTAGGCGCAACAACGTGCGCATTGTAGGTGTACCGGAGTCCACGAATGTGGGCAAAATGGAGACTTATGTGGAGAGGCTACTGGTGGGCGCCATTGGGACGGAAGTTTTCTCGTCCCAGTTCATCGTCGAGAGGGCGCATCGGACATTGGGACCTCGTCCGGCCTCTGGGGCAGCACCGCGTCCCATCATTGCGCGCCTTTTGAATTATCGTGATCGAGACGCTGCTCTTCAGGCTGCCCGCACTAACAGGGCTCTCTCCTTCGAAGGGGTGTCTTTCACCATGTACCCCGACTTCACACCGATGGTGCAGGACCAGCGTCGGAAGTTCTTGGGGGTGAAAAGGAAGCTTCGGGACCTCCAAGTGGACTACGCCTTGCTTTATCCGGCTAAACTTAGAGTGACGCATCAGGCTAAACAACATTTTTTCACCAACCCACAGCATGCTGAGGACTTTGCGAAGCGCCTCCAGCGCGAGCGAGCTGCTGCGGGTCGAGGGGACGATCGAGATCCTGAGGGTGAACATTCGGCGGCTGAGGAGGAGGTCGCCTGATTCTGGTGACTTTGGACTTTGTCTCTCTTCTTCCCGATCTTTGGAGTATTGTGGACGTGTATCTTTTGCATTGAGACTTGCTGGCTTCCTTCTCAGTGTTTGCGGCCTAGCTATTGTCCTTTTTTGATTTTTTGCTGATGCGTGGGTCGTGTTTGTATAGTGATGAATGAGTGAGTTTTGCTATGTGTGTGGGGTTGGGGTGGCACCGCAGGATGGTGCTGTGTGATGTCGCGCTCTGGGCACCCACCCCCCCGCGCTGCGCCTGGGGCCGCCTGATACTCGTTGGCGCGGACACTGGCGTGGTGTGAGGGAGTGGCGTCGTGCACCTCTGGAAGGTTCCCCGGAGGGTGTGCCCCATGTTTACCTCTTGTTTGGATTCTAGTCCTATGTTGGTTGACTGGATGTGTGTTGGGGGATGGGGGGGGGGGGTGTGCGTGGCCTGATAGTTGGGGTGATGTCAGGTGGGTGGATGGGGTGGGGGTGAAGCTGTCCATGTCTGTTTGCCTGGGTCTTTTGGTTCGCTCTGAGAGCTGCTACTGTTGTTTGAGTGCATGGAAATGTCGTGGCGCCCGCTATCCAGGCTGTTCCACTTTTCTATCTGACGGGATTGGTTCTGGGTTCCGTGCTCCCGTCCATTTTGGGCCCGAGGGCGACGGCCGCCATTTTAGGCTGCCACGGGGCGCACTTTGCGAGCGCAGCACGTGTGAGAGGTGTGGGCCGCGTGGGATGGCTTGGTGGCGCGCGGCGCGCAGTCTGTTCTGAGTGCTTGCTGCATGGATGGGTCGGTTTGGGGGGTGTTGTTGTGTTCTTGTTTGGTTGTTTCGGAGATGACTGGGTAATATGTGGAGTGTATGTGGGGGTCTGTCCGTGCCCTGGGGGCGTGGACCCGTCGCTGGCTGTTGCTGGTAGTTGGATGCCCTGTATTTGGTTATTGGGTCCCGTGGGGCCCTGACTCTGTGTGATGTCGACTGCTGTTGTAGATCAGATCTCGATTTTGTCCTGGAATGTACGGGGCCTTAATGATGCCAGGAAGTGTCGCAGTGTGATCCAGTATTTGGACAGGCATGCTATTCATGTTGCTTTTCTCCAGGAGACGCATCTGCGCCCCGCTCCCTCCCCCACTTTCGGCGGGAGGTGGGCTGCGGCCAGGGGGTTTGCTTCATATTCTTCTTATGCTCGTGGGGTTGTCATCCTTGTTAAAAGGTCGCTTGCATTTCAGGAACTTGGATCTATGGGGGACCCTGAGGGGCGCTATGTGCTGCTGTGGGGACGGCTTGGGCAGAACACTATACTGTTTGTTAATTGCTATGCTCCCAATGTTGATACGCCAATCTTTTTTGTCACTCTGTGGGGTCATGTCCTTGCAGTGGATGCTACTCACATTGTGTGGGGGGGTGATTTTAATTTTGCATTTCAGGCCCAGTTGGACAGGTCGGAGGGTAGCCCTCAGTACAATGTACAGGCTAGGGATGTGCTGCGGGGGATAGTGGAGGAGGCTGGGATGGTTGACAGCTGGAGGTACACCCACCCTGCCACTAAGGAGGGCACTCATTACACCACACATGCTCGCTCATGGGCAAGACTGGACTATGTGTTTCTCTCTAGAGGGTTGATGGCTGGCCTAAGGGAGGCTACACATTTGGCTCGGACGTATTCAGATCACTGTCCGGTGAAGGTTGATTTATCCGTCCCCGGGTTACATAGGCCGCGCCCGCCTTGGCGTTTGTTTCCGACGGCTTTGCTTGACCCGGTGTTCAAGGAGGAACTCGGTGTGGAGGTGGAGGCGTTCTTCCCTAGAAATAAGGGCTCTGTGGAGAGCATTGAGGTCATTTGGGAGGCATTCAAGGTTACGATCCGGGGTGTCACTATTTCTAAAAGTTGTGGAGTACTCCGTTTGATTGTTCGGACCATCGAGAGTTTGGAGGCTGATTTGCGAGACTTGGAGCGCAGGATGCAGGTGAATTCGGACCCCGCTCTTTTGGCCCAGTTCCGCACTACGCTCTCCGAGTACGAGGAGGCGGCTGCTCGAGAGGCTAAGCATAGGGGGAAATACTGGACGGCGAGGCGATACTGCGAGGGAGAGCGACCCGGTAAGGTCCTCGCTGCTCTTACTAGACATCCTAGGCATGGGTCGGACGTGTTGGAATTGGTGTCTCCGGATGGCACTCGCTGTCGAGACACTTCGGAGATTCAGCGCACTTTTATTGATCACTATGCACACCTTTACACGACACAGCAGACGGGTGAGACTCGATACGGTGGCTTCCTCGATGAGTTGGCGCTTTGTTGGCTATCGGATGGTCATCGGGAGTTCTTAGGCAGGCCCCTAGAGGTGGAGGAGGTCAGGAATGCCATCATGTCTCTTTCTAATGGGAAGGCCGCCGGGCTGGATGGCCTTCCTGCTGAATTTTATAAGTGTTATGTTGACATCATGGCCCCTGTGCTCCGTGAGGTGTTTGAGGAGTCTCTGGAGGAGGGACGCCTACCGGGCTCCATGCGGGAGGTCGCCATCACGTCGTTGCTTAAGCCGGGTAAGGATCCACTGGATGTGGGCTCCTACAGGCCCCTCTCATTGCTCAACTGCGATGTTAAAATTCTCGCGAAGGTCCTGGCGGTGAGATTAGCCGAACTCATGCCCGTTATCGTGTTGCCTGATCAGTCGGGATTTGTGCCCGGCCGCGCTACCTCTCACAATCTTCGCACTTTGTTTTCGCTTGTGTCGACCATTGATCCCACTGTTCCGGTTGCCGCTATCTTTCTTGATGCCACTAAGGCGTTTGACTCTGTGGAGTAGGGCTACCTTATTGATGTTCTTTGTCGGATGGGTTTCCCCAGGATTTTCATCTCTTGGGTTAAGCTTTTATATACTGATCCGATGGCGAGGGTAGTAGTGAATGGGGTGCTGTCCCCCTCGTTCCCTCTCACGAGAGGGACCCGACAGGGGTGCCCCCTCTCACCCCTCTTGTTTGCTATCGCCATTGAGCCGCTAGCCTGTAGGATTCGTCAGTTTCATCAGCAGAGTGCCTTTAATTGTCTTCAGCGGCAGGTCGGCATTTCTTTATACGCCGATGATGTCACACTCTATGTCAAGGACCCTGAGAACAACCTTAATTCGCTCCTGCGGGAGCTGGTCGCTTTTGGAGGTGTCTCCGGGGTTCATATCAACTGGCGGAAATCTCAATTTTTCCCCCTCACAGCTGCGGTGGCCAGGTTTCCCCTTGACTACCCTCTGGAATGGTGTGATTCGGAGTTGCGGTATCTCGGTATTGTCATATCCTTGGACAGGGGAGACGCGGTTCGGCTCAACTATGGGGTGGCCATCACTAAACTGACGGATGATGTCACCAGGTGGATGTCTTTGCCTCTCTCCATGGCCGGCAGGGCGTCTCTTATCAAGATGGTAGTCCTGCCCCGCTTTCTTTATCTCTTTCAAAACCTCCCATATCATCCTGGTGCTTATTTCTTTCGCAGACTTCGTTCCGAGCTTCTGCGATTGTTCTGGGGGGGCAGGCAGCCACGGGTGGCCTGGGCTACCCTTACGTTGCCTTATGCTGATGGCGGCTTCGACGTCCCTGACTTTGAACTTTATTATCTCAGCGCTCAGGCGCATTATGCCTATCACTGGATGCGCCCCACGCCGTTCATGCCCCAGATTGCGGCTGAGCATTGGGTCGCCCACCCGCTCCCACTGGAGGGGATGGTTTTGGGCAAGGTGTCGGATGTGGAAACGCCTCGCACGACGGTGACGTGCACGGTGGATGCTTGGAAGCGGATGACTCATTTGCTAGGCGTTTCCTTTCTCTACTCGCCGGCCCTGCCTCTGTCTTATCATCCGGATTTGTCGCTGTTGTTGGAGACGGGGTTTCAGGGAATGTGCAAGCGGCTGGGTATCCTTACGTGGGGCGACTTGTTTCATGAAGGTGCCTTCCGTACGCAGGCTCATTTCTTCGGTTCGGCTGCTTGCTCCCCTCTAGACCTGTTCTACTTTGTCCGCCTGCGGCAGGGCATGCGTGCTCTGCTACCGGACTACCCTTCGGAGCCTGGGGTTACCCTCCCCCTCCACGTGCTGCTGGTTTCAGATGGGCGACACCTGGTGTCGAAGTTATATGGGGCTATTCGCCGACAGCGATCGGTCCCGACCAATCGGGTGCGCGAGCAGTGGGTTGCCGAATTGGGTGCTCCTATTACAGACGAGCAGTGGAAATATTGTTGCGGGCTCACGGCCAATGTCTCTTCTAGTTGTCGCCTTAAAATTATCCATTACAAGTTTGTTCAGAGGTACTACTATACCCCGGCGAGGAAACTACGGTTTCATTTGGCGGAGGATGACAGGTGTGTTAGGTGTCGGGCGGAAGGCGCTGACTTTTTGCATTTGGCTTGGAGCTGTGCGGGGGTTTTGGAATATTGGACTCAGGTTCATGAAGCCCTGCAGATTATGGCGGAGGACGGGGTGGCGTTTGACCCCTTAGTGATGTTGCTTGGCTTCTCTAAGGACGTACCTGCCTCTCACCGAAGATTTGTTGACGTGGCCCTGTTGCTGGCTAAGCGTAGGGTTGCTTGTTGCTGGGGTCGTGGTAGGGTGCCGCGCTTTCAAGACTGGGTGACTGACCTCATTTATTGTCAGGATCAGTACAATATTTATTCTGACTTGATGCCTGTTAGATGCAGACCAAAGGATTTTTGGAGTCCGCTCCAGGTGTACCTCCTGACCAGGGCTGAGCGGGACTCTGATTCTGAACCTGAGGACCGCGAGGGGATAGGTTGATGGCAACGTGATGGGCTGGGTTTTACATAACACCTGCTGTCCTTCCGATATCGAGGGGGGGGCTGACTGTCTCCTTTTTCCTGCGATCTATTGGGGGGTGGGAGTCTCCCTTCGGACTGGTATTTTATCGGGAATTCAGATTGTATCCCTGTGCGGCACCTTTGTTTCCTGTGTTCCTCATATTTGTGTCCCCTCTGGCTCACGTGCTCTCCGCTAATGTACTGTATTCATCTTGCATTGTCTTATTGGCTCGCCTGCCCATGCTGGATCGTTGTATTCTAACCTCTACTGCACATTTCGTTATTGCTCCTTGTATTGACTGATGTCCTGCCCCGTACTTCCTTGTTTCTCTTTGTTTATTTTTGTATACTCTCTGGGCACTGACGTACCACTGTAATGGCCGAATGTAACTGTATGTTTTGAATGTACACTTCCCTTGTACCTGTTTGTCTCCAAATAAAGGTTTAAAAAAAAAAGGATCGCCACACCTGGAGAAGAAGGAGACCACTCCCTGCGGAAAACTGAAGCCAACACGTGCAAGTCTCACTTGCCATTGGAATCTGAAACAAAGAGGAAATCACGTAATAACAAACATCCCGAACTATGTGCAAACAGCAAAATCTCATAACAGGGGGGGGGGGAGACATCCAATATAATGTAATTGGAATGCTATACAGTCAATATTCTTACTTTCACATTCATGAATCACGTAGATAAAGACATAAATGCTGGGTGGGATAATCCTCGCCTCCGTTGTCCTTAATAGAATTGAAAATTCTTGTCACGAATGCTCGCAAATTTATAATTCTGTGTCAGGACCGGAGGCTCCGATTATGCTTGTTCAAAGCTGAGCTACCACCACCGATGCCACATCCACAATTGGTTTGTGATAGAAAGATTTAAAAGTAGATTCTGTTGACCAATCAGCCATATTCATGATGTCAGCAAGGATTACACCTAGTAAAAAAGACGCCACTGCACCTCGAACAGAATGGGCGCCAAACTTAGAGACATCAATACCTGCTTCACTCATGAGCCAACATACCCATCTTGCTAAGGTAGCTGGAGTCACAGGCCTTAAAAAGGCTTTTGCAATGCAATAAGCAGTTGACCTTGCATATCTGAACGAAATTCAGAGGTACTTACCTCATAAGCTTTTAAGCATTGCACCGCACATAGTTTAGGGTTCTCCCGAAAAATTGGATAAGACACCGAGGTAGAGTTACATTTGGTGCGTTTAGAAATAGTAAAAGTGACCCCTTCCGGGGAGAATCAACGACCCGCCAGGTCTAAATCCCTGATGCCGGAAACTCTCTTACAGGAGACTAGACATAACAGCATAGCCAATTTGGCTGAAAGTTCTTTTGCAATAGATCTGTTTGCCGGCCAAGCCTCTAGGAACCGGAGGACCACTGAAACGTCCCACAGGAATGAATATTTCGGGAATGGTGGCCTGACCATCCGAATGCCTCTAAACAGTTTTCACACCAAGGGATGTTCTCCCACCGGTTTGCCCTTAAGTTGGGCGTGCCCTGCCAAGATTGCTGACCGAAAATTATTTACTGTCCTATAGGCAGAACCCGATGAAGCCAAAGAAGCTAGGATATTCATGACCATGGAGACATTAGCTGTAGTGGGATCGATGTCCCGTTGAACACACCAGCTACACCACCTGTTCCATGCTGATGAATACCGCTTGTAGGTATTAGCTGATCATGCCTGTTTGATGAATTCAGAAGCGTCCGCCGAAAGGCCTGGGACGTGCCATCAGTCCCGGAAACTCGCCACGCCACTAAGGGCAGCTGACCCGCGTCTATTAGCGGATGAGGGGTCTTGTGGGGGGCCAGCAACAGGTTTCATCTCTGAGGGAGGATGACTAGTACTGCACAAGACATCTCCAGCACAATTGGGAACCATGCCTGTGCTCTCCACAATGGGGTTACTAACACCAGTTCCGTCTGTTGTCGCCTGGCCTGGGCCAGGACCCTGGTGATCATGACAAAGGGCGGTAAGGCGTAACAGAGGGCTGGGGGCCCAGTCTGAAGAAATAAATCCGAGGCCCAGAGCCTCCGGATCTGGGCGCCAGTTGTTAAAGCCAGGAAGCTGTTTGTTCAGCCGCGACGTAAATAGATCCAAGTGGCAAGGACCCCATAGGACGTTCAGCATCCGGAAGACTCGAGGGTGTAAGCGCAAGTTGCTGTAATCCCGTAGGTAACGGGAGAGCCAGTCGGCAACTTCGTTCCTGCATCCCAGGAGATATTACGCCACTAGCAACAGTCTGTGTTGTAGGGAGTAGTGCCCAAAATCTTTGTCAATTTCCGCTAGGATACGTGACCTCGTACCTCCCAGTTTGTTCACGTATCGAACCGCTGATACGTTGTCCATCCGCAAAAGGATGCAACAGTCCACCTTCTGCAGGGAAAGGCTGCGGATGGCGAATGAACCTGCCAGCAACTCCAGGCAGCTGATATGAAGTGAGAGCACCTTTGGAGACCAGCGGCCCCCCCATTGAGATCGGACCGCAATGGTCACCCCAGCCCCAATGGCTGGCGTCCGACTCGATCACCACCTCTGGCATCGAACCGAAAATGGCTCTGCCATTCCACGACTCCATGTGATCTAACCACAACAACATTTCCAACCTCGGGCCGTCTGAAACAGGAATCTGTTCGTCATAACCGAGGCCTTTTCGGAGCTGCTGGATCTTCAAGCGTTTGAATGCGCGGTATTGAAGGGGGCCTGGGAATATTGCCTGGATCGAAGAGGCCAGTAACCCCACTACTCGGGCAAGGGACCTCAAGGACACAATCTGCCTGCTCACAATCAACTTCAATTCTTTCTTCATCGCCCTGATCTTGATTGCGGGCAGGAGAAGCTGTCAGCTGCGGGAATCCACCTGAAAACCCAGAAACTCTATGGATTTGGTAGGGGTCAGGACTGATTTCTGGGGATTCACCACAAATCCTAGGCTCTGAAGAAGATGGGTGGACCATTCCAGATGTGTAGACACTAGCTGAGGGGACTGCGCCATGAGAATGATGTCTTCCAGATAGACGATCAGTCGCACTCCGCACACGCGCAAGGACTCTACCACAGGCCGAAGGAGTTTCGTGAATCACCAGGGTGCTGACGAAAGTCCAAAGGGAAGGACCGTCTATTCGTAATAAACTCCTTAAACGCCGATGCGGGGGGTAGATGGGGACGGTCAAATACGCGTCCTTCAGGTCCAACCGGACCATCTAATGCCCTTCCTGTAGAAGGTCGCGTAGCAGATGAACGCCCTCCATTTTGAAGTGGTGGTAGACGATCCACTCCTTGAGATTCAGGACCAACCTGGACCCGTATCCCTTTTTTTCTCGACCAGGAATACATTGCTGAGAAAACACTGAAGGTGACATTGAGTGGCCGCTACTGCACCATTCTTTAGGAGGGAAGTTATTTCTTCTGAAATAAAAGTCTGATCTTGTTGGGAAAAGTGTATGGGGAGAGGACGGAGAGTTTGGGGTGGTGTCTCGTACATCTCCAGCTTGTACCCCTGAACCTTCTCCAAAATCCAAGGATCCTGTGAGAAGATGCGCCAAGTTTGCTAAAATATTTTTTTTTTTTGCAGAGTTTTATATAGTGCAAACTTGATCCACAACTGAATATGGTATCGGAGCGCTTTACATAGCACCAGTTATGTTACATGAGGACACACATTAATTTTTGTTAGGCACGGGGAGATTAAGGGATTTGCCCAGAATCACAGGATGTTCAGCGTCGTTACCGAGGCTCGAACCCAGTTCCCCAGGTCCGAGGTCGAACTCCCTAGTCGTTAGGCCAACTCCTCTCTGGACTGAATAAGTCCCCCCCAAGATCAATCTGAACATAGGATTAGTCTCACCTGTGGCTCCGGTGTCTTGGTGGTTTCCCTGGTTACCACCGAAACCGAACCGGTTCCTCGCTCTCCAGGAAGGATAGAAGTTAGGATTGCCGGAGGAGTTGTCTTGGTAACCACCTCTGTGATGTTGCTGGCCTCGTAGGGTGCCTTGGTTGTGTCCTCGGCCGAACGACCGCCCTCGACTTCGTCCAGCCCTGGTGAAAATCGTCTTGAAGGCACAACAAAGAGATTCCTGCCACATGTCCAGGCCACTAAAGGGGCCACGAACTTGGTCAATTCTTTTAAGAATGGTTGACCAAAGAGGAAGCCCTGGGCCACGGGATCTGCCTCTGACAAGGACAGTTCTGACAATTTTGGGTCCAGCTTAAGGAGTATAGACCTCATCCTCTCGCTCGACATGCGCAGTTGGCGTTGCCTAACTGACACACCGCCCGCTGCGCCCATTCAATGAAGGCATTCAGATTTATCGGGGACCCCGATTCCTTGGCATGGTATCCCATCTCCAGGAGTTTTGTTAAGGGGCCTGAAAAGTCAAGAAGTTTATCCTGCCATGAACGCCAGGCGCAGTCTATGCCTTTCTTGGGATCCTTGGCATAATTTTTAAAGTAAGTGAGCATCGTCGGATCCACCTCTTGTGTTTCCGCAACTCGAGCCGCCAAATCTGGCCTGGGACATTCCAACCGAAGCCGGGCCCTGACGTCCTTATCAAAAGGACGGCTGAGGTGGGATTGAATGTAATCTGCCACCTCTTGATGCGGGAGCCAAGCAGTAGAATTAGGATGGACAATGTCCGCTGGGTCAAAGGTCAAAAGTTTGGGTTGCAGAGACTCCGTGTGATGCTCCTTCCTGAGATTTTTGGCCGGTTGAGGACCCTCTTCCTGATTTGAGTCTGTATCAGTGCTGGTGGAGGAGTCTCCCTGGTCGTCCTAGGCAGACTCCGTCTGGTCCGCTCTCGTGACATACGCGTGGTCGTTAGCCAAAGTTTTGGAGAGCTGTGCAGAGTCCTCAGAATGAGGGTTGGAAGCTTTTGGGTCCTTCATTTTTTGACGGACGGTTGCAGCCGGGATCCATCCTTACTGCAGCGCATATTTATTCAAATGGCGCTTAAGAGGAGCAATAGCTCGCACCAGGACAAAATTGACAGAATCCTGCACACCAGCATTCAGGGCCTCCAGGAGGTCCTGCTCCAGGGAGCCCGACGGCTCCGCTCCATAATAGTCATCCTCGTAGATATAGTCAGCCATTGTAGGGTGGAAGCTACCACACTATAACGCTGTGACAGGTAGGGAGGAGTAAGGGGGGAGAGGCAAGACCCCAGGCAAGCCAGGCTAGACAGCCGAACAAACTTTCAGGTAGTGGAGGGAGGGCCTGCCCACAAAAAACCTCTCTAGGCAGTGCCTATGCTTTATTGTGCAGCCCGCAGCACAAAGAAGCCTTGAGCATCAGCGGGGACAGAAATATGGCAGGCTAAGAATCATTTTCGCAAGTATTCCCGCTCCAATCACGACCGTAACGGTAGCAGTGAAATTGACAGAAAATGTCTGCCGCTCATGCGCGGTATGGGCCGTCTGTCGAAATAGAAACAGGACTCAACGCGAACACTGACGCGCGGCCCACACCCCCAGAACTCCCGCTCCACTTGCAATAGGCCAGGGCGCCTCGTGCCTGGCCGGGGAGGCTGATGCGCTCCCCCAACCGCTGCAGACGCTTCCGAGTGTCGGAAGAGAGAGCGGGGCTCTTGCGCTGCGGGGTACCATCGACTCAGGTACGCGTAAGCAGGGAGCCCTCTAGAGCCCGAGCGCTCGCTAAAGCTGCCATAAACCAAGCTCACCACACAGGGAAAAACGTGAATGGAGCGAGGGGAACACAATAAAGCACATAAGGCATCTAAGATGAATTTATTTATGCGTAAACCCAATACAGTACCCCCAAACCCATACACCACAAGTACAAGAAAAGTAGTAAGGGAGAGGCACTTAACTGGCTGCAGAGCAGCAAAGAAAGAGGACGTGTATACCTCGGTTGGACTAGGCACAGTCTCTATGGTTATGGGGCACAGGGTGCTCATGGGATTTGGGGTTTATTGTGATTTATGGAATAAAAAAGATTGTTTTTTATTGGCTGCTGTAATAAAGCAAAGAAAATGAGAAGTATAATCGGAGCCTCCGGTCCTGACATAGAATTCAATTTCTCTGGAGCTGCGATTTTTCTGCCATAGGTTTGGTCCCAAGCAACACATTATTAGATACATTACCTTACACAGAGTAACCGCGATTAATTGAATAACTACCTTCATAAATTGTAGCTGGTGTCAAGTAATAATCCTAGTGGCAACTAAAATACATATGCATTTTATATTAAAATTCATACATTAAACTTGTGAGGTTAGGCTTCTAAATCAGCATTTAATGAAAGGTAATAAAATACTCCTTAAAACTCCACATAGCCATGGTGAGTACACAAACAGGTGCCTGACCTGCACTGGACTTCTTCAAAAAAGCGATTTAATTTTAGCAAATGGTGGATCACACTATTATAGCCCATATCTCTGTGGTCTCTTCCAGGAAAAGTATTTCACATTTATTAAGTAGCCAGGGACTCTTTTGTTTCTAGTGCTTGTAATAACCATTTCAGAAATAATTTAACGCAACTTTCAACATCGAAGTTTACTGCGGGAAAAGAACGCATTGTTAACTAAGTATTCACAACACGAAGGCACCATGTGATAGGCCCCCGATAATGCGTCAAATGTCAGTGATAATATCAACGCGACGTTGCAAAAATGCGAAACACGAACGCAAACAAACTTGCGGTGAGGCCAATTGCGATACAAAAAGCATTGAAAACCATGGACAGGCCTGAAAAATCCCACGCGTCTGGCTGGAAAATGCACTATAAAAACAACAAAAAATAATACACCAAAAACAATCCAAAGGGCGTGGCAACATGGATGCACCCGGACGCGTGCAGAGGCCTAAGCGAACCCTACAAGCCCCACAGACCACCAGCAAGGAACAACGTGGTCGGGAAGGCCAAGGAAAAGTGGGAGAGGAAGACGGGATGCAGTCCGCAGGAAAATCAGATCAACGACACGGAGGCGACAGAACACTACTATCAACTGACCCACAATTAGACAACCGTGAATGCAGTCGGAGTGTTGAGGAGGTTAATAGAGGAGGCCAAGAGGCGCTGGCATGATGTGAAAACTAAAACAAGCACAAACCCTCTGCCAACAGGAAGGCAGCAATGACGACAGGAGGTGGGAGTCCTGCGCCACAGGAGGAGCTGGAGGAAATGGAGGCCACAGTCATCAGTGTGAAGATGGTGCAAAGTGAGAGTCTTGGCTGCACCGGTTAAAAATACATTAGATTTCACAGTTATACATTGCACATTTCCAGTACAGCAATCTAAGGACCGATTAACAGAGTTTGACCCTAAATCCAGGGAAGACCTCGAGATTGAGCTAGGTTGTCTCATCTCAAGGAGTTATCTAGTATAAAGGTGTGGCTCAAGCCCTTAATATAGAACCCATTCACTTCACATTTTAAGATGATTCTCAGGGAGTCCGGGCTATGCAGTGATCCATATCTCTAGCAAAGCTCTCCAGAATCAGTAGTGTCGGCTGAGCATCACTTACAGTTTCACTTGCAGTTTCACTTCTTGCAGCAATAAGTACGCTCCTTTGCATCTATAGCTGTTTCCCTCTAGTAAAATAATGAGTGCAGCAGTTTGGGAGATCAATTGGAAAAGCCTACTATCCCAGAGAAAGGATTGGTGAGCCCTGGTCAGAAGGATAGTATTTCCCAGCAGTTCCATGCCATATGTAGAAAACCCCTATCTAAATCTCCTTATCACAGGCATATTGGGGAGCTGTTGTGCCAGATACACCAGAGCCTCTGGATCGAAGATAGACTCAAAGCACAGCTTTCAATTGAAGCAGCTGAAATTGAGTCGCAGTTTTGGCTTACCTGGGGACCAGTATTGTGTTCCCTCATTTTTCATCTGATAGTATATCCTGGTCTGCCTCCTTCAACCCTCAGGAGGCAGGGAATAAGTCTGAGTGTTAATCATTAGGGAGTGAAGGAACCTCAACATTATATTTTTGCTAATTTATGTAATCAGTATCTTGGCCTCCAGCTTGTTGAATTCTGGGGGGGCTTCTAAGGTTTTTAAATATGGGGATAGAGCATGGCGGAGTTGCAGTTATCTGAAAATCGATCTTTTTTTGTGAAGGTCAAACTCTGACTGGTGGAACAAGCGGGGGTATCATGGATCACCACATCTCCCAGTGTGGGGATACCTATAGTATCACAACTTCTACAGACCTGTACAGTGTTGTTCTACCGCAGAGTTGCACCAACTAAGAATCTGGTTTTCTAAATGAGTCAATTGGGCTCACTGATAGCTATCAGAGTGTCTTGCCACAGCCAGAACACTGTGACATTCACAGAGGAGACACCGAACGGGACAGTCCTTCATAAAGAAAGTGTAGCGAGTGATGATATTTGATAACCCACCCCTTAGTTCTATTGTTGGGGTCGGCTCGTGGGCTGAATATCCAGTCATTTAACAATACCCGCTGTGAGTTGTGGTAGTATTACATGATTTCAGCCATTTCCAAGCATCCATCAAATGTAGACTAGAGGCATTTATTTATAGCAGCTCTAGATATATCTCTATACAACAGAAAGTAACCTCATCTATGAGGTGGGGAGTGTAAAGAGGTCCTGGGTTTTTTGTATTGGTTATTTCAAAGTTGTGTAGGAGTTTTGGGAGGGAGGCTGTCGCAATTACAGCAGTATGAGGGACACATATTTCAAGTCATTCCACAATTCAATAAGCAGAGCAGCCATGCCTACCTGCCAGCATTTAGTCTTGTCAATCAAAACAGTATGTGAAGTCCTCATTTGTGATCATTAAGACTGGACCCAGCTCACTCCATGGTTCCCCCCTCCAATCGGGTACACAACTGATTTGTACTTGTTAACCTTAAAGACAGAGAATTCACCATATATATTCAATATTTGCAGTGCTTGAGAGCCTTACCATCCGGGATGTTGGAGATAAATAAGTAAATAGTCTTCATAGTAAGTATGTATGTATGCATTAGTATTTGTACAGCACAAATCTAGTTTTAGTGAACCAGAGTGCTGAACAAGAGATATGTCACACAGAAAGATAAGGTTATTGGCTCTTGGGTGGTGCTCCTTGAAGAGGTGCGTTTTCATATTTTTCCAGATTTCTAGGAGAATTGGTGGTGGTCTGATATGGATTCTGTTCCATACCCTGGCAGTATGAACAGAGGCTTGCTTTCTGTTTTTTCCTTCAAGTAATGTTTTATCTCTAGTTGGGTGATATGCAAGCTCCTGATCTCGTTTTTTCACTGAGATGTGGTAGTTTGTTGTGCCAGATAAGTTTGAGATCTTTTCCTGAGGGCTTTATAAGTGATGCAGCGTATCTTTAAGATGATCTGGGATGAAACGAGGGACCAGTGTAGGTATTTTAATGTATTTGATGAGCCATGCAGATGGCCTTAGGATAACTTTCATGGTGGTATAGTGGAGACTGCTGAACAGGACATTTCATCCATCTAGAGAAAGGGACTACTGCTTATGAAATGGTTCTAAAGGCATTTTCTAGGACAAACTGCTTTAGCTTCTGCAATAGAGAAAGATGGAACTAAGATGTCTTAGTGTTCCTTGCATGGGCCCCTCATACTCCTGGACCTCTCCCCAGCATGTAACATGGTCTTCCACTTTTGGACTGGAAGGACCCATTCAGTCAGCCTGGCACCATATACCTTGGACACCTGCATCCTCTTCTGTGGAGCTCTGCAAGGATCCTCCCTGAGCTCGACCCTCTTCAATGCACACATAATCCCTGTAGCCATCATAATCTGCTCTCTGGATATAAACATCCTCGCGTATACTGACTCCCTCACAGACAAGACCCCCAGTACCCCTCTCAAATTCATTGCCTGCATAACTGAAACCACCCACTGGATGAAGACCAACAGTCTGAAGCAGAACACGCACAACAAGACCACAATTGTGATCTTTGGGAAGCGCACTCCACCATGGGACTCCACCTGGTGGGCAACAGAGCTTGGACTGACACCTACCACTACAACCCACACCAAGAACCTCGGAATGTCCTCAACAGCAAATATGAAATGACCTACCAAGTCTATTTCGTCACCACCTCTTGCTTCCAGACCCTAAAAATAGTGAGGACGTTTTTCAATGAGCTCTCAATCAGCATCCAGAAAATCATCACTCACGTCTTTGCTACAAGAAAGGTGGACTACGGGAACACCCTCTATATCAGGATCAACAAAAAATGCAAATGAAGGCTGTAAACCATTCAGAACACAGCACCAGAATTACTCTCACAACCTCCCATTCCTCACTCACATCACACCACACCACACATGAAGGAGCTCTATACATAAACAAGCACAAATTAAACTCTTCATCCACACTTTTAAGGCACTATATAACACTGGCACAGCATACTTCAACAATCACATCTGGTTTCACAAACCTTCCAGACACCAAGGCTTGCCGCAACTCCTACTTAAACACATCACCCACATGGAAAAATAGATCTGACAGTCAAGCCTTCTCCTACCTCGCTCCTACAGCATGGAACAACCTGCTGCTACAAATAGGAGCCTCTCCCTCAATTCTCGAATTCGAAGACCTGACTTTTTAAGTAGTTCCACTAGGCCCCATGTTTGGCTAGGCTAACTCCTGCTCAGTGCCAGAGTACCCTTCCAGGTGATTGTGCACTATACAAATTGTTATGACATCCCATCTCGGCAAGTTGTAGAACTGATAGGAGGATTTTACTTGCAAAAAGCTGATCCTTCATGATGTCAAAATTGCCATGGTGTATGGTATTTAGTTAAAACACAAAATTAGCATGAGGAGATTTAACGACCAATAGGGGGCGACTCCCCTCTGATCAAATATGGAAACACAGTAAAGCACCCCTCGGTCTCAAGTGGAAAGGGAGGTATTGCGGGGGAATCCCTTTTTAAAGGTTTTGGTAGATTACAACTGCCTTTGTTCAAGATGTTCCAATTCTTGTTGACACGTTTCTGTAATAGGCTTGATTTGCTGCTAAATGTACTGATGCAGATCATCCTATCTGTGATTACTTTGATGAAGTGTTTCTCAAGGAGAGCTTCACGAGGGTTGTTCCTAGCTCTTTTCATTTAAGCTCTAATGAGAGAATGAGGGTATTGGTGGTCTAAACGGTGTACTGCCAAGGTAGAGGCATGTCTCTCGTATTTAGCTATGTCAGTGCAATTGTGCCAAATCCTCAAGAATTGTCCAAAAGGCAAATTCTCTTGTAAAGATTTCGGATGATAGCTCGAGTATGAGAGAAGTGAGTTTATTCACACAGGTTTTTTGTACAGTTCTGTACTAAGGGTCCCCTCAGAGTTTATCTTTGCTGTATTCCCATGTGAACTTCAAGAACTCATTGCTATAATTAAGCCATCGATAGAAAAGCTTGATGTCTTCAACAGACCCCCGCCATATCACAAGGATATCATTTATGTATCATTTCAATAGATGTATATTTGGAAGGAAAGGGTTGCAGGAGGTCAGGATCGTTTCAGTTTCTATGGAGTGGACGTAGAGATTTGCCTGGCTGGGGGCGAATGTGCTTCCCATTGAAGTGCTAGATGTCTGCAGAAACAGGGTCTCCTCGAATTTGAATAAGTTTTCCTTTATTGCCAGAGTCGCACATCTCATAATGCAGTGCGAGGAGGTACCCAATGATAAAGCATGCCACCGATGGGTTGGTGAGGGATACCGTCCTTTAAAAAGGGATTCTCACGCACTCCCTCCCTTTTCATTTTAGACCCAGGGGTGCTTTACTGTGTTGCCATGTATGGTAATTAATTGCCAGCAAGCCCCAAATTGACTAGTAAAACACAGTTTGTGATAACACTAGCTACAACATGGATTGTAGATGCCACCTGACAACTGTAGTGCTCATGCCAGCATTCAGGTAGGGTGAAGTAATAGAGAAGTCTCAGGCCACTGGCTCTGAGGCAACATTGGGTGCTTTTGAAGGTGATGTAGTAGCAGCTCAGCGAGACTGAGAGAGCTGAAAATGTAACTACCCTACACATTAACTCCGCTTCCACACTTGGTCCCATCAGGATAGAAAGTAAATTATTCCCTGTATAGAAGGACTGAAAGCAATCTTTAAAACCACTTACCTCACGGGTACAGGGTGGAAATAGGTGGAGGAGATATAGAATAGCGCCAACCATAGTACTGGAAAATGTTGAGATGCCATTGCTGCAGAATCCAAGTGTTAGTGTGCAGACTCTTTCAGAGGCAGAACTTAACATTTTTGCTGCAAGAAAACAGCTGTGTAAAGGACACATCCAGTACCACTACAACTTAGATTAAGTCTACCAGTGATGAAGAGAAAGTGTTCTTGTATGTATGCCTTTCAGATAAGAGCATGCCTAAGTGTGCATTGCGAATCTAGCGATTGGAATTGCATTGTGCAAGATGAGAACAACAGCAAAGCAACTTTATCCTGTGGGAAGTATGCCGCTGCCCTAATCCAGGAGTCTAATATAAAGTGGCACTATGGAGGCATTTTTGGTGCAGATGAATAGTGGCTCCACTAGAAACAGACATCACAGAGCGACATAGTAAAACCCATGCATGCCATCATTGTCAAAAATATATATAGCAGCCTATCCCATCTGAAGGTGTGTCAGTCGAGTATAATCCATCAGTAGGGACAACATAGTGGTGCACAAGGTCAGTGCCAGCAAGTTTTTTAGAGTGAGGTAAAAATATCAGAGGAAAGGTTATAGAGAGCATCAGTTTAATTCTAAGGCTGCATACATGTGGGCAATGGACATATTTCTACATGCTTTTGCGACAAACAATTGTAGAGACATACTAGCAAGTGCTGAATATATCGAATTGTTGTTTTGCCTGCACAGTTGTACTCTGCTGCTTCAACCAAGAAGTTATTGTGATATTTTAGAGTCTATGTCCAGATGTACTAAGACACAGATTGCAAAAAGTGGTCGCAATTGTGCACCACTTTTTTGTGACTTGTCTCTGATTTTGCAAAGCAACCTACATACTAAAAGGTTGCATCGCAAAACGACCAGTTAGAGGATGTTGCATAATGACATACCTAATAAAAAAATAATTAGGTAGGCTGCTGTTTGCAACCCAATGTGATTTCGGTACAAACACAAGGATGGTGGCCAGCAAGGTATAGTAGACCCCCATTTTTTTAAAGCAGATTTCATTCCTTAAGTAAAGTGACGCTGCTTCAAACACAAAAGTCTGGGAAAGCTTAAGGCAGAGTAGGCAGACACCTAACATCACTTACAATGTAAAAAGTATTCAAAGAGGGCAGCTTTCAATTTGGAGTTCTTCCCTTCCTTGAGGTTTTGGTAATTGATTAGGCGTTTGCAACTGCAGGTGTAGATGCAAAGCATTGATACATACCGCAGCAAATTAAAATTAGCAGGGGGTACCCCTTTGATGATTCTTCCTATTTGTGATTTGTTATAGATCGCTTAACCTCATATTGTGAGTCAGCGAGGCTTTTTCAACTCTCAAAATGGGTTTAATACATACTTAAAAGCCATTTTGCGGTTACAATTGACAAACCATAATGTTTCAGTGGACATGTAGACCAGTGGTGAAATCATGTACTACCTGATCATAACAGCCCAACGTGTCACCCTCCACTCTATTCCACACAGAAGAAGACCTACTCTCAAAGGTAAAGGCTGTATGAGGTCGTGCACTTAATTATCCAGTTTCTATATGTATGCAGTATTTTGAAAGGAAGAGCCACTAAAGAACTAAGACAGGAATGGGGGCAGCAGATGATGGTTCTAATTTGATGACTATCCCAAGACTTTACAACAGTCTTCTTTGGGCATACACCGCACCGTTAAAAAACAAGTTTCATGAACAAATGCAGGCCTGTTTGTGAGGTTTGCGTGTGTTTCAGCTGTTCTGTGAGTCCTCAAAATGTGCTAAATTTTTTAAATGCACCAATTACCACACCAACAGCTGTAAGACTTAGCAGCCCCCCACTGGAATTTCTCATTGCACAAACATCATCACTCCTGTGAGTAATGCAGTACCCCGACCAACTACACAAACAATCAGTAAACCATTCCTCACACAAGCTCAGCGACCGCTGTGTATCAACGTCTGCTTTGTGAATTGGTCATTGAAGGAAGCCACCAGGTGACTGAGACCAGGCAAGAGTGTTCTATCGTTATACCTCTGGGTATGGCTCTGAAGATAGAGAAGTACTTTGAGAACATGCTTAGGCATGCATGCTGATATTTGTAAGGACACTGCTCTTTGCCTTTGACAAAGCTTTAGGCATTTCATTTCATTTCATAAAGCTTTATTCGGATCATTTAAAAAACATGTCCATAAAAGCACAAATAATACAGTCATTTCATACAATTTCATAGAAAGAACATAAATAAAATATAAAAATAAAAATTGACAATTACAGACTAAATATATACAGTACAGACCTCAAAGAATACCACATATTACAAAAAGCATCCAGAGGGGGATGGAATAAATATTTAAAAATATACATGTAATTTAAAAACACATACTTTTCCTGGCGCTAATCGCTTTTAACAAAAAGGATGCAGTAAAAAGCAAATGTCCGGATGGTTCAAGTTAAAAATCAATTTCATAGCCTCCGTTATGTTTCTCACTCCAAATCTAATGAATAATGGCTTCAAATAGAATTTCCGAAGCTCAATGTACAAATCACATGTTAACAAAAAGTGCTTAGTGCATTGTTCAGTTCTATTGTCACATTTACAGGGACCAACAGGGCGCATTTTAATGTTAGGCCACGCAACCAGATAATGTACTGTACCCATCCTCATTCTGGTTAGTACAAACTGGTGCGAGGTTCTTGTCACCTGAGATAAATATGGGCTAAAACCAGTGAATTCATTCAAGCTTTTGTATAATTCACAAGTAGTTAACTTAGAATCCTCTAAGAGATGCTTTTCATTACAGTGATTTAAAAAGATTGTTTTCACATCAGATTTGGGGATTTCCGAGAGACTGTGGGGGTCCGTTAATACATTGATCCCGAATAATTTTTGTACACAATCAATGATATATTTGATCCACGGGATCTTTAGGTGTTGGTCCAGTAAAAGGCAGTCCTTAATGATTGCTCTATTCAATGATGTACCATCACTGAGCCAGATAGAGCGCCACAGTAGTATGGGCCTTAACATGATCAGATCGCTTAATACTTGGATCCCTGTTTCATTGTGAACCAAGGAATTGGAAGTAGACTTGGGTAAACATAAGAGCCTTTTCAGGAAGAGGTTCTCCTCTACCTGCAGGCTCCTTGCATAAGAGACACCCCAAACTCCTGCCCCGTAAAGGGCAGCAGAAAGACATTTTGCTTGGTAAATATTTAACATGTCTTTAATGCGTCTATTCCCCAATTTCTTGGCAAACAGAAAGACCCCATTGGCACTCCTAATCATCTTAGTTCTGACCACCTTATGTTCAGTGTCCCAGCTCCCATTTTTAGAAAAGGTTATTCCCAAATAACAAAAGTTATCGACCTTTTTCACTTGTTCCCCATCGATAACGTAGTGGGTTTTACATCTTTTTTTGACTTTTTCAGAACAACATTCCATTACATAAGTCTTAGCCTTATTAATGACCAATTTCCTGTTCTTAATAAAGGATACAAAACAATCCATTAAACGTTGGAGACCCAGGGGAGTCCTAGACAGTAACACTGCGTCATCCGCATAGAGTAATACAGGTATGTTAAAGTTATTGACTCTAGGGGCGTCTGCAGCGACTGCCTGCAGGGCAGATTCAACCTCGTTAATAAAAAGGGTAAAAAGCAGGGGTGCTAAAATGCACCCCTGTCTGATACCCCTTCCTATCCCAAACTTAGTAGTACATTCCCCGTTGGGTCCATAGCGGACGCTGGTGCGAAGTTTTTCATACAATCGGGCTAAGAAATAAATAATTCCTTCAGGAGCACCCATTTCCAGTAATTTGGCCCATAATATTGCGTGGTCTACCAAATCAAAGGCACTACTAAGGTCGGCAAAACAGAGGTAAAGCGACCCTTTTTTCGCCTGGGTATATTTTCCCACTAATAGCTCTAAATTCAGACACTGTTCTATGGTACCACGGCCTTTCCTAAAGCCAAACTGACAGTTACTTAGTATCTCGTTTGATTCAGCCCACTCTTCAAGTCTTACAAGGAGAACCCTACTCATAATTTTAACTGAAGAATCCAATAAGGATATGGGTCTATAATTTTTAGCATCCCCCCGATCTCCTTTCTTGAAAATAGGGATGATTATTGACTCTTCCCAAGTGGACGGTATGTTACAGCAAATAGCTGCATTGAATATTTTGGTAAGCAGTGGGCCCCAAATATCTGGCGCAGTCTTGTATACATCTATGGGGACGCCATCTGGCCCCTGGGCCTTACCTCCTTTACTGGCGCTTATGCTAGCCGTAGTCTCACTGATGGTAATATCTAAGGCTAGGGTAGGCCATCTATCGCCATTGGTATCTGATAGATTACTAGAGTCAAAGATTTTAGAATAATGCTGGATCCATGAATCCGTGCTCACGTTAGCAGTGAGTTCTGGGACCTTGTCATCTTTTAAGAATGGGCTATTCACCGTGGACCAGAACAAGGTACAATTATTCGTGTCCGCTGCTTGGGCGAGATTATCCCAGGCTTCTTGCTGTAATTCAGCTTTTCTACGTTTGAGGGTCGTATTAAATCCCTGTCTAAGTTGGACCACCAAAGCTTTGTCCCTTGGTTTAGCCGCAAGGGCCTCTTTAAGTTCCTTCCGGGCATTTGAACAAGCATGGTCAAACCAGCCCCTAGGGCCCCTTACTTTAGACCCAGCCTCTTTGGTAAATTTTTTGTTGATGATGGAATTAATACTGTTAAAGTGATCAATACTGTCAGACGAGGTGTCTTCCTTTTCTAAAATTGCCGTGATATCCATCAAACAACTAGAAATAATGGAATCTGATATTACAGCAGCTTTTTCTCCTTTCCACCTCAGTCTATAACCATTCTGTCTATGGGGTTCAATATTATTGATAATACCTTGTTCACAATCGTGATTATTATACCAGAAGGTTAATTCAATGCACAAACAGTTATGGTCACTCAACATAATATCTATCACCTTGGGCATCGGACATAGCGGGGCAATAGTTGATGACATGCAAATAAAATCAATGACGGTATTAGCGCCCCTTCCTTTAAAAGTTGGTATATTTCCACCCATGTCATTTTTAGCATTGTCCATGACTTCCAGGTCATAATGAGTCATAAAATTATTCAAAGTTTCCCCATAGGTGTGATGGGGAAAATGGACTTCAGCCTCCCCCTGTCGGTTATAAACACCACAAACCTTCTGGGTAGATAATGGGCACACAGGTACATTAAAATCCCCCACAAAAATATATTCAAAAACGCTGTTAAAATTCCTCACGAAATTGTTCACTGCTGTATCTAATTCATTAATTGCTGTGTGTCTAGTGTTATCAAAAACATTGTTATAGAAATTTATCAGTAAAATGTTTTTGCCAGATTCTTGTGTAAGCCATAAGATTTGCGAATGCGCCCCCACATTAACAAATTTTTTCACAAGAATGGGTAGTTTGACAGAAATTAACACCAACAAACCGCCCTTAGCTCTACCGTGAATTGAGGGCGATGCTGGGAGTTCATAGGACACATATCCATCAATGCCTTTGAAATTTTTACTCCAGGTTTCCTGGAAACACAGGATGTCAAACAAATACACAAAGGGCCCGATGTAGGTAAAAGGGATTTTCCGATTTCAAAATACCGAGGCGGGCCGAATCGGTATTCTGAAATCGGAAAACGAGATGTAGCAACAAACGGCGAAATAATACCGATTCGGTCGGCATCGGTAATGTGAATCGGTACGTTCCGAATCGGCACGGACCGAATCGGAAAGTACCGAATCGGCTACCACCGAATCGTAAATAGCCGAATCAGCTACCAACGATTCGGAAATATCCGATTCGGTAAAATCCGATTCGGCAATTAACGAATCGTAGCTATGAAAACACACCCATGGCCAAAAAGCCCATAGGAATGCATTGAAGTAACCGAATCGGTAAAATCCGAATCGGATAATACCGATTCGGATTTTACCGATTCGGTAATATCCGATTCGGTAAAAGCCGATTCGGCAAAAGCCGATTCAGCCAATGAGGTGGCTCCCCCTCCCCCACCCAAACAGGGAGTGGCAACCCTGGCAGGTGCAGCTAATTAAGAACTTTCTGGAGAGCCAGCCTGAGCTGAACACTCACAGTTAGCAGCAGTGGGAGTAGGAGGTTGTGAACTGTACTGAAGAAGATGGCAAACCAGAGTGAGAGCCAGAAGTCCTCCCAGAAGAGGAAGCCTAAGTTCAGCACCACCGAGCTGCAGGTGTTGGTTGAGGAGGTGGTGAGGGTGCACCGGCAGCTATTTGGAAAGCTGTCCCTGAATGTTCCAGACAGCACCAAGAGGAGGATCTGGAGCGAAATCGCCCAAAAGGTGAATGCTGTGGGTGTCACCCCCAGGTCCCTGGAAGAGCTGAAGAAGCGTTTCTATGACATCCGCAGCCTCACAAAACGGAAGATGGCAGACATCCAGAGGCAGGCTGGAGTCACTGGTGGAGGCAGGAACCCGGCGCCACCCCTCACAGACCTCGAGGAAATGGTGTCCACCACCATTGAGAGGGAGAGCGTAACTGGAATTGGGACCCTGGACAGCTCAGCCAGAGCTACAGCTACAGGTAAGAAGCATGCGCATCATGACACACCCTACCAGACACCTCCCCATTAGACACAATGCATAGGCAAACCCCAGCACAGTACTGTAACCAACATACAAGAGACAAGCAACATGGTACATGTAGTCAGCAGAAGTTAGCAAACTATGGCAGTGCAGAATCACAAGACAGGAAACAGTGGAACACATTCTAAGGAGATGCAAGGACATGTGGAATGCTTTAATTGTACTGACTGTAATACATCGGCACTCAATTTACAAATGCTTCTTTGTACCTAGGATTCAGAAAAGGGGGGTGGTGATGAACAGAGTGTCTGAATTAAGCAGACCACTCTTACCCAGTCCAAAGATCAGGGTTTGATCCATCACCGTTTTTCAGCTCACTGCACCATCCCAGCTCAGAACTTGGCTATATGCAAATTAGTCTGACCCTGGCCCAGTGCATCATGGGAACAGGGCAGACCAAACTACCAAGCCAATTCTTATACTGGGAAGGAAACAAGCTACCGGGGACCGGTTTCTGGCATTTCAGCCGTCTTCGGCCCGGCTTGCTTAAATCCTGATGGTGCAATGAGCTAAGGACTCACATCTGAGTATACCTTTCCACGCTTATGGTGGACAAAAATGATTCAGAAAAGGGGGGTGGTGATGAACAGAGTGTCTGAATTAAGCAGACCACTCTTACCCAGTCCAAAGATCAGGGTTTGATCCATCACCGTTTTTCAGCTCACTGCACCATCCCAGCTCAGAACTTGGCTATATGCAAATTAGTCTGACCCTGGCCCAGTGCATCATGGGAACAGGGCAGACCAAACTACCAAGCCAATTCTTATACTGGGAAGGAAACAAGCTACCGGGGACCGGTTTCTGGCATTTCAGCCGTCTTCGGCCCGGCTTGCTTAAATCCTGATGGTGCAATGAGCTAGGGACTCACATCTGAGTATACCCTTCCACGCTTATGGTGGACAAAAATGATTCAGAAAAGGGGGGTGGTGATGAACAGAGTGTCTGAATTAAGCAGACCACTCTTACTCAGTCCAAAGATCAGGGTTTGATCCATCACCGGAAGCTTGTCTCCTTTCTGGTGAAGAATTGGCTTGGTAGTTTAGTCTGCCCTGTTCCCATGATGCACTGGGCCAGGGACAGACTGATTTGCATATAGCCAGGTTCTGAGCTGGGATGGTGCAGTGAGCTAAATAACGGTGATGGATCAAACCCTGATCTTTGGACTGGGTAAGAGTGGTCTACTTAATTCAGACACTCTGTTCATCACCACCCCCTTTTCTGAATCGTTTTTGGCCACCATAGGTGTGGCAGGGTATACTCAGACATGAGTCCCTTGCTCACTGCATCATCAGGATTCAAGCAAGCCGGGCCGACGACGGCTGAAATGCCAGAAACCGGTCCCCGGAAGCTTGTCTCCTTTCTGGTGAAGAATTGGCTTGGTAGTTTAGTCTGCGCAGGGCCGAGCATCAGCCAGGCTGCCGAGGAGGAGGAGGACGAAAACACCATAGGGCTTGGTATGGAGGGAGACCTGGTAATAGACTTTGAAGCACTGCACTCCCCACAAATGCCAAGCACACCCCCCTTGCAGTTCTCCCCAGAGAACTCCCCGACAAGGGCCCTCCTTCCACCTACACCAGCTCCTGCCACGACCATGGCTGTGGCACCAGTACAACCTGTCCTGGGAGCAGGGGCTCAGGCCCCGGCCAGCACCACACCCCCACCAGTGGCACCCCAGCCCACTCAGCAGGCCGGCAGCAGCAGTACCCGGCGCCGTGCCATCCCCACCACTGCAGCACCAGCACCGGAGGGCAGTGTCTTCATGGGCCTCGAAGGAAAGATGGTAAAGATACAAAGGCAGCAGGCGAAATCCATGATGGCCTGCCAACGCCAGCTCCTGCAGCACAACCTGCAGATGGGGGAAATGGTAAAAGGATTTCAGGCCTTCGTGGATTCAAACAAGGAGGTAGCAGCAGGTTTGGGCAGGCTAACCACTGCCATAACCCAGTTGTGTGGCAGAATGGAGGAGCAAGAGCTGGTGCGCAGGCGGGATGCCCGGGTGCAGAACCGCTCCATGAGCCGCCTTGCTGCGGCAACGGCACAACTCTGCCAGCGCAGTGCCAACATGGAGTGTAGCCTCACACAAAATACGGCAGAGTTAACAAGGGGAATGGCCCGCATCACGACTGCAATGGAGGCCATGATCCTCTCTAACACTGCCGCAAATCCTGCCCTGGACCTGGGGGATGCTGGGGACAGCAGCAGCCGCAGCAGCCCGGCCAGCGCTGCGTCAGAGCCACGCAGGAGCACCAGGCGCTCCGCAGATGCCGCTGGTCATTCAGAGGGGGCTGAGGGACACCCCAGTGGGGCTGCCAAGCGGTCAAAGAAATAGCCTTGCTAGGGCGGGTGAGGCAACCTGGACCTTGGACTTTTGTTTTCTTTGCCATTACACCTTTTTTTTGTTGCACATCAGTGCAGTAACTGTGTTGCAACAGTATTAAAATTGTTTTTTCACAACAACCATTTAGCTGTCTTTGCATCTGTACTCACTCAGAAATAGTTTTCTGTAATCTCCTCACGTCTGTATCTGCCATCACTTGGCGTACACACCCCAGCTGGCTGTGTCAGTGGCACAGCTTCGTCGTCGTCATGGTCCTCGTAGTCAGTCAACTCCACCTCAGTGCCCTTCTTCACCGCAAGGTTGTGTAACATTGCACATACAGCTATGATCTTGCAGCAGGTGATGGGGGTATACTGCCTTGCACCTCCACTCTTGTGCAGGCATCTGAATCTACTTTTCCAGATGCCAAAGGTCCGTTCGACGACATTCCTTGTGCGTATGTGGGCCCGGTTATACCTCCTTTGGCTGGGTGTGGAGGGGTTGAGGTAGGGGGTGAGTATGAATGAGCGGAGGGCATATGCACTGTCGCCTGGAATAGAAAGGGGTAACATTACACACATGCATACATGTATTCCACCTAGCTACTGTGTGTTATGGGGGTCTGATGATGTGTCTCACCTAGGAGGTATCCTTCACCAAATTCGCCAGCCATCAGCCGTGCATAGATGCCGCTCTGTTGGAAAATATAGGAGTCATGGGTACTCCCTGGAAATTTTGCTACCAGGTCTGTGATGGTGCACTTCGCATTGCAGATCACCTGCACGTTGATGGTGTGTGTAGACTTCCGATTGCGGTATATGTATTCTGTGTCCGCTGGTGGGCAAATCGGAATGTGCGTGCCATCTATGCAACCAATGATTTGGGGAAATTGTGCCATATGGTAGAAGTCAGCTTTAGTTTGTAGCAGTTCTGCGTGGGTTGCAGGGAAAGAGATGTATTGGTCCATCCTGTGTATCATGGCGTCAAGGAATGTGTGGAAGAACCTTGACAGGCTGCTCTGGCTCACCCCTCCTACCGCCGCAACTCCACTTTGATAGCTGCCAGACGCTAGCAGGTGTAGGCTGCATAGCACCTGGACGTGTGCTGGGATGGCGTGTGCCCTTGGGGTGTGGTGGTCCAAGAATGGTTTGAGATCCCTGATGAGCTCAAGTATGGTGTCAGAGTCCAGCCTGTATCTCTGTAGGATCTCTGCCTCTGTGAGCATGAACAGGGTTATCCTCTGTCTGTAGACCTGTTCATTTCTTAGCCATTCCCTCTGTCCTTCCTGCTGTAGCCGTAGCCGCCTCGCAATGACATAAAAAGCTGCCATCCTGCAAGTTGCAATGCATTTTGGGGCTGTTTATATGGGTTGGAGTTGGTTACCACCTGATTGTAATCCATGGTAAATACCGAGTGAATTCTACCGATTCTGAGCAGTTTTCGGTGTTTCTGTGCCTCCCTACATCTCCCCATCTGTCGGAATCGGGGAATTTCCCGATCGGTGATTCATACGAATCGGTATGTTCTCCGAATCGGCTCATGTCCGATTCGGTCTATCTACCGATTCGGTACATGGACCGAATCGGCTTCATTCCGATTCGGTGTGTCTACCGAATCGGTACATGGGCCGATTCGGATAATTTCCGATTCAGTGTCACTACCGAATCGGTACATGGACCGATTCGGTTATTTTCCGAATCGGTGTCACTACCGAATCGGTACATGGACCGAATCGGTTATTTTCCGATTCGGTGTGTCTACCGATTCGGTACATTGACCGAATCGGTGTTTGCATCCGATTCGGTGTGTTACCGATTCGTTACATATCCGATTTTCGGTATGTACGTATTGGATTCTTTTCCATTCGGTACTCATTCCGAATCGGTTTTCACTCCGATTTTGATTTTTTTTTGTTCCCTACATCTCGATGGCTGTTTACCGATCGGTAAGGGCCAAAAATCGGTATTTTCGGCCGTTACCGATCGGTAACGGCCTACCTACATCGGGCCCAAAATCATTCCAGCCTAAGGCATCCTCCTTGGCCATAATTCCCGCGATGTTCCAGCTAGCAATGTAACAGGTAATCTTTTCTTTTTCTTTGCTAGCATTTGGCAATTCAACACTAGATAAGGGCATGTTATTCTCTATATTAAAAAGCTCTATGTTAGGTGTAAGAATTGGGATATCTCCCCCAGTCAAAGTACAGTTCAAACATACAGTACCCGTTTCTTCAATTAACAAAGTGTCTTCTTCGTTTGGAGTACTAAACCCTAGAACCCTGGGAGATTCAACCTCATGTCAATCATTCTGTTCTAGGTGACTCAGGGACTGGAACCTATTCTTAGTAGGGACCTGGTAAACCATTCCGTTATCAAACGAAGAGGTGTTACCAAATGGTACAAATGGGTTGGGGGTATGAATTAAGGGAACATTCCCCCCGAACATAGGGTTCCCCATATGCAGCGGTGGGTTGAATGGACCATTTTGTGAGCCAAAAAAGAAGTTAGGCATCATTGGTCTGTTCATCATAGGTGGATAGGTAGAGTTACTCGGAGCCCTCTCCTTACAGTTTAACGGAGGTTGCCCACCGAGGTGGTTATAGAAGTAGCCCAGTGGTCTAGCGATTACTTCAGTCTCCGACTGTGTAATTGCGGCCGCTCTAAGCAAGACTGTTGCCACGTGTTGTGGGTGTTTAAAATTTATTATCACACAATCCCCCCAGCCAGTTTTTTTGGTGTTACCTATCCAGTTGACTCTTCTGATGGAGATAATTTGGTCAGAATAGCCAACTGGGTAGCCACAATGACGGTTAAGCCAAGAAATAGTTTTATTTCTCAGAGAATCAGGTGTCTCATAATCATTTGGGGACTGAGTGAGAATGGGGACGTTAGTTAAAACCACCACATAAGGTACACAGTCGGGTGGTAGATCGACTGGACGTCTACAAGTCCTAATGGGCACCCCCTAGGATCCTCCTATAGTATCAGTTGGAACTAGCACCGCAGGTGCTGATACTTGCGTGTGTGCTTGCATGGGGGCTGATGGTTTAATACCCGGCAAAGTACTTAAACCCCCATTATTTGATTGGTTTGAGGATCTTCCCACCTCCTGAGTAGATACGGGTGGTGGTTTCTGTGGTTTTGGTTGTTCTTTTGAGGAGTGTTTCCTGGTATTAGGGGGGGGGCACTAGTAGAGGCTTGAGGCTGCTCCTTATCCCTACTGGGAGCAGTAACGGGACAGGTTGACTTTTTAATGTCAGCTAGGGACTTTTCCAAGTTGTCTGCATGCTTACCCACCAAACCCCTTAACCTAGCTACTTCCTCCTGGAGATCTCCTATCTTATTAAGCAATGGCTCTACCACCATACTAAGTTTACTGAGAATAGTATTCGTTAATGAGTCAATTTGGTCAGGCCTCAAGAAAGCATATTTATCTAGATTCGGGGTTACTAAATCATCTGTATGTTCCGGTTGGGTCGTATCTTTTTTTATTCTAGAGATATGACTACCTCGCTTGGGTATAGGTTTTCTACAAGCTCGCATGAATTTGGAAGCCCTCCCGGATTGCTGAGGTGTCCCCCCAACATTATCACCTTGGTCATCTTCCCCCATAATTGACTTGTCTGAGGCCTTAGTCGCTTCGACGTTTATACTGGTGATGTTATCAAGTTCTACAGGAGTAACATTAACATTAGCAATATTATCAGAGTTTACATGATTATTTGCATCGACGGGCAGAGTCAATGGAGGGTCTGCAATAGTAATTTTCCCTAATGACTTCCTCCTGTCGCTGTTGATTTTAGACACCACTTTCAGTAGATAATTATCCGGCAATGTACTTTGGACTGACATTTCTGGTATTGCTTTGACTGTATCCAGTAAGCTGTGGGTTAAAATACAAGGGGAAACAAGTGGGTTTTCCACGGATTATCCTTCAATGGTACTCACAGTTCGTGCCAAGGGGGGTGGCCCTGCCCGGCCTCTTCTGGCCCCTGATGGCCACAGACGGCCCCGCCCTTGTCCCGGGCTTCTCCCGGTCGCTCCCGCGCGCGACTCGCGGGGCGAGAGGGGGTGTCAGGCTTTTACTGGCGCCTCCGGGCGCTCTGCTCGCGTCACCGGAGCGCCGCCGGCCAAGGGGTTGCTGGGGAGTGTGGTCCGTTGGCTTCGACCGCCTCCTGCTGCCTCCCGGCGTGTTGTGCCCTCGCCGTTTCCCTCACGGCACTGCCCGATGGCAGAGAGTCAGGTAAGGTTCCTGGTGTTCCCCCTCTGGGCTCCCGGGGGGTCAGGCTTTTACTGGCGCCTCCGGGCGCTCTGCTCGCGTCACCGGAGCGCCGCCGGCCAAGGGGTTGCTGGGGAGTGTGGTCCGTTGGCTTCGACCGCCTCCTGCTGCCTCCCGGCGTGTTGTGCCCTCGCCGTTTCCCTCACGGCACTGCCCAATGGCAGAGAGTCAGGTAAGGTTCCTGGTGTTCCCCCTCTGGGCTCCCGGGGGGTCAGGCTTTTACTGGCGCCTCCGGGCGCTCTGCTCGCGTCACCGGAGCGCCGCCGGCCAAGGGGTTGCTGGGGAGTGTGGTCCGTTGTCTTCGACCGCCTCCTGCTGCCTCCCGGCGTGTTGTGCCCTCGCCATTTCCCTCACGGCACTGCCCGATGGCAGAGAGTCAGGTAAGGTTCCTGGTGTTCCCCCTCTGGGCTCCCGGGGGGTCAGGCTTTTACTGGCGCCTCCGGGCGCTCTGCTCGCGTCACCGGAGCGCCGCCGGCCAAGGGGTTGCTGGGGAGTGTGGTCCGTTGGCTTCGACCGCCTCCTGCTGCCTCCCAGCGTGTTGTGCCCTCGCCGTTTCCCTCACGGCACTGCCCGATGGCAGAGAGTCAGGTAAGGTTCCTGGTGTTCCCCCTCTGGGCTCCCGGGGGGTCAGGCTTTTACTGGCGCCTCCGGGCGCTCTGCTCGCGTCACCGGAGCGCCGCCGGCTAAGGGGTTGCTGGGGAGTGTGGTCCGTTGGCTTCGACCGCCTCCTGCTGCCTCCCGGCGTGTTGTGCCCTCGCCGTTTCCCTCACGGCACTGCCCGATGGCAGAGAGTCAGGTAAGGTTTAGGCATTAAGACCACTTTAAAGTGCAAGTTCTTGCCTTTCTGCTTGTGCCCTAAAATACACCATTAAAATACATAAGATAAAAAGTCTATATATGTGTACCTACATATGTGTGTTCCTTTGCATAAACATGTATAATAGTTATGTTTATAAATATATAGATATTCATTAGTTTTGCTTAACAATTCTACATATTACTTATGGTTATATTATTCTATGTTTAACATGTATATAGGTGACTGCATAAATAAGTAAATCTTTTATCATACATATTTATCGACAATTGCTTCACTATTGAATTACAAACAAATATAAAAAAACAAATAAATTAACTCTAAGTACATCAACACTAGCCCTTCTGAGTTTATTAAATACAACTTAAATCTGCATATATTATTTTCTTTATACATCTATACCTTCCATGTAATTAGAAGTAAATTTATGATAATTTACTCCTAATTCAGCATCGCCAATGCACTACGCTGTACCTCAGCCTATACCTCTCATAATATATCCTCTACCGCAACTCTCTGACTCATTCCAAACCTCATTCTACTGCTCTCTACAAATTACTACCCTATTTCTCACCCTATCTCTCTCTCAATATATCCTATACCTTCACTCTCTGACTCATCCCAAACCCCATTCTACTTCTATAATCCACAAAATAACCCTTTCTAGACTGCTCTCACTGCCCCCCCTTGCATCATCCCATACCTCTTTTACTGTTCAGATCTCGCAGACAAGCCTTTCTAAACCTTTCCCTCTGACTCTTCCCCCTCCACCTCCCCTTTTCCTCACCCCAAAGCTCCTGCTACTGCTATGAGCTAAAACAAAAACACTTTCTAGACCCTTCCCTCTTCTATCCCTCCACTATCCTTTTCAATCCAACAAACATATCCGCCTCTCAAATTAATTTCATATTTTCTTACACTAATTCCCCACTAATCCTGTATGGGTTCCGGCATAGGGTGCTACCTGTCGAAGAACACTTCAACATCTCCTCGGGGGTAGCAAGCACCATATAAATACAAACCTTTCCCTCTTTTACCCCTCCACTATCATTTTTCAATCCAACCAACAAACTCACAAGTACACCGCTGAAATTAATTTAATAACTCCCTATACTAATTCACCACAAATCCTTTTTGGATTCCGGATTAGCATGCTACTCGCCGAAAAAGTGCTTTGGCACCTCATCTGGAGTAGTAAGTGCTTTATAAATTCAATTACAATTACAATAAACGTACTAGAGTGTTGTTTGGAGCTAAAGATACAGTTACTATGAGAGAAAAGGTGGAAGTGGCATACAAACCCTACGAAGCAGAACACACACACGACACAGAATCTATCTTCTTTACATCCTCTTTTCTCACCTCAGTCTTTCTCTGGACGGTGTACAAATCGTGTTGTATTGTTTCTACCAGTAGGTAGGACTTTCCTGGGGGACATGCGATTAAAGTTGGATTGCTCGGTGTGTCTTAACTTTTGACATGACAATGTGAATTTCCAGCTTTAAAAAGCATTTCCTGCAAAATTATTGAGAGTGACCAGCAAAAGCCTAGGCTGCTGTGCTGACTTTCACTGGTTTGAATGTCCAGACACCACATAATCAAGACCCTTCGTTTATGTGCGGTGTTGACAACTGACATTCATAAAAATCAGACTATAGCAACCAGAGTGTGTATGTGCTCTGGCCAACCCACCCAAGGCCAAACCCATCTGTGATTATGAAACGCAGTAGTGATGATAATTATGAGATGCCCCTAGATATCTGTGAATGATATAGGTAGTCAAATTAGCTCATGGTTACCTGTGACTCTACCTAAATTCTCGGAGGAGAGTTGTGGGAAGTTTGGCAGTTCACAAAGAACTATGAGGCCCATTGCACAGCTGGAACGTATCTTTTTTGACATTCCGGTAGCGCAGTGTGCCCTGGCATATTTACAAGGCCACTTAGAGCCACTTAATATGACTCTTCCTGGCCTTGTACATATGTGCCTCTTTCACGCAGAACACTGTGTGCAAGGGGCGTTCCATGGGTGTTGCTGTGTGTGTTCCCATGCAACACCCATGGAACCTAACAGATTGCCAGATTTATGAGAAATCGTAAACCTGGGAATGCGTCGGATAATAACACCCCCCCAGGGGTGGCTTTAGGGAGGCTCAACGAGGAGAAATGTTTTAATTTCTCCTTGTTGTTTTCCTTTTTTTATGTGTGCTGCATTCTGAGGCACATATTGAAAAAGGAAACCGCCTGTATTGATTGATTTTGTGCGGGAAAGATTCCCTCCCTGCACAAAATCAATCATCCTGCAACCCAGGCACCCGTGCACCATGGTGCAAAGGTGCCTGCATTGCCGCACGGCAGCCCATTGTGCGCCGGCACAGGGTAAAAGGACAGGAATGCACCATATCTGTTTGATACAGCGCATTCCTGCCCTTTCCTTTTGCCGTATGGCAGCGCTGCAAGGAGGCCTGCGGCGCTGCCCTACGGGAAAAACTCATGAATGAGGCCCTACTATCAACATTCTGTAGCACCCTTAAACCAGGCATTAACCTCCACAAAATGAAAGGCCAATTTGAATTGGCCACTGACACCATTGATTCATATGCAGTGAATGCTAGTCTTGATGCTGGACTCTACATCCCAGTTTTGCTCTCTTTAACCCGTTTGTTGCTTCGAACGTTCTACGCCAGTGCTGAACGTTCGAAGAAGCGGGTGCGGCCGCGTCGGCCAACGGACCTGAACAGCACTGGCAAGGTAGTGCTCGTGAAGACCGTTGGCCGACGGCAGCACTAAAGGGGTTAATACTTGCATTCTTGGGCCACAAAAGAAGGAAGACTTAAAGCTAAATGATAGTTAAGGAAAGTAGAGTCTGATTCACAAAAAAACCTAAAGGTGCTGCTAATAGTGGTGGTTTCCAGGCGTGCTCATGTGACATTTACCCCTGTACTTCCTGTGCACAAATCTACAAAGTGCAGATTTCAGCACAAGGTGACTAGAGTCTGTTGTACAAATATAAAAAAAAAATTCTCTGTGGTTGACAATATTTTTCCCCATGGAGCCTTTTCCCTAAATGTTGGAATGAGCCATTCTCCTTGTCTTGAAAGGGGAGTTACTTTGCTGGAGTAACTTTCAGACCATTGTCAGGACGAGAAGAGGTAACATCAATGTTTGTGAATGGCCACAGATGTAAATGTTTGAGTGCTTTCCAAAACTTACAAAGCAACATCTTGTAATGTCCACTTACCCCACTTGTGTGGGATTTACCCCTGTGCGATTTCTCCACACTTGTAGCAGAGATAACTGAAGTAATAAATCAATTTACCCCTTCCAGGAATCATATTGTATATTCATGGCAAGTGTAAATTAAGTCTTTTGACCAGGGCACGTGGTGTACATCATTTTTTATCTAGGTGATCCTTAATTTGTGTTGTGAATAAGTGCGGCACTTTTGTTTGCAGTGTCATCTGCAATCGAACTATGATCATGTCAGCAATGTGGAAGTAGGGATGTATTTCTTCATGTTTACTCGTGATACTTTTTTTGCTGAACCTTTGTTGTGTCTTTTGTAGGTAACACAGTCTCTATTTAAGGACTGTTGCAGTATTTCAGCCTGCCGGTGACAATGGTTCCTGGAATCACAGAAAATATTAATTGAGACAGATCTGCTTTGCATCAAGAGTTTCAGGTAGGAGTGACAAGTTCGTCCCACTCTGATGTCGGTTTTTAATGTTATTAACAGAGAACTCGAAGTAGGAGGCTGATATTGTCACCTGTGCCTGGAATGTCAAGTGCAGTTGCTCCAGGCTGCGTTTGCATACTTACAGTTACAACCCTATCTATATTTGTAATCATTCTGCTACGGCTGATTATCTGAATGTGCATTTAGCCATACCAAAGATGTGGTAGGCCAGGGTGTTATCTGTGTAAATGAAGGATCCCAATCCAAGATGAAGTAAAATGGGCTAAAAGTGTTTTGTGTACACTACTAATCCATAAATGATACTTTACAGTGAACCATTCTATGTTGTTTCCCACAATATATATTGATTCACATAGCTAAAACTTCTTTATTTTATATTTTCAATATGACAGACATGCAAAAATATGATTTATTCCATTGGAACCCCCCCCCCCCAACTAAAACACATCACTCATACTCACATAAGAACGAGGATTCTAGCACAGGTAGAATTCTGCTCAGTAAATGGTCCCTGATACAGCGCCTTCTTCAGGGCGCAACTGTAGTGATTGTCTAGCAGTGTAGCAGTACTACTTTCTCGGAGGGCGTATAAAACACAATCCTAAACTACTTCTGATTGTATTAGGACATCTCATGAGGCAAGTACACTAAATTGCTACACCACACAAGTAAAAATCCATCAAATTTAGCTTTTAAAATAGTCAAGATTCTCTGAAAATTGCTACTACTTTTTAATGTAGCATGCTTGTGTACATGTCTCAGATATGTTTGAGAAGTTCTGGTGCTCTAATGCGTTCACCACAAAAGTATGTTTTTCTCACAGGAGGCACCGCACAAATCATTCAAATATCAGCACACAAAATTGTATACTCCAGTTTTTTTACATTATACAAGATGGCAGAGAATACAGAAACCTGAGATTCCGCCTCACAGTTTTTACATGTGTTTGCTATGTGATGATGAGAAAGGAAGCATTACAGCATGCTCTCAGCTCACCCGAGATCTGAGTTACTTCAGCAAGCCTATCTAAGAGGAGGATGCAATCAAGAGTATTAAATGCATTTGTGGATTGATCTTCTGGTTTCCAAGAGAGACATTTCCCAGGCTTGGAAGGATCCCAGCCCCCCATCTCTGGAGGGCTGGGTGAAAGACTTAAATCACTGTATTCGTTTGGGGTATCTGATCTGGGGAATGCCCACGTGAGCGACATATGGTATGGGGTGATTGGGCCCAATGCAGAGATATTATGCTTGAGCTAATCACTCAAGGCACTTGCTCACTGGAGGTAGAAGTCTGGGTCTTTTCTGTCATGAAATGATCTGTAATGTACACTGTGTGAGGCGTGGTGGGAAATTTGGGTGAGACTCTGTTTTTGTTCTGATATCATGGTCTACCCAATTAAATGGGATACAAATGTTGTCTCAGTCTTTTGTGTTGATACAAAACTTAATAAAATGTGTTTTGTAAAAAATAGTATCAAACACATAACCAGGAGAGGTCTTCTGTGTGCAATATTGAGACAATCTTCTCTCTGGTGGGTTCTGTCAGACCCCATAATGTAGCCTTGTCTTCCATGTTAGTCATTGCCTGCCTGCAAATACACATGTTATGTTATGTTATGTGATGCCCCATCATTGGAGATGGTGTAAATCCGCTCTGTAGTTTCAGCAATATGTAAGTTTAAAAAAATATAGATATCTGGGAGCCCAACAGCCTACTGAAACCTTACTGAACTTCTACGGGCTGCCAACACTTCAACCAGGAAGTATTGGCTGCCATCTTTGGACTCAGTTGAACCGAGTCCCACAAATATTGTAAAATAATAAGAAAAAGGGCAGGGTAGAAACACAATATTTAAGTTAAAAATATATAGATATCTGGGATACCACCAGCCTACTGAAACCCTACTGAAATTTGATTGGCTGCCAACACTTCAAACAGGAAGTGTTGGCAGCCATCTTGGGACTCGGTTGAACCGAGTCCCACAAAACAATTTTTTTGAAAAAAGAAAAAGGGGCAGGTTAGAACACCTTGACCCCCTACGCCTCTTGAGGGGTCCCACTGGGACCCCCAGGGCCCAAAAAAGCATGTCATTTTTTTTCTGTGGGATCCGCGGATCCAGCCAAAATGAAAAAAAAAAGAAGCACGAGTTCTCGTCCTTCGTTATTAATTGGCCCCAGGTTGACCTGCTCCCGGGGACGTTGTTTTAGTAAGGGAGGGTGCATGGGTGCTTATATTGCCCCGAGTACCACCACCTCCCTGGGGCTTTTTTAACAAAGAATGTAGGTAAGGCCCATACGCTGCCTCAGGAACCACTGCCTTTTATAAATGGGGGGCCTCTTGGACCCCCGCCCTGGAGACCACCACCTGCCTGGGGCTTTATTTTAATTTGATGCGGAAGGCTCATGTGCCTTCCCCTCAGCTCTGGGGGCCGCCACCTTCCTGTGGCTTTAATTTTAAAAATATGGCCCCATCCCACTAAATTATTTAAAAAAAAAAAAAAAAAAGCTAGGGGGTAGGGTCCCCGGGGCAATATTGGCCTGGGGTGGGGAGGCACGTGGTCCCCCTCACCCACTGAAAAAAGGCCTCAATCTGCGGGATGAGGCCCCCAATACACAAAATGGTCCAGGGGAGGGGGGCCACACAACCCCACTCCATTAAAAAATATATTTTAAAAAGAACATCCGGTGAGTCGCAGGGGTCCAAGCCCCCTTAACCTCCACTCTGCAAATGCTCCTCCTGGCGCACTGCCGGTTGAGGGATTAAGTTCCCTTGGATGCTGAGGGTCCTTGGGGTCCAGGAACCCCTTCTGTTTCCTCCAGTAAGTCCCGGACAGCAGGATAGCTGAGAGAACTTTGAGCCCACGCCCCCTTTCACCACCACTCTGCAAGTATTTCTTAACATAGGTATACCTATAAGTGCTCAGATAAGTATAACTATAACTGCTGAATTTCTATTATTTTGTGTGTGTAAAATGTGAAACCTAACTATAAAGTTCCTGTAAAGATATATATATATCAAGAGTGAATAATGTATTGGATTCGAAAATGTGTTTATTTTCAGAACTCATAAGCTGATTTTTGGAGACAAATGTCTACATTCCAAAATATTTTTAAACCTAATATTTGGGTGATATCATGTGATGCCGTGGGACATTAATGTTATTACCTTGGTATCAGGAGCATTGAAACTATGACTCCTATATAGTACCTGGGTAAGGGATTCAAAATTGACAAAGCCTTTTAACATTACTGCTGGCAATCCTGCTTTTCGCACTAAAGTGATCACTGCTGGTAATATTGTATTGGGTGACCACTAATGTAATATTTTCTGGAATGATCACTATTACAACATTAATAATATGAGCAGCTCACAATTATTTTCTTTCAGCATAAGTAGCTCCTATAACAGAAAAGGTTGGAGATCCTTGTTCTAGTCCAAATCAGACAATATGCACACACATTTCAACTACCGACGTTTTATGAAGACAAATGACCCTATTATAGAAAGTGCCAAAGGTACACAATGCATTTGTGTGCCTGATTTTTTCCCCATATGGGTTACTTTGCTATTACAGAAAAGACTGTGGTTGCTTGTACAACCCCTTCTGTAACACAAATTGCACCAGTGCTAAATGTGCACTGACACAATCTCAAGGAGGCGTTCCCTCATTTGTATAGGGCATGGCCTCATGCACATGAGGAAATCCTTTGTGTTTGAAACTGTGACATATTCAGCACAAGGGCATGTAGCAACTCTGACTGTGAGCCAAAGAGGTTGTGCAGGGGGCAAGACCACACCCAAATGAGGAAATCATTTTCTTTTGCACCAGTGTCGTATTCCATATGTGGCAGAGAGGCAAAGAGGCACATTGACTGTGCACCACAGAGGTTGTCAACATGAAGATGGGCATGGCGGTCCCAAGCACCCTTCAGGCTTTCCTCTGCAGGTGGCAGCAGTCACTCATTGTACCCACCTGCATGGGGTCCTTGCACCCCTTCCTGCATTTGAATATCTAGCCATGTTGCTGCCTGCAGTGAAAGGCTGACCAGGGGCTTTAAGTACCTGGTCTGCATTTCACTAATGCCCGGGCTCGCATCTGCACCATGAACCGCAAATCTGCTGTGAAACTGGGCAGTGCCCCCACTCTGCACTCAGTGCATCCACTTACATGTGCACCAGTGTGCAGAGTGGGGCAGTGTGACATATCTTTAAAAAAGTCCCTTATTGTTCTGTGAATATTTGATGAGGAAGTGAAAACTCTAGGGAGTGCAGCTCTTCTACTCTTTATTATACCCAAATGCATACAATGACATTGCAGGGGCCATGAACATCATACTTCTCAGGTCAGTGGACAGACAGTAAACCATGAGAAGGTAATAAGCAGGCAGCAATGTTTAAAATAATTGAGAATGGATTAAAGGTTTTGGTTGAAATTTGTATTTTTTCACGTTGTGATCCTTCTCAAATTTATAGTTATCTAAAAACACCTGTTGGAAAAAGTTCAAGAAGCCAAGAAAGTTATGGGACTATAGTTAAATAGTGTGATACAACTGAGTGAGAAGAGCGGGTTCCTTTCGAGCTGAATGCACAGCTGGTTGTCTAACAGTATTTCAAAGACAAGCCCAAGGGCAGGCGTCTCTATGCAAATGAAAAATATTATAAGCTCTTGATCAATAATGTATTTTTTTTTGCGAGACACTTCAAAGGTGATTTTCCTAATGAGGAAGAGTGAATAGTCCTACACAATACACGAGGAATGATTTGCATTAACTTTCTATACCATTGACATGGATGATTGACACGTTAATGTCATGGTGAGCTGTCTATATATACAATTGACCTGGGTAAAGCTCTAGAATGAGCATTATCCTTTCCCCCAAAAAACTGGGATGGGAGGAATTCAAGAATTACTGTATACAGATAAAATCCTGATTATGGACAGATTCCAAATAGGTTTAACCCTCCCCAGAGAGAGAACAAAATGAATAAGTTCAGGGTCAATACAAGCAATATAAAAACAATGGCATTCAGTAGAAGGCGGAAACCAACTCACAAATGGCACATGAGTGTTCTACCTATATCATATCATACACTCCTTAAATTAACAACCAGATTGAATGAATTGCAGATAGAGGGGTGCCTAAACTACACCTGTCAACAATAAAAACAGGGAGCGACTTTGGTATTTAGGCAGATTATATGCAAAGTTTGATATCCCAAAGTTGATCCAATTTTGAAAGTAATCAGGCTAAATAATATTACCTTCGTTCATATATGGTCATGAGGTTTTTCCAGGCAGGGCCTTCTTGTGCCCCAATGTAAGGAACATTTTCAGTCTCTCAAAGAGCACTAATTGGTGGCAGATATGGGATAGAGCTTGTCTGATCAGACAGGATCAAGCATATAAGGCTGCTTTCCTAAAGCTCAACCATAGAATTTGAAATGCAGAGCGAACGCTCTTTCAAAATACTTTTATAGGGAATTCTGTTAAGGAGAGAAGGTTTCAAATCAGGAGGAGGAGCTTCGCGGGCAACCAAGATGGCCGCGTAAGCTCGGAGCTCCGCGGACCCTCCGATCCTCCGCAATCATCCTGCCTGCAATCCTGATCCACGAGGGTGGATGCTTGTTGCTGATGGTCCACTGAGGCGAGAACCGTTTTCAGATCACGAATCGGTGTTCCCTACGCTGAGCCACGTCGAGTGGGACTCCGTGCCAGTGCAGTGCCATTGTCTCTCCGGACTCCGCCACTACACACTGCCGCTCCGCGGAGTGCCTGCCTGCCTCCACCAACGACGAGCTGTTTTGGATAGCGGGGCGTTCCTTAGACGGCCTCCTACGGTCCAGCCCGTACAAATCTCCGGCTCATTGGGCTCGGGCTTGCCTGGCATAACCCTTTGTTCTCTCGGACCCAACATGGCGGGCAAAGGGGACCCCGATAAGACATCGAACAGAGGCGTCCGCGGCAAAACACAGCAACAACAGAACAGGATTGATCGCTATACCCAACTGAAGACGCCGCCTGTTACTGGTCCCTCTGCCAGGAACATCCCGCACTCGGGCTCGCCGGACGGCTCTGAGCCCACCCTGAGCGATATTATGGGGGCCATCACAAGTTTTCAGGGCGGACATGCAGCAACAGCATGAGGTCCTTACGCATAAAGTGGACACTATGGCCGTCGACCTGACTCTCATTAGAGCCGACTTGGGTAAAACTAATGATAGAGTCAAGAATCTGGACATCAAGACATCCAGTCTGACGGGAGACGTCTCGGACCTACAAACGGAGGTCCGGAACCTGCAGAGGAATGCGGAGCAATTCGCACGGCGGCTGGAGGACTTTGAGAGCCGTGCCAGGCGGCAGAACGTTCGCATTGTCGGAGTACCGGAGGGGTCAGAGGAGGCGGCGACGGACCTCCTCGTGGAAGACCTGATCAAGACCCATCTGGCACCGCCTGGCCTTAGCAACTTTTTCTCGGTGGAGCGAGCCCACCGAGTGCCGGGTGGCCCGCCGAAGTCGGGCGTGGCACCCAGACCCATCGTAGCCCGGCTGCTCAATTTCCGAGACAGAGACGCGGTCCTGCAGGCTTCCAGACGGCAGGGACCGCTTAAGTTCCAGAATGCCGACGTCCATTTCTATCCGGACTTTACCAGGACGGTGCAGCGACAGCGCCAGAGCTACGCCGGGGTGAAGCGAAGACTACGGGACCTGGGTCTCAAATATTCCATGATATTCCCCGCCAAGCTCCGGATCGAACACGAGGGCCGTGCCCTCTTCTTTGACTTTGCTGAAAATGTAAGTGACTGGCTGGACACTTTATCACCGCGCCGAGACGCTCAGGATGAACATGGAGGTGGTGCTGCTGGTGGCCCGGACCTATGAGACTTGGCTCTATAGTGGGTGATTCATCGACTGTTATTTCTACCTCACACGACTATCGGATGTTGCTTTATGATACCGTATTAACTTTCCTGTCTGTACATGGAGGGTGGCGGGGGGTGTTCGCGGAGATTCCTCACTCCTCTGGGTGTCTTCTTGTAGAGTAGTTATGGGGCGACAGGCACACTGCTGGTTGGGGGGGCTTTTTAGTCATATGCAGGGGTGCAGGGTGGGGGGTGCAACTATGCAAGTTTCATTGTTCGTTTGTTCTTTCTCTTTCTCTTTCTTAAGGCAATGGAATGTGTTTTTTACTGTAACCTTTATGATTGAGTTGGTTGGAGTCGGGTGGGGCGGGCTGTTGGATGATGGGGGGTAGGAAATTAAAAGTGCTTAGCTGGAATGTCAATGGACTAGGTGACCGAGTTAAGAGAGGGGTGGTAATTCAACTGATAAAGAGGCACATGCCTGATGTTGTGCTTTTGCAAGAGACGCACTTCGTGGGGAACTCCTGTAGGGCCCTGAATCGTAAGGGTTACAAAATGGTTGCCCACTCCGGGTTCTCCTCGGGTTCCCGGGGGGCGGGCATCCTTGTGCGTGCGTCCCTTCCCCTTGAAATAGACGTCACGTTGCTTGATGAAAGGGGACGCTACGCAGCTGTGGCAGGAAGATGGGAGGGGCGATCTTTAGCGCTGCTTTCGGTTTATGTTCCCCCAGGCCTCCAATCTAGCACCTTTCAAGACCTTGGTGGCGCCATCTTGTCCCTGCCTTCGGGCTTGCTGATCCTAGGGGGCGATCTCAACTCCGTCTGCTCTGGCACCCTTGATCGCCAGCCGCCGAGGGACCTACGGGGTTCCCAAATGTGGCTGCCGTCCTTCCTTGACTCCATGGGTCTAGTGGATTGTTGGCGGCTACTGCATCCTGCGCTCCGCCAATTTTCGTTCCTTTCCGGTGCCCATGGGAGCCTGTCCCGTATAGATTACGTTCTCACCCTGGCGGCGCATTCACCTGCCGTGTCCGAGGCCCGCTATCTGGCAAGGGGCGTCTCTGATCACTCTCCGTTGTGGGTCTCGTTCGATTTTGGTATTGTCCTGTCCAGCCGTCCGGTGGCGGTGAACCCCTGGTATTTCCGCAACCATAAGACACGTGCGCTCCTGACTAAGGCCATCGCCTTATATTTCACTGAAAATGCGGGCTCCGTTGGCTCTGCGGTCACCCTGTGGGAGGCGTTCAAGACTGTATTGCGGGGTGAAGCCCTAGCTCTCATCGCGGAGGCTAAGCGAGCTCGTGATGCCAACCTTCTGCATGTGGAAGAAGAAGTCTTGGATCTCGAGTCCCGTTTGGGGCCTGAGCCAGACCCTTCTCTCCTACACGAACTCTCCCTGAAACAGTCGGAGTACCATGATCTCGCTCAGAATGCTGCCCTGGTTTTGGCCAAGGAGCAGCAGGGCCGCATTTATGACGTCGGTGACAAGGCCGGCAAGTTGCTGGCCTGGTTGGACAGGCGGGAGATGGCAAGCCGGGTGGTTCCGGAAATCCTGGGTGAGGACGGAGTGGCGGTCACAGACCCGAGCGCTATTGCCAAGTCTTTTGCGGACTATTTCCGGGGTGTCTATACAGCCAGTTCAGACCGCTCCGAGACCGATTCAGCTGAGTTCCTCTCAGCGATTGACCTCCCCTGTCTTTCCGAAGAGGACCGTGCCGATATGGATCGAGATATAACCGCGGACGAGATTGCTTTTGCGGTCGGGTAAAGCTACTGGCCCCAATGGCATACCGGTTGAGTTATACAAGATCCGGCCGGATGTGATCTCTCCTTATCTGAGAGATATGTTCCTCCAGGCCCGTGAAGAGGGAGTCCTTCCCTTAGATCAGCGACTGGCCACCATAGTGGTCATTCACAAGGACGGCAAGCCGCGGGACGTTTGCAGATCCTACCGCCCCATTTCTCTCCTCAACGCGGAGCCCAAGATCCTGGCTAAGCTACTTGCTAATCGGCTGGTCGGTGTTATCAGTGACCTGGTACACCCGGACCAATCAGGTTTTATTCCTCGCCGCAACACTGCCCTCAACCTGAGACGATTGCATGGGGTCATGGCCAGGGCTCACGCTCTGAAGGAACCGGCGGTACTTGCTTCCCTTGATGCCACGATGGCCTTTGATTCCCTGGAGTGGAGCTATTTATGGGCAGTGCTAGCAAAGCTTGGGTTTGGACCAGGCTTCCTGGGCTGGGTGCAACTTCTTTATGCATGCCCACTGGCTGCTGTCACAGTTAACGGTCGCATGTCTGCTTCTTTTGCGCTTCACCGTGGTACTAGACAGGGTTGCCCCTTGTCTCCGCTCCTGTTTGCCCTGGCTCTGGAGCCACTTGCGGCTATGTTACGCTCACACCCTGACTTGCATGGAATCACCTGGTCCCCGGGCTTTGAGGATAGGGTCTCCCTGTATGCGGACGACATCCTGCTCTACCTTACCTCTCCCTGTAAGTCGCTCATTGTGGCGTGCGATGTGCTCCGGCTGTTTGGGCGTTACTCTGGCCTGGTTATCAACTGGGCCAAATCCTCCCTTTACATTCTTAAGGGTGACACGCCGCGCCTCCCTAGGGGCTGCAACATACAGCTGGCCGGACAAGGTTTCAAGTACCTAGGAATCTATATATCGAGTAATCCTAAGGCGAGGTATGACTGCAACTTACTCCCGCCTCTCCAACGACTGCGGAGGGATGTGGATAGTTGGCGCAAGCTTCCGCTCTCCCTCCTGGGCCGGGCGGCATTGTTCAAAATGATGTCTCTGCCCAGGTTCTTGTATGCCTTGCAGAATACCCAGGACCTAGTTCCGGCTCGCTATTTTAGAGAGATCGAGAGCCTGCAGCGTGCCCTGCTTTGGGAGGGTCGGCCCCGCGTCGCTGTCCAGAAGCTTACATTGCCGTGGTATGACGGGGGCATCGCGCTACCAGATGTGCGGAGGTACTACTGGGCCTCTCAACTTACTGCTATTAACCATGGCCTGTATGGCCCTGTGGACAGCCCGGGCTACGCTATGGATAGGTGGCTTTTGCAAGGAGGCAACTATTACTGCGCCCTATATTCCAGATCCTTCGATCGGTACCTCACAGGCCCGACCAAGGCGGCGGTCCACACGTGGCGGACGATCACCAAGATACAGGGCTGGCAGGGCAGACTGACGAGACTTACCCCTCTGTATGATTCCGATATCCTAGGCAAGCTCTGGCACACCAAGGGTTTTGACAAATGGGACCTTATAGGTATCTCTAGGGTGGAAGACATGTTAGTTAAGGGGGAGGTCAAGTCATTTCCACAACTACAGGCTGAATACCACCTGGGTGGATCGGAGTTCTTCCGTTATGCCCAACTGAAGCACGCGCTAACTGCCGCTAGGCCAGAGGAGGGCGAAATCCCCGAGAGCTCCCCCTTGGAGGACAGAATTTTGGACGGACATATGCCTGATAGCGCCATTTCTCTGTCCTACAAGAAGCTGATCAATGTTAGAGTCGACCTCCTCCAGCGCCTGCGAGAACAGTGGGTAGCCGACGGCCTGGAACTGGACGACGAGGACTGGCAGAGTGCTGTGTCTTCCCCTAAGGAGGTCGCCATTTCCTCGCGTCTGCGGCTGGTACAGTTTAAAATCCTCCACCGGGTGTATGTTACCGGCCCCCGGCTTGTACGCATGGGCTTCTCGCCTGATGGCTTTTGCCGTCGTGGCTGCGGAGCCCTAGCTACTTTCATGCATATCTTGTGGGAGTGCCCCGTTATTGCCCCTTACTGGGAGAGAGTACACAGAGTGATGAGGGAGGTGACTGGAGTCGAGTTGGCAGCGGAGGCGCGTAGGTGCCTCCTCAATGTCTGGGAGCCGAACGACTACAACACGGCGCAGACTCGTTGGGCTACACTGGGCAACATGGTTGCTAAGAGGGATATAGCGCAGAAATGGGGCGCTAACACGGCCCCCCTGGTGGTGCAATGGAAGGCCAATATGGATTGGTGTATGCTACGGGAGAAGACGGTGTACGTTGCCAGGGGGAGGCCTCAGACATGGAATAAGGTGTGGGGGGCATGGAATGCTTACAGGGGTGACCTGTGCCTACCTCCGGAGCCTATTCCCCGTGATGAACGCCTGTCGCCGTAGCCGACGACACCAGCTATATTACTCATGTTGTAATTCTCCTGTTCCTTCCTCTCCCCCCTTCTTACATCCTACTTACGTTCTTCTCTAAATTTTTACCTGGCCTCTGACGCCTCCTACTGACTCATACGCATTTCTTTTCTTCCATTGCCTCTCTTTTGCGCCCTTTGGCGCCTCTGTATTGGTTCTTGTTCCTATATAAAATAAAAAACAACCTGCATTGTCCTGGTATGAATCGTTTTGCACTCTACTCCTCCTGATACCATGCTGCCTTGCCTCCGGGATGTTAGGCTGAATAGCTGTGTGCTTTGATACAATAAAGGTTTTAAAAAATTTTAAAAAAAAAAAGGAGAGAAGGTTTCAGCTTTAACCCTTTGGCACAATAGTGAGATTCTTCCATAGAGGATTGAGGGGATGGGGTGACCTGGCAAAGCACCATCTTCTACACTGCATTTAAACATCTCATTGGATGCCAAGGAAGGTTGTTATCACGGGTTCAAGACGAGTAAATGTGCGAAGAAATGCATGCATGGTGGATTAGCTAATGGTATCAGAGCTCTGGTCAGCAATTTTATCTATTTCAGACAGCTGAAAAGATAAACAGACAGAGAATATTTACCATGCAGATTGTAGCCTGCCAGTCTTTACTTAGCAGTAGCTGGGCAACGTTTCATCCCCTCTGAGGAAAATGCGAATTCATCTTTTACGGGTGTTATCTGCCGTTGTAAAAATCTTCTTGTTGATAGAAGACAACTGCTTAAAAGAAGCCAGATTCTTAAAAGATGTGGGTCAAACAATGCAGTGGTGCAGTACGGTTTTATCTAAGTAATTTAGATATAACAGCCCATAGCAGTAGTACCAACTCCCCCTATTCCTTTATTTAACCTGAAAGGAAGACAGGGGAGGAAAACAGGTCCATTTAGGTATTCAGTGGCAGTGGTGAGAGCATTTGTCACATATGTCATAGAGTTGTTGACCACACGAGCCAATTTTTAGCATTAAATAACTGCTTCGATTTAGCTCTGAGACTTGAGTTTGTCCTAATCAGGTGCGACTCATTCCTTCTTAGTTTGCATCTTAGGCAAGCTGCTCTTGGGTTTTAGGGGCACATGCATCAAGGTAATCATTTGAGATTACCAAATATCGAATTTTAAGGATTCGCTATTTGGTAATCGCAAATGCCTATGCATGAAGGATTCGCAAATCTTTTTGTGAATCCTTAACATACATTAACTGCGAAAAGCAAATTGCAATTAGCAATTAAGGAATGGCTTCCCAGAGGCCCAGAGGAATGAATGGGATTGCATTCGCAATTTGCGAATACCAAAAAGTTACTCGCAAATTGCGCATTCAATTTGCAAGGGTGATAGGGGGCCAAAAGGCCACCCTGATGCACCCCAATACAGGTAAGTGTGCACATGTGGCGCACATACATGCCCTAAGGGCATGATTGTGTGCCACATGGCACTTAGAAAAATGCATAAAAGAGCATTTTTCTAAGGATTTGCAAATTACCACCAACTGGAAGTTGGTGGCAGTTTGCGAATGCTTAAAGCAGGGTCGCAATTTTTCCATGCTTCATGCATAGCATTTCGGAATTCGCAAATTGCGATTCCCTAAATGCATTCACAAAATAGGTAATCGCAAATTTTGCGATTAACTATTTTGCGAATTTTCATTTGATTGAATGCTTCCGAAATGTCAAAATAGCGGTCACTAAGGGGCCGATTCGCGCCGTTTGCGACTGGTATTTTGGTTGATGCATGTGCCCCTTCGTTTTGTGATTTTGAAAATGAGCCAATTTATTGAACTAGGTAATTGCCTACCTATAGTAATGAGACCTTAATCTGTCCTGGTCATTACTCATCTATTTTATATTTGTATGGCAGGTTTGGTGCTCACAGATTTTAGTTTTGCAGTTTTAAGCATTACATATTTTTTTATTACAGTCTGCTAGAAATGATGCAATACCGCAAAAATCATAAGGTCACAAATATCTAAGCCCGGGTGAAATCTAAAATACGCTGGTGTAATTTACTCAATTTCAGAAATTCACTTAATTTTTGTTATGTAAAATTTCCAAAATTATGTCAGTAGTTTGTTTGAAAAAATATAGCATGGGAGCGTGGGAACACAGCAAACAACCAGAACCCAAGCAGCTGTTGTTCACAGCAATTGTGTTTCCGATGCCAATTTTGTAGAGCATAATGTGTTCCCTCCGTCAAAAATGTATGCTAGGATGCATTTTAAGCTAAAATATAGCTCTAATTGGCGGATTTGTATTTCACATAATTGCGCATAATTTTCTTGCATTTTCATATAATTACCTGAAAGCAAATTACAAGAATTTCGCACACCCCTACAAATAGTATTGTACTGTGAATTAGATTTGTAATTATGGAATGATACTTTTGTAATCTGCTTTAGTGCTTGAAATTTTAGGGATTTTGATTAATCACAAATATTTATTACTCAAATGCCTATTTAGTACACATACACACAAACATGCTCATGTACATAAGAATATGCCTATTGTGGCTTCATGTATTATTTCTAACTAAAGATCAGTTGATTACATGTTGACTCATACTCAGTGCTGGCATCTAGACTCTGGAGCTCATTTGCAATTTTTTTCTGCAACATTTGTGATTTCATGACGGTATAACTATGTGAAGACTTGGTTCCTCACCTAATGCCTACTTGGATATTCTAATTATCTGGTTCTGATACCGTGCACTCTTGGCTCTTAGCACCATGAAACCCTTAAAGGTGTACGGGCGTTTAAAGATAACTGTTAACAAAACATAACATAACTTCCAATCCGCTCTCTTCTTTTAACCTGCACAAAAATCCACCAGATTCCTACATGAGGAACCAAGCAAATCTAGATAACAAGAAGTGTATACAACCACCTGGCAAGCCATTGTTGGAACACATTCTCCTTTCTTGCAGATTTGAGGACAGACTTCTGGTGCCCAAGTTAGATTCAACCTAAATCCAAGCAGCAAACATGCTGTCCATCACATCCAATGGGCTATGCTCCACCAAACTCATACATATCTTTTAAATGTAGCACCACAAATGGTACTGCGATTCCAACACACACAAAACAGAGTCATCCCTTCAACGTATTTTTGTAAATCAAGTATTTATATCCATTATACTCTGGGTATTGATTTGCATGTGCTCGTACATCAACCCTGTGCGTGCTGCCGTCGGCCGTTGGCCGACGGCAGCACTTCCTCCCTAGTGCTGCCGTCGGCTAGCGGCCGACGGAGCCCCGCCCACTGTTTAGAACGCCCGCACCGTGGTGGAAAGACCGCCGCAGTTAAGGCGTTATTCCTTTCACTACTCAAAATTATCCATGGCGATATTACAACTGTCATGAAATAATCACAGAACCTTAATGTACAATTAACACAATGAGCATGCATTCTGTAAAATTAAAAGGTTGGGGTCCATAAGAATTAAACGGTAAATATATGTATCTTGAAAGACATAAAACTTGAAATGCGAACAGAACTTTTGGGCTAGGTGTCAATTTCTGATAACATGTTTATGGCATGCCCTTGTTTCTGTATGTAGAAGAAGCACAAGGCACATTGGGTGTTGTGCTTGCAAGCATGAATGGGGATGCCAGAGAGAGGGGCTACACGGGAGACTATTGTAGGTGAAAAAGAATTGTAGTCACTAAAATCTGATATATGTAATTTACTATTTAAGGTTTACTGCAATGTTCTGGCAGTTGAAACAGACTGCAGGATGCTTGAGCAGCAAGGTTCATGAACTCTTGACTAAAACAACACCCTGAAATGTGGTCTGGAATGAGAAGTCGGAAGAATACAACAAAACTGACTTTGACGAATTGCGCCAAAATTTTCAAGTTGCTTCTCAATAGCATCAGCAGAATCTACTGTTTTTATCAAAAACTTAAATAAATTAGATGTTTTCGGGAGGATTTATTTGACAACTAAATAGAGAGAAGGTAGTGCTAGAGACTAAGGCAGGAACTGTTTAATTGAAATTGGATAGCAATCTTCAAGACAGTCAAATCTATCCTGGCTAAAACAAAGCAACATGAGAGAGATACCGGCACACATCAGAAGGAAAGAGATCCCATGCTGGTAATTTTTACCAAAACCCCCACAATGTCTTACAGTACAACTATATACTGTTCATTCCAACTTCAATCAAAGGAGTGGCTGTAGAGCCCTCCCCAGCCTGAGTACCTTCCAATGACTATGCCACACTCGGAGCTTAGTATTACACTTCTTTATTCGTCTGTGTGTAACTGCGAACTCAACATTCTAAACCACCCTTCATTACATTCCGCTCTAACGCTCACTTCACAGTTCTACGGAGTCCATTAGAAGCCAAAAGGCTTCCATCATTTCTAACTCGCAAGACACTGCAACATCTACCCCTCTGTTAAAACTAAAAATTGAATTTTTTACAAAACATATCGATAGACATTTACAATTAAATCTCTTTAATCAATCTTCTTTGTGCTTTATTTTTTCGACCTGATGTTGTTCTTGGAAACCAGGAACTTTTATCACCAATGTCCCAGGATGGGCCGTCCCGGATTCGAGAATCTATTATTGGGCTCCACTGCTCCAGTATATGTGTGTTCTAGTGGGGGGGGAGGTTTGATGGATTAATAGAGTAGGAGTGGATCACCAGATATCTATGAACTATTGCTAGGAGATGAGGCTCAAAACTGGTTCCTGAAATACAATGAACCTAGTTACTACAAGAAAGTCAGATTTAAAACTCGTAGCTTCATTTCGCGTATGGGTGGCTCCGAAGAAAAACATAGGGCATGGGCGGATTCATTTTTATAGTCCGCTTTTTAGGAACCCAGCACTCCCTGAAATATTTCATGATGTGAATATGTCACACTGGGAGGACCTGGAGTTCGGCGGATGGGGGATTTCATTGATGCAGATGGAATATTTTCATTTAAGGAAGTCCAAATGAATTACAGGGTTGATCAGAAAGATTTTTTTTAATATCGGTAGGTGCTGATTTTTTAGGCTAAGAAGAAAGGGGGGCCAAGAGGATTTTGTAATGTCTCTATAATGGAGGTAGTACGGGACAATGAGGTCTGCAGTATTAGACAGATATACATGGGGATTGAACCAATTGATGCAGGATGACCTCGAGAAGCAAGTACAGAAATGGAAACAAAAGCTTGGTATAAAGTGTGTTAGTTTTTTAGATTCGTTAAAACTAGACCAGTCTTTCTTCTGATCGGCCAGGCTACAGGCACAACACTATAAAAATGTTTAATCTTTATCGCACAGAAGCCAAAATAGCCCAATGGGGGCCTAGTTGTGGTTCATTGCCCTCGTTGTCATAGTACAGAAGCACATCTAGTACATATGTTCTCTAACTGCCTGCTTTTAGAAACTTTGAAGAAGGATATAGAATTTGTTTTGAGCTCAATCCCTTGACATGAAAGTAAAGTTAATGTCTGAACTAATGTTGTTTGGGTTTTGTAGTGAAGGAACGACTGGGACGCATCAATATTTTTTGTTTCTGGTCATAGGAGAGGTTAGAATTTGTATTTCCTCTGCCTGGTTTGATCTGCTGGCCCCAACATTCCACAATATCTCGCTCTGCTTTTATACATTTTTAATCTTGAAAAGGGGGTGTATGAATGGAATGGATGAAAGGCAAAAAAACTAGGAAAGAGTATATGGGCTCCGATCTACAGCTGGGAAAAAGATAATGAGATAGGTCAAGATGAATTATGAATTATTTATAATTATCGTATTTTTTATGATATTAACTGTAGTTTTGTATTTGAGGGTCCACGGATTCCCGTTCCCCTGTAATTTTGTTTATTATTGGCTGAAATTAAAGAAGAAAAAACATTTTTATTACCCCTCCTCAGCCTTTTGCACCTTCTTTTGGGAAAAGTCTTTAAATTGGCAAAAATTGAGGGAATATATTTTGAATTATATATCTACTCTAGATGAGGAGGAGGATTTCACTCCAGAAAAGAAGAAGAACATTTTGCTTACACTCATTAGGACCTTTGGGCTTAAGAGTTTACAATCATACTGTGAAAAAGCCTAAAGGGCCTTGACGAGGAGATGTATTTATAAATACCTGGAGGATTTGGATATATACTATGCTCCTATGTGTTTCTGTAGGAATTGCCAGGTACACATTTTATCACAGGAAGCTGTTAAAAGAGGAAAGTGTGGAGGAATGTGTCTCTGCATTGCAAACCTTAGTTTTAACGTGTAGGTTTGGTCCATTGCATGACAAGTTAATAGGAGACCAGATAGTGATGCATGCAGCCAGTGCTTCGATACAAGACAATCGTTGGGCCATGGGGAAGCTCCATTACAAGAGGCTATAGATAAAGTTAAGCATACTGAACTTACAGGACAAAGCAGCATTGGCTGATTATAAGAAGAATGAGGAGAATGAAAGTAAAGTGTTAGCAAAATAAAGCTGAGTTAAAAGCCCACCCATAAAAGAAAACGAATCAAACGAAACCTGTTTTTCGAGGAAGCAATATTCAAACTACAGCACAGATATTTAGCGTTATTGATGTGGGTTCAGTGGGCATTTGGCAAATGACAGTAAATATCCTGCACGTAATCAGAAATGTTCTGCATATGGGTTGATAGGGCATTTCCAGGAAGTAAGAAGGAAAAAGAGTGGTAGATATGCATCAGTAAATATTTTAGAATAGAACTTAGAGCCATTTGACTCTGAAAGTGAAGAAATTAATATGTGTGTTTTAAGTATTGATAATTCTCCACATGTTTTAGAGGTTCTGGGGGGAAATCGTAGGAAACCTAAATGTGATGTAAATAGTGCAGGTGTTATCATTACCATTACAGCGAACTCTGGGCCATCATATACTTTAATAACTGATGGGATATACAAGGAACAGTTTGTACCAGTGGTGGGTGGTAATCTTGAATCACTTGATATTTCTCCCAAAAGCTTTACAGGGGAACCCATTGAGCCTCTGGGATATAGAGAATGATTGTTTATGTTTAAAAACTGGATGGCAGATTGCAAACTTTACATTGCTAAAGCTGGACCCTCCGTTTCAAGATGGTGGGATCAGGGTGACCTAGGAATTATCAGGAACCCCAACAATCCTGATACAGTTATGGTGATTCATGAAGAGTTGAAAGATCGCATGCACATTTTTAAAGATTTTCCTGACTTTTATCAGGTGGCATTGGGTAACTCAAAGGTTTTCAACACAAGATAATTTTAAAAGACAATACAGTACCGTGTATACATAAGGCCATTATCATTCCCATGGCAATAAGGAAGGAAGTGTCCAAGGAGTTGGACAAGTTCCAGGATGCTGACGTTGAACAGGAGGCATCCGAGTTAATCCGGCGAGGTCTTGGCCGGCGCGGATGGCATCATGCTGGTTTCTGCGGGGGTGATTGGTCCTAGAGTGGAGGTGAAGATGCAGTGGAGACAAGTAAATGGCACTGCTGTGAAGCGGGGAGATGTGAGGCAGAAGTTGTTGCATCTGGGAGTCTAGGGTACAGATGAAGCTGCCTAGTTGGAGCCACAAGGAAAGTTTACCCTGTATGCCAGCAAGGGCCCAGTCGCGGCTGGCATGACTCGCGGGTGGGGGGTTGCGCTGGGGTTCGTACGAGAGATTAAAAAAATAAAATAATAAACTTACCTGGGTCCTACGATTGAACAGGAAGCTGGCAGCCTCAATCCTCTCCCCTAAGCCAATCCCAACGCTGCGATGACAACGTTGTGATTGGCTGGGACGTCGACCACACAGGCGTCTACAGAGAGGCCATTTTCTCCATGTAGGCTGCGTGCAGCCTACATAGAGAAAATGCAGAATGTGTATGACTGGTTTGGTTGTCCCTGGGGCCGAACAAACAGTCAGCCCCCTCAGAGTGGGCAAGCCACTCCTCCCCTGAACTCTAGCAGAACTGCACACCTGCCCGCCCCCAACCATACCCTTCTTCTTTCTCTCAGTGCGAGAAGCAGAAACATAAAATGGTAGTTTTACCATTTTATGTTTCTGCTTCTCGCACTGTGAGAAAACAGTGAGGCAACGCTTCTCCGTCCTAAGGGAGGAGCCGCCTCTGCAAGAGCCACTCTCAATGGTGAAAGCATGGACAGAGCAAAAGATTCATCTGTTTTGGTCCAATATATTTCTATTTCCGACCTTGATCATAACCCATTTCTTTTCATGGAGTGTTGGGTTTACAAGCATATTAGAAAACTTGGGGATAAGGGTACCAACTTAGATATGATGCTCCAGGGCTGAGGGACCAGGAACAATAGCCTAATATATTCCTGGTTCACTGGGTATCAGCTATACCTCCTAGGTAGGATATGCTTATGCTATGCTAAGACGATGCATGTGAGTCCTTTATTCTTACCAGCACCTTGAAAGACACCCGGGCTTTTTGCAGGCAAGAGTGGTGAGGTGGAGTGTGGGGGGGGGAGGGGGAGGGACTCGACAGATGACAATGAGGGAAAATCAATTAATTATTTAAATTCCACCTCTTCTGTTGAGTCGCCCACCCACTCTGCTCCACTGCTCTTACTTGCACGGGCCACTCCTTCAGATATGTGACGAAAAATATCTGGACCCTGGCCTCACTCTTGATTAGGAGCGACCTGTGCAGGTAATAGCAATGGGCAGGTGGGCAGGTGGGGGGGGACTTGACAGACGAAGATGAGGGAAAACATATTATTTATTTAATTTTCTCTCCTCATTGTCTGTCGAGTCTGACCCCCATCCCGCCCCACCACTCGTACCTGCACTGGCGCTCCTGGCTTTTTGGAAGGTGATCCATCACCCGCATTTTAACTTCGTAGAAACAAGTTCTGAAACCGTGATTGCACCTGACACCTGGGTAGGCCATTTTTCTAAAATATATGACAACATTGCCCCCAGACAACCTGTTTGATGTGGGAGAGGAGGATTTAGTGGGACAACAGATAAGACTTGAGGTATAGTTGCGAGAAGTATCAGCTGCTATAAATAGGGGTCCAGAAGGTAATGCTCCAGGCCCAGTTGACTTATTTAAAGAGAACATTGAATTATGGGTACTTCCTAGGGATGAGCGGATTTTGCGGATTGCCAAAATCCGCAAAACCCGTGGATCCGCGCGGATTTTTTTTTTTATGGTCGCACGGGTTTCTGCAAGTTCGCGAGGGTTTTGTACAATTTCGCAAATTGCGAAATTGTACAAAACGCGTGCGAACTTGCAGCAACCCGTGCGAACACAATTATGTGCCTCCATTGTGAATAAAAGGTCAGAGAAAGATCAGTTCAGCAGATGAAGAGAAAGAAGCTCCTGGTCACAGGAACAGCATGGGGATTGCGCTCATGAAAGTCAAGGATGCAAAGGCCTCTACCCAGCATCACAGCTGATTTTTCACGGTAGGTTTGGGAAGAGGCACACCTGTCCAGCCTCGAAGACGCTCATGATTGTTTTTGGGCTAATGAATGAGTCACTGATTTTGAGCATCAACTAGTTCGAGCGACCATGCAAAGGCTGCCCTCTACCCAGCATCACAGCTGATTTTCCACGGTAGATTTGGGAAGAGGCACACCTGTCCAGCCTCGAAGACGCTCATGATTGTTTTTGGGCTAATGAATGAGTCACTGAATTTGAGCATCAACTAGTTCGAGTGACCATGTGTGTGTTACTATGCAATCGCCCTGAAGGGCGCAGGGGTCCCTTGAGTGACCTGTAAAGCTGTGCCTGTAACTATTTTACAATGGCGCCAGCAAGCTGCCAGCGCCGTTGTAAAATAGTTACAAAGTTAGCTTGCACAGGAAGCACTTAGATAAAATAATGAGTTACAATGGGGTACACCCTAAGAACTCTCCGACCTGGGTCAGTAAGGTAGGTACAATAGCAATGGTCAGAGTCTATCGATTCACTGTAACATCAAATGTTATTCAAGCATTGAGCAAAAAATAGTTACACCCAAAGTGTGCTTAACCTTTTATTCGTTGCTTTAGCACATTATAGGTCAGGTACCTAATTTAACTCAATGAGTACCTAGGTTTATGAAGTATCAATACATTCAAACATAGAGAATTATTCATTCAATTGCTTCATTGAATCACATAGATGCCTACGGGCATTGCTCTCATGTAAATGTAATATCAAAAAACTTCATTTGGAGAAAACAACACAATTTGTACCAAATAATAGTATTTACAATGCGCTCGAAGTGATGGAAAAAGGGGAAACAGTTAAGTGGGGTAGGTGTGATGGGTAAGAAGTGAGGACTGGGTAAAGGTGGTTGTGACTTAAAAACAATCACAGTGGTATATAGGCCCTTCACAGTCTGTATTTCGATCTGCAGTTCCAATATACTCTTATACATAGGATCCGTTATATTCCGTTAATTAGTCCTATGATTAGAGAGTGGATATAGTCTGGTCTACGTTTCGACCTCCTGGTTAAAGGGTAGATTGTGTCCTCATGCTGGGGTCTTCTTCAGGACAAAGAGAGACAGGAGCGCCTAAGGATAATAATTCTCAATGAGTGTATCATGTGGTACAAAAGCACAATTGAGCACACTAATGGGAAAGGTCAAGTGTGAAATTGATTACTTTATCACCGGCCCTTAGGTGGCCATTGTAGGAGGACCGTCATGGGTTCCTTTCTTTTCAATTGATAGTCCCGCATTCATCTGAAAGGGGCTAAAGCAACGAATAAAAGGTTAAGCACACTTTGGGTGTAACTATTTTTTGCTCAATGCTTGAATAACATTTGATGTTACAGTGAATCGATAGACTCTGACCATTGCTTAGATAAAATAAAGCAGCACTTGCTTCGTTTTATCTAGTGGTTCCTGTGCAAGCTAACTTTGTAACTATTTTACAACGGCGCTGGCAGCTTGCTGGCGCCATTGTAAAATAGTTACATGAGTGTGGGTTCAACTTTTGAACCTGTTACGTCCGCGGATTTTTCTTGCGGATTTTGCGGGAAATCCGCAAAATTCGCGGATTGCGGATTTCCCCAAAATCCGCAGGCGTAACGGATTTCACGCTCATGCCTAGTACTTCCCCTAAAAAAAGTTATGAATGTTTTTTTAAAATAGGCCAACCGAAATCGTGGTTGCATGCTATAATAGTACCCATATTTAATGAAAAGGAATGCAAATATGACCCTAAATACTATAATCCAATTTCACTTATGAAGCTGGGTCTAGTGACTTACTGTTCCAATACGTCCACACTATTTGACTCTTTTTGACCTCATGGTCACAGGTTCAAAACTAAGCCTTTTATCCTTCTGAGGGAGATAAAATGAGTACCATTGAGTTGGATAACAACAAACATTTGTTATTCAGCACTAAGGTATCCTTCTGGGTGGACACACACTTTACAAATACGCATGTTATACTGTTATGTCAATTGCAACGCAAACGTTATGGGCAGAATTGTATTAGAACGTTTAGAAGTTTGGGCCCATGAAACTATCTCAGACCTGCAGTTTGGGTGTCAAGCTGGTCTTGGAACAGTTGAGCAGTGCCTCAGTCTCTTCCTGCTATTACACAAATACACCGTAGCAAAGCTCAGGAGTGTTTAGATATCCTTCATGGGCCTGGGATCAGCAGTAGATAAAGTCATGTTAACTGCTCTAAGCTTTAGGATATTATGATTGTCTTGGGTTTGGAGGTAAACATTGTCAGCTTCTTAAGACAGTTACATAACGAGGTAACTGCAAGTGTGAGGAATGGCACTAAGGGTGAGAAAACAGAGCCATTTGATTTAGCTATGGGAATGTGACAGGGTTGTGTGTTGGCACCATTTTAGTTTCTCCTTTCCATAAATGTCCTGAAAAGACATTTAGTAAATCTGAAGTTGACCTTCCTCAAGTCAAGACTTGACCAGTTCCCATGGTGCTTTATGCAGATGACACATATGCTCCATAGATTGCACGATCAATTTACAATTTTCATAAGATATCTAGAGCTAACGATGAATCAAAGGAAGACCCATATAATGATTTACGGCCCAAATAGGAACAAAAACAACTCCTTTGTGGTAAATAAGACCAAAAAATCACACCTGTCTCAACCTTCTTATGCCTGTGGGTCCTATTTGATGACACATGCAGCTGGAAGCTGCTGGGAGACACTGGGGCATCACATTTTGCAAGAAGTTTCGAGGCACTTCTTAGGTTTACAACAAATTTAAAATTTGAAACTCTTACAGAGTTAGTGGAAGTTTACAAAGCAAAAATTCTTATCTATAGCAACTAATGGTTCTGGGCTTTGGAGCATTAAGGATTATTCGACCATTCAGAGAATTCAGAATGGATGCCTTAGAAAACTCTTGGTAGTCTCCCAGAGCTCTACATCCCTCATATGTCGTGCTGAATTACGACTTGATTATGTTTCAGATCATGCTAAACTTCTCTGGCTGTTTATCTGGATTAAGCTAGAAACTAGTTTTAATCGTAGGGCACTGCTGCATTTTATGAAATTAGATGAAGATCCCATGGCTAGCTTACACAAAAAATGATAGGTATAGTTTGTAAAAAACTGAAATATTTAGCAGCCTAGGCTCCCTTTGTCCTCTTGTAGACAAAAAATAAAGACTAGCTTCTTGGCGTGAAGTGGGAACATTAGGGAACACGCTGTAAGTCGTAAATGCACAGTATTATTTATAGTTCTATTAAATCACTGCTTAATTTGAGCCGGTGGTTTCCTGTGCTCGGCACCGGCACTTAATTTTCAACACCCGCGCTTGTGACACTCTGGCACAAGGTGGCGCTGTCTGGCTAATTTAGAGATGACCACAACAAGAGTTAATTAATAATTCAATATACATTAAAAAATGCTATTATCTGCCGCCCGAGCCTTTCTTATATCTTTGGTGGCCTAGAATAGTCTGCATTTCACACTTGTAGGACTGTGATGGTTAGTAGTTGTGTTACTGCCAATTGCAGCACCGGCAGGGGCAATGTGTGTTGCAAGCAGCAGTGGCCTCCTGACGAGAGCTCTGGTACTAATTTTGTTTTACACATTAAGCACTGTCTAAAATGTAGTCTGGATATGGAATTGTGTTTCTCGTAGGTTACCAACAACCATTATATGGTTTTGCTCACTAGATTGAGATTGAATACCCTGCATTTTATAGTTGCATTCCCAAAACCCGTTTTATACGCTACTAGTCTTGCTGTGTGCCCATATGACTGATTTTCCTCGCAGTCTTGTTTGCATTTTATGTGGTGGTATTTTTGTACATTTTATACACATGAGGAAAATATTTTTATTACCGCTCGTGATGGAGGCGAATTTAAGACAACATAGTGCTATGTGCCTTGGGGTAGGCCATTATATCCACTGTGCACTTAAATGAAAGAATGTGGGACTATTTGTTGTTTTTTAGCCAGCCATACTTGATGCGTTTTAGCTCTAATGTGATACACCTATGATGATTTTAACAAGCTCATTAATTGTGATGTCTTTTTTAAAATATATTTATTAGATAGATTATTTTTTATTTTGTAGTATTAGATAGTTTTTTAATGTCAAATGTATGTATTCGTTTAATGTTTGACTTTTGATACGATGTTTTTTTAAATATGTGGATTGTCTATATCATGTATTTATATGTCTGTCTATTTCTTTTAAGGCCCAATGAAGAATGAATGAGCCAGCCACTTTAAATACCTACAACGTTTTAACTTTAGAGGATTCTATAAAAAAATGCATTTTTAAACTCGCCATAGTGTTTGAATAATATAAATGGCATTCGAAGAATTTTTCTTTCCATCTAGGTATAGCGAGAGACATAAACAAAAATCTGCATCAGGGTGGATAATTATTTGCTGTCTTCGAACCCATTTTTGATCGCCTTTAGGTCATGTATCTAATATTTGATGCTTAGTGGTTTTCCCTATTGCACTGATTATAGAGGCTGCTTTCTTATATTGTTTAAATTATGCAGTCTTTCACACATGTATTCTGTGCATGTACGTGAAAAGAAAACTGTGATTTGTTTTGAAATAATAATATCATACACTATGGTAAATGAATAAATGAATGAAAGAAATAATATGATATTTATAGAGCTCACTGTCACTCAAACAAGAGCATCCTAGTACTGGCTCTAACACCAACTGCACCTATAAATCAGTGCAGCTGGGAAACAACCAAAAAAGCATAAGCAAGAAAGAGCCAAGCATTCAGGCTCTTCTTGATACTGGCTTCATTATCAATAAACCGAAGCGGGCATGGTAGTTGATACCATGCTTTAGCACCATAAAGGACTTGCCACCCTGGAATTTAAGCCTGAAAGGTGGAGATTTATAGGAGATTAGAATTCGAGGATCTCAGCGTCCCCGGAGTCCTTTGGTGATAGTACCGGGCAGTAAGATATGCGGGCCCATAACATGAAATATCCTGAAGACCAGATCGATAATCTTTACCTATGATCCTCTTACGAACCAGTAGCCAGTGCAACCTTGTAAGTGCTTCAGAGGTGGAACTCTGTTTGGGCGTGTTTATAAATGATGCTGTATACATATGACTAACAATATTATAGCTGCACAACATGCGCTACATATCTGTAATTTGCTGTCCACTTATTACCAGCTCTTTGAGGTGTATCACAGTTCTGATTTGTGGGGGAAATACTCCAACAAGAAGAGAGAACTTTAAATAAAAGGCTACATCCACTAGAAGGCCATAGTCACATGCAGACAGTTTCGGGAAAGCCTTGTGCACTTGGACATATTTAGACAAAGCTCAATCACAAATCAGACAGTGCTGCTCTGAGGAATATTACACCTAGTAGTTGAGGAAAAGCAGCAATGCTATTTTATCATAGACCATCACAGACAAAAACCAGTTAGCACCAATTCACCACCATCCTCATATTGAATTCCATATTTAGCATCATTTACAAATTGGATACTATAAGTAGAATCAACTAATCACCATAAATATCATAGAACTTATGGACAATATCAAGGATAAACCTGAGCAATGAATAGGTTATGGTACTTCCACCCCCAACTCTTTAACTTAACGTCAGTCCTGCAGGCGTGCTTTCCAGGGTTCCTTTAGAAGCAGTGGCCACCCCAGGACATGAATTCTCCTAGACTTTCCTGGCAAGGTGGTGATTTATGTCACTCATGGTCTCATGATTGCATTTTCTTCAGCCACCTTTGTTTCTCTCACTTTCTTCATCTCATTTAATAGAGATTTGTATTGCTACTTATTGACAGCAGGTGTCCCTCCATAGCTTGTACCCTAAGTGACCCCTGACTTATATGAATTTTAGCTTCTCATCTGATATTGTGATGGTGTGGTTGATACTAGATGTGAGGCACAGCTTACTGTTGCAGACAGCTCACTTCTCTGTTTTAGTGATCTGTGGCACCATGCTTCCTGCATCATGCAGATTAGATGTTTTGCTTATGTCCATGCCCGGCCCTCAGATGTCTCTGGATGTACCACTATCAAAGTGCACCATCACGTGTGGGTTCATTCAGGTTTATAGATGTGTTCAGAAAAACAAATTGTTGAAATTTTGCTTGATAAAGTTAATTTTCTTGAAATTGAATTGTTTCATTTTCATAGTATTTCGTTTGTTAGATACATAGCTTCCTTGTAAATAATTTAAATGTTTTAGGACCTTCAAATGAGAGGAGGAATAAGAAGACTGTTATTCGCTACCCCTGAGAGAACACTAGCTATCCATCATACTCCTTCCTTATCTTACCATTATTTTCCTTGTTCCACACTAGGAAGAGAGAGAGGCCATTCAATTAAGTAATATGGCCATTCAATTAAGTAATATTTTTTAGATCAGCCTTTTCATTTAGTCCCAAATTTGAAAATCTTGTGCCACATTGTATTATTAGGGCAACAGTCTCAGTCTGTTTGGTGCATCCTTTTTGAGTGTGCTGAGCACAGGTCAAACTACTGTCCTGGGTTATGAGAAAATGCAGCCCCCTCCACAAACGAGAACTCACCTGTCCTGGGGATGGTGCTCAGTTGAAGACTAAAGATGGTGGACTGAGAAGCGGTGTCAAACATTAACTGCAGGCAGTAGACTCTTGATATTAAAGAGGTAGTGTGGACCCAAGCAGGTGTTTAACTGCACCCGCCTCTTGGTTGGTGCCTGGGAGGTATGTTTGGGGAGGAGCCCAGCACATGTATGCCACTTGTGGCTCACAGTCAGTGCACCGCTGGAAAGTCAGTTTGTCTTTTGCACACTTTGGTAATATGGTGTAGGGACAAAGGCATTCCCTCATTTGCTTAGGGCAACTGCCCAATGAACATGATGGATTATCCTCTTGAAACTGCAGGTGTAAAATGTGCACCTGCATGATTGGTATTACAGAAGGGTACCAGGAGGCTTATGGAGACCCTTCTCTACTATGCGTCCATAAGCAGGCACAAATGCTTGTTGTACCCTCCTTGCCCTTTTCAACTAATGTTTGTGTAATAAGGAAAGCAGGAAACTGGGCGAGCTTGAAGAATTTTATTTGAAGGCTACATGGATGCAGAGCCGGCAGGAAAAAAAGCAGCTCCAACAGACACAGCTTCAAGCTGATAAATCAATACATTCTGGAAACAAGAGACTGTTGTGTTGTAGTATTCTTAGTTAAGAATGTGGGATGTATTCTTAGAATAGGAATGCATGTGTGGGGTTCCAGGGAGGGACAGTTGATGAGGGAACGAAGACATGTAGACATCGTCAGTGGTGTATGATAAGCAGAGTTGCCAATAAAGAAGATAAGAAATGAATCTGGAGTAAGTGTCTACCTTACAATTTGGCGATGAGGACGGGCAACTCTGCATGAACCCACGGAGTAGAATAAGGAAGCCTTAAATAAGGTGAAATGAAGCAATGAAATTGGCCGGAGACGGAGGTGAGCGAGATGAGGAATATAGAGTTAAAGTGAAATGGAGGAGTGAAATTGACCGAAGACGGAGGTGAGCGAGAGGACGAAATATTGAGTTGAACTCTGAATGACTATTTAAAAAGAAAATAAGTAAAACGTCTTACGCGTAAGAAGCAGCGCGTGAGGTGTCATCTGAGAGGCGCGTGGAAGGAGATTGTGTCACCGCGCGCAGCAGCGGCAGAGTCATTGCGATTGTGACGGAGGGAATGAAAAACAAATGCGTACATGCTGATTGGCGAGTGTGTGACATCATCACGTTGGCGGCCATTTTAACGAGTTGGGAAGACTCGTATTCATTATAAAGCAGGAAACAATCGTAAAAGGATCGAAAAAGGAATTTATAAGTAAATATTTCTTTTGAAGGGTAATTGTAACAAAAAGGATATTTTAAGGAAGTTGAAGAAGGAAAAGGACAATTTAAAAGAAAAAAGGAAGTAATAAGAAACGATTAAAAAAAAGTAGAACAAACACTAACGAAGAAGGGATAGAATATTTACAAGCATAAATTAATACTTTGAAAAAAAGGGAAAATGTGTGCGGCGCAAACATTTACATTAACGCCACCAATACCATTCTTATCAGAGCCTGGAGAACCAAAAATAAGATGGCGAGAGTGGAAAGTGTATTTCAAAAATTACATGTTCACTATTAAAAATGAGGAAATGACACCGGAAATAAAAAAAGGAATATTAGTACATTCCTTAGGACCAGAAGGAATTAGGCAATATGAGCGGATGCAAAAATAGGAAAGAGGTGATGAAAAAACAGACATATATGAGAATGCTTTGGACGACTTAGAGGTATTATGCACCAACAGTATGTGTAGCAATTGACAGATACAAGTTTTTCAGGAGGAAACAAGAACAGGATGAGAAGATTGATGATTATTTAAGTGTTTTGAAAAGAATGGCGGAGAAATGTAGATTTGGACAGATAGAAGAGGAATTAATAAGAGATCAAATCATCATGCTCACAAATAATAAAAGGGTGCAAGAAAGATTATGGACCATGGGAGATGGAACACTGAATAAGGTGCTGGCAGTAGTGAGAAAAGCTGAAGTATCAGTCAGATGTGCAAAAGCAGCCCTGGACGATGAGAAAGGAAAAGATGAAGAAGAGGTGTGTGTAGTGAGAAAAACTATAAGAGCAAGCAGCGTTGGTGCAGAGAAGGGAGATAAATTTAATGAAAAAAAGACGGAGAAGAAATATTTTCAAGGAACAAAAAATGAATACAGAAGAGAAAGCACAACTAACTTAGGGTGTTTTAGATGTGGAAGTTATACACATTTAGCGAACAGCAAAGCATGTAGAGCAAGAGATCAAAAATGTACAGTATGTGGATTAATTGGTCACTATGCAAGAGTTTGTTATAGAAGAGAAAACACTGCAAGGATAAAATATGTGACAAAGGAAGAAGATGATTTGAGGAAACAAGATAAAGAAGAAGATTCAGATGATGACGATCACATTTTTATGATAAGAGATTTTATTTTGGATGTAAAGAGTAATGAAAGAAGTAAACCAAAATGTGAAACTGAAGTGGTGGCGGTAGAAGTAATGTTAGTGGCTGATTCAGGATTGCCATATACTATCATTAATTTGGATATGTGGAAGAAAAAATTTGAGAAGGAAATTGGTGAAAAGTGACATAAATCCGAGAGGATTCACTGGGAAAAGCATTCCTATGGTGGGGTGTAGAGATGTGACATTTGTGTTTAAAGGGAGAGTAGCAGAGGGAAGAATGTATGTTGCTGAATATGGACCAAGTGATTTAGGACGGAAGGATCAGGTGAGATTAGATATAATACTAAATCCAAATGCAAAAGAACAAGTTATGGTGTTGGATGAGAATGATGATTTAGCGAAAGAAATTAAAGATGTGTAAAGTGATGTATTCTCAGGAAAAATTGGCGTGCTAAAGGGATTCAAACATGAGATAAAGTTGAAAGAGAATGCTGTTCCTGTAAATTATAAAGTAAGGAATGTCCCGTTTACAGTAAGGAATGAGTTGGAGAAGGAATTGATGAGGTTGGAAACATCGGGGATAATTGAGAGGATTGAGTCATCTGTATGGATGTCTCCGATAGTGGTAGCTAGGAAATCGAATGGTAAGATCAGGCTTTGTGTAGATTTGAGAGGTGTGAACAAAGAGATCTTAGTGGATAAATACCCCTTACCAAAGATTAATGAGTTATTGGCTAAAACGAAAGGTATGAGATGGTTTTCAACAGTTGATTTATCGTCAGCGTACCATCAGGTTCAATTACACAAAGAAAGCAGGAAAATATACATCTTTTATTACACCTTTTGGTTGTTTTCAATATGTTAGAATGCCGTTTGGACTAGCCTCTGCGGCGGCAGTCTTCCAGAGGATTATGAGTGAAATTTTGAGAGGAATTCCAGGAGTGTTGTTTTTCCAGGACGACATATTAGTAATGGGGGAGAATAGGAGGACTCATGACCAAATTTTAAAGGATGTATTAAAAGTTTTGAGGAATAAGCGACTGACGGCGGGATATGGGAAGTGTAAGTTTGCTAAGCAAAAAGTGGCTTATTTAGTTCATAATATTGGTGTTGATGGTATTTCTCCGAAAAAAGAATTGTTACAGGCGGTGAGTGAAACACCAGAGCCAAAAAATAAGGATGAACTCCATTCATTTTTAGGGCTGACGGAGTATTATTCGAAATTTGTGAGGAATTTTTCAGAGAAATCTTATGATTTGAGACAGTTATTGAAACAAAAGAGTAAATTTTAATGGAATGAGAAGTGTAAACAAAGTTTTGAAATTCTGAAGAAGGAAGTATGCAGTGCCACACCAATTAAGGGATTTGATCCAGAATTAAGGAGTGTGTTAACAGTGGATGCCAGCGGGAAAGGTTTGGGTGCGGTTTTAACACAAAATGAAAGTGGAGAGAAAGAAGTAGTTATTGGATTTGCATCAAGGAGTTTGACACCAGCAGAAGAACTTTATTCTGTAATAGGAAGGGAGACCCTTGGTTGTTTGTGGGAAATGGAACATTTCAGAGTGTATTTATGGGGAAATGAGTTTGATGTAAGAACAGATCATAAACCATTGGTGAATTTGTTGACTACAAACGGTATGATTAGAGCATCGGCGAGAATAGTAAGACTTTCAATGAGATTGCAGGATTACTATTACACGATTAAATATGTTCCTGTTGTACAGAATAAAATTGCAGACTGTTTAAGTAGAATGCCCTTACCGATTAAAGAAGTACCTAGGAGTGAGTGGGATGAATATCAAATTGCTGTAGTGGAGGAAGAGTTCAAGAAATCAATTGATAAAAAAGAATGGTTTGTGCATTATGAAAAAGATGAGTTGTTGGAGAAAATAAAAGAGAAGGTTTTAGAAGGTTGGGGTGAAAGGAAGCAAGATGCAGAAGAAGAAATAAGCTTTTGGGAAGTGAGAAATGAGTTGAGTGTAGAGTCAGGATTTGTTTACAGAGGAGGAAAGGTCATACCACTGAGAACTTTGAGGAAAAGAATAGTAGATTTATGTCATGAGGGGCATTTCGGAATTGTTAGGACCAAAAAAAGAGTTAAGAGTTCATATTGGTGGCCAGGTGTAGATATTGAGGTGGACAGAGTAGTGAGGGAGTGCAAGGAGTGTGCTGATTCAGACAAAATTTTAACGAAGTTAAAACCACCGTTTTCACCTGTACAATGTCCTGAGATGGTTTGGGATTTGATTGCCATTGATTTTCTTGGTCCAGTACAGAACAGGAATGGAGAGGGTAAGTTTATTATAGTTTTAATAGACTACTTTAGCAAATGGGTTGATTGAGAAATTGTCAAAAAAGCTGATGCAGAAACAGTGATAGACTTTCTAAATGGTGAATTTTTGAGAGAAGGGTTGCCTAAAAGAATTATTAGTGATAATGGAACACATTTTACAGCAGTAAAGGTAGAAGATTTTTTTTTAAAGGAACGGCATTGACGTCTGTATATCATCCCTCTGGTAATGGAGCTGTAGAGCGGTTTAATCGCGTCATTAAAGGGACAATTCAAATTGCATGTGAGAATAAGAAGAATTGGGAAATTGAACTTAAATAAATGTTGTGGGGTTATCGTCTCACACCTTCTCTCACTGGTTTGAGTTCATTTGTGATGATGAGAGGTAGGGAACCGATCACAAGGGATAATATAGGATGGATGGATAGTACAAAACATATCGAATGGTCACCGGAAAAAGTAAAGGAGAATATCATAAAAGCACAACAAGTGTACAAAAAAAACTATGATTAGACGAATGTGACACAGGTGGAAGAACTTGAAGTAGGAGATTGGGTGAAAACTAAGAAGTGGGGAAAAGTTGCAAAAGGAGAAAGTGTATTTTCAAAGCCATGTAGAATTGTGGAATGTCTAAGAAACTCAGCTAGACTTAGTGATGGACGGGTATGGCATATGAGTCGAATAGCTAAATGTAAAAATGTAATAAAAGCAGAAGAGGAGGATGTTGGGGGAGCTAAAGCTATGTTCGAGGAATGGTTGTGGGAAGATGAAGTGGAAGATGAAATAAGAACTGAAGAAGATAATTGTATAGAAAATGAAGAGTTGGGTGAACAAACTTGTACAGATACAAGGAGATTGGGAAGATTTGGAAGAGTCATCCATACTCTTCACAGACTTAAAGATTATATGTTAGTTTAGTTTTATTTAATTTAATTTTTATTTTATTATTATTTTTTCTTCTTATAGTTTCTTTTTGTTTTTTTGTCCTTCTTTCCATTGTGTTGTATATAGTTTTCTTTAGCTTAATTATTATTGAAAAGGGGGAAGATGTGTTGTGTTGTAGTATTCTCAGTTAAGAATAAGGGATGTATTCTTAGAATAGGAATGCGTGTGTGGGGTTCCAGGGAGGGACAGTTGATGAGGGAACGAAGACATTTAGACATCGTCAGTGGTGTATGATAAGCAGAGTTGCCAATAAAGAAGATGAGAAATGAATCTGGAGTAAGTGTCTACCTTACAGAGACATTCTAGACAGCCCAACAATTCTACAGTAGAAGAAAATACTTAAAGAAATATACAACACTTTTACTACATACTACAGTTTGTGTTTTGAACTTTCAGTCATTTCTACGTTTTCCCTGATGGTGGGTGAGTGAAGCATGAATGTTTTATTTAACATGTAATAGTGTACAGGTGTTTTCCCTATTGTGTATTTAAGTGAAACAATTGTGTGGTGAGTAATTCAGGGAATGCAATATGTACTCAAGAAAGATGGATAGGCCAAGTGGTTTTACAGAGACGATTGAAAGATATTGCTGGGACCTAATTGTGTTGTACGAAATGTCCTGAGAGAGTCAGTCTGAGCCCAGTCTTGGAGGAAATTAAAAATATGTTCTCCTCTGATGCTGTGTGTGGTGCATCCAGTAGATGGGTCTTTAACTCTACCTAATTCAGCATGGATGGCAGGGAAGAGTGAAAGCATCCCCCCTTTAAGAGGACCTCTCACTTCCTTGAGGTTAACATGGGGCTTCTGTCTCATGGAAGGATGAGAGGGTGGTCTAGGCCTGGTCTGAGTTACCAGTGGGCATGTTCCCTGGTGCTCTTCATGTTAAAGACCTTCTACATCAGGAGTGGGGTTTTGTGGATTGAGAGGAGTTACAGGAACCTGGAACCCCGTGTAGCCAATAAGTAGCTATAGAAACATTGTTGTGATCCCCAACCCAAGTGAAAGAGGTTAGCCCATAAAGTGAGATACTATTTAATTGATCATGGGAGGGATACTAATTTAACTGCCCATGGGATTGGCCCCCAACCTATGATGTCTTATAGGGGTTTTTAGGCATAGCACGTTATTAGGTGTACTAGGAGGGACGGACTTCACACCTTGCTGCACAAAGTTTTTGCCACCTTATTATTTATTGTGGTTTTGCCCCAAAATAGTTTTAGACCATTTCTAGATATTTACTGCCAAGGAAGAAGAGGGTGCCCCTTCATTTGGTGATCGAGATCAAATAACTTAGCATGTGTGTATGTGTGCGTGTTTTTCAAAGAGGTGCACTGCTCTGACTGTTTTTTTCCAATACACTCCAGAGCAGAGTACCCCTCCCACTGTGTTTTGTCAGGGTGCCAGTGTGAGATTCAAATTGAGGGAGTTTTGGACCCCATTAAGAAGAATCCAGACACACTATATGTTTGTGTAAGACAATCGTTTATGTCATTGTAGTTCATATTGTACACAAGATCAGGACATGGGCCCACTTCGTTACACATTAGCACTTAAGACATAGATATCGTGGACAAAGGAGAGGGTTAAATATTGCAGATATTAGCAAACCAAGGCTACTGGAGCATTAGGCATCGCCATTCATCACTGGGTGCATGAACCATGTTCACCTATAACCACAGCTATTTATATGGGGCCCTATTCACAAAACTATCTGGGCACCTATGTCTAATGTAGGCGCGCAAAAAGTGAATATTTATGAGTCTAAATTCATTTTTTGTATTTAGAAAAAGTAAATTTACATTCACGCTGTAATTTACTCCTCGCAGAGATGTGAAGTTGACATTTGAGAGTTTGAGCTTCTGCAAACGTTGGTGAAGATCTACAAATTAACACCTTTGTGAGTATCCACACATGTTTGCAAGCAGTTTTACAACTCGAACAGTCTCCTAAATGTACCCCATGTCAAGGGTAGCAGTATATGTATAATAGACAGTGCTTAATTTGTAAAATAATAGGTCAAGGTGCTCAATTATTTTCAAGAGGCCACACCCACTTCCTCTGGCTCCACCCACTACCCCGGCTCCACCCACTTCCTCCACTGGCACCACCCACTTACTCTATTGATTCCACCCAAATACTCAAATGATGCTTCTGAAAGCCAGATGTAATACCCAATCTGAATTTCAGCAAGGGAGCCTTCCTCAGGTAAGATTTTGGCAGGAGGTTCCCCCTGTCCCTGAGAAAAGTTTGAAAAAATGAATGCAAAAGTGCATGTAAAACACTATTTTGGAATAAATTGGGTTAAACTTCTGCAGCGCCACACAGTGGTTCGGGTTGACTTTACTAATTACAATGTATTTCTTCCCAAACAAATCCTTTTTTAGTAAAATTAGGATAGTCAAAGACTGGGGAAAAACATAACTTTCTAACCTGTACCATCCTGGCTGCATGTAGCGCTTTGATGACAGTTCATAGCCCAGTGTGCTAGGTTATAACTTATGAACTGCACAGTAATAAAAGGATCTATGTGACAAAAGCAACATCCCACAGAGCAGTGTTAGGGTCTGTTGACAAACTCTACCATGAACCTTATGCTTGCTAGGAGTGTCTTCCAGACTCTGGTGTGAATGGCTGTTTGGATTTTCTAAAGTCACTAATCACGAAAAGTCTCATTAGTAATTTCTCTACAGGTAAGGTTCATTCTCAGGTGTGTTATTAACATTTTGCCTTATGCAAAGAATGTGTACCATGCAGATTACAGAACAGTATTTCATGTGCAATGCCCTGGAGAGTTAGATAAAAATGTAGCACTATTGCAGATTGACTGGCGTTGAGAAGACACACAATCTAGATTTCTGCCTCACTGTAAGGAGAGTAATTGTGCTGACCCGCCAAGTATATCAAGGTGTTGTTAAAATAAAGAATATTTTAATAGATAATGTGTGGTTTCCTTGCAAGATGCGGATGGGGCAGAAGGCCACGTGGAACTGCCGGCCAGTTAACTAATGTTGCGGAGCAACCGGCCCCAGCTCACGGAAGAACCATGTAACATACATAGCTGTCAAGGTTTCAGATTGCAATGTGTGACATTTTCATAATTTCAGTCAAATTTTGAGTGACATTTCAACAACTATGAGTGACACTTTCTCATGAGCAAAATCAAGCAATGACGATAAGGGAAACATAGATCAGAAAGTACACCCATTTGAGCAATGAGATGGTCTTTAGACCCTTGTGTTTAAACACACGTAGTTAAGCTAAAATAACCACATTATAACAAATATAATCCCTTGTCTAACTTGTAGGGGGAAAGGGATGAGGTGGATAAGATATCATAAGGACCATGGCACTGTGAACATCTCAATGTAGAAATTCATTTGAGTGGGCAGGATTTCTTTACATAGGAAGAAGAACTCCTACAAGACGATGTAAACTAATAATGCTGAATCAGTAATAAGCAACATCTTAAATATGACCATAGTTCTTTTACGCTCTAGGTACATGACTGTAACAATAGTTTTATACGAGTAGTAAATGGCTTAATGAGTCATTGAGCATAGTACTCTCCAGTAACGTTATGCACATTTCATGCCTGGGAAGAGTGAGCTTTCCTGGGGCCCACACTATTGGCTGGCGGAATTGGGACTCCCCCCCCGCTCCCTCTCCCTCTGTAAAAAGCCTCGGTGTCATCATAAATGCAGACCTATCACTAAGAGGTCAAGTGGGGGCAGTGGTCTCGTCCTGCTTTTTTCAACTACGCAGGATCAGGAAAATTGCCCGTCTGCTGACCTACTCAACCCTTATACAGGTTGTGATAGCTCTGGTACTTTCTCGCATTGACTTTTCTAACTCTATCTACCTCGGCCTTCCATTATTCTTACTTAAACGCCTTCAAATGGTACATAATCAGGCCGCTAGGTTAATCTAGAAGCAACCTAGATGGCTGTCTGCTAGACCTTTGCTGGACAAACTTCACTGGCTACCTATTGCCCAACTTGCTGCCTTTAAGACAGGGTGTATAATTTTTAAAGCTCTGCACGGAAGGAGCCCCAAATTTTTCAGCTGCCTGATAGCAAGGCATGCTTCACTCCACAACCTACGGTCTACCCATCTTCAGTTACTGATTACCCCCACCTTTAAACTCAAACGCAAGGGAGGGTGAAGGTTCTCTTACCTGCCCCAACATTGTGGAATTCCCTACCATTAGCAATCCGGATGTGTGACAACCTGCTGGGGTTCGAAAGTTGCTTAAGACCTGGTTGTCGAGCAAGCACATGCGCAATCTGCCTCCGTTTTGACAATTGCCTTGATCAGCACCATGAAACCTCCTGGTGACCGTCCGCTTTAAAAATTTCTATTAACATAGCATAACATGACATCTATTTAACACCTTCGACACTCATGACGAGCTCAGCTCGTCATGCAGTGTACTGCTGGTACACTGATGACGAGCTGAGCTCGTCATGAAACCATTATTTTGGAGCTTCCCCAGCACAGCAGGGGAAAATGCCTAGCATCGATGTGGTTAAACAGTCAACAAAAAAGTAGCATTATCACTAGGAGTCAGTATTTTTTACACTCATCTGTAACCATTTTAACTGTAATTATAAGAAAGTTTTAAAAAATATGTTTGAGCGGCAATAATGATCCTTGACTGATAAAGTAAACAAAGACAGAAAAGCCATGCTTAAAATAAATTCAAATGATTCATACATTTCAATAGATCTGATTAAGACTGGAGACTCCCGCGTTTTAAAGCAAAAATTGCTTTATTTTGGTGTATCCCCCCTAAAATGTAGAAACGGTAAACTCAAATTACAATACACTAGATATTGATGGAGCCTGCTACTATATAATAGCATACTGAGATGGAACTCAAATCATCAGTACATCAAAACAGCTACTTTTGCATGTATATTTTGCCAAGAGGCCAAAAGAACCATCAGCAATTGAGGAACTGCTGCTGTACATTAAGCATGAGTGAATTTTGCGGATCTCGCGTTCGCGAATTTTGCGGATTTGCGGATTCGCAATCCGCAAAATCCGCGAATTCCCGCGAATTTGCGGATTTTTTTTTTTGTGTGTTCGCCCGTGTTTCTGCCAGTTCGCGAGGGTTTTGTACACTTTCGCAAATTGCGAACTTACCTGTCGGGTCGCAAGTTTCGCGAACTTGTTGTTTCTACGTGTCCAGCCTGTTTGGGACACTCTTCTTCATCACTGCCACTCTCTGTCACCACTGCCACTCTCTGACTACTCATGCCACCCTCTGGCCCACCCATGCCACCCTCTGTTTCATCACCACACCCTCTGGTTGTCCAGTGTACATTATTTTCGGCAAAGCAAAGCACACCTTCCCTGCCTCAAGTGACCTGAATTAATTTGGGGCTGATTAATGTGTCACAGAATATTTTTTTAGCTGGCACCTGCTTCCTTAGTGCGCCCTGATTAGTGATCTTTTGCACTTGCTAAGTGCTTTCATTGTTGCAAAATTAGTTACAACACCTGCCCTGCCCCAACTGACAATAATGAATTAGGGGCTGATTAATGGATTTTAACTTCCAGCCTGGCTCCTGCTTGTCTCCCTTAGCTGTAATTCAGGACCTTTGTGGCATATGTGTAACTATTCTGAGGTTCAGAGCAGGGTCACATAATAGTTTCAACTGGCAACTGAACTCTGGAGGGGCCCCTCAGGAAGCACTACAGGAAATGGCTACTAATGATGAGCCTGAACTTTTGAACCTGGTAAGTAGTTACTTTCAGTTTTGCTAAGATCGTCTTTCTGCAATTTTGCACTTATTCGCGGGGCGCGAACTCACGCGAACAGTGCGAGCAGTGCGAGCAAAATCCGCTGCTCGCGGATTTGCAGATTTTGCGGGAAATTCGCAAATCTCGCGGATTGCGGATTTCCCGAAAATCCGCAAAATCCGCGAGCGGAACGGATTTTCCGCCCATGCCTACTGTACATACTTGCAAGTGTCAGCTCCAGCCTGTGTCCCCCTTGCTGTTGTTTAATGGTGTTTGCATGCTGTAAATGGCCCAGAAGATGCTCTCTTTGAGCTCTCCAGCACTGCTGTAAATCCGTCGACCTGGAACCTGACCTTTAGATCATTTTCAAAGGGCCTGAGGCCCGAGACGGGAGGCGGTCAATCTGCGTGACTCCCGAGGGTCTGAGAGGAGCTGTGCTGCTCTCCGGGTGCTTCTGAAACAGCCTTCTTCAGTTCAATTCTGATTCCTCTCGGCCCCCACGTGGATGGCAGGTGAATATTACAACTCAGTGTGCCCAGGGTGCCGAGCCACGGCCATCTGCCTGGGAGTGAAAGGGTGCTGAGGCAGGCGTACGGTGCAGGGGCCTGCAGGAGTTTCTAAAACACCGTGCCAGTGAGCGTGACCTCTATGGCCACTTACCATGGACCGAAATAAGGGCTGACTTTCAAAACGAGCGTAACAAACACCCCCGCAGCCCCCGCAGTGCGGGGGGCCCCTCAGCCCTGAGTAGGTGAAGGGGGCCCCTCAGCTCCTCGGTGGAGAGCAGATCTGTGAGTGAGAGGCTCTGAAGCAGGTGCAGGCTGTCTGCAGCCTGCTCTGAGCCCCACCGCTCTGACCCAGGCCTGAAGAGAAACAATGTTTCAACTTACATTGTTCCTCTTCAGTCAGAGTCAGAGCCACGAGCTGGAAAGAGGATGTGGGTGGGGGCGCGAAGGGGGGGGGGGCAGGGGAAGAGACAGCATTCTCCACGGCAATGCTCATGTGAGAAGGGAGAAGGGACGAGGCAGCAAAATGGTGCCCTCAGGTAAGAGCACACTTGTTAGAAGGCACACTACTTTTTGTCTGCCCTCAGTCAGGCGTGTTTAGTAATTGAGCTCAGTGTGCCAAGTTGTGTTTGTGTTGCTCTGGTTGCAGATGAGAGGCAGGGACATTATAGTGTGAAGGTGGCTGACTGTTCTGGATGCCTGGGGTCGGGCGCTTGTTCCCACCTTCTTATATATTTGTTGACACAAGTAACTCTCAACAAGGACCGATAACAAGGAAAGGGTGCTGCGCTGCAAAGAGGGTTGAGTGAGTCTTATGGCAAAAATTCCTATATTTGTTGAAGACGTCTTGGGTCTTCATCATCCTATTTGGACTTATTAAAAGTAATGTGCCACAGTAGAGCAATACACCTTGTTTGCTGTCCCAACAGACAGTGGAGGGAGAGAGAGTGGACAGCTTGGAGAGAGAAAGTGAATGGAAAGAGAGAGAGAGTGGAGAAAGAGAGTGGTCAGAGAGTGGAAAGAGAGAGTGGAGAGAGTGAAGAAATTGGAGAGAGAGAGTGGAGAGAGAGAGTGAGTGGGGAGAGAGAGTGGGAAGAGAGAGTGGAAAGAGTGGCAAGAGAGTGGAGAGAGAGTGGAGAGAGAGTGGAGACAGAGAGTGGAGAGAAAGTGGAGGGAGACAGTGGAGAGAGAGTGGAGAGAGAGAGAGTGAAAAGAGTAGAGATATTGGAGAGAGAGAGTGAGTAGAGAGAGAGAGTGAGTGGAGAGCGAGAGTGGAGAGAGCGAGAGTGGAGAGAGCGAGAGTGGAGAGAGCGAGAGTGGAGAGAGCAAGAGTGGAGAGAGAGAGAGAGAGAGAGAGAGTGGAGAGAGAGAGAGAGTGGAGAGAGAGAGAGTGGAGAGAGAGAGAGTGGAGAGAGGAGAGAGAGAGTGGAGAGAGAGAGTGGAGAGAGAGAGTGGAGAGCGAGAGAGTGGAGAGCGAGAGAGTGGAGAGCGTGAGAGTGGAGAGAGACAGTGGATAGAGAAAGTGGAGAGAGAGAGAGTGGAGAGAGAGAATGGAGAGAGAGTGAAGAGAGAGAATGGAGGGAGACAGTAGAGAGATTGGAAAGAGAGTGGAGAGCGAGAGAGTGGAGAGCGAGAGACTGGAGAGCGAGAGAGTCGAGAGAGAGAGAGTGGAAAAAGAGAGAGAGTGGAGAGAGAGAGTGGAGAGAGAGTGGAGGGAGAGTGTGGAGAGGTTGGAGAGAGAGAGTGGAAAGAGGGAGAGACAGTGGAGAGAGAGTGGAGGGAAAGAGTGGAGAGATTGGAGAGAGAGTGGAGGGAGAGAGAGTGGAGGGAGAGAGTGGAGAGAGAGAGTGGAGAGAGAGAGAGTGGAGAGAGACAGTGGAGAGAGTGGAGAGAGAAAGAGAAGAGAGAGAGAATGGAGAGAGAGTGGAGAGAGAGAATGGAGGGTGACAGTAGAGAGATTGGAAAGAGAGAGTGGAGAGCGAGAGAGTGGAGAGCGAGAGAGAGAGAGAGTGGCGAGAGAGAGAGTGGAGAGAGAGTGGAGGGAGAGAGTGGAGAGGTTGGAGAGAGAGAGTGGAAAGAGGGAGAGAGAGTGGAGAGAGAGTGGAGAGGTTGGGGAGAGATTGGAAAGAGAGAGAGACAGTGGAGAGAGAGTGGAGAGGTTGGGGGAGAGAGTGGAAAGAGGGAGAGACAGTGGAGAGAGAGTGGAGAGGTTGGGGAGAGATTGGAAAGAGAGAGAGACAGTGGAGAGAGAGTGGAGAGGTTGGGGAGAGAGAGTGGAAAGAGAGAGAGACAGTGGAGAGAGAGTGGAAAGAGGGGAGAGAGAGAGAGTGGATAGAGAGTGAGACAGTGGAGATGGAGAGGACAGAGTAGAGAGATAGAGAGTGGAGAGAGAGGGTGGAGAGAGAGAGAGTGGAGAGAGAGTAGAGAGACTGACTGACTAACTCAGAGACTGAATACTGACTGACTGATAGACTGACTGGCTGAGAGACTGACAGAGAGAGAGTGAGAGAGAGAGAGAGAGAGAGAGAGAGAGAGAGAGAGAGAGAGAGAGAGAGAGAGAGAGAGAGAGAGAGAGACTGGCTGACTGAGAGAGAGAGAAACTGACTTACTGACAGAGACTGACTGAGGTAGAGAGAAACTGACTGAGAGAGAGAGAGACTGACTGACTGACTGAGAGAGAGAGAGAGGCTGACAGAGAGAGGCAGAGGCTGACTGACTGAGATACAGAGAGACTGGGAGACTGACAGAGAAAGAGAGACTGACCGACAGAGAGAGACTGACAGAGAGAGAGAGAGACTGACTGAGAGAGAGACTGACAGAGAGAGACTGACAGAGAGAGACTGACTGACAGAGAGAGAGGCTGACAGAAAGAGACTGACTGACAGAGAGAGAAAGAGAGAGACTGACAGAGAGAATCACTGACAGAGAGAGAGAGACTCACTGAGAGAGACTGGCTGACTGCGAGAGAGAGAGAATGACTGACTGAGAGAGACTGACAGAGGGAGAGAGAGAGAGACTGTCTGGAAGACTGACTGAGAGAGAGGGAATGACTGACTGAGAAAGACTGGCTGACTCAGAGAGAGAGACTGGGAGAGAGAGAGACTGAGAGACTGACTGACTGAGAGAGAGACTGACAGAAAGAGAGACTGAAAGAGAGAGACTGACAGAGAGAGAGAGACTGACAGAGAGAGACTGACTGACAGAGAGACTGGGAGACTGACAGAGAAAGAGAGACTGACCGAGAGAGAGAGAGAGAGAGTGGAGAGAGAGAGAGAGAGAGAGAGAGAGAGAGTGGAGAGAGAGAGAGAGAGTGGAGAGAGAGAGAGTGGAGAGAGGAGAGAGATAGTGGAGAGAGAGTGGAGAGAGAGAGTGGAGAGCGAGAGAGTGGAGAGCGAGAGAGTGGAGAGCGTGAGAGTGGAGAGAGACAGTGGATAGAGAAAGTGGAGAGAGAGAGAGTGGAGAGAGAAAATGGAGAGAGAGTGAAGAGAGAGAATGGAGGGAGACAGTAGAGAGATTGGAAAGAGAGAGTGGAGAGCGAGAGACTGGAGAGCGAGAGACTGGAGAGCGAGAGAGTCGAGAGAGAGAGAGTGGAGAAAGAGAGAGAGTGGAGAGAGAGAGTGGAGAGAGAGAGTGGAGAGAGAGTGGAGGGAGAGTGGAGGGAGAGTGTGGAGAGGTTGGAGAGAGAGAGTGGAAAGAGAGAGAGACAGTGGAGAGAGAGTGGAGGGAAAGAGTGGAGAGATTGGAGAGAGAGTGGAGGGAGAGAGAGTGGGGGGAGAGAGTGGAGAGATTGGAGAGAGACAGTGGAGGGAGAGAGTGGAGACAGAGAGAGTGGCGACAGAGTGGAGAGAGAGCGTGGAGAGAGAGAGTGGAGAGAGAGAGAGTGGAGAGAGACAGTGGAGAGAGTGGAGAGAGAAAGAGAAGAGAGAGAGAATGGAGAGAGAGAATGGAGGGTGACAGTAGAGAGATTGGAAAGAGAGAGTGGAGAGCGAGAGAGTGGAGAGCGAGAGAGAGAGAGAGTGGCGAGAGAGAGAGTGGAGAGAGAGTGGAGGGAGAGAGTGGAGAGGTTGGAGAGAGAGAGTGGAAAGAGGGAGAGAGAGTGGAGAGAGAGTGGAGAGGTTGGGGAGAGATTGGAAAGAGAGAGAGACAGTGGAGAGAGAGTGGAGAGGTTGGGGGAGAGAGTGGAAAGAGGGAGAGACAGTAGAGAGAGAGTGGAGAGGTTGGGGAGAGATTGGAAAGAGAGAGAGACAGTGGAGAGAGAGTGGAGAGGTTGGGGAGAGAGAGTGGAAAGAGAGAGAGACAGTGGAGAGAGAGTGGAGAGAGGGGAGAGAGAGACAGTGGATAGAGAGTGAGACAGTGGAGATGGAGAGGACAGAGTAGAGAGATAGAGAGTGGAGAGAGAGGGTGGAGAGAGAGAGAGAGTGTAGAGAGAGTAGAGAGACTGACTGACTGACTCATAGACTGAATACTGACTGACTGAGAGACTGACTGGCTGAGAGACTGACAGAGAGAGAGTGAGAGAGAGAGAGAGAGAGAGAGAGAGAGAGAGAGAGAGAGAGAGAGAGAGAGAGAGAGAGAGAGAGAGAGAGAGAGACTGGCTGACTGAGAGAGAGAGAAACTGACTTACTGACAGAGACTGACTGAGGTAGAGAGAAACTGACTGAGAGAGAGAGAGACTGACTGACTGACTGAGAGAGAGAGAGAGAGAGAGGCTGACAGAGAGAGGCAGAGGCTGACTGACTGAGATACAGAGAGACTGGGAGACTGACAGAGAAAGAGAGACTGACCGACAGAGAGAGACTGACAGAGAGAGAGAGAGACTGACTGAGAGAGAGACTGACAGAGAGAGACTGACTGACAGAGAGAGAGACTGACAGAGAGAGACTGACTGACAGAGAGAGAGAGAGACTGACAGAGAGAATCACTGACAGAGAGAGAGAGACTCACTGAGAGAGACTGGCTGACTGCGAGAGAGAGAGAATGACTGACTGAGAGAGACTGACAGAGGGAGAGAGAGAGAGACTGTCTGGAAGACTGACTGAGAGAGAGGGAATGACTGACTGAGAAAGACTGGCTGACTCAGAGAGAGAGACTGGGAGAGAGAGAGACTGAGAGACTGACTGACTGAGAGAGACTGACAGAGAGAGAGACTGAAAGAGAGAGACTGACAGAGAGAGAGAGACTGACAGAGAGAGACTGACTGACAGAGAGACTGGGAGACTGACAGAGAAAGAGAGACTGACCGAGAGAGAGAGAGAGAGAGAGAGAGAGAGAGACTGACCGACAGAGAGAGAGACTGACTTAGAGAAAGCGAGACTGACAGAGAGAGACTGACTGACAGAGAGAGTCACTGACTGAGAGAGAGAGAGAGAGAGAGAGAGAGACTCACCTAAGAGAGACTGGATGACTGTGAGAGAGAGAGCATGACTGACAGAGACTGACAGAGGAGAGAGGAGAGAGAGAGAGAGAGACTGTCTGGAAGACTGACAGAGAGAGAGAGACTGAGAGAGAGAAACTGAGAGAGAGAGAGAGAGAGACTGACAGAGAGAGGGACTGACAGGGAGAGAGACTGACTGAGAGAGAGACTGACAGAGAGAGAGACTGACTGACTGAGAGAGAGATTGAGAGAGAGAGATTGAGAGAGAGACTGACAGAGAGAGGGACTGACAGAGAGAGACTTACTGACTGAGAGAGAGAGACTGACAGAGAGAGGGAGACTGACTGACAGAGAGAGGGAGACTGACTGACAGAGAGAGAGAGACAGACTGCGAGAGAGAAACTGGCTGACAGAGAGAGAGACTGACTAACTGAGAGAGACTGGCAGAGAGAAACTGTCTGAGAGACTGACTGACAGAAAGGGAGAGACTGACTCACAGAAAGACAGAGACTGACAGAGAGAGACTGACTGACTGAGAGAGACTGACTGACCAAGAGAGACTAAAAAAACAGAGCGAGACTGACAGAGAGAGACTGACTGACTGACAGAGAGAGACTGTGACTGACTGACAGAAAGAGAGAGAGATAGAGAGACTGACAGAGAGAGATAGAAGGACTGACTGACTGACAGAGAGAGAGAGATAGACTGACTGACAGAGAGAGAGAGAGAGAGAGAGAGAGAGAAAGAAAGAGAGAGAGACTGTGATGGAATTTGGGTCAAAGTGTGTATGAAGCTATGCAATGCTTCTTAAGATTGCTATTGTCTACTAATAAAAATGTATTATCAAAATGTGCTCTTTGTAGTTACATCTGCTTTTGAAATACTGCATTGTTGCTTTGTCTAATATTTTAAAACGGAAACGAGAAGGAGCAGTGGATGCACTTTTGTCAAAACTGGACTAAGTGGGCCCGACATTGTATATCATGACAGGAGTCTGCATCAGGAAACCCACCTAAAATTGGGCAAACTTCCCTGGCGTACTGATGGCAGGGACCCTGTAATGAATGGACCACCACCTATGATAGCCTGCTGGCAGACTAAGCCCAACCTTTAACTCCACCATCCAGTGTTACTTATAACAGCTGGATTGGTGACAGTGGCGTAACAATAGCCCCGCATCCCCTGCAGTATGGTGGGTCGCTGGCCTGAGAGCTCTAGACTGGCACAGAGGATGGGAGGGGGGCCCCCTCCATGTAGTTTGCAGGGGGGCCCCCTCAAGTTTTGTTACGCCACTGGATCAGCCTGGAGTCTGTGCGCTACTCTGTAGCCAGATATTGTGCTATTCACAAGCACGTGACTCAGGCGTCATCTGTAATTAAACGGCGTCCGTAGGCAAGACGGCGGCCTTTTCTCCTGAAGTCTCATGAGATGTTGCGCCGCTTGAGGGGGTATTGTATTCTTTATTTCGTGCATCAAGCTCTCCAAAACACAATTTGCAAAATACATTTACCTGGAAGTGTTTGTGATAAACGTGGAATATATGTTTATTACGACTGTTCTATCTGGGGATGGCCTAACACCGCATGAAGAAAGCTGTAGTACCGGCCCCGGAAAATAAGTGCCGCTGCTGAGCACCGGTAAGCTCCGGCACAAATTAAGCACTGATAATAGAGGTGTGATAGTGGAGGAAAACACTCCAAAAATGTGAAGAGGTTTCTTCATCGAAAAAATATATTTCATAGGGAAATTTTTTAAAGACTTTTAAGGTCAAAATGGATACCTGTTCACTATGTAAATATACACACTTTCATTTATAAATTGAAATTTGATTAGTTAAGCGTGTTATACACCTGATGAGGTGCTAAATCACATTAGTAAACAAGGAGTAAGCTACACCATGGAGAGTGTCTGATTGGAAGAGTGTTGGATTGTAGTGTGGCTGATTTGAGAGGCAGTTGGTCTCATACGTAAGTGACCAGTGAGTTGCTCCCATCTTGTTTTATGTTGCTGGGCTTTGGCGTACAGTGGTGAAAAAAGGAGTGAGAGACAGAGTGCAAGCAGTTTACATTAATGTATTGTTGTGCCTGATTTAGTGGGTCTCTATAGAATCCACCTAGGAGTGAGTGTGGACCAGATCACATAATACACTAGTAATAGGAAGCCCTGGCAGGTGGTCTATATAATTTCACCGAAGTGACCCCCAGACATTCGCTGCTTGCAACCAGCCTTGCCTAATGATCTTCAGAGTAGTGAATCTGAGAACAAAGAATTCACAAAAGCTTACAGATCTTTGCAGATTGCCAGGAGAAGCTGTAGAAACCTTTGTGAACTTTCTTAATTAAAAGTGAAGAAATTTCTTGAGGTCTGCCACCACTGATAATGTTGTTGATTGACCTGGTTGAGGTAATCGCGTGTTCGCAAGAGTCTGTCTATATGTTTTCCCTGGTTTGACTTTTTGTTGGATAAGCAGGTGTTTTGTCATTATTATTATCTAGTTAACATGGACCCCAAGCTCTTTCTGTAAATTTGATTTTTTTCTCTCTTCCTTTCCTGGTTCTCCAGTGTCTTTCATGATGTCTGCTGTCATTTCCTGGCAGTGTGATTAATGGAGTGTGGGTTTCTTGCTTTTACTGTGTTTTGCTCTTCAATAGTGCACATTTCAGAAAATCTGTCAGCTCTGTTTCCAGTGATATAAATCCAATGATTGGGTTTTGCATCATGCTGTCAGACCAATATATCATTGCTGTTGTGCATAGGGGGGTTCAAATCGGTAGAATATTTTCTCTTCGTTTCAAGGATTCTGCACCACAATCTGAATAGAGGTATAAATATGGTAATATATATGCCTGAATATATATCACATTTAAGACAATTTAGTGCACGTTTCTATTTCAAATGGCGAAGAAACTAAAACTCCTGTGTAAGCTAATAATATATGCAAAGAAGATGTCTGATGAACACACTATTATGAGTGGATTTGTGTTAACGATTATCAACATCAAAAAGTCAGTAGTATATGCTCAGTTTTGCGTTCCAAGGGAAGGCATTGACACTTGAAACTGCCAGAATTTTCCTTGGACACAATTTCAGGTTGAAATGACTCCTCTCGAATTAATCCCATCATGCAGCATGTATCTGCAGGGTTCAACTAAAATTGTGAATGAAATCTCTACCTTACACATCTGCAGTGATTTTGTGTAGAATACCTTCCTTCCTCACATTATGATGTTGCCACACTGCACTCTTTTTATTAATTACATTAATCTGACTGTTGATGCATGTAAAGAAACAGTCTGTTAATTTGTTTAGGCAAACCATAATACATTGTAAGGTAAGAGTACCTGTACATGCCGGATCGCATTGATATTTGCTTAGGAATATAAGAAGTTACCTCTGAACCCAGTCTGAAGTGGCCAAATAAATAATGACACAGTCCTTCAGAACCAAATAGCCACCTACACCACAAGGGCGGAGCACAAAACTACATGCTAAGTGCCTGTCAATGGGGTTAAATTACCCCCATCAGTAGCTGAATCTGGCAGACCCTAGTGGTGTCCTTTGCCATGTGGCACTGATGCCAGATACAGACTTGCTCTTCATACTTTAAAAATATAACCACTTACCTTGCACTCGCTGCATTGCCGACTCTGCAATGCAGAGAGCGCAAGGTAAGTGGTTTTCTTTCTTTTTTTTAATTTAATTTTACCTATCTCGTCTTCTGTTGACTTCTTCTCGCCTCACCACTATACCACTCTTACCTATGCCAGCCGCCACTGGAGTAGTAACCCTAATGCTTAGAAACATAAACTGCTTAAAAATTCATAGATAATATGCTAATGCACATTGTATTCGTGATCACTTATATATACATTTTACACGTTGCACTTGTCTAGGATTGATCATGGACTGTAGCTATGAAGTCATACACTTAATAAACACACACAAACCCCCATGCTGTAGTTGTTTGAATCTTCTTCAAAGCATGGAACAATCTTTTAATCCCTTGATGTTCATCAATGATTGGATACATGGATAATTATGTCCAACTAAGCTTAGTTTAGGTGCAAAAAGTTTTTAATTTGTGCATGGATATTCCCTGTTCTGATGCAAGACTGTATTTGCAAACATAGACATTCTCCTTGAACAAATTTACTTTTAGTGGTGGGGTCATGAGTGTAATTATTTCACCATACCAGCAAAAGTGAGTGAGCACTATCAAGTCCGTAAATATATAGGTACTCACCAACAATGTACATGTAGATCCCATCACAGGAAAGGTACCCATTTAAGAATCAGAGTAAGTGTGTTTCAAGGGAGGTAATAGGTAGGAAATATGGATGAATGAAAACAGATTTCGTCATTGTAAAAATAATTTCTTTGTAACTTACTATGAGAACTCTAATGGAAACATCATAAGATCTAACGACATCACCCCTCCCATTATTTCCAATCTCTGACTCTCCTAATCCCCACTCTCCGCTACCTCCCCTATCCCCACTACCCTCACCCTCCCCGATACCCATATCCTGCCACGGATAACACCCACCACGACACGGCTACTCTATCTAGTCAGATTATAGCCCTAGCCAGCAAATACCCCCTCATTATCCACTACCCCACTCCCAGCCTCACACATATACCCTCCACACTGCCCCACAGACATCAGACCCCTCAGCAATACTACTCCCAACCCTCCCAGCTCGCCAACTCTTTCCCATCCTCCCTATCACCCTACGGAACAAGACTCACTCCTTACCCAGTCCTACCTCACATCTAGGAAACTTCCAAAACGTCATATTGGAAATCAAAAGCATCCTACTACTCGCCGAAAGAATCTCTATCCAAACTTACGCATCTTCAACAGTCTCTATCTGAAGTCAACAACATGATAAAAACTATTCCACTGCCTCTGACCAATCGACACTTACGCACCCGCAAACCATCCCACTGCCTAACGGAACTAGAAATCCAAACCCTTGTACTACTTTATGAAAATCCTATGAGCCCCAACACAATTGAAGAAGATCTCAACTACTTAACGGACCTGGGAATCCAAACTCTGCTACTGTCACAAGAATCCCCTGCCTGCCACATCACAAATAATGAAGAAGAATCCTATATTCTCCCAGTCCCTATCAACACAAACACAACATCCCATCCAAAACAAACAGGAATCAACCTGACCAACCTCCAATCCATAACCCACAACACTGCAACCCACGAGCCGACACAAAAATCTCCTCAAAACCGATCTCCTGCCTTCTCCTAAACTGCAGCTAAGCCTTTAAACACGCCTCTGACATTGCTGACCACGTCCTAAACATGAAAACGGACATAACCATCCTCACGGACACATTGCTCAAGGGATCGACCTCCTCATGTCTTGACCTTCTAGTCCCCCCTGACTACAACGAACCTCTTAAAAAGGTTGGAGGACTAGCCTGCATACTTCGATCTGACCTCACCATCTCAAAGTTTCACTCCAAACCCATGGACTCCTGTGAATACCTTGGGATCTCTGCCAAATCATCAGATAACCACTTCCACAAACTTCATTTCCTCTGCCATCCCCCAGGTAACAAAGCAGGATTTACAGACCAACTTATGGAAATCATTACTACACACTCTTCCCCTCATTCCAACGACATTTTTCTCGGCGACTTCAACATCCACTGGGAAAGCCCCCTAGACAAGCAGGTCAACGCCCTCAAAACCTTCCTAGAGGACCACTCTTTGATCCAAGCTATCTCAAAGCCCACTCACTGTTTCTCTGGTTTTACTAAAATGGAAAGTCAGACTATGGTCAAATTAAAATCTGTTTTTGATATAACCTATTTTTGTGTAAAATAAAGAAAGACAGGTCGTGATCACAAGTGTAGGTGCTATTTATACCACCTAATAAATAATTCCATGGGGTACTTTATTTATCTGGTGCGATAAACCCCACCTATTATGAGTTGGTTGGGAATTATTACATGTTGATTTTGATGTTTAACGTGTCAAAATCGGCATGGGACGGTAAATAGTAAAATACTGTATACTGTTGCCTCGTTAAATTTCGGCAGGTTTGTCCTGTCAAAATATATCAGAGGTTAAGCTATTGAGCTCATCTGATAATCGGATGCCTTAAATTCCTATCAACTCGTAATTCCGATTCGTGCATAAACGGGTTTGTGCGCATGTCGGAATATAACGACCAACGCGTAATCAGGGCCTATATTTGTTTACGAATATAAAAATCAATGTGAAAATTGCTCCTCACACTTTGTATATACAGTAATGTGCAGACCAGATGGGTTAGTGGTACAGTGGGTAGGGGAAGAGCAGGGCCATTTATATTTTCTAACCCAGTTCATACTGAAATATCCAAATACTGGGTCTGATTTTCAAAATATTGCATTTGAATTACTATTGTCGTATTTCTGGTCTACTCTGGAGTGAGCCAGAAATACTGCATGAGTATTTCATACCTACTCATAGCAAATAATTGTGAATTGGGCTCAGTATTGGCAAAGAGTCTTATCGCACTCACCTCACCATCCTGAAGAGAGTGAACAGCACAGCCCCCCAAAACCTAGCTATATATGGATAAAGACATGCCATAAGAAAGGAATCAGCATCACGGTGAAAGCAGGATGGGCAAAGACCATCTAAGGGCAGGTATAATTTTTTTGAACTGTGTTGTGATGTAGTATAGAATAGTATAGTATAGACTACACACATAATTGAAATGATTGAATAAATGCGTGCTATAAAGAGAAATATGCCTACATTGCTGTCAGTGAAATAATCACTGTTTATGGGTAATCAGGCAACACAAGTCACATTAACAGGCCACTCTGGCTGATAAAAGGCCCAACACCCAGGAGTTCAGGACTTCTAAATGCAAAATCGCGTTAAGTGGCCAAAAATAATAAGACAAGCGTATTATTTTGGGGCAGCATGGAAGTCTTTGCAAACATCTTTCCAGTAAACAGAAATACTGTAATAATGCAACAAGAGCAATGTTCCTTTTTCCATAAAGCGCCTATAAATAAAAATTTGCCGCCAACGAATAATTGACCAATGGAAAAGTCGCCGCAAATCAGGAACCTCTCCCTTAAACCCTCTCTCACTGCTGACTCCTAAGGCAGTATTTACAAAAAGGGGGTGGTGATGAACAGAGTGTCTGAGTTAAACAGACCACTCTTACCAAGTCCAAAGATCAGGGCTTGATCCATCACCGTTATTTATCTCACTGCCCCATCCCAGCTCAGAACCTGGCTATATGCAAATCAGTCTGTCCCTGGCCCAGTGCATCATGGGAACAGGGCAGACTAAACTACCAAGCCAATTCTTCACCAGAAAGGAGACAAGCTACCGGGGACCGGTTTCTGGCATTTCAGCCTTCTTCGGCCCGGCTTGCTTGAATCCTGATGGAGCAGTGAGAAAGGGACTCATGTCTGAGTATACCCTGCCACACCTATAGTGGCCAAAAACGATTTACAAAAAGGGGGTATCCTAAGGCAGTATTGTCACTCAGAGAGTGAAGTGGAGAACAGCGCTTGGAAGACCACTCATCAGCGCTAGTTTATGAGGGGCAATTTAATGTGCAGACCTAAGAGTCTTTCTTTACATAATATTATTTTCAGGTTATACAAGAATGCTATTGCCCGTCCTGCCCTTACATGAGGATGAAGTACAAAATCAGTGAGAAATAAAATGGTGACCCAGTAATGTAATTAGAAGTCATAGTCTGATATACCAACTTCCCATCAGGTACATTTCTCACCTCTCTAATTACTCAGGGATATTTGCCAGCACATATGAACTTAAGTATAATGGCATGCAACTTAAAAAAAAATGCTCCAGTAAGGTTGACATTAATGTTCAGAAAAAAGTCTAAAAGTTGGAAAGGTCATTCTCAACTCTGTTATTTCACAATTCTTTTGTTCACAATTTAAGACGTATTTGCTTTACTTAAACTTTTTCTTGGTTCATTCTTATATGAATTTTCTTTTTAGGGGCAGTCTTAGTGCCAAGGTGGTTTTGGTGATTCTCAGACTATATAAATGCCTCACTTACTTTACGGGTGCAGAGTGGGCAACATTATTTTGACTCCTTGCAACGACTATAGGACCGGAAACGATCCCATTAATCTGGACACAACTGACTGATATATTAATCTTCCCAATCTCAAGAAATATATGTCTACTCCTGTCCAGCAAAATATTTTAAGGAACAATGGACTCTCAACAAAGTCAAATCCCTTTTCTGTATCTAAAAAAACTTCTGTTGCCTGAAGGTCTGGCTGTCAAGCAACACCAAAAGATGGACAAATAGCATAAATCTGTTGGCAAGAACTGTTGCCAGGATTGTGTTATCCATGAAGATCATAGATAGGTGTCAAAAAGAAGAGCCAATCGCACTATCTTTTTGGGGTTTTGGTAACAACATGAGCAGTAGGAAAAATAATTCCATCAGCCAACAACTCTTTAAGTAACACCAGCAGTTGTGAAGGCAACAGAGCTACATACTGTCTATAAGAAGTCAGCTATTATCCAGTCAGTACATGGTGCATTTTCTCCCAAAAAACCTTCAAGGGCTGTTAATGAGCTAACAAGTTTAATTCTGACAGTGTCTCCCTGGTGGCATTGTCGATCCAAGCAAGAGCCCCATCACTCTCATCCAAGAATTGACTTATTTGAGACACAGACATTCTTATTTTGGGCTGATGCTACTCCAAGTAGTAATTAACGTAAGCATATAATACAGCCCCACCCTCAAACTGGAGCAAATATCTGATGTACGGATACCATATACAATAGTTCTGTTTCTCAATTTCCTGAGAATCCACACCAAGGCTCTGTAAGGCTTCTCTTGTTCACGATTCTTTCTGACTCTAGTATTAGTACCTAAACAGTTGACTTCTGCTCTGCGAACTACAGGGGCGTAACAAACACCCCCGCAGCCCATGCAGTGCGGGGGGCCCCCAGTGTCCAGTACATGAAGGGGGCCCCTCAGCTTATCTGCAGAGAGTTGTGACAGAGACAGGCTCGGAAGCAGAAGCTGCAGTCTGCAGCCTGCTCTGAGCCCCTCGCTGACCCAGGGCTGAGGAGAAACAATGTTTCTCTTCAGTTAGAGCGCGCCAGGCCCCTGACAGGGTGGGGGCTCTCGAAGAGAGAGTATTCCACGCGGAGCACTGCTCGAGGGTCTGAGAAGGGATGAGGCAGCACAATGCTGACTGGGCAGGAAAATGTTTGCACCTCCATGGCATGAACAGGAGAGAGCTGTGGGTAGGGCTGGGTTGGCAGAGGAGCAGGGGAGTTGTAAATTCAGGGAAGGTGGGTGGGGGGAGGGGTGTTACTGGCGATCATCATGCTTTGCCTGCTGCAGGGTCTGTCCAAAGCCAAAGGACCGTCTTCTTGCTGCTGCTCTGAGCAGTGGGGGGTGCAGGGCCAGCAGCAAAGAGGTGAGAGTGGACAGGAGCAGATGAGATGGGTGCCTGCCAACCCCATCTCATTTTTGTGGGGAATAACGACGTTTCTATAACTATGCTTACAATTCATTGTTTGTAATCAAGGTGTGTTGTCCAGGTGTGGATCACCATCTATCCGTACATGAGGGAAAGCGCCAGGCAATTGCTCCGTGCAGGGCAATGCTTCTCTTTACTGCCATTTTCCTTTTAAGGGGTTCCGTTTGAAGATGTTAGAGATTTGACGAGGCAAGTCATAAAGCTGTTCTTCCTGTGAAATTTAGGAATCTGCACAGTGCTCTTAGGGGCTGTCCTTGAGCCGTCCGGAAGTGTAAATGCACTGGTTGCAGTTGCCCAAAGTGCAGAAGGTACAGTGGCACCAGGCCCAGCAGTGGGAGGGTCCACTCTACCGCTGTTAAAGCTGGGTTTTACTCCCATGCCTGACGGTGGGGGCAATTCCTTGCTTGCGTTAAGGCACATGGAACCCTTGCTGCTCTACTGCAAATGCACATACAGTGACTTGAAACAGTGCATAACATTGAGAATCCATGAATGGTACAGTTATTATTTTAAGTATTTACATCTCCTGAAGAGTGGTGGTGATGGGACTATATCATTCTGCCTAAGATCACACTGTGTTTCCAAGTAGGGGAGTCGTGATTAAAAAAAAAACTCCATTAATTTAACAGTCAGCGTCCTGCAAGTCCTCAACTGACTTTTTAAGGCAAAGACATTGGATTGCCTTACCTTGTCAGCTAAATCGAATCCCCATTGCAATTATAGGGAAAGTAAAAAACAGTCACGTATTTTGTCCCATTATAACCGCCTTTTTCTATTTGTCCCATTTGGGAGATAAAGCGATGAATCCATTTGCTCAGGTTCACACATGGGTAAAGCGTGTAAAAGGATTGACTTCCTGGCTGCCGGTTTCCACAGTCTGCACTTAGCCACTGAATTGCATCTGACTGACTGTGACCTATCTGCTGCTGGGTGACTCTAGTGGACAATGGTCCACTATGTTGAATGTGTTGCAGATGTTTTTCTGCTGAACAGGGACCATTGCTGTCTGTACATTAGGGTGCAGATACACCCCTTCCAACTTACCCAACCCCCCTTTGCAGTTTCCTATGCAGGAGGCGGGTCCCGCTGGTGAGCTAAGGAATGGCAAATTATGAGGCACAGTCTTTGGCAGGGCTTTCTTGCCATGAATCCCATCTGTATGTAAAATGCAAAGCTTTATAAAGTATGCACATTGACTTGCTCCTGTTGAAGAATGTATTAACCAACACTCGCTGATTTAGTCTTAATTGAAGCATCAACATTGTATTAGCACTCATAGAGTAAAGTAGATTGTGTAAAACTACGGGGGAGAGAATGTGGCCTATCGGCTAGGGCGTGCGACCTCAGAGTTGGGGAACTTACTCCAAGTCTCGGCAGGGACGCTCAACATTCTGTGATTCTGAGCAAATTACTTAATCTCCCTGGTGCTCATGTATAGCGCTCTGATACCCTGTCAGGAGATAGGAAAAGCATAGTGGCATGATTTGATGTGATGGGAGAGAAAAAGTTGGAGATAAACATGACAGAAAATAGAAAGAAAAAGGCTGGGATGTGAATGAAGATAAGATAGGATGCTCAGAAATAATGGAATGGAAGCAAGAAGGAGGAAGGAGGTGTGAAAGAGACCAAGCAGTGGATGCACTTTTATCTAAACTGAATGATGAGTGTGCCCGATGTTGTATATCACGATAGGAGTCTGCATCAGGAAACCCACCTAAAATTGGGCAATCTTCCCCGGGTACTGATGGCAGGGACCCTGTAATGAATGGACCACCACCTATGATAGCCTGCAGGCAGACTAAGCCCAACCTTTAACTCCACCATCCAGTGTTACTTATAATGGCTGTATTGGTGACAGTGGCGTAACAATACCCCCACCTCCCCTGCAGTATGGAGGGTCGCAGGCCTGAGAGCTCTTGACTGGCACAGAGACTGGGGGGCCCCCTCCATGTACTTTGCAGGGGGGCCCCCTCAAGTTTCGTTACGCCACTGATGGTACAGTTATTATTTTAAGTATTTACATCTCCTGAAGAGTGGTGGTGATGGGACTATATCATTCTGCCTAAGATCACACTGTGTTTCCAAGTAGGGGAGTCGTGATTAAAAAAAAAACTCCATTAATTTAACAGTCAGCGTCCTGCAAGTCCTCAACTGACTTTTTAAGGCAAAGACATTGGATTGCCTTACCTTGTCAGCTAAATCGAATCCCCATTGCAATTATAGGGAAAGTAAAAAACAGTCACGTATTTTGTCCCATTATAACCGCCTTTTTCTATTTGTCCCATTTGGGAGATAAAGCGATGAATCCATTTGCTCAGGTTCACACATGGGTAAAGCGTGTAAAAGGATTGACTTCCTGGCTGCCGGTTTCCACAGTCTGCACTTAGCCACTGAATTGCATCTGACTGACTGTGACCTATCTGCTGCTGGGTGACTCTAGTGGACAATGGTCCACTATGTTGAATGTGTTGCAGATGTTTTTCTGCTGAACAGGGACCATTGCTGTCTGTACATTAGGGTGCAGATACACCCCTTCCAACTTACCCAACCCCCCTTTGCAGTTTCCTATGCAGGAGGCGGGTCCCGCTGGTGAGCTAAGGAATGGCAAATTATGAGGCACAGTCTTTGGCAGGGCTTTCTTGCCATGAATCCCATCTGTATGTAAAATGCAAAGCTTTATAAAGTATGCACATTGACTTGCTCCTGTTGAAGAATGTATTAACCAACACTCGCTGATTTAGTCTTAATTGAAGCATCAACATTGTATTAGCACTCATAGAGTAAAGTAGATTGTGTAAAACTACGGGGGAGAGAATGTGGCCTATCGGCTAGGGCGTGCGACCTCAGAGTTGGGGAACTTACTCCAAGTCTCGGCAGGGACGCTCAACATTCTGTGATTCTGAGCAAATTACTTAATCTCCCTGGTGCTCATGTATAGCGCTCTGATACCCTGTCAGGAGATAGGAAAAGCATAGTGGCATGATTTGATGTGATGGGAGAGAAAAAGTTGGAGATAAACATGACAGAAAATAGAAAGAAAAAGGCTGGGATGTGAATGAAGATAAGATAGGATGCTCAGAAATAATGGAATGGAAGCAAGAAGGAGGAAGGAGGTGTGAAAGAGACCAAGCAGTGGATGCACTTTTATCTAAACTGAATGATGAGTGTGCCCGATGTTGTATATCACGATAGGAGTCTGCATCAGGAAACCCACCTAAAATTGGGCAATCTTCCCCGGGTACTGATGGCAGGGACCCTGTAATGAATGGACCACCACCTATGATAGCCTGCAGGCAGACTAAGCCCAACCTTTAACTCCACCATCCAGTGTTACTTATAATGGCTGTATTGGTGACAGTGGCGTAACAATACCCCCACCTCCCCTGCAGTATGGAGGGTCGCAGGCCTGAGAGCTCTTGACTGGCACAGAGACTGGGGGGCCCCCTCCATGTACTTTGCAGGGGGGCCCCCTCAAGTTTCGTTACGCCACTGATGGTACAGTTATTATTTTAAGTATTTACATCTCCTGAAGAGTGGTGGTGATGGGACTATATCATTCTGCCTAAGATCACACTGTGTTTCCAAGTAGGGGAGTCGTGATTAAAAAAAAAACTCCATTAATTTAACAGTCAGCGTCCTGCAAGTCCTCAACTGACTTTTTAAGGCAAAGACATTGGATTGCCTTACCTTGTCAGCTAAATCGAATCCCCATTGCAATTATAGGGAAAGTAAAAAACAGTCACGTATTTTGTCCCATTATAACCGCCTTTTTCTATTTGTCCCATTTGGGAGATAAAGCGATGAATCCATTTGCTCAGGTTCACACATGGGTAAAGCGTGTAAAAGGATTGACTTCCTGGCTGCCGGTTTCCACAGTCTGCACTTAGCCACTGAATTGCATCTGACTGACTGTGACCTATCTGCTGCTGGGTGACTCTAGTGGACAATGGTCCACTATGTTGAATGTGTTGCAGATGTTTTTCTGCTGAACAGGGACCATTGCTGTCTGTACATTAGGGTGCAGATACACCCCTTCCAACTTACCCAACCCCCCTTTGCAGTTTCCTATGCAGGAGGCGGGTCCCGCTGGTGAGCTAAGGAATGGCAAATTATGAGGCACAGTCTTTGGCAGGGCTTTCTTGCCATGAATCCCATCTGTATGTAAAATGCAAAGCTTTATAAAGTATGCACATTGACTTGCTCCTGTTGAAGAATGTATTAACCAACACTCGCTGATTTAGTCTTAATTGAAGCATCAACATTGTATTAGCACTCATAGAGTAAAGTAGATTGTGTAAAACTACGGGGGAGAGAATGTGGCCTATCGGCTAGGGCGTGCGACCTCAGAGTTGGGGAACTTACTCCAAGTCTCGGCAGGGACGCTCAACATTCTGTGATTCTGAGCAAATTACTTAATCTCCCTGGTGCTCATGTAAAGCGCTCTGATACCCTGTCAGGAGATAGGAAAAGCATAGTGGCATGATTTGATGTGATGGGAGAGAAAAAGTTGGAGATAAACATGACAGAAAATAGAAAGAAAAAGGCTGGGATGTGAATGAAGATAAGATAGGATGCTCAGAAATAATGGAATGGAAGCAAGAAGGAGGAAGGAGGTGTGAAAGAGACCAAGCAGTGGATGCACTTTTATCTAAACTGAATGATGAGTGTGCCCGATGTTGTATATCACGATAGGAGTCTGCATCAGGAAACCCACCTAAAATTGGGCAATCTTCCCCGGGTACTGATGGCAGGTACCCTGTAATGAATGGACCACCACCTATGATAGCCTGTAGGCAGACTAAGCCCAACCTTTAACTCCACCATCCAGTGTTACTTATAATGGCTGTATTGGTGACAGTGGCGTAACAATAACCCCACCTCCCCTGCAGTATGGAGGGTCGCAGGCCTGAGAGCTCTTGACTGGCACAGAGACTGGGGGGCCCCCTCCATGTACTTTGCAGGGTGGCCCCCTCAAGTTTCGTTACGCCACTGGCGAACTACCCCAAGCAAACAAGTGTAGGTTCAATGCCCATTAGTAATTTGGGATCATTGGTAGACTTAGAATCAACCTCCAGACAGGCCAGTGTGAGCTCAAGCTAGGTCAACTGTTGTCTGATGTGTTATAGAACTCCTTTATCTTAAACCATCCTAAACTAACCGTAGAGGAGTACCCTGGAAGTCTCCTGAGATCATGGTCACCTTGAAGTCTGAGACAAGATGATTCTTAAAGAAATATGAAATGGATTCTCAGTGTTCAGTTTCATAGCTAAGATCTAATAGGAAGTTGGAACAAAACCCCTAGGTGCATGCCTTTTTCACATTGTCTGGGATCCTGACTGTTAGTGATTTAGACGAGTGGTCGCCTAACATTTTTGGGCATATATATATATGAATTGATAACAAGGTCAGTGAGGCACCTGAAAATTAAACAGTAGTCATTGTAAAACAAGGTGTCATACTTTGATGAATGAAAGTGATGTGTCTCTCAGTCCTGTGCAGGTGGCACGAAATATCTTTATTACTGAACATGTCTACCATTTGCCATATCACCCTGGTAGATGAAGAGAAAGCTCGATATCGTATTAGTCCTGCCCTTCACTAAGTCAAAGGTAGTATTAAAGTGACCAATTAAAATTAAATTGCTAATGTTATACTGTGAACACCATTACAAGAGCAATGTTTTAATCATATATTTTCACAAGTACCAAGACTGTCTCACATATTTTCTCCACAATGATAAGGAAGCTGCCCCCTGCACTGTCTTCAAAATAATGTTAAAAATAAGACTTTTTTGTCAATGTGGCAATTCCCTTAGTGTTGGAATGGATGCACACTAGCAATGAAACAACTATTCTGGAGGTAGTAAATGAGAGCTGGGCCTCCCGGACAATAACTACACCGGCTTTATGCCCTAACATATTCCATCTGAGCTGCTGAACAGTTGCATGACTGCCTTCATTCACCATTATCACCTTGGGTGCTAACAGAGTTTCCCCTCCTGCGCGGAAATTTTCATTTTTCCATTGTTCATGACGAGTTGACCTTGTCATCAGCACAGCTCAACCAGTGCATCATGACGAGTTCACCTTGTCATTAGCATCCAAGATAACAGTACTGGACCACATAGAAAATGTAGCATAGGTAGCCATGCAGTGTCACACATATATCCTGAATTGAATGTGCCAATTACAAATTAAACTGTCACCAACTTGCACTAAACACCAACTCCTGGGGCATCCAGACCACCCCACTACAACACAAAGGTAAAATCAAGAGTGCTACATACATGGTGGCCATTTGCTAGAGCACTGCAGCCAGAATCCTAGGTATGAACATCAGTACTCATGAAGTGTAATATCATATTCTCCAAGTACATTCTCACAAGTCGAATAGTCTAGAACATGTCCGGCCAGAACCCTCATTCACACAATTGTGGACCTGGCTGATTGTAGGTAATTCCTGGGAAAGGGTAGTACCCATGACAAAATACTGCCCTTTGGCACAATGAAGGTAATTATGGGCATATGGGAGGCACCCGTAAGATATATATTTTTTAAATGGGGTCAACACATGAGGAACATCAGATTTATTGTACTTGGATAGTTAGTGAGTGACCTTTCAGAGCCAATTTTAGAATCTTTATGTGAAATTTGTGATTTAACCCCTTCCGCGCGGATGACAAAGCCAGCTCGTCATGGGCGTTACCTGCGCTACGCGCATGACGAGCTGGCTTTGTCACGTAACCCGCGATTTTTGAAAATCCAGCGCACAGCGGGAAAACGCGGTAGCGCAGAAGCAGTTAAATGCACTATTTAACCTAATTTTTCAAACTTTATTCAGAGTAGATACAAAACACTCCCAAGAACCTTCCTAAAAGAAGTTGGCACACTCACTAAATTAGGGTTAGGTATTTACATTTTAAGTGTGGTGGACGACCCTTTAATGTCATCTGCATAGTGTAGAGGGCATCAACAGGTCATCCTACGCAGCTGAAAAATAAGTGCATCTGGTGAAAACAGTGGAAGCATCTTGTTTTCAGAAATCAAACTCTGTACTTTGTGGCTGGAGTTTTATCTTGTTTGCTTTGCTACAAAGCAAATGCACACAAAACAAAAGTGAAAGTAAAGTCTGCTACTGATTAGCACATGGCTGAGCGTTTTCCTGGACTTGGTAGGGATCCACTTGAAAAATCTCCGAGGTAGGCAGAGTGTGTGGAAGCAGGAGGATGAAACAGTGCTGATTTAGCAGTTCATTGACAGCGAGGAGTCCAGCATGATGCTGAGGTTTTGTGAGTGGTTTGCGGGTGTGGGAGAGGGGGTTCAGAGTGTTGTGGCCCACTAGGAGTCATCCCAGGTGAATGGGATGGAGCCCAGGTGAGGACTTCAGTCATGTCTGAGTTGAGCTTGAGGCAGCTGTCCTTCATCCAGATGGCGACTGCCTTCAACCTGTTGTGGAAGTTGCTTTTGGTGGGCGTGGGTTCATCTGTGAGCGAGAGAATCAGCTGGGTGTTCTCAGCATAGAAGACAATGTTGAGTCTGTGGCTTCTGACAATGGCTGTGAGTGGGGCCATGTAGATGTTGAAGAGGGAGGGGCTTAGGGAGGATCCCTGAGGCACTCTACAGCTGATCTTTGTGGGTTCCGAGTAAAACTGTGGACATCTGACCCTCTATGTTCAGCCAGTGAGGAAGGAGCTGATCCATTCTAGGGCTTTGTCGTGAATGCTAAAATTGTTGAGTCTTGCGCAGAGGGTGTGTTGGGAGACGTTGTTGAAAGCAGCTGAGAGGTCCAGGAGGATGAGTGCTGCAGTTTCACCTCGGTTGAGGAGGATGTGGATGTCGTCTGTAGCAGTGAGGAGAAAGTTCTTGGTGCTGTGCTTGCTTCTGAAGCCCGATTGGAAGAAGTCCAGGATCTGGTTTGTTTCGATGAACTTCCAAGAATTGGTATTGATGGCCTTCTCAGTGGCTTTGGCTGGGAAGGGAACTAGAGAGATGGGTCTGTAGTTCTTGAGATCCATCGGGTCAACAGAGGGTTTCTTCAGGAGGGGGTTGATCTCTGGGTGTTTCCAGTCTTCTGGGAAGGTGGCTGACTCAGGGAGCTGTTGATGGTACAGCAGAGTTTGGGGGGCAATGGTGCTGCTGGCTCTGTTGAAGATGTGTTGAGGGCAGGGAGGGGTCTCCGGAGCTGATACTCTTCATGATCCCCAGGCTGTGGGGGCAATTGGCAAGCTTACTGGAAACCAGCGCTTAGAAACAAAAGGAATAGGGAGCACCCAACCCTGTCATAGTGCCCCAGCCTAAAGGGAGCAACACAATGTTTTTGTCTCCTCATGAGTCAAGAGGTGGCTTTACTTACAATCTACTTCCCCAGTGGGGTAGAAAGCCAACTAGACAACCGGGAAATTGTTGTTTTTTTTTTAAATAAGAAAAAGGTATGGTGGAGGAAGAATCTGGCATAGGGTCATTCCCTTACCACAAAGGGGGGAATACAGTCTTCCTCTCTTCTCTGGGTGGCAGATTGAGGGTTTCCCCCAATCTGCTCCCTGTTGGAGGTAGAAAGCTTACTAGACCTTGGATTTTCAGGCAAACCTTTTTGGAAGGGGTAAGACGGCCCACCCTAGCACAAGGCTGTGCCCTTACCCCAAAAGGGACAACACAGTTTTTCTACACTTTGGGGCAGATGGGGGTTTTAGAAAGCCCTCTGGACACCAGAGATTTCAAAATCACACAAGAAATGGAGACAACACAGTTTTTCCACTCATGAGGAGCAGATAATCAGCTTGTCTGACTTTGTGTCCATGTGATACTGTAACCCCACCCAACAATAGGGATTTTAAAATGGCACCTAAAAAAAAAAAAGAAAAAGGGTGGCCCACCTTGGCATTGGGCCATTTCCCCACTCAAGATGGAACAATAGTCTTTCTGCTTGCTCTTTGTGGCACAGATTGGATTTTTCTCTGAATTTGGAGATTGCGCCTATTCTGCCCCCCGGTGAGCAGAAAGCCCACTACCACAACGGGCATTCAAGGTCCAAAAAAAGAGTGAGCCCAATAGTCTGTTTGCCTACCAACACAGAGTTTATTGGGGGCTTACCACAATTCTGCCCATAGGGGGCAGGGGAAAACCCACTAGACTCCAGGGATATCTTTTTTGTCTTAGTTAAACAAATTAAATTGGATGGCGGAGGAGCGTCGCCCCACTGTTTTGAGCAATAAAGTAAAAGAAATATAAAATGATAATAACATTGAGCTATTATCATTTTATGTTTCCTTTGCTGATGGGCAGGTGGGTGGGGCTGCTCTGCTCTCGGAGCAGGGCAGGGGAGGAGTGGTTTGCCAACTCCTAAATACGCAATATCTGTTTGGTCGGCCCTCTTGAGCTGCTCAAACCAGTCATGCACACTTTCCCCGTTCTTCATGCAGGCTGCATTACAGTCTGCGTGGAGAACAAGCCCAGGCCCCAATGTCCTGGTTGAGCATCAAACTAGAACGCTCAAAACTAATCATAACACTGCATTGTAGCGTTGTAATTGGTCAGGGGAACCTGGGTGCTTACCAATAGTGTTGTGATTGGCCAGGGGAGCTTTTTCTGTGTTTCCTGTGCCTCTGTCTGTTGAGGAGAGCAGGAACAGAGATGCGGGACCGACGCAGCAAGGTAAGTGTTGCTTTTATTTTTGTATTTTTTTACTGTTTCCCCTCACCTCTTCAAGTTCCCACACCCGCCCTGCCAACCGCGAATAATGCCGGCCTCCACTGTTTGCTTACCCCCTACCCTTAATGACCCAACAATCTTTCTGCTGACTTGAGGTGCAGAGCATCCCTATCCCCATTGCAAGCAAAAGGAAATGTGGATCCTTTTGGGCACAGTTTATACATATGAACCAGCATAATGGGGATAAGTCCAAGTCAGGGCGTAACACAGGCCCCCGCAGCGCCCGCGTTGCGGGGGGGCCTCGCACTCCAGAGGCCCCACGGGGTCCCTTCACTTACTTCATCTGGTATTGAATGGTTATAGTGCGTGGTGCGCACGGCAGCTTTAATCAATTAATAGCGCGCACGGCATGCATGCATGCCTGGGCCCCCGCCGGGCCTCATAAGGTAATAATGATTAAATGGTGAACAATTTGCGCAACAACAACTGCTGCACAGTGCTCATGCGCGCTGAGGGCCCCACCCGGGCCCCCTGAGGCTCTTAATAAATGGTGCCCGGCGCTAGCTGGGGCCCCTGAGGCTTTTAAGAAATGGAGTGCGGCCCCAGCCGAGGCCTCTGAGGCTCTCTATAACAAATTTGCGAGCGGGCGGCGCGCAGTTGCTTCCCGGACACAGGTGTGCGCTCTTCAGGGTGGGGGCAGAGCTGTTGACCAATGCCGTGATCTGAATTTGTCTGACTTCAGACATGCGTATTGTGCACTCGCATTTAAAAGTGCGCGTGAGGCATGCCAAGAAGAAGACCCAGCCACGCAGCCGCTGCTAAACCGGACTGTCGAAGTCCGCCACCGAAGGCCATAATTTACATTAATTTATTAGGCCTCCCCCGGCCCCTGCCTGGCTAACCTTGCCCTGCCCCTGCCCTGCTGCCTGGCCGTCCTGCTCGCGCCTAACTGAAGTAAGCCCAGCCCCAGCCTTCTGGTCAGGTGAGTCCGAGTGCGAGCCTTGTAGCAGGAATGTCTGTGGGTGGTGTGGCTACCGGCTCTGCTTGGATGAGAGGTACGGGGTGTAGAGATATGTGCGAGATTTGTGAAAGCTTTGAGACGTGTGAGCTGTGACCATGAAGTCCGTGCAGGGAAAGGTGCAGGATAGCGAGGGTCAGGAAGGGCTCTAGGTTGGGAGAGAGTGGGCATGTAGAGGCGCGGGCAGGGAGATAGTAGAGGTCAGAGAGGTGCAGCCTGAGAAAGGTATGGAGAAGGAGTCATGCAGACTGTGAAGGGAATGGGCTGACAGAGTGCAGACTAAGAAAGGAATGGCCAGGGAGAAGTGCAGACAGCGATAGAAGACGTGTGGGCAGGGACAGCTGCTGAGTGGTGCAGGCTGGGAAGAACTGGTGACAGGGACAGACAGACTGTGTAGGTCGGCAGCTGGCTGAAAAAGATGTGGGTAGGGAGATGACGTTTAAGCAAGGGATGAGCAGGGAGTGGTACGACAAGAGAGTTACAGGCAAAAGACGTGCAATGGAATGAGCAAACTGCATATTCAGAAAAGAAATGGGCCGCCTCGGTAATGCGGGAATAACGGGCTCAGCACTAGCCTGGTTATCATCATATCTGGATAACAGACAACAGGCAGTAACATTACCACCGTTCCGCTCTGCCATACGCCAGGTGAACCAGGGTGTCCCCCAGGGTTCGGCGATAAGTCCGATTCTTTTTAATCTGTACCTCCGCCCCCTTATACAACTTATAAGATCTTTCGGTATTCAAGTCATCAACTATGCCGATGATACCCAATTGATTTTTTCTTTTGAGGGTTCAGAGGCAGTGTCGAGGGACACCTTCCATCAGTGTATGTCGGCCACAGCAGAGTGGTTGCAAGCCAATTCACTCCAATTTAATGGCGCAAAGACGGAGATATTGCACTGCTCTTCTGACCGACTCCCTCGCCCATTGCCGGAAGACTTCTGGCCTAGCTCCATTCCAGGCTCGGTGGAGGCAGCAGACTCGGCCCGCAATCTGGGAGTCATGTTCGAGTCGAACCTGCAATTGGACGTCTCGGTGAACAGGACTGTTGGGACATGTATGGGCCTGCTCTGTGCTCTACGGAAGATACTGCAGCTTCTCCCGCGGGAAGCCAGAGTAGAAGTAGTGCGTAGTACCATCCTCAGTAGGTTAGACTACTGCAACGCACTACTTCTAGGAGCCCCAAAGGTTTTGATCCATAAATTACAGAGGGTTCAAAACATGGCGGCTAAACTAGCCCTATCCCTGCCTCGCTCGGCTTCTTCTGCCGGAGCCCTGGCAATCTTACATTGGTTACCGGTCCAGCAGAGGATCTCCTATAAGGCTTTGTGCCTGGTTTTTGGAGCACTGCACGGTCAAGGACCAATACCATTGCAAAATCTCTTTTCGTGGTATCAGGCTGCCAGACCTCTGAGATCCGCCTCAGCGTTCTTGGTGAAAATCCCAAGAATAAACAGAGTGAGAATGGGCGGCCGCGCCTTCAGTTTTACGGCCGCCACAATGTGGAACACTCTACCTCTAACACTGAGGAGCAGTCAAAATTTGATTCTATTTAAAAAGGACCTTAAAACCTTTCTCTTCCCTAGAGCAGAATAAATGGTAGAACAGATGGTGGAACTGATCTCAGCGCCAGGATACCCGCTGGGTGACAGCCGCGCTTAATAAGCATTAAAATACATACAAATACAAATACATACAATTAATAAATGACTAAAACACGTTATTGTTGAAATGTATCAGATACGTAGAGGGTGATGCTTCGAGGTATGCAAGCCTCGTTAGCAGGGTTTCCACATAAGCTGGAATACAAAACTATGGGGCAGATGTAATTAGGCTTTTACCGCTCGGTAACGGCCGAAATCGGCTGTTACCGACCGGTAAAAGCCTTTTCCTATGTAGAAGGCTTTTTTACCGATTCGGTAAATAACGAATCGGTAAATAACGAATCGATATTTACCGAATCATTATTTACCGATTCAGTGTTTACCGAATCGGTAAATGAGATGTAGGAAGCACTTAAAAAAGTGCTTCTGGGCTTTAAGAATTCATTATTTACCACCAACTATTAGTTGGTGGTAAATAAGGAATTCCTATGTAAATGCATAAATGTGCGTTTACACCTGTGCCATGTGACAGACATACATGCCCTTAGGGCATGTATGTATGCCACATGTGCACACCAGCACTAATCAGGGGTGCAACAGGGTGTCAAAGTGACACCCTGCCACCCTTGACTTTTTCCCAATGTTACCGAATCGGTAATTACCGATTCGGTAATTGATATTCATTCCTATGGGTCTCCAGGCCCATAGGAATCAATGGCACATACCGAATGGGTAAATACCGATTCGGTAAATACCGAATCTTACCGATTCAGTATTTTTTACCGATTTTTTACCTGCATAGGATTTACCGATTCTAAAATACCGAATCGGTAAAATTCAGTATTTTAAAATCGGTACATCCAATTTACCTACATCTAGCTCTATGTTATTTCTGAGAAAACTTCAAACAAATGGCAGTTTTGGTGCACTTTACATAAGTCGAATTTGCATGCTCCTTTTTTTTTAAATTAAAAAGATGTATGTTTGGCTTTTAATTTTGGTTGAGTAGCAAAATCAAAATGTGGAAATCGCAATGAAATACAGACCAGAAGCCAGCTTCTGATGCATATTTCAGAGATCCTGTGTGTGAGCGTCTTGTCTTAAAACAACACCAACTATTCGGCTTATATCACATCATCAAAAACATTTATTTCAAGCATTTCTTCCCATCATATTGTGGTATCCTCAATTTGCCCTTATTTAGCAACTTCCAGGGTACACCAATTAAGGAAAGATAAACATGGCAGTGTCTTGCTTATCCAGTATGTAGCACCATTACAAGCTAAAGCGAAAATTTCAAATTGGGTGTTGAAGTTTGATGTACTTTATATATCGAAATTCCAAGTGAATCAGTAATTACCGCACCTCCTGTAATTCTCCACTGGTTTATTTCCGCAGCTAAAACCTGGTGAAAACGTGCAGTAAATATTCATGCTTGCATAATTTGACCGTTGTATTTAATCCCCTGTGGTCAAAGATTAATTTCAGAATATTAGACAATTAAGTACCCAATAAATACCTCATAGCATGTTGTCAGAATTTACTGGATACTGTAAATGCCTCTAACCTATCCCAAACCCTTGGAATCGGAGGCTATGTCCCATCTGTGTGATCTCACATCCGGCTCAGACGAGGAGACGTTTCCGTCACCTCCAGGCACACATGTATCATCAGGTCTTTCTGGATTACGTCTGACGCCTGTGGAATAGTCTAAGGTAAGTAATATGCAGTTCGATTGAGTCTCTACCAGAACAGGCGTTAGCTAAGGTAAGTAACTTTTTTGTTGTTCTGCTTGTTTTCTTGTCCTTTGTTTCTTCTCTATTTGGCTTATGAATTCTATGTAGCATTTTACCTTATTTTCTTAAAATACTATTTATCATATTTACTAATGCCCGTTGCACCATAGTTCTCCTTAAATATTTGCATATATAAATATATTATATCTTCGGAAGATGTATCACCACTTCCCAATACTTGAAAACTAAACCTTTATATTTTTTCTTTGTCTTCATTAAAGTTTTAATCTTGTTATATAACATTTTTTGACATCTTTGTATTTTTCCATATTTCAAGTACTTTTTAGTAGTGAAGATAAATATTATACTTCTAAACTTTCATGCTGCTGGTGTTGTTCGTGAACACCTGAACCAGCATCCGAATGATGGATGGTAGGAAGGCTTTTAAAGCTAGGTGGACATTCCACAGCTCCCAACAGGTTTATGTGGAGGCGGTTCTCCGCCAGAGACCATCAACACCTCCATAGGCCCCCTCAGCACCACACTTTGGCTGGGGAGGCACAGATTAAGTACGGAGGGGGCCCCTCCACGTACCCTGCAGGGGGGCCCCCTCAAGTTTTGTTACGCCACTGGTCCAAGTTTGCTGTTATTTGACATGCTGAATTACAGCACTATTCAGACTCATGCTCTCACACTAGGAAAACCTACTAAACTTAATATTGTTTGAAAACACCCAGGGCAGTCCAGGGTGGTGTGACTTGCAACGATCTCATAATGTGGTCTTATCCATAGGGCCCTTCAAACATCAAACTTTGGCAAAAAGCACATAATTTCCTCACATTTCTGTGAGCGAACTGTCCATAATTTGTCGGGATCCATACATTCCTTTTAACTCAGCAGTTCCACACTTCACCCAAATGCATGTTTCCACAGCTACCAACATTGTAAATAAGAGTTGCCTTTGCTGGGTGAAATTTGTGTTTTGGGGTATTTTGGGTCACAAGCGGTAAGTTGGGCCACACAAGCTGGGCACTGTTTTTGCTGGGAAATATATAAGAACACAGAATAATAGAACAATTATTATTAGTGATTGAATATCTTTTAACCCTGGGCGTAGTGTGCGTAGTGGGGCTACGCGAAGCTACGCAAAGTAGGCGAGAAAGTACGCCCACCTGCGCACTTCGCGTAGGCCCACTATGCGCCGCATGCCCCCCTCCCCTACATACCTAATTTTAGTAAATGGGCACTTAAAAATAAATAAAAGGCACTTACCTTGTCCGCGGTGTCCCGGGGCTTCCTCTGCTCGTTCACGCCGCCGTCTTGATAACCAATGCGCATGCGCTGGCGGCCGCGCATGCGCATTTCTCGCGAGAAATCATTACCCCCCTGCTGTCAAGTGTCAAGAATGGAACAGAGTGTAAAAGAAACTCACACAGACCAATGACAGGAGACCGTTGACCCAAAAACCCTCCATGTATCCATAATGTGTATATGTGTGTAAATATGAATGTATGTACTATTTAATGATTTTTATGTATTACAAGATCTTGGTAGACCTCTAAGAAGAGATACTAGCAAGAATAATTACAGGGCAAATTTTCTTCACTTAAGGCTTGTCAAAGGCAGTAGCCAACACAAAATTCCTTCTCTACGAAAGTAATCTGTGACATTTCATGTAGCAAAATATCTTACTGTAGGCTTTAATACAGAGAAATACCAATACATTCTTAAATCCCTATATACTTTAACATATGCTTTTCAAAATCAATATGTCAGCCCTACCGCCTTTATCATCACTTTTCATTACACAACTCGTCCCAGGCATTTGGCAGCTCCGGCGAGAATCGTTTCTTCAGGTCTCCCCTCTACGGATTCCATGAAGCTCTCGTCCCGAGTATCGACGGACGAGAACTCCCTCTGGTCTCTGGCCCATTTGGTGTTTGCTGCATTTCCTACCTGGATCTCTGGAACTCTGTTGCCCTTTAGTGCCTCTTTGCACCGAGGATCACCGTAGCGTTTCGCCGGACCCGCTTCGCGGGTCCCGCAGCGCTCCTCACGCTTGAAGCTGCTGGCCGTGTGGAATCGCTCACAGGAGTAACGTGGGGTACGTGGTAGCGCCGGCGGGGCTGCAAGCTTTCAGGCAGTGACTCCAGCGTCCCCGTGCCCGATCTGATACACCTGGGCTGCTCTCCCCGCTGGCCCCGCCCCCCGCCAACGGAGTAAAAAGCGGGCTCTGTCTCCTGCCCACTGGGACCATTTGGTGTTTGCTGCATTTCCTACCTGGATCTCTGGAACTCTGTTGCCCTTTAGTGCCTCTTTGCACCGAGGATCACCGTAGCGTCTCGCCGGACCCGCTTCGCGGGTCCCGCAGCACTCCTCACGCTTGAAGCTACTGGCCGTGTAGAATCGCTCACAGGAGTAACGTGGGGTACGTGGTAGCGCCGGCGGGCCTGCGAGCTTTCAGGCAGGGACTCCAGCGTCCAGGAGTCCCTGCGTGCCCGATCTGATACACCTGGGCTGCTCTCCCTGCTTGCCCCGCCCCCTCGCCTATCCGCCTATCAGCCTGTTTTACTTTGTTCAAAAGGTGACCAGTGGTACCGCTGCACGGGAGCGCGCTGGGAGAAGCCCGGGACAAGGGCGGGACCGTCTGTGGCCGTCAGGGGCCGAAGGAGGCCGGGCTGGGTCAGCCCTCTGACATTGACCTTAACGGAATATATTGTACCAAGAAAAGTGTTGTGTCAGATCAGTGCCAAACTTTAAGTTTTGTAAAAGGGTTGGTGAGCACAAAGTATGCCTGTATCTCCAAGTAGTATCACTCCGATGACCCCACCGGTCGAGGTTGGGCCTGTAGTTATTGGACCTCTAGATAAATACTTCAACCGGCCCACCCAGGACATCGACAAAGAGATAACACTTGCAGAGAGGCGTGCTGAGCGTAGATTATCTATTGAACTTCTCAAAAATCCTGTAGACAAGCGCTCAGTACAAATCTATCCTGCATTGGTAACGCCCTTATCATCATTAAACCTGCCTGTTGTAGCTGAAATATGTCATGATGTTATAACTAACGAGGAGAACCAGGGTATTGTAGCAGAATCAATATCTTCTTGTGTGAGCCATATTGCCCCTATAATATGTACTTTATTCAGAAAAGGGGGTGGTGATGAACAGAGTGTCTGAATAAAGCAGACCACTCTTACCCAGTCCAAAGATCAGGGCTTGATCCATCATCGTTTTCCTGCTCAGAACTTGGCTATATGCAAATTAGTCTGACCCTGGCCCAGTGCATCATGGGAACAGGGCAGACCAAACTACCAAGCCAATTCTTATGCTGGGAAGGAAACAAGCTACCGGGGACCGGTTTCTGGCATTTCAGCCACCTTCGGCCCAGCTTGCTTGAATCCTGATGGTGCAATGAGCTAGGGACTCACATCTGAGTATACCCTTCCACGCTTATGGTGGACAAAAATTATTCAGAAAAGGGGGTGGTGATGAACAGAGTGTCTGAATAAAGCAGACCACTCTTACCCAGTCCAAAGATCAGGGCTTGATCCATCACCGTTTTTTAGCTTACTGCACTATCCCAGCTCAGAACTTGGCTATATCCAAATTAGTCTGACCCTGGCCCAGTGCATCATGGGAACAGGGCAGACCAAACTACCAAGCCAATTCTTATGCTGGGAAGGAAACAAGCTACCGGGGACCGGTTTCTGGCATTTCAGCCACCTTCGGCCCAGCTTGCTTGAATCCTGATGGTGCAATGAGCTAGGGACTCACATCTGAGTATACCCTTCCACGCTTATGGTGGACAAAAATTATTCAGAAAAGGGGGTGGTGATGAACAGAGTGTCTGAATAAAGCAGACCACTCTTACCCAGTCCAAAGATCAGGGCTTGATCCATCACCGTTTTTTAGCTTACTGCACTATCCCAGCTCAGAACTTGGCTATATCCAAATTAGTCTGACCCTGGCCCAGTGCATCATGGGACCAGGGCAGACCAAACTACCAAGCCAATTCTTATGCTGGGAAGGAAACAAGCTACCGGGGACCGGTTTCTGGCATTTCAGCCGTCTTCGGCCCGGCTTGCTTGAATCCTGATGGTGCAATGAGCTAGGGACTCACATCTGAGTATACCCTTCCACGCTTATGGTGGACAAAAATTATTCAGAAAAGGGGGTGGTGATGAACAGAGTGTCTGAATAAAGCAGACCACTCTTACCCAGTCCAAATATCAGGGCTTGATCCATCACCGTTTTTTAGCTCACTGCACCATCCCAGCTCAGAACTTGGCTATATGCAAATTAGTCTGACCCTGGCCCAGTGCATCATGGGAACAGGGCAGACCAAACTACCAAGCCAATTCTTATGCTGGGAAGGAAACAAGCTACCGGGGACCGGTTTCTGGCATTTCAGCCGTCTTCGGCCCGGCTTGCTTGAATCCTGATGGTGCAATGAGCTAGGGACTCACATCTGAGTATACCCTTCCACGCTTATGGTGGACAAAAATTATTCAGAAAAGGGGGTGGTGATGAACAGAGTGTCTGAATAAAGCAGACCACTCTTACCCAGTCCAAAGATCAGGGCTTGATCCATCACCGTTTTTTAGCTCACTGCACCATCCCAGCTCAGAACTTGGCTATATGCAAATTAGTCTGACCCTGGCCCAGTGCATCATGGGAACAGGGCAGACCAAACTACCAAGCCAATTCTTATGCTGGGAAAGAAACAAGCTACCGGGGACCAGTTTCTGGCATTCCAGCCATCTTCGGCCCGGCTTGCTTGAATCCTGATGGTGCAATGAGCTAGGGACTCACATCTGAGTATACCCTTCCACGCTTATGGTGGACAAAAATTATCCAGAAAAGGGGGTGGTGATGAACAGAGTGTCTGAATAAAGCAGACCACTCTTACCCAGTCCAAAGATCAGGGCTTGATCCATCACCGTTTTTTAGCTCACTGCACCATCCCAGCTCAGAACTTGGCTATATGCAAATTAGTCTGACCCTGGCCCAGTGCATCATGGGAACAGGGCAGACCAAACTACCAAGCCAATTCTTATGCTGGGAAGGAAACAAGCTACCGGGGACCGGTTTCTGGCATTTCAGCCGTCTTCGGCCCGGCTTTCTTGAATCCTGATGGTGCAATGAGCTAGGGACTCACATCTGAGTATACCCTTCCACGCTTATGGTGGACAAAAATTATTCAGAAAAGGGGGTGGTGATGAACAGAGTGTCTGAATAAAGCAGACCACTCTTACCCAGTCCAAAGATCAGGGCTTGATCCATCACTGTTTTTTAGCTCACTGCACCATCCCAGCTCAGAACTTGGCTATATGCAAATTAGTCTGACCCTGGCCCAGTGCATCATGGGAACAGGGCAGACCAAACTACCAAGCCAATTCTTATGCTGGGAAGGAAACAAGCTACCGGGGACCGGTTTCTGGCATTTCAGCCGTCTTCGGCCCGGCTTGCTTGAATCCTGATGGTGCAATGACCTAGGGACTCACATCTGAGTATACCCTTCCACGCTTATGGTGGACAAAAATTATTCAGAAAAGGGGGTGGTGATGAACAGAGTGTCTGAATAAAGCAGACCACTCTTACCCAGTCCAAAGATCAGGGCTTGATCCATCACCGTTTTTTAGCTCACTGCACCATCCCAGCTCAGAACTTGGCTATATGCAAATTAGTCTGACCCTGGCCCAGTGCATCATGGGAACAGGGCAGACCAAACTACCAAGCCAATTCTTATGCTGGGAAGGAAACAAGCTACCGGGGACCGGTTTCTGGCATTTCAGCCGTCTTCGGCCCGGCTTGCTTGAATCCTGATGGTGCAATGAGCTAGGGACTCACATCTGAGTATACCCTTCCACGCTTATGGTGGACAAAAATTATTCAGAAAAGGGGGTGGTGATGAACAGAGTGTCTGAATAAAGCAGACCACTCTTACCCAGTCCAAAGATCAGGGCTTGATCCATCACCGTTTTTTAGCTCACTGCACCATCCCAGCTCAGAACTTGGCTATATGCAAATTAGTCTGACCCTGGCCCAGTGCATCATGGGAACAGGGCAGACCAAACTACCAAGCCAATTCTTATGCTGGGAAGGAAATAAGCTACCGGGGACCTGAATCGTTTTTGGCCACTATAGGTGTGGCAGGGTATACTCAGACATGAGTCCCTTTCTCACTGCACCATCAGGATTCAAGCAAGCCGGGCCGAAGACGGCTGAAATGCCAGAAACCGGTCCCCGGTAGCTTGTCTCCTTTCTGGTGAAGAATTGGCTTGGTAGTTTAGTCTGCCCTGTTCCCATGATGCACTGGGCCAGGGACAGACTGATTTGCATATAGCCAGGTTCTGAGCTGGGATGGTGCAGTGAGATAAATAACGGTGATGGATCAAGCCCTGATCTTTGGACTGGGTAAGAGTGGTCTGCTTAATTCAGACACTCTGTTCATCACCACCCCCTTTTCTGAATCGTTTTTGGCCACTATAGGTGTGGCAGGGTATACTCAGACATGAGTCCCTTTCTCACTGCACCATCAGGATTCAAGCAAGCCGGGCCGAAGACGGCTGAAATGCCAGAAACCGGTCCCCGGTAGCTTGTCTCCTTTCTGGTGAAGAATTGGCTTGGTAGTTTAGTCTGCCCTGTTCCCATGATGCACTGGGCCAGGGACAGACTGATTTGCATATAGCCAGGTTCTGAGCTGGGATGGTGCAGTGAGATAAATAACGGTGATGGATCAAGCCCTGATCTTTGGACTGGGTAAGAGTGGTCTGCTTAATTCAGACACTCTGTTCATCACCACCCCCTTTTCTGAATCGTTTTTGGCCACTATAGGTGTGGCAGGGTATACTCAGACATGAGTCCCTTTCTCACTGCACCATCAGGATTCAAGCAAGCCGGGCCGAAGACGGCTGAAATGCCAGAAACCGGTCCCCGGTAGCTTGTCTCCTTTCTGGTGAAGAATTGGCTTGGTAGTTTAGTCTGCCCTGTTCCCATGATGCACTGGGCCAGGGACAGCCTGATTTGCATATAGCCAGGTTCTGAGCTGGGATGGTGCAGTGAGATAAATAACGGTGATGGATCAAGCCCTGATCTTTGGACTGGGTAAGAGTGGTCTGCTTAATTCAGACACTCTGTTCATCACCACCCCCTTTTCTGAACCTATAATATGTACATCAGAATTATGTGCCCCGGTTTCTCTGCCCCAACCCAAATCAGGATCAAAAAGAAAAAGGAGTACTGCACCTAGAAAATGTTATCTAGTTAAACCTTCACACAAACTTAGGAAAGTAATTAAAAGTACGTGCCCCAGTAAGGCTGTCACTGAAGCAAGCCGTAGTAGGGAAATTATACAAGAGGGGGATGTTGTATTATTAGACAGTCCAGATCCTAGTATTATTAATTCTTCTGAGACTGACTTGGCAATGGCCGGCACACTGCCACTTCTTTGCAACCTGTTTCCTGACCTAGAACGGTTGCTACGGTCAATTTTGCTCCCAATAGAGGAACGAATTAGAAAGCTATCCGATCGGCTAGACCATTTTGAGCAGGTAACACTAGATAATTTCTTTTCTACAAAGGCACTGATAAAAACTCAAGCAAGGCTGGATGAAAGTAGTAAGCCCCAGAACAATACTCTATGTGTACCGCAGGACAAGGGACGAAGGCAACAAATTAATTCCTCAGTGCCACCTAAGTCAGGCAGTGCGGCTGGGAAGAGACCACCTAAGCCTCTTGACTTAGCACCACCGGGCCCTGCCAAAAATTGCCCTAATATTGTAACCTTAGCTCAGATTGCGGCGCAATCACTGCCGCCTAGTTCAAAACCTTTGCTTACTGTGGGAGCAGGGGGTAATGCGTGTTCTGGAACAGGTACTGCCCCACCAACTGCCCCATTAACTAGTAACCAGCCCCTAGCAAATAAACCTGCACCTCGCCCTGCTCCTATCGCTTCCAGACCGTCCTTACCACCCTTGATAAAGCCACCTCAAAAGAAACCCCCAATGAACCTTACCCCAGATTCCTTTCCCCATGTAGTTGTCCTTACAAATGTCCCACCACTTTCAACGGGACAGAGAGAAACCTTCCAGATGCTTAAAAATAAGGTTATGCACTGGTTAAGGGTGAACCGGTCTCTACCAGGGGAAGTTGATGGATTAATATTGGGGGTGAGGAGAATAGACTGGATAGGCTGTACTCCCAAAAGTTTGGGGGGGGACTGCATTGTGGTTAACTTTCAAGATCCAAGGGTGGCAATATGGATAACAAGACTGGGATGGGGCACAAACAACGGAGGAATCGACATTGTTGATCTTACTTTCTTTTACCCACGTCCTATTAGTGTTCTGACTGGTTTGCTTAATGAGCAAAACTGTCCTTCTAACCTTCCATGGTCAAGGATTTCCCCACCTGTTCCACTGCTACAGTGCCAAAACCATCTTATTGGCCCGAACTATAATCTTCCGGTTGGATGGCAAGATCTAGGTTGGGGATGTTGACAAACCCTTGATCACATGAATACTAGTGGGGGAGGAAATAGCATGAATCAACATGGGGATTGTAATGAACTTGATTCAAATGCTGGTGCGACGTTAGATGTCATGAATATTGGTGATGAGATTGTGAATGTGGAGGAAGGATGTGGGGAAGTAAATGTTAACGATGAAAAAGGGGGAGTTACCCACACCAACTGCAAATGTTGATAATGATATGGATGGGGGTAGTACGAGGAATATCTAGAGACTTGTCGGGAATGATGACAGCTCAATGAATCCTCAACCATGTTCTAACAAATGCAGTATGTGAGGATGGGTTTAGTCCTGGGAAGTTCCTATCCTGGAATATTGCTTGGCTGGGTAGTAAGTTAGAATCACAAACCTGGTTAGACTTTATTAATGGGTTCGACGTGTGTTGCTTTCAAGAAACATGGGCCTGTGACCCCGTTTTCCTCCGTGGGTATTTAAACTTTTCAATCCCAGCCTCTAGAGGGGTTAGGGGTCGGCCAATGGGAGGGCTTACAGTATGGATAAAGCAGGACTTGGACATTTCCATTAAAGTGTTGGATTTGGGCCTTTGTGACATACAAATGTTAAGACTGTCCTCAGAAAAGTGGGATGTGATTGATCTGTATAACATCTATGCAAGAGGAACCAATTCGGGGAGTTCTCCCACTATAGAGGCCTTGTTCGCCTTCTTGGAAACTAAGTCCCTAGGTAACAGAGTAGTAGTAGCTGGGGACTTAAATAGGACCTTCGAACCACTTGACAGTACAAATGATCCCCTAGGTCAGGATGAGGATACGCTTTGGGGAGCACCATTTTTGAGTAAAGATCCTGTCAAGCGGTGGACGAAGGACATACTGCTACTAAATGCCATGTGTTTGGAGCACGGGCTAAGAGCCCTAAACGGGAGGACACCAGGGGACAAAGAGGGTGTTTGCACTTTTGACAATGGTCATAGTAGGAGCAGAATAGATTATGTTATATGTAGTCTTTCACTCTGGCAGGGGGTTCTTGATATGGACATTAAGGGTAGATTGGAAAGTGATCACAATCCCCTTTGTGTGACCCACAAATGGTGGAGTGTTGGGCCTCAAAACATGCACATAAGAAATGATCAATTTCTAGTAATGGCCAATGACATGCGAAGGTTGAAATGGCCAAGTGTATTAGCAAATGAAGAATCCATGACCACTATCAATGCTGAGGTTGACAAGGCTCTTACTTCTATGGAAGCGGCAAAACCTACAATCCCTGGTTCCAGGGAAATTACAGATATTCACAACAAGTTTTTCTGCCTCCTAAGACCACACTTTATGCAACCACAAAGTATCAAAGGTAAAAAACCTCCTAAAGCGGCCAGGTGGTTTAATCGCCAGTGTAGGTCAGCTCGATTGGCACTGGGCCATGCTATTAGAGAAAGAGACAGGGCTGCGATTAGTGCAGCCAGAAAATCCTATAATATAAGCATCTTCCAGGCAAAGAGAAAATGGGATGAAGAGCACTGGGCAGAGTTAAAGGAGGCTTCCAGTAGTAAGGACTCCAGGCTTTTTTGGAAGATTATAAAGTGGGGTAGAGGCAGTACCCCTGATAGGCCTGATAATAATGTAGCTGAAGAAGCCTGGGTTGAGTACTTTAGACCACAATATGCAGAAGTAAAGAAGGACGGGATAGGGAAGGTGTTATCGCCAGTTTTTGCTACTGATAACCTGTTTTCCCTTAAGGAAGTCGAACTAGCAATTTGCTCTGTTCAAGGGGGGAGGGCACCAGGGTTAGACGGGATACCCTCGGATGTCTCTAAACATGACATGAAAAGGTGGGCGAGGTATGTCTTACTATTGGGTAATGCCATTGCCAAGGGAGGGGTGGTCCCTGAGCTGTGGCAAGGTGCCATTATCATACCCATCTACAAAAAAGGAGATCGGTCTCTCCCAGCTAATTACAGGCCAAAAGCTTGATTGCAACCATACAAAAAGTTATGGGAAAAATGGTTGTAAATCAGCTTATGGACTGGGTGGACGATAATAATGCTCTTTCCCCCTACCAAGCAGGATTCAGCCGGGCCACCAGCACAATCGACCAAGTTTTTCGCTTCACCATTTTGCGGTGGAGGACGGTATTGCTTGGCAAAGGCTGCCTGTATGTTGCATTTGTCGACTTACGGACAGCCTTTGATTTGGTCCCAAGGTGTAAGCTATGGATGGTTTTACACAAATTAGCCGTCCCAGCTGAACTCCTTACCCTAATCATGCGATTGCATGAATGTAATTTTGCCAGGGTCCAGTGGGGTGGGAATGGCGAGTCATCATCGGACTTCCCGGTAGAAAGGGGGTCCGCCAAGGTTGTGCAATGGCACCCCTACTCTTCTCACTATTTATTAATGGGATTGTGGGGAGTATGTTAGATGTTAGTGTAGATGCACCTTCGTTAGCGGGCGTCAGGGTCCCGATCCTGATGTTCGCTGACGATACACTAATTATGTCAAAGTCTCCTGCAGGTCTACAGCGTGCCCTAAATATATTTGATGATTTTTGTAAAGAGCACGGCCTTGAAGTAAAAGTGGGTAAGACAAAGTTAATGGTCTTTTCCCCGCGCCATAAAGACCATCCTAGGGTATTTCTGAATAACACTAAGCTAGAGGTGGTTAGGGAATTCACATACCTAGGGGTCCAAATAGCAGATGGTTTGGGCTGGTCACATCATCTGGAAAAAACGGCACTAAAACATCAGCAAATCTCAGGGGCACTGCGGGGGGGAACATAGAAAATCTAAAACCAAACCTATTAAGCCTGTCCTTATAGTGTATGATGAAAAGGCTCTAGGTGCGGCCCTATATGGTGCAGAGTTGTGGGCCTGGGAAAAGTTATCTACCTTACAGACATCAGAGAACAGGTTTCTTAGAGGAATTACGGGTGTACCCCAGAGCACCCCCCTAATTCCACTGCTCCTTGACCTAGGCAGACGATCAATCAGTGATAGAGCGCGATTGCGCCCCATTCTTTACTGGAGACGTCTTTGGACAACTCCAGAGATTAAGCATTACGCAGATGGATTCCTGGCAATAATCAAGGAAGACAATTTTCATAAGATCAACTGGCTAAAAAATCTAAGGGCCATGTTAATTAAACTGGGCCTTTTTAATCTTTGGACCAATCCCCAGGGGGAAGTCTTTCCAAGTAAAGAAGCCCTCAAGTCTCAATACTGGGATTGGGTAGATAGCAGCCTTTTGAGGGGTACGAGATCTGATTCTATGGCTGGCCGCTTTCTGGAAGTCAAAATCTATCCTATCTTAGAAAACTATTGGGGCAGTATTACTGCCCCAATGGACAGGAAGTTATTCTTCCAGTTAAGGTCTGGATCCCTTCCCTTAAAAATATTAACTGCAGGATGGCAGAGTTTGACCTCTGCGTGTTGCCCAGCGTGCAAAGCTGCTACTGAAAGTCTAGGCCATTTTTTATTTGTCTGTGATGCTTATTCGTTACCAAGGAGGGTATGGCTAACCCCAGTTTGCAAAAATCTTGGGACACGATGCAGTGTGGTGGCTATGAGAATCCTATGTACATCCACTGATGAGCCGATTGTTCTCGGAGTGGCCAAATATTTGGGGTGGGCTTGGTCAATCAGGCGGAGGTTGATAGGTAGGGTTTTTTAATGTAATTTTAATGCAATTTGGTCTTATATTTGTGTGTAATTCTTATTACTTAGTATCGTATGAGCTCCCACAACTGCTTTTAGAATATGTATATGTATATCGATGAATGAATTAACTGTTTTTATATGTATTGTACTTGATTATATGTTGTGCTTTTATGAGAAGTTCTCTCGAATAAAGCTTATACTACTACTACTACTACTTTTCATTACAAAAAATTAGGTTATAACCTTTATCATTGGCTTGTCATCATAACCAACTCAAGCCTACTCTACTAAGTGTAAGCTTTCCACATGGTAATTATCCAGTTTACAGTCTTAAAAGTAGCAATGTATATAAAATTACAAATGGCAAAGCAAAACACTATCTCTTCTAAGAAAGCTTCACATGGATTATTGTTGTTCATATATTTTATCACCAGGGTTTCAGGATTCAGGTGAATAGCCAACACAAAACCCTTGCCCCTTTTGGTAATCTGTGAATTCCCATCTAACAAAATACCTGCCTACAAACTTATCACAGTGTAATACCATCCTTAAAAGCCTATTGTCTTAAACAAATGCTTTTCACAATAAGTCAAGTCTTTTGGCTTTGTCATAATGTTTCATATTAGATCAAACCTATCAGTCTTGACTTTTCCCTGTAACCAGATGAAGCCTTTGACCTCTACTAATGGCTTTGCATCTTACCTAGCAACGCTTATTCAAGTAGGTCATAAACTGGTAACAATCATGCATTCAGTTATAAAATAACAAATATGTGGGAACATGCAGCTTGCAAAACAATATACAATTCTTCACAACAGGCCATAACAAAAATCCTCTCTGTGAACACCCTCAGGCTTTGTCGGAGAGGCTGGCCAATGACAAAACCCTTGCCTACTTTGGTAATGTGTGAGAATATATGTAACAGAATACTTCTCTATAGCCTGTGACACAATATGAAAACAACAAACAGTTAAATCTTACTGGTTTTCACAAAAGCTTTCTAAGCTAGACCAACTGCCTTTCTCCTAGCATTTCAAAATCAGAAGACCAGACCTATGGCACTGGACATAACGTTTCTCAGGGCACCAAGCAGGCCTGTAGCTTGTCGCAATAACCAACAAGGGCGTAAATCCTTGACTATAGGATTTTCCACATTGCAGCAAACAGACCTTGTCATAAAGTTTGAAAGGCATACCAAATTACAGTCTACTAAGTAGGCTTACAAAGGACTCTCACAGAGCAAAACTTCTACATCAGCAGTTTGTCACACGGGGAATCCAGCACCAAAACCATTGCCTGCACCAAAACCATTGCCTACTACGTAATCTATGAGATACCATTTAGGAAAACACCTATCTGTACGTTTTATTATAGAGTGATAACAATCTACACTTAAATGCCTAATGGCTTTAACAAATTCGTTTCACATTACGTCAGGCCTAATGCCTTTATCATAAAATGTCATAATAAACAGATCAGGCCTATCACCATGATCATTTACTCGTCACTATATTCTTCTCAGTTCTGCTGTATGGAGTATAAATTTTGCCCAAGACAAAAAGTGCAATACAAGTAATCTTTTTAGTGGAAGCACACAAATTAGGCCAATCAATTCCTGTAACCAGGGGAATCAACAGGTGGGTGGCTAAGCCTCTCTCTCCGTACGACTCTGAAAGCTCTTTTGTGTTGATCACATAAGTTCAGACAACAGTTGCACAGTCAGCCAGATCAAAAAATCCTTGTAGATTAGTATAGCCCTGGGCATCACATACCTCTGTCAAACACAAAACTGCATTCAGAAGTCTGAATTTAATGAGGGCCCTTCTCCCATCTTTGCTTCTGCCAGAGAAGACTAAACACAGTAAGTTATATACGTTATCTAAAGTGACATTACAATGGCATCTGTGTGCCCTTAAAAGTTCAAGTTCAGGCAGCTGGATAAATAAACAAAATTATCGAAGCCAGCACTTTTTTTGGTTGAAACACACAACTTCTGCCCAATCAAAACATATACTGCTGGTGAAGAGCATGTGGGCAAAGCCAACGCCCCTCTCCTGGTAATGCTTCTTGGGACCCTTTTTTAGGTTGATTACATAAGGTCTGGCGACAGCTGCACTATCAAAGATCACCAACTGGCCTGGTGTGTGCTTTTTGCGGCATAACAACCCTTGAATTTGATGGTATATAATGACTTTCGTGTCAAAAGCTTTATGTGCAATTCTATTTCACCTACAATAAATCTACATGACTAATTACTGAACATAATCGCACTGTTCTAGAAATTTCTCCTCTGCAGAGCTCAGATGTCTGAAACACCTGTCTCTCAGCTAGAACAGTTCATAAATAAATGATGCATCCTAGTGTTCTTTAGTGAAATTAAATAAGTTTGAAAAAAGCCATGATGTAGAGTTGTCATCAATTTCCGTCCCGTTGAGTGGAGTTCTGAAGGCTGCGGGAGGTCTGTATTGCAAGCCGCTGTAAAAGGCAGCCAGAAGAGAGACAAAATTGACAGGGAGGAGGCCTGCTGTGCGTTCTGAAGTGCTGCCGCTTACCCGGACGTTTTAGCATGAGTTTGGGTATAGCTGGATAATGTGCGCACTAACCTTGCTGTTCATATGAGGACTAAGAAAGGAACCCTGCTGGAGATAAACTTTAGAAAAATGTCAGATTTGCTTGTAACATTTTGTAACGTGTTCTTAAAAGGAATAGCGATTTTCCAAAGAACATTTTTGTTGTTCAATGCATGCTTAGAATAGTGCACTGTCCATAGGATAAAGTGATACACTCATATATTCAGCTGCACTTGGGGGCTGATCCCTGAAGGCATTATATACGTATATATATTTCCCACAAGGAAGTCTTCTGCAAGAATTCTGAAATAACTCCCAGCGGCACACCACAGGACGAGCACAAACAATAGAAATGTTTTCTCACTGTCTATGAAGATTCACCCTTATTTCAATGGGAATTTGGGCGCAGGTCAGAAACTTGACATAGGCTTCGCCAAAACGCGTTGTTCTGTTTTGTTTGTGAGACAATACATTTCTATTGTGCTCGCCCTGTGGTGTGCCGCTGGGAGTTATTTCAGAATTTTTGCAGAAGACCTCCTTGTGGGAAATATATTTAGCGGCACTGCGAACGCTGCTGGCACTGCAACCGCTGCTGGCACCAGCGTCGGAAGGAGGGTGAGCGGACACACACACATATATATATATTACCTACTGGCGGTCGCCAGTAGGTATATATAGTTAGGATTTTTTTTGAATAGGGATTTCTAAAAATTCTATGTTGAATAACTTTGGCGTTGATGGATGGAATTGGCTGAAATTTTCAGGAAAATGGCACATTTTGTTTCTGAGCGTCCCCTGAATGTTTGGGGGGGTTTCGTCAAGCCGGGACCGAGAAAAAAGGGGGGCCCCAAAACGTGTTTTTAACATTGAGTTTTCCATAGGGCGGTTGGACTCACTTTTAGCTCGAACGGCTGAATGGATTTCTATGAAACTTGGCAAAATTGTAGAGACTGTTTGCCCGATGTGCCTTTGCTAGGTCTCAAGATATGTGCTCCAGTGGATTTTGAGAAATTAACTTTCAAAAAAATATATATATCTGTGACAGCGTCCCGGTTAGCGCCCCGGTTCGCGTACCAGACGCGTAACGGACCTTCGCGAGGAGAAGCGGATTGGCTCTCCGGTGACTCTCAACATTTTAAACAGTCCGGAGCGGCCGCCATCTTGTCTCTCGGTAGGATCGAGAGACAAGAGGTGGAAATAAACGAAGGGGGAAATGAATGAAAGGGGCAAGGTAGACCCCTCCTGACCCCCTAGGATTGATGTGGGGGCTATTAAAGGGCCCCACAGGGCAAAAAATAAAATACATTTTTTTTCGATTTTTCGCAGTGGAAGCGCTACCCGGTACGCGAACCGGGTAGCTCACCGGTAGCGTAACGGGAGTCCGCCATCTTGTGTTTTGGACGAATCTAGTCACAAGATGGAGGATAAACAATGTTGGGAATGGGTATAAGGGGGCACGGGAGACATATCCTGACCCCCTAGGTTTTCTGAGGGTGGCTGAGGAGGCCTGGGTAGCGTTCCGGAAAGCGTAACAAGGGGAAAACCAAGGCAAATAGTAAAATAATATTTTAGAGTGCATTGTGTTAGGGTAGCTCTGAATAGAGCTGTTGTGTTGTGTGGGTGATGTAAGTACCAACATGTAGGTACCAATAAAGAGTCTAAAATTCAATGTACACCGTCTCCTTTGTAGATATTTTGTATGTTCTAATATGGGTTATTTAAATGTAAATGTGTGGAAAAGCACTTCATGCTTTAAAGCAATTGTATTTTTGAACTGATTGTTCTTTCCTCTTAGTCCTCCTCTTTGGTTTTTTTTGCCCACACTCTTCTTCAGCATGATAGTTGATAAATTCGTTCCCTCAAAAAATGTATGTACATAAAAAAATTATATTAAATACATATAAAATATATTTTTCCTTTAAAAGAAGAATACATTTTACAGCTTTTGATATTTGCTATTAAAAAACTATTGAAATTCACTGAAAAAACCATAGGTTATAGACCATATATAGTTAGGAATTAGCATTTACAAAACCTTGAAAATTCACTGAAAAAACCATAGGTTATAGACCATATATAGTTAGGAATTAGCATTTACAAAACCTTATTTTACTCACACAAAACCATTGAAATTCACATATATAGTTAGTTGCACTAACTATATATCGCGCACCCGCAATCCACTGCTGATCATGTCACATATTACATCATTCATGACATGGTCAGTGACATCAATGATGACATCACTGATGACATCTGAAATGACATCACTGATGACATCACAGATGACAACATCCAGTGACTGTATGTTTCTGTAAAGTTAAAATATGTCTTACATATTGAAGAATGAGTGGATGTATAAGTGTCTGGATGAAGGATTTAGTAGGTGCATGACTGACTGTATGAGTGAGTGATTAAATGTGTCTCACTGAGTGCATGGGTTAGTGACTAAACTGTCTTAATTTGTGCATCATTATGTCTGTTGTTCTGTAAACTGCTGCATGTGTTGATCAGTAGCTATATGAGTAACTATATGGGTTATTGATTGGTTGCCCAAGTATTTGTATGGGAGACTGAGTGTGTGTGTGGGTGGCTGGGAGGTGTATGACTCTGTGCATAGATGTGTGAGCAGTTGATTCACTAGATGTATGGGTTCAAAAGTGCATGTGGAAACAGCTGTATGGGCGGTTGACTGTGTGCATGAGTGTATTGGTGAGTGAATGGATATCTCAGTGCTACATGTCAAAGTAAGTACATATGTAAAACACAGTACATGTGAGAGTTGACATATATAAATAACTGTGCATAAGAGCCAGTGAATGTGTGAGTGGCTGTATGGATCATTGTGAACTTGTATCAGGGATTGTATAAGAGAGTAAATATGTGTTAGTATATGTTTGAATAAGTAAGGTGTGTATAACTGTATAGTTGAGGAAATGGAGGTGTGATTGATTCTTTGCATGACTGACTAGGTGTGTGAGTAACTCCATGGATGAGTGACAGTCTGTGAGTGTCTGTTTACACTGAGTGTATCTAAGGTTATATTAGAGTCTGAAGAGGTTCATCGTATTATCACATGAATGATGTCATCAGTGATGTGATCAGTAATGTCAAATGAGATGTCATCAGTGATTAGAAACGAAGGTAGGAGGTGCACAGCTAAATGGTGAAACAGAAGTTCAGATGATTGTTAAAGTTCTGGGTGCACTCGTGGGACGTGTTTCCGTCAAGAACACTGGTTATGTAAAGTAAAGTAGTGTAGGCACGGAAGTGCTGCTACATCCCCAGGTGAGGCACACCAAAGATGGTCGTGAATGACTCCAACGATAGTTGTGTAGATTTAGTAACTCAAATATTTATTAGTAGTTCAAAGTTTTAGTTGATCTTCTCATCGATATTAACAGCATATCAATCCAACATGAGGAAATTCCTTAGAAGTACAATAAATGCGAACTCCTCCTATGCATTTCGGGCTGAAAAGCCCTTGGTCACGGAGAGCTGAAAGGAAGACGAGTAGAGAATCAGAACAGGGTAGTAGGAACAAGTGAAAAACTACTAGTTAAGGTGTCGATCAATGAGGGGGAAAAAATTCAAAACGGTGAATGGGGGTGGGACAACGTGGTGAGGTGACCGTTAGGGGTACGACTGGTGAAAATGATTAGGTGGAGGGAAAAGAATAGAAGGTGGGATGGAACGTGAGGGTTGCAAGAAAGGTACGATCACTTACTTCATGTGCAAACGTAGCGACGTGCTACTTCCAAGGGTAATCAAGGTGCTCAGCAAAGAGGTGCTGTCGGCGAGTGTGAGGTAAGTAATGAGGAGGGTTAGTTATAAAGCTAAAGAGGTGACATGGAAATGGGACTGGAGCGGATCAGGTGTGGTGGGAATGTTTAAAAGAAGGACTAGGTAACAAAGGAAAAAAGGCCATCTTGGAGTGGGGTGGTTAAACAAGACTGAAAGGTGAACCGTAATAGAGAGCAATGTAAAGTATTAGCACATATCAGATAATTACAAGCAAAATTACAAATAAAAGCAAAATTACAAGTAACAACTGTATTCAATTCGATCATTGAGACCGTTTGGTTTCAGAGTCTGTAAACGGTATATCCATTCAAGTTCTCTTTTTAGAAGGAGTTTATGATTGTCTATTCCTTCTCTTTTGGTGATCATTTCCAGGACGATGTATTGAAGTTGAGCGATGGTATAGCGAGCTTCCAAAAAGTGCATGGCTATGCTGGATTTCTCATGTTTTAAACGAATATTGGATTTGTGTTCATTTAAACGTGTCTTAATTTTGCGTTCGGTTTTCCCAATGTATAATTTGCCACAAGGGCATTTAAGAGCATAGATCAGATTAGTAGAATCACATGTGGCATCAACCTGAAGCTTAATTGCATGGCCTCTCATTGGGTGTCGGATTATATTGCCCTTGATAACCGAATTGCAGTGGTTACAATTTAAACAAGGCTGTGTTCCTTTGTGTTGTTTGGATATCGTGGTGGGTTTGGAAAGAATTTCTTTAAGATTGCTGCTTCTAGTGTAAGCAAATAGTGGGGGATTCTTGAAAATATCCCCGAAATCGGGTTCCATTTGGAGAATTGACCAGTGTTTCAGAATGATTTTCTTGAAGGTGGTGCTGGTGGATGAAAATTTAGAGACTAACACGATGCGTTGTTGGTTGGTTTTTGAAGTTTTAGAAAGACTTTCTTGTCGAGTGATTTTTGATACACAAGCTTGGGCTTCCTTAAGAATAAGTTCCGGGTAACCCCTGTCCAAAAAGCGGTTATGCATTTCTTGAATCCGAATGTTCAACATGTGTTCGTCTGATACAATGCGTTTGACGCGTAGCATTTGGGAAAAAGGCAGATATTTTTTCAGTGAACCTTGGTGGAAACTTGTATAGTGCAAAGTCTTATTTCTGTCCGTGCTCTTTCTGTGTAAGTCAGTGGTTAATCCATTTTGGGTGATTTTGATGTTTACATCCAAAAAAGGGATTTCTGTGTTGCTGGTCTGCCAAGTAAGATTGATTCTTTCGTCCTTTGTGTTGAGTTCACAGAGAGCTTGGTTAAGAGACTCGCTGGTGTCAGTCCAAATTGGAAACAGGTCATCGATGTATCTAACGTACATTTTTATTTTGTCATGAAAAGTGGGGTTTTGGTATATGTGGAGGTTTTCAAAATGTTCCATATAGATATTAGCATACATGGGAGCAGCGCAGTTTCCCATAGCCATTCCAGACAGCTGAAGGTACCATTGGTGGTCTTGTTGAAAGTAACTATGGTATAAGGTAAATACCATTAACTCCATGAGGAAGGATTGCATTCTGACATCAATGTTGCTATTGAAAAGGGCTTGTTCAATTGCTTCAATGCCTCCTTGGTGGGGTATCGAAGTGTAGAGGGAGCTGACATCAGCAGTACACAATGTAAGTGAGTCGTTGGCGTTGATGTTGATTTGAGACAATTTAAGTAAAAAGTCCGTAGTGTCTTTGATATAACTGTTTGATTGGGTGACGATTGGTCGAAGATATTTATCAATGAATTTGCTGGTTGGTTCGTGTATGGATACTTTGGTGAAAACAATGGGTCTGAAAGGTGGATTATGGAGGTTTTTGTGTATTTTAGGACTCATATGTATCGTGGGGCTTCTTGGATGTTCTTGAATCAAAAAATTCTTAGTGCGGTCTTCAATGATGCCAGCTTGATGTGCGGTATTCACGATGTGAAATAAGGCGTTTTGAAATTCCCTGGTAGGGTTATTGTCAAGTGGCATGTAGATTGTCGTATCCTGTATGTGTTCGAGAAGCCGTTGGGTATACATGGTGGAGTTAATAATGACAAGAGCGGGGGAGGAGCTTCGCGGGCAACCAAGATGGCCGCGTAAGCTCGGAGCTCCGCGGACCCTCCAACCCTCCGCAATAATCCTGCTCGAAATCCTGTTCCACGTTGGTGGATTCTACTAGCTGACAGGTCACTGACGCGGGAGCTGCTTTCCGCCTTTGAATCGGTGGTTCCTACGCTGAGCTACGTCGAGTGGGACTCCGTGCCAAGGATGCGCCATTGTCTCCTCGGTCTCCGCCACTCCGCACGACTGGAATGCGTAGTGCTCGGTGGTGATCCCTAAGGGCGAAGTGCCTGTGACTGCGGTGTCTACTACCATCGGCCTGACCTGAACATCTGGCTTTAACCACTGCTCTTGGTATATTTGGCTTGGACTCGTGTGGTGTGCCCCTTTGTTCTCATCGGACCTAACATGGCGGGCAAAGGCGACCCCGACAAGACGTCGAACAAAGGCGTTCGTGGCAAATCCCAAACTCAACTGAACAGAATTGAGAGACATGTTCAGCCGCGCACTTCACCTGCAGCGGGGGCCTCCACTAAAGACCTTCCTTCATCGGGCTCGCCCGATGGATCCGAGCCCACCCTCAGTGACATTATGGGGGCCATCTCGGGCATACGGTCCGAACTGCAGAAACAGTATGAGGTCTTAACCCACAAGGTGGACACTTTGGCAGTGGATCTCACCCTTATCAGAGCCGACCTGGGTAAAACTAATGACCGGGTGAAGTCGTTGGACATCAAAACCTCGAGCCTCACCACCGACGTCTCGGACCTACAAACTGAGGTCCGGACTTTGCGACTAACTTCCGAACATTTCTCCCGGAGGCTGGAAGATTTTGAGGGACGTGCCAGGCGGCAGAATGTTCGCAACATTGGTATTCCAGAAGGTTCGGAAGAGGCGGCAGCGGACCTCTTTGTGGAGGACCTGATACAGACTCATCTAGCTCCTCCCGGGTTGAGCAAATTTTTCTCGGTGGAGCGCGCTCACCGGGTACCGGGCGGCCCGCCGAAGTCGGGCGTGGCGCCTAGACCCATCAATGCCAGGCTCCTCAACTTCCGAGACCGGACGCTATCTTGCAAGCGTCTAGAAGGCAGGGACCACTCCAGTTTCAGAACTCTGAAGTGCATTTCTATCCTGACTTTACCAGGGCGGTTCAGAGGCAGCGCCAGAGCTATGCGGGAGTGAAACGGCGATTGAGGGACATGGGCCTAAAGTATTCGTTGATGTTCCCTGCCAAGCTTCGGATTGAACACGATGGTCATGCCCTGTTCTTTGACTTCCCGGAAAACGTTAGCGAATGGCTGGACACTCTGCCGCAGCGCAGGGAAGACCACGACGAACACAATGGGGGCGCGACTGGTGGATCTGATCAGTGAGACTTGGCTCTACTACAAGAACTTTGGCGGTTGGTGGTCCTGCAATATGTGACTATCGTTACTTTACTGAGCTGACTTAGCAGATCTCCTGTTGTTTCAAGGAGGGTGGCGGGAGGTGTCCGTGGGGATTCCTCACTCCTTTGGGGGCTTCTCGTAGACTAGTTAATGGGGCGACAGGCACACTGCTGGTTGGGGGGGCTCTTTAGTCTGATGCAGGGGTGCAGGGTGGGGGGTGGGTTTGGACAAGTTTATTTGTTTGTTTATTCTTTCTTTCTTTCTTCTCTTAGGCAATGGGTTATGTATATTGTTGCATTTTTCTGGTTGCTGAGGATTGTTGGGGCTGGATGGGGCGGGCGGCACGATGATGGGGGGTAAGAAATTAAAAGTAATCAGTTGGAATGTTAATGGGCTGGGTGACCGTATCAAGAGAGGGGTTGTGCTTCAACTGCTTAAGCGCCACATGCCTGATGTTGTTCTTCTACAGGAAACGCACTTGTTTGGTAGCTCATGCAAAGCGCTCAATCGCAAAGGTTACAAGATGGTGGCCCACTCGGGGTTCTCTTCAGGCTCTCGGGGGCCGGGCGTCCTTGTCCGTACGTCACTTCCGTTTGAGATTGACGTCACTACGATTGATGATAGAGGGCGCTACGCTGCGGTGGCTGGACGATGGGAAGGGCGTGCCCTCAGTCTACTCTCGGTTTACGTCCCCCCATGCCTACAGGCCAGTACTTTTCGAGACCTTGGTGGCGCCATTTTAACTCTGCCTGATGGCTTGTTGATTGTGGGGGGTGACTTCAACTCAGTCTGCTCTGGCTCCATGGACCGACATCCGCATAGAGATCTCCGTAGCTCCCAACTGTGGTTGCCCTCGTTCCTAGAATCCATGGGCTTAGTGGACAGTTGGCGGCTCCTGCACCCCACGCTTTGCCAGTTCTCCTTCCTTTCCGGTGCACATGGCAGTCTCTCCCATATAGACTACGTTCTCACCTTAGCAGTGCACGCGTCTGCCGTGTCTGAGGCCCGATTTCTGGCGCGGGGCATTTCCGACCATTCTCCGCTATGGGTCTCCTTCGACTTTGACGTAATCCTGTCGGACCGACCGGCGGCGATTAATCCCTGGTATTTCCGCAACCCTAAAACTCGCGCTCTTTTAGCCAAGGCCATCGACCTTTATTTCTCTGAAAATGAAGGCTCGGTTAGGTCGGCCGGGACCCTGTGGGAGGCATTTAAGACTGTCTTGAGGGGCGAGGCTTTCTCTCTGATAGCGGAGGCCCGTAGGGTCAGAGATGCTGACCTACTACGCATCGAGGAAGAGGTTCTGCACCTTGATTCCCAGTTGGAGCCCGAACCTGACCCCGCTCTCCTCCATGCTCTTTCCCTCAAACAGTCGGAATACCGCGATCTTGCCACGAATGCCGCCCTGACCTTGGCTAGGGAACAACAAGGTCGTATTTATGACGTTGGAGACAAGGCTGGGAAGCTGCTGGCCTGGTTGGACAGGAAGGAGATGGCTAGCCGCGTCGTACCGGAGATTCTGGGGGGCGACGGGACTGCTGTCACTCACCCCAGTGCCATTGCCGAGTCTTTTGCCGATTATTTCCGGGGTGTTTACACCTCCACTTCAGACTACTCCGAGGCTGACTCGACAGAGCTTCTCTCGACGGTTGACCTTCCCTGTCTCTCTGAGGAGGACCGTGACGATTTGGATAGAGACATATCTACCGACGAGATCGCTCTCGCGATCCGCTCGTTGCGGTCTGGCAAGGCACCCGGTCCCAACAGCATCCCGGTCGAGCTATATAAGATACGACCTGACGTAGTTTCCCCGTATCTGCGTACTATGTTCCTGGAAGCGCGAGACGCCGGCCTTCTTCCCCTTGACCAGAGGTTGGCCACCATTGTGGTCATCCACAAGGAAGGGAAGCCGAGAGACATGTGTCAATCCTATCGCCCCATCTCTCTCCTGAATGTCGAGCCTAAGGTTCTTGCCAAACTGCTTGCCAATCGACTGATTGGAGTTATTGGCGACTTAGTGCACCCGGACCAGTCGGGCTTTATTCCTCACCGCAACACTGCCCTCAACCTACGTAGATTCCACGGTGCCCTGGCCAGGCCCCATACCCTTGAGGAACCGGCAGTCCTAGCCTCTCTTGATGCCACTATGGCCTTTGATTTCCTTGAGTGGAACTACCTTTGGGCAGTGTTGGCTAAGCTCGGGTTTGGTCCGGTCTTTGTGAGCTGGGTGAAACTCCCACTGGCTAACGTATTAGTAAACAGCCGTCTGTCGACGTCCTTTGCCTTACACAGAGGCACCAGACAGGGTTGTCCTTTGTCGCCTCTCCTTTTTGCCCTGGCTCTCGAGCCGCTCGCGGCCATGTTGCGCGCGCACCCTGACCTGCATGGCATTACCTGGGCCCCCGGCTTCGAGGACAGGATCTCCCTGTACGCCGACGATATCCTGCTCTACCTGACTTCCCCCTTCAAGTCCCTCATCGTGGCTTGTGACGTACTCAGACTTTTTGGGAGATACTCTGGCCTAGTCATCAACTGGGCCAAGTCCTCCCTTTACGTCCTGAAAGGGGACACACCGCGCCTCCCCAGAGGCTGCAATATCCAGGTGGCTGTACAGGGTTTCAAGTACTTGGGGATCTACATCTCTGGGAGTTCGAAGGCGCGGTACGACCAAAACTTGCTCCCTCCACTCCAGCGCCTCCGACGTGATGTGGATAGCTGGCGGAAGCTCCCGCTCTCCCTACTCGGCCGTGCGGCCCTGTTCAAGATGATGTCCTTGCCCAGGTTTCTCTATGCCTTGCAGAACACCCAAGACCCGGTTCCGGCCCGCTACTTCAGGGAGATTGAAGGTCTCCAACGAGCCTTGCTCTGGGATGGTCGACGGGGGCATAGCTCTACCGGATGTTCGTAGGTACTACTGGGCCTCCCAGCTCGCAGCTCTCAATCACGGGTTTTACGGCCCGGTGAACAGCCCCGGCTACGCCATGGATAGATGGCTCTTGGGTGGTGGTAACTATTACCGGGCCCTGTACTTGAGATCCCTGGACCGGCGGATGTCGGGTCCAACGAAGACGGCGGTCTCCATCTGGCGGGCGATTACCAAGGCGCAGGGATGGCAGGGCAGACTGACTAGATTCACCCCTCTGTACGATTCTGACATTTTGGGCAGGTTATGGCACACCAAGGGTTTTGACAAATGGGACCTCATTGGCATCTCTAGGGTGGATGACATGATCTCTAAGGGGGAAATCAAGACCTTTCCTCAGTTGCAGACTGAACACCAGTTTGGCGGCTCGGAGTTCTTCCGCTATGCCCAGCTGAGGCACGCGCTGCTCTCTGCCATGCCACCGGAGGGGGCGATTCCAGAGAGCTCTCCGCTGGAGGACAGAGTGTTGGACGGCCATATGCCTGACAGTGCTATTTCACTGTCATACAAAAAACTAATTATTGTCCGCACCGACCTCCTCCTTGGAGTGCGTGATCAGTGGGTGAGAGATGGCCTGGAGATCGACGATGAAGATTGGCAGAGCGCAGTGTCCTCCCCTAAGGAGGTTGCCATCTCTTCTCGTCTTAGACTGGTCCAATTTAAGATCTTGCACAGGGTGTATGTGACTGGCCCCCGACTGGTACATATGGGATACTCGCCCGACGGTCTTTGTCGTCGAGGCTGTGGTGCCCTCGCTACCTTCCTGCACATTCTATGGGAATGCCCCATCATCGCCTCCTATTGGAGAAGGATACAGTGTTATGAGTGAAGTGACTGGAGTGGCGACTACGGCGGAGGCTCGGAGGTGTCTCCTTAACATTTGGGAACCGTCTGATCATAACACCGCGCAGACCCAATGGGTGACCTTAGGCAATATGGTGGACAGGCGGGACATTGCTCAGAAGTGGGGTGCCGCTACGGCTCCCCTTGTGGTACAATGGAAAGCCAACATGGATTGGTGTATGTTCCGGGAGAAGACGGTATATGTTGCCAGGGGTAGGCCCCGCAAATGGAATAAAGTGTGGGGAGCCTGGAATGCTTACCGGGGGGATATATGCCTGCCACCCGAGCCTGCTTCTCTGGATGAACGTATGTCACCGTAGCCTGTGACACCAACTGTGACACGTTACCTGATTGATCCTGTCTTTCCTCCTCCCTTTTATTATCCTCCACTCTTCTGTATCACTGATTCGTTGCTTTCTCTCCCCTGCCTGCTACCAACACCTTGCTGCATTCTCTATCCCATTGCCACTCTCTGGCGCCGTTTGGCGTTTCCTTTCTTTTGTTCTCTTCTCTTCATTATAAAATACTAAAAACAACCTGTATTGTCCTGATGTACCTGTTTTGCACTACTACGCTCCTCTCTTACCATGCTGCCTTGCCTCCGGGATGTTAGGCTGAATAGCTGTGTGCTCTTTCAAAATAAAGGTTTTAAAAAATTAAAAAAAAATAATAATAATAATGACAAGAGCCCCGCCTTTGTCCGCCTTGACACATTTAATTGAAGGGTTATTGGCCAACGCTTTAAGCGTGTCACGGTCTTTGGTGGTCAGATTGTGATGTTTAGATTTTGTTTTGAAATTTATTCTGGATAGATCATTACGAACTAAGTTTTCAAATAAGTCGATACACTTATGGCTGCAAGGCAACTGGTACGTGCTGGTTGGTCTTAAGCCTCTAAGTTCATCGTCTTTGGTTTTGGTAGACGGTGGTAAAACATTGTCAAAATAATGTCGTAGTTTGAGTTTTCTAGTAAACTTAAAGGTGCTCACTTCGAGTTCAAGTAAGTTGGTGTTTGCCGTCGGGATAAATGAAATGCCTTTCTCAAGTAGGTCCATTTGATGAGGAGAGATGATGGTATCCGAAATATTGATCACGAGACGTTCTTTTTGGGTTTTTGGTCCTTCTTGGTGACTGTGCTCCGTGTGGTAGGAGCACTTACTTCTTTTTCTTTTGTTCTGGCTCCGCCGGGGTCTTCGGTGGTTTCTTGGCCCGGTTCTAAAAAAGGAACCGCAGATGGTGGATCATGTGCGGTTGCAGAGGTGCTGGCTTGATCATCGCTGACTGTTGGTGCCGAGGTGGGGGTTTTACGTGGTGGACGATATATGGAATCGTTGTCTGATGATGAAGTATCAGTTTGTGTAGTGGGAGGTTTATTACGACATCGCTGGGCGTAGACGTCGGCCCAGGAATAAACTTCATCAAGCTTGTAATCAAGCATATCTCTTCAGAATTTTCTTAATTTGCGTTCGTTTATTTCTTTTTGGTGTTTGTCAAGAGTGTTTTTCAGGTCATCTAGAATGTTGGTAAGCTCCTCGGGGGTCAGCAGATTTTTTAGTTCTCTGTCAATTTCTTTGATTTCTTGTTCAAGCTCTTTAAGTATATCGGCCAGTTCTTCCACTATTAACAAAATGAGGTCCAAGCTGCATTTGTTAAGGATCCCGTTCCATTTTTCTCTGAACGACTTGGAATTCTTGCAGAGGGAAGGTTTCAAAGCTATCCGTAATCCACGAGGGATTCTGAGCGCTCGATGGTATTTAAGTAGTGTGCTCGCATGGAGCTTCTGGTTAATGTGCCGTTTTGAAAGGTATAGTAACTGTTTTATGCATTGCTCTTTATTGCGTGATGTGTTAGTGGAGCTGATGTCTTCCTCGATCAGCGAGTAAATTCGTTGACATTCGTCTTCATTGTAAGCTAAGGTGTGTGCTCTGGCTTCAGTACTTTTGGTAATTTCTTCGAATTGCATGGTGTTAAGCGTGCTACCGTCCGTTGGCGGATTTGAAAAATGACTAGAAACAAAGGTAGGAGGTGCACAGCTAAATGGTGAAACAGAAGTTCAGATGATTGTTAAAGTTCTGGGTGCACTCGTGGGACGTGTTTCCGTCAAGAACACTGGTTATATAAAGTAAAGTAGTGTAGGCACGGAAGTGCTGCTACATCCCCAGGTGAGGCACACCAAAGATGGTCGTGAATGACTCCAACGATAGTTGTGTAGATTTAGTAACTCAAATATTTATTAGTAGTTCAAAGTTTTAGTTGATCTTCTCATCGATATTAACAGCATATCAATCCAACATGAGGAAATTCCTTAGAAGTACAATAAATGCGAACTCCTCCTGTGCATTTCGGGCTGAAAAGCCCTTGGTCACGGAGAGCTGAAAGGAAGACGAGTAGAGAATCAGAACAGGGTAGTAGGAACAAGTGAAAAACTACTAGTTAAGGTGCCGATCAATGAGGGGGAAAAAATTCAAAACGGTGAATGGGGGTGGGACAACGTGGTGAGGTGACCGTTAGGGGTACGACTGGTGAAAATGACTAGGTGGAGGGAAAAGAATAGAAGGTGGGATGGAGCGTGAGGGTTGCAAGAAAGGTATGATCACTTACTTCATGTGCAAACGTAGCGACGTGCTACTTCCAAGGGTAATCAAGGTGCTCAGCAAAGAGGTGCTGTCGGCGAGTGTGAGGTAAGTAATGAGGAGGGTTAGTTATAAAGCTAAAGAGGTGACATGGAAATGGGACTGGAGCGGATCAGGTGTGGTGGGAATGTTTAAAAGAAGGACTAGGTAACAAAGGAAAAAAGGCCATCTTGGAGTGGGGTGGTTAAACAAGACTGAAAGGTGAACCGTAATAGAGAGCAATGTAAAGTATTAGCACATATCAGATAATTACAAGCAAAATTACAAATAAAAGCAAAATTACAAGTAACAACTGTATTCAATTCGATCATTGAGACCGTTTGGTTTCAGAATCAAATAAGACGCCGCGCACCACTTTATATTTGGTTTTTGTGCTTTATTTTCTGTAGGTTTCTCCCACCTACGCGTTTCGGACTGCATTTCCATTTCTATGGGATCAAGCTCAAGTGAGTTATAGTTGATTAACCTCTCTAAGGAATCACCAACGACTCCAAATGAATTTCTTCTTTTCTGCAACAAAACCAGATAAATACAATGTTACCAAACAAATGAACTCCTTCGTGTAAAACATCAACATAAACTTGTTAAAAACTTGTTAAAATACAACAACGAATGGGTGCAGACCAGGACTGTTACTTTATCGTAAATGTATCGATATTTCCTCTCATCCAGATTCAAACCTGGAACATCTTCGAGCCATAGCCAAAAATTACAAACAGTACCTCGTAGCTCAACACTTCAATATCAAACATAACCAAAACCCAAATCTTCTCAAGTTCTGTGTGATGGATTCTATTCCACTGAGAGAAAGAGGGGGGAACCGCACATTTGAATTGAAAAAATTGGAATCAAAAATGATTATCAAATACAATACTATGAGTCCTTTTTGTTTGAATCTGGATGAGGAAATGTCGATACAAAATCATTCTTTGGGCAAAAAGATAGACCTAGTGACAAAAGTTGGGTTTCAGCTACATCTAGATTCAAATCAGTGAGATTGATGACAGTATTATCAGTCACTGTATTTGTAATGCAGGAGGAGTTTAATTCATTTGGGGGGCTCCCCTTCCTTTTTTCTCGTTCACGAAGCCTCCTTTGTTTCCTCCTTTCTTTGCGGCATTTCTTTCGCTGTTGTCGTTTTCCCTGATGGTGGAAATCTTGGTCTCAATGTTTGCCGCCTGTCCTCTATTATAAACCCCAATTCCTCCGATGGGGTAAAACCACTCAATGTAGAGGATTGACATATTATTGGACTCATCTCATCCGAATCTACACTGCTCAGTTTGGAGCTTGTATCCGTGTCAGAATTCACTGATTGTGCTGGCAAAGTAGAATTGGTATTAATTGGGGCTTTTGCTGTTAGCGCCTGACATTTAACATTGTCAAATTTCTTGGAAAAAGTGAAAATACACTCCTGTTCATAGTCTGCTCGATCTCTAGCAAATTTAAAAACTTTGCGAGTCTTAATGGTGCTTTCGTGCTTTTCTAGGCGTTTCTTGATGTCGTCCCTTGTTTTGGCAATTAATTCTTTTTGGTCCATTCCATCAAGCTCTTTGTTGAGTGCATCGATTTGGTGCATAATCTCAAGTCTATCAATCTCAGCATATTTAATGAGAATGCACACCATATTCATTGATGCCTCTAAGTTGTTACTGGCCCATTCCTTCAGTATGAGAGGGTTGGGGTTCTCAAAAGATGGAGCAATGAGAACCCTCAACCCTCGCGGCACCCTGTCAACCTCCTTATACTTTTCTAAGGACTTCCTTTCCCACCACTTAGTGACCTCAGTCCTTTGTAGCTTTTCCAACTTCTTCAATTTTCCTTTAACATCATTCCTATCAGATGTGACACTCACATTCTTATCTGTAACTGTTGTGTCCGGTAAATTCATGAATAGGGCATTCGCCACTAACTCGCGTCTGCCGCCATTGCCTAACAAGCAAAAAATATCGCTATGGAGAAACAAACAGTATATGCACGTTTTCGGGATAGGAAACTGTCCGTATATCCAAATCCCAAATAAAACGTATGCGCAATCTCCTCACCCGTAAAGTTCCTTTAATGTGGTCGCGCTGATGATGGCTCAGCTCCAAAGATGCCCTGAAGTTCACCGAGAGCCCTGCGACTCCAAACGATCTCCGGGCATCAACGAAGTACTGCCGCCGCAGCACTTCACCAACTGCTTCCGAGGTTATGGGGGTCTGGACAAACAACTCCTTCCGGGTCAAACAAAGGATCGCAGCGCGATACAAACTGCAAGTATCCAGCCAGCTTGTGAGGAAAGGGTCTGTAAAGCGGCACAGTCATACGGCCGAAAATGAAATTAGAATCCAAAATCCTGAGGTGGGGCAACTTAAAGCAGCACAACAAAACAGGTACAGACCACTCCAGTGCTTAAAGTGATTAGTGCTTTTATTTCTCCATATCTGGTGGCACAACGCGTTTCGACCTGGGCAACCCGGTCTTGATCACATGACGAGACCAGAAACCAACGAGATTAAATACAGGTAGAAAGCCTCCGCTCCTCCCCAATCGTCATGGACATAGTAATCAGACTGCCCATAAGAACAACCATCCTATAGCTTATAAATAAGAAATTACAATTCATGTGCAAAAAGTGCACTACAATAAATTATAGGTACTGCAATGTACACAATACATTTGAAAGATTTTTACGGGATTTTTATAATGAGGAATTGTCGATACATTTACGATAAAGTAACAGTCCTAGTCTGCACCTATTTGTCGTTGTATTTTAATACGTTTTTAACAAGTGTATGTTGATGTTTTACTAGAAGGAGTTCATTTGTTTGGTAACATTGTATTTATCTGGTTTTGTTGCAGAAAAGAAGAAATTCATTTGGAGTCGTGGGTGATTCCTTAGAGAGGTTAATGAACTATGGCTCACTTGAGCTTGATCCCTTAGAAATGGAAATGCAGTGTGACGAAGCAATAGACTGTTGTACAGTTTTTTAACCCACTTGGGTGAAATTTAATTTATGTATGCATAGCATAAGCGGGAATGGTGAAATGACATCATAGTAACTTCTTTATGTTTATGAAGAATAATCCGCTACAAATACCCACTTGGGTATATATGCAAGAACAATTTGGTTTATCACTATCAAATGCATTTTCTGAAATATTTAACTTGTTTTTGAACCTCATTTGGAATTTACGAACATTTTAAGTTGAGTAGATACGAATGCAACAAACGTGTTACATAGTGTGTTTACTATGTTTACTGTGACGAACAGAAATGATCTTGGCACCTTTAAATTGTTTCAGTTCACTTGTGCAACTTACCCGTGATAAAGAAGTGAGGTTAACTCCGAAACGCGTTGGGGCACCCGTTGTTGTGAATAAACGCTGTCTATTTGCATAGAGGCCACAGCACCAGTGAGTTTTATTTCTCGCTAACTGGACTTTTGTTGGAATATATATATATATATATATATATATATATATATATATATATATATATATATACATATATATATATATATATATATATATATATATATATATATATATATATATATATATATATATTCACTGAAAAAACCATAGGTTATAGACCATATATAGTTAGGAATTAGCATTTACAAAACCTTGAAAATTCACTTAAAAAACCAAAGGTTATAGACCATATATAGTTAGGAATTCGCATTTACAAAACCTTATTTTACTCACACAAAACCATTGAAATTCCATATATAGTTAGTTGCACTAACTATATATCGCGCACCCGCAATCCACTGCTGATGATGTCACATATTACATCATTCATGACATGGTCAGTGACATCACTTATGACATCACTGATGACATCTCAAATGACATCACTGATGACATCTCAAATGACATCACTGATGACATCACTGATGACATCTCATTTGATATTACTGATCACATCACTGATGATATCATTCATGTGATAATACGATGAACCTCTTCAGACTCTAATATAACCTTAGATACAATCAGTGTGAACAGACACTCACAGACTGTCACTCATCCATGGAGTTACTCACACACCTAGTCAGTCATGCAAAGAATCAATCACACCTCCATTTCCTCAACTATACAGTTATACACACCTTACTTATTCTAACATATTCTAACACATATTTACTCTCTTATACAATCACTGATACAAGTTTACAATGATCCATACAGCCACTCACACATTCACTGGCTCTTATGCACAGTTATTTATATATGTCAACTCTCACATGTACTTTGTTTTACATATGTACTTACTTTGACATGTAGCACTGAGATATCCATTCACTCACCAATACACTCATGCACACAGTCAACCGCCCATACAGCTGTTTCCACATGCACTTTTGAAACCATACATCTAGTGAATCAACTGCTCACACATCTATGCACAGAGTCATACACCTCCCAGCCACCCACACACACACTCAGTCTCCCATACAAATACTTGGGCAACCAATCAATAACCCATATAGTTACTCATATAGCTACTTATCAACACATGCAACAGTTTACAGAACAACAGACATAATGATGCACAAATTAAGACAGTTTAGTCACTAACCCATGCACTCAGTGAGACACATTTAATCACTCACTCATACAGTCAGTCATGCACCTACTAAATCCTTCATCCAGACACTTATACATCCACTCATTCTTCAATATGTAAGACATATTTTAACTTTACAGAAACATGCAGTCACTGGATGTTGTCATCAGTGATGTCATCAGTGATGTCATTTGAGATGTCATCAGTGATGTCATCAGTGATGTCACTGACCATGTCATGAATGATGTAATATGTGACATCATCAGCAGTGGATTGCGGGTGCGCGATATACAGTTAGTGCAACTAACTATATATGGAATTTCAATGGTTTTGTGTGAGTAAAATAAGGTTTTTGTAAATGCGAATTCCTAACTATATATGGTCTATAACCTATGTTTTTTTTAGTGAATTTTCAAGGTTTTGTAAAAGCTAATTCCTAACTATATATGGTCTATAACCTATGGTTTTTTCAGTGAATTTTCAAGGTTTTGTAAGTGCTAATTCCTAACTATATATGGTCTATAACCTATGTTTTTTTCAGTGAATATATATATATACATACATATATAAACATATATCATCTGTATATCTATATAAATACAAACATAAATGCATGCATACATATACTTATATGCATACAGATGCATGTTATTTACATGAAAGTTGAAAAAACACTAATAAAAGCAAAGCTAAAAAGCCACCTCATTACAAACAGAATGGCTTTAACTTAAACGAGGGCGAGATATATTGCATTTTCAATGCTTGTTTACTTTGGTTCCATCAAGAAGGCATTCAGATGTGTCACACATTTGCCATAAATTCTGAATGTTAGCATTCTAGTTGCACATTAGATCACTGTAGTAAAGCTACTGCTCACCAGGGACGTCTGCTGCTGGTATTCAAAGTGCATGTTTCAGTCTGCATGTCAGAATTGTTTTAATGAAATAGAAGAGGATTTGAGAAGTCACTCAAAATGATCCCTAATTTTTCTTTCTGAAGCACTAATCATACTTTCTATGGCAAAATTAACCCCCTCATGTTGTTCCTTTTTAAATTGAGTGTTTTCAGACTTACCACTTCATTCCAATCAAGATGGCTTCTGGTGTGCCATACTTTTGTCATAAGTAAGACTGTTAGCGCTCTAGTTGTTCTTTAGAACACTCTGGGACATTCTGTCATTGGGCTATACTTGGGGTACATCTGAGTGATATTTGGGCTACATTTAGGCTCTTTTGTCTCTGGTGGCCATCTTGGGAGACTGTATGTCAGAATTTTTTAATGAAATTGAAGAGGGTTTGAGAAGTCACTCAAAATGTGCCCTAATTTTTCTTTCTGCAGCACTAATCATAATTCATATGGCAAAATATACCCCCTCATTTTGTTCCTTTTTAAATTAAATGTTTTAAGAGTTACCACTTTATTCCAATCAAGATGGCTTCAGGTGTGCCATACCTTTGTAATAAGTAGGACTGTTAGCGCTCTAGTTGTTCTTTAGAACACTCTGGGACATTCTGTCATTGGGCTATACTTGGGCTACATCTGGGTGATATTTGGGCTACATTTGGGCTCTTTTGTCTCTGGTGGCCATTTTGGGAGACTGCATGTCAGAATTTTTTAATGAAATAGAAGAGGATTTGAAAAGTCACTCAAAATGTGCCCTAATTTTTCTTTCTGCAGCACTAATAATACCTTCTATTGCATAATATACCCCCTTATTTTGTTCCTTTTTAAATTAAATGTTTTAAGAGTTACCACTTTATTCCCATCACGATGGCTCCAGGTGTGCTATACCTTTGTAATACGTAGGACTGTTAGCGCTCTAGTTGTTCTTTAGAACACTTTAGGAGGCTGCAGTAGAGCACAAAGGAATCAACTGACAGTCTCTGTCCTTGTTGGATGTACATGTTTTACTGAGAATGTCAGACTTCATTTTCACATGACTGAGAAAGATAATGTGAATTTACAGAAAATATGCTTTCAGTTTAGCTTATAGATCCCCTTCCAAACCACTGTGGGAAAATCATGAGATATTAGTTTTCTTTCAAACAATATTCATGATATCACAGCAGAAGGTTTTTTCACATGGTAAAATCACCTTAGAACCCACCACAATTCCTAAAACGAGTATGGTACAAACAACAAATGATTTATAATGTAACTAAAGTCCTAAAACCCTCTATTAACTACAATGCTTTTTAATGAGGTGCTATCATGTATATTGGTCCCAAGATGGCTGCCAACACTTCTTGGATGAAGTGCTGACAGCCAATCAGATCAGATGTGTGGTTAGGCTCCGCCCAGATATATATCTTTTTTTGAACCTAAATTACTCAAAATCCACTGGAGCACATATATTGAGACCTAGCAAAGGCACATCGGGCTAACAGTCCCTACAATTTTGCCAATTTTCGTGCAAATCCATTCAGCCGTTCGAGCTAAAAGTGAGGCCAACCGCCCTATGGAAATTAACATGGGAAAACCGCGTTTTGGGACCCCCCTTTTTTCTCGGCCCCCCCTTGATGAAACCCCCCCAAATTGTCAGGGGCTGCTCAGAAACAAAATGTTCAATTTTCCTGAAAATTTCAGCCAATTCCGTCCACAAACGCCAAAGTTATTAGACATAGAATTTTCTAAAATCCCATAGAGAAAAAATCCTAACTATATATACCTACTGGCGACCGCCAGTAGGTAATATATATATATATATATATATATATATATATATATATATATATATATATATATATATATATATATATATATATATATATATATATATATATATATATATATATTCTTGCCCCACGTCTGTGGAAACTGCAGCATGTGGGGAACGGAGTTCGTAAATATATATATATTACCTACTGGCGGTCTGGATGGATCATTGTGAACTTGTATCAGGGATTGTATAAGAGAGTAAATATGTGTTAGTATATGTTTGAATAAGTAAAGTTTGTATAACTGTATAGTTGAGGAAATGGAGGTGTGATTGATTCTTTGCATGACTGACTAGGTGTGTGAGTAACTCCATGGATGAGTGACAGTCTGTGAGTGCCTGTTTACACTGATTGTATCTAAGGTTATATTAGAGTCTGAAGAGGTTCATCGTATTATCACATGAATGATATCATCAGTGATGTGATCAGTAATGTCAAATGAGATGTCATCAGTGATGTCATCAGTGATGTCATTTGAGATGTCATCAGTGATGTCATTTGAGATGTCATCAGTGATGTCATCAGTGATGTCACTGACCATGTCATGAATGATGTAATATGTGACATCATCAGCAGTGGATTGCGGGTGTGCGATATATAGTTAGTGCAACTAACTATATATGGAATTTCAATGGTTTTGTGTGAGTAAAATAAGGTTTTGTAAATGCGAATTCCTAACTATATAAGGTCTATAACCTATGGTTTTTTCAGTGAATATATATATATATATATATATATATATATATATATATATATATATATATATATATATATATATATATATATATATATATATATATATATATATATATATATTAAAGCTCCAATTCCTCCCTAAGAGAAATACCGCACTCCCGGGGTGACTTCAACTTTCTTTATTTAGCTCAGCTCACAGTGACCACACAAACAACAGACGCGTTTCGGCAGAAGTCCCTTTGTCAATGTTACCCGCACATTGAAAACGCCATGCTTTTGACCACAAAACAGGGTGATAAACATTGAAGAAGGACAGGCTCACCCTTGCAAATGCGGCGGCCATTTTATAATGGATAAATATTTAACCAAACCAGGTCTGCAACACAATACAAAAAGCAGTTCATATATTAAAACTTACTTAAGTTGAATAAATGCATGATTTGAATTAATCTAAACAAAATAATTCTACCTAAATTATCCATAAATCAAATGTGTGCACTTAATATGTTTGTAGACCTGAAAAGGCACTTTCATAAAGCCGTGGATCGGCTATGATCCTTCTATGGCGACATTTCACCAGATATATATATATATATATATATATATATATATATATATATATATATATATATATATTATATATATATATATATATATATATATATATATATATATATATATATATATATATATATATTACCTACTGGCGGTCGCCAGTAGGTAGTTATAGTTAGGATTTTTTTCAATGTTAAATCTCAAAATTCTATTTGGAATAACTTTGGCACCGGTTGACGAATCTGCCTGAAAATTTCAGGAAAATGGCCTCGTCGAGCTCCGGTCCTTCCCTGAAAGTTTGGCGGGGATACAATAAGCGGGGGCCGAGATAAAAGGGGGGTCCCAAAACGCGTTTTCCCCATGTTAATTTCCATAGGGCGGTCGATTTCACTTTTAGCCCGAACGGCTGAATGGATTTACACCAAACTTGGCAAAATTGTAGGGACTGGTAGCCCGATGTGCCTTTGCTATGTCTCAAGATGTGTGCTCCAGTGGATTTTGAGTAATTTAGGTCCAAAAAAATATATATATCTATAGCAGCGCACAGGTGCGCGCACCGGAGTGCGCTCCAGGCGCGACACGCGAGGTGCGCATGGAAAGCTGATTGGCTCTCGGGTGTCTGTAAACATTCCAAACAGTCCAGAGCGGTCGCCATCTTGTGTCTCGGTAAAATCGAGACATAAGAGGTGGCTAAAACAAAGTGGGAACTGACCATAAGGCGTCAGGGATAGACCCCTTTGACCCCCTAGGTTTGATGTGGGGGCTATAAAAGGGCCCCGCGGGGCATTTAAAATATTTTTTTTTTTTTCGTTTTGCGCGGGGGAAGCGCTCGGTGCGCGCACCAGGTAGCGCACCGGGGAGCGTAAAATGAGGGAAAAAGATGACAGAGTTTTAAAAAAATGAAGTTTTCATTTAGAAATTGGAGGTAGTTCTTAAAAGAACTTTTTTTTTTCTTCTTTTTGTTGTTTTATATTTTTTTTGTGTTTTTGGAACTTTTTAAACTTTTTTTGGCTTTTCAAAACAGTTTTATATTTTTTTTGTATTTTTTAGGGGGAGAAACAAAAAAAGGGAATTGAAACTGGCTCAACTGGAGCAAAAAAACAAAAAACCCAAAAAATTATTTCTTTTTGGGGCACTTGTGATTATCACCTGCAAGGACGATGAGCTTAACACTTTGTTCCCCATAGGAGATAAGCTTGCCACAAGCCTTACAAGTAATTTTAAAATCAGCAAATCTTGGCTGAATGCAAGGCATCACCTCAGATGTTTCTGGTTGCGAGGAAGAGGGTTGTTTTCTTTGGGAGGGGGTCCTTGATGTCTGGGGGAGGTTACTGGCCAGTTCCCGGAACTCTGCGCGAGAGTAGTTGTTTGGATGCTTTCTTGTCATGTGCCGAATCATGGTATAGTTACCAAAAGAATATTTCTTATTTGGGTTGCCCCGTGAAAGTTCATCATCGCAGATGAGGCAAGTGACTTTGGGCGCATTCACCTTTTTTTGCCCCTCTGGGATTGAAAAAAACTGCCAAATGAAGTGTGGTTTGGGTTTATAAGGTGTGTTTTCTTCAGGCAGCCATCTTCTTCTCCCCTCCTCCTCTTCCTCTTCCTCCTCCTCCTGTTCTTGACCACCAATATAATTTGGAGCTGGTCCTCTTGGTGGTGGTGGTGGTGGTGGTGGCTGAGATGCACCTGCTGCTGCTGCTACTGAAGCCATTTTAAAGTACAAAAAGGTACAGAGAGTTCCAAACAGATCTTCCTCAGTCAAAGGACAAAGTCAGAATAAGGAAAAAAGGTGGGGGCTTTCATCATTTGGAAAACAAAACTGTCCTGAACCAATGAGAAGTGTTATTTTCAGGTCACAAGACCAGGGGCTTCATCATTATGAAACTAAAACTGTTATGAACCAATGAAAAGTGTTATTTTCTGCTCACATGACCCGACGCGCTTACGCTACGCGCACGGGGGCGCGCAGCGTAAGCGCGTCGGAAGTTTACGTTTTGCGATCGTATTCGTTCGAGTACTTCCGGGTGCGCTTACGCCGTGCGTATCACGCGGTCGCGGCTACGCGATACGTCACGATCATGTTTTCGTTTGCGATATTGGCGCTCACGAGACGCTCCCCGGAGCGCGCCCGGGGGCGCTTTTCAGAAATACGCTTTTCGGGGCGCACTCCGGGGCGCGCTCTGGGAGCGCTCCCCCCAAAAATTAAAAAAAAAAAAATGGGATAATTGTAGAGACAGGTAGCCCTATTCTGAAGTGGTTTGTAAAAAAATTAACTTTATAAAAATATGTATTGTGCTACATTGGGCTTAATATATGTTAGAGCCAAAATGTAGCCCAAATGTAGCCCAAAGTAGCCCAATGAAGCCCAAAGATGGCCACCAGAGATCAAAAATTGTAAATGTAGCCCAAAATTCAACTAGATGTAGCACAACTGTAGCCCAATGACAGAATGTACCAGAGTGTTAAAAAGAACAACTAGAGTGCTAACAGTCTTATTTATAAAGTGAAACTTATAGTAAGGAATTAGCATTTAAAAAACCTATGAAATTCACTGAAAAAAACCATAGGTTTCACACCAGTTATAGTTAGGAATTAGCATTTAAAAAACCTATTAAATTCACTGAAAAAAACATAGGTTTCACACCAGTTATAGTTAGCTGGAAATTTTACTGATATAAAACCATTGAAATTCCCACGTTATAGTTAGTCGGACTCACTATAACTTGCGCGTGCAATGCACTGCTGATGACATCACATATTACATCACTCATGACATGGTCAGTGACATCACTCATGACATCACTGATGACACCATCCTTGTGACACAGTGACAGACCTCCTTTCAGTGTAATGTAACCCATGAAACACATATTCAAAAATAGAAACTAATATTTTCAAAAAAGTGGATATACCCATACCAGATACAACAACCAATTCAGTAATACCACCATCTAATACACATCCACTCATGTGTATGTATATGGGTTATTAGATATTTTTATTAGTATCAGTATGAGTGTCTATATGGTTTGGTGGGGGTATTACTTAGCACATAGATGCATGAGTGACTGACTCTTTGTTTGTATGTGTTTTGAAGACAACATATGTACAGGACTGTATGGGTGGATGAGTGTCTATATGTGTTTGTTAGTGAGTGAATGACTGTCTCACTAGTGTCTTTATCAGTAACTACATATGTTTTAATCTAGTATATATGAATATTGATGTATATAAGTGAGTATATGTGAGAGTAAGAGATTGTAAGAGTTCCTGTTTAAATAAGTATGTGTTTCTATAAGTGATTGTTTAAGAGAATAAATATGTGTAATTTTAAATAGAAGTAAGGTGGAAGTGTGTGTATAACTCTATATTCAAATAAATGGATGTCCAATAGTTTATTTGCACGTGTGAATATGTGTGTGAGTAACTTTTGGATGAATGTCGGTGTGTAACAGGATGTATAGGTGTATCACTTCATATGATGAGTGAGTATATGTATGAGTGACTATATAGAACTGTTGGTGAATGAGTGGATGTGTATATAGATAGTGGAATTACTGAATTGCTTGTTGTAACTGATATAGGTATCTCCATTTTTTTAAAAATTTCAGTTTCTATTTTTGAATATGAGTCTCAAGGGTTACATTATAGTGAAAGGAGGTGTGTCACTATGTCACAAGGATGGTGTCATGAGTGATGTCACTGACCATGTCATGAGTGATGTAATATGTGATGTCATCAGCAGTGCATTGCACGCGCAAGTTATAGTGAGTCCGACTAACTATAACGTGGGAATTTCAATGGTTTTATATCAGTAAAATTTCCAGCTAACTATAACTGGTGTGAAACCTATGTTTTTTTCAATGAATTTAATAGGTTTTTTAAATGCTAATTCCTAACTATAACTGGTGTGAAACCTATGGTTTTTTTCAGTGAATATATATATATATATATATATATATATATATATATATATGTATATTTTACAATTTGCAGAAAAAAACAAAGGTTAAAGTAATGTCATAGGTGTGATAAAATAATTTGTTGAGAAAAAAGAAAGTGGACACTGTAAACGGAGAGAGTTTACTCTGTTTCACACTATTTGCGGCCAGTGAAACTCCTATGAGAAATGCAAAACAGTGTATTAAAAAGTGTCTACTAAGAACAGTGTTCACTCTATGCATCACTTGTCAAAAAATACTATTTGTTTAAAATAACCACGGTCTGAAGGTGCTAAAGATTATAGTATCTGCAGACTTCAAACTTTGGTGAAAACTTTACAGATTGCCCATCTTCTGAAGCAAAAGAAGCACATCTACATAGATTAGTACCTGGTTCACACAGTCTGTGTTATGTGGAAATTGTCATGATGCAACGATTCTGTCTAATAACTCAAGGCTACTTACAATACATATTATGTAGTACGTACACTTCTGTGGAACATGCTGAACAGAGGTCATCAACTGTCACCTTCACACAGTTACTCTCATTGAATGATGTTATCAGTGATCATAAATAATGAAATCGATTATGTCATGAGGGATGTAATATGTGAGGCCATCAACAGTGCATGGCAGGGGCTCAAGTTATAGTTAGCTCTGCCAAATGTGATTGGTGAATTTCTGGGGTTATTGTAGATCAAAACTTTGATGTTGTCACTGACATATTCAGCGAACTATAACGTTACTTTAGCCTTTTTTTCTGTGCATTTTTAAGCTGTTTTTTTTTTAAACAAAAACTGATCTTTTTATCACACTTAACTATAGTGTTACTTTGACACTGTAGATGATTGAGGTAACAGTCGGTTGCAATGGCAATTTGAAGTTATCCTACCTGAATGGTAACCTGATACATTACTTTCTCAGTGTACCATTTACCCCTAGATGGACTAATTTCTCATTGCCAATTGATCATCAGGTATAGCAGCCGAATGTGTTTGAAAATGAAAATAAAGGTTTACAAAAAAATAACTATAGCGTGACATTATCCTTTGTTATTTTCATGAATTTCTTGGTTTTTATTAACATAAAATAATATTTTATTACCACGTTTAAAGCCAACCCTCTACTCGCATGGCCTGTGGCCATGTGTGGCAGGGGGTTGTCAGCCAGGCCCTGCAGCAAACCTCCCACAAGCAGCCAAACCCACACTCGGCACGGCCAGGCCTCTTGCCAGACCACCTGTAGCAAGCATTGTTGCATACTACTAGCATATATGGAGCAGGGCCAAATGGGCCGAGCTTGTAGTTGATTTGGCTCCTTTGCATTTTCAGCAGCAATTAGAACCATGGATTCTGCCCTCATACCAGGAGACAACAAGAAAGAAACTACTAGTCTTGTAAAGTCACTACAGAAGTTATTGCGCTCCGATAAATCAGCAATGCATTCACCTCCATCAAGGATTTCAGATCATTTTCCAACGTGCAATTGTAGTGGAAACCCACTGTCCATCAAGCTGGAAAATGGCGGGAACACCATTGCATACTACCAACGTGGAAGGGGCTAGGCCAAATGGGCAGACCGTATAGGTGTTTTTTGTAAAGGGAAGCCATTAAAAGGCCCTGGAAACCCCTTTCTCCATGGCCATGTTCTTTTTTAAAGGGAGGGTGGCACAGCCTTACGACCCTGAGCCTATTTTGGCCCTGGGAACCCATCACCTGGGGGCCTCTATTTTAAATTAGTAGGTGTCCACCAACTGCACACTCCATGCACACCTTGAAGGCTGTGGAGGGAAGCCCCAGGGCCCCTGCTGCCCAGCCAGCTCGCCACATGCTGCAAATGCCAACATTTTTCCTGCCCGAAATGATCAGCTATTTATGCTGCATTCTGTGGGCTGGAGCAATATGTTTGTATGTTTCTGGACAGGGCTCCAGATCTCAAGTCTGCTCACAGCTGGGGGAACCTTCTCAAAGCTCCCACTCTCTAGGATTGTGTTTGCTCCCGTTTGGCAGGAGTTTTGATGCTTGCAGGGAAACTGCTGTGTCCCGGGGGTGGGCTCCTTGGGACACAGCATATGAACTGGCCCCTGGAAATAGGGTATCCAGAGCCATTAATGGCCACGGGAGGGAGGTCACGTGGCTCCCTCTGTATGTTTTGCCTATTTTGGCCCTCAGGGTGGGGGACCCGGGGCCTACATAGCCCACGAGGGGGGGCACATGCCCCCTTCCCTGAAACAAACAGTGTAGGTCCACAGGTGGGTTCCCCGGGGCCTATACTTCAAAACATCATCCCCAGCCGCCAGTTGGGGTGGGGGGTTCGACCTCACTAGAGTCCCTCTGCATTGTGGCAAAATTTGCTGTTTTTTTCAATTTTGGGCCGGGGCGAATGTGTCCCTCTGGGTTGCCCCATGGAGGTTGGGTTTTTGGAGGGCAGGGTATTCCTACTATGCCCCTCTATATTGTTTTTTTTCTTTAGCTTCACGAGAAGGGACTAAGTCCCTGAGTCCAGTAATGGCTGCCAGCAAAATTTTTCTGATGTTGCTGGCAGTCAATCAGCAGAGCGCGCGCTCCGACCAGAACAAATGCGCGAAGGCAAATAAAGCTCCCTGGCCAATAAATTGTATGGTACTAGTGTATACTTTTTTGTGTTAACTTGAGTAGCTCTTCTGGAGATATATATATATATATATATATATATATATATATATATATATATATATATATATATAGTTTATAGAGCTTTATTTCATGTGAACGTATCAGTGTTGACTTTTTTTTATTGTGCAGATAAGGTTTTAAATGGAGACTAGGGCACTAACAGTAGTTCTCTTTTAAGCAGTTTTCTAAATGAATGATCATTTGCTACTTGTGTAATTTGTGCACGACGAGTACATAAACCTTCTGTTTCACCTCCTCCCAATTTTAGACTTCTTAAATCCAGGCACTTGTGTTCATGTAACGTGCTGGACCTGAGAACCTAGGAGAATGGCTCTGCAATCTGAATTCTCTCCGCTGCCAAATATGGTCTGCTGGGGCTCATGCATTTGATTGACAGCTGTCATGTCCTCTCCAGCTCTGGGGCACTCGAATGACCACACCTTAAACGGAGTTCTCTAACACAAGTCTTTATTCTTCGTCATGCAATCATTAACTGAACGCACTGCATCATAAACTTTATTGCCCACACCCAAACACGCCCAAATACTACTCAACTGAATAAACACATTTGTAAGGAGTCCTTTAAGGACCACAAGGGGCATACTGCACATGACCACATAACACTACATCTTCCCCTTTGTAAATAAAAAAGTACAGACAACATTTATACATTAGAGTACCTCAATGAGTCACTGAGGTGCTCACATCCATCTTTTAGATCGAGTCTTATGAGGTAAAGGCATTGCACCATAAATGTAGACTTAGATGCTTGACTTGTCTCACTCATGAGATCTGAAGCTGACGAACATCGAGGCAAATACTCAAAATGTGACAAGTCTCCCATAATGGACTTTCCGGGACGTTGAGTGGTCTCCATACATCATTTACTTGTCATGACTCTCAATGGGCCTACATCAAATGCAGCATTTGTTTTGCGCTTCCATTTTTTGTTTGACTAGGACCAGGTCTCCTTTTAAAAAACCCATGTCATGAGCACATCTGCACTTATCTACATAGGCCTTCATCTTGCTTTTGCAAGAAGTATTAATGGCACAAATGTCATTAGTGTCTATGACTCAACTTATGGTCTATTGTGGTAGCTTTGTCCCAATGGCTCTCCCAAACAGCAAAGTGGCAGGGCTTTCACCTGTTGTAGAATGGGGAGTTCACCGATAGGCACAGAGGGCTGAACATAAATCTGGCCTAAGATCCCTTCCTTCGAGTGCAACGTGCTGAACCACTCTCTTCAGGGTAGCCGTATATCGTTTAACAACACCATTTGCCTGTTGCCAGAGAAGTGTGTATTTTTCATGCATGACATTCAAGCTACTAAGAAATTACTTAAATGCTCTGCTATTGAATGGTGGACTGTCGTCAGATTTAAGAATGGAGGGAACTTCCCATAGTACGGAAATAACATCTAGCCTCTACTTTTTCATGGGTGGTAATGATAAATCTTCCACTAAGGGAAAGCGTGAGTACTCATCAATAACTACCATGAGATGATGTCCATTGTTTAAGGGTCCAAAGAAATCAACTGCAACTTTTTCCCACGCTTGTTTGGGAAGGTCAGACATATTTAGCTGATGTTGTGTTGTTTTGAAAGATAAGCAGCTACACAAGTGACATGCTTTCAGTTCTCACTCAACTTGTTCATCAAGGTGAGGAAACCACACTCGGACTCTGAGGGCGGTCTTTGTGGCTATAATGCCACCATGTCCTTTGTGTGCCAGTTCAATAACTTGTTGTCTCAAGCTCTCAGGTATGATAATTCTAGAACCTCTAAGTACAATACCTTCTTAAGTGACATAAAGTTTTTCTTACACATTTAAATGTTTTTGATTTTCAAAGTCATCTGTGAGAGGTCGAGTATGTTTTCTCCATGATGGCGTTGCAATGATACCCTTGAGTGTGAGCATGTCTCTGTCTGTGTTGGTAGCAGCAATGATCTGCTCAGATGATAGAGCTACAGGGATGCTAGACTTTACTATGAAATTAATATTCACTTCAGTCGCTTTAGATGCTGCACTGTGAAGCGGTAACAGCACTTGTGAGAAGTAATCTGCGGGGTTTTGATCCTACCCGGATTATGCACAATAGAGTAATCATACGTTTGCAATTGCAACCCCCACGCCTCGATGCAAAGGGGCATCTTGACCTTCAGATTTATAAAAATGCAGAGGCATGCCTGAGGGTCTGTGACAAGGATGAAATGTTTCCTAATCTGTTCAGAAACACATGAAAATGTTCACAAGCCCACACTACAGCAAGTCTCTCTGACTGAGAATAGGTGCATTCAGTCTGAAATAGACTTCTGCTAATATAAGCTACAGTGTGTCTCTGAGCATTTGGATGTCCATTGTGTTGAGCATGAATCGCGCCCCATCCCACCGGACGTGCGTCTACTATGATCTTAATATGTAACTTTGGATCAAAATAAGCCATTTCAGTTGCATTTTTAATTGCGTGTTTGATTTTCTTGAAACTTTGATCACATTCAAAAGACCACTGGAAGGGAATATTCTTCTTTGTCAAATCTCTTAATGGAGCACTAATCATTGCAAAGTCAAAAATATACCTGGGGCAATGGCTAGTCATGCCTAAGAATCATGGTTACATCTTGTGAGGGACAGGTGGATAACAATGCTTTGACTTTTTTCAGGTCAGGAGTCATTCCCCCTTCTGAGAAAATATACCCAAAGAATATGAGTTTGGTTTTGTAAAACTCATATTTTTCTGTATTTAAAGTGAGACCTACATCAGCAAGCTTGTTTGTGTATGACCTTTGTCATGCTCCTTTCATGTGGCCCCAAATACTACTATATCATCATTGTAGTTGAAAGCATATGTGACAGGTAGAAATACTCGGTGAATCACATCCTGAAAGATTTTAGCAGCTGACAACACACCAAAGCTGGGTCTTTTCTATCTGAACAAGCCAACATGAGTTGCAAAAGTAGTAATGTACATTAATTTCTCTTCCAGCTCAAGTTTATGTATCCTTTGTTCAAATCAAGACGGGAGAAGACGTTGGTACCATTCAGCTGTATAATCATGCCCGTAATGTGTGGACCTGGATGTCATTCTCAATGAATGCTTTGTTGGCTTAGCGCATTTCAAGACAAATTCGCACATCACTTCCACTGTACTGTTTTGGCACTACCACTATGGGTGAAATTCATGGAATCAGGCCAGTAGCGTGCTCGTTGATGTCATGATTTAATAATGTTTCTAGTACTTTCTCAATGGCCTCCTGTAAACAAAAAAACTACCCAACATTGAGCAACAGTGTATCGTGAAGGCGCACCTACACTGTCTTGAGTTTCCCTAGTCCATGAAACAACTACACGAATTGACTTACTATTCCAGAATGTGCATTGAGGTTGTAGTTGATGGATAGCAATGTTAGTAGCAGTGCTGGAACTGAGTAGACAAGCATTCGAAAAATTACCTTGTAGGAAATGCATTGGTGTCTGTACTGTCATTTTCTTATGCTTCATGATCGCTATGAATGACCCTTGCCTGTGCAATAACATAAGCAGCCCATGTGTACACCTTTGTTTTCAATAACTTTAGGCATGGTTTTAGAGACAGTTCTTTGTATTTTTCTGATGGCATGATATTGATCAATGCACCTCTGTCTATAACAAAAGTTTTAGGGCAGCCATTCAGCTTTAGCGTGATCTTGAGGCACTGTCCAATGAGTTTGGTAGCTTCACATGACAATCTCTCTCTGACTTGTGTTATTCTTTGCAAGTAGCCAATCTTACATGTGCATGTCGTTGTGCGGTCCACATTACCATTGCACATCCATCTTCTTCACTGAGGCTTGATGATGACATTGAAGAGCCTTTAGAAGATGAATTTGATAACAATCGACCTCGTTTAGTCTCTCCTTGCCTCAATTGTTGTTGCTGTTAGGCCGTGTGGACTTGGCTAGAATGCTTCTGGAACTGTTTGGTGTCCATTTTCTCTTCTCAACGCGACACAGTTGGTTTCTCTTTCACGTTGCAGACCATTAGGAAATGGTTTTCTTTCCCATAACCTTTGTCAATGCTGTCTAATGGTGGGACAATTGCCTTTGTGTAGATACAAGAATTCACATTGGAAACACAATTCCTTTTTCTTCTGAGTCATTTTCTTATGGGCTTCCACTCTGTGTTTCTGCTTGCTTTTCATGGTCAATGCTGATTTTGTTCAAGGCTATTCCAGCTTCCATATCAGCAGTCCACCAATCCACATGCTCCTCAAATCTCACAGACATGAGTAGCTGCTCTAGACTAAGTGTCTCTCCCACCATGCTTCGCCTAAACGATTCGGAGAGGCAACATCGATGACTGAGACTCATGGCTTCTCTGTCATTGAATTCACTGAACTTGCAGTGCTTGCTGAAGGTATACAGTCTTTCAACAAACTCATCCATCGTTTTACCAGCTTTCTGTCTTGCCTGGCTGAAAATTTACTTTCACAGTTGACATTCAGCATTGAATTGAACTTGGCTTCTGATGTTTCTTTGATTTGATGGTATGATACTTTATCAACTTGTGATATTTTCTTTACCACTTCTTTCACCCTGTCACCTGCAAGGTTTTTAAGTCCTTGATGTTGCTTTTGTCTTCTACTTCTTCTAGAGCATCTATAAAGTCATCAATCGTTTCGATCTATGCACTCCATCTGGCACCAATATTCTGCTTTTTGTCAGTATTAAAGGAAGTGGTAGTTTCAGGAATGCAATTGCGACGTATTTAGCGCACCTTTTTGCAGCCATTGAAAATGTTTACTATTCCAACTGGCTTTTCATCAGATTAGATGCTACTGGATACATTGGACGCACCGGCTTCCAACCTGGACAATCCGAAGTCAGGTTTCACTTTTTTCGATTGCACTGGTAAGTGTGCTTGTCCTCTCTGTTGGCACTTACTTTAGCATTTCTGCTTTGCGTGGGTGATGGCTCTGCATTACGCTGTGGTGCAGTGTGTCTTCTTTCAGCTTTACTGTTAGATTTGGGGGTCTCTAGTTGGCACAGGTAGAACTTGTGACAAATAGGGGCCCTTGCCTCTAGTCAGGATAAGGGGATTACACTCCAAAAATAACTCCTGCTCACCACCTTGGTAGCTTGGCACGAGCAGGCAGGCTTAGCTCAGAGGCAGTGTGTAAGGCATTTGTGACCACATACTGTAACCCAGTGACAGCACTACAAATTGACACCACACAAGGTTTTATATAAAAAATAAGTATACTTTATATAGATTTACCACAAGACCATAAACGACAAAAATACACAATACTGTCACTTTAAGATGGTAGATTTAGCTTAGTTAAGTTCAGTTCTTAAGATGTGACACTTTGCGTCAATGTACCTTACGATGTGTTGCGCTTCCACGACAAGCAATGTCGCAGCGAGGGAAATGCGGCAAAGTTCAGGTGCAACGAAATAAAGACGTGAAGATCTTCCAGATGCGGCACCCTTCTCCGGGGATGCGAGAAGTTCTCAGTTCGATGCGTGGACTGCAGCGGCGACACCCTTATTCAGAAGTGCGACAGCAACAGCTTCAGCTGCGACACTCTTCTCCCACGATGGGTGAAGCTTCCGCACCCTTCAACTACTGACTCGCCTGCAAGAGATAGGTATCGGAGGGGCTCCCCTCTTATGGGTAAAATCATTCCTCACAAACAGAACCCAACAAGTGATGCTGGGGCCCTTTCTCTCTGCCAAAAAACGACTGGTCTGGGGAGTTCCGCAGGGCTCCTCCCTTAGCCCGCTCCTCAAACCACTGGCAAAATCTGTCGAATCCTATGGTGTCAAAGTTACCTTCTACGCCGACGACACCCAACTGGTGTTCTCCTTCAAAAGCCACACTGAAAAATCTTTTGGCAACTTTCGCCACTGCATGCTGAATATCGCCTCATGGATGTCTGAGAACAACCTAAAGCTAAACACCGATAAGACTGAAGTCTTATTTTTTAACCAGAAATCTCCCATACCTCCTAATGTCTGGTGGCCGACCGAACTCAACCCTCCCCCTGTACCAGCCCAAACCGCCCGTAACCTAGGCTTTCAATTTGACACCTCTCTCTCCTGCAAAACTCAAATCAGCAAAGTTACCTCAGCCTGCTTCGGGAAGCTACGAATGCTAAAAAAAATCATCCCCTACTTACCGCTGGACTCTCGAAAAACAGTAGTCCATGCCCTGATTATGTCCCACCTGGACTACGCTAACAGCTTGTATGTAGGTGCCCCATCCTACCTCATTTACCAACTTCAGAGAGTCCAGAACGCAGCAGCCAGGCTGATTTGCAACATCCCTTATCGTCACTCCATCTCACCCCACCTAATCAAACTCCACTGGCTCCCAATAAAACTGCGCATCCAATTCAAAGCCTTAACTCTGGCTTTTAGAGCCCTTAATGACCGAGGCCCTACATACCTACGGCGCAGAATGAGGTTCTCTCAGGCACCACGCAACCTCAGATCCAACCACCTCCGCCTCATGACATGCCCCCGCTTTCGTCTTGCCCGCACGGGAGGCAGGGCCCTTGCAGTTGTTACCTCCAAACTCTGGAATCAGCTGCCAACAGATTTAAGATTTCTGACGTCAGAACCCCTATTCCGGAAAAAACTAAAGGCCTGGTTCTTCTCCCAGATCTAAACCCACACCCTATTCACTCCCCCCCCCCCCCCCACCCTCCTGAGACAATGTCTTCAGCGCCGGGACACCTCCGTCGGAGGTAGCTGCGCGCTCTACAAAATACTAAATAAATAAATAAATAAACTAAACTGGCACTTATATGGGTAAATGTGGTGGCACAAACAGAGATTCTTCACCTTGGGTTTCCTATTTTGCTGGTTAGTCTGCACGTCCCCAAAAACAGTGTGCCCACAGTATAAATCTGAACGGGGTGCAAAATTCTTTAATTTAGGTGAGACCCGTAATATTTTAGATTTTTGGACCTTGGTTCGATAATGTCTCTTTCTATCTACCATGGCAAGCACATTTATAAATTCTATGTTAATAATTTTGCCCTGACTTCTGAGAATGTGTGACCATGCTAATGCTGAACAATTGGAGAAACTCAGTGTTATGCCACTAAAAAGGTTGTAGCCAAGGTGTTGTTGAAAGTGGCAGAGTAACCTCATAGCACAAGTACTCCCTTTTGTACACTCTTACTAAGACTGGTTGTGTTGCAGTAGATATTTTTGCCACATCAACTCATGTCCAGCACATTAATGATAGAGTGTCAAAATCAGCACACATACCTGTCATATGTGTGCCCCCTGGACAGAGCCATTTCCAACTCAAATAGTACCTGATAATACATTTCCACAGAGTGCGTTCTTTGTCAAAGTACCAGTTGGTTATCCTGCCTTCTATGGACTAGATTGCAAAGAGAATCAGCATACTTGCATGTTGAAATCTGCCACTGTATTTGTTGGTAAATTGCACAATAATACCGCTCCCCATACCTCCTGGATTTGGATCTGCCACATATGATCATACATGCCTTCTTGCCCTTGGTGATTACCAGTTGTTTTTGCTCTCATTAACACTGAAAGATGTAACGCGGTCATATATCCATCCCATATCTTAGTAGTTGATATACACCATTTTGGATGCAGTGTTGAGTGAGTTTTCACGTCACTGGTTTGCTTGTATGCATTCTTTTTGCACTAGTGCACTCATCATTTTAGAACAAACACCTCAAGGAGTGGTAGTCTACATAATTGCCATTCCTGGCGAGGAGGCGGGATGTTTCATCATCAGAAGGCAAAACTGGCGCAGCTATGCTAGAAAGTGGAGTGTCGGCTCGACACTAACTCTACCCAGATTGCCCCCTGGCCCTCAGTGTGAGAACCCAAGTGGGCCTCCAAAGCAGGCTCTTCCTTCCCCTTTAATAGTTTATTTTTTTTATTATTACACATAAACTCACTGGTGAAATATACCCACTCAATTCTGGTAATATGCTGAATTATAGATGGATGATTGTGAATAACAGGTATGTTTTTCACCTAGTGGCTCTCAGTGACGTCTGCTGGATAATGAAAATGGATTCTGAAGTGAAAAACATCCTCGATATTCATAGCTTCCATTACTTTGTTTTATATGGTGTCACACCCCTTTTCAAAGGGTCATGGGGCAGTCAGGGGTTATGGGGACAAATCGTGGGGCTTGATTCTGATGTTGCAGAGCCCGACCTACTATGGATTCTGAGCAACTGAGTCAAGTACTCCTTCTGCATTTGACTTTCAGTAGTAAAGTGGTTGAGCAGTCCAAGGCTCCCTTTGGAGGGAGGAAGGCAATTGTTGATACAGGGAACAAAGGCTCACAACTCAAAGTATTTTATTTCTACCGCTGCCTACACAAAGGAAAAAAACCTCAAGTTTTTTGTTTGGCTATCACACTCCCTCCCCGCTTCTAGCTGTAGGGGTTATTCCCCATTAACAATAGGAAACACCCAGGGTAAACACCACTGGTAGCATGACTTTCTAAAAATTCAACTGAGTTCCTGTGCTGCAGCACCAATATTAGCAAGTTCCCCCTGGACCGACAGGCCCGAAATGACTCTTACCCCACCTCGCAGGATTGGAGAAACTGGAGTTGCTGAGTGTGCTTCCTTCCACAGACACTGGAGTAGCAGCAGCTGATTGAGGTGAGTTTACTGCACGCAGCCCAAACAGGTTAACTTCAGCGGTCCGAGAGTCCTCGCATGCGGTCGTGCCTCTGCAGTGACTGGAGGTTCTCGGCAGCTCCTCTTTGCAGAGTAAGTCTCTAGTTCCTCCTGCAAGGAGGGTGGTTCTTGGTGTTAATCCTTCATCCCGGCATGTGCAGAGCACCAGAGTGGCTTCTCTCCTCTTGCCGACGATTCTGACCAGGTCAAACAACCTGATGTCCCTGGTGATTGCCTCTGGCATACAGGGTCACTGTATCCTCACGGTACATGGACTCAGGCCAGATCCGCAAGATGAAGTCCTCGGCTGCAGCCCCTCCTAGCATATGGGATTGCAGCCCACAACTGCACATGGTCCCTTACTGTATGGCAGTTTTCTAATGGCGGCCCCTCCTGGCACACGGGGTAGCCGCTTCCCACTATGCATGGACTCTGGCCCGATCAACACAGCGATGCACATGGTTTAATTCTCAGCAGCCCTTCTCTGGAATAGTAGGGTCACCAACTGTTTTCTGCAACCCGATCAGTGCAGAAGCTGTCTCCTCACACCATGCAAAGGGAGTCCAATCAACAGGGCTCCCCACTGGACCATGCTCTTTTGAACGCTCTCCTCTTCCTCACAAGGCACACTGGTCTTGGGAAGCAGGCAGGAGCCGGTGCTCCAGGCTCCCAATCAGGTGATCTTGGATTCCCTGGGTAATGTCACTCACCCAGAAGGGAGGCAAGCATGCCTTGCCTTTCCCCACAGTCCTGGTCACAGACAGAAGTCTTGCAGAGGTTCCCCTCCTCACACAGCCTGTCTGACTGCTTGGTAGATGACAATTTTTGGGGTCTCAAACTTCCCTTCTTAAAGTCCATTTCCAGACACCAAGGGCCCGATGTAGGTAAATCTACATTTACCACTTCATAAATACTGAATCATACCGAATCAGTATTTATGAAGTGGTAAATTAGAGGGGGGGAGATGTAGGTATTTCAGATTCGGTAAATACCGAATCTGTAAGATTCGGTATTTACCGATTCTGTAAATACCGATTCGGTATCCCCCATTGCTTCCTATGGGCCTTGAAGCCCATAGGAATCAATGGGCATTACCGATTCGGTAATTACCGATTTGTGCAAGGGTGCAGGGGGTGTCACTTTGACACCCTCCAGCACCCCAAAAAAAGGCATGTGAGCCATGTGGCACACAGACATGCCCTAAGGGCATGTCTGTCTGTCACATGGCATAGGTGTGCATGCACACATGTGCATGCACACCTGGATTCGGTATTTTAACACCCAATTGGATTGGGTGTTAAAATACCGAATCTGAAGGGCCTGTGGGACTGAAAGTAGTCCCACCTACATCCCAAATTTAAAAAATCGGTAAAATTGGCAATTTGGTATTTTTGCAATTCGGTAATTTTACCGAATCGGTAAAATACCGAATCGGACAAAAAAAGGTCCCCTACATCTCAGTAGGCCAAATACCGGTCGGAAACGGCAGAAATCGTCCGTTTCCGACCGGTATTTGGTACCTACATCGGGCCCAAGATATGATTTAGGGTCCAAGTCTTTGAGGTATCATGTTGAGGTTCTGCTTGAAGTATCCACTCCTCTGCTCCCTTTTCCTCTTGAAAATAAGTCTGTCATCACAGGAGTGTCTCTGAAGCTGTATTCTCACAACATAGGCCATGGAAGTGACTTGAGTTCAGACCTGGATGTCAGCCACAGTGATATGTGCATCAAAAGGTTATCCCTGAGCCCCCAGCCCTACTCGTTATGATTTTCTTACCAGCTCGATCTTCTTTCTAAGATGTGTTCAGGCCCTTTCCTCTCACTAAATCAAGAACATCCTTTGAAGTGTACTGGGGAAGCCAGGCTCTAACCTCTCCAGTGTGTGCCCCACTTAGTTTACAGGAATACAGCAATACACAAATCTGTCTGGGGGATCTCTCAACCTTTTCTCCATGTTTCACCATGATGATTTGGGTCTCCCAAAATGGAACCCAGAGCCGTCCATGTATTGTACCATCCACAGGCACAAATACCCCAAGTGGATGTATAAAGTATATGTGCACTGCATTTTACTGTATCCTCTATGTACTGGATCACTCATGGGCACATGTACATCCAGCACCTGCATTTAACATGTACACACTGCCCAACACGGTATCCTTCATGTACTGTACCACTCACAGGTACACATACATCCAGCATATGCATTTAACATTCACGCACTGCAGATGTGTTTTTTATCTTAAAATCATATACTCCTTTGGTTGTGCTTGCTTTTTATTTCATGTCTGCTACAGAGAGCATGGCAGATGAATATTTTTGCATCTCAGCAGCGGAAAATAAGCTTTAATTTTCACTGCTGAACATAGTGAATATCCGGATTTTGAAAGTGTTCACAATAGTGAATGCCTATGTGACCCATATATAATAATATAATGTTTGCACACTTGCTATTCATAAGATATTAGCTTACACCGCATCAGTGTGCTTGTCAGTGCTCCTGGGTAACTTTAACAGAGTTATTTACCTGGCCTGTATTCTATTCAGAGCTTGAGGTGCCTTGATGGAACTACAAATAGGTGTCTATAAAGGATGGAAATAACCAGCTAGAGTTACAGAGGCTTCTAGAGTTCTCACAATGTTATTGATGGTTTTATCTTAAGCCTGCTCTCATGTTCCTGTGTCACACTATGGCCCTTATTACAAGTTGCCTTGCGTGGAATCCCAAGTACGGATACTTATCCGGGCAGCTATGAGTTGTTCTGGTGTCTTCAGACCACAAATTCTGAACTTGATGTTTCCAGGACTAAAGACACTGGACTCAGACCTTTGTTCAAAACTGCAGGTACATTAAACCCGTAAGGGGGGGGGACTCCTCCACTATAATGGAGGAGCATCACATCCCCTGCCAGCAGTTACAAAAATGAAGAATAAAACAATATTAAACCCTTGATGATTATCGTTTTAGTTTTGCTCTTGGAGCCAAGGCTTGGGAGCGGAGCCAGGGGGGATGACAGACCCAAGAAGGAGTAGTTGCACTGCTCTAAGTGCTCATGACGGTTTGGCCGGCCATCTCAGGACTGCTAAACCGCATGCGCACTGAAGCTCTCTCCAACCCGAGTTGAGAGAGTAGGCACAGGCTCCCAGTCTAATCGTGAGCGCAAATCAAGGGCACTCAAGCCAATCCTGATGCTGCTAGCAGCATGAAAGCAGTGTCAGGATTGGCCGCAGTGGTCCCTGGGAGCCTGTGTCTGCAGTGGAGAGGAGTGTGATGCGGTGATTCAGCAGGTAAGTGGTTTTTTGTTTTTTCTTTCTCTTGTCCCTCCCTTTTCCCCCGCCCCCTACTCCTCCACTCTATCGAGACACCAACCGCTACTGAGAAAAAAACTGCAGTCGTAGTGTATCAATTGGTACATTTGTCTTCTGTAGATCTTCAGGGACAAAAGAGACAGAATGTACATACTACAACTGTATGCCTGGTGAACAGCAGCACACCTCTAAGTTACAGGCAAGGTGTGCAGGAGAGGCAGAAGAAACACCCACTGGAGGGAGAACCAAGAAAAGAAGATGTAATAGACGTACTTTTGGTAGCAATCAAATTGAGCTTTCCGCTTGTTCTCGGCCCTACTCAGTGGTGCTGTCTTTACCAGGGCAAAAGGAATTCAGCCCCCCTGGAAACAATATGATGAGGTCACTGCCTCCCACCCACTCGGAGATGAAAGACCAACGCGGCAGTGCAATGTTTATTGCTGGCCGCTGAAGAAAAATTCCAAGTTCAGCTTCTGCAGTTTATCATATAGTCACCTCCCACAGGCCTGCCAGATATAAAAGCACATTCTATGCATTTTTTTCTCCAAGGCTGCACATTTTTCATGGCACAAATAAGATTGACTTCTTTGCCTCCAGTCTAGGGGGGTGATGTGGTGGGCCACACAAGCCAGGCCCATCAACAAATATGTGTTTTCAATTGAAATCAGTCAGATGCCTGGAGTCTGTAGCTGTGTCTGCGACCCAAGGAAAGATTATTTTGGGGACGCATGAGAAGCACAGGATGTATTTTCAGATTTGTACTTTTGACGCACAGCTAAGCTTAATTTTTCCCATTTCTACAGGAAAATAATGACTTGTTAATGGTGCTCAATTTTTTTTAATGACGTTCTGCCTTTTTTGTGAGTACTGGGTTATAACATCTTGATTACATGGTGTTCATAGCTGTTTGACTGCCAAGCGTGGGACCTGGGTAGGTGACACACAGTGGTTTATTAGAGGTACATATATTACACAAGTTGCAGACTTCTTTCAGGAGGCCTGTGCTTTGGATCCCCACTACCCCACTTCGCCAAATAGTGTAATTCCGGGCAATGAACATTGCATTCTTATACCTTAATTCACATATCCTAGTATGAGTGCCTTGGGGTAATTCAGTGATTCTGTTTGAAAGCACATGCCCTATGGCTGGAGGTATTACAGCCAAGAAGTAAGCATGTGTCAATGGCACAGGAACATGTTTAAGGTAAAAGCTCTCAAAGCAGATTGAGCTGTTTTTGGAAGATTAGGCATTGCAGTCTTGTGGCTTTCTTTTAGGATATCATATACCACCATAGAGTTCACAGTGGTTCATATATTCAGAAAGATTTGGTCATGGCTGTTTTTAGGCTCCGTAAGTTAGATTTACAGTAGACTTATTTCCCATGAACCAGGTTCTATTTTTATATTATGTTGCAATAAAACCTTTATTCAGTTTGGTTGGTTTGCACATTTGGGTATTTTGCTACAAAATTGCTTTGGCACATTTGAGGTTACCACTGTAATTGTGTGTGCTGAAATTCAAATGAAAATCGTCTTAGTTGACATAGTTATTATTTCCCATCACGCGCATGTTCTGGAGATAACAACATCTTCCCCCTGGTTTTGATTTCTTTGCCGTCTCATAAGTGTTCTCCCCATTTGCATCTCTCTAACATTTCTTTTATCCAGGGCACATGCACACCTTATTATTCCTGTGAATTTTAACAGTTTCTAAGTTAGAGTTAGTCAAATGTACCATCATTTCTGATATTTCACTCAATATGACGTTACATTCTGGGACAAATAGTTTCACTTTTCTAAGTGTATGTGTGGACCTAAAAGACCTATCACGCAAGTGCAAAAAAATAAGGGTACTTTATTGGCTAACGTGCAGAACTGTATAGCGCTTCTTTCACATGCACTTAAGAAACCATTTATACATTGAGGATGGGCTTACTGCCTTCGTTGATTGGCTTTGACTGCCTAAAGATTTGTGGATCTGGAACAGTAATTCATGTTGAATTTTTGGCACTTTTTTCTCTAGAAATCTGAAATATTGTAATTAGTTTGGGCACTATTCTTCAGATTACAACTAAAAGTTGAATTCAGAAATGTTTCCTGCAGACTATATTGATGCTAATTGAATTAAACAATATTGCACTTATTTTAGGCTCATTCTTGGCTCCTTTAAAACAGGTCACAAAATCTAGCAATGCTTGCTGAAATGAGTTTATCATGTTGTATGAAGATTTTGGGGAACATGGGTGCATCTTATTGAGTCTTTCTCACTCCACTAATATTCCTTCTACTGTTACTTCAATGCGTTCAGATAAACTGCCAGGACTGGGTGTACCTTTCACACAGGACATGGATCTACTTAGCAGCGATAGATATTCTTGGCTATCTCAAATGAGTAGGCTAACATTTTACAGAGAAACATATATATATATATATATTATTTTTTTGCAGCCGGATAACAAGGATCATATATGCAGGTTCTCTTGTGCACTCCAAGGAGACAGACAATCAAAAGATACAATCTTTCTTCCTTTAAATTATCAGCATTCAAATTGCTAAACTGAATCATAAGTGTATTTTGTTTTTACTTTTCTTTATTGAGGGAAATGTAGTCAGCACAACTTTGCAAGCACATGACGACATCGACAGGGGGTAGAACTTTCAACATGTTCAGAAGAACAAAACAACAGGTAGTCATAACAGCACAGGGTTCATGGGGTTGGGGGTATTTATTTTGTTTATTTATTTATTTAAAGAGTTTTATATAGCGCTGGCTAGACCCGTAGGTATCAGAGCGCTTTACATGAGAATCAACAGTGTTACAGAAAAAGATCAACAATTACACAATGAATCAAAAAATAGTCAATACAATTAGGAGAGGAGAGAAAGGAAAGAGAAAAGTAGTGGAGGGGGCAGGGGAGGTGAGAAAGGGAGGATAAGGGAAGAAACAAACAAGGAGAGACTAAAAGGAAGTCTGTCTAAAGACCGACTGGGTAGGTGACAACCGAGGCGAGAATCCACGGTCCATCTCCCCTATAGCTAAACCAGGTAGCTCCATCGGGCATCAGACTAGTTCAGTCTCAATACTTTTAGAGAGGAGAGAAGGAGAGACATAAATAGAGGGAGGATGCGGGAAGACACGACAGGAGAGACGAAAGGAAGTCTGTCTAAAGTCCGACTGGGTAGGTGACGTTCAAGGAGGGAATCCCGGGCCTATCTCCCCTATAGCTAAACCAGGTAGCTCCATCGGGCATCAGACAAAATAGCTAGATCTCAATTGACGCGGGAAAATTCACAGGTAGACAGGGTGGGGACTAAGGGCCGGGAAAGGTAAGGGCACAGGTCAATAGCAGGAAAGTGGAGTAGAGTGGAGAGGGGTAAGGGGTAGGGAGAAAAGGTCAGGAAAGACGCAGGAGTGTTTGTTGTGGCCGTCATTTTTGGTAGGTACAGGCAGTATTTCAGGAGCAATCACAGTGTGAGGTGACTACATCGCAGCTATGTTGTCTCTCGTGTCCCTGTAGGCTCAGAAAACTTACTGCATACCACTGTTATTTTGGGCTTGGCCATGCTTCTATTAGACAATCCGCAAGTTGGTGGCTTTTGGGCGACCAGGGTATCGATGCACATGTCCGTCAGAAAAATCTGTTGGAGTTGTCGGGGCAGTCTCCCGAAGCGGGAACCAGAGGAGAGGGGGCTAGGCACTGCGTGGGGTTGGATCATAAGGTTTTCAAAGCAATTTAGACATGCTGTAAGTAGGCCATTTAACCAATCAGTTGCTATTTTAAGGAAATATACCTTTATCGTCTGCTTTTTGTATTAGGTGGGTATTTATGCCTGGTATCATTCCATTCCTATTCAGACTAGAGTTGTCTATAAAAGTTGGAAAAAACAAGCATTACTAGGCCCACCGTTGGGGTGGTCAAAAGTGCATAGGCCTATTGTTCTGAATTTTGAATGGCTGTCCAACGTTTCAGATGCCTGTCCCACTATAATATTTGTGAGTGTATGTCTAACTATGAGAAATCTGATGGAGGAATGTTGGCTGCAAGTAAGGTCTGGCTTTGTATATGAGACGTAGCTAATGATAGCAGTTTAGAGATTGAGTAGGGCATGTTGTTGTACACTGACGTAGAAGGAATTTCGGGGTATTATTCTGAAGGCTTTCGAGCTTCTTTTCTCTGTCCAGCAGCTTCCTCGGTGCTGTATAATTGCTGATGACATCACATCCTGTGACATCACTTCCTGTGACATCACTTCCTGTGATGCCCAAGAGGTCAAAGTTTGTGCACCATAGCTCAGGCCCCATGAGAAATATATGCTCCGCAGCCAGAAATACCTTGCTGTTGAAACTTCTTTTGTGTTACTTTCATTGACACTATTCAAAAACATTCTAGCAGTATATTGCTTTCTAGTATTGTGCTCCCTGCAATTGTAGTAGTGACGTAGTGATATAGTTTACTTACTGGAATGTCTACAGCAGCTGCTTTGAATACAATTGTGCTAAAAAGTCAGATTACAAGCACTGTTAGGTTCATAAACCACCACCTACGTTACATGAAGTACAATGCCAGTGAACTCACCACTTTCAGTGAAGCAAACATTATATGTGCACTACCAACAGGGCCAGCCTCTTCCATGAGGCAAGGTAAGGCAGCGGCTGTAGGACACGAAGAACAGACGACGCCAAATTACAGTAAATTGAATTAAACAATTTAATTTTGCATAGGGTGACACGAAATTCTCAACTGGAAAATAAAATTTTGCCTGCCCTACCAACAATCCTTACACCGATCCTGAGTTTCAGAAGGGAAGACTATGCTTCTAAGCACTGTTTTCTTTGAATATCGTGCACAATTTTCAATTAGGCCTACTTGAGTCATGCTTATTATTCCAACACAATAAAAAGGTATTCCACCTCATTATTCCATGTTAATGCCTATATGAAGCCCTAGCACCCAAAGTGAGAGCGTCTTTTCATCTTTTTTTTATTTGATCTTACATAGCCAAGACCTTTTAATTTTACTAAAATGACATGTAGAACATGCTTAAATATAGGGGCTTCCAGCCTGCCGTCTTCATCTCTTGGTCTTGAATTGTCATTCGCACTTTTCCTCTGCCACCTACATCAAGGGACACTAGTTAGGCTACTTTAGCCATTGGCTAACTTCACTGTTAGTGACAGCATTGTGTCATTTCACAAGGGGCACATCTGCAGACAAAGTAGCCTCCTTCCATACCAGTGACTAATGCAGCAATTTGTGCTTTTTAACACAAAAAAATTGTTTTGCTTTTAGCCAATGTTATTTTTAGTCCGACAAGGGCCCAGCAGCGTTCCCCACAGCAAGGTATGCCAAAAGTCATGACAAAACAAATAAGGATTGACAAAGCCAAAAGGCTTTAACATTTTAACATTGCATAAGTGACAAGATCTCAATAGACGCAGTAGAACAGAATGTGATACACAGGTCTTTAATGTGCCTGCTCTAAGTGTGAAATGTCCTGGTAGGAGCAGACTTCATTTACTACGAGAGCCTGCTAGCTGATATATTGATCCTTCTGTACAGAGACAATGACTGTACATTATTTTGATTTTACAGTTTCGCTACTGCTACATGAATTGGAAACCCGGTGTTCCCAGCAGTTTTATTACTCCCAGCAAGAGGTTATTTGGGAAGATTCATACTATGCCTAATTGACTATTATTGGTTCTGGTTAGATGACGCTTTCAGACCATTTTTCTCCAAACATTCTTCCTTTCCTTGATGAATTATGTTCTACTTCTAGGGATGAGGGGAGAAGAAAGAGGATGCGGCCTAACGGCTAGAGTGGTCGGCCTCGAAGCTGGTTATATGGGTCTGAAATAATCTTCTCAAAACAAGGTGCATTGTTAATTTCCGAAAATTTCCAGTCAGTGTTTATTTCCTTGATTACCTAGATTATGGTATCCTTATAGACGTTTTGGGACCACCCTCCCACAGGCCTGTCAGTAACAGCTACGCTGAACACTTTCTGTGACTCCGCACAGGCTTAGATGGGGTCATGTGTCCATTTTAAAAGTATTTTGTTGTCGTGTGCATATTAACTCTACGAGTTCATGCACTTTGTTGACGTCATGAACACTTAAATATGTTATCTGCTTCCTAATCATTTGTGTTTTCGATTATGTTTTTATCACCCTGTACAGTGTTTATATAGTGGCAGCAAACTGCTTGTAATTTAAATAGTAATGTGAGACAAGAAAACGCTTACAAGATTCCGTAAGGAGCCTCCAGTTCAAGATGGCGTCAAGCCAGAAGTCAGGCCTACGGCATAAATGCAGACATCTTTCTATTCCCGTTTGCCACTTTCTGCTTGTTCTCGATAGGATGCCAATAACTCCACGACATCAGCTCATTTTCAGCATGGGGTCTACAATAACATTTATATGGGGTTGCTTTGGTGTTTTTATGTCATTAGGTAGTCTCATCACTGTTTCTCATAGTTGTAGGAATGGTGCAGCAGGTGCTGTGGCACCAGGACCCAGGGGTGTGAGGTGCCCCTACCTTTTATGTATTTTGTTTTACTATTCAACCATGGTGTGTAGGTCAATTTTACTTGCTTACTATATATGGCATCCTTGGTCTGAGTGTAGGAAATCCGCTGCCAGGCTATTTGGTTTGTTGTAGTTAATTTAATGCAACAAATCCAGGAAACACAGCTGTGAGGTACTATGGGAGTGAGCGATCACAGTCTTTGAGATGTGGCTAACCTAGGACCCTGGTCAGTAAATGATGCTCACTTTCGCTTCACTTTTGTTTGCTTGACCTCTGCAGGAAGTCAAGCCTCAGAGAAAACGAATGCGGCAATAAGTGTGATAAACAAAACACACACTACAATCAAGAAACAAAGAACATAAAGGTCTCTAAGCAAAGAGGTAGTAAAAATAGACACTTGAAGCGCACTGAAGGAAAATAAGGGGTTTCTTTTTAGAAAAATAAACAAAAACAAAAGAACACCTTATTTCAAAGGCAGCCATCAAAAAAGTCTTGTTAAAAGGAACATCCTCATGCTTTGGTTGGAATCACCATGCTGCAGCTGCTAGTGGACCTGGGTCCATGGGAGCTCTGCATGGTTGCAGCATGAGCCAATAACATGTCCTTTTCCTCCTGGGCCATCAATATTTCCATTGGGCCATTTGAAGGTGAAACTCACCCTCATCCCTCCTGTCCATGAATGCCAGCCTCTTCAAAGCCGGCACTCTGGCAGTGAGGCTCCTATAGAAAATTCTGATGGGAGTCCCTCCATACTCTAGTGTTAAGACTGTTTGATAGTTGTTTCGCATAAACAAGTACAAATCTCAGCAATGAAATATTGATGTAGGAAACCCGGGAATAAGGGAACAATCTCATTGTTGCCTGTGGCAGAGCCCCAACACCGTCCAGTGGGAGGGCCCTACATAGGTGAACTGTTGGAGAAGTGGAGAAGTGTGGCTCAATGATTAGAGCGGCAGACCCTGATGCAGAGGTCTAGCCCGGGACCAGGGTTCAATTCCCTGCTTCGGTGGGTCTTGGGCTCAAAAATTCCACGGACTTTTTTTTTTGTTTTTTTTTTTTGTTTTTTTTTTTTGGTAATCCTCATATATCACAGATGGAACTCTTGATGGGACACTGGCTCCTCCATGCACTGCTGGCCGTTCTGTACTGACCCTCGTTGGTTTTGGCCTGATGCAAGTTGGTTTGCCCGCACCCTCAAGTAGCCACTCCCTTCCCCTCCAAACTCCTTTTCTTTCACCGATCCGTGTGCGCCCTTTGCTACTTAGGAGTACGGGGAACCAGCAGGGCTCCAGACAAATCATTGGAAAACCAATCATCGAGCTTGCCATGCCACCAAGGCTGCCCACACATTCGTCAAGCTTCTGGGATCGCATGCCACATCTGATTTACAAGTCAACATAATCTGCTTCAGGCAATTAGCAAAGGTTGGGGGAATTGGATCTTTCCATGCCCTGCAAATCTCGCGCCTTGCTAAAAGGATGATGAAAAATACAAATTTGGTGGAAAGATCATTAACTTGATAGTTCATCACAAGCCCAAACATGACTGTGAACCTTGGGAGTGCTATAGGCATTAAGAGGACTTCTTCCAGAAATTCCTTTATCTTCCCCCAATATTCCGTTAAATCAGGACAATCCATAAACATATGAACATCGTCGGCCTTCAAGAGGCCACACCTTGGGCAATTGTAGTCCATATTTGAAAATGTTGCCAATTTCTTCGGAGTTATATAGACCCTATACATTGTGAATAGGTGATTCCTTTTCAACGCAGCCGGCTTAATTATGGCATTCAACACCCTGAAGGAATCGCGCCAAGAATCCAAAAGAGGCCCATTAGTCAGGGTGAGAGTGTTACACCATAATTTACTGATTTCAATCTCCGTCACATCCTCCCCTTCTAACATTGCCGAATACCAAAAAGATATTTGGCTTTTCCACTTACCCCTTCTAGCTACCGCATCAAATTTAGGGTTAGGGGGGTTATTATCATTAGGTGTCCAAGATCTCGTTGTCCACCAGCCTGACAATTGATAGTATTTAAACCGCGTCAGGGCCCCCCTGGTTAAATTGGACAATGCGTCCCAGCTTAAGAGTTGGCCATCTCCCTGCAGATCTCCCCACCTCTGCAGCCCTGCCTGTTTCAAAGGTAGTGACAGTTGATCATTAAGGCAGGCTGGGAGGCCTGGTGAGTCCCATATGGGAGCCTGTGGTGCGTAATAGGTGATGTTTAATTTAGTCCTTACGAATACCCAATTTTTCAAGGCTGACCTTAAGATCTTCAGCCTTACTTTTTAAAAAAATTTTGGGTCTCCAAACTTATAAAGAAAAAAACTGGAACCCTGAGGAACCTCCTTTAATAGCACAGAGAATAGCAGCCCCATTGATGATTGGTCCATATGACCCGCCATAATTCTAAAATGCTTAAAATGAAAAGCGTGGCAATACAGCATTAAATCTGGAAAGGCGAGTCCTCCCGTCTTGAGACCCCTTCTTAATTTCTTCCACGCTATGCGAGGGCCTTTGGCATTCCAAATGAATGAGCCTAGTTTTCCTTGTAGTTTTTTAATTAAGGGTGCTGGAAAGGATAATGGGATGGCATTAAATAGAAAAGTGACCTTAGGGAGCACTATCATTTTCAGGAGATTCACTCTCCCGTATATGTTTAAAGGCAGAGACGACCAGCGTTGCAATAAAGCAATTGTATCTTTAATGATCCTTTCTAGATTAGTTTTGGGGATTTCATCTATCTCATTAACCAAGTGGATTCCCAGGTACCTCATTTTATTCTTCTTCCCTAACGAACTAGACTGCTGGTTCCATTCCATTATTTCCGTCTTTTCAGCATTGATAGCGTACCCCGAAATGTTACCAAACCCCATTGCAAGATCTAATAGTCTAAGGATTGCCACATCCGGATTTATAGTGTACATTAACAGGTCATCTGCGTACAAAGCTAACTTAAACTCCACTTCCGCAATCTTAAAAGGTTTAATTATAGGATCGGCTCTTAATAAACAAACGAAAGGCTCTATATACAAGTCAAACAAAAGGGGGGATAAGGGACATCCCTGACGAGTGCCTCGGGAAATATGAAACTGCTCTGTCAAAGAACCATTTACTAGGACCTTTGCTGTTGGGTCTGAGTATAAAAGCTTAATAGCTGTTATATAGTTCGTCGGAAAGCCGAATTTTTCCATCGCCAACCACAAATAGTTCCAGTCAACTTGGTCGAATGCCTTCGCAGCGTCTACTGCTACTATGGTCAGAGGCAGTTTCTTTTCTTGAGCTACATCAATTGCAGCCACCACTTGAAAGGTCAGTTCATTGAGCTGCCTATCCGGGATGAAGCCCCTTTGGTCGCAATGTACTACAGTTTTTACTACCTTTGCTAATCTCGTGGCCAATACCCCCGCGAATATTTTATAATCAACATTAAGAAGTGAAATGGACCTGTATGACTCAATCCTACTCGGATCCTTATTTGGCTTCAACAATAATGTAACCGTTGCCTCCGCCCATGACCTGGGGACCTGTCCTCCCCTGAGTAAGACTTCGTTAAATAATAGGGTCAGAACCCCTATGATCTGCTCTAAAACGGTCTTAAACAGCTCCACTGGGAGCCCGTCCGGGCCTGCGGCTTTGCCCTTAGCCATTTTTGACACCTGAGCCCTGACTTCCCCTTCTTTGATTTCTGAACCAAGATAAGAACAATCAATCTCAGATAACTTAGGGAGCTGGACATTTGCAAACCAGGATTCTGCTTGTTGCTTATCCCCAGAGGAGTTAGGTCCATAAAGAGACTGCATGTATCTCTTTGCTTCTTCTCTGATACAGTCATCCTTGTTTGTTTTTTCCCCTGTACCTGATAAAACCAAGCTTTCTATCTGGTTTCTTGTTCTGTCGGCTCGGGCCTTCCATGCCAGGAGACGTCCACACTTCTCGCCGTAAGCAAACTGTTGTAAATTACTAATGTCCCACTTTTCCTTTAGATCTTTGTCCAACCCTGCTTGAAATTCTGCTCGCAGACAATCGAGCTCTCTCTGAAGTATTTGCCTGTTGTCCGACTCCTCTGCCGATGCCCTCTGTAACTCCAGTTCCTTAAGCTTGATTCTTGAAATCCATGCTTCCCTTCTCTCTTTCCTCAGTCTATTCCTCCTGATCATCAGGGTTGTTAATAAGCCTCGGGAGAAAGCTTTATAGGATTCCCAGACAATTTGGTTATTTGCTGACCCTGTATTGACCCTGAAAAATTCTTCAGACTGGGTAACTAAATCCTGTCGCACTCCTTCATCCAGCAGCAACGTCCGATCCAGTGTCCATCTCCTATGAAGTTTTTTCTGTATCATGTTGACTACCATTTCCACCATTGAGTGGTCTGACAGAATTGCAGGGACATAAGATACAGAGTCGACTGCCGATGAGAGGTTCTTATCTACCAAGAAAAAGTCTATCCTCGAATGGTGCCCATATCTTCTACTGTAGAAAGAGTAATCTCTTCCCCCTGGGTTTTTAAATCTCCAAATGTCCATCAAATTAAAATCCCTCATGATGTTCTTAAGTTCTAGACTATTTTTTTTTGGGGGGGAAAACTTCACCCTCGATGTTCTATCAAGATCTCTATCAAAAATAAGATTAAAATCTCCCCCTACAATTATAGGGCCAGTTGTCTCTATTAAGTTAGTTTTAAGTTTTATCAAAGCCCCCGGGGCATCTAGATTCGGGCCATAGTATACTGCGCAGACCAAAGGGGAACCTCCCACCATCAGAGAAGCTATCAACCATCTGCCTGAAATGTCCGTGTCGTGTTTTATCAGCCTGATCCCTGAGCCTGCTCTAATAATCACGGCCACCCCCCGCGTACTGCCGCTCTGTCCCGAGGAAATGATATCCTGGACCCATCCACATCTCCCGAATATTTGACTACATTCTTCCCTCTCTACATGCGTCTCTTCTAATAAACAAATATGTGCCCCTGATCTGAACAAAAAATCTATAACCCTTCTTGCTTTAGACCTGTCCCTTAACCCGTTAACATTCCAGCTTATAAGTTTTATGCTATTTATGGTATCGGCCATAATTCTCTATGATCCCTTTAAGCGTTTGAGCCAGGTCCCTCCCTGAACATGAATTATTTTCAAACCAATATGAGGATTAATTTTACTTTTTTCCCCTGCTCCCCTCCCTCTCCCCCCCCTCCCCTGAGGAACCCCCCCTTTACTCCTATGGCGATCTTGTCGCCAGTCGGGAGCTCACCAGACTTCCGGGTGGAATCCCATATACGAATATTTTTCTATATTCATGCGACAAAGGCTAGATAGATTAATCAAATCATCCCCTCTTCCCCCCTGTTCCCCATTATTTCCAAGTTGAACAAATAAAACACCCCTTATCTTGAAAGAGAATTTTTTTCTTTTTTTTTTTTTTCTTTTTTTTCTTTCGTTTATTTATTTATTTATTTATATATATTTTTTTTATTATTTTTTCTCTTTTACATTATTACCCTCTTTTTATTTTACCTTCTTTACCAACTTCCTGATTTACTTTACCATTTTATTTCCTTATTTTGGAATCTACTCGCACCCTGAGACCCAGTGACCCTACACACCTTAAAACACGTGTTGCTTAGATTCTAAGCTAAAGATCTAACTAAATTTACTCTCCACACCCCAGGGGCTTTTTCAGAGGCTTATATATCTTCCTCAAATGTATTTTCGCGCATCAAGATGAGGAAGGAGTCGACCTCTTGTACTGAATTAAAGTTGTGAGTTTTGTTTTTCCAAACCACTCTCAAAAAGGCAGGGAACTTCATCTGTACCTGAGCCCCTAAACTCCTCAGATCAGGCATTCGACTCCCCAGCTCCCACTGCCTTTGTGCTGTTATCTTCCCCACATCAGAACGAATCCAGGAAACACAGCTGTGAGGTACTATGGGAGTGAGCGATCACAGTCTTTGAGATGTGGCTAACCTAGGACCCTGGTCAGTAAATGATGCTCACTTTCGCTTCACTTTTGTTTGCTTGACCTCTGCAGGAAGTCAAGCCTCAGAGAAAACGAATGCGGCAATAAGTGTGATAAACAAAACACACACTACAATCAAGAAACAAAGAACATAAAGGTCTCTAAGCAAAGAGGTAGTAAAAATAGACACTTGAAGCGCACTGAAGGAAAATAAGGGGTTTCTTTTTAGAAAAATAAACAAAAACAAAAGAACACCTTATTTCAAAGGCAGCCATCAAAAAAGTCTTGTTAAAAGGAACATCCTCATGCTTTGGTTGGAATCACCATGCTGCAGCTGCTAGTGGACCTGGGTCCATGGGAGCTCTGCATGGTTGCAGCATGAGCCAATAACATGTCCTTTTCCTCCTGGGCCATCAATATTTCCATTGGGCCATTTGAAGGTGAAACTCACCCTCATCCCTCCTGTCCATGAATGCCAGCCTCTTCAAAGCCGGCACTCTGGCAGTGAGGCTCCTATAGAAAATTCTGATGGGAGTCCCTCCATACTCTAGTGTTAAGACTGTTTGATAGTTGTTTCGCATAAACAAGTACAAATCTCAGCAATGAAATATTGATGTAGGAAACCCGGGAATAAGGGAACAATCTCATTGTTGCCTGTGGCAGAGCCCCAACACCGTCCAGTGGGAGGGCCCTACATAGGTGAACTGTTGGAGAAGTGGAGAAGTGTGGCTCAATGATTAGAGCGGCAGACCCTGATGCAGAGGTCTAGCCCGGGACCAGGGTTCAATTCCCTGCTTCGGTGGGTCTTGGGCTCAAAAATTCCACGGACTTGATAATTCTCGCCTCAGTGCCTATTCCAATCATGGAGTCCCACTCTGCAACTCTGGGCAATAGCTTGCTTAATCTCCACAACGCTAAGGATGCCTGGCCTTCACCCTGGGGGTGCCCAGGCGTGGACGCCTCACAGGGAAAGCCAGGACGGGTTCCACAGCGGTATTCGTACAAGCGCCTTGAGACCCTTGCGGGTGAGTAGTGCGCTATACAAGTATCAATTTACAATTTACAACTGTTTAAAAAAAAAACAATTTGTCAAAGAAATATGTTACATAAATGACCGCACTAAGATTCATTCACTCTCTATAGAGAAAACTGCAACAAGTTTATTGTAAAAATGAAAGGAAAATAAGCAACCATTATGAAACAATAGGCTAACATCGTCCATGTTTTAAAAACTCTGGTGCAAAGGTGGCCTTGAAAGAGCAGAGGTGCACACAGAATATCACTCGGGAACCTCGGCTCTTAAGGGTAATCAAAGACTGGTAGGTAGTTGGGGTCTTCTTTGACCAGGGTGCTGTAGGCTTCCAAACTATGCTGATGCTTGTGACTTTCAGATATGTAGTAAAGCATCTCAACAGTAAAACAGGGACAGTCTTTGCCTTCAGAAAACCTGTACAAAATGCACATTTTTGTTAGTTAATTAAAAATGATTACAAAGCCATCAGTCCTTTTGCACTGGGCAATGATGCAGGACTCAATAGCCCTTGGAGCAGCACTTGAGTTAAATGGCTTCTAGTAAACTGCGCTCTAGCCTCCTCTGGTCCTCCGCCGTCTCAGTCTTACTCAACTTCAGGCTCTCCAGAAGCTCTCCATAGGCAGAGCAATCAATCAATCAATCAATTAATCAATCAATCAATCAATCAGGGTTCCTATTTAAATGCAAATACTCGCACATAAGGGCCTCAAGGCGCTGGGGGGTGGGGGGGGGGGGTTGATCTACAGTTCAGTCAATAAGCCAGGTCTTGAGGTTCCCCCTGAATTGAGGCAGTGACGATGATTGCCTGAGGTGCGGAGGTAGGGAGTTCCAGGTCTTCACAGCGAGGTAGGAATAGGATCTTCCTCCATCCAATGTTTTTTTGATTTGCGGGATAGTGGCCAGGGCCAGATGTGTGGAGTTGAGGTGTCTGGTTGGTATGTAGAAGGATAGGCGATAGATTAGGTATTTGAGTCAGGTGTTCTGAAAGGCTTTGTAGGTATGCGGGAGGAGCTTGAAGGTGATTCTTTTGTTGACCGGGAGCCAGTGGAGGTCTCTCAGGTGACCGGAGATGTGGGTTTTGCGGGGGATGTCCATGATAAATCTGGTGGAGGAGTTCTGGATGTGCTGCAATTTCTTTTGGAGTTTTTTGGGTCAAGCCGGCATAGAGTTCGTTGCTGTAGTCGAACTTGCTGTTGACAAGTGCCTGGGTGTCTGTTCTCCTAGACTCAGTGGAGGTCCATTTGAATATCTTTTAGAGCAAGTGGAGCATGTGGAAGCAGGAGGATGATATGATTTGAATTGGTTTTTCATAGAGAGCGAGGAGTCGAGGATGATGCTGTGGTTGCTTGCGTGGTCAGTGGGTGAGGGGGGTACCGAGTGCTGCTGGCCACCAGTAGTCATCCCAAGTGGAGGGAGTGAATCCCAGGATGAGGACTTTAGTTTTTTCAGAGTTGAGTTTGAGGCAGCTCTCCTTCAGTCTGGTGGCTACTGTCTTCATCCCGTTGTGGAAGTTGCTCTTAGTGGCTGTGGGTTCGTTGGTGAGGGAAAGGATCAGCTGTATGTCGTCAGTGTAGGAGACGATGTTGAGTCCCTGGTTTCGGATGATGGCTGTGAGCAGGCTTATGTAGATTTTGAAGAGGGTTGGGTTCAGAAAGCAGCCCTGACGGACTCCACAGTTGATCTCTGTAGGATTTGAGGATAACAGTGGGAGCCTGACTCTCTGGGTTCAGCCGCTGAGGAAGAAGTGGATCCACTCTAGCGCGTTGCTGCAGATTCCGGGGTTGTGGAGTCTTGTGCAAAGGGTGAGGTGGGAGATGATGTCGAAGGTGGCAGAGAGGTCCATGAGGATGAGGGCTGTGGTTTCACCTTGATCAAGGAGAGTTCAGTCTTGGTGCTGTGTTTGCTTCTGAAGCCAGATTGGAAGGGGTCCAGGACGTGCTTTGTCTCAATGAAATCTGTGAGTTGAGCATTGATGGCTTTCTCAATGACTTTGGCTTGGAAACGGAGCAGGGAGTTTGGTCTGTAGTTCTTGATGTCCGTCGGATTGAAAGAGGGTTTCTTCAGTCTGGGGTTGGTCTCTGCGTGTTTCCAGTGTTCAGGGAAGGTGGTGTATTCAATGGTGTAGTTGATGGTGTGGCAGAGTTAGGGGGCAATAGCGGTGCCTGCTCAGATAGAAATGTGGTAGGTCCGAGGGGGCCCCAGAGTGGGTGGTTTTCATGATCCTTAAGGTGTCATCTGTTGAGAGGGTGGTCCAGTTGAGCAGTGTCTGTTGGGATCCACTCCATTCGGGGGAGGTGGTTGCAATTGTGATGGGTGGGTCCTGGATTGTGAAGCTGTTGTAGATGTCTAAAATCTTGTGGTTGAAATAGGTGGTGAGGTTGTCACAAAGGTCTTGGGAGGGGGGATGTCTGTGTTGTCCGGGCAGGGTTTAGCAAATTCTTTGATTACTGTGAAAAGTTTTGCATTGTCGTTGATGCGTTGGCATTGATGTGTTCCTGTATGGCAGTTTTCTATGTGAATCCAACGAGTTGGTGGTGTGTGGTGACAGCGGCCATGAGGGCTGTGTGGTCCACAGGGGGTCTTGCTGCTCCTCTATCTTCTTTTGAGTTGTCTGCAGGTGTGCCTGGGCTCTTGGAGTGTGGGAATGAACCAGCTGGCTTTCCCGGACGGCCGCTTGCTGGAGGGTTTCCTAAGGGGGGCCAGAGTTTCGACGCAGTCAGAGATCTATCGGTGGAGGTTGCATGCTGGTTGCATGCTGAGGTGTTGGCATCCGTGGTGGTCAGCAGTAGGGCTTTGCCGAGTGAGGTGGTGAGTTGGTCTTTGGACATCTTGTTTCAGCTTCTGCGTGGGTCAGGCTGGGCGTGGTGGTCTTCGGTGGGTTTAATGAAGGAGAAGTGGACGCAGTAGTGGTCTGTACCATGTCGTTTGGAGATACGTAGGGACAAACAATGGTAGCTGTGGATTACAAGATCAGATAATTACAGGCGAAGATATCTTGAAAAGGTTTGTCATAAAGGATAATATTTCCTCACCGTCACAGTAAACATAAAGAAAAAGGGGAATGTTCATCATAGAAGAGGGAAGAGGTGTGGCGCAGCGGCCAGGGTCACTGACTCCGGAACCTGGGGACTCACGGTTCGATCCCCGGCGCCAGCGGCAGATTAGTCCAGCACCATGTGACTCTGGGCAATAGCTTGATAAATCTTGCCGACAGCCCCCAACGCCTAGAGTCCCTTATGGGTTGTTCTCGCTTTACAAATGTGGATTATAGTTAACCAGTGAGCCGCGTGCTTCATGGAAAAAGCAAACTTGTATTGTTTGAAATATGGGAGATTTACATTGGCATCTTGTTTACCCTTCTTCAACACAGATAAAGCCAATCTTGAGTTGTCCTTATTCGAGAACCATTTGAAGAGAAGAGAATCGATTTCTGTAAAATATAAATTGGAAATGTGAAACAGAATCATAGAAATAATATAGATTGCCAAAGTTGGTAAAATCATTTAAAAACAATTCACTCTGCCCAACCAAGAGAGGAATAAAGCATTCCATCTCACAATCAGATCATTCATTGTATTATATATATTTTCAAAATTAATTTTAGTAGTGTCTTCATTTGTTTTGGTGAACCATAAACATAAGTATTTTATATTATCAGGTTTCCAAGCAAAAAACACAGAAGCAACTTGTTGCTTAGTGCAAAGCGTATTAAGAGGTAATATTTACGATTTCCCTGAATTTAACTTGTACCCTGAAAGTAAAGAAAATGGTGAGACTTGAACCAGAAACATTGGAAGCGTCTCTTCAGGATTAGAGCAGCACAAAAGAATATCATCAGCATAAACTGACATTTTTATATTTGTTTATCAGCAACACTAATAGCCGAAATGCTATTAGATTGTCTAATTTTGGCTTGAAAGGAAGTAGAATTTATTTAAGTGAATGATATTCTCTTCAAATTGTGTAATAATAAACCCTCTTAAAGCAATACAGACCTGTCCTGGCAGTTTCGAAAAACTGTTGAAGAGGAAAACCATATTTTCCAATTTTTAAACTCAAGCTTGAGAACTCCTTATGCACCGAGATACACCTAGAGAAAAGCCAATGTATTTGCTAAATTCCTGGATGCAGTCTTGATGAGACTTTCAGGCTTGGCTGGTTAGATTTTTATCATGTAGAGTATCTTGATTGACCAAAATCTTGCACAATGTGGAATCCTGGTTAGAGGGAAGGGAGCCTCCATTTTCGTCTCTGTCAAGAATTTTGCCTTCCATAAATATTTTTAGATCACAAATTAAAATCCTTAGCTGTTGGAAACCCCTTGCTTGCAAGTACAAGTGCTCGAATATCAGCTGCAGGGGGCCTAGGTCCTTTTCAACTCAATGGAAGTCATCTTTTCAATGTTTACATTCAGTTTCTATTATTTATTCCCCCCTAACTAATTATTATAATATTTCAGCCATCATTTATATTGGAAATATCGTATACTGTGGTGTTTTTCTTATGTATGCACACCGAGGAGGGTAGAGATCCTTATAAGTGAAAGGGCCATTTAAAATGAAAAAAGAGTAAGTGCTCAATTGGCTCCCTTACAATGCTGAAGATAGATGACATGGAGCTAGAGTGGAAAGTGGATGACAAAACAACCATCAGCTGAGAAGCACTTATGTTTGAGTCTTTGAACTCTCCTTTAATCTGAGATATAAACAAAAGAAAAAAATGTCTTTGGAGTGTTCGAAAGTAGGTGGATGATATATAACCTAAGTCACTGATATAAAAAGGCTCACCGAGACATACTATCCGGGGCAAACCACCATAACAAATGCCTTCAAAAGATACATTGCTCATTTGAATTGCATAGTAGGTTGCTCTAGATTAGTGGTACTTAACTTTTTTACTTTTGTGGACCTTCCATTTAATCATAACTGGAACCCAGGACTCCCACTGGATTATTATTGGAATCCGTGGCCTACTACTGAGTCATTACTAGAAGTGAGGGAACTCAGCCTAAGCAATTTCAACGATTTGAACTACAAAACAGTACACAGAAATACAGACACAGGTATTCATCAAACAGGTACACAAATACAAATTATTTAATTTAATTCCCTTTTTTTTATTATTGAGATGGATCTGAGTATCAAAAAAGAAAAAAGTACATAGATCAACAGAATAAAATCAGACATTGGAATTACTATATAAACAATATACATCATATAAATCTTCAGAATCTTCACAATTAATTAATACATAGCATAAGACCAGCTTCATTACACACAGTATTATGTAGGAGAATCAATCAACAATGGCTCTAGATCTGCTTACTGTTATTCATCTGCTTTCTCTCCAATTTCTAAGAGGAGCCCAAATCTTCTCACCAAAGTCTTTCGACCTCTTTCCTTTAAAGCTGTATAGGCATTCCTCTATATTATGAATTCCCAGCAGCCTAGTTAACCACATCTGAAAGGTGGGGGCTGCAGAGTCTTTCCAGGCCGCCGCAATTAGAATTCTAAAAACAGCCATGGATAGGAAGATAAATGCTTCAGCCTCTTGTTCAAGTTTAAGATTTTCATCCCTGCCAATCAATACAGCAGTAGGGGATAGAGAAATCTGATGCTCTAGCAGCCCCGATAAAAACCTTTCAATTTCTATCAAAACTGGCGTAAGATTTTGACAGGTGCAAAACATATGAGATAAATCTGCGGGGCCTTGATCGCACCTAGGGCATCTATCATTTTCTCTTTTACCCCATTTAAACAGCTTGGCAGGGGTATAGTACAAATTAAACATCATCTTATAATGCTGTGCTTTTAAATTTGTTGCTCTTAGTATTTTTTTGTTCAGTGCAAGAGCATAATCAATATCTATATCTGGATCCCCAATCCTTTGCGCCCAAGCAGATTCCGTTTGTCCTATATCGTCTCCCACACCCTGTAAAAGATAGCTATACCCAATTTTAATCTTCTTGCCCCATTCCTTACGTAATTCACAATCGGGTTTAGCTCCTGAATTGAAATCCTTGGTCTAAATGACTTCACTGTTTGCTCTAATTGTCGATATAGGAACCATTGATTAGTAGGTATACCAAACTTTTGTTGAAGTAAGCCAAAATCCAATAATTCATCCTCACACATGACATCCCCCAGACATCTAATACCAGACACTTTCCAAGTCCTGCTGTTTCTGTTCTGTCCGAGATGTTTAAAAGGGTTTGAACTCCAAGGATCTACTGTGCTATTAATCTTCGGGGCCTTCAGAAATTTCAATATAGCCTTCCATGTTCCCCACGCACTTAACATTACTTTGCTTTTACTCCTTTTGAAATATCTAGAATTTAATTCTCTTGTTAGAAGCCCCAGGGCCCTTTCTCCCGCTATTAATTCATAGATTGTGGGGATTCTATATGAACCAGTCGGCACCTCTATATCATCATATCTCAAAAGGTGATTCATTTGCATCATTAGACAAACCCAGTGATAGAACCTCAGATTTGGTGCAGATAGACCCCCTCCCTCCAATGGTGCCGAGAGTCGAGTCAATGATCTCCGAATTTTACCATATTGCCACACAAATTGAGAAAAAACAGCTTCCATTTTTTTCAGCAAACCCTCTTCGACTAGTAAAGGTATGGCACGAAATAAATACAATATTTTCGGAAACATTGACATTTTCAATACATTTACCCTACCAATCAGGGATAGGTGTAAAACATCTATTCTTCTCAACTCTTTATCTATCGAGGTAATCAAGGGTAGATCATTTTCCTGTATGATTTTCCCCACATTTGCGTTAATTCTAACCCCAAGATATACCGCAGAATACACATACCTTTGGTCATCTTTATGAATGTTATTTGTACCAATTATTATTGTTTTTTCCTCATTGAGCTTATACCCAGAGCATGATCCGAACGCGTGTGTCAATTGGCTCAGTTCCAACATTGCCGTTTGTGGATTAGTAGTGACTATTGCCAAATCATCCGCATACGCCAATAATTTGGTGGTATACCCATTAGTTATTACAGGAGATATTTTATCAGAAGCAAGGATTCTCCTAATTAAGGGATCAATATAGAGTGCAAAGAGTATCGGGGAGCAGGGGCAGCCCTGACGGGTACCTCTTCTGATAACCACCTCTTCCGACTGTATACCCATCGTAGTAATTCTGGCTACAGGATCCATGTACATAGCCTTTATTGCTTTCCTGCATTTCTCTCCAAAGCCCCTTCTGGCCAAGACTTCCCACATAAAATCCCAGACCACACGGTCGAACGCTTTTTCGGCGTCTAAGAGAATCATGGCCATGTCTCCCCCCGTGGCAGCCATTGCGTCAAATAGCGAAATCGCCCGTGCCGTGTGTTCCGTGGTGCCTCTTCCTGGGACAAACCCATGCTGCCACGGTGAGACAAGTTGGCCAATATTTCTCCCTAACCTCTTAGCCCATACTTTTGAATAAAGTTTGGCATCCGAATTTATCAGCGAAATTGGCCGATATGACCCGGGATCCTCCTCTGGTTTCCCCTTTTTATGAAATATTACGATGTTAGTTTGTTTCCAAGTATCAGGGATCTTCCCAGAGCAGATTATACCATTAAATAGGTCTTCGAGCAAGGGAAGAATTTCCTCCCCTAAAACCCTGTAGACTTCTATGAGTATGCCGTCTGGGCCTGCAGCTTTGCCAGCAGCTAGTTCTTGTAATGCGGTCTTTATCTCCTCTGCTGTGATATCTAAGTCTAGCTGCTCCCTATCCTCCTCCTCTAACATTGGGCATGGTGGCCCATGCTCTTGACTAGTTGGTAAGTCCCCTGACTCATGATCATACAATTTCTGATAAAATTTCTGAAACACATCCATTATCATTTTCGGATCCGTATGTTCCACCCCATTATACTTAATCTTATATATTTTATTTTTATTAGCCTCTTGCCTAATGCGTAGCGCTAATGCTCTCCCAGCTTGTTCGCCTGTCTCATACCGCCTTGCACGATATACTTGATATTCTCCAATCTCCTTTTGCGTGATCATTTTTAAGATATCTCCCTTAATCAGAGCCATACTTCTAGCAGTTTCACTGCCATCCTTGCCTGAGACTATTTCCTCTATGTGTCGTTTCTCTGACTCTGCTAGTTCTGAGGTGAGTTTTTCCACTTTACTTCTATCATCTTTCCTTAACTTAGCGGCAAAGCTGATCGTCTCCCCCCTTAATGATGCCTTAAAGGATTCCCATACTCCATTCCTGGATGTACTATATCTATTCATCTCGAAAAATTCTTTCGCCCACTGTTTAATATGTTTTACAAACCTTTCATCATTAAGAAGTTTCCTTTCAAATGTCCATCTTGTTGTTTTCTGTAGAATATTAGGGGCCTTATATGTCAATATCAGAGGGTTATGATCCGAGACTATTCTTGGAAGTTTAGTAATTCTGACTTTACTGAGTTCCCCCATTGACACGAAAAAATAATCCAGTTTAGAATATTTCTGCGCCGGATGTGAGAAATATGTAAACCCTGGGTCACCAGGCACTTTTTCCCCCCATACATCTACCAGACCATGCGACTGTATTAAAGAACCAAGGGGCATATTACCAACAACTAGCGATAATTTTTGTCTCTAACTTGTTTAGAGACAAAAATTATCGCCGCACATCGGCGATTTTTATCGCAGATAAACCTTGCTATTAACAAGGTTTATCGCAAATGCGATAAAAAACGGCCGAAATGCATGAATATCGCTGAAAAGTCAGCGATATTCATGCATTATCGAGCAAATGCTCTTAGCCATGTTATCCACCTCCCATTGGATAACATGGCTAAGAACTGCTCAGGGCAGGTGTTAGCTTTTGGAGATATTCCCGCTTAGCGCGAATATCTCCAAAAGTTGATAATAGGAGATGGTGATGTTAGCGACTGTTTTCAGTCTCTAACATCTTGGCACGCCCACTTTGCATGTCATTAGTGATAAATATCACTGACATGCAAAGTGGGGCCCAAGATGGTCGCTATCTCCTACTAGCTGTTGCTAACTGGTGTTAGCGACAGCTTGGTAATAGGGAGATAATTTTATCTCCGCTTTCTTGGCTTTTAAAGCCAAAAAAGCGGAGATAAACCCCCTTGATAATATGCCCTCAAGAGCTCTATATATCTTGTGTTTGCGTCCTGTGTATTTCCCTCCCTGTCTCCAATCAGCCGAAATATTCATGTCCCCACAAACTATCATGGGGGTACCCCAATTAGCCAGCTCTTCTTCTATTTTATCATATACCATAGGGTCATCCTCATTTGGGCCATAGATCACACCAAGTGTAATCCCTAGATTTAATTCTATCAGGACCCATCTACCGGACCCATCGGTTTTAGTACGTTTCACCCCCCCCAAATTACATTTAGCTAAAATTGCCACTCCTCTAATCATAGATGATTGCGATGAACATCCTAGCATAGTATAGCCATACATATTCAACAACTTCCTTTTAGCCCAGGGTAAATGGGTTTCCTGTATACATAGTATATCTATATTATTGCATTTAGCAAAGTGACTCAGTCTCTGTCTTTTTTTCCAGTCACTTAACCCCCCTACATTGATTGTACAGATCTTAATGCCTGACATTATTGATAAAGTTACTTCTCCTACAATGTCTGTTATCCATAAATCTACTACTAACCAAAATCACACCCATTTCCATCTCAAAGTTTTTCTCTTTTGTCTTCCACACGTTTGCCTCCCCCCTTCCCCCTTCCACCCCCTCCCCCTCCCCCTCCTCCTCCCCCTGCTCCTGCCCACACTCCCTCCCCTCACCCCATTCGGGTGACGGGCTCCCCTCCTCCCACCCCCCTTTTTCAGAGGCGCTCAGACCCAAGGTCTGTGCACGTGATGGTTCGCGGTACTGATTGAGGAGATTTCACATTTAACCCATCTTTATAGCCTATGACCCTGTAGTGCCCACCACCTTACACTATAAACACCAACCCGCACTGTGTTAATAATTATTATTTTTTTTTTGGACAAAATATCACATTTGACTATTGATTAGACTCATCCCCTTATACAAAACATTTTCTAAACCCCTTGTGAAATCAAATATTCTTTCGCCTTCACTTCGGAGGAAAAGTATAATGTTCTTCCATCTTTAATTATTTTCAGCTGTGCTGGGTTTATCAAATATGCCTGCATACCCTTGTCCTGAAAAGGTTTTATCATCTGTCTAAGTCTCCAGCGTCTCTCCACCGTGACATGACAAAAATCAGGGCGAACAAAGAAAGAGTAGCCATCTATATTCTTTTTTTTGTCCGGTCTCGCCCTCTCTGATATTGCCTGCCTCAGGTTGAAGTTACCCAAAAAAAATAAAATTGCTCTGGGCTTATCTCCCTCCTTGGCATTCTTGTTGATTTTAAAGGGGATGCGATGTGCCCTCTGAATCTCCTTAGCCCAATCCCATCCCTTCAGTTCTGTAAAGGCATGTTCAAATAGTTTAACCACAAAGGCTTTCATGTCTGTATCTTCTGATCCTTCGGGAATTCCCAAAATGCGCAGGTTGTTCTGTCGAGATCTGTTCTCAAGCGCCTCCAGTTTCCATTGCACATCTATTAGTTGCTCTCCCTGTGAATCAACCTTACTGGAGGCCACAGCTGACTCAGCTTCCGTTGACATCACTCTTTCTTCCAAATTGGTAACTCGTTCTCCCAGGTTAACACACACCTTAGTCAGCTTCCTCACCACTCCTTGCATTTTTCTAACTGCTGCCTGTGATTTGCGGCTTTCCTGGCGTGCTTCTTCCCTATGTGCAATTATTTCCTGGTATATCACCTCCAGGAGAGACATTTGTGCTGATTCCCCACCTGGGCTTTCCAGCCTAGGATTGGTCGTCGGGTGGTCCCCCTTTTGGCAATGTATTTTTGCTCCTGCCATGGATTTCACTGCAGTTATCGGGGGACTAAAATCGTCCTGCTCCAATTCACTGTCCGTAGCTGACCCACTGGCCTCTTGTTCCAGGCTATCATCATCTTCCTCCGACCATTCCCCACCTTCTGAAACTGAAAAGAAAGCTTCACTTGGGGCTTCTTTTTTTTCACTTGTGTCTTCGCCAGCCTCTTCCTCTAATACTGCTTTGAGCGCCAGGGGTATCATTGTGGTATTATCCTCAGCTTCTCTTACTAGATCAGTTTCCCCTTTACTGTCCTCCTCTGTAGTTCTGGACACATCAGGCTGGGCAGATAAATCTGTTATCCCCCCTGTATCCTTGGGGCTCTCAGCTGTCAGCCCTTCAGTGGTCTCATTATTAGTGTCCTTTTCTTTTATGATTTTTTGAAAAATGTCTGATATCGGGGTGGTGCCCAGGTTGCCTTGGGTGCCCTTACTAGCTCCTTCCTTCTCGCGGCAGCTTTAGCGCTTGCACTAGCCTTGGGAGCCATGATTTCCCTCCTCCTCTCCTCGAGCCCAAACTGCTCCTTACCGTCTATTGTGCTGCCCCACTTGCTCTCTTCTGAGTCTGCTGTGATTTCCATGGCGCTCCGTTGTCTTCTCCCGGTCCCTCGGTATACACACGTTTGCTGCCCTGAGTGTTGATTCGTATGCCGAGGTTCTCCTGGCCAAGGCTGTCTTCTCCGATGCAAGCTCCGTCCTCTACATGAGCTCCGCGCCGTTTTTTTTCCGAATTCCGCGAGCTCTGTGAGCCGTCCCACACCAGACCCGCCTCTCAGCGAGAGCCTCCTCGCGGTCTGCAGCAATTCCAAGATCAGCCGCTTAAGCGGCTGCCGGCAACAAAGTATCATTCGGCAGTGTCAGTTTCAGTTCTGCCGGGTCTTTCGCCTTCAGGCTTTCTCTCCGCTCCTTTCGTCTCCCTGCCTTTCTGAAAGCTCAGTGATTTCCGTGGCTCCGTGACTCTGTAGCTCTGCGGCTCCGCTGCGTGGCGTGGTTCTACAGCGTCATACTGCTCCTATGGCATCTCCTCAATCGTACCGCTTCTCGGCCGTCCTAAGCGGTCGCCATCTTGCCTCGATAATTCCTCTATTTAATTTAATTCCCAAATATAAAAAAATCTCAATTTTGTTTTAAATGGGAAGGTTGGTGATGATCTTGAACTGCATCCACAAATTTCATTTTTAGCCCCCAATTTCAAATTTCTTCATGTTTACAGAACATTTAAAAAAGTTCAATTACCGTTTGGCTTTTTTGTGTACAGTTTATTATTCTGTTAATATTATTTCATTTTCTAAGCTATTGCGGACCCCCTCAGTAGGAGTCACAGACCCCCAGAGGTACCTGGACCACAGGTTAAGAACCCCTGCTTTGGGTCAATCTTCCATTTGTCCCACGTTCCCTGCTTCTAATGTTGTGAACATTGAGGTGGTCTGCTAGAGGAAATCTTTGTTTGGGTGCGCCTTTCCATCTACATTTATCTGTTCATCAAAATGCATGAGACACTCGCCACACTGCCCTGCTTTTTTGCCACTAGTGGCAGTGACATTAGGGAGCTCAGTCTTGGTGTTGAGTTGCTATATTCTTTCACATCTCCTCAATAACATTCTTTTTTAGCCTGTGCTAATGGTTGGGAACCATCTGTGTTTGGATAAACTGCTGTACTTTACAAAAATGCGTCTGATTCCTTGACCTCTACTAGGAGGTTGAGAACATATCCTTTGCTTGTTATGGTACACATTTCTTTAATAATTCCTTAAAAGACTGTGAAATAATGAAAGACAGACTCCAGATTTCTAAATGTACAGTGATGGGAGTACAGTATGCTGCAACATTAAGCTCTCCCAGATGAAAGCCAGTTCATGCAAAGTGCCCTGTCCTAAAATGACCTGCCATTATATCCAAACACTGCCAATTCTTTTACTCCCTATTGCTTCCTTTGCATATGTCATTCTATAACAATGTTATTCATCTGCACTGTAAAATGTTATTTTATAATCAATTATTAATACACTGCCTGCATGGTGACACCACTAGAATAGTTTAGCCAAGCATTTCTGCATATACAATTGAAAGTTTCATATCATAAAATATAGTTTAGAATGGAATTTAGGCCACTTCTGCAGAACAGGGTGAAAGATGATTATTTGTTATTTGGCCAGTTGACATTGAAATGGCAACCATTATTAAAGATAGTGGAAATGGGTATCCTTTTTTATTTTATTTTTCAAATTAGACCTCTTATCTTGACAGATGAGTTGGACATGTAACAAAGTAGTCTTAGAAAATGAACTGCATGTTCTGCCAGTGAGTTAAAAAATGTACAATAATGAATGATTAATGGCATAATTATATTAAATTAAGCAAGTTAATTTGTAAAAAAAGGCAGACTCCGGGTAATGTAGTCCTGTGTCACAGAAGATTGTGGGTTGCAATAAAGCATTTTAAGGCATGTATTGTATATTCCACTGTATATTCTGCTGCCTCGTTAAACTTTATGCATTTATCTATTCATGAAGTGTCTGCCTGTGAATGCTAATAAAATCTAGATGAATCCACAATGTGACACCAATTTGCAAGAAAGGAGTAGATCGGTTCTAGCATCAAATCTGCTTCAGTGCTTTAGTTTTATTTTTTTTACAGAGAAGGCAATTTCTCCAGTTTGATGTTTAAACAGATAAAGTACACTTTACTATAGTTCCTCAGACAGCGCTGAAATTAATTATTAGAGAAGAGATTCCTAAAACTCTAGCGGGGGAGGCTATATGACAGATGATTTTTCACTCATGACTGGAAGCAAACCTTACATACTAGGAAAAGGGTTCTGAACGTTTTTGCTGAAGGACAATGAATAGTGCATATAGATTAATATCCCTTTCATTATTGAGCATGCGCAAATTGTGTACATGTTAACTACAGTACTGCGGAGTACAGTTTTGAGCAAGGGCATAATTTGCCCCAATACCTAGTTGCGCTCTTCAAAATGTGGAATTTTGCAAAATGTGCATTATTTAACCTGGTTTAGAGATGTGCAAACTCGAATTGCATGCTATTTGCACCAATGTTTTGTGTCAGGTATTACTAGCTTCTAATCATGGAGATGAATTCCAACATTGGAAGTAATCGCACTTATATTGTAATTGTACTGTGCGTGTGAGCAAACTACAGCAAAGTTATGTTTACTGACTGCAAAGGGAGGTTCCTTATTTGTACTTTGCTAACAATGCTCTGCTACCGCATCCACTTCTCTAACATGTCTCCTCTGTCTGCCCTACCTCTCTGCCTCAGAAGACCTGTTCTGTCTTCCACTCCTCCACTTCTCCTTCACCCTGCCTCTCTGCCCCCAATTGTCTGCTCCCTCCTCTGCTAAGCTGCTCAACTAGTCTCCTCCACTCTGCTGCACCTCTTTGTTGTGCCCACACAGCCACCCCTCAACTCCAACTTCTCATACACTGAGCCAGAAAGACTCCACCCCGTTGTAGTCCTTATGACTGAATATCCTTGAGAGCATATTCCGGACCTAGTTTTTTAATAGGTTATGGATGATCGTGCTTCACAGCCCCAAAAGAAATAGATTTGGGAAGGGACTCTTTTTTAGGAACAAGCCGCAGTTGACAGGTCCATTCACAGGTATGTGCTCCTTTAGTTGTCCTTGAAATGGGCTCAAGACTACACTTAGGGCCTGATTTAGGTTTTTTAGTGATGGTTTTTTCAGGATGGCAGTGGATATTGCGAAAGTACTCCGTCTGCCAAATTTAGAGACGCCTGCCGGCCTCGCAATCATCTTTGTACATTGAAAAGAACCACTGTCACTGCAGTTCCTTCCAATGTACTAAAACGTTGGTGGACGGGCGCCGTTGGTTTTAATGGTCGTCCACCAAACATTTTAATTTTATTTGTTTTTCAGAAACAAACTCCCCAAGTAAAGAACAAAAAAACTAATGATCTTCACTACCTCGGTGTTTTCTCCAAGGGTGTGAGGGTCATTATTATTTTTTTCTGCCCCAGAATGGCACCCCTTGGTGGGGACAGACAGGAAAAAAAGACAGTACACATTCACGCTAAATAGGGTGGTGTAATGTCTTTCTTCCAAATATGCCACTACTCCATTAGGCTCTCGGAGGAAGTATTCCATCAACACTGTCAACAGGGGCTCAGTTGACAGAATAATTAAGGTATGCCTGTCTCTAAATAAGGTGGTCAGACTGAGAGTGGGGCATTTGTGATAGAGTACCCTGACTGCCAAACTCTACGTTGGGCCCTATGAGCTCAACATCATGACAAAGGTCCTGATAGCCTGTTCCTAACTCAGCTACCTCTACCGTAGCAAACCTTTCTTGCACCCTAACTTGCATTCCACCGTGCAGGCCACCCAGCATCATAATGGCAATCAATATGGTGAGACTGTGAATGGCGCAATGCCTTATTGCAGTCTTGCTACAGACAACTCCGCCTGTCCATTCCAACATTGTATATATATTCCACAGAGCCTATCCTTGCTCAATATTGGATGACTTTCGTGTCAGTCTCAGTTGACTTGCTCCTATTTGTGACTTTCTTCCCTTTCGGAGTTGACCCGCCCACAGGAAAACTTTAGTTTAATCTTCAACAGATTCGTCATTCGTCAGGCTCCAAATCAGGGCCGGACTGGGAACCACAACCAGCCCTGGCAAAGTGCTCGGCCGTCCCCCCCTCCCCACTCGGGGGGTTTGGAGGTGCCGCCGAGCTCTTTGCCGGGGCCGGTTTTCGGCCGATTTTGGGACAGGGTCGATTTTGCAGCTATGCTGCAAAAACGGCCCTGTAACCAAAATTGGACATATGGTCCCAAAACCGGCCCCCACCCGTGTGGCGCACCGGGGGATTGCCCGGTGCCCGCTACGGCCAGTCCGGCCCTGCTCCGAATGCAGCATTGCACATTTAAACATCAATAGTTTGCTTCTTTTTAGTGCCTCCCAGTGGTCACTAGCAAAACTGTAGCAGAAATGTGGAAGATTGATCGAGCTTGAAAAAATCATTGGCAATTTAATCAATCCTGTTTATATGGAAAGATAAGCATGGCTGATTGGCATTGGAATATAGGTATTTCCTGTTTTCCTGTTTTTTGTGCTCTGCTGTGATTAAGAATTACATTCCTCTAGGTAACTTGTTCTTGGCATTGACTTTGTCACTTTGAGGTTCCTGGGGTGCAGTGTGTCCAAAAGCCACAAGGGCAGCCGTGAAATTAGGGGCTGATTTATAATTTGACAGATGGAGGTTTGGCAGTCAAGGGGATGGAGTAATTTACTCCATTGCTTTGACTGCCTATGACCTGCCAAATTATGAAATGGCCAGTAAGCCAGCAGTTGTTTCTAAAAGCATTGCCAGGAACTGCAGTCACAGCGGTTCCTGTGAATGATTTTTGCAGTTTGACGCATGGCTTCGCCTATCATGTCAGAGCAGTACGGCAAACAGTTTTCTTTTTTCTTTTCAAAAACAAAATCCCAAAGTGGAATTTCCTTTTGGAAAATACAAAAAACAGTGCTCCCCTCTCTATGGGAGCCAGCTCTCATGGTGATGAGATCATTTTGTAGTTTTCACTGTCCCTTATCGCCAGTGATTTTTCTGTCCGTGAAGGGCAGTGAAGATTGACCTCAAATTCCACCTCACCTAAATTAGGAGGTTGGAATTAGAGGTCAAACTCCAACGGCCCTTACTCCTTAATCATGGTGGAGACAGAGTAATCTATGCTGTGATTAAACTAAAGGCCCAACCAAATTTAAATCGGGCTGGCAGGCCACACGCTCTGCTGTTGCAATAGAGTAACCATTCGGCCAAGATGTAAATCAGGCCTTTACATGCATTACTTTAGCTTTCTGTTAGTTTTTCCCTACTCTTTGTAGCTTTACATGAAACTCGGTGATTTGGCAAGTTCTGTGATTTTTCAGTGAGGTTTTAGAATCACAGAGATGTATTGGAATGGCATGGGCTCACTAAGAATAGTTTGGCAGTCACCATCTCTGTTTATTTGTAATTTTTGGTATGTACCTGTACATGGGTATTTACTTAATTGTACATAGGTATTTACTTGATATATCTCATATTTAATTTGAATGAGTTTACAAAGATCCCAAGTGTACCTCCCACTAACCCAATGTGATATTCATGTTCCTTGCCTTAAACTCTGGCTCACATTAAGACCTCAAGAGAAGCAGATTGAACTGAACACTGAAACTGAGGTTATTTTAGAATGTAGTTGGATTTGATTTTGTACAGCATTCTTCAGTTTAAAATCTGTTATTATGATCAGTGTCAAATTCTGTTTTTGCCCAATTCTTCCTCCCAGTAGCGGCTGGTGAATTTTCAAAGTGGTGAGGCAGGTGCAGCACGTAAAAGTGAAATCATTTTGGAAAGAAGGATATGCTAAAATTTGTAATGCAGAGGTGATCGGGCACATTCTATTTATATGTATGTTACGTCCATAGAATGTGCACGGATCAACCCTGCACTACAAATTGCATTTATCACTATATCAGGGCTATTGGCAGCCACACACAATAACAGAAACCAGAACTAGAACCAGCACAGCACTGAGGGTTCTAACACTGCCACACCCTGAATGAGGCACACAGGCCTGGCTGCAGTCACACACCTATTTTCACAACCAGAAGCACATTAAGTACATGGATACATACACAGACAAGCAGAAGAAGAGGACTGCCTGTATTAAATAAAGTAACATTCTTCTTACCTGGATCCAGCTTGATGATCCGATTGAAGGCAGATGACGCGCCAGACCTCTAAGGCAGCTTGACAAACGAGGCATGGCGCACTTGTGCTCACTGTATTCAGCTTGATCACAGGGTTTCTCTCAGACCAAGTGAAGCTGGTTGAAGGAAGGCAGGAAATTCAAACCCAGCGCAGGAAGCAGTACTTGCAGTCCCGCCTCCTATTGTCATATGGTGACTGTAACAATGGTCATCCAGTCAGAGGAGGAGGCGGAATCCTAGAAGAATGTTCTGAGCTACGTCAGCGACCCTTGTGAACCGAAAATCCTACCGAAGCCCTGGAAAACCAGCTGCTTTAGGTAGCGCCTGCTTGCCCTCACCACTGCCTCACAGACACACTCTGCACATGCGTGATTTGGGCGGTATTGAAGTCGTCCACCACACATGCGCAGGGTGTGTTTGTACACGGCCGTGCTGCACAGCTACCAGACAGTATAAGTGCCGCAGCCTCAGACCAGCCTGCTTTCAATCTCTTTCTTCTTCTTCTGAGACTGGTTGTGCTCCGCCCCATACGCCCTCATGAAGGAACTGCGCCTGCTTCCTGAAGAATCTTGCAACAAAAGTTACAAATGTTGCCAATCCTTGCAATGTATACACAGTAAAGCTTTTTGATAACATTGTTATTAGCTCAGGCTGCCCGCCGAATCTGATTAGTTACAGATTATATGAATGTTGCTAAATTAATATGTGGGAGCATTTCAAGTCCCAGTCAAAATTTATTGTATATGGTTTACATAAACTGCTACATCACTTAATCATAATTTCCAAATTACTCTAAAATAGCTGCTTATGAATTTACCAGCAATTTTGAAATGTAATACATATATTTAACACATTTGCAATTTAACTGAGTATTTGGGTGATTGAGGCTCTAAGTTAAAGCTTGCCTGAATGTTTTTATTTGCAACTAGGTACAATTTCGATGTTGTAACTGTCTACGAGCGAACATCAACTGTGGGCACACACACAATTTATGCAAAAGTGTCTCCTCTTTATACCCACAAAGTCTACAGTTTAGATAAGACCACGTTGTTATCCAATTAGGGGTTAAGTACTTTGTGGGAAAACAACCCATCCTATTTGAAAGAAATTCACCTTAATGTGCGCTTATAAATTAGTCTTAAAATAACTGGTAAATTAATTGCTCATATGAGTTTATCACCATCCAATAATGCAGCTTTGTGGTAATTTTTTCCTTGTGTTGTGTGTGTCACCTGGGGGGTCAAGGGCATGCACGTCCACGACCGTCGCAGCCTGGAAGAGGCTGGGCTGAGCTCCCCTCTAACATCTGGACCAAGGATATATTGATACATCTTTTTTTTTTGGTAGGAACTTTTTCTACTTTTGTTTTATTTTGGGGTCTGGCCTTAGCTGGTCCTGTACTCAATGATGGGAAGGCAAAAGGCGGCAGCGGTAACAAACGGGTTGCCAACTGCAATAAAGGGCTCCAGTTCTGCAGGAACCAACTGTTTTAATATTTATTTATTTATTTATTTATATAGTTTTATATAGCACAAACTTGATCCCGAAGGATATCAGAGCGCTTTACAATTTGAGGCAAAGGTAACACATCAGAACATTAGTCTAACATGGGGAATCTAATGGTCACTGAACATGGGTTTCTCATTGAAGATTAGAAACTTCTAAGATCCTCTGATAATCCAACACCATCTATTTAATCACAGCCAAGAGGAAAAGGATAAAGAAAAAGTACCCTGACATGTTTACGTCGAAAAATACTCTAATCCCATCCTCTATTGAACTTCCTGTGAGTTCTCTTTTGTCTTGTAGCTCTGCAGTACAGGACACAGGGAGCTGTGACTTTAGTTAACTCAGATATAATCCGTAAAAATAGATTTGCTGTTCTTAGTCTGCAGGGGGAGGATGTTCCAGTAACTTAATCTGTCCCCTTGCACAGAACTACCTCCGAAATTGCAGAATTCATGGCGATGATTGAAGGGCTGAGGGGTGAAGTTTGTGAACTAAGAATGACTATTAAATTTCTAGAGGAGAAAATGAAATACCCCACACCAATCATTGGAGACCATAGACGTCCCATGCATTCTGTGACACAGGGGTCGGGGGCATTATTACACTGCATGTCACTTATGCATCAAAGACCCAAAAAGAACAGCATATTGTAAAATTGAGGACTCCCAACCATAGGGTGCTGAGTGATGAGAATGCTTCCTCACACAAGGCTCTCTCCGTGAGCCCTAATTCGAGCAGTAAGGCCCATTTTCTAGCCTTGGCAACCCCCATATGGGGGGTCGGGTGCATCAGCAAGGGGCTCCAACACCTTGTATGGCACTCATTCATGAAACATGTTATCAGCAATAGGGATCTCTACACCGCCCCCCGTACTTCCTAAAATACAACCTTAGGTTTGGAATCTTATTTCTTGGAATGTTGCTGGTGTGAAAGCCAAAGTGGCTGATCCTTACTTGGGTACATTTATGGATGATTTTGATTTCTGTCTTCTACTAGAGACCTGATGTATTGATTAGGTGTATAGACATGGGTACACTACCTTATTTTGTCCAGCTGTCTCTCAGGGGAGGGGGCTGCCTGTAAGTGGTCTTTAATCTGGGCAAAGACCTTGTTAGCCTGTGCAATTACAAGGATTAATTTAGACACTCTAGACATTTTAGGAATCAAGCTTGAGAGAGATGGAATAACCCTGTACATTTGTAATTTCTATAATAGGTCTAAGGCGTCAAATAAGCTTTCTAATACACTTTCCATGATAAAGAAGGTCATAGATGAGCTCCCATTTGATAAGCCTTTAATTGTTACAGGACATTTTTATGTCACCTTTGAGCCGTTTGTTACTGAGTGCAGGTATATAACTGAAGATGAAGATATAGCCTGATGTATCCTCCACCTTGATCTCCTCCCTGCAAAGAGGGGCTTGGTGATATCCACTCAGCTGTTGTTGCTTTCTCTACGGATGGGATTAGGAGCCTACAGTGGTAGGGCCAACTCTGATAGAAGGGGTGCCAATACTTTTAATGAGATGAGAGAAAAGTTGTATGGATCATAAATTTTTTCCATTAAAAAGGTTGGTCACAATGGTTGATATGATGGTCATAGAGAGATACAATAGTGACCATAACGCTCTTAATTTAACAATGAATTGCATGGCCTTACAAAAACGGTCTCACCCCTTCTCTAAAATGGCCGGTAAATTTAGCCTTTTTTTTTATAACAGACGTTCTCCCAAATGGTCCCAGGTGGTTCAGGATAATGGTGTTTTAGCAAAATTCTTTGAGTTGGTTGCTAATACCCTCAAGAAAATTCAAAATTTTCCCCAGCTACCTTAAACTGTTTGTAAATAACATCCACGTAACTTACAGGCATTACTAACTAGAGAGCCAGGTAAGGCAAGCAAGCCCCAATCATGGGTACATAGTTTAATAATAAGTGCAGGGCAGCTAGGGTACACCTGAATATGGGCACTAAAGACAGGTAGTAGAGCAGAAATCACCACTGCTAGGAAGTGTTATAAAGATACTTTGACACCAGCACAAAGATCATGGGACTGGAGGTTTGGGACTCTCTGGTTGAGGCAGCCAGGGAGATAGCAAGCTTTTTTGGATCACTTCCTCATGGGTCCTGACACAATGCGACTCCCACTGATTTCCATCTTCAGCCCTAGGTCGTGGTCCCAAATTTCATAAACATCTATGCAAAGAGGGATTTTTCTCTCCCAAACACTATCCTTGATGTCCCTGTATCTGTAAGAAATACTGCTGAGCAGCTACAGTTCTCACTTAACGACATCATGAAAGCAATTAAAGGCCATTCACCCAAACAAAGCCCCTGGTCCAGAGGCAACCTATACTTATTGAAGCTGTCTGTTTGGGGCCCTCCTTCCATGCATTATTTAAGTCTATCCTGGAAGGAGGTCCTATACCCAGTTCATGGCAGGAAGCGGAAATAGTTCCTATTTTTAAAAAGGGCACAAGAGATGACCCAGGCAACTATAGGCCGGGGTCTGGTGGCTCAGTAGACTAATGATTCCACTGCAGGGACCTGTGTTCAACCCCATGGTCACAGATTCAAATCCCAGTGGGTCCACTAAGCCTTTCATCCATCTGATGTTGATGACATGAGTACCATTGAGTTGGGTAACAATAAACATCTGTTATTCAGCGCCAAGATACCCTGTTAGGGGTGAAAGGGCGCTTTACATATTTTATCTTATAGGCCAATTAGCCCTATAGATGTCTCTCAGAATGTTTTCTCTTGTCTTGTTCTTAGGGAATTAGTAGAGGGGATTCATGCAAATGGTATACATTCAGATTATCAGACTAGATTCGGTTAAAAATGTAAGTACAACAGACCAAATTTTAAGTTTCTGTTGTCTTTATTGGTCACTTGTATGTGGTCTTTGTTGACCTTAGGTCAGCATTTGACTCTATCCCCAGGGCAAAATTATGGTAGGTCTTAAAGCAAATGGGCATCCCTGAGAATCCCCAAGCAATTCTAATAAAACTGCGTGCTGCAAACATCGCACGTGTAAGAGTCGGAGGCCAGGGAGAGTTAACTGACCCTTTCCCAATTGAGTCTGGAAGAAGGCAGGACTTTGTGGTCAGTAAGACAAAATGTATGTTCTTTTAGCCCATATAAAAAGATGAGGGTGAACATCATGGTTAAAGAGTTCCACTTGAGGAAGTTCAGGAGTTTGGTTACTTATGGGTCTACATAACAAAAAAACGAAGGGGTCGATTATGTTGGCGGTGAATCCGCATCCTCCGGGCCGGTGGAAGCCACTGCCGGCCCGCAGGATGCGGATTCACCGCCGCGGGCATTGCAAACACCCACCGCGACATTAGGATGCCGGTGGCAAGTCCGTCCGCCACTGATCCGCGGTGAATGCACGCAAATATGGTGGCGGTGTCTGCAAGACACCGCAAGCCATATTAGGTTGCAGGTGTAAACATGCTTTTCCACTGTGGCGTTTCCGCCGTGGAAAAGCATGTGGTCTTTTGTGTTTGGGGGCCTGTTGCGGGCTCCCAGTGTGTCGGGGGGGGGTGGTGGGTGCACCTGGGGGATCCCTATGGTACCCCCCTGCATTTACATGCACAAAGAGGCAGGCACCGCGCGGTGCCTGCCGCTTTGTGCATTTAAATGCAAAGCATGCATTTTTAAACTTGCGGCGGGTGCTGCTTCAAGCAGCACCTGCCGCAAGGTTAAAGATACGGGATGTGACCGCAGGGTGGCTGTCACATCCTAATTGGTATAGAGGGACCGCCGCTGCCCCTGCGGACGGTCCCTCCACCTCAGTGGTGGCGGACGGACGCAGGTCCTTCTGCCATCCTAATAGGCCTTATAGTTGGGTGGCATATATTAATAGGAGTACCCTGAAAACAGGAAGCTGGTGCTGTGGCCTAGCTAGGGAAGAAAATCCAGGCTAGCCCCTTAAAGACAACAAAGGAGATTTCCAATACAAAATTAAAGGTGCTGCTATATATGGCTCAGTGCTTTAGGGTCATGCAAGAATTGAACTTCGGGTTAAAGCTGAAAATCTGTTTATTAGGAAACTCCTAAATCTCCCACAGAGTGCCCCGTCTTCCGCAGCTCCTTGATATGGGCTTTTTTCTGATTAGTCTTACCCTGCTATCTAGACCCCTCCTTTATTGGTTGTGGTAGATTGCGGTTGAATGAGGAGCTACAAACAAACAGGCAGTTAATCAAGTCGCTCCCCCCCTAAATGGGGTGGGAGAAGATATCATGGCTTGATTTCATCCGAGCAGTGGTGCGGGAGATGGGTCTTTCTGACCTGTGGGAGAACGCGGATTTATGTAAGCAAGATTCACGCCCATTAATTAAGGAGCACCGTGGGGATTTTTTGAGGGGAGCAAGAGATGAGGAGTATTTAGTTTGATAGCCTGACTGATACATTTTTTGGCTGTAAGCCTGCACCTGCATATGAGCACGTTTTTTATGTCATCCCGAGGGGAAATATAAAACAACTCATTTGGAAGTGGGGATATGGTGCATTGCCTGTTAAAGGCTTCGCAGCAAAATGGGTGGTTGGTAAAGATGATAAAGTGCTTAATGGCAGATGTCCATCATGTAATCAGGAACAGGAAACGTTACATAATGTTGCCTTTTCCTGCAATGCATACTCCCGCCGACGCGGGAAATGACTTAAGTCAATATGCAAACTCCTGGGGCCTCATTTATGAAAAGTGACGCATCGCTGCGAGAAAACAGCGATGCGTCACTTTTCACTGCGCACTCATTGCGACATTCCTGATGCGTCATATTTAATGTATGACGCATCATGTCGCAAGGAGTTACAGATACGTCAGTATTTCTGACGTATCTGTAAGCGCAAAAGTGACGCATTGCTGGAGTGTGTCACAAAAGTGACGCAACTCCAGCAATGCGTCCTTTCACATGGGGAAAGCCCCATGTGAAAGGGCTTGCGTCAGTCTTACGCCTGCTGTGAGGCAGGCGCAAGATTTTGACGCAACAGCGTCTCATAGATTTCACTGCGTCACTATTACGAGGCTTTTTGCGGGGGAACGGCCCCTCTGCATACATTATACCTGACGCAGGTATAATGTGGCGCAGGGGTTTAAAAAGTGACGCATCTACCTAGATGCGTCACTTTTTAAATATGGTGCAACAAGGCGCATTTTTTACACCGCTGGTGCGTCACAAAAAGTGACGCACCGGCGGCGCAAAACTGACGCACGGCCTTCATAAATAAGGTCCCTGGGCTCTAGGCAGTTCTCCATTGCACTCAGATCCTTACGCACAGCTACTAGAGAAGCGGTTGTTGTTGCAGTATCCAAATATATATGTGCAGCCTGGCACCGAAAGGAGCGTCCTAGAGAAGAGCTTGTAGATATGGGCATGCTCCAGTGATGGGAGACCCATATGATTAAGGTCATGGTTATCTTAGCATTTGGATCCCTTCATGAAAAGCTATTAATTAACTCCCAGTAATTACCAGTGTTTTTTGTCCTGATAAGCTGCTAAATGACGCTTTAGTACAGCTTGTATTAAGATATGGTCATGTGTTTTTATTCTTTTTTTAAATCTGTATTTCACAGTTTAATCATTTTCAGTTTTCAATTGTCTTTTAATTGTTGTGATTATCTAATACTGAGAAGTACTGTTTGTGTCTTGTGTTTTCATGGGTCCTATGTGACCCAAAATAAACTAATAATGAATGAAAGTTTCTTTACACATTCATTTGCTACCTTTATGAATGCTGCTTAAGTGGTGGGTAATTCCCACAAAACCCTTAAGGTTTAAGAAGATTAGTGCAGAATTTAAGCATGATCTCCACAGATTGTGATTCTAGGATGCATGTTTTTGGCCCATGTTTGTTTGCTTAGCATATTTCCTGGTGCATTTTGTATTTTTTTTAAAGATAGATTTTCATATAGGCCCTTATTCACGCGAGTTGTGATGGCAGACCAAACTCTAGGTGTATCAGAGCTTGGGATGCGTTGGTATGTAGTTTAAATAATGCCTGTATGTGGATGCCTACATGATATTCAGGCTCTCAAAGCCATATGTCAAAGAGGGAATTAGCTTACTATTAATTAATTTGAGGTTTGTTCCTGGGCGGGGCTGCACAATGCAAATAACAAAGACCTTGCTTTTGACCTTATTGCTTGCAAATGACCCCTTAAGGCACACTGATTGTCAATCTAGATAAATGTATTGCATAATTAAGTGTGTGTTGAAAGTTAGTATATTGGTCCTTTTCATATTTAGTTCAATTTTATTTGTGTTTATATAGGTTTCAAAGACACTAATTATTCTTTTCAGACCAATCAGGGTATTATTTAGAAAGGCAATATCGTCTGCATGTTGGAGACTTATGATCAGCAAGTAGTCCTTTTGTGAAGGGTTAACACTTGTAAGTGAAAGAGCCAAGACACATCCTTGTTTTAATCCGTCCTTCTTGTTTGATTTCTTTGTAGCTGAAGCCACATCACCCAATGTTATACTTACCCAAGTATTGAAATAACATAGCTCTCTGGTACATAGTATTTGACATGGCATATTATTTAGATTTCCAAATCATGTCTAATAAAGACATATACAAACTAGATGAAATATACATATTTCCCATCTTTTTATAACCTTTTAAAAGTAGGGACAAAACAATGAATCAAAAGCGTTTTGAATGTAAGACCTCCTTCAAAATCAAGGTGTTACCATTTCTCTGGGTCTATGAATGTTTACGATCTTGCCCAACCACAAGTCCCTGTTAGGGAATGAGGAATATTATATAATCCCACTGGGAGATTTGCTGAAGTTTAAATTGTTTTATTTGGCTAACAGATTAACCTTGAACTTGTATAGGCAGTGTCCTATGGCCTACACTTACAATCCCAGCTCTGCATGACATTTGTCGTGACTCACGCTCGTGGCTCCAACCCTGCCCGCCACATAGACTCCTAATGCCAGTAGCAGACCTGAGTCCACTGCTTGTACCTGGCTTGACCCCCCTGTTCCTATCCAGCAGGAGAACCTAACCCCAACCATCACCTCTTCACTCAGCTCCCAGCCCTGCTTCCCATGGTGGCTCCCAGGCTGGTGCCTGGACCGACCTTGCTCCCAGCACCTGCCTTACCCCACTACATCCAGGCCAGCTGCCTCAACATTATCCATCCTGGACAACTGGTGCCTGCACAGTTGAACTACACTACATACCTTTTGTTATTAGAAAGCCCAACTCACTCACCTCTCTGGTGGGGACTCGTGAAAAGGCACCACCAAAATCATTGTCTCCAAGGTCCAGCCTGCAGAAAAGTCTTGCCTAACAGGCAAAGCAAACTTGTGCTCTTAGATTCCACAAGAAAGAGGAGTCATTCAGGATTATAGTCCTTGCATAAGGAGAACACTGATTTATACTTAAAGAGGATTTCAATAGCCCCATCAAAAAGAAAGAGAAGCGTATGGAGGGGGAGTGGACCAATGAACAGAGAGAGATAGGTATTGAGGGCAGTCCCTCTATAGCCCTAGAGTCTCCATTGATCACTCCTTCAAGACTTGAGATCCAGCCCAAATACCTCCAAGGCAAGTGTAAGAAGTCAGAGACAACCCTGCCATTGCTCTGTTTAGCCATCAGGAACTCCTGTTCCTCAGTGAAATGAAATGATGGATTCCCCAAGGACAGTAACTGTAGCCTTGCATTTTGCTGAATAAAGCACAGAAGCTCTTTAACTGGTCTGCCTGATGTTACCAGACTTGAGATCCTACACTCTGTTGAAATATTGTTTAAACAACATAGAAATCTGTCAGAATGACTGTAAAATTGTAGTAATCTTATAGTGTGCCGCATGTCAGGCTGCTCTAAGCTTGTGCTCAGAAACCAACAAGAGAAAGGCACACTTCTGTCTCTCACCATCTCCTCCAATGACCACATATGTAGAAATAGTATAGCTAGTAGTAGAAACGTAGAAAGGGAAGTGGAATAAGAGGGAAAACAGAGACAGTGAACTGCAAAACTTTCCTCCATCAAGTCTGCTGCTCATGGATGTCTGCCGAATGTAGTGGATATCTAAAGGCAAAGAGACATCTTCATTACCTTGCCTTAAAGGGTTTGGAGCTTAACTGCAATAATGAATGGATGTACCTTGGCAGCATCTCTGTGTGACCAAATCCCTGCTCTTTGATGTGGAGCTTTACTTCTTTAAAAACGAAACATTCAAAGAATGGGTATGTTAAATATATGTTCACTGACATTTCTCCCTGTAACTTGAATACCGAACCCAAGCTTCATCTCAAAGCACTCTATATATCACATCACAGCTAAGTATGGGCGAATTTTGCGAATCTCGCGTTCGCGAATTTAGCGGATTTGCGAACTCGCAATCCGCAAAATCCGCGAATTCTTGCGAATTTGCAGATTTTTTTTTTTTGTGTTCGCAAGGATTTCTGCCAGTTCGCGAGGGTTTCGTACCAGTTCGCAATTGCGAACTTACATTTCGGCGCGCAACGGTCGCAAATTATGTTGTTTCTACGTCTGGTTCATCATCACAGGTTCCCAGCACCCTCTGTTTCACCACTGCAACCCTCTGTTACATCAATGCCACCCTCTGGTTCATCATTACTGTAGATTATGGGGGGGGAAAAGCAAGCACACCAGCCCTGCTTCAACTGAGATGAATTAATTTGGGGTTAGTTTATTAATGTGTCACTGTTTTAAAATTCCAGTCTGGCACCTGCTTCCTTATCTGTAATTTTGCTTTCTGTTGCAGTGCATTTTTTTTCCCCAGGACCTTTGTGGCCTACTTGTAGCTATTCTATGAGCCTGCTGTGAGGGTCAGAGCAGGGTCATACAATTGTTGCAACTAGCAACTGAATTCTGGAGGGGCCCCAGTCAGGAAGCACTACCGGGAATTGTTACTAATGATAAGTTTGAACTCTTGCCCCTGCCGAGTGCTTTCAGTTTTGAAAAACTCGTTTTTCTGCAATTTCACAGGGTTCGCGGGGCGCGAACACGCGCGAGATCGGATTCGGAAGCCGCAAATTCGTGCAAATATGCAATTTGTTTTTTTTGCGGCGTGTTAGTTGGCAAGGTTTTGTGCGTTTTTGCGAGCCGCTCGAAGCGCAAGGCACGAAGTTACCCTCGCGGTCGTTCAAGGGGGCAGCCATCTTGTTTGCCTGACGTATTTCCGTTTCCGGGCGCGAAGTGTAATCTCGCAAAGTCTGCGGCTTGCCAGTACAGTTTTGCGCGTGTTCGCAAGGAAAATCTCGCGCAAACTTACCCGCGCGGTCGTGAACGGGCGCGGCCATCTTGTTTCTCATTCATTGCTATGGTTCTGGGCATGGTCTTTGTATCCTCTGTCAATCTCTGCCATCCTTTGCTTGTTTGAAGTTTTTTTTGATCTATTTTACTTATTATCTATCCCTCTATTTTTCTAGCCCTATATTTTTGTGTTTACTGCTACTTTTGGTTAATTTTAAACTACTTTTGTAAACTCTTTTCTTTTCTTCTCTTCCCTATTCTATTTTCTTTATTCCTTTCCACCCAGACCATGGTGAAGGGAGCCGGGAAGCATCCCGAGAAGGGGAAGGGTCCCGCACCCCGTGTCCGGCTCCCGTGCGGGCGTTTGAGGGGGGAGCTAGTGATGCCACGGGAGATCTTTACCCCGGAGGAGGTGGGCCAACTCGTTTTTTATGTTCAGCGCCGCCTCCCCAGGACCATCATGGGAGGCGGCAAGATCAGTGCCGGGTACGGGGCCCGGGAGCACCGGAAGCGGTGGGAGAAGGTGTGCCAGGCCATTTACCACCACTCTCGGGTCTGGCGCACCTACAACCAGGCCACCCACCGCTGGACAGATGTCCTGACCCGTGAGCGAGATCTGCTCGATCTCCTTGGCCTTGAGATCCCCGGGCTTGGTGAGTAGTAGTAGCTATGTCTTTACTAGTATGTTTTCTCCTGCTGTGTTATTATATTGCAAATTTTTGTTTTTTACCAAGAGCAATAATGCTGCTCATTACATTGTAGGTAAATTATATTTCAAAATCTTCTGTGCATTTCAGGTACACTGCTCTCCTTCTTCTCAGTAGTGTTGCTACTATGCTTATTTGTTTTAGATTTTGTGTTCATTTCATTGGCCTGTGAAATTATGTATGAGTGTAGTTGAAAGAACTGCGTAATGCTACACACTAAGGTTCAGATTTTTAATTACCGGCGCATCCCTGCAAAGTAGCAGGGATGCGCCAGTAATTGTGCGTCACGCCACCATCACCCATGGTGCGCCGTATTTACAATGCGGCGCACCATGGGCCCAAAACGTCACCAAAGCGTTACGCATCTGTGCCGTAAAGGCGGCGCATTGCTGGAGTTGCGTCGCAACGATGGTGCAGCTCCATCAATGCTCTGGGGTGCCCTATCTCCCCAATGCTGCATCAAGCCGTACGTGTGCTTCAAGCAGGCGCAGGGTTTGAGTCACGCATCATTGTCCTCAAAGTGACTGATTGAAATCTTGTAGATTTCCCTCAGCCACTTTTAGGATGTGTTCCTGCGCAGGAACGCCCTCCCTTGCGCCGGAACGCCCCCTATTGGCGCAGGGCTTTACAACGTGATGCATCTCCCATATGCGTCACGTTGTTAATATACGCCGCACCATTGCGCCTCTTTTGTGCTGTCGCTGCGTCACAAAAGTCACGCAACAATGGAGCAAAAGAGCCGCAAGGGCCTTCTAAATCAGCCCCTACAGACTCAAGTCCAGTCCTTCCTTTGTACACATGGCGATAAGAAGAAATAGTGGTGGTGGATTAACAGTTTGAGTATTTTAATGACTGGATAATGTAGTAGGAAACTTTAGTGTTGTCGCTGATCTTCAATCACGATGGACTTTGGCTGTCACTTTGCGTGCTGCGGACTGCTGCCTGCCAATCCTAGGCAAACCTTTTTAGTACTTTGTTTAGTGAGTTACATAGGGTAGTTTCCAATTCGACGGTCCACAAATCAAGCAATACTAAAGTAATGACGTAGTCGACCACATGAGATTGGTTATTAATATACCCCGTGGAGTAGTTCCCTATTTGCTATTTCGCAAAAATATTTTGTTACTTTGTTAGTTCTTTTGAAATGTTTGATTTGGTTGAGAAATATCATCCATGTTTTCTGTTTTTCTTTCTTTCATGTTGTACATCAGCTTCCCCCAGGGGCAAGAGGAGGGCACAGGAGGAGGAGGAGGAGGGTGCTGTTGGCGATGCAGGCCTGGACCGGGCAGGCGAGGGCTCCTTTGCTGGCCCCAGTAAGTTTTAATTTTAATATAGAGTACTTATTTTTTCCTAGCGTTCCTCATTCGATTTTTTCTAAATCGTCTTTGATCTTCTTGTAGACAGGATCTAAATTCTTATCCTGCCTCGACTATGACTCCGTGTGGTATTACTAGATTATTCTTATTAGTCTGTCTGTGTAGCTAACTACGATTGCACATTTGGCATTTCCATTGGACTCCCATTCTAGTCAGCAATAGCTCTATGCACTGAGTGCAGTCCTCTGGGATTGTCCATAATGTATTTTCAAGTATTCTAAATGTTTATGCTTTGACCATTGCCAACAATAAAAAGGTGAATGACCACCAAGAAAGAATAAGATACTACTACTTTACTTTTGGTTTGGATAGGAGGACAATCCATTCTACTACTGTTGTAGGGACAAATCTGCACAAACAGAACTATGGACACTAAATAATGCATCGCTTAGCTTATCAATTATAATAGGTGCTGTAACTGTTAGACTTTCCACATACCTCAGTGATAACAGACTTTGTAGTTGAACCCCCAATCTCCTTACTGACTAGATAGTGTGGCAGAGTCATTTAGCTCCCAAAGTCACCGATGGCAGAGGCACGGACTCATGCTTGCAAAAATTCGAAAACCTTTAGCTCATCCACTCTAGTCTGGAGGACCAAAAACCACAGAGTCTATTTAAGTTTAAAAGCTTTATTAAAAGTAAACACATTTATTAAATTCAAGTTTGTCATAAAAGTGAACGTGTAACTGAAAATGGAAAAGTGCTTAGTGCTGACGATTAATTGGACACATTTCTTGTGGTCGAGCCGAGCTCTCACCTGGTTTGAACTTGATCCTGCTCGTGTTCTTAGAAGTCAAGGTTCTGTCTGTTAGGAGAAAAAGTGGTGCGTGTTAAAAAGTAAAAAGCAAACATTCATCAGTTGTGCCAAAAAGTGCTGCAAGACAACAGCCTTCCCTGGAAAAAGGGACATTTTTACTCTAGAGTACACAGTCATAAATTATTAAATTGTATACTGTTTTTTTCACATTTCTTTCTTCCTCCTAGACCAAATTTTATATAGTAGTGAGTGGTGTATTCTAACATTATTAAATGTACTTTGTAGGTGGAACATCTGGAGACGGGGCCAGCGCGGAGGTGGTGGTGGCATTGGACGAGGAGGACAACTCTGGGGAGGAGGCGGTGCAAGTGCCGGACAAGGACATGCCTGTGAGGGTTCACACGGTGGAGGCGGGCAGAGGTAAGCTATACATTCCTTAGTCATTGAGATTGAAGACTGCAGAGTGTGCTTTCTGCATGGGTGTATTATAAAAAAAGCAGGTAGTAGCCTCCTCTAAATGTACTTCGACTTAGCTGTGAAGTTTTTGGCGAGAAGAATCCCAATCAGATCTGAGGTGAACTTGATGGATGGGATGAACGAAAAGCGAAAGAAGGGTGTAAGTAAGTGTGGAAGCACGAGAAATGTAATGATGACTGGCAAAGAAGAATGATATGTGTTTGCTTGGTCCCCGAGGTGGCTGGGAAGGTAAGAAAATGGTATGGTGCATGGCTGGGTCGGGTGAATGATGAAGCAAGGATGGGTGGAAGGAGAACAGCCTGGGTGGGTGAGACAGAAACTGTATGTGTGCATATACTTTGAATGGATGGATGCCTGGATCATTCATGGTACTATCTGACTCTTAGATAGCATATGTGTATCTAGAGAGAGGAGACGGTCACTGGATGAACTAAGTGTTACTTTGAAGAGCATGTAACACCGCACCCGCACGTCCGTTCCAGCGTAGGAAAGGCAAGGAAAAGAAGTTGTAACGTTGTCCAAATACCACCATGAATAGTAGCAGTAGTTTGTATTGCAACTGCAAGCACAGCATATATCCGGTTATTACGGTGGACACTCCCTACCTCTCTTAATAACTTTAGTTTAGTAGTAGTACGTCATTCATGTGTGGGGGTATCACTGTTCACTCAATAATAAGCAAAGCACCTAAAGTCATCCCATATGTCATCAAATACATCCCATGTGAAGTGATAGATAATCAGATAATTTAGCTTCTTCATTTTCCTTTTCTAATACTCATTTGCACTGTAGGGTGAAAGCTAAATTAATTAAGCAGTAGCCCTTTTAACAGAGTATTCTCAGTGCCACCCGTAATAGAAAAGTAAGAGCTTCACCACCTGCATGTACTGGACCGGTACAGTAACGCAAGTCTGTCTCACTCACCATGGTGTGCGTCTGTTTTTCTCGGGTGCAAGTTCACTGCGCTGGCATTATGCCGGCTTGCATAAGATAACGTACCAATTTTCCTAAACAAGAGAGAAGAAGAAGAATAAGAGTGGTGTACTGTCATAGTCGACTGTAATGGAAGTCCATAGTGCTCGTAGAATTTGTTCCTGAAACTCCCACTAATGTTAGAGCAAGGATGAAGAAGTCGGAGGTTACATAGATACTGTCCTCAATAGTTATGTACTGTGCTTTCAATTTGCTACTTGTACTGTGACAACTTTCTGCTCAATCTTTTTGTGTTAATTTTAAGGAGCATTGGTTACAGACTATGTCTTTCTTTTTTCATGTAGTTGCTCCTTCCAAATCCAAGACACCATCAAGGAGGAAGGAGCTGGCTCGAATGGCCCGGCAACGGAGGCTGGATGCCACTGTCGCTGAATATCGGCGGCTGGTGGCCCTGGAGGAGGAGGAGACGCAGTCTGGTACAACAACAACGTCCACTGGGACAGCTGCATCCTCCTCCGTGCGGGCTGCCAGCCAGCGCAGTGCTCCAGCGGTACGGAGCCGGGCTACCAAAGACAAACGCCACCGCCCAGCAGCAAAGAAAGCAGCTGCCCCTCACAGGATTTGCAAGGCACACCGGCGCCGCTTATCCCTCAGACTGTCCTACCTGGAGCAGGAGGTCCATATCTATAAGAACGTGGTGGAGGGCCTCCGCTTCGAACTTGCCACCCTCCGCAAGGAGCATGATGCCCTGGCTGCTAATTCCAACAGCACCCTGCCATAGTGTCCCTTGCCCCTTTTTTAGAGACTTTTGGGGGGTGGGAATTGGGAGTTGGGATTTTTGGGGACTTTTGAAGGACAATCGTTGGGGTTAGGGAGGGTCTTGCGGGAGATTCTTTTGTTAGGGCTATAAAAATATACTTTTTGAAACTTTATCTGACCATACCTGTTTTTTACTGCTTTTGAGTCTGGTGGGTGGGGGTTTAACAGTAAGTTTGTTTTCCTGAATAGTCCTAGGACTTTAGTAGTACTACCGTCAATCCAATCTCTCGTCTCTCCTAATACTCCATTATACTACCTCCAACCAAACGCCTATCTTACCTGTAATTTCTGTTTGCAAGTAGGGCTAGGCCCAGGGCTGGCTCCACGGGAAACAGCAAATAAGGTTGGCAATCCTGGGCGGATAAAATTTCCTCATAGCGGTGGTACTAGTGGTGTGACACAGTGGCAGTTGCATGCCTATGAAAAAAAAGAAAATGAAATCTGGTTTGTCCTCCTGAGCAATACAACGGTACAATAGAGAATATAGCAGGTGACAGAAGTACACTAGAACAGTGCCACATTGCAGCCTAACAAATGTTAAAGTATAACTAATTCGGTTGAAGTTCTTTGACATTAGCCATGGGTCTTTGTCAATCAGAGTAAGAATATATCCTCGGATTTCTTCACCAGCCTGTTGCTATCACCTTATCCTCCCCAGCAAGTGTGTGGATTTATTGCTGTAATTTAGTCACACATCAATGAAAACCACACAGCCCGGGGGAAGAGGGTTAGGGTTTGAAAAATGGATGGGTAGGGGGGTTTTTGGGAAAGGTTTTGGGAGACAAGAAAAAATAGCACAGCATCGACAAACAATTGTGAACATAAACAAATCTTTGGGTACAAACCTATCCATCAATCTTTGAAAGTGCATGCACTACTGGATGCATGTCAGTGAAAAGTAAGTAGTACTTTCGACAACTGTGGAAGAAAGAATGCGACAGTACAGGGCGTGTGTGGAATTATTGATAACTATATTCAACATAAGGTCTCTGTTGCCAGATACCTGAGAGCCTTGCTGGTCACTATAAATCCATTCACAACACTCAATGGGGTTGGTCTGGAAGGTATAGTAGATAGAAAAGGAGAAATTGCTCTTTTTCTAGGTGTCCCCTCACTCACCAGGGTTGCCCCTTGGTGACATGCTTCATCATTGGGGCCATCCCAGTCCTCTACGGGCTGGGGCGTGCTGCGACTTGCGAATTACGTAGGAGCACTTACAAATGACTATGTGTGGTGCAGATGTGATAGTGGAGTGGACTAAGTGATGTGTTAAGGGATCAATTTAGAAGCAGAGAGAGATCCAAGAAATGCAGTCACAGTCAGAGAAAAAGACAAAGGATACTGTATCTGTATGTTGTTGTAGTTGTCCTGTTGAATTTGGTAAGTAAGTTGCCTGCAGAAAAAAAATCCTCTTATTAGCGGCACTCCTCCATTGCAGCTGACGCTTCGTCCATCGATGTTGGTGACCAGAAGACACCCTGTCCACTGCCTGCCTGATGCTGAATTGTGGCTCGCTAATGTGAAGCCTGACTCCATCCTTTTTTTCCCCATTGCACAGACTGAAACCCGTCCTGTAATTATTCAACGAAAAACAGGAAGTGATATAATATTACAACACCACTGATAAATAAATATAAGGTATGTAGGCTGTGGAGTGCAAAAAGTCACACTTTGATTTTCCTAGTAGACAGTACTATGTTTTTGAAAGTGCGTACTCTGTCAGAGTCACCTTTTGAAGGATAAATAAGTATGGGCAAATTAATGTAGCGGATCTTTCCCCTCAAGCTAGGTGTCCTGTAAACTGTGTTTTAGAACAAAATTAGATCTTCCCAGCAGTGCTCCCACCCAGACCCTTACTAAAGCCAGTCGCAAAAATGTAGAAGACCCCCAATCAAATCTCAAAAAACTAGGCCTAGCAGAAAACTGGTGACAAAACGTACTTTGAAAGTAAAAGTAGGCCCAAGTACCCCCTTACCCACCGTGGATTGCATTCAAACCACTTGCAAGCAACCAAGCAAAAGTATCCATAGCCAGCATCGCTCCAAGACTCGAAAACCCCCCCACCCAAACACATGCAATAGAAATACTGCTAACCCTAACGAACCCTAAGTTAAGAATAGTGGCAAAGGCTTTCTTTAATCATGCCAAATCCCCCCTTTCCCACCATGGATTTTCTTCAAATGACTTGCAACCAAAATTACACATTCTCACGAGTGCTCTAAGACCCCAGAACTCAGTTGCAAAAATCTAGAACACCCCGAAACACATGCAATCCTGCTGCTAGGGCTAACCCTAACGAACCCTAAGTTACAAAAAGTGCCAAAAGGCTTTTCCGCGAGGATTTTGTCCCAACCACTTCTACCCGGTATTAGACCTTCCCAGGAATGCCCCAAGACCCGCCAACCCACCCGCCAAGAAGCATAACACCCCCAAACAGGCCAAAAGCAAAATCTCATACTTGCAATATTTCTCGGCCTTCGGTCCAAACGTGCTGCGTAGCTAGGCCATAAGTCGGGGTTGCCACCACGGATTTCCTGAAAAGCAAATGCAATCAAGATTAGAGTGTCCCAGCAGTGCTCCCAGACCCCGAAACTCACCCACAAACACCAGGAAGCCCCCCAAACAGGCCCCCGAAAACGCCACATTGAGCAAAATGTCAGAAATAGCAACAACAAAAAATCGGCCTGGATTTTGTCCCAACCACTTCTACCCGGTATTAGACCTTCCCAGGAATGCCCCAAGACCCGCCAACCCACCCGCCAAGAAGCATAACACCCCCAAAAAGGCCAAAAGCAAAATCTCATACTTGCAATATTTCTCGGCCTTCGATCCAAACGCGCTGCGTAGCTAGGCCATAAGTCGGGGTTGCCACCACGGATTTCCTGAAAAGCAAATGCAATCAAGATTAGAGTGTCCCAGCAGTGCTCCCAGACCCCGAAACTCACCCACAAACACCAGGAAGCCCCACAAACAGACCCACGAAAACGCTACATTGAGCAAAATGTCAGAAATAGCAAAAAAAGAAATCGGCCTGGATTTTGTCCCAACCACTTTTATCCGGTATTAGAGCTTCCCAGCAATGGCCCCTGAGCCGTCAACCCAGGAGAAAATGAGTAGAAGACCCCCAAACAGCCAAAGAGCAAAAGTACAAAAATGGGGACTTTGTCATTTTTTTCCAAATTTCCCAAATCACTCCGCGCGCGCTCTGCAGCTAGGCCCTAACTCCCCTCTGCCACCATGGATTTGCTTCAAATCTCTTGCAAAGTAAAGTGTATATAGCCAGCAGTGCGCCCAGACCCCGAAACCCACCCACAAACACCAGGAAGCCCCCCAAACAGGCCCCCGAAAACGCTACATTGAGCAAAATGTCAGAAATAGCAAAAAAATATTCGGCCTGGATTTTGTCCCAACCACTTCTACCCGGTATTAGACCTTCCCTGGAATGCCCCAAGACCCGCCAACCCACCCGCCAAGAAGCATAACACCCCCAAACAGGCCAAAAGCAAAATCTCATTCTTGCAATATTTCTCGGCCTTCGGTCCAAACGCGCTGCGTAGCTAGGCCATAAGTCGGGGTTGCCACCACGGATTTCATGAAAAGCAAATGAAATCAAGATTAGAGTGTCCCAGTAGTGCTCCCAGACCCCGAAACTCACCCACAAACACCAGGAAGCCCCCCAAACAGGCCCCCGAAAACGCTACATTGAGCAAAATGTCAGAAATAGCAACAACAAAAAAATCGGCCTGGATTTTGTCCCAACCACTTCTACCCGGTATTAGACCTTCCCAGGAATGCCCCAAGACCCGCCAACCCACCCGCCAAGAAGCATAACACCCCCAAACAGGCCAAAAGCAAAATCTCATACTTGCAATATTTTTCGGCCTTCGGTCCAAACGCGCTGCGTAGCTAGGCCATAAGTCGGGGTTGCCACCACGGATTTCCTGAAAAGCAAATGCAATCAAGATTAGAGTGTCCCAGCAGTGCTCCCAGACCCCGAAACTCACCCACAAACACCAGGAAGCCCCCCGAGCAGGCCCCCGAAAACGCTACATTGAGCAAAATGTCAGAAATAGCAACAACAAAAAATCGGCCTGGATTTTGTCCCAACCACTTCTACCCGGTATTAGACCTTCCCAGGAATGCCCCAAGACCCGCCAACCCACCTGCCAAGAAGCATAACACCCCCAAACAGGCCAAAAGCAAAATCTCATACTTGCAATATTTCTCGGCCTTCGGTCCAAACGCGCTGCGTAGCTAGGCCATAAGTCGGGGTTGCCACCACGGATTTCCTGAAAAGCAAATGCAATCAAGATTAGAGTGTCCCAGCAGTGCTCCCAGACCCCGAAACTCACCCACAAACAGACGGAACCCCCCCTAAGAGCACCTCAAAGGCAAGCAAGTCAGCAAAAACACTAAAAAATTTGCGCCTCGGATTTGGTCCAAAACACTTTTATCCGGTATTAAAGCTTCCCAACAATGGTCCCAGAGCCGTCAACTCACCTGCAAAGAGGTAGAACAACACCCCCACAAGTGCTGAGTCTTTCTTCATTGGGCGTAAACCAGCCCTCTGGTTTGATGGAAATAGGAGTCTGAAGGAGGAGGATAGAGGAGCATGTTCTTCTGAACTTGTGAACCTGAGGAATGCAGACTGCGGCAACTTCAAATCAATTAGCAAACCAGTGAAGACAGTTCTGCTGATGGGCTTGTTTTTGTGATTATCTGATTAAAGTTTGAAATATATTAACTGTGCACAACAAAGAAAGACAGACACACAGGAATAAAAGTGAATAAGGACGAAAAAGAAAGTTATTGATTCGTTGTCTCATTTTCAGGGCTCAGTATCAGGGTCCAGGAATGAGAATAAGGCTTCGTCATCATACTCTGCGAATTCAGGCAGGGTGAGCTCAGTGTCACCTGACAGAGTAGAAATTCCCTCATCTATGTTGCTGGCCACCTCGTCTTCACCCGGCGCAATTTCTCGTACTTTGAAATCTGGTAGTATGAGGTGCTGATTCATCTTGATCATTGTTAACCTCTCTACATTTTTGGGCGAGAGGCGGCTCCGTTTGGGAGTTACAATGCCACCAGCAGCACTGAAAACACGTTCAGAAGACACGCTTGCGAGTGGGCAAGACAAGTAGTTTAAAGCCAGGTTGGTGAGCTGTGGCCACAATTCTTTTTTCCCATGCCAATACGCCAATGGGTCAGAATTAACATAGACCTCTGTTGAGTCATTCAGATAGTCCTTCACCATCGACTCAAGGTCCTCATCCAAGGTTCCTCCACTTTGCTTAGCTCTTGCTGTGCCTCTGACCTTTTGAGAACCAAACCCACGCAGAGCTAGCCAATCCTCTTCAGCCTCCAATGTTTCTGTTGTGTCTGGTGCAGATGATCCGGTTGCCGGTGTCTTTAACGGCTGAGAGGTCACTTGTGCCACAGCCACGGGTGCAGAAGTGGATTGTTTTGACTGGGGATGGCCTGCTGATGTACTGCCATTTCCTTCAATTTTCAGCCGTTCTCTTTCAAACATCTTGGCTGACAAGGCTAGCCAATGTTTGTACTTTGGAACATGTTCATCATCAAAAGGAAAGAATGCTTGGCCTGCCAGCGCCTTTTTGTAGCGTGGATCCAGAATAGTAGCACAAATGTAATGCTCTTCTGAGTGGATCGTTTTAAAACGTTCATCACCTTGTAGGAGCTCTAATAATTTCTCAGCCAGAACAAAAGAGTCTTCCTTCAGTTGGTCCTCCAGCATGTACAACAATGGGATAGCTTTTCCCAAATTACAGTCCTCCTTGCTGACTGCACGCGTGAAGAACTCAAAAGGACGAAGCTTGCGTGTCAGGCTTTGAACTATGTTCCATTGCGCCGCACTCATCCTCAGGTCATCCTGAGCTGTACCCTCTGTTAAGAAATATTGATCGAGTACCGTATACTGCTCATACAGACGCTCAAGCATGTAGAAGGTTGAGTTCCAACGTGTTACCACCTCCTGGATGAGTGCTTTCACTGGCATTTTACGTTGATATAGCAGGCTCCTCAGCTGCTTCCGGGCCTTAAAAGAATGGCTGAAATGGTTGCACATTTTTCGGCAGGTGTCCAATACTCTGTACGCTGCACTGCCTTTATTACCCAAGAATTTTTGGACAACCAGGTTTATACAGTGCGCCAAACAGGGCACTCTGAAATAGTTACCCTTCCTCATGGCCTTAACTATATTGGCGCCATTGTCCGTGGAAACATAACCAACCTGGCGTTTTAGTGGGGACAGCCAGTTAAGGACCTTTGTGTTAAAGACATCCAAAATGTTTTCTGCTGTGTGACGTTTCTCCAAACCAAACATGGCTAGTGTTGCATGTTTCCGAGCAGCTTTAAAAACAATGTCCGTGTCAACACCTGTGTTTAGCTTTGCTTTAGCCCCTGAAAAAGAGACCCAGTGTGCAGTGATGCACATGTAATCAGCGCCTGCGCCACTGGTCCACATGTCTGTTGTCAGATGTATAGTGTGAACAGCACTCTTCTGCAAAGCTGCCCCAATCACCTTCAGAACATCTTCATGTAGTGCTGGAACCGCAACTCGGGCAAAATAGAACCGGGTAGGAACCTTCCATTTAGGGCAGAGCTCTGCCACTAATTCTAGAAAACCAACCCCTTCTACAAAAGAAAAAGGGAGAAGGTCCAGAGATAGCATTTTAGCCAGCTTAGTGTTATACAGACGCGTCAGTGGGTGGTTGCGTTCATATTGCGCTTCTGTAAACAACATCTTTTTAATGTTGCCCTGGACCAAGGATTTACGGGATGATGATGATATCTTCGACCCAGTTACGCTCACTGATGAACTTTTCCGCATTGATGTCTCACTCTCTCCCACATTCTTAGTGTGCCTCACATGGGGTGTGCTGCTGACAGGGGTACTGGGTGTAAGTGAAGTGTTTGAATCGTCTTCTTCCTCCTCGTCATCATCAGATGAAAAATCAACGTTTTCATTACGTGCAATTCCGGCTTCCTTGACCGCCTCTAGGTGCGGAAACCATTGGACAGGGTGCGCTCTCCTAAGATGACCTCTCTGGCCTCCGGTACCATAGTTGGTACCAAACTTACCACGACTAACTTGAAGCTTACAAATGCTACAAATGGCTACGTTTTCCATTTTTGGGCAAACACTAAAGAAGTCCCAAACTGGAGACTTGAAATGTCTTTGGGGGCCGGAGGAGGCGGCGATACTGGTGGTGGTGGTCCTGCTGCTAATGCCAGATGAAGTGGAGGATGTGGATTGCCGAACTTCAGTACATTTTGCACTTTCACCACCACGAATTGAGGTCGAGGTGGATGGAGGTCCCTTCTTGCGAGGAAGAAATATGGAAGCGGTAGGTGTTGGTGTACTAGTTCACTCCAAATGTAATGATTGTTGTGTTTCCATTTCCATTGCCTCCTCGTCGACATCATCATCACGCTCAGCAGCTTCTCGGGATAGGGTCAAAATGTCTCTTTGCTGCATGCCCACTGGGGCTGCAGTGACCTTTATGATGACTGGATCTTCGTCGTGAAGGGCTTCATCAGCAGCAGTATGCGTCACTTCTTGTTGAGCCTCATCACACTCCATAGGTATGAGTTTTTCGACGACCTTCCTTTTACGCTTAGGTATCTTTGTCAGATCATGGTGTGCCTCACTCAAAGGCTGCCGTGGTGGTACCCATTCGTCATACAGATCATCAGAAGGCGGTGGGCTTGAAGAAGATGTAGACACCAACCTTGATCTTTTCCTTGCTAGGGATGTGGAAGACAATGAATAATCATCAGGAGAAGTGGCTTCCAATGATACCTCGGCTTGATTGTCGATTTCCTGATGTGCCCCTACTTCGGGAGGGACAACTATTGTGGGAACTTGTTGTGACCCTTCATGCACCTCTACTTGCGCATCTCCTTGTGCTGCCTCTCCTTCCACATGTACTTGGGCTTGTACTACTTCCACATGTTGTTGTTGCGGCTGTGGTTGTTCAACACTTGTCAGATGAGTTACAACAACCTGTGTTGATTCAGGGACATTGCTGCTACTTTCTTGCGATGAGCCAACATCACTGGTCGATGGTGATTGGAGAAGTACACTGACTGCCTCTGAAGCACTCAAGGGCTTTGACTTAAGTTGGCGTGGTGGTGGAGGCACTGAACCCAATGGAGCGGCGGTGATGCTCCCAGCTTGGTCCCCAGCAGATCCTGCTGCTGCAGGCGTACTTTTTTTTTTGCTCCCAAAAAACGTGGCGGTTGGCACACCAGCCTCCTTGGTAACTTGCTTCTTCTGCTCCTTACTAGCAACTTTCTTGCTAGAGGAGCTACGGACACCTTTTTTTGGGGCCATCTTCTTCAGAGCAGGTCAGACAGCAGGCCGCAGTTGCACGAATTGTAGAGTTGTCTGAGGCCAGACGTGACGTTGCGTGACGTTGTGCTGCACACACACACCGCTGCAGGACTTCTTCCTGGCACTGGTGGTTCTCTTGAGTCTTGTGAACCTAAAAACAATGGAAGACAGAGGAACATCAGTTCAGTTATACACCCCAAAAAATCGAGAAAAAAAAACAGAAAAATCAGCACAATCCCATTCCATCCATGCCCTCCATGATGTTTAAGTTCAAGACACCCCACTGAAAGACTAGGCCCATGCTAAATTCAAATACCCCTGGTGAAAAGGCCACAAGTACAGCCCCAAAAAGAGAAAATCACTGAAAAATCAGCACAACCCCATTCCATCCATGCCCTCCATGATGTTTAAGTTCAAGACAGCCCACAGAAAGACTAGGCCCATGCTAGACTCAAATACCCCTGGTGAAAAGGCCACAAGTACAGCCCCAAAAAACGAAAATCACTGAAAAATCAGCACAATCCCATTCCATCCATGCCCTCCATTATGTTTAAGTTCAAGACACCCCACAGAAAGACTAGGCCCATGCTAGACTCAAATACCCCTGGTGAAAAGGCCACAAGTACAGCCCCAAAAAACGAAAATCACTGAAAAATCAGCACAATCCCAATCCATCCATGCCCTCCATGATGTTTAAATTCAAGACAACCCACAGAAAGACTAGGCCCATGCAAGACTCACTACCCCTGGGCATAAAGGTTGAAAAGTAGGCAAAATGGTTGCAGGCCTAACAACAATGCCTGCATTCAAAATGGCCACTTGCCTCCCAGCACATGGCCAGGGCCTGTAGCAGCACTCAAAATGGCCCACAGCCACATGGCCTGTCCCTCCACATGAACACCCCCAAAAATCGAAAAACACTGCAAAATCAGCACAATCCCATTCCATCCATGTCCTCCATGATGTTTAAGTTCAAGACAGCCCACAGAAAGACTAGGCCCATGCTAGACTCAAACACCCCTGGTGAAAAGGCCACAAGTACAGCCGGCAAAAAACGAAAATCACTGAAAAATCAGCACAATCCCAATCCATCCATGCCCTCCATGATGTTTAAATTCAAGACAACCCACAGAAAGACTAGGCCCATGCAAGACTCACTACCCCTGGGCATAAAGGTTGAAAAGTAGGCAAAATGGTTGCAGGCCTAACAACAAAGCCTGCATTCAAAATGGCCACTTGCCTCCCAGCACATGGCCAGGGCCTGTAGCAGCACTCAAAATGGCCCCCAGCCACATGGCCTGTCCCTCCCCATGAACACCCCCAAAAATCGAAAAACACTGCAAAATCAGCACAATCCCATTCCATCCATGGCCTCCATGATGTTTAAGTTCAAGACAGCCCACAGAAAGACTAGGCCCATGCTAGACTCAAATACCCCTGGTGAAAAGGCCACAAGTACAGCCCCAAAAAACGAAAATCACTGAAAAATCAGCACAACCCCATTCCATCCATGCCCTCCATGATGTTTAAGTTCAAGACACCCCACAGAAAGACTAGGCCCATGCTAGACTCAAATACCCCTGGTGAAAAGGCCACAAGTACAGCCCCAAAAAACGAAAATCACTGAAAAATCAGCACAATCCCAATCCATCCATGCCCTCCATGATGTTTAAATTCAAGACAACCCACAGAAAGACTAGGCCCATGCAAGACTCACTACTCCTGGGCATAAAGGTTGTAAAGTAGGCAAAATGGTTGCAGGCCTAACAACAATGCCTGCATTCAAAATGGCCACTTGCCTCCCAGCACATGGCCAGGGCCTGTAGCAGCACTCAAAATGGCCCCCAGCCACATGGCCTGTCCCTCCCCATGAACACCCCCAAAAATCGAAAAACACTGCAAAATCAGCACAATCCCATTCCATCCATGCCCTCCGTGATGTTTAAGTTCAAGACACCCCACAGAAAGACTAGGCCCATGCTAGACTCAAATACCCCTGGTGAAAAGGCCACAAGTACAGCCCCAAAAAACGAAAATCACTGAAAAATCAGCACAATCCCATTCCATCCATGCCCTCCAGGATGTTTAAGTTCAAGACACCCCACAGAAAGACTAGGCCCATGCTAGACTCAAATACCCCTGGTGAAAAGGCCACAAGTACAGCCCCAAAATACGAAAATCACTGAAAAATCAGCACAATCCCATTCCATCCATACCCTCCATGATGTTTAAGTTCAAGACACCCCACAGAAAGACTAGGCCATTGCTAGACTCAAATACCCCTGGTGAAAAGGCCACAAGTACAGCCCCAAAAAACGAAAATCACTGAAAAATCAGCACAATCCCAATCCATCCATGCCCTCCATGATGTTTAAGTTCAAGACAACCCACAGAAAGACTCAGTCCACCCACCACTGAGTACCCCTGGGCAAAAGGCCCCAAAACAGCCCAAAAATCGAAAATTCCAAAATTTTAGTTGCAGCAACTGTAATGCCCCAAACAAACTTACTTGTAAAATTTCTAATCCAACAGTGATCCAAAGAAAGTCAAAAAGGCCTCAAATCCAAATATCCAGTAGCATCCACAAAAAGTAATCCTTCCAGCTCCAGATCCAAATGAAAAGTGACCAGGAGATGGACAAAGCACTGGGAGGAGCCTGCTGGACAGGAACAGGAAGTTGAAGACTGTGGGGCACTTCCTTCCTCCCACCCCCTCCCCCCTCCCCAAAATGGACTCCTCGCTAAAAAAGTGCAGGCAAATGTCAACCTAAGGAGGTATTCAGATAAAAATCATCATTTCAAGAAGGTTTATGCTGCTTGCTGGTGGATTTCTTGTGCAGAATTGCAAATTTTATATTTTCGCTTGTGCGAGATTGTTGCTGCTCGCCGCATCTCAAATCTCGCAATTGCGAAGTACCGCAAGACGTGATCTCGCCGCACTCGCGTTGACAAACTCTCGCTGTGCAAGTTGGCAAGCCGCGATGACGTAATCGCGCTCGCCAAATTCCCGCGGGATCACACAGCAAGATAGATCCAAAATGGCGCAGCACTCGCAAAATATCGAGAAAAACAACTCGGCAAATGATGATAAACGCCGCGCGCCGCAAAAATTGTATCACCAACGCCGCGCGCCGCAAAAAAAATCCGCTGCGTGCGAATTTGCGGATTTTGCGGGAAATTCGCAAATCTCGCGGATTGCGAATTTCCCGAAAATCCGCAAAATCCGCGAGCGTAACGGATTTTCCGCCCATGCTTAATCACAGCCTTCACAGCCTGTGGAGACCAGTGCACCCATCAGACGTGTGTGTTCTACTAGTTCCAGAGCTTGGCTTCACAGTTCCTTCATACCTTGTTGTGGGTTTTGGCATCAGCTTCATCCACACAGAATGGATGGGTTGTGGCTCTCCCTCTCTGCTGCTGTTGACATAATGGTCTCTCTGCCCTCTGAGGCTGCTCACAGAGGTCAGTCTTGACAGGAGGGTTAATTGCTTCCTTTGTGTAGAACTGCCACGAGGTCAGAGAATCACGGTCATTGATAGAGGACCTGATTTGGAATGTTCCAAGATTTAAGAAATGGTTTATCCTCTGCCTTTAACCAATTCGATGTGGCTCCCATATAGTAGCCACTGCATTTCTTCTCCAGTCCAATATGATTTGTTGTCACCTGAGAAATGTTTATGTTCTGTTCCTTTCTATTTTAAGACAGCTGCAGTTCCCTTTCAGTGTTGGAACTCAGTGAAAGTATTTTTCAGCAGATTCAACAACCTCTAGTGATATTTTGTATCCCTTTTTGCTCCTGTATTTTTGACTGCCTTTCGGTCCAGTGTTTTTCCCAGTGCTGGTTTGTGCTCTTTCATACATTGTTACTCTCCAATACAAAATCAATGGGCTAATCAGTTCTTGCTGCATTCTAAAGGTAGTTTCTGCCTTTGTGCTTTCTCCTCCAGGTTTTTGACCCTCTTCACTGACATTTATCCCTCACATGACAAACCGTGGATGCAGGAAGGTGTTGTCCCTACTTCAGAATCTCCAAACCAAGGAAAGAAGACAAGCAACATCTAGCTGTTGACACTCTGTAGACGATGAGTTATAGTTACTACTTGACACTTGAAGCACTGCAACAAAATCATCAATATTAACATTCTGCTGTTCCATAATTTAGCAATTTGTGTAAACCTTCTAGAACTCTAACACCATATTCTTTGGCATTTATATATAACATGAGATTATTGACCAGGCTAAGAACGCTTCCAAAAATCTAAAATTCCAGAGTCTTAGAAAAGTTTCTGTAAATGTTCAAAAATAGTTAAAAGTTTGCTTCCACCAGCAAGATGACTTTGTAACATACCTCTCTGCATTCCAAGTGTCCCTCAGTACAAACCACAGGGAAACAAGTGATGCTTGGGAAGGAAATCGGGGATCCACATGCCAAGGTCCCGGCTGCAACAGTATTGTGTCATGAATGCCTACCAAAGAGGCTGTGGGCCATGTGGAAAGTTAAACTCTGACATCCAAAATGGCTGTAATCAGTCCAGACAACACATTAGTTCATGGACTGCTGGAGATTGTAGTTCATTGACTGGGTGTCATTGCGTAGTGCATTCTCATGCGTGCAGTACAGAGTGGCCTTTCACCTTTCCTTCCCTGAAAGAAACATAGCGCAAGCAGATTTGAAGTATTGGTCCCCTATGCTCACCAAGTTCCAAGCAGTAAGCAATCCTTCTAGATCTGCTTCCTGACTCTAAGTTGTGGTGAAGGGATTAATTATACCATCCATTTGATTAGGACCGACTGCCTCACCTCCAATTCCACATCCATCCTGCTACTTCATGACCGAACTAACCAATGGCCTCTATTCAACCAGCGAGTGCTCATTTACTATGGCAACAGAAAATTACATTATCCAACCCAAATTACAACAGATACAATCTTAGCATTATGACATATTGTGATCGATTTATCAATAGGACGTTCAACAACTGAGTCCCAAAATTCAGACCAGAGACAGCTCAGAGGTAAATATAACTTACTATGGAAAAAAACGAATTCAATTCAATTCAATACAATTACCAATTACAAGTCTGCCACTTAAGTAACATTTACATCTGTGAATGTCATTCATTGAAGCAGTATATATACATACATAAGTCCACCTGAAGGCAACTGCTGCACTCTTCAAGACAGGTGCAGACATAATGAAGGTGGATCCATTGAAAAATGAACGCTCCCGTTCCACAAGAAACATGCTGCCCTCACGGGCCCCTTTCAGACAAATTTAATAGCAAGGATGCGTTTCGTTGTTCAGCCTTCTTCTGCATGCATTTAAAACATATATATATGTATATATATATATATATATATATATATATATATGAACCAAACAGTCTTCAAAAAACCACACTTCTGTGAAACGAAGACACGGACCCAATGGCTGCAGTCAAGGAGATCTTTAATAAAAACCTCACTGGTTACGCGTTTCGAGCACCTAGTATATATATATATGTTTTTTTGGTGGCAACATTGATGAGTTTGAAATATATACTGGGCAGTGATGATAGTTACGTCTGTGTTTCCACAAGAAAGGCGAATCTTCACAAACCTTTCCAAAAATATTCTCATCTACCTCAGCTCTTGCCTGCAAAGTTTTGGGGTAAACCGTCAAGCAAGGGCTGAAAGAAGGGGGAGTGGGGGGTCCCTAAACGCATTTTCACAATTTATTTTTCCGTAGACAAATTTAACATCAATATCGCTAATGCTGCTGATCGGAATTACACAAATATTTACAGAAAGGTAGATCTTGGTCTAGAAAACATGCTGTTTGTGATTTGGTGTAAATGATGTTGTGTCAGTCATCTTAGGATTTTGTGACTCAGTCCCCTGTTATGAGAAAAACTGTAAAAAAAAGATATAAGGGGCCAGGGTAGGGATACCCTGCCTCCCTAGGTCTAGCAGGAAGTCCCAAGTGGAACCTACCTCCACTGGGGCCAAAAACATATTTTTTATATATTCATTTAATTGCAAATTCTCCCTGTGTCAGAATAAAAACAAGTGTGGGCTCCAGTGTGTTTAAAAAACAAAAATCTTTGGTTGGGTCATGGCCCGGGGGCGGTGCAATATAATTAGTAGGAAGTGGGTTTTAAGCCTCCCATCCCAAGCCTTTTTCAGGCCCCAGCAACCCAATCCCTGGGGACAGACATATAAACAAAGGAGGGGGCACCAGGTTACCATCCTCATGCCTCAAAAAGGCCTTGAGGAGCCCATTCCTTGGGACCAATGCTTAATTAAAGGGGAGGGAGTATACAGCACCCCTCTCCAAGCCTAGAAAGGCCCTAGGCATCACATCCCTCAGGCCCTAAATCCAAATTGAGGGGAGGTGGCATGGGCCACCCCTCCCGAGCTTCGAAAAGACCGGAAACCCCAAACCCCAGAGCAGCCATTTTAACAGGGGATGGGAATTGCCTGGCCCACCCCAGGCCTCAAAAGGAGCCAGGGACCCCATCCCCAAGGGCTTACTCAATTGTTCTGCCAATAGGAGTGCAGCCCCATAACATTGTATCTCTGCCCACAAAAGTGCAGGCAGGGCATAAAATGTGTGCTCCCACCTGGCAGGAGGTCCAAAAATGCTCCAGCTGGATGGAAGCACACATTTATTCCCTGCATGCACTCTTCTTAGGCAGGGAAACAGCGATTGCTCCTGCCTGGCAGGAGCAGAGAAAAAACCTGCTCTCACCCGACGGGAGCAAAGACTGCTCCCCCTGCATCAAGGTTGGGTGCGTGAATGGGAATTGGAGGGGCTGCAGGGGCAATGGGCCTCCTTCACAGCCCCCAAGGTATATGTTGTGGCTTCCCCAGGTCAGACTAGGTCACCCACATTAGGTGCAGGGAATGGGGTCCTGGGGCCAGTGTTGGGTCAGGAAGGGTGGCATATGACCCCTTCCACTTTAAAATAATTTTGGCCCTGGGGTATGTGGTCCCTCAGGCCAATATTGGCTCAGAAAGGGAGGGTTGCATGCCCACCTCCCCTTGAAAGGAATTTCAGTCTAGGAGATGGGGTCCCACTCCCAGACCGTTATTGGATCCCTTCCCCATAAAAACTTTTTGCCTCAGGGGATGCGGTTCCCATGGCTAGCAGTGGCTCACAGGGGCACACACCCTCGCCCCAATTTAAAAAAAACATGTGAAAAAAATGCCAGTGCCTGTTGACACCCAGGATGGGTGCTTACAGGGGAGTTGGCAGGGCTGTGGGAGCCTTGGGCTTCTTCCACAGCCCGAACAAAGAAAAGTAGGTGGGTGTCCTGGGTGGGCCCAGGACACCTACAATAAAAGTAGAACATTTAAAAAATGAGGAAAAATGAATACTAAATGAGTGGCTCTTCACGCCCATTTTTTATTCACTGGCAAGGAGTGACCCATGATGCCCTAGGGCTTTTCTAAAGTAAACATTTTCTTGATTGTGGTGCTCCTAGAAGAAGCACGGGCACAACCAAACATTGTTTTAATGTTTTGGAGGCTGTTGGGATGTTAAAGTTAGGTGAAAATGTCAGTCAAAATACACCATTTTGTAATGAACAAAATCATTTAAATTCACCTGTTATCGCAAGCGACTGTAACTCATGCCCTAAAGTAATTATACCTTGCACACTCACTAGGCACTGCTTATGACCTAACATATTACATCACATATGACATGTTGTATGACATCAATAGCTGAAATGACATCATTGATGACAACACTGTGCATGGCAGTACTGATATTAGATAGCTATGTGACTGTTATAGCCAAACATTTGCGAATGGAGGCAAGTAAGGGTAACGCCAAATGCAGTTGTTCTGTTGTGTTCCTTTTTTCTTTGATTGCACATTGACACCCTGGAAAGGGTTATGCTGTATGACATGTAAAAAGAAATAACAATTGTTTACAAAGAAAAAAAACACGGCAGGGGCGTCAGTTATAATTACTTAAGATACCTAAAACTGGCGAATTTCAGCAGTTTTGTTCTTTTAAAATGGTATGTTTGACATTTTCGCCTAAACGTTCCTTAAACCTTTGTATTTTTTCATTGAATTTCTAAGGTTTTTTTATAATGCAAAGCATCATAACATTACCATACATAAGAATAACGTCACTTTATCCTGTGTGTTTTTAGTAAAAATATATCTGTTTGCTTTATGTGACTTTGTTGATTTATATTGTACTTTTATAGGTCTTTGAACCGAAATAAAGTGATTGAATAGTAAAAATATATATTATTTTTTAACTCAGAAATTAACTGGGCATAATGTTTCATCGAAGCAAGAACAATATATCTTTTTTAAAGACTTTTCAAAACACAAAGGTTGACTTCTGAAAGCAAGGAGAAAGGAAGGCAGTTCATATGGAGGGGATGAGCACTCAAAGGACTCATCCCTCTTTCTCATTAAACAGCAAGCAGAGAAAGTATTATCAAGGGCCCATGGGGTGCAGAGGGCATTTATACAAATTATTTGCACCCTAGGGACAATTCAGAACGGGCAGCAAGTGATTGTGTGCGAGGTGTGTTCCTTTATTTCTAGGGGGCATAGCTCCATGCAAATGAAGGAGCACCTATGCTGTTATGCCTCTTTACTGAAGTTGGCAGAGAGGAAAACAGGTTCTCAGGAGGTGCACTGAATGGGTGCATCAGAGGAAGTGGTAAACAATTAATATGCCATGAGTTTGTCTTTTGGGGCAACGTCACAGGAGGGCCCATAAATCCTCTGGACACCTCCCCACAGTTTATTGAAGTCACAAACTGCAGCCACCTGTGAAGGGGGACCTTACCTGCTCTGAAATGTCAGTTCTGTTTGTCAACAGTAAAATTCAGAGCAGCAGTTTGTAGCATGGGGAAGTCAGCTCTGAAGAGCTGAAAGCAACTCTTCCAGAGTTAACTTTGTGCATTAAGTGATAGAAGAGCTGGACAGACCTGACAGCTGACATCTCACTCAGTGCTCGTTTCACAAATGTGCAGTGATCACTAGGCGTGAGCACTGCTCTCTACCTTCAAATGTGCAAACAGAGCCCTTGGAGAGCTGTCAGCTATCCACTGGTCTGATAGTACTGAACTGAAGTGAGTGCTGGGAGAGCAGTGAGCTGCTAACAACTCACAGCTCTCCTAGCATCCACTGCACAAATGTGATGTGAGCATTGGACGAGCTGGGAGGCATTTCAAGTTTCCGTCCTTTTTGGCAAAGAGGTGCCAAAGAGGTGGAGGGAAGAGGGTGGAACATGCCGTTCTTTGCTGAATCCGCTATTTATATTGTATTGTTATGGACGTCTATGTGCAGATATATCTTTACTTTCTGAACAAACATTCCAACAGCATTTTATCATGACAGCAAAGTAATGTAAAAGAAGAGGATGAAGAGGAGGAAGAGGGGAGAGGATGTGGTCTGACGGCTAAAGCTGCTGATTCTGGTGCTGGAAACCAAGGTTCGATCCTCTGGGTCACGTCCACATCCTGTGATTCTGGACAAATCACTTAATCTCCCCATGCCTAACAAAAAAAATAAAAAATGTGTCCTTGTGTAAGGTAACCGGTGCTCATGTAAAGTGCTCCAATACCTTTGGGTTAAGTTTGCACTATATAAAGCTGAAGAAAAAAAGAAATGAACTTTGTGTTTTTGAATAACACTCCGGGGTCGATTTAGTGCCGAAGGTGATGGAGTACCCATGTCACCAAACTGAAGGTCCACCCACTTGATTTATTGGTGAGAGGATCTTAAGTATGTCAGTGACTGAGCCTACGCCAGCTCCAGCACTGACATACTCCTGCAACTGCCTGACGGAGGTTCACATAGAGCACCCTATGCCTGATTTAGAGTGAACAGTGTTATGCTTTTTGGCTGCCCGGCTCTGTCAGGTGAAACCAGGTGGTGAAGGACAATGAGCAAAAAACATAATGACCCCCCACACCATGGGACACAACTCGAAAAAGTAAAATGTAAAAGTTTGAGGGACAGCGGTCATAGTTCTTGGAGCCATCTGTCAAACATTTACAACATTAACAGAAACCTCTGTAACAATGGTTCCTGCAAATGTTTGTCCACAGGGCTGGGAGACAACGCAAAATCTGTTGGGAAGAGAACCCTTGTTATGGTGGAAGAAAAGTACTCTGCCATACTGGGGTGAGTGTGTGACATTGATCCACATTCTGTCCATCACTTGTTGTGTTTGCAATTTCCGCCATAAGTGCGCTGGGGATGCCCAGATTTGGGTCCCAGGCACTCAACACCACTGGAGTCAAGCTAGCCGGGCTGATGAGAGGTGTTACCTCGAAACTGGTCCGGTCCTCGGATGCTTGATTCTGTTCTGGGAAGGACATGGCTTTTGTAGTTCGGACTGGACTGTTCCCATGAGGCTCAGGGTCAGAGCTGATTTGCATATCGCCATTGTCTAACCCAGGGTGGTGTGGAGTGCAAAATAACGATGGATTTAGGCCCAGATCCTTGGACTGGGGTGAGTGTGTGACATTGATCCACATTCTGTCCATCACTTGTTGCGTTTTCAAGCCCACGAGCGGCATTTGTATTTACAAGACCCGGCACTCCTGGTGCACTAGACTAGGGACTGACAGTAAACCAAATAAGCCAAACATGGATACCATAGATACATCAATTTAACATAGGGAGCACTTGCGACGTGGCACGGATCAGCCGTGGCACAGCGCCCAAAGCATATACCAGCAAAACATCGTAAAACAGTGGAGGCACAACAAAAAAAATGGAGGAGAGACTCAAGCCAATGATGTCAGGTCTAACACGTGTCCCCTCCAGCTGAAATGTGGGGAGAACTACCCTTGACCTAGGGAGTCCTCATCACTAAGGCGGAAAAATCTGGACAGACCATCAGCATTGGCGTGATCGGTACCAGGGCGGTGTTCCACCGTAAAGTCCATCCCCTGTAGGGAAATGGACCACCTTAACAGTTTCGGATTCTCGCCCCTCATATGCATCAACCATCTGAGGGGCCTGTGGTCTGTCTGAACCCGGAAGTGAGTCCCAAACAGGTAGGGTCTTAGCTTCTTCAGCGCCCAGACCACAGCAAATGCTTCTCTCTCTATCGCACTCCACCTCATTTCCCTGGGAAGTAACCTCCTACTGATGAAGGCTACAGGCAAGTCTCGGCCCTCTTCATTCACCTGAGCTAGAACAGCCCCCATGCCATGCTCTGAAGCGTCCGTCTGGACAATAAATTATTTCGAGAAGTCGGGTGCCTGGAGTATAGGTGCTGTGCACATTGCAGTTTTCAGGGTGTCGAAGGCCGTTTGACAGACATCAGTCCAGATCACGTTTCGTGGCTGCTTCCTGGAAGTCAGCGAAGTCAAGGGGTGCACAATGTTACCGTAATCCTTGACAAACCTCCTGTAATACCCCGTGAGTCCTAAGAAGGCTCTCACCTGAGTTTGGGTTTTGGGCGGCGCCCAAGCCAGGATGGTATCGATCTTGGGTTGCAGGGGGGCAACCTTGCCGCTCCCTACTTGGTGCCCAAGTACACCACCGAACCCTGCCCAATCTGGCACTTACTGGCTTTGATTGTGAGGCCTGCTCCGCGCAGGGCCAACAACACTTCCTGGAGGTGGCGCAAGTGTTCCTCCCAGCTGGCGCTGAACACTGCGATGACCAGGTTGACCAACCTCTGGAAGGTGGCAGGGGCATTCTTCATCCCAAAGGGCATCACCCGGAACTGGTAAAGCCCATCTGGTGTGGAGAATGCGGACCTCTCCTTTGCCCCATCAGTCAAGGCGATCTGCCAGTACCCAGACGTTAGATCAAACGTACTAAGGTACCGGGCAGCCCCCAACCGATCGATGAGCTCATCAGCTCTGGGGATGGGGTGCGCGTCAGTCTTCGTGACCGAATTGAGTCCTCGGTAATCCACGCAGAACCGGAGTTCTGGTGAAGCACCAGGCGCTGCAGCCTTCGGGACCAAGACCACTGGGCTGGCCCAAGGACTGCTAGAGGACTCAACCACCCCTAACGCAAACATTTTGGAGATCTCCTCCTTAATGTATGCTCTAACCTTGTCGGTCACCCTCTAAGCCTTGTGCTTCACAGGAGGGCTGTCTCCGGTGTCAACGTCATGGACACACCAATGAGTGACACCCGGAACCAAGGAAAACAGATCCGGGAATTGTCCCAACAGTTGGCGACAATCCTGTTTCTGCTCAAGGGTCAGTGTGTCAGAGAGGACCACACCATCCACTGACCCATCTTGCTCTTTAGCACACAGGAGGTCAGGAAGAGGCTCACTCTCCTCCTCCGTTCCAGCATCTGTAGCTAGGAGCATGCCCACTTCGGACCTCTCTAAGTGGGGCTTCAAACGGTTGACATGCAGGACCCGCAAGGGGTTCCTGGGAGATTTCAAGTCCACCAAGTAGGTGACATCGCTCTTCCTCTCCACAACCTTAAACGGTCCAGTCCACCTGTCCTTGAGCGCACAAGGTTCCACAGGGGACATGACCCACACTTCTTGACCAGGCTGAAGCTCTACCAGAGTGGCATTCCGGTCGTACCATCGCTTCATCTCCTCCTGGCTGGCCTCCAGATTTGCCTGAGCAAGTTCTCTGAAGCGCCGAGTCTGGTTCCGAAAGGCCAGCATGTAGCTGTATACATCCTGGGGAGGTTTCCTGGGAGATTGCTCCCAGCCTTCCTTGACCAGACTCAAAGGCCCTCTTACCGGGTGACCGTACAAAAGCTCAAAGGGGCTGAACCCTAGAGACTTCTGCGGCACCTCTCGGTAAGCAAACAACAGGCATGGCAAGAGGACGTCCCATTTCCGCCTCATTGGTTCTTCAAGACCCATGATCATGCCTTTCAGGGTCCGGTTGAATCTCTCAACCAGCCCATTTCCTTGAGGGTGGTAAGGAGTGGTGAACTTGTAGGTTACCCCACACTCCTTCCACAGAGACTTCATATAGTTCGAAATGAAGTTGGTGCCTCGGTCTGACACCACCTCTCTGGGGAACCCCATCCGGGAGAAAACACCCATCAGTGCCCGTCCCACCACGGGGGCCGTCACTGTTCTGAGAGGGATGGCTTCCGGGTACCGTGTGGCATGGTCCACCAAGACCAGGATGAACCTGTTGCCCAGGGCTGTCTTGGGGTCCAGGGGCCCAACAATGTCAATACCCACCCGGTCAAAGGGGGTACTGACCACTGGAAAAGGTTGGAGGGGAGCCTTCTGCTTCCGTCCGCTTTTCCCACTTGCCTGGCAAGTGCGACAAGTCTTGCAATGGATGTTTACATCCCTACGCATCTGAGGCCAATAAAAATGGGTGACAAGCCTGTCATAGGTCTTGTCCTGCCCCAGATGTCCAGCTAACGGAACGTCATGAGCCAAACCCAGTAGGAAGGCTCTGAAGCGCTGGGGTACCACCAGCACACGGGCTGACCCAGGCTCAGCAGCCTTAGGCTCGCTATACAGGAGGTCGTTCTCCCAGTACACAAAATGTGACCCTGACTGATCACCTGAGGATTGGGCTGAGGCCTGTTGCCTCATGCCCACAAGAGAAGGGCACACTTTCTGTTCCGCACAGAATTCCTCCCTGGAGGGACCACCATCCTGCTGCCAGTGGGTCAGCTCGGGCAGGTCTCCCAGTTCGGCAATTTGTTCCCCTGTGGGCTCCAGGGCATCCCCCTCAGGGTCTACCTCCTCCTGCACCACGGGAACTACGGGGGCCGGTTTCCCGCGCCTCCTGCCTCTTCTCTTCACAGCTGGGTCCTGGGCCGTACTTTCAGGCTCCGGGACCCCATCAACACCCTTACTCGCTGTCATCGAACGAGTGGTTGCACACACCCACTCTGGCACACGCAACATTTTCAAGTGCGCCTCTCTCTCCACCTTAGCCCAAGGGGAGTCTTCTAAATCATTGCCCAGGAGACAATCGACAGGCATGGCGGGCCTCACAGCAACCTGAAGAGTACCTGAAACTCCCCCCATTCAAAGGAAACCTGAGCTACTTCACACTCTTTCTGGGAGTTGTCGGCAGCTATCACGGGGTAGAATGCGTGGGGAACCACGTGCTCTTTGGACACCAAGTGACACTTGACAGCTGTCACACTCGCTCCGGTGTCTCTGAGAGCTTCCACTCTATGGCCATTAATGGTCACCCACTGCCTATATTTACTAGTGTTACTAGGCAGAGGGGGTGGAGGGACCATTTGCATGTCTCCTAGCGAGACCAGGGACATCTCTGCGGGCCCCCTCCCACCATGGACAACCATCTCCTCCCCTCCCAAGGCTACACTCACCAACTGACGGGGGGTGCACGCGGCGGTGCATTCGAATCCTTTTTGGGACACTGGGGGTCGTAAAACTGGTGTCCCACCTGCCCAAAACCGTAGCAGGTTGGGGGGCCCCTATGAACAGGTTTACCCGTCGGGGCCCCTGGCTTCTTCTCAGGGGGAGGCTGGGAACCTTTCCCTTGGTTCCCTTGGGGATTACTTTGGGGCCCTTTCTGAGACTCCTTCTGTTTACCCTTGTCCCCCCCACTCTTCTGCTGGGGACCCTGCCCACCTTTGGCTGAGTCTCCCACTGGACCCTTGTGGACCCTGGTACTGACCCAGCGGTCCGCCTCCTCAGCAAGTTTTCTAGGGTTAGATATCTTGCTATCAATAAGGTGCTGGCGCAGCTCTGGAAAACAGTTATTCGACAAATGCTCCCAAGCAAACAAATCATAAAGAGCTTCATAACTTTCCACTTTGCTGCCCTTTACCCAACCATCCATGGCTCTGCAAAAATAAGACACATATTCAACCCACGTCGTACCAGGCAACTTCTTACATTCTCTAAAAGCTTGTCTGTACTTCTCGGGGGTTAAGCCATACCGCAACATTAAAGCATCCTTCATATGAGCATACGACATCCTATCCGCAACAGGCATGTCTAACAAGGTATCTCTTCCCTCATTCACAAAGCGACCCCACAACCCCGCTCCCCAATTCTTCTCAGGGACCTGGTGGGCCAACAATGCTAGCTCATATGCCTTAAACCACTGACCAATATCTTAGTTTCTATGATAATCTTTTATCACATCTTTGGGAAAGTAAAACTTACTTTCTGCAGGCCCAAATGGAATGCTGCCACCAGAGGGATTCAATTCTAACTTCTTAGCCTGGATGTCCAACTCCCTCAACTTGGTATCACGCTCCAAAGCTAACTTCTCTCTTTCAAAATCTAACCTTTTGGTCTCCAAATCAGCTTCTCTTCTACCTCTTGCATTTTCTAACTCCAACTGCCCATTTATCTTTAGCCTTGCCATTTCCATGTTGTATGCTCGCTCCTTCGCCCTTTCTTCTCGTTCTTCAGGGCAAAGACCTTTGGAGGAAACACTGCTTCCGGGAGAGGACTCAGGCCCACTCGCTGGCGCCTCCTCATCCCCTTCCACTGGCGGTACCACCACCGGATCAGTGGGATCTCTGGATTCCAACCAGGCTTCCAAAGCTTTGAGATATTCCTCCTTCAATGTGATGCCTTTGGTAGGAACTTTAAACTGCTTGCAGAAGGATTTCAGTTTCTTCAAGCCGTAGTCGTTTATCTTCGTTCTGTCGAATTCCTCCTCAACAACAACAGGGGTAGTGACTCCGTTGTCACTCATGGTCAAAACTGGCAGTGTTCAAAAAATCAAGCTTCAGAAAAGCGGAGAACCAAAAATAGGATCCTTTCAAATTAGATTGTGACTGCGTTGTGGTCTGCTTTCACTATGTAGCGTACACTAATCACTGCACATGGGTCATAAATGCAAGGTCCAAATCCTCACCGCTGCATCCAATGTTAGAACCGGCTGTCTCTAGTTGGCAGAGGTATACACTTCTGACAAATAGGGACACACCTTTTCTAGTCAGGGCAAGGGGATCACACCCTTCGATAACCCCTGCTCACCCCCTTGGTAGCTTGGCAGAGCAGACAGGCTTATCTCAGAGGCTGTGTGTTAAGCAATTATGACCACATACAGTAATAAAGTGAATACACTACAAATGGACACGACACCGTAGTATTATAAAAATAAGTATTTTTATATAAGGCTTAGCACAAGACCCAATAACGACAAAAATGTACACAATCTTAATAAATACTCTGGGAAGGAAAAAGGGATAGTTCAAAGGTAGGTTCTTCTTTAGCACAAAAGTCTTTAGTATCAAAGCAAATCTTCTTCTTGGCAATGCAGTTCTTAGCAACAGGGTAACCCACACGGGAGCTACACGACGTCGGGGCAAAGTTAACCCAAAGGTTCGGCGTCGACCGCGAGGACCGCTACGTCGAGCCCGGAGTCACACGGACCCCCAACAACACAGTACCTTTGGAAAATGAAGCACACGATGATCAGCGGCGTCGAGCAATCCGGCGTCGCGTCTTCGGTGTTGATCAGGCCTCAGCAGGCGTTGTCGATGGTGCGGTTGCACAGAGTGAGCAGCGCTCATGGCGTCGAGAGGGCACACAGTTGATGCGATCAGCAGCGGTGCAGACACGAGGTCCCTTGGAGCTAGAGCCGTACTCCCACTCACTGGCGTTGCTGCTGGCGTCGGTCGGGCCCGGCGGCCGGTCGTCGAGGAAGCGAGACACTGGGGCCGTTACCCACTGGGTCGAGCTGGATTCGGCGACGTCCGTCGGCGTCGAGATTGCTGGTTCTTTCAGAGGTGCTGGATTCACGATTCCAGCAAATAGCACTTTAGCAGATGAAGTCCTTTAGCCCTGTGACTTCAGCAGGAGACTGGCACTCTTCCAGTCCTTGGAGATTTTCTTAGCAAGCGTGAGAGTACACACACAGTTCCTCTCTCCTGGTTCCTTGGCAAAAATAAAGAAGCACTGCAGGATTCCCCCCAGCAAACAGCACACTGGCAGAAGGGGTAGGCAAGTCCTCAGATCAGCAGGCCTCTTGTCCTTGGTTACAGGGTTCCTTGTCAGAAGTGATCTAAATTCTTGGTTCAGGGGTCCTTCTCTTATACCCCTTTCTGGCTTTGATCCCTTTGTCCATGCAGGGGAATTTCCCAACATCCTGGGTCTGTTGTGGGTGGAGCCAGGCAGAAGCACCTGGCCTATTCACTGAGCAGGGCTGGGTCCTCAGACGCCCAGCAGGAGGTGGAGCCAGCATTGACACCTGCAGGAGCAGAGCTACCGGCCTCCTGGCAGGAGGTGGGGCTAGGATCGTCCATGGCAGGCACAGAGCCATCAGCCGCTTGGCAGGAGGTGGAGCCAACATTGTATCAGGCAGGGCAGGCTATCAGCAACTACTCTCCCCCTACTCTCAACGCAAATGTCCCACTCATCCCACACTGACTCATCCAGACCTGTGGAGCCACCCAGCTCCTGTCACACACATGCAAGACCAGCAGAAACCAGATATGGTTAGACAAGAAAATAGACACTTTCTAAAAGTGCTATTTTCGAACCCAGAGTCCAAAAACCATCCACACCAACGGATGCGTAATTAAACCCCGAGTTCAGGGATACCAAACTCGACATTGCACCATGCTCCCCGAGCCAGCTAGGATCATAGCATTAATAATCCCGGCGGCCCATTCTAATTAATGGAGAGCAGGCTACCTCGCAATAGTGAAGAACGAAGATGGCGGTAATTCACTATTAGGACATGCCAACTTGGTCAGGCATGTCCTACCTTATACTTACAATGCACCCTGCCCGTGGGCCTACCATAGGGGTGACTAACATGAAGCCAAGGGAAGGTTGGGGGGCTGGCAAGTAGGTATACTTGCGCAGCCGGCGTGACAGTACTAGACTGTACGTGGGTCTCGCAATGACCGACCCGTAGACATTCTTTTACGAGGCCGCTCCTGTGGGTGGCACAACACGTGCTGCAAGCCCACGAGCGGCATTTGTATTTACAAGACCCGGCACTCCTGGTGCACTAGACTAGGGACTGACAGTAAACCAAATAAGCCAAACATGGATACCATAGATACATCAATTTAACATAGGGAGCACTTGCGCCGTGGCACGGATCAGCCGTGGCACAGCGCCCAAAGCATATACCAGCAAAACATCGTAAAACAGTGGAGGCAAACAGAAAAAATGGAGGAGAGACTCAAGCCAATGATGTCAGGTCTAACACACCTGTTATCACAAGTGACTGTAACTCATGCCCTAAAGTAATTATACCTTACACACTCACTAGGCACTGCTTATGACCTAACATATTACATCACATATGACATGTTGTATGACATCAATAGCTGAAATGACATCATTGATGACAACACTGTGCATGGCAGTACTGATATTAGATAGCTATGTGACTGTTATAGCCAAACATTTGCGAATGGAGGCAAGTAAGGGTAACGCCAAATGCAGTTGTTCTGTTGTGTTCCTTTTTTCTTTGATTGCACATTGACACCCTGGAAAGGGTTATGCTGTATGACATGTAAAAAGAAATAACAATTGTTTACAAAGAAAAAAAACACGGCAGGGGCGTCAGTTATAATTACTTAAGATACCTAAAACTGGCGAATTTCAGCAGTTTTGTTCTTTTAAAATGGTATGTTTGACATTTTCACCTAAAACGTTCCTTAAACCTTTGTATTTTGTCATTGAATTTCTAAGTTTTTTTTATAATGCAAAGCATCATAACATTACCATACATAAGAATAACGTCACTTTATCCTGTGTGTTTTTAGTAAAAATATATCTGTTTGCTTTATGTGACTTTGTTGATTTATATTGTACTTTTATAGGTCTTTGAACCGAAATAAAGTGATTGAATAGTAAAAATATATATTATTTTTTAACTCAGAAATTAACTGGGCATAATGTTTCATCGAAGCAAGAACAATATATCTTTTTTAAAGACTTTTCAAAACACAAAGGTTGACTTCTGAAAGCAAGGAGAAAGGAAGGCAGTTCATATGGAGGGGATGAGCACTCAAAGGACTCATCCCTCTTTCTCATTAAACAGCAAGCAGAGAAAGTATTATCAAGGGCCCATGGGGTGCAGAGGGCATTTATACAAATTATTTGCACCCTGTGGACAATTCAGAACGGGCAGCAAGTGATTGTGTGCGAGGTGTGTTCCTTTATTTCTAGGGGGCATAGCTCCATGCAAATGAAGGAGCACCTATGCTGTTATGCCTCTTTACTGAAGTTGGCAGAGAGGAAAACAGGTTCTCAGGAGGTGCACTGAATGGGTGCATCAGAGGAAGTGGTAAACAATTAATATGCCATGAGTTTGTCTTTTGGGGCAACGTCACAGGAGGGCCCATAAATCCTCTGGACACCTCCCCACAGTTTATTGAAGTCACAAACTGCAGCCACCTGTGAAGGGGGACCTTACCTGCTCTGAAATGTCAGTTCTGTTTGTCAACAGTAAAATTCAGAGCAGCAGTTTGTAGCATGGGGAAGTCAGCTCTGAAGAGCTGAAAGCAACTCTTCCAGAGTTAACTTTGTGCATTAAGTGATAGAAGAGCTGGACAGACCTGACAGCTGACATCTCACTCAGTGCTCGTTTCACAAATGTGCAGTGATCACTAGGCGTGAGCACTGCTCTCTACCTTCAAATGTGCAAACAGCCCTTGGAGAGCTGTCTGCTATCCACTGGTCTGATAGTACTGAACTGAAGTGAATGCTGGGAGAGCGGTGAGCTGCTAACATTGGACGAGCTGTGAGGCATTTCAAGTTTCCGTCCTTTTTGGCAAAGAGGTGCTAAAGTGGTGAAGGGAAGAGAGTGGAACATGCCGTTCTTTGCTGAATCCGCTATTTATATTGTATCGTTATGGAAGTCTGCGTGCAAATATATCTTTACTTTCTGAACAAACATTCCAACATCATTTTATCATGACAGCAAAGTAATGTAAAAGACGAGGATGAAGAGGAGAAGGAGGGGAGAGGATGTGGTTTGACGGCTAGAGCTGCTGATTCTGGTGCTGGAAACCAAGTTTTGAGCCTCGGGGGTCACGTCCACATCCTGTGATTCTGGACAAATCACTTAATCTCCCCATGCCTAACAAAAAATACAAAAAACAAATGTGTCCTTGTGTAAGGTAACCGGTGCTCATGTAAAGTGTTCCAATACCTTTGGGTTAAGTTTGCGCTATATAAAGCTGAAGAAAAAAAAGAAATGAACTTTGTATTTTTGAATAACACTCCGGGTCGATTTAGTGCAGATGATGATGGAGTACCCATGTCACCAAACTGAAGGTCCACCCACCTGATTTATTGGTGAGAGGACCTTAAGTATGTCAGTGACTGAGCCTACGCCAGTTCCAGCACTGACATACTCCTGCAACTGCCTGACGGAGGTTCACATAGAACACCCTATGCCTGATTTAGAGTGAACAGTGTTATGCTTTTTGGCTGTCCGGCTCTGTCAGGTGAAACCTAGTGGTGAAGGACAGTGAACAAAAAACAGAATGACCCCCCACACCATGGGACACAACTCGAAAAAGTAAAATGTAAAAGTTTGAGGGGCAGCTGTCATAGATCTTGGAGCCATCTGTCAAACATTTACAACATTAACAGAAACCTCTGTAACAATGGTTCCTGCAAATGTTTTTCCACAGGGCTGGGGGACAACACTAAATCTGTTGGGAAGAGAACCCTTGTTATGGTGGAAGAAAAATACTCTGCCATACCGACGGACTTACCTCTGCCCTCCAAACTCTAAATTATGACAGGTTAAGGCATCCAAATAGCACTCACTTCCTCAAACAAAAAACATGCATCAGCAAATGAGCATTGAGACCCTTACTGGTGAGTAGTTGCACTTTAAAATAAACCTAATTGATTGATTGATTGATTGATGAATTAAAATGTTGTCATGCCAGTGAAGTAAATACATCAAATAATACACACTTCATCTCATTTTTCATGTCCTGTTGAATAAAAGGTCTATTTGATGCCCCATCAGCAAAACCCAAAGGGAACACTGATGGACCAGTGTAACCATCCACTAAATGCCATGGCCTTAATAGAGATCCAATTCAATAACGGCAGCCACTAAAAACAAAGTAAATGGCTGAAGGGGCTGAACCCAAAGCCATCATCTTTGGGTACTTCTTATTGTACTTTTGTGAAGAACTAATGACATGAGGTCCTACATTTTATTAAAGTTGGCGATAGTGAGACCTAAATCCTCTAATTTAAGTATTTGTTGGAGAAAGTCCATTTATATCTGTCCATAAGAATAAGAAATTCTTGATGGCCTTTAGTTTATTTCCATCTCAATAATCATTGCTGTACAGATTTTATTCGTATTTAAGGTGATTAGTTAATCATTGTTTTTTTGTTTCCAATGTATATGTCACAATATCCTACCTTGGCCAACGCATTGCTCTCCCTATCAACACACTCTCTCCGGAAATGTAGCAAGGCCATATTAAAGAGTGTGCTGGTTTCATTTTGCATTTAGAAAACAGAATACATTAGGAAGATGACAGAAAACAACACAACATCCAGAAACTACTGAACTGTACCCCTATAATGATACAAAGGTAACTGCATATGGGCTGACATGCGATGGTTAACCTCCCTACATTGTTCATAGGGCTTGCCATGAATCATGCAAAATGTATCCTTTACACTCTTGGGTATGGTACCAGGACATTGTAAACAAATAATCGTGTGACAGGCATTTTGTGTCCTAAATATTGTTTACAAACATTTGGGTCTTTGGAGTTAATATTAGATTTGTGCGCCCAATGGGGTGTTATTAGTAAAAGATAAATAGAACATGATATTTCTGTCAAATGATCTTTTTTGCTAATGATATTCTGACAAACAACCTACTGTTGATTGTATGACCTGTAGATGGCACAGTGTGGTTTTCATCTGGCACAGTAGTAGGACCATTACTGTCTACTGTTTTTTTCTTTTTATCATTGCCACTTAGCTGTTTGTTAAATTGAGTATATGTTAAATGAATGAGAATGCACTGCAGGCATATAACTTCTAATTTATTGGTAACTAACATTATTTCAAGTAAGTGAAGGCACAAGTAGGTTGTGATCCACAGAGATCGCCCAAAAATGTGGTTAACAAACACAGTTAGCATTTACACCAGTACATACTGGCACATGCATCAAGATAGGATTTTGCGGGTCCTTAATTGCAAATATTAAGGATTTGCAATTAAGGACTCGCAAAATCCTATACATGTAGGAATCGCTATAATAATAGCGATTCCTACACATTCCTTATTTGTGACTCGCAAATTGCGAGTCACAAATATCGTTAGCTGCAAATATTTATATCGTTATATATATCGTATTGTTAGCTGATACGATATACGTTAGCAAATATATATATCGTTAGCTGCAAATATTTCCTACAATCTGATAAGGTATGCCAGTCAACAATCACCACTTTTATGTGGAATCTTAATATACATTTAATTTTGTCGTGTTTTCAGTGGCCTTTATTTGGGCTTATTCTATTGCTGATAATAAGTAAAGGAATGGTTAGACAGAATCCCTGAATGGAGAAATTTCATAGCACATATGGCTGTAGATGCACTTTCTCGGCATACTGGTACCCAGATGTTTGCAACATTTTTTTAAATGTGTTTTTGAGTCAGAGGATTTACTGTGACGCCCACCCTCAGTCTACAAACACCAGGACAAAGACTGCATCTCAGATTTTTTTGGTCCACCATCAGGTTTAGACATTCGAGTGCCAGCTCCATGTCAAGTCGTTCGCCAGGAAGTTCAGGGGCAGGGGCTTCTCACCAGACTGCATCCGGAGACATACAGCTTTGACTGGCCTTTTCGAGACATCGAGGAACCTCAGGTCAAATTACAGAAAATGATTGGCAGGCCATGTTAACCCCTTCCCTGTGGGGCATATTCCCACGCTGTGCTGGGGGGGGGGGCGGGGTGGCGCGCGCTGCGCCCCGTTGCTCATAACAAACTCAGCTCGTCATGAGCCACAGTGGTCGTGTGGTCATGACGAGCTGAGCTCGTCAGGACCACACCCGTTTCTTTAGAACGCTAGCACAGCAGGGGAATTTGCCCAGCGTGCGAGCGTTCTAATGATCGTGACGAGCTGAGCTCGTCATGAGCACACGAGCACCGTGGCTCATGACGAGCTGAGCTCGTCATGAGCATGGAAGGTGTTAAGGAATACACACCTTTCCAATTCTGCCATGGGTGCTTGTCCCACACACATCATGAAACCTCCTGCACTTCCTTCAAGGCATTTTGGGGAAGTGCATCGCAAGATGGAGCACCAATCATTCTCCAAACCCACACATCTTCAGGCTGTAAGACATCTGCGATACTAAGGGGAACTTGAGGGTGGGCTTGCTTCGGATTCCCTGAATTTTCAGGTAACCTGCACCAGTGGTGAATGCCTAGGCTAAATATGAGCATATGTTAAGTACCTCTCTGTGTCTTTCTATCTCCATGATTATATATTGTACTAGTTCTTGGCAAATATATCTGTGGGCACAGGCAACTACGGTTTTATTGGAAATAGTACACATGCAAACATTTATATCTAAATGCAACCAGATGTGGCTTCACTTAGCCCTACGAACTTCTGTCTACACTCCATAATTTTGCCTTGTAGCATAAGTCTGGTTCCTGACATAATCATTTATAACGGAGCCCTGCATAGTTTTCTTAAGTACTGCACTGCATCTAGCTACAAGCCATGTCAGGGGAGCTTTACTTTCTTTGATACGATTTGTGAGGGATCTCTTTTAAGAAACAAATGTATATAACCTGATGCCCACAGTGCCAGGGTCTGAAAAAGAGTATTTACATTTTGTGTCTCTCGTCAGATACAGACATCATAATAATAAAAACGCATTGCTAAGAAAGATGTGCTGTTTCACAGCACTAAGACACGCCTTGCTACCATCGAACACAGTGGTTCACAATGTAACTATATCTGAAAGATGCCCGGCCGCATTATCTCTGTGGATATTTCAGCTTGTGACCCTTTTATTACATACAGATCTCCAGAGCAAACTCAACCCACTGGACTATCGCATTTCAGGTCTCCTCACAGGTCTCAACAGCAGATGAAGTCTTTTGTCTGTTTTCCACAGGTCCAGCTATGTTCTGAACAGAGTGCCCAAGGGTGTCACATTTTATGTTTACCACTAGCCTGTGGATTGGGGTGACTCCTGTTCCCTCCCTAACCAATAAGGAAAAGTTTCCAGGCATAACCTCAACCACTTTTGCAGCAATCCCTGAGTACCCTACTGCAAACAATCCCACAGTGTCCGTCTCTACTTAAAGCAAGATAGAAGATGGCAGAACATTTTTCCCCCAGTGCAGAGTTCCTATGACCACTCTAGAGGTGTGCCCAGAAAAATGTGCAAGCTCTTTTCTGTTGTTTACCCAAAGCTGGGTCTAGGATCACCTCCTCTCCCACTGGAATTGGTACCTGCCTGCCTAGAGGGACAATGATGGGGCAGATCCAGGTGTCAGCTCCACCTGCCTGTAAAAGAGTGAGCCTCTTTGAAGTTAATTAAATATCTAGCCACACCCCAGATGGCCAACCGGCCAGAGGAACAGAACACCAAAGACTTTTGTTTCAGCTCCAGTAGCAAGTTCACGCCTCATCAAGGAGCTATTCAGCTCCTGAGTAGCAATTGAAAACCCATGCAAATTGGCTTCTAGAGGATTTAGGCAGGTAAAAAGTGACTTTTAAAAGTACCTTTTTAGAAGTATTTAGTATAAATTCGACTTTGCCAATGAATTGGGCTTTTACTTATATTTTTAACTTTTATAATGCCTTCCAAATGCTTCCCTGTGGAACAGCTGCCCCTGCTACAGTGAAAATAGATTTTAGGGCCTTTTCACAGTAAGGTTATGTTTAATGTTACTTTTTTAAATGTCATACTTTTAAATACTATGCACCCTGCCTTTCTAAGCATGAAGGCTACTTGAGGGACACTTAGTAATATTTAGAAGGAGAGTTTAGGCTTTTCTAAAGGGATAATTTTGATAGGCTGAATAGTTTAGTTTTCACAGTGAAATGTTGACTAGCTCATTTTAGAGAGTTGATGCATGCATGTACACATCAGTTTTCATTGTAGAAATATAAATTTGATTTTACCTTTATTAACATCAGCTTAAAAGTCAGCAAAGAATTCTTGAACAAAAAGACTAAAAGACCAATCTTACTAAAATGTCAGATATGATTTGTTATCACTTGGCAGCTGTGGACACCTATTTCTTCACAGGTTCCTTCTCATGCTGTTAGTTTGAGAGTGTGGTCTGCACTGCTGCAGTCCTGCTGTATTTATAGTATGTGAGGGAGAACTGCAAAGTTAATTAATATGCCATTTCTGTATAAGTTAAGAAAACATGCACTATTGTTGCCCATGCTGTAATTGTTCTTTGTTTGAACAAAGCTTGAACACCTTCCTCGCATGCCTGCAACTCTGTTGTGTTGGACACGCTTGCGCTGCATCTATTTTTGTTGTTCCTGTTCAACCCAGAGAAACTTACTCTGCTCGGGTGCTTGTTGAGTCTCTTTGTGCAAGCAAGGTAGCAGCCAGAACATTAAAATACCCCCACTAGAAACCAACAAAAATGATGGCAGCAAGTAAGTGAGTCTCAACCCCTCTACAAGAATTGCCATTTTCTCTTCCATTCAAGCATCTATTCATACATTGTCACTCTTGCATCTACCGGTTGATATTCACCATTTTACCTTTACTAACTATCAACCATTCCTTCTTTGATCCATCATTCAATCTTTCACCCTTCCATCCATCCGTTGGCCATTTCATCCATCTATCCATTCAGATAACCTTCATCTATTCATGCATGTATCCATACATTCATTCATCCACCTATACATCATTTGACTCAGCTTCCATCAATAAACACCCATCCACATTATCAGATTCCCATTTTCTATGCCATCCATCTATCAATCCATCATCTTGGTTTTCCATTTATTCTGACATCCTTTCATCCACCCTTTCCCATTTCCATTTACTCTACTGTACTCTCATACACCCATCCATCTACTCAATGTCTCATATTTCTGTTTACTCTGCCATTGAAATGAAATGAAATGAAATGAATGAATGAAATGAAATGAAAATTAATTTGTAGAGCGCATGGCTGCCCTAGAGCGTCCCAGCGCTAAAAGAAACACAAAGCTACCAACAGCATGCACCAAAAAGTCAGACGTCAAGAGGGAATACGTGGGTTTTCAGGGCTTTCCGAAATTTCCCCAGACTAGGTTCCTTCCGAATCGCAACTGGGAGGGCATTCCACAGCTGACCGGCATTAACGGAAAACCGGCGGCCACCAGACCGTGCCCTCTTCGATCTCGGGATTGTCACCAGATTGCCATGGTCGGAACGAAGGGAGCGCAATGACTTGTAAGGGCGGATCAAGTCCCTCAGGATAGGGGGGCCGACGCCCTGAAGTGATCTGAACACAATGCAGAGGGACTTGAACTTCACTCTCGCTCGGACCATTCATCCATGCATCCATCTATCCATCATCTCAGATTACATCCCAGTGGGCAAGTAAACCATGAACTGACAAATACCTGGTTCTGATCCAGGTCAGCTTCAGTCTGGATCTCCAACATAAACCGACCCGGCCTCATCTCTCCATTTGACAGACCATGCAAAATCTCTGGGCTTTCCCCTTCAACAAATGCCTCTCTTTTTCAAACAACACATTACAAGTAAGAGCAAGACAGCTTGGTTCCATAAATTCCTCTTGAAGGGAAGTTGTTTCCTCTGGACGATGACTTCAGAGCAAACGTACAAGCATTAGCCGGCTTCCATCTGGACAATGCCAATATTCTCCTCAGATGACCCCCAATATCACCAAAGAATCCCTGAATGGTATCCTACAGGGAGCAGCATGGATCATCAAGGCTCAAAGAAGTTTGAACACATCATCTCCCCCTTACACCTTGAACCATCCTCAAGAAGAAATGCTTTAGTAATAAAGCCTTCAATAACCTTGGCAAACAAACTTGATATATCTGGTGGATGACATTAGACAAAATGTAAATGTAAATGTAAATGTTTTTGTACTTGTATAGCGCACAGCTACCCGCAGTGGGTTTCCCAGCGCTTATACGAATACCGCAAGGGAACCCTTCCTGGCTTTCCCTGTGAAGTGTCCACTCCTGGGCACCCCATGGTGCAGACCAGGCATCCCTCGCGTTGTGGGGGCCGTTGTGGAGACTAAGCAAGCTATTGTCCAGAGTTGCAGCGTGGGACCCATGATCAGAATAGGCACTGAGGCGAGAATATCCGGTCAGGGGAATTAATGAGCCCGAGACCCGCCGGGGCAGGAATCGAACCCTGGTCCCTGGCCAGAGCTCTGCATCGAGGTCTGCCTGCTCTAACCATTGATACACACAATACACAATAGTACAATAGACAAAAAACTGCCACACCAAAGTGAAACAACAAATATGCTCAAACTTTCTTGTTCCACATTACCACCTCCAGAAAATTGCTTTTAGTTTCATGCTCATATTTATATCACCTGTCAAACTGCCATGAAACTTAAGTAATCCATGCTGTTACCTCTTTTCATCAACCACACCCGCCCCACTATCTTCTTAGCTTATTTATTTATCAGAAGTTGCCCATATTTTTCAATATCCTGTCCACAAGACATACATTGGTATTCTTCTCTCAAATAAATACATTCACTGTATTTCAGTATGCTATTCATGCAAGACAGAAGGATTAGAGTCTTCCCAACAACACGCATTAATCATTCTCACCCCTGTAATGCACAGAAAATCCCTCCGGAGGCACATTAAGACGTGGGCAAAATGGGCTATTGCCTAGGACTCCCACCTTCCAAAAGGGCCCGCCTTACAAGGACTCCCAAGAGAAAGTAAACTTTCTCTCTATCCAGCTCACCACTGTCTATTTTCATATCTCAACCTCTCTCCTGTCTGCCTACCTCTACCTCTGAGTCTTTCTCTCTTTGCCTGGTGGCATCTTAAGGAATTTTGGGGGCCCTGAAATAACATATTTCAACATTTTCTGTGTGAACCCTGTTTTGTGAAAGTTTGTTTGGCATTTTGGATCTATTTTTTTCATAATTACTGACCCAAGTGCAACTTAAAAAAAGACTCCTGGGAGACTAGAACCATGATTAGCTTCACTGGAGAAATCACTAAATTGCAAATATTTAGAAAAAAAAGTGCTTCTTGGGTATTCATGACACTTTTTGAAATATGTTAAATATTCTTAATCCACTCTTATTGAAGACCTCGTAGAAAAACTGCAACTTGGAGCTTTAACTTTGACAAAAGACTATAAGGGATGCATTACTCCTAATTGACCACCCTCTGTGAGATTTTTGTACTTAGGAATAATTTTAGTACATCATTTCATAATCAGATCAAACCATATAGAACCTTTTAGGTTATATGATCAAAATGAAATTGTGTTTCAATATATTTCATTTAAGCATATTGTTTGGGACATTTAGGAATATTCAGATATGAAGCAATATAAGGTAGAGGTTCGATAAGACACTTAATCCTACTTCATAATGCAGCCCATTACTAAACTGAAACTTTGACAGAGCCCAGTCCATTCTATAAGTGAAGTTGAAGAAGCTTCAGAGCATGCCTCTCTTGAACTTCTAAATGAGCATAGATAATACTGGGTTTAATCTACTGAAATAGGGTGTGATGATAAATGTAGGAAGGGCTCTGAAGAGAAAATGTTTCTATATCTTCAATAGATTTATGCACTTCTATAAAAATCAGCTCAAATTCAACATTATAAATGTCCTCATATCTCCTAACTTGAGTAATCCCTAGATACTCCAGTATTCTACTTTCTGCTATCATGTGAACATCATTGGCCTATGTTCCTGACTTCCAGTGGTTGACCTTGCAGCCTTACTCTTCCCCAAATCTGATTGCTAGGTGTTTAAGTAGTGTTGGTGCATCTGCACTACATGGGTATATTCACACATCATCCGCATAAGCAGAGAATTTGGGAGCCACATTCTCACTCTTGAGGGCTAAGATTGCCGTATTTTCCTGTATTGTTGCCAGGTAAGGTTCTAGGTACTGAGCAAAAGCAATCTGGGAAACACAACATTTATGCCGCATTATCAGAAGTAAGCCCATATTTCCAGTTCACAGCAAATGTTCTTGGGCACCAATACTTCCTGCAACAATGTATTGTCTCTATGAGGACACAGATTGAATTACTTTGTGTATTGTTAACAGGGGTTAGTGGTATTCTGCAGTATGATGGTAACTGTATTAGTATGTTCCACAGCCCTACTCTGGGCCTTCACATATATGCATTCAACATATAGGTATGTGAAGTGATTGAGCTGTTCACTCTCGAGAATTTGAATATCTAAGTCAATATCTATATAAATTCTACCCTTAGCTACTATCCTACAGAATGCATTTTTTTCAATGGTTTCTTGATGAGTATTTTGTAATCTCCTGTGATTCTTAGGGCTGTGCTTCATCTTTCACTGGAAGTCATTGTGAATGCCACAAACCACCGAGTCCTTGTGGTCTTGTTTTAGACTTGGTATCCTTGGCCTGGTTTCCTCTATTTTTGTCGCTACTTCCTGTATTTTTGATGGTATGCTGGACTTTGTTTTTGCTGTTTTGTGTACGCTGGGATCAGTGCTAAAGTGCAAGTGCTCCTTGTGTAAACTGTGATTATGATTGGTTATCTGTGATTGGCATATTTGATTTACTGGTAGGTCCTTAGTAAAGTGCACATTTCATTCAGAAAGGAACTTAAAACCTGGCTATTCGACAAATAATACACCCCCTCCCTCAAGCGCCTTGAGACCCTCTGGGTGAGTAGTGTGCTATACAAATTCCTGAACCTGAACTTGAACTTGAACTTGAACACATGTGTATGCCTAGTGAATGCCTGCATGGATCGGGGATGGCACTTACCTTATCGCCGCGTCTCTGCTCCTTCTCTCCTCCTCGTGGCACACCCAGGCTCCCCTAACCAATCATAACACTACAGTGGAGCATTGTGATTGGTCTGAGAGCTGTGGTTCTGCGCTCAGATGGAGACGGGGGGCCTCGGCATGTTGAACATGCAAAGGGCGCATGACTGTTAGGCCAGCCCCAGAGAGCCGGCCAAGCATTCATGCATACTTGGAGTGGGCAAACCACTCCTCCCCTGCCCTGCGAGCAGAGCAGCCACTCCCACCCACCCGCAAATCAGCTCGAAATAATAAAAAGACAATAAAAGCAAGTTATTTAATTTTTTCCTTTAGTCATACTGCTTAAAAGCAGTGGGGCGACGCTCCTCCGCCTTAGTGGAGGAGCCACCACTGTGTGTGCCCAAGGCCTATAAATTAAATGTTACTAGTGGGCCTGCAGCACTGATTGTGCCATGCACACAAGCAGCCCTGTATACCTGCCATTGCAGTATCTACCAGTGCAGTTTTAAACTGCCATGTCGGTCTGGCATGTGCACCCACTTGTCATACCCAACCCTTCCTTTTTACTACATGTAAGGCACCCCTAAGGTAGGCCCAAGGTACCCCATGGGCAGGGTGAAGTGTGGCTGGAAGGTAGGACATGTATTGGTGGATTTTACATGGCCAGAAATACTGCCAATTCCATTTTACACTATTGCAAGAACTAGCTCTCTTGTGGGTTATAATTGGAGCTGCCTTCTAACCTTTTAGAAGTGTAACTTTCGATTGGGAAAAGCTGAAGATTTTGAGCTTGGGCTCCTTGAGCTCACAATGTAATAAACACATCTTTTAGGAAAGGTGGTTTTTAACCTATGTGTTTGAAAATGCCACTTTTAGAAAGTGGGCATTTTCTTGGTTTGCCATCCTGTGTCTCTGCCTGCCTGTGGAATCAATGTATTGTTTCGACTGACAGCTGGGTTGTTTGAGCATTCACTCTAGACAGTCACATAAAGGAAGCTGAGGCGTGCCCTGCATCTCCTGATGCCCCATCACCAGGCTGATGGGTCTTCCTGTGCTAGAGTGGTGGGAGGAGTTTTTACCAACATCTGAATAGGGATGTACCCGGCCTCTCACATTGCTGTCTCCGCCCCCTGGAGTGTGTCTGGAACCAAGGCAGGGCAAGGAGCGATATTGTGGAAAACAAAGACTTTCTTTTGAAGTATGCCTACTTCAAAGGCCAAAAGGGGTATAAGTATTGGACCCATATCCCCACATCTTTAGAACACATGCGGATCAAGAGAAAAGTCTGCCAAGACTTTGCTTTGCTATCCTGCTTAAAAAGATTCTCTAAGGGCTTTTGTGTGCTTGCCTCCTGTTAAAAAGTCTCAGGATCATCAAAGACTTCACCTGCCACATCCCTGAGCTTAACTGATGGGAGTTCTGACATGAAAAGTGGTGCAAATTCCCGCTCCGGGCCCTTGTAGGTGGTCCCTGCTGTTAAAGATTCCAAATTTGATGCATCCTTCCAGCGCCTGCTATTCTGATGCAGCATCTCCCTGCTGGAGAAATTTCCATGCACCGCCGCCTTGAAGCCAAAGTAATTTACCCAGCGCCTGTCTGCGGCTAAAGAAACTGCTGCAGCCTGAGTCTCCAATGTCCGAGACCCCTGCTCCGACTTCGGCGCAGACCCTGCTGTGCGGCTGAAAGAATCGACATATTGCCCGTCTGCTGCTGAAAGACTCGACACAGAACTTATTTCGCTGCCGCTGCAGCAACTCCAGCACATCCAGATTTCCTTGTATCGCACCTGTGCACCAGGTTTTCCACCGCATCACCCGCAGACCAGAACCGCCTTTGGATTTTGACGCATCGCTTCTCCTTCCAGTCCGGAACTGATGCAACACTTCTCCTGCGTGCTGTAGAACTGACACATCGTTTTCCCAGGCACTCAAGAACTGACGCATCGCTGTGTTTTCTCTCCTCTGTGGCTATTTTTCCTTGTGGAATTTGACGCATCAAAGGCACTTTGTGCTAAAATCATCTCATCCATAGAGTTCTAAGATCAGAATTGCTGAAACCTTCAAAAAGTGGTATTTTGAGTTATAAATGTTGGATTGGTGTTGTGCTTGTCTTGTTTCGTTTAGATAAAGATTGTGCATCTTGCTAAACTATTGTGGGGCCCATTTGAAGTGTTTTCACTGTGTTTCTGTGTGTGTTATGTACAAATGCTTTACACATTGCCTCTGAGATAAGCCTGATTGCTCGTGCCAAGCTACAAAGGGGGTGAGCAGGTATTATCTTGCGTGTGTAAATCCCTTATCCTGACTAGAAGGAAGGGTCCCTAGTTGGACAGGGGGCATACCACTGCCAATTAGGGACCCCATTTCTAACAACCTACATGCAATCTTTTGATAACTATTTTTTCCTTTCATGAATGAATTATAGGCAACAACAGTGTTGGTCAAATATCTCTTCAGGGTCTAGCATAACATCCTGATCACTTGTATTCTTTGCAACTAGAATGCCTCCAGATCAACTGACTATACATTCTGTCTCAATTTACCCCATTTGAGTCAATTCTCATCTCATACATTTTCTGTCACTAGAAACAGTTAGCTAATTTATACTGGTCTCATTTGCATTAGGCTTGTGAGCACATTATGGTGTATCAAAAGGAAATCATGCTAACTTTCAAAATGCATTAAGACTTACATATTCTCCAAACACTCATTACTTCCAAACTAGTCATAATATAATCTATGTGGCTCTAGTGCCCACCCTAAAGGTTGGTTGCGGTAGAATATCTGACCTCATTATTCTGTCACTCTGTATCATCCCCTGTGTTATCATGATAGTATATGTATATGACATTTCTATTGTGCAAACCTCAGCTAAAATTAGTGAAGCAATGAACATGGTCAAAGTCGAAAAAACGGTACCATCACCCTCACTGTTGACCATACCAAAACAAAAATCTGGTGTCTTTCTATCACCCCAACCACAGTTCACCCCAAAAGTTACAGGTTCGAAGTTCTGCAACACCAATTAGGGCTCTGATGCTAGTTTGTTGGGAACGCACTCAGTCAAGAAAGGACACATTAAATACTGGAACATGCACACGACGACAACGGGTCTACACAGATCCATTGTCAACAAACACATCGATAATCCATAACGCTATCGCTGATGACACATAATAGTGGGAGGACCCACCCTCAATAAGGTACTCCCTATTGTCAGGTGTTTATAATTGATGTGAACTAGCGATAACGAATGTGTGTTAGCATATAACTGTTCCACACCCAAATACACAGGTAAATCTATGTGTTAAGAATGTGTTGAGATATATGAATTGTAAAACCTCAATAAACAAATTTAAACAAAAAAAAAGGCAAGCATAAAGTCGACGAGTAATTGAAGAAGTTGAGCTGTCGCCAGTTAATGCATTTTGACATAAGTGATGCCCCCTGGTTACACTACTGGCCATTAATTAATGCAACAGTGATGGAGAATGTTCCACTGCTCCTTCTCACATGCAATTTGCTGGCTATAGTACTTGTGATTTATGCTAACATTGAAATCCCAAACAATGAAATGCCCTAGTGTCTCTGTGGCCATCAATATTGCATCTGTTCCATCGTTTCCTTATCTGGGTATATGTTTTGATGATCATTGCACATGCAATCAACTTGGCACCAGCCGCGGCCCGTGGAGGAGTTCCGGTGGGGCAGACGAGCGGGGCAGGAGAGGGGCAGGGTGGGGGGTGGTAAACACCAGAATATGGATGATTGCAGGTAAGTAAACAATTAAATTAAATAAATGAATTTCATTGTGCACCCTGCATCGCAAAATACGATGCAGGGAACGCTACGAAATTTGTTCTATTAATGTAATTGTTTACGTACCTGCAATCATCCATATTCCAGTGTTTACCACCCCCACTGTGTCCCTCCCCCGGGCCGCCTGTCTGCCCACCGGAACTCCCTCCACGGGCTGCGGCTGCTTGGCACAGTTACTGCTGCCAAGTTTGCCCATACTGTTGAAGGTTTCTTTAAGTTCACAAAACATTTAGGTTCAAAACACTTCCAGGAGTTTGGTGCAGTTTATAAAGCCGAATGTCTATCAGTTGCAATTTATGGTTCTGGAGTTTGGGGGATGGCTGTAATGCCAGAAACCGGTCCCCGGAAGCTTCTTTCCTTTCCAGTATAGGAATTGGCTTGGTAGTTTGGTCTACCCTGTTCCCATGATGCACTGGGCAAGGGACAGACTAATTTGCATGTAGCCAGGTTCTGAGCTGGGATGGTGCAGTGAGCTAAAAAACGGTGATGGATCAAGCCCTGATCTGGTGTGTGGGTACGAGTGTTCTGTTTAATTCAGATACTCTGTCCATCACCACCCCCTTTTCTGAACAGTTACTTTTATAAGCCACACAGAACTTGGCCTCGATTATGTTATTGATCTTAGTAAAATTCAACCGCCTCTACTGTGGCAAGCAATCTGGGCAAAGCTTGAGGCCAACTTCAGCCGTAATGTGAGGCGGGATTGCATGAAATTAGATAAAGCTACTAGCATCCCTTGACTAATGTATGTTAAGGATAAGAGCAATACCCTGTGTCTCCCTGATATTTATAGCAGCCCTGAGGCTCCTTCCTCTGCCGTTAGAAAGACCATCAAAGTCCATTTTTGGAGCTGGATTAGGAATAACGGAGATCGCACTGACAACTGAGAAGGTCAAAGGCTCAATGTGCATGTATAGTCCCTTAAATTCTGGGTCTGTTATGCAACCATATGTTACCAGAGGGTTATGCTAACCAGGCTCAGATTAAATACTTAGCATTTTATTGTGGCCTTCCCTAACCCTGTTGGGCACCCTATCACACCTGTGCCTGTGTGGTAATGTTTCTGTACAGTCCACTCTGCACTTAATGCTATTCTGTAAATCTTATTACAACTTTCGAAAAAAACTAGTTTACTTCCACTTTTAAAGGATATTAATGTGAGACACTTTAAAACAGCTATGTATTATTTCCAATCAGTTCCATCTTTGAGTGTTTGTTTGAGTATGTTGAGCTCCATATAGCCTGTAATTAAGTAAAGGAAATGTGGCCTGCAAAGTAATGAACATGTTTCACAGTGATATGAAGCATCATTTTATATTTTTACATGTTTTAAATGTGTTCTTATGCTTAATTTATTTTTATAAATTTATATTTATAGTGTAATGTATATTCAAACCTGACTTCCACTGAATATGACGATGATGATTTTTTGCACTATGCACTTGTCATTTTATGATACCTCCACCAGCTGGTGTCCCTCTGGACTATAGTTTTATTTGTATTGATTGATTGATCTATTGTAGTATACATGATGTATTCGTGTTTCTATGATGTGTTTCTTAACTGTCTTAATTCCTGTTTTTACAGTATTTTTCTTTTATGGCCCTTGGCGAAATAAAGTTTTTTTGATGATGATGAATAGTCCAGCATGGAATAGTACACTACCTATCAGGAAGTTGAGGCAATTGCACATTGTGGTCTTTTTAAAAGAGATACATCATTTTCATGCAGCTGTTATTTTCTTGCACAATTAATTTATGGGTTCCATTTTAGCAGTTTTTTTGATGGATTACTGAATTTGAGATGTATTACTAAAAATGTAGGCTTGTAATCATTTATGCAACAATATCCCCTGACGAGCGGCTAGTTCATTAATCTCCAAGTAAATTGTACCATGGAGTAAAGTCAGTGATTTAGATGTAAAAGCACTGTATGCATAGTTACTTTGATGTGTTCATCTGCAAGAAATTATGTACAGCGATTAAGATGTGATACATATAAATCAGCTGTGGGTGGATGTATTGATGGAGCACTAGAGGATATGATTGAGATAATAAACACTCGTACTCGTTTACTGATACATCCAAACTTATAATTAAACTTTACACAGTTATCCTTTTTTTACAGAAGTCACAGAGTTGGGTGATGCATTACCTATGCATGGCATATTGAACAAGTGCAACAATATTTTGAAGTAGGTAAGTATTTAAATACTTGCATTATCCCTCATGTCAGCCTCTATGTACTTTAACAACAATCCAAGGAAAGATATGCAACTTGCTTTATTCTTTTATGATATGCATAAAAGTAGGATGTATGAAGTTTAGTTCATCTTTAATATTCCAAAGCATGAAATACGTCAGGCTAATTGTGAACTGAAAATCGTAAAACTTGTCCATACAAAAATAACTGGTGGTCTCAGCAAAGAAGTAGGTCTACATATCTTACTTTCAAATCTTTTTAGAATTCATACTGTCATTGTCACCAGGTATAAGAAAAAAGCGAGATGTTGCTAACTGGAGTACTTCGCCATAATTTTGCACCTCTTATGTAAGGATATCCCCATGCATTTGTGCAAAGTTACTGCCATATTAACCGAATGTATAATTAGTGGTAATATGAACAAACGTGAAAAAATACAAAATTAAAGAATGTATGGCAGATAATCTCTATGTTATATTTAACTGATCCAATGTGTTGTTGTAATTTTATTACGTTCACTGCCACGCAGGCTTCCTTATGTCCTCTATATTTGTCTTCATAAGCCCACTGTGAAGTGTGATTTGTTACTCTGTTAAACAGATTTCTTACAGCTTCCAGTTACAATCTGATATTTGTTTTCTGTAATTATATTTATGTATTATATATGCAATATTGAGAGTAGAGTTTCAACCGAAATGATTTCATAAAATATTCTTAAGAATCTGTTTTGTTACATTTTAATGACGTTTTAGGCATTAGTCTTGAAAGAATAGATACTGATGTATTTTAGAGTTTGTATGTAATGACTTTGCACACCAATCATTTATTTGTCTCTGGTTAATTTTTTTATTTGTTGCTATAAAATTCAGTTGGCCTTTCTTTGATGCATTGTACAATTATCCATCCTCTGTTGATTTTATTATAGTTTCCTTTCAGTGGGTTCATGCAATTCCGATCATCATTTTCAGTTCATTCCTATTGTCCTATTCTATTGTTTGACCCATCAATTAAACCTTCTTTGTGTGAATTATTATTACCCTCCATTGGGTTTACATTTATTACATTTAAAGTGCTATGTTTCATCTCGTGATCATACTGGTTTGCTATATTTATTCACTCCAAAAAAATGTTTGTCATCACAACAAAAGAAACTTCCTTATTCTGTTATTTCTTCAAGACAGACATAAAGGTATCTTTAAAATTACGTTTTCAATTGTATGATCTAGTAAGAGTCCAGTTGCATTTTGTCTCCTCCTCTGTCATTTGTTTGCACATGATCAGATTCTGCAATTTTTCTGTTTAGTCTGTTTTCTATTGTTTTATGTTAAAAAATCTGTATTTTAGAGATCATGTGATGCTGCTGATATAACAAAATTTACACGGACCTGCCAGAATATATGCAAATCTACTTTCATGTTTTCTTTGACAAATTTCCAACAATTTTCCATTATTATATTCATATATCTGTATGTTCTGACCTTTGCCTTCCAAAAACTGCACTTCAACAATCATTTGCTATATTGCCTATTCTTTTGTTGTTTGCCTTTTTCAGCTTTTCCAAAGGTGGCATTTTACTTTTCAATTCTTTTATAGGCTTAATTCTTTTGTATGTCATAGTTGAATAATTTTCCATCTCCCCCAATTAAATGCACATGTTCCCACAATGTTTTAAACATTACTTTTGATGCCTTTGGGAATATTAATTTCAATCTGGTTTATGCTCTTTCATTCACGTTACATTTTTTTCTTCCTCGTCCATTTTAGTTTTAAAACTTCTGATTTAATTTCTTTCTTTTGGCTCTTTCTTTGTCTATGTTATTTGAAAATATCCCACATACAGGTATTTTCAGTCTTTAAATTTATGTTTCCTCACTGTGCTTGGCGAAATCAGTTTCTCTGTAACAGCTTCTCTTCAGGTGGAGAAATTTCCTATAAAAGGTTCTACCGCTGCCTATCCACTACCATTTTCATTTCTGATTCAGCGCCCAGTTTCCAGCGTAGCGCTCCGCATTGCGTAGTTCATTGCTGGTATTTGGTCCTACGTGCATTGCGCTGCTTACTCTCGTTTACCATTGCTTTCAGGGCTTTACAATATTAATTGTTGACCTGTGTGCATAGCGCTGCTGTTTGAGACCTCGCATTTGTTTGTTTGTATTTGCATTGCCCTCGCATAGCGTCCTGTTGTTGTTTTTGAGCCCACCATTTTGTTGTGCCTGCAGCCCGTCCCTCCCCCTTCGCTACCGCCTCCCAGCTCCCCCTCCCACGCTCCGCCCCCCTCCACTTCCCAACTTATGTCAGTAGGACCTACGCGCAGCGTTCACGTGCAGCGACCGCGCCCAAGTTGCGCTGAAGGTGCGCCAAAGGTAAGCCCGTCTACGCCCGTCTGCGCCTGTACCGCGCCCAGCGCCAGACCCCCTGGCCCCCGTCCCACCCTCCCCACCCGCATTACATACGACGCCTCTACCCTCTCAGCCCTAAACCCCGGTCGACTCCCCAACTGCGCCCAAGCCGCTCCTGGACACACCTATGGACCCTTCACATGCAACTCCTGCAAGTTTGACGGCACCAAGACCAACTCCTCATCCACTAACACCAAACAGATATCTGACTCCAACCACCTAAAATGCATCCTGCTCAACACCTGCTCGGTCCACAGACACGCCATCGACCTCTGGAACCTACTAGACACCATATCTCCAGACGTCGCCTTCCTAACAGAAACATGGATGAATGCCTTATCAGCCCCAGACATCACCATTGCCATCCCGGAAGGATGCAAGATCATCCGTAAGGACCGCACTGACCAAACAGGAGGAGGCATCGCTATCGTCCATAAGAACTCCATCCGCATCTCAACCAGCTCAGACGTCAACCTTGCCAGCGCCGAACACCTTCACTTCCAGATCCACACCGACCCCAAGACCACACTCAGAGGCGCCCTCCTCTACCGGCCTCCAGGACACCGTGCACAATTCAGCGACGACATCACTGACTTTATCACCCCACACGCCCTCCCCTCCGAGGAATACATTCTATTGGGAGATCTCAACTTTCACCTGGAAAAGAGCAATGACAGCAACGCCACCACCTTTCGGGACAATCTCGCCAACCTCGGACTCAAACAACTTGTCACTTCCCCCACCCACATCGCAGGTCACACACTCGACCCTATCTTCACCTCCAGCACACATGTCTCCTTCAGTCACACCACAACTCTCCATTGGACGGACCACAGCTGCGTTCACTTTATCTACAATAAGACCACAACTCACAACCATCCTCAACCTACTCTGCGAAGAAACTGGAACAAGATCACCATCGACCAGATCTCCTCATCGCTTCTTCAAAACCCCCCTGTCCACTCCTCAAACCCCGACCAAGCAGCCATTAACCTCACCCAATGGCTATCCAACAGCGCCGACATCCTAGCACCGTTGAAAAAACGTCAAATCAAACTAGGCAGCAAAAACGCCTCCTGGTTCAACGATGATCTTAAGAAATTGAAGAAACTCTGTCGCTCCCTCGAGAAGGCCTGGAAAAAAGACCCAAACTCCAGCACCAGGGACGCCTTCAAAAACGCCACCCGCATACACCACCAACTAATCCGATCTGCCAAGAAAGCCGCATTCAAAGACCGACTAGATAACAACGCCCACAACAGCAAGGAATTATTCAACATCGTCAAAGAATTTACCAACCCCTCAGCCAACTCCAACGACATCACCCCCTCTCAAGCCCTCTGCGACTCCCTAGCTTCGTTCTTCCACAACAAAATCACAGACATCCACAACAGCTTCGACAACCGACCCGGAGACCAAACCTCCCAACCTTCTGCCGCACCTTCACCCCCCTTGAACATCCTTAATGACTGGAACCCAATCTCCACTGAGGACACCATCCACCTGATGAACTCCATCCACTCAGGATCCCCCACAGACCCATGCCCTCACCACATCTTCAACAAAGCAGACTCCATCATAGCACCACACCTCCGAGACGTCATCAACTGCTCCCTCAACTCCGCCACCTTCCCGGAAAGCTGGAAACACGCAGAACTTAGCGCCCTTCTGAAAAAACCCACAGCTGACCCCACCGAACTCAAAAACTACCGCCCCATCTCGCTCCTTCCATTCCCGGCCAAAGTCATCGAGAAAGCTGTCAACAACCAGCTCGCCGCCTTCCTCGAAACCAACAAATCCCTCGACTCCTCACAGTCCTGCTTCCGAGCCAAACACAGGACGGAGACCGCCCTCATCGCAGCAACAGACGACATTCGAACTCTACTGGACAATGGAGACACAGTCGCCCTCATCCTCCTCGACCTCTCCGCAGCCTTCGACACAGTCTGTCATAGCACCCTTCTACAGCGCCTCAGAGACATTGGAATCCAAGGAAAAGCACTGGAATGGATCACCTCATTCCTCACCAGAAGAACCCAGAGAGTCCGCCTCCCACCATTCAAGTCAGAGGCCACTGAAGTCATCTGCGTCGTACCACAAGGATCCTCACTCAGCCCCACCCTCTTCAACGTATACATGAGCCCCCTCGCGGCCATCGCACGCCAACACAACCTCAACATCATCTCCTACGCTGACGACAATCAACTGATCCTCTCACTCACCAAAGACCCTAACACCGCCAAAACCAACCTACATGAAGGAATGAAAGAAGTAGCCGAGTGGATGAAGCACAGCTGTCTGAAACTGAACTCAGACAAAACAGAAGTCCTTATCTTAGGTACCTCCCCCTCCGCCTGGGATGACTCTTGGTGGCCAGAGGCCCTTGGAAAAGCACCCATCCCGACGGACCACGCACGGAACCTGGGCGTCATCCTGGACTCCTCACTCTCTATAAACAGACAAGTCAACGACGTTTCATCTTCTTGCTTCAACATTCTTCGCATGCTCAAAAAAACATTTTGCTGGATCCCCACCGAAACCAGAATAACGGTCACCCATGCACTGGTTACAAGCCGCCTGGACTACGGAAACACCCTATACGCCGGTACCACCGCAAAACTCCAGAAAAAACTCCAACGCATCCAGAACGCATCAGCCAGACTCATACTAGACATCCCGCGTAAAGACCACATCTCTGGTCACCTGAAAAACCTCCACTGGCTCCCCGTCAATAAGAGGATTACTTTCCGCCTCCTAACCCACGGATACAAAGCACTTTACGAACTTGGACCCGAATGCCTCAACACACGACTTTCCTTCTACACCCCCTCCCGCCAGCTACGATCCTCCAACCAAGCCCTTGCAACTGTACCTCGCATCAACAAAACCACCATGGGAGGTAGATCCTTCTCCTACCTGGCAGCTAAAACCTGGAACTCACTCCCCACTCACCTTCGTCTCACTCAGAACCACCTTGCATTCAGAAAGCAACTTAAAACTTGGATATTCGACAAGTAATTCCCCACCCTTCTTCAAGCGCCTTGAGACCCTCTGGGTATGTAGCGCGCTATATAAATCTTTTGACTTGACTTGACTTGACTATGTTAAATCTTTCCATATAGACCAAGTTTCTTTTATAGAGGAGATGCTTTAACTGTTGTTGTTCCCATTTCAGAATCCAAAAATCATATTTTCTGCTGATATGATGTGTGGATCTGATGTTATAGCTTATATTACTCAATTGTGCATAATAGTCTTAGAATTCTTCAAGTGTCATCCACTTCTTCTTGTTTGTCAGCCATGTAAATGCTAAACAATATGGGTAATAAATGTCCGAACCTTATGTCCACTTATTGCCTCATTTTCTCATTCAGTAGCCTTCCTAGCCATACTCATACCAGCACACATATGCTATCACATAGTGAAATAATTTGATAAAGCAGTCCTGGATCATCCTTTATGCAGGTAACTTTTTTTGTAACATGCCACAATACACTCTGTTGAATTCTCCACAGGACGATGAAGCACCAACATGCATGATTCAGGCAGTGCATCATAGAGCACTGTAATATAAAATACAAGATGACATTTGTGTCTGTACAAGTGCTCTCTTTCAAAAATCCACTGTGGCTCATTCAAAGAATACTTATATTATTTTCATTTCTCTGAATTAGAAATGCCAAATGTGGTGAATGTTTTACTGTGAGACTCCAGAATAATATTCATCCTGTTGTTTCCTGATCTATTCTATCACCTGTTTCTGTACCTGCGGCGAGTATCCAAAGTTTGTGACCTCGTATGGAAGCACATGTAATTCTAAATATCAGTACAAAGATCTCTACCCACGGCGTTTAAAGGAAATACAAAGCTTTATGCCTCTTCTATTTATGCTGTATGTACATAATGATTTATGGCTACTGCTTTGTTCAATAGGAAATGTAGGCTCTTATTCTAGCACTAGTGGATGGAGGTTGGTCCTGCATCTGCTAAAGTTTTACCTCCTACCTTCAATCAAATGGTGGAATCACCACCATCAGGCCCTCAGACTTGGCTTATCAGACATATATCATGTTAGAAATGAGGGACAGTACAACATGGCCTCAAGTGGAAGAAGGAGGGTGATTCTGCACACCAACTCGAAGCTGGAAGTTCCCCCACAGCCCACTTCAAGAGGCTCACAGCATTGCTGAGGAATTCCTCTGCCAGCTGCACATATGTGGCCGACCGGGGGCATATCTATGGAATTCCTGACTATTGGAGAAAGGAAAACAGTTACCATTATCCAGTTATTCTGAAGTGCCTTATTTGTCTTTAGAATGACCTTCCCTTCCATGCTCAAACACCTCAAACAAAAGGTCTTTGCTGGGGTTTACCTCCCTTTTAATGCAAATCAGCCCGCAAAGCTTCACTACCACGTGAACAGGAACCATCAGGGTGATGTTAGTACAAATATTCAGATGTGACACTTCCCTGCCATTCCCCTCCACCCCATGAGGAGCTACCCTTTCATCAGGGAGAAATATAACTTTGTGGGTTTGGCGGGGTGTAAGGAGAGATTAAGCTTGATGGAGTCAGTGCCTCTACCCACGTCTAAATAGAATCACTCAAATATTACAAGTCCCCTTTCTTACATTTCCCAATATTGAGGTTTTGTTGTAAAGAGTGTGATGTGGTCTGTACAGGTAAGCAAACATCTGCTCCCTGCGTCTGGTAAACCCATTTACCACAATGATATTTCTTAGCACAAAAAAACCACTTGGATCCAAAATTGATGCAAAGATTCATTTTGCACTAAAAATATTACTAAATATAACAGAACATTAATAGCAAACACGAGCAGCTGCCTGCCATCACTAAATGTGCTCTTGGGGTAAGATTTTGCTGTGTAAAGTGCTCTGCAGCCCATCTAGACAGGTTTGGGCTATATGAAATAAATAAATAATTCAAAAGACATCCAATGTTGATTGCGGTGAACTATTACAGAAGGTAACCTATCTTTCATGCTCTCCTGCTCAACATGTGATGTCACAATAGTATTTGCTGCTGTTCCTCTATTATTGTTCGATATTTGCAGTTTCATCTAATCTATATTGAGAGACCTTTAGGGGGAGAATTGTTCATCCATATATGAAGGACTTTAGGCTGAATGATGGTTGACTTTTTATAGTTGTACTCTTCAAGGCTCGTACAAGATAATGCCATTTTAAGATTTCAGAGAAAAGGAAGCCTGAAACACCTGGCTGGGGAGGTGGGGAGTTAGTTTAGCTGTGGGCACAGATGTATTAAGTTATGCAGCAAACCAATCAATAGATACTGCCTACTCTGAAAATTTGATAATTATTTGAAATTTTTTGATATATTTTATATATATTTGCAAATTTACAAAGCGATTTCTTTGATTCTGACTACAAGTGCTCCCAGCACAGAGGAGTAGGATGCTGTCCTCAGAAACTACTGCTTGAACTCAAGGGCTTCCTTGCAATTCACAAAGAGTTAAAGCACTGAGTTTCGCAGAAATGGTGACACATTACGGCCACGGCAGGCAATAGTCTTATTGTAGCACCACAAATAAACATATGAGGTCAACAGATTGTAACATATGGCCCCTAAAAACATATTGTTACAATGGGAAAGAGAATGCCAGAGCAATAAAATTGTCATTTTGCCTGGGTCTCTGAAAATCGATTGGTTGGACTGGTTTGCCAGTCAAATGCAGTTTAAAATCAGGTACGTGGCCAGATGTCTTTTGTATATCGGAGGATTCCATGCTTAGATTAGAACAGCCTCCTTGTCAGGTAAAGAACTTGTGTATCCGGCACATGACTTGGGGTGGACAAAACTCAGATAATTTTGTGTAGTGTAATCTTGCAGATCTACCTAGGAATTCCATAAGATTTCACTTGAATTGTGTAAAACGAGTAATTCTGCGGTTAGCACTATTTCTTAGCACCATAGTGCCCCTTTGAGTCCAAAGTTGATGTGATGATGCATTCTGCTCTAAGAAATACCACGAAATACAACAGAACATGAATAGCGAGCACGAGCAACCACTTGCAGTCACTGAATGGGCTCTTGGTGTAAGATTGTCCACCAATGTACTACCACCATTTAGCAATGTTTTCTTTGACCAAAATGGACTGTTGCAACAAAAATCGACATGAGGATGCATTTTGCTCTACGAAGCAGCTTTAAATGCAGCAGAACAGGAATAGCAAGTGGGAGCAGGCGCTCACGCAAGCTAACTATGCTCTTGTGGTAGGAATTGTTCTCCAAAATTGCTTTTAATTACGTGAACAAGAGTAATCACATAAATATTGACGACTCTCCGTCATAGAGTAACACTGAATTACCAGAATTACTCCGAATACTCCGGCGTAGTCAAAATTCTACTTAGGCCTGGCAGATAATCCTCTGGTGAGATTACTTCCTTTTTTGCCATTTTCCCATAGCTCTTCCACGCAGCAGACAGCACATGCAGCCTGCTTATTGGGCAGCTGAAACATCTGGTGTGGCTGAATGTGGCTTATGATCAAAAGGGAAAATGCTGTATTGTTTTGGCAGTGACAGCATTTAAAAAGAATTTCGGTTTTAGAAAATACACATTGCCTAAATGAAATACCTAAAAGCGTTTGAAAATAGTTTTCTTCTGTTTCATTAAATCTGTCTAAATTGAAATGTAATTGCAAATGAAAGAAATGTATTGTTACATAGTAATAGAAATATTTGGCGTGCGAATCATTCATTTTAGTACATTCAGAAAACTCATTAGCATATGAATATATATGTATATACTTAGTTTTACAGAGCAGACTAATTAGAATATGTAAGGCAATAACGGTGTCAGTCAGGAGAAATTTTGGTCTGTTTTAAGTAAAATTGCAAATAGTTTTGACCATGTACTAGTCTATGAAGTGGTTCAATTTTCCACTACTACTAAGAGCTCGTTCTTAAAACTAGGTGATGGGTGTTGAAGGGTGTGTAGTATGTGCAGTAACAAAAATAGGAATAGGAAATAGAAAACTAACATAAAGCTATTGAGAAGAGATATGGTTATTCAGCATCACATATTTGAAATGACTCAGAATCTTCCTTTGGAAACCATCTTTCAGATGGCGACTGACATTTGATGAGTGGGGGAAAAAACCTGTGCTGAATACATGGTCAGACTGGGACAGAAACTAGGCCAAAGTAATACCCACACGATTCATTGGCTTAACTACTTATAACCTTAACTAGAAAATGTCCTTTCAAGGCTTGCAAGATACTCTAAACGTCCCTGCACCCACTCTGACTTGCCCCACTTTCCCTTTTCTTTGCTTTTTGTTCACAGCTTTTATTTATGTTCTCAGTTGCTATGTATCTAGGTGCATGCTTTATTCGTATACTGCTAACACAGATAAATAATCTCATGCAAAGTCCCAAGAGAGTCTAGCGCTATCTGGAATGATAAGCTGCAGGCTGACAGTAATAAACTCAGTTGCTGGCAAAGAGCACTCATGTTTGGACTCGGGCCTGATTACGAATTTGGCAGTAGCAGGTTTAGGGCAAAAGAGTAGCATCGCCTGTACTCCCTGCGATCATGGGGTACGGTGCGTACACCCCATGATTACAGGGGTACAGTGCGTATACCCCATGATCGCAGGGGTAAGCACCGTACCCCTGCAGACATAGGGTGTACGCACCGTACCCGGTGGGTGGGCCGTTCCGTACCTGTTTCGAGGCGAACTCTGCTTCTCCAGACGTTTTGGGCTCCCGTAAAAAAAGCGTTGTACGGTGCGTACTTGCTGGGTTGGGAAAACCTGCTTCGAACCGTACGGATGTTGCGTACAGCGGGTTCCAAGGGAGATTTGTGCGTAGATTCGAGTCATACGGTCTTTGAACGATTAGTACAGAGTCCAGCTTCTGGTACGAATTGTACTTCATCATACGCACGGGGACACTGCAGAGTACGATTCGCACGGGAAAAAACGCTCCATACGGCTATTCGGAGTGGTTTTTCCCGAATCAAAATCGACCCCTCAATGTCTGCTGAAACAGGAGTCATGATTTGTTTCAGCAGGATACTAATTTGGAGGGGGGATGAGAAGAACATTAGAAACTGCATTCATTAAAAAAAATAATGGCGTATCACACGAAAATGTGGCCTAACTATTCAACACATTATTTACACTTCCAATTGACAGAGAAAATTAATTCCAAGTGCAACATTATTAGTTCATCAGTTATGACTGCATGCATCATAAAAAACACCCCTTGTCAAAAATATTTTTTTCACAATATTTTGCACATTTTGTATATTTAAAAAATGCAACAACAGTTTTGTGACCCATATGCCTTGGTCCAGTGGATTTCCTCCAGTCATTAGGATGCTGTGGGCTGCATTGGCTTTTGCAGGAAAGGTAGGAAAATGTTCAGGCACCCAAGGGAGCTGACCTTCTCTAGTAAGACCATCAGAAGGAGAGTGGGAAGAATTGGCTTCCTACAGGTTTCCTTTCTATGGTCCATTTGCTGTGGGCATTGCATGTCGATATGACATAAGAGTGGAGAAGAATATGGCAGAGGGAACCAATACCAATCCATCCCTTCCCCAATCCCATACAAACTAAACTCCATGCATACAGGTCAATCAGTAAAAGGGAGGTGGGGCTATCTTAGAACATCTCCTTTCCAAGACACTATTTGAAGCATGGAAGAGCAGAATACAGCAATGAGAGCTAGCTATCATGAGTGGTGTGTCAAGGCTGCCTTTTCTCTGCCTCAGACAAGTACTGACTTGCCACCATGGATGCTGGGGCTCGAACAGTGTAGTTGGTGTGCATGCAGAAGAATTAAAGGTGCAGAGTGGTGTCGGTATTCCGGATTTCTCTTTTAACCAGGGCAACAAACTGTAATACTGTATACAGAAACTTACACACTGCTCAGCATGCCAATTGACGTATGAGGCGGCATCGTAAGACCTCCACTTCTGTCTGTTTTGCACAAGTTTCTCTGCTGTGCCCCAGCTGTGATCTTACGTTTGCATTTCTGTTTCTACAGTTTTCCTCCATGTGTTTTTTTGTCCTGCCTGTATTCCGTTTGCCTTCTAGGATCCAATGGAAAGCTATTCTTATGATGGATTCTTGTTATCTTCTGATGGTTTTTCTTACCCATCTCCATCTTTTTCTCATAATGATGGTGTCCATGCTCTCTTGTTTGAATATAGTGAGCAGTTCCTGGTTGGAGATTGATTAAGACCAGAAAAGATTCTTTGCATGTTACTGGTGTGGCAGGCGAACAGTTTCTTGATATTGCTTTTTCTTATTTACCAGTATTCTGAACTATACAATTGTGAGCGTGTTGTTGGTACTGTATTGAGATGACCTCCACACATTGTTCAGCATCCTGAAAGCATGTCTCGCCTTGGTCAGACTGCTTTTGATGTCCCCGCCTATCCCTCCATCATGTCTGATAGTAGTGCCTTGAAAAGTGAATTCTTCAGTGTTGGCTAGGACCTCTCCTTCCAACTTTACTGCTGAGGGATTTGGGATGGTGAGTGGCTTGACTTCTGATTTCTTTGTGTTGACATACAAACAGACTTCATTTCAATCACTGATAAAAGACTCGGGAGCTACTTCTTTTGTGTATTCGACATACAGTCAGAGCCTGAATAAATATGAGTCTGACATTAGGAAGGGCATTAAGCAATATCTTGAGACCCTAACAGCTTAGGAATAACAGGAAAAAAAGGACATAAATATCCACTCCTGTGATCAATGGTGTTTTACCATTGATCCAGCGCTCCTAATGAAAAACTGTCTCACAAACGCTACTCATCTCCACAATACTCACCATTAATCATGAATCACTACTAAGGCCCATAAACTAAAGAGACAATTTTGAGCGACTGAATCATGTGACCTAATTAAAACAACAATCTATTCATAAACTATTTACAAAATTATATACAACTGCAGTTTATCATTTCTTACCATGTTTTTTGAACATATGACATTTAAGTCACTAAGGCGAATGGATCTAATAATGATAACTAGACCATGAATAAACAAGACCAGCTTGTCATTTCAAAAATCTAATTTTATTAGCTTTAATTTATTCAAGGAAAGAGCATTTGTATTCAAATATCATTATTTTATTAGCAAAGTGAAAGCATCATTCAAGAAAAGGCTTATTAGACTGACATTTTAAAGGTAAATCAATCAGCATGAATTAAAGCAAAATATAAGTTTCCATTCCCTAAATTCTATCTCCCTGTCTAAAAACTCTCTTCACCCAAAGAATATTCATTAAAGACTGCTGTCCTTACGTGCGCCAAAGAGTCCAACAGCACTTCACGCCCTTCAGGAATCGGAAAGCGAGGAGAGATTCCCTCCTCCCCGTGGGCCAGGTTTTATACCTTTCTAACTAGCTAAAGTAACTAAATTCGGCATTCTTTTCCATAAATCCAAACTTGCTATTGGCTAAGCCGTGTCAGTCCATTAGGTTATTCTTACATTTTATCCAAGTGCGGGCTTCACATTAGCCCTATTGGCTCCTTCTTCGATGACATTTGGCTTCCTCAGAAATGATACTTTCTCGTTCGAGTACTGTCTTTTCACTTCCTAACCTTGGCAGACATTCGCAGATCCTGTCCTTGGGCCTTTACTCCGAGAGCACATCTTATTCAAGCAAAGTCTTTTATTCAGCAAATATTTCCATTACACAATGCAAGGCTCCACTCTGGACAAGATTTTTTCACGTCTGCTTCTCTGTCAGCCATATTTTTCTCGAGCCACTTTTTAGGCCTCACTTTAGAATCTATTATTAAACAAACACAAGACATCAATTAATTAAGGAATTGAGACCCATTCTGTTACCCGCCCCCTTTCTAATTATTAACCGGGTTAATTATGTTACCTAGCCAAAGCACATGTAGCAGCATTTATATTAACCTTCTTCTTTTAGGCCATAAGGATCCTCCACAAGCTTTTGCCACAGAAAAGACATAACATAACATAAGCACATCAATAGCCACATGCCATTAATTAAACAGCCGCATTTAATACTGACAAAGACAATAGACAAGGTTAGTTTATTATTTTTCCACACACTTGCGATTGCAACAAAGAGCATAAAAATGAGTCCCACATGTTTTTCTGTGAAAGTGCATTTTTAAAACTAATGTTGATTAATAAATTCAACACACACTTTTTAATACGATTACTTTTGTTATGGAAGTTTAACTTCGCGAGTATGAACAACAATTCATTCAATAACTCGCTCCATCAACTCCCTCATCTGGTGGTTTCATAATCACCAAACTACACCCAAAAATTTCAGCAAAATGTTATCTTTATGAACATGTTTTGAACATACACTATATTAGTATTTCTAAACCTTTGATTCAGCAGTCTGTCTGCAACTCTCATATTGGGCTCTACGAAACTCTTCCAGTTCTATTTCCTTCTCTCGTTCTTTTCTAAGCTTATAAATTCTTTTCTTTTCCCTCACATATTTCTTTCTTTTGTGTATCATGCAACTAATTTTTAGCAAAAGGGTCACTGTAACTATGACTATTACAGGATAAAGTATTTTCCCAATGATTGAACTACCAATCTCATGAAACCAGTTTCTGATTGCTGCAAATCTTTTACTCAAACGTTCTGAAAAACTATCATCTTCTAAGGGTTCTATCTCAGTGTGTAATTCAGTAATATTTCTGATAAACATCTCTATGTTCTGGCTCTTATTTTGAATATATGTACAGCAATGCTGGACATGTAAAATTCCACAAACTCCTCCTTTTTTAGCAAGCAGAATGTCTAGAGCAAGACGGTTCTGCATAACCATTGACCTTTATGGCAATGAGCTCAGTATCAACTAATTGAAAACCACTTGCAGTATCTGTTGACAATCTGTCCACAATTGTAGACACTTTTCTGATTTTATTTGCATTCAGGGTTATTCCCACCATAGGTATAATTGCACCAAATATATCTCCCAGAATTTCTGAAAAACTTTCCCTCCTGAACCTATTCAGGTGTTTGCCAATTTCAAATGAGCCTTCTGAATTTCTATCGATATGAAAAATCTTTGGAAAAACTAAACCAATATAACATGTCCCATACCTGTGGTCTGGGAGACTGAAGTAAGCTTTGTTCCCACAAACAAAATAAATTCCAGGAAAAATTGGATCTTTGCCTCCTTTAAATCCCCACCCTCCTAAGATACGATAGGTATCTTCACATTGACAAGCACCTACGAAATAGTTATCGAATTGAGTGTTATCTCTCCTTATGCACAGTTTTCCACTAACAGGTTTATCTATGTGTATAGCAACATTTTCTTTTTTACCATTAAGCTTTTCATCCTCACTCTGCCAAAACTTAGATTTGGTTTGTTTCAGCATCTCATTTCTTTTATAAATTGCTCTTCTCTCTTAAACCATGTTTAAGAGAGACTTTTCTTCCGTTCTCAATTTGCATGTTAAATTGTTTCTAAAAGCGTAATCATATGTGAGTTCATTAGTCACTATAAAAAATTCCCTCATCTGTTTAGCATATTTCAGTTTATTTAAGCTACTGTCAATCTTTAAATTTGCAAAAATCTCATCATAATCAGAGTAATAATACTCCAGTCGTCCAGTTTTATAAAACAAACTAGCTATTACACTACAAGTAATGCTATAAGTGAGAGGAAGCATATTATTGGTTACCCCTTCTGAAACAGAAGCAGGTAGTTTAAAACAGATGTAGCAATCTTTCACATTCATCGTCTTAACATATTCAGATAAAAGTCTAGAAAAGGTATTACTAGAAAAATCACCAACAGATCTATCTTGGTGAATCTCTGGTTTGTGCTCAATGACTCTATTAGTCTTACCTACTACATCATGAATAACTTGTTTAGCCTCAACTTTACTAGTCATATTAGCTTTGTACATTTCTTTGTCAATTCCAAAAGGAAAAATGACAGCTAAAATTAGCCAAACCAAAATTATTAAAATCACACAAATAGAAGACATTTTGCAACATCTTCTTAAAATAAATTACCTCAAATTATTGTTAGAATTAGGCATCTTTTGCTTGAGACAAGTGCCTTTCAGAAAAAACAAAACAAAAATTTAAAAATAAAAATCACTCTAAATATACACCCCCCTTTTAAATTTTTTTAAAGAATCCTTTAATAGCTTTTCTTTGACCTTACGTCTTACACCAATGTGTTTTTCCAGCTAACACAATTTCTTCGACCTGTGTCACCTAACACAATTTCTTCGACCTTATGTCACCTACAACCTTTAACCTTATATGAAAACAAATTTAATCAATGTCACTTGTGTCATAAATATCTTCTTGGCTACTACTGCTCGCTTCCACTACTGGTGGAATAATTATATAAGTCCACTCAGGTGACTTATACTTTTGATTAGGCTTTAACACTCTCTTTGCTCTACTGCTAATCACTTCTATTTTCTTTCCTGTTTGATTTTTCTTGTCTAAATCACTTTTCTGACTTGAAATTTCATTAATTTGTTCTTTTGATTTATTCACTAATTTGAATTTCAGGCCCTCATTTTCATCTGGCCAATTATCTCCTTTTCTTGAGAGTTTCTTATTTGGCTCAGTTTGATTGCACTCAACTCTCCAGGCTCTTTTTCTTGATCTTCTCACATTGGATTCATCATCACTGTCATATGTTTCGCTCTCTGTGATATCAGCTTTAGATTCAGGCACTTCTTTACTCGGCAGCTTCACTCTGTTAGGAACATCATCCTTATAGCTGGTACTTGGTAATTCGTCTTCTTCTTCTTCTTCAATTACCTCCAATCCACCAGTTTCAGAATTTTCGTTCCTTCTTCCAGAGCTTACAATCCGCTTTTCAATACTCTCCTGATCCTGATTCACTTCTTGATCAGACTCTTTTTCTGCTTCTTTTTCTAGCAGATCTTCTTTATTTTCAGAGTCTAGTATCACAATTTCTAGATCTTTTTCATTAAATGCCTCATTCGCATTTGAATCTTCCAGATGTCGACTTTCTTGTCGATCTTCAGTATCTGGATTTCTTTCAGGTTCTTCCTCAGAATCTGAATCAGTTGTTGTATCACCTTCTTCGTCAGGATTCTCAGGTGGTGGTACTCGAATGGTATGACTTGCATGTATCCACCTTTTCAGACCTCTACACTTTACTGCATTTGTTGTTACAAGAATCACCTGTCTTGCTTTCTGCCACCTGGGTACCAGACAATTTCTCCTTCGATGAACCTTTGTCCTCACCCAATCTCCTGGCAAAAGATAATGAGCCTGTTCTTTTTCCTTTGTAAGTACTTCAGTTCTTACCTGATGGAACACAGAAGTCACTACGTCAGAAAGTTTCTTACAGTAATCCATAATTGCACTATCATTTATACTTAGTACTTTATCAACTGAAACAAATGCTTGTCTCATTACTCTGCCCATCAATATTTCATGTGGGCTTAAACCAGTTTTTCAATCTGGAGTACTTCTCAAAGACATTAAGACAAGTGGAAGTGCATCAGTCCACTTCATTCCTGTAGCCAAGCACATTTTTGCAAGCCTATTCTTAATTGTACCATTGACTTGCTCAACAACACCTGATGCTTCTGGTCTGTAAGCACAGTGTAGCTTTTGTTTTATACCGAGTGCTTCACAAATCATTTGTAACAGTCTGTTTTCAAAATGTGTGCCGCGATCAGTTTCGACCGTCACCGGAAATCCATACCTAGGGATGATTTCTCTCAAAAGCAATTTTGCCACAGTAACTGAATCATTATGACGAGTCAGGAATGCTTCCACCCATCTCGAAAACAGACAGATTATCACGAAGACATATCTTAATCTATTATGTGGAGGCATATCAATGAAATCCATCTGGAACCTGGTAAAAGGACCACCCTCCCGTCCTATGGTTCCCAAGCTTACAACTGTTTTTCTGTTTGGATTTATCTGCAGGCAGATCAAGCATCTCTCGCAAAAGGACTCTGCGATTATCCTGAATTTTGGATTATACCATGTCTGTCTAAACAACCTAATCATTGAATCTCTTCCCAAATGTCCTGGACCATGATACATTCGGGCCATGACAGCAATCATGCAGTTTGGCATTACTGGTCTGTCATCTTTGTAAACCCAAATTTAATCTTCTTCTCACTGTCTACAACCTGCTTTTAACCATGTGTCCTTTTCCTCATGTTCTGCCTCATCTTGTAAATCTTTCACTCCTTGCCATGTCTCAACTACAGATGTTAGCATAAGTGAGTTTAAAACATGTTCATTGTCTTTTTCCAGATTAATTGACATATTATTCTTTGCGCAAAACTTTGCGATTTCATCATCATATGCATTTCCCTTGGTCATATAATCATTTCCCTTTTGGTGTGCTGTACATTTTACTACAGCAATTTTCTCTGGCAGCTGAATGCCATCGATCAGCCTTTTGATCAAATTTGCATTTCTGATAGGAGTTCCAGCAGAAGTTAAATAACCTCTTTGAGACCAGAGCTGACCATAGTCATGGACTACGCCAGGGGTCTCCAACCTTTTGTGTAGTGAGAGCTACTTCTGGTCAGTGAAAATGGTCGTGAGCTACCAAACCCGAAGCAACTCGCGCATTTTTCCGAGTGACCGCCCACGCCCATTTTCATTGACGTTAAAGGTCAAAAAACCTATTTTCTTCATAGCCCACCATACTGTGGTTTGAACACAATACTTAAAAGTTCCCTAGAAACACTGAAAGGATTGATTTTGGATTTGTGTTGTGTTGTCAAACCACTTTCTGACCTTTCACAATAATATATTGCGGGGCCAGCAACTCTCCTGTGCTATTAAGCAGGGATATTTAATGTTACAACTCTGGATGCAATGACGGAAGCAGGTAAATACCAGTCGGTTGGCACACTATGCTAAGCACAGGTGTTGAGCTTTTATTAGCTTGCCCTTCTTAATTGCGGCACCTGAGAGACCCCCCAGGTTTCTCATCCCACTTAAAGCCCTGCTCAAAAGGCCTGTACAACACATAACGTTCTTAGTATCTCTTGTGGCTGGCGTAGTAGGGCCTCGAAGTGCTGACTGTGGTTCTATGAGGGACAGAGCAGGCCTCAGAGTTCAGTGCAGAAATACATTTCATTTGCATACCGGAAATATGTATAAGCAGCACAAAATACAACAAAACTGCCTCCCAAGTCTGTACAGTACACATAAAGTTTGCATTTATCTCAGGGCAACACTACACTGAGCAAAACAGCGTTTGGAATCGGGAGAAACGGTAACAAAATATGCGCAGCAAAAACCAAATACAATTTAGGAAAGAAAATGGTTACTCGGTGGTCGACAATAGGAAAACCAACGGCTAGGGAACCAAATGATGGACTGGGCCTGACCTATCATGCAGCAGAAGTGACCTTTGCAGAACATTTTCAGGGCAACCAAGTTCTTTTTACTTTTCCCCCTACCCATCTACCTAGGCACGGGACAGACGCGCAGCTGTCCAAGTGCAGCTATTGATGTGCTCTAATTATTTGCAGACACTGTAATCAGGAGCCGTGAAAGCATTTTTCCGGCTACATTCAATAATTGTATTGCCCCTTTTCTGCACTCTTGGCCACGGCGCCCTGCACTACTTAAAGTGCAAGTCAGCAGCCCTCACTGCCTGCACCCTCCGACCACTGGGGTGTGGAAGCTGCGGCCCGCCATAGCACATACATACATACACTCTAATTATGTTTTGAAAGGTATGGGTCGGGAGATGTCGGCTGTGCATTTAAGGCTAAGGCTAGAGACGACCGATACCCTCCCTTATCCACCAGCCATAGGCCTTGGGAATCTGCTCCGTGTTTTATGGAGACAAAAGGGCCTCTAAGAGGCAGTAACATAATCACATCATTGCATATCGATAATAAGGCCGACGACAAAGCCATGAGCCCTGTGGGGTACCCTCCAGCGTGGAGCGATGGCCAGAGCATGTGTGCGTGGAACAGACCATAGTGACAGACACGGAATGCGGTGTCTGGGCGGAGGCGAGCCAGAAACTGGGGGTGCATTGCCGAAGGGGCCCCATGGTCAGCCAGCCCCTTCTGCACAGAGGGCCCTTGTTCCCCCGTCACTGACACTGCCGGTTCCCAGAGGCTCCAGTCCAGTGACACAGGCCGGGCCAGAGACTACAACGCGAGGTCTGTCCTCCACGCACAGGTAGCATGATGAAGTGACTGCGCGGGAGCGGGGCTGGCAGGCGAGCGGCCCGGAGTATTGTGTCAGGAGACGGGCCGGATCCTGTGAGAAGCCGATACAGCTGGGGTTCAGGGAGCCCCGTGAAAGGCCTCGGAAGCCAGGCTTCCACTCCACAGGCCACAGGGGCTTCACAGAGCCAGAGACACGGCTGTGAGGACAGCCAGGACGGGCACCGCTGGCCGCCGAGAGGCCTCACGGTTTGCCTGCCTTACCTGCTGCTGAACTGCTCAGTTGATAGAAGGCAGCAGGCTGATGGCGCAGTTCAATTCTCCAGCTTGCGGGACCTGCTGCTTTGCCCTGCCACGCCCGCTGCAGCTCCGCACTTTAACTCGTGACTGAGCTGCGCGGTGCCTGTGAGGGAGAGGCAGGGGGCGCTTACACGGGGTCACGAGACCCTGATCACGGAGGAGACAAACGTCATCCTCTCCACCCCGCCCCAGCTAAGCGACTTGGCCAATGATAGCTGCTGATTTGGGTGAGGGCGGGTGCTGTTGTCTGCAGAGAGAGGGTTTTGCATCGCTCAGACTCGGTGTAATAGATTCAGAAGAGCGCCGTAATATATAATTATATTAAGTACAGACGCGGGAATGCCGGCTTCATATCCGCACATAAACATCAATAGTACAATACATTTCTGTGGGCATTTACAATGGCTTTGGCTGGCATATAAAGCACATTCAGCACAGAGCAGCGCGAGCTACTGGCAGGGTCTCGGCGAGCTACTAGTAGCTCGCGATCGACTGGTTGGAGACACCTGGACTACGCCATACCCATACTGACTATCAGTCACTATGGTAATTTTCAACCCAGTTGCTCTTTCACATGCACGAATCAAAGCAATCAATTCTGCTATTTGAGCTGAACGAATTCCTTTGAGACAAGAAGCTTCAACCACATCTGCAACTGTACAGACAGAGTATGCTGCACTCAGAATGCCTTAATCTGGTCTCAAGCATGAACCATCAACAAAATAAATAAAATCTGATTCTGTCAGCGGAACATCTTTAATGTCCTGCCTAGGTTTGGTGCAATATTCTAAAACATCCAGGCATTCATGATCAATGTCATTTTCGTTTTTGATTTCTGTCACTATACCATCAGGCAACAATGTGGAAGGATTTAAATTCACACATCTCGCAATAGATATGTTATCTGATCCCAGAATAACTTTTTCATATTTTGTCAATCTCTTACTCGTCAAATGTTGAGTTTTGCTTCTGGTAAGAAGAATCTCAACTGAATGGGGAACATTTACTTTTACAGGAAACCCCATTATTATCCCTTCACTTTGTTCCAGACACACACTTGTTGCAGCTACTGCTTTTAAGCAACCTGGTAATGCTTTTGCAACAGGATCAAGAACAGCTGAGAAATAGGCTATAGGCTTTCTCAGTTTTCCATGTCTTTGAATCAAAACTGATAATGCACATCCTTCCCTTTCACTGCAATACAGTTCAAATTCCTTTTCATAGTCTGGCATTCCCAATGCTGGAGCTTCACACAAACTTCTTTTTAACTGCTCAAAAGCCTCTAACTGAGTTTCTGTTAGGGTAATCGGGTCTTTTATGTCTGCTTTTGTCAGTCTCTGTAATGGTTTTGCAATTACTGAAAATCCGCAAATCCATTGACGACAATATCCTACCATTCCTAGAAACATTCTGACCTGTCTCTGTGTTTTTGGAGGTTGCATTGCTTGGATCATTTTTATTCTTTCAATTGTCACTTGACTAATTCCTTTTGCAATCCTGTGACCAAGATATTTTACTTCCTGTTTACAAAACTGTAATTTTGCAGGAGACACTTTATGTCCCTCATCTGCCAAATGATTCAAAGAGTAATGGTATCTGACACACAGTTGTCTCGTGTTTTTTCAGCACCAAGGAGATTGTCAATGTATTGCACTAATGTCGATTTTCCAGACAAATCTAGATTTTCCAAGGATTTCTTTAGCAACTGATTAAAAATAGATGGACTTTCTGTATACCCTTGAGGGATACGACACCATGCTAGAATACGCTCTTGGAATCTGAACGCAAAAAATTGTTGGCTTTCTGGATGCAATGGAACAGTAAAGAATGCATTGCAAAGATCTATAACTGTATGCCATTCTGTATCATGCGGAATCTGATAAAGAATTACCGCTGGGTTTGGTACGACTGGGAAACATGGGACAGCTATTTGATTAACCTTTCTTAGGTCCTGAACAATCCTGAAAGTTCTGTTTGGCTTTTTGATTCCCATAATTGGTGAATTACATGGACTGCTCTCAATTTCTTTTAAACACCTTGTTTTATGAATTTTTCAATTACAGGTATGACACCTTCAATAACTTCTGCTTTCATTTTATACTGTGGAATGTTTGGATAATTTGCTCCTTGTCTCACTGTTATTTTTACTGGGTCTATATGTTTCATTAAACCCATTTCGTCTCCAGATAAATCCCAAATTTTAGTATTGACTGTCTCTTTTAATTCTTCAGGTAAATCATTTTTGTCAAAAGCAGGAAATAATTTACTTTCTTCTGCTTCAACCATTAACATTGTTAATTTATAAAGGCCATCCTCTTCTTCTGGAGTTTGAAGCTCAATACCATCAGGTGAGCAATATATTTTGCAATTCATCTTACAAAGGATGTCCCTCCCTAACAAGTTTACAGGACTGCTATCACAGACTACAAATCTATGTTTGTCTTTAAATTTACCAATTTCAACTTTAACTGGTTCTGTTAAATCTGTTTTAATCTGTTGATTAGCTACGCCAACTACTTGAATGGTGTCACCAGAGAGAGGTAGGTTTTCTATTTCCACTGATCTAACAGTAGAACGGGTAGCACCTGTGTCCACTAGAAAAGTGATTTCTACATCATTCACTTTACCATTTTATAAATGGACCAGACTGATCTACCTCAAGAGTGGCTCCAAGCACACACTCTTCCTCCTCTCTCAAGTACCGTCATAAGTAATCCTCAGATTCGCTTCCATCATTTTCTTTCAACCAATATTGTTGAGAAACATTTGACACATTCACTCTTGGCTATCTGTTTACCTGTTCACCTCCGCAGAATCCTGTTTCTGTATTGTATCTCTGCACATTAACACAATTTGGAAGTGGCGGTTGTGGAATCTGACTCTGCTGATTCACTACCTGTCGCTGTAGCTGTTGCTGCTGATTTATTTCATTTAACTGTTGCTGTAGCTGTTGCTGCTGATTTATCTCATTCTGCATCTGTGGATTTAATGATGTATTTTTAAAATTTCTGGACGGATTCTTACATTCACGCTTCCAGTGTCCAATTTCGCCGCAATTAAAACATGGGACTTTCTGCTTTAATTCTTCAATATTACCCATCAATTTTGGCTTATTAAAATTACCCTTAAATGTTCCTTGATTCTGGTGAACATTTTTGTTTTCTAAAGTTGCAATTTGTTGTTCAGCACTTTTACCTGTGCCCACATAGCTTTTTCTTTCAGCTTCTTTTGTTTAGCATCTATCTCATCACTGCAACTATTCCTGATCTGATCATCTCACCAATTTCAGGTCTCAAGCCATAAACAAATCTGTATATAAAATGGCTCATATCCTTCTCACTCAGCTTCTCATAACCACTGTATTGTTTAAATACCAGCAATAGTCTTTCATAGAATGAATGTACTGATTCTTTTGGTTCCTGATTTGTTCTGTCAATTTTAACCCAATCTACTTCTTTTGGGGGAATCTTGTTTTTCAACCACACAATCACCTTATCATACAGATTTATAACATCAGGTGGAGGTGCACCTGTTACTTTATCTCGGGCAGGTTCTTCTTTGGGCCAATCTATAGAAATTTTACATTCTGTCCAAAGATCTGAAGGAACAACAATGTCAGAGAATCCATCAAGATCAATCCACAGAACTTTTGAAACCTTAACAAATCTCTCTACCTGACGATACCATTCCACAGGTTCTTCTCTCAGTCTGGGAAAATCATTTGTAAACAGCAAAATGTCCTGCCTTGTTCAAGGTACATGAACATACCCTCCGCCAGCTATTTCTCTCATAGGAAACTCAGTTGCTATTTCCCCTCTTTCTCTTTTGTCTTCCTCTCTTTTCTTTGTCCATTTCACTCTCCACTTGCTTAATTCACCTAATCTTTTTAGAAACACTATTCATTCTTTTATATGAATTATCCTTCCTGTGCTGTTCATGTTTTCAATATCTTTTTCAGAGAAATTCACTCTGTAACGTTTCTGCAAATTTTTCTGTCTACTCAAATCTATTTCTAATTCAGCAGCCATTTCTTTTAACTGATCATATTTGGTTTTCGTTTTCCATTGTATGCTTTTGCAAATGAACAACAATTCATCATCCTGATATAGCTTTAAACCGTCAGGTCCAATTGTGCCAATAATCAATTCCTCCAAATCCGCTTTCAATTTTGCGACAGCAAGTAATTTAAATACTGGAGACTATGGAGTCTGTGTTAAATCTATTTTATTTATGCTCTTTTCTGGAGTTCCAGAATCAGATCCTGCAACAGATGGAGATTGACCATTTGAAAAACTTTGATTAAAAGTTAAGTCTGGCATCTTTTTCTCTCGTTGAATTTCTGTTAAATCTGAATAACATTTTTCAGCCACTTTTTGAATTTCTGTATTTAAAGGGACAGTCAGAGCTGAATGTCTAATTTGTTTTTGATCAAAAACTGGAACAACAGGTCCAATTGTTACTGGTACCGTTACTGCTTTTATGCCTTTAGTTAACTGCTGTAATAATTCTTCCTTTGATCTTAAGTTTTCTGAAATATCTGGTATATCCTCTGATCTTTCTGTTCTCTTTACATTTCTTGGGATTTCATTTCTCTGAACTGGAGTTTCAAACATAATTTCTACTTTCTCCAGATGTACTAGAATTAGTTCTTGTTACTACTCTCTCAGGAAATTTTGCATTATTCTGATTTAATCTAAGTGGAGACTCATCATTAATTTCTCTAGGAGGAGCACTTGGAGAAGTTCCTTGAGGAATTCTCGGGGTTGACCATGAACAAACTGGTTGATAAGGTGGCGGTTTCGGTTTTGTAATATAAATCTCTTCTAAAACTGAATCTTCTAATTCATTATCTTCACCAATATTAGAACATTGGAATGTTGGGAGCTCCGTTGAAAACAATGGAGTGCTCTGGGCTTATAATGGCTGGTATAAGCCTGGAGCTCCAACATTCCAATGTTTCTTTGTTCACAGCTCTGGCTGTGAACAAAGGCTTCAGGGAGCCTGAGGGGATTCCTATCCCCTCACGCTCCCAAAAGGCTTTGTTTTTTTTGTTAGAACATTCTGTCCTCTAGTGACAGAATGTTCTAATAGCCTTATAGCCCTTCGTAGATGGGCTATACCGCTATTAAAGTCCCTCTCCCTTGTTAAAGGCCCTCGCCTTCGGCTCGGGGCCTTTAACGCTGGAGAGGGCCTTTAATAGCTGGTATAGCCCTCTACGGTGGGCTATAAGGCTATATTAGTTTTTTTTGCAGAACTCTTTTGACCTGTTTCCTCACTAAATCTTGCAGGGTACAAACCATTGCACATTTCTGCTCGTCTCCAACGACGCATTCTATCTTCATGAGTTTCTCGATTAATGTCTAATCTAGTGCCTCTTGTTACATCTCTGTTTTCACGTTCCAATTCAAACATCTCATCTTCCCATTCAGCTAAAGCCTCAAATTGTGTAGGTTTAGGTTTTGGCATAAGAGTCATCATTTTTTCTCTCAATTTTTTCAACACCTTAATGTTAAATGACCCATCTTCCGGCCATGCCAGTACACCATCATTTGCGGTATATTCCATCCAATTCTCCATCCAAAGGCAAGTATGATAACCATATTCACCTTCCATATAGGCTGCAGGTGTTTTGTACTTATGAAGTAATCTTCCACCTCGTGTTTCAACTTTCTTGTCACTTTTGAAAATATTTTTTAATTTCTGAAACCATGAAGGCTTCTTTTCCTCTTTCATGTAATAATAATCCATGTTTTAAACAATTCCGCTTACTACAAAAAGATCGTAAATATTTTCTTGTTTTTCCGCAACACCAGCCAATCCGTGCGCGAAATACACCAACAAGTCAATCAGGTTAAGTCCCGTCACTACTCTGTTCAGCCAATGGGATTACTGAATTTTAGAATGAGCCAATCAGGTACAATTTTGCCTAGTCACAAGAGCCAATCAGTGAGCGAATACTGTGACGTATGCTAGCCAATCACAGCGCGAACCTGGTGACGTATGCTGCCGCTGCAGCTTCGCTGTCCTCGCTCTGTTATGTTATGTTATGTTATGTTATGTTAAAGTGCATTTTTATAGCGCTCGGCTACTCTAAAAGAGTGTCCCGGCGCTCTGCTCTGACACTAACACTTCCTTTACAAAATATTTTCATAGCGCCATTTTTACAAATCTTCCAATGGAATTTGGTTAGTAACTTCACAAAAACAAACCATTTGTCTGTTTCGCTAAAATAAAGAGATAGCTTTTTTAAGTATTCTTTCACGTGAAATAGACGACGCTATTTTCACAGAATATTTAAATTAGTTGATAAAACAAGTAGCCTTGTTCTACCCTTCTAACACACACAATCATACAGAAAGAATCCCTAACCATTCATACATGAAATTTTTGGCAGGACTTTAACCCGCCAATAAAAATCCTCACTTACCAGTAAGAATAGACGACGCTTCCTTACCCTTCACTCAAGCTTGGATAAATTCCACTACTCTTTTCACAGTGAGTTTTAAAACAGGACAGGTGTCCCTATACTCAAAAGCTACAATTTCAAAAACAATCCTCACTATACATTTTACCTGACACACCTAAAATCCCTAAACTTGTGCTGTACGACCACAACACTAGTGATATTTGACAATACCACTATTTTGAAACAGAACAAATGCACTGTGCAACTTCACATGTTACACTACTTCTGCCGGCAAACCAGGAATTTTCACACTGCTGGAAAAGACCTTTCGACTACATATAACAACTGAACAAACTTAACAAGTTTTAGACATGTATCCTATGTAATTATCATGTAACATGTCAGTTACCATAGTAACCGTAACTCTGCTACCAAGTAATTGATCCAGTGCTCCTAATGAAAAACTGTCTCACAAACGCTACTCATCTCCACAATACTCACCATTAATCATGAATCACTACTAAGGCCCATAAACTAAAGAGACAATTTTGAGCGACTGAATCATGTGACCTAATTAAAACAATCTATTCATAAACTATTTACAAAATTATTAACAACTGCAGTTTATCATTTCTTACCATGGTTTTTGAACATATGACATTTAATTAAGTCACTAAGGCGAATGAATCTAATAATGATAACTAGACCATGAATAAACAAGACCAGCTTGTCATTTCAAAAATCAAATTTTATTAGCTTTATTTTATTCAAGGAAAGAGCATTTTTATTCAAATATCATTATTTTATTAGCAAAGTGAAAGCATCATTCAAGGAAAGGCTTATTGGACTGACATTGTAAAGGTAAATCAATCAGCATGAATTAAAGCAAAATATAAGTTTCCATTCCCTAAATTCTATCTCCCTGTCTAAAAACTCTCTTCACCTAAAGAAAATTCATTAAAGACTGCTGTCCTTACGTGCGCCAAAGAGTCCAACAGCACGTCACGCCCTTCACGAATCGGAAAGCGAGGAGTGATTCCCTCCTCCCCGTGGGCCAGGTTTTATACCTTTCTAACTAGCTAAAGTAACTAAATTCTGCATTCTTTTCCATAAATCCAAACTTGCTATTGGCTAAGCCCTGTCAGTCCATTAGGTCATTCTTACATTTTATCCAAGTCCGGGCTTCACATTAGCCCTATTGTCTCCTACTTCGATGACATTTGGCTTCCTCAGAAATGATACTTTCTCGTTCGAGGACGGTCTTTTCAATCCCTAACCTTGGCAGACATTCGCAGATCCTGTCCTTGGGCCTTTACTCCGAGAGCACATCTTATTCAAGCAAAGTCTTTTATTCAGCAATTTTTTCCATTACACAATGCAAGGCTCCACTCTGGACAAGATTTTTTCACGTCTGCTTCTCTGTCAGCCATATTTTTCTCGAGCCACTTTTTAGGCCTCACTTTAGAATCTATTATTAAACAAACACAAGACATCAATTTATTAAAGAATTGAGGCCCATTCTGTTACCCGCCCCCTTTCTAATTATTAACCGGTTTAATTATGTTAACTAGCCAAAGCACATGTAGCAGCATTTATATTCACCTTCTTCTTTTAGGCCAGAAGGATCCTCCATGAGCTTTTGCCACAGAAAAGACATAACATAACATAAGCACATCAATAGCCACATGCCATTAATTAAACAGCCGCATTTAAGACTGACAAAGACAATAGACAAGGTTAGTTTATTATTTTTCCACACACTTACGATTGCAACAAAGAGCATAAAAATTAGTCCCACATGTTTTTCTGTGTAAATGCATTTTTAAAACTAACGTTGATTAATAAATTCAACACACACTTTTTAATATGATTACTTTTGTTATGGAAGTTTAACTTCGCGAGTATGAACAAAAATTCATTCAATAACTCGCTCCATCACCATCTTACAATACCTATCTTAGAATTGGTATATGGTTTATTGAAAGGGTGAGATAAGTGTAGTTTACCACAGAAACATTTCGTAAAACCTATTATTCTGATTATCAAAGGACCAAGATATATGTGTGGAAGTAGGTAGAACTCTTTTGTTGTGGTTCTTAGTGTCACGCCAAACCAAGGATTGGCCTGGTAGATTCTCCCAGGATTGGAGACACACTCCCTGCAAACCTAAGCCCTATTGGACTATGTGGCTGTCAGATGGAAGGCATTCAGCCATCAGTGTTACTAAAAGGAATGAAATGCCCCCGCCTCACCCCGATAGTACAAATTCTCAAGTCAAGCTTCAAGATTATTTCTTATCTTTCCCCTCAACAGCTGTCCTTGTAAAATGGCTAGCCAAGAATGTGATGTGCTTCACTAAATCTATTACGTTAAGGTCCACCAATTGTCCAGCAAAAAATAAAGTACATCACTGCCTCCTTAGGACGACATTAAATATTACTGAGTATAATGTCTGTTTTGAAAGAGGTACTGAGCTATTTCAATCATTTAAAAGTCATATTTGTATTACTGTATTAAGGATTTTTGTTGTTTGGTCTTCTTTGTTTTAGATAAAGATTACTCATTTTTCTTAACTGGTGTGGTGTCCATTTATAGTGTTTCCCTGTATTACTGGGTGTGTTCACAAATGCTTTACACACTGCCTCTGAGATAAGAAAGTCTGCTCATGCCAAGCTACCAAGGGGGTGAGAAGGGGTTATTTTAGAACTGTATCTTCCTTACCCTGACTAGGAAGAAGGGTCTCTACTTGGACAAAGGTACCCACCTCTGTCAACTAGAGACCGCATTTCTAACAATCTCCATTAACTGTGTCCCCTCCTGGGGTGTTACTAGTATCACAAGTGTTTAACAGGGAGTAATCAGGGCCACTCAAAATGAAGTATTTTGTGTTTTCTGAATATTGAGAAAGAGTTGTTAAACTATATCCAGGTATTTTATGGAGACAACTAAGCAATAGTACAATACGTTACAGTGAAAGCTCAAAAACAGATTCTTTTGTGTGCAAAACTGCATTTTTTATAGCTGCTTGTTTGTCCATAAGTTACTTAAATTGCATATAAGTGGCATTGAAAAGGAAAAAGAGCAAGAAGCTGTCATGTGTGTTGTACTTTATTTTCCCTGTTCTTTATATAAAACCTGATGCATAAATATTTTGCGATATAGTATTCTTAGGTGCATTGCATTTAACGTAGGGCTATCGAATATCTAAAATATAAGTTAATATGCTTTTCATCATCATATACTGTGATCATTTTGCATGTACTTTTATTCATATTAAATATACAGAGCGTTGGAACATTTTATTTAGATTTGTAAACTATATGGACTAGTTAGCATTTTATATATGGAAACATCTGGCTGACACTAAGTTGTTTCACATTATATCCAGGGTGCTTCTTAAGGCCTTTAATTAAAAAAATGACAATGACACTGACATCATGAAAAGCAAATTTTGTGCATATAACTGTAATCTTGTAGTGAGAACTGATTATTTAATGCCTATGATCCAGAGACGTTCCTTCATCCGAAACTTGCCAACGTTTTATTTCGATTTTACCCTTACCATGCAGTAAATCTCCACCAGTATTGTGCACCCATGAGTAAAACCCCTTGGAATGGGAAGTAACCTTACGAGACTGATTTTAACAGTTGTAAAACCACATGGAATTCTAGGTAATGTAGTAGATTGTAGGCCTCATACTCCATTTTGTTTTTGATTTTTTCTGCAAATGTTCTTTATCACGTGGATGGATAGATATATATATTTTTTTTGCACAATTAATTAAAATAATTGCAATTGCGCTTGATTAGGTAAAAAATGAAGTGCATGAGTTCCAGTGTTAAAAGTAAAATGTAACAAAGTAACATCCTATTATTTAACATTTTTAAAAGTTAGACATTTTCAACGGTAAAAAGGATTGAGACAGATGACAGTGGGTTGAACGCTATGATTCTATAGATTTGTCAGGAGTCAAAATGACCTTTACAGCCATCAGAAATTCCATAAAACGTGCCACCAACTGCTCTGAATTGCCCTTCACACATTCTACCATGCCATCCTGACATGTCTGAATATTTAAACTACACCAAATGGGGCAGGGCCAATAAGTTCTCAAAGGCATAGTGTCTTTCGGATGCATAACGTGATGTAGCGATACCTCTTCTCCCCCACAAGCTCGGTAATGTGTAACTACCATTTCCTTATAGCCTTGGCCGTATTTGTATACCAATAGTGGGATCGAGCCGAATCGCAGCCTCATTAGTTGATGCTTCATTCTTGGCTTTAAGGGGGAAGGACAGGTAGTGTAGTAAGCCCCTGCTGCTATATAATTTTGATGCAAACACAAGGAGATGATGAAAGGAGCGCTGAGACTTTTCAGACACTCACCCCAGGTCACAGATATGGATTGAATCCATCATCGTTCTTTAGCTCACTACGCCACCTCAGTTCAGACCCGGCTATATGCAAATCAGTCTTGACCCTCTGCCTCATGGGAACAGTCCAGCCCGAACTGCCAAGACAGGTCTTTCCTGAACCGGAAACAAGCATCCTGGGACCAGTTTCGGGGTAAATTTGATTGTGGTTCTTTTGCTTGTGTGTAATTTTATGAATTTTGAGCTTTTATAATTGTTAAAAAATGCAGTCGGATAAAGCTTTCCTTGACTTGACTGTAATGTGTTCTCAATAGTGCAGTTGAGTAGTTAAATAGCCCAATGCTGCAGTACCGTATAACTGCTACAAATGCTGGATACACAAAGCTATCTCACTAAGTATTCCAAATTTAGACATGCATAATGCACTTGGATCGTTAGAGCAGGCTCCTTAACATACTGGGCTTCATTAACATGCTAAGACCTCGCTGTGCAGGCATGAAGTGCTAAACAGCTCAGGTGTTTCCATCATGTGTCCAGGAGGCCCAGATCTAGGTTAGATCGTTATGGTAAACACTGAAAAACAGTTACAACTAGATCTGTTGTCTCCATATGTTGTAAATGGACAACCTTATAATCTGGCACATATCTGGTACTACTGGACCACTGTTGGACACCCCTATGATAAATGAAAAGGAAAGTGTTTTCACATTTTGAGGGTGGGAGTTTAATAATCACAATCAGAGAAGCTGTGATTAATGCCCCTGAGGATATCTGGGACCTGCAAGTTAAAAATGGCATCAGTGATTGTTTCCTCAGATGGTCTTTCAATGTACCTACACAAATCTCAAGTTGGCCCATATCCACAGTGAGTAGCTTACTTAGATATGGTTTTTATATGCATTCTAGTACTTGTATATTTGTTTTCCAATTGTAAATACACCAGGACACATGGAAGTAAAAAATAACCTGCGCTGTTCTGTACTTCCTATAGAGGATATGTTGGCTAGGACAGCTGGGCAGGCCATGCTGGGCTATTTCATACCCCCTTTCCACCTTTTGACACAAGTGTATTCATTCCCAAAGAAATTCTGTTTTTGCGGACTCACTTTATTTATTTATTAGGTCGTGAGATAGAAAAAGAGAGATAATGAGAAAAAACAATCAATTAATTAATCAGGGTTCTTTTAGAGCATGGCTAATCACCCATTAGTGTCTCAAGGTGCTGTGGGTGGGGTCTGCAGTTCAGTCATAGAGCCAGTTCAGTCGAAGAGCCTGGTCTTGAGGTCCTTCCTGAATTGAGGTAGTGAAGGTGATTGCCTGAGATGTAGAGGAAAAGAGTTCCAGGTCTTTGCGGCTAGGTAGGAGAAGGATCTTTTTCCAGCCATCGTCTTGCGGATCCTTGGGATAGTGACCAGGGCCAGGTTGGCGAAACAACGGTGTCTGGTGGGAGTGTAGAAAGAGAGAGGGTGGTTGAGGTATACAGGTCCGATGTTGTGAAGGGACTTGTAGTTGTGCGTGAGGAGCTCTAAGGTGATTTCTTTTGTTGATCTGGAGTCAGTGAAGGTTTCTCAGGTGATTGCCCAATTGGCTGCAGTGGAGGATGTCCCGGGTAAGTCTTGCGGCAGTGTTCTGGATAATCCACAGGTCCCTATCTCCCATCTCAGGTCCGCCCCAGGTCCACCCGGGTCCGTGCCGGGTCGAGGTCACAAAAAAACTTGTTTGGGCAGAGTAATGGAGTTGCAGTGCTCCTTTGCGCAGCCGCTACTCTTGGCTCAAGTCTTGTATCCCGGACCCGGTACGAGTCACAGAAATTGGCTCAGCCCAAGAGAGTGGAGGAGCTCCTTTCCATGTCGGTTGCTGCTTGCTTGCTCGTCGTGGCTCTGCGGTGGCGTCTTATTTCTCACATATCACATGGACAAACTCGTATTCTCATGTTTCCTCAGAATAATGTTTAAATATATTTGCACAAAGCAAGACAAGAACCTTTAAGAAAACAGTAAAATGTTGTTTCAGCTGAATAGTACATATTCAAGGTTCCACCTGGCTGTCTTAGCAGAATCACACAAAATGTAGCAATATGGTGGTGTTTGTGAAGAAGCTCCATGTTGCATACATATGAGAGACTTATATATATATGTGGCACTTTTCTCTCCCTACTCATAATTATGCTTTATCACCATATAATTGGTTACAGCACTCATTTTTCACTTTTAAAATCATGAGGAAATTACTGTTTTTAGAATAGCATTTTTTGCTTACCTTTAATTAAATAGTATGGCTTAGTCCTTATTTTAATACAGGTAACGTTTTTTATGTGCATTCTTTTTAACTAGTAAGATGTATGTCATGTATTTTATCACTTTTTAGATGTGAATATATGCACTTTACGCAAAGCCTCTTTGCACACTAGGCAGGATTGTCCTAGCTTTTGGTTGTTGACACTGTAGCACTTTTTTGCTCAATTGCACACCTAGTTCTCCGTTCTTCTGTCCCAAGGGACAGAGGCTAAGTCGAAATTATTAGCACAGTCACCTTTTGGAAAAAAGTACAGTTGGTCTTTCTTGTGATATAACGGATTTAGCCAGTTATTTTGCCAAGTTTAATCTTGAATTCTTTTGACCAAATGACCAGAAAATTACAAAATGGTGTTTACAGCTCATAAATGCATTGATGCATAGTATTTGTCGTGCAATAATTTCGAATTGTTGTTTTTACCCATAATGGCTTCAATCTTGTGCAATATGTATATATGAAAACGACTAAGCTTTCTAGCCCTGAACCCTATAAATACCCCTGTACCCCAAAACCCAAACCTACCCCTGAAACCTAAAAATACCCCTGTACCCCAAAACCCAAACCTAGCCCTGAACCCTAAAAATACCACTGCACCCCAAACCTACCCCTGAACCCTAAAATACCCCTGTGCCCCAAAACCCAAACCTAGCCCTGGACCCTTAAAATACCCCTGTACCCCAAAACCCAAACCTACCCCTGAACCCTAAAAATAACCCTGTACCCCAAAACCCAAACGTAGCCCTGAACCCTAAAAATAACCCTGTACCCCAAAACCCAAACCTACCCCTGAACCCTAAAAAACCCCTGTACCCCAAAACCCAAACCTAGCCTTGAACCCTTAAAATACCCCTGTACCCCAAAACCCAAACCTACCCCTGAACCCTAAAAATACCCCTATACCCCAAAACCCAAACCTAGCCCTGAACCCTAAAAATACCCCTGTACCCCAAAACCCATACCTATCCCTAAACCCTAAAACTATACCTGTACCCCATAACCCCAAACTATATCTGAACCCTTAACATACCCAAACACCCCAAAACATATACCTCAGTACCCCAAAGCATACACCCCTATACTCATGCTTACCTTATCCAAACTTTAAAAAAAACATGCTTTTACCATTCATGTTTTTACAACGAATTTTGTTGTAAATGTATGTGTGGTAAAAGCATGTAAAATGTAAAAGAACCGTGCCAGCAAAGTAGTCCCTTGTGGGCGTGTCTGCGTTGTGCTGTGGGCGTGTGCTGGGGCGTGACAAACGCTGAGGGCGTGTGGTACGTTCCGCCCTTCATGCCATGTCTCATATTGTGTGCTAATCCCACCCTGCTCCCTTTAAATACCCCTGCACCCCATAATCATAACCCACCCGTACTCCTTAAAATACCCCAACACCCTTAAACACTAACCCATCTTAACCCTATAAATATACCCTGTACCCCAAAACCCAAACCTATCCCTAAACCCTAAAAATACCCCTGTAGCCCAAAACCCAAACCTAGCCCTGAACCCTATAAATACCCCTGTAGCCCAAAACCCAAACCTACCCCTGAAACCTAAAAATACCCCTGTACCCCAAAACCCAAACCTAGCCCTGAACCCTAAAAATACCACTGCACCCCAAACCTACCCCTGAACCCTAAAATACCCCTGTGCCCCAAAACCCAAACCTAGCCCTGGACCCTTAAAATACCCCTGTACCCCAAAACCCAAACCTACCCCTGAACCCTAAAAATAACCCTGTACCCCAAAACCCAAACGTAGCCCTGAACCCTAAAAATAACCCTGTACCCCAAAACCCAAACCTACCCCTGAACCCTAAAAAACCCCTGTACCCCAAAACCCAAACCTAGCCTTGAACCCTTAAAATACCCCTGTACCCCAAAACCCAAACCTACCCCTGAACCCTAAAAATACCCCTATACCCCAAAACCCAAACCTAGCCCTGAACCCTAAAAATACCCCTGTACCCCAAAACTCATACCTATCCCTAAACCCTAAAACTACCCCTGTACCCCATAACCCCAAACTATATCTGAACCCTTAAAATACCCAAACACCCCAAAACATATACCTCAGTACCCCAAAGCATACACCCCTATACTCATGCTTACCTTATCCAAACTTTAAAAAAACATGCTTTTACCATTCATGTATTTACAACGAATTTTGTTGTAAATGTATGTGTGGTAAAAGCATGTAAAATGTAATGCCATGCGTTATAATGGCATTGCGGAGTCATGGTACTTTCGTAATGAAAGTATGCGGAGTGATGGTATGCGGACAGAAAGTTGCGGAATAATGGGTGTTTACCCTCCCCCTGTAAGTACATTGGTGGCACGGCGGCCCACATCTCCAGCAACATACTAATATTTTTTCACCACCCATTTGAAAAATGCACAGGTCTCTCTCATTGATGGCCAGCACCGACATACATTTTTAGACACACCTCCCGCCACAAGTTCTAGAATTGAGAACTTTAGAGCTGGGGAGCTACGTTCGAATCTCGGCATCAGCTCAACATCCTGTGATTCCAGGCAAATCGCTTTGTCTCCCCGTGCCTACCACAAATGAATGTGTTCTTCTGTAATGTAAATTGTGCTCATGTCATGTTGTCGAGTTTGCGCTATATAATAATGCAAGGAAAAATAAAGTAGGGAAACTCGAGTTCACACACTACTGAACGCGCACTCTTAAGTGCATCAGCAGTGCACTGTGAATCAGAGCGTTTCACAGGCCTGTCACAGATAAGAAATGCTATCAAAACGAAATCCTACAAAACAATATACTACTGGCCGGCAGCAATTCATACCCGGACAACGTCGGGACGGGCTGCTAGTATATATATATATATATATATTTTTTTTTTCTTCTTACAACTGTATTGAATATATGAAATCCTTTGTTCAGAACCCTCTAAAAGTATTCTCTTCTTGGATGGATTGCAAGCCCTTTTCCTACTGACTTTAGGAAGTGAATCCATGTCGGATGGATCTCCCCTTTTATACGCTATTTTGTTGACTTTAACTTTACAGAGTTTTTTTATTAGTTCTGAATTATAACTATGCTTTCCAAGTCAGTTTATTGAATAATTATTTTTGTCTTTACTACTCAATTTCTGTATGCCTTGTAATGTGAAACTAAACCTTAAAGATGTAAACCTTCCCTGTCTGGTATTCTTTTAGGGCCAAATGGGTTCTACGTGTCTAAATTGAAATGGCCATATAGAGTGCTTTATAGAGAAAAAGATCCAGGAGGAGCACCAAGATCCAATTAGGGATTAACAATGCTACCACCATCAGTCGCGCAAAAGAACGAGAGGGAAAAAATGTCACAACTTAAGCGTCCTGCAATCTTTCTGGTTAGAATTTCACAAATCTTGTGCGGTTCCCCACACGTGGAAAAAACTGACGTGGACAAATCTGCTCACTCTGAATGGGACAAAGCAAAGTTCCTTGTGGTATTTTCGCTCCCACAGAATCGAGGCCTTGGATTATAGACAAGCTGTAGATAAAATGAGCAGTGTAACAATGATTACTGTATATTAGAACATTGGAATGTTGGTAGCTCCATTGAAAACAATGGAGTGCTCTGGGTTTATAATGGCTGGTATAAGCCTGGAGCTCCAACATTCCAATGTTTCTTTGTTCACAGCTCTGGCTGTGAACAAAGGCTTCAGGGAACCTGAGGGGATTCCAATCCCCTCACGCTCCCAAAAGGCTTTGTTTTTTTTGTTAGAACATTCTGTCCTCTAGGGACAGAATGTTCTAATAGCCTTATAGCCCTTCGTAGATGGGCTATACCTCTATTAAAGTCCCTCTCCCTTGTTAAAGGCCCTCGCCTTCGGCTCGGGCCTTTAACGCTGGAGAGGGCCTTTAATAGCCGGTATAGCCCTCTATCATGAGTTCGATTCATGTTGTATCAGTTTCTTTTACATTTATTGTTTTCAAATCTACAAATTGAAAACTTTAACCAACTGTGAAACATTACGAGTCTGGGCAGAAGCTCGTTCGTGCTGAAGTTATTTACGCTTAAAGCTGCCGGTTGTACGTTGTTGACTTTTTTACTTACATTTTCTGCGGTACCTAGGCATCATTATTTTCTTCTCGATAAAAAAATGAACTTGAACCTCGCTATATCGAATTTAATAAGCCAATAAATGTACTGTCGCTCTTCAATTGGGAGCCAGGAATACTTGCTTTAATTGAGCAAACGTTATGTGCTTTCACAAAAACTGCTTACTGTGATCATTTTGATAATTTATCAGCTGCCTGAGCTTCAGCTTTGAGGATAAGCCCACGACATTGTAATGCTATTAAAGTTTTTTAGATAACTAGATACTTTTTTTACTGGCAGCAGCACAAATGGGAGGAGGGGTAGCCATTAACCTAATACATTTTTAGGTTTGGCTTGTCCCTTCAACTGTAACCTGCGCTTTTAACCTACACCAATATTACTCCACAGTTCTGTGCTTTAACATATTCTTTCCTATGCTATTTATTTTTAATACTTTACATTACTTTACAACTTTCCTTTAAAGCCAGACCTATTGCCATTGCCAATGCTTATCTTGTTCTGTGCCTGCTTGGGGCTTCTGCTTACAGTTGAGTCGAGGGGTAAGGAAGGGAGTGGAGAGGAAGGAAGTAACGCCACAGAAAGGACTCAAACAGGCATCAGATTGCTCTATGCCATGCCAGGTGGACACCATGGGCGTCAATTCACCGCCCTTTGACCTTATGTCGTCACAAGAAGTGTCATTATGTGATCTTTGACCCTGAATCATATTTTGGGGGTTTACTTCAGGATTGATCAGATTAAGCCCACACTGTGGACACGAGAAAGATCAAGATATGCAATCCTTCAGCAGTTCGATATCTCAGCAGGATATGCACTTCCTGTAGAGCTTGGTATATCAACTCAACAGTACAAAGGTGTGAACCTGGACTGAACGAAGCAAACACAAGGAGATTATGGAAGGAGCGCTGAGACTTTTCAGACACTCACCCCCAGTCACATATCTGGGTTGATTCCATCATTGTTCCTTAGCTCACTTCGCCACCTCAGTTCAGACCAAGCTATATGCAAATCAGTCTTGACCCTGTGCCTCATGGGAACATTCCAGCCTGAACTGCTAAGCCAGGCCTTCCATGAACCGGGAACAAGCATCCTGGAACCGGTTTCGGGGTAACACTCCTCATCGGCCAAGCTAGCTTGAATCCAGTGACAAAGTGAGCAAGGGACCCACATCACAGCATACCCTGCCAACTTAGGGTGAACAAAGCAAACACAAGGAGATGACGGACGGAGTGCTGAAACTTTTCAGACACTCACCCCCAGTCATAGATCTGGGTTGAATCCATCATCGTTCTTTAGCTCACTTTGCCACCCCAGTTCAGACCCAGCTATATGCAAATCTGTCTTGACCCTGTGCCTCATGGGAACAGTCCAGCCCGAACCGCCAAGCCAGGTCTTCCCTGAACTGGAAACAAGAATCCTGGGACCAGTTTCGGGGTAAATTTGATTGTGGTTCTTTTGCTTGTGTGTAATTTTATGAATTTTGAGCTTTTATAATTGTTAAAAAATGCAGTCGGATAAAGCTTTCCTTGACTTGACTGTAATGTGTTCTCAATAGTGCAGTTGAGTAGTTAAATAGCCGAATGCTGCAGTACCGTATAACTGCTACAAATGCTGGATACACAAAGCTATCTCACTAAGTATTCCAAATTTAGACATGCATGATGCACTTGGATTGTTAGAGCAGGCTCCTTAATATACTGGGCTTCATTAACATGCTAAGGCCTCGCTGTGCAGGCATGAAGTGCTAAACAGCTCAGGTGTTTCCATCATGTGTCCAGGAGGCCCAGATCTAGGTTAGATTGTTATGGTAAACACTGAAAAACAGTTCCAACTAGATCTGTTGTCTCCATATGTTGTAAATGGACAACCTTATAATCTGGTACATATCTGGTACTACTGGACCACTGTTGGACACCCCTATGATAAATCAAAAGGAAAGTGTTTTCACATTTTGAGGGTGGGAGTTTATTAATCACAACCAGAGAAGCTGTGATTAATGCCCCTGAGGATATCTGGGACCTGCAAGTTAAAAATGGCATCAGTGATTGTTTCCTCAGATGGTCTTTCACTGTTATTACACAGATCTCAAGTTGACCCATATCCACAGTGAGTAGCTGACTTAGATATGGTTTTTATATGCATTCTAGTACTTGTATATTTGTTTTCCAATTGTAAATACACCAGGACACATGGAAGTGAAAAAATAACCTGTGCTGTTCTGTACTTCCTAGAGAGGATATGTTGGCTAGGACAGCTGGACAGGCCATGCTGGGCTATTTCATACCCCCTTTCCACCTTTTGACACAAGTGTATTCATTCCCAAAGAAATTCTGTTTTTGCGGACTCACTTTATTTATTTATTTATTAGGTCGTGAGATAGAAAAAGAGAGACAATGAGAAAAAACAATCAATTAATTAATCAGGGTACTTTTAGAGCATGGCTAATCACCCATTAGTGTCTCAAGGCGCTGTGGGAGGGATCTGCAGTTCAGTCATAGAGCCAGTTCAGTCGAAGAGCCTGGTCTTGAGGTCCTTCCTGAATTGAGGTAGTGAAGATGATTGCCTGACATGTAGAGGAAAAGAGTTCCAGGTCTTTGCGGCTAGGTAGGAGAAGGATCTTCCTCCAGCCATGGTCTTGCGGATCCATGGGATAGTGACCAGGGCCAGGCTGGCGAAACAACAGTGTCTGGTGGGAGTGTAGAAAGAGAGAGGGTGGTTGCGGTATACAGGTCCGATGTTGTGAAGGGACTTGTAGATGTGCGTGAGGAGCTCTAAGGTGATTTCTTTTGTTGATCTGGAGTTAGTGAAGGTTTCTCAGGTGATCGGCCAATTGGCTGCAGTGGAGGATGTCCAGGGTAAGGCTTACGGCAGTGTCTGGATTCTTTGCAATTTCTTTTGGCACTTCTGTGTGGTGCTCGCATAGAGTGCATTGTCATAGTCTAGTTTGCTGCTGACGAGTGCCTGGGTGACCGTTCTTAAGGACTCGGTGGGATCCACTTAAAAATCTTTTGAGCACGTGGAGCATGTGGAAGCAGGAAGATGAGGAGGCATTGATTTGACAGTTCATCAAGAACGAGAGGTCAAGGATGAATGCAATGTTACGTGTGTGGCCAGTGAGTGTGAGGGGGCTCGGAGAGCAGCGGGCCACCAGGAGTTGCTCCAGGCGGAGGGGGTGGTTCACAGGATGAGGACTTGGATTTTGTATGAGTTGAGTTTGATGCAGCTGTCTTTCATCCAAGTGGTGACTGCCTTCATCCCGTTGTGGAAGTTGCTCTTTGCAGCTGTAGGTTCGTTGGTGAGGACAGCTGGGTGTTGTCAGCGTATGAGACGCTGTTTAGTGCATGGTTTCTGATGATGGCTGCCAGTGGGCCATCTAGACGTTAAAATAGGGTGGGGCTCATGGAGGAGCCTGGAGGGACTCCACAGCTGATCTCTGTAGGTTCTGAGGAGAAGGATGTGAGCCTGACTCTCTGGGTTCAGCCAGTGTGGAAGGAGAGGCTCTTCTTTAAGGTTTTGTAGTGGATGCCATTGTCATGGAGTCTTGCGTAGAGGGTGTGGTGGGAGATGGTGTCAAAAACGGCAGAGAGGCCCAGGTGGATGAGAGCTGCTGTTTCGCCTCGGTCTAGGAGATTCCGGATGTTGTCTGTTGCAACGAGGAAAGCATTCTTGGTACTGTGGTAGGTTCTGAAGCCTGATTGGGAGGTGTCCAAGATGTGGTTTGTCCCGATGTATTTGGTGAGTTGGGTATTGATTCGACAAAAAATAAAAAGAGAAAGACAGAAGACGTTAAAAAGAGGAAGAGCAAGAGGGAGAGAGGAGAGAGAGAAAGGAGAGATGGGAAGAGACAAATGCATGAAATAAAGATGTGTAGAGGAAATGAGATGCAAGTAGTGAAGTGTAGATCAGCTGAAGGGTACAGTGCCAGTGTGGGAGAGCAGATGGAGAGAGATGGTGAAGGGTCGGAGAGTTAACATTAATATATGGTAAAAAGTGGTCATGTTTTTGGTATAGCCACAAGCTGTCACCTTTCAGGCACATCAAAGCGCTTGGAAACTCTAATGTTGCAGCATATACAAATTAAACCACTATTCAGAATCTAGAATGACAGACAGTGCTAAGGTGCACTCCTGATATGTACAATAGCAAAGGCAGCCCTCTTATCTGCCCATTTCCTACTCTGTCGCTGGCCAGGTTGTCCTATCTAGTCTCCGTCTTGATCAGGCTGTTCAGGGGTATAGCTATCGGTTATGCAGCAGGTGCAAGGGCGGCGTGACCAGGGGTATTAAAACCAGCTGAATCCCAGTAATGACTGTCTTCAACCACTCAACCAAAAGGCATGTATGGGGCCCGTTGTGGCTGCTTACTTTAAGGCCCATGACACCACTGCTTATTTATTGCATATCATTCATTAATCAACCCTTTTCAGGGTTTTGGATGTCTTTCAATACCTTCTTCCCTGTCCTTTGAGAATTGGTTGGTTTCTTATGTGAATAGAGTCTGTAATTTGTCTATGATGTTTACTATTTGCTTGGCAGGATGAGCAACCATTGCATGGTGCACAGTGTCACAGAAAGCTGGTTTTAATGGAGTGAGGAATTTCAATCTGTGTTCCTTCCAAGACTGTAAAATGTTTCGAGCTTCTGGTCGCATCACTCTCCAAAGAGAACTGCTTTATTTCAAGCATTTCTTTCAGCAGTCAGGGAAAGAAACTGAAACAAAAACAGTTTTACATGGGTTTTGCTGCTTCGACTATTTGCAATTGAGTAAACAAACTTTACTATCACGTCACATAATTTTTCTGTACCATGACAAAAGAAGCAACCAGACAAATGTTGTTCATAAAATAATTAATGCAAACAATGGTTTGTTTCACTTTACAAATGTGTACATTCGTTCAATGTTTAACCCCTTGCGTGCTGCCGTCGGCCGTTGGCCGATGGCAGCACTACCTCCCTAGTGCTGCCGTCGGCCAACGGCCGACGTAGCCCCTCCCACTCTTTTGAACGCCCGCACCGCGGTGGAAAAAACGCCCCTGTTAAGGCGTTAATTTCAGAGCCCTCCATTCCGTACTAGGTGAGCTTACTGGCCAACATAGTACAATACCAAGGGCCATATTATCAAGAACGGCGATAACATTATCGCCGCTTTAGCGACAAGAAACTGCTGCTAAAGCGGTGATAAGGGGCTTGATAATATGCCCTTGTGAATTCCCATAGAAGCCCAGGTACGCACCAGAACCTGGGCTTCTATGGGTATTCACAAGGGCATATTATCAAGCCCCTTATCGCCATTTTAGCGGCAGTTTCCTGCCGCTAAAGCTCCGATAATGTTATTGCCGTTCTTCATAACATGGCCCCAAGATTTTCTATGTTTGCCCTGGTGCAACAGCTTTATGTAATAGGACACCCCAGTAAGCTCCTTTTTGTAAGACAGTGGTAGCAAACATTGAGTCAATTAGAAAGAAATGGTGTAAAATGTAGTGTGACTGACTGCCCAACTCACTTACTCAATTGCTAAATACTCTCATGGACTACAATTCGGACTAATCACCAGATGGTTACATTATCCCCGAAAACAACAGTGCCGTCTCTGCAACTGTGTAGTGCAGCTCTTTTACCCAAAATGGGTAAATTGGGGAGAGGATGTAGCCTTATGCAAGAGCGGTAGACCTCAAAGCTGGGGAACCGGGTTCGAGTCTCAACAGGGACGCTCAACATCCTGTGATTGTAGGCAAAGAACTTAAGCTCCCTGTGCCTAACACATATGAATGTGTCTATCTGTAACTAAACTGGGGGCATAGCAGCAAGACCATTATAGCCGCCTTAGCTGCCGTTTTCGGCCAGAAAGCGCCGATAATTGTATTGCACTATTAGCAAGTACACGCTATTGAATCCTTGCTTTAGCGCCCTGCCCATGAATGCCCAGCTTTGCATCTCTAATGAGATGCAAAGTGGACGTACTCTGCCATAGAAACGTAGAGAATGTCGCTAACTGACATATCTCCTATCATCAATGTGATCGGTAACAGGCCTAGCAATCATAAAAGTAGCGCTAACTGCGCTTTACGCAGGTTTCTTTACGCCTGCTGACGACCTGACTTAGACATAATATCCAATGGAAGGTGGATATTATGGCTAAATCTGGCATGCCCTATTATCAAGGTATCTCCAATTCCTGGGTGATTATCGCTGGATTACCAGCGATAATCCCACAATTTCAGCTGACTCTGGGATGTTTAACGCTTTTGAGATAAGCGACGCAATAAATCCCTGCGATAGCGGTGATAAATATCCTCGCGCTAAGCGCGCTGAGCGATTATTATCACCGGCCCTTGATGATATGCCCCCTAGTGCTCATGCAAAGTGCTCTAATACTTGATATCTTCGGGCCGAGTTAGAACTAAATAAATACACATTCAGTCACTTTCTATATTATAGGTGGGGGTAGTGGGGGTGGTCCAAGCCTCCCACCTTCAGTAGTAGGTAACTTATAAATGTTGGTTTTGGTTGTTAATGCCACTTTTTACCTTTTGAAAACTCCAGGTTTTACAGGACTGGTGTCTTTTTTGTCTCTTTATCCATGATTTCAAGTGACATCTTGAGAGACCAAGGAATTTAATTTATGTCACGACTGTTATGCATCCTCCAGATAAGAACCTTGCTATATCATCTCTAGATCGATGAATAGGTAGCTCGGGGGTAATAAAACCTTGAACTCCGTGCTAAAGAACAGCATCCAAGCATAGGTCATGACAGGATATCAATTTTGTATTGGTTTGGTGAGTGGTAATATGGCATCCCCAAAAGTCAAGAAGGATTTCGTCCTTTGAGTCACTGATTGGATGCTTTCTTCGTACCCTGCTTGACATGGCCAATAAAAATGTGGAGGAACAAGAGAATAAGCTGCAACCCGCTTTGGAACACTGAAAGAAAATTTAAAACAACAGTAGACCTTAGTTAAAGACAACATATCAGATACGGCACGTCAGTTATTTTTTTTTAATTGGGGACTCTTCAGTTTGCATTTCGTATTTTACACTTTAGTCACTTTAGTTACTGACACTTACACCAGGGATTTAGAATTCCCAACCTTTGACTGCCAACTCAAGGAATACCACAAGTAGCCATCGGGTAGTGGTGTCTTCTTTTTCTTAAATGCTATGGCATACCACAGTAAATAAACTTCACGTAATATCAGAACTAAATAAAAAAGTGAAACAACATCCTTGTCATATTCCAGAAGTCTATAGAAGAAAAGAACTTCATGCTAGATAAGGGCAATATTAAGTCATTCCTCAGTGCCTGTAACCTGACCATTTCTAATCCTGCTACAATATATAGTTATGTCTAGACCTCCAAAAGAGAGAATGACATTAGTTAATTTAATACACAACTAGTGATCATTTACTAACTGTGTTTTTTTTACCAAGTGGTATTGACAAATACCTTTAGCCCCAGCTGATAAAGAGAAAACCACTGTCCTTTCAGCCAACACAGATCACCTGATACCTGCCAGAAATTGATGAATCAGCTATTGTCCCCTCAGAAGGCATATAACTCTTCCTACGCGGATGATATTATTATTATTTGTAGCGCAGACTGGCCATCCTATCTCATGGATTTACAGTAAGCTAATAAAAACCTCCAGAATTGTATTTTTGTTTTTGTTAATTTGCATTCAAGTGTGTCAACAGAAACCAAATTCCAATATCCCAAATATGTGTTAGGTAGCAGAGTTGTCTGATCAAAATAGACAAATTAACAGTGAGTAAGCGTCTTCTCTATCCCAAGATGAAAATTGAGGTATGATTTATCATGGAAGTTAATGAGCTTCTGCTCGAAGTTTATTGCCAATTTTGCCAGTATTGCCATTCCCCCCACCAGGGGCCTCATTTATAACTTTTTGCCGTAGGGCAGCGCAGCAGGCCTTCCTGCTGCGCTTCCCTACGGCAAAAGAAAAGGGCAGGAATGCGCCGTATCTATAAGATACGGCGCATTCCTGTCCTTTTCCCCTGCGCCAGCGCACAATGGGCTGCCTGCGCTAGCGCAGGCACCCTTGCACAATGGTGCAAGGGTGCCTGCGTTGCGGGGAAGATTATTTTTGTACAGGAAGGGAAACCTTTCTGTACAAAAATAATCACAAGAGGCTTTTCCTCTTTCTATGTGTGCTGCAGAATGCAGCACACATAGAAAAAGGAAATACGAGGAGAAATAAAGACATTTCTCCCTGTTGCGCCTCCCTTACGCCTCCCCTGGGGAGGCGTAAGCTTTTGGCACTGCTTCAGAGTTACGATTTCTCGTAAATCTTGGGCAGTGTCAAAAGGCCATGGATGTTGCTGGGAACGCCCCCAGCGACACCCATTGCACGCCCCTTTAACGCAGAACACTGCGTTAAAGGGACTGATATTTATCAGGCAGCAGTACGCCACAAAAACTGGCGTACTGCTACCTGATAAATACCACGCTGGCTTCTGCGCCACGAAACTTCATGAAAAGTGGAGTTCCGATGCCGCAAGGGGCCTCATAAATGAGGCCCCTGATGTTTTCTAGAAGTCAAAATCCGACAGATTACCTTGTTTATTATCAGAAAGTATACAGAGCTGTAATCAGCTAGACAGTCTTCTGTGCGAGGAAGTTGACCTTAGTTGTCAAAATGTCAAACCCCCTTGTAGAGTTGGGTTGAGTATAGTCCTTTCTCACTGAAGGACATGACAAACTCTTTGCTTACATTAATCACAATTCATATGTACCATGTCATCCAGTGGTTTATTAATTTTGGAAGGAGTCTATAATCACTAGATAACTTTTCTATGAGGGCCTGCTGAACCTGTTATCTGTGGGGGGGGGGAGGGGTGAACAGCTAGGATTGCAACAAATCAGGTCTTCTTGTCATCCTAAGCCAGCATCAGCACCTTGTTCTGGTCCTCTGGGGGGTCACAATAAATCAGTTCCACTTTTTTCCAACTCCTCTGGACGTTACTCTGGTCACTCCTCAGGCCCGAGGTCCTCAGTCTAGGATTCTAGGCACTAGGTGTCTCTCCAGCCAGGGCTCCTGCTGTGTCCAGACCTTTTTGGTCAGATGGGCCTTGTGGAGTTAGAGGTCTTGATTCTTTTGTGTACCTGCTGTAGGCAAACAGGAGATCAGATACTTTACCGTTAGTGAACAGTTCTGTTTCCTGGGTTACAGCAGGAGTAAGGAGTCCTTGAATTCTCAAGATCTTTTCTTCCAGCAGGAGTCAGAATTATTCTTTATTTCACCCTGGCCTTCTCTTTCTCTTGTAGTCTTCCCAAGTCCAAGAATGTTCTGAGGAGGTTAGGATGGGATGTTAGTCTTATCCAATGCACTAGTCAATGATTGGAGAATTGGTCCCATCCACTCCTGACTGCTCTCTGGACCTAAGCCCCTGTATTTGTAACACCTCTTCACTTCACTGTAAAAATTCCTAGAAGACCTACATTCAAGATAGTTGTACCCCTCCTGTGTCATGGAGAATCTCTAGGCAGATCCCTACCCACTTCCTTTTTTACATGAGTCTATCTACCCTCTCTCTGGGTCCAAAATTGTTCTCCCTCCTGATCAGATGGGGACAAAAGATCTAGGTGGGCAAGGGGAATTTATGGGACTGAATCCTGTCAGCCCCATTTGGGATCATCAAGTCAAAAGAAGAACTGTTATGTTATATATATGTTATATATGGGTCTTATATAGCGCAACGGCTACTCCACGGGAGTGTCCCGGCGCTTTATGCTCCAGACCCAAGAGGAAACTGAAGAACATAACAGCAGAAAAAAACAGAAGCTAAACATGGAAGCGCACTAACCAGAAAATAACCAAGTCTTTAGACCCTTCCTAAAGGCAAGCAGATTCGATGTGGCCCGAAGAGACAGCGGTAAAGAGTTCCATAGCTGGGGGGCCAGGAATCTAAAGGACCGTCCGCCCAGTCGGGCCCTCTTTATGCGTGGAACCACAGCAAATGCCAGTGACTCCGATCTTAAGGATCGTGTTGGCCGGTAAAAGTCCAGCCTCTTCTGAAGGAATTTTGCACCAGTGGCATGTAGGGCTTTATGGGCTAAAGTCATGGCTTTGAACATTATCCTCTTCCGTATGGGAAGCCAATGAAGGGATTGGAGCAAGTTAGAGGCACTGGTACGGCGATGCAGGCCAAAAATCGCTCGCGCTGCAGCGTTCTGGGTCACCTGCATGCGCTGTAAGAGATATTCCGGCAGACCCAGATACAAAGCATTAGCATAGTCCAATCTGGATCCTATGAGTGCCTGTACAGTTATCCTCCGATGTTCCTCGGAGAGTAGAGGAAAGAACTTTCGGAGCATCCTGAGGATACCGAAGCACGTCCCTGTGAGAGTAGCCACCTGGGATTTGAGCGTGAGCTCGTTGTCGATTTTAATTCCCAGGTTCTTAGCCCATTTAGATGACTGAGCTGGGGGGAACATGTCGACAGGCCACCAACCATGCCAATCCGGTTCCGATGGGCATCCGAAGAAAAGTATCTCGGATTTATCCGAGTTGCACTTGAGGCTGTTCAGTTGGAACCAGTTGAAAACAGCCCCAAGGCACTCACGGATACTTTCCCCATCGAAATCCTCGCTCTTGCGGCAGGTGAAAAGAAGCTGGGTGTCGTCAGCATATGAGACGATCCGGGCCCCATTGGACTCCGCCAATGTCGCCAGAGGGGTCATGAGGATGTTAAATAGAGTAGGGCTCAGTACTGAGCCCTGAGGAACTCCAACTCCCAATGGCGGCATTTCGGCAGATCCAGGTGAGGCCCAGACCGTCTGTCGGCGGTTGGCTAAGAAGGAACAAAACCAGTTGAGCACCGTCCCCCCTAGACCGATGTCATGTAATCTAGTGAGGAGAACCTCATGGGGGACGGTGTCGAAAGCCGCCGACAGATCTAACATAACTAACATCACCCTGCCTCCAGCATCCAGCACCTCCTTCACAATCTCAGAGACTTCCAAGAGCGCCGTCTCGGTGCTTAGGCTGGATCGAAAGCCCGATTGGTACGCATGGAGTAGCTCATTCGACTCCAGGAAGTTAGAGAGCACGCTATGAACGTGTTTCTCCAGGATTTTAGTAAGTGCTGGAAGGAGCGAGATCGGTCTGTAATTGGACGGGGCTTCCGGGTCAAGGTTGGGCTTCTTAAGAAGAGGAATAACCATGGCCTGTTTCCAGGAGTGTGGCAAAACTCCCTGACTCAAGGAGAGGTTAAGAATAGGATTGGCTATGGGGTTGACAACATCTGACATTCTCGCTAGGAAATTTCGCCGGGCAGGGATCGCGGGGTGAGCCAGATTTAAGATTCCTCATCAATGCTAGGGATGAGGATATCGTAAGGGGCGGGAAGTCTAACAGAACTGGGCCAGAGGTAGGCAGGTGAGCTATCTCGTTAGACAGAGTCAAAGGATCAGCTGTCGGTCTTGGGGGAAAGGAGTCCTGTATCTGCCTAATTTTGGTAGTGAAAAAATTTGCAATGGTGTCGGCCCAGGACTCAGCCGGGGCTTCCTGTGCTGAGATTGAACGCGGGGTAGTAAATTCTCGAACAATCGAAAAAATCTCCTTACAGGAGTTTGCTGCTTCCTCAATTCTTTTGGCAAAATAGCATTTCTTGCCCGGTAGGATTAAACCATGATAAGATTTCATCATGGATTTGTAGATCTGTTTAGCCTCGGTATCATAATGGGCTCTCCAAGCCTGTTCGGCGACTTTACATTGTCTACGGGAATGGGCCAGTTCCTCCGTAAACCATGGGGCCGAGATCCGTTGGGTATCAGATCTGGGTGGCTGTAATGGGGCTAGCTCATTCAATCTAGCTAGGAGCTTAGAACTTTTAAGGCTGTTCTTTCTCTAGCAAGTGTCCTGTACCCCTCTCAGATGGTACTACCTGCTTTTCTGGATGCAGAGGTCAGGCCATTGTTCTCTGGCAAGAAGAGTCTTTAACTCCAGCATGGAATGTGATTAGCCACTGGAGAAGTGATTGTGACTGGGCTGGTTTTAAGCAAGTTCTGGCTCAGACAGCCCAAAGAGCATGAGTAAAGAGTTATCTTTCCATTAAATGTGTCAAAATTCAAATTCACTATTAAATTAGATTTTCCAAATTGCAAAGATATCTCTTCTAGCATATTCCCAAGTAGAGGTATTAAATAAATATTTTGATCACACCTTCACCTGTCTTTGGAAAACCTCAGCCTCAACCAACACAATGGAAATAGTTTTTTAAAATGCAATCCCCGTCAGGGCACCTTTTTAAAATATATAGGATCCATGTTTGTTTTATATATTAGGCATCCTGCCCTCTGGGATTACAAGGCAGGCTTTACAGAGGCCTTGATATATAAAACTGGGGTTTCTTACATGCTAAAGGCTCTTTTTCTTGCCATGTGTTACCGTAGTGCCTTTGAACTGCAGCCCAGCCAGAGCACAGCGCTGTGGTAATATATTAGGAAACCACATTTGACATTTAACTTGCACACCATTGGTTCAGGTTTTGTACCAACTACCATGGCCTTAGAGGAAGTTAAGGAGGCTAACTGGGTGAAACCATTTTACCAACACCATTTTAGTGCCAAAGCACAACACTGTGGGCCTGATTATTAGTGTGACAGGGCATATAGTCATAAGACCAGTCAAGAATAGGGTCCAGAAAAACGAGAAAAATCAGAGATGACTATGCAGGAGAGGTGGATTTCCTTTACATTCCTACACTCGGAGTGAAAGGCATTAAAACATAGAGAAAGAATGCCTCGCCATCACGTTGGGAATGTACTTATTGTTATATTACCTAATAAGTAGCACTTTTATGTACAGGTCATGCCCCATTGATTTGGTTGTAAAAAGAACAATTGATGGTCAGAACCTCACAATCTCAAACTTTCGTCCTCAGTACAGAGATCTGGGCCTAAATCCATTGTTTATTTGCTCACCACGCCATTCCAGTTTGAACTCATCTATGTGCAAATTAGTCTTGACCCTGCTTCCCATGGGAACAGTCCAGCCCGAACTGCCAGGCCAGGTCCTGTCAGCACCAGAAACAAGCACCTAGGACCAGTTTCAGGGTATCACCTCCTCATCAGCCAGGATAGCTTGACTCCAGTGGCATGGCGAGCACGGGACCCACGTCTTGGTATACCTGTACCACTTAGGGGGACAAATGCAAAAGGAACAATTGATGGATGGAATGCTGAAAACCCCAACCTGGTCCCAGCAGAACTTACAGTGTTTTATAAGTGCATCAAGGCTCTCAACAAACTCATCCATCGTTGCACCAGCCTGTTGTTGTGCTTGGTTCAATATGTACCTTTCGTAGTGAACATTCGGCATCGGATAGAATTTGACTTTCAGCACTTCTTTTATCTTTTGGTATGATATTGCATCAGTTTGTGAGCTTTCTTTATCACTTCTTCCATTTCATCACTGGCAAGGTTTTTCAAGTATTTAATGATTTTCTTACTGTAATCTTCTTCTGGTGCATCTATGAAATCATTGAACATTTTCGATCCATGCAGCCAATCTAGCACCAATTTTCTGTTTTTTTGTGGCATCAAACTGTGGTGGTGGTTCAGGAATGTAGCTGCATCTGCATTGCACTTTGCACTTGCTTTCGCTGCCACTTAGAGCAGGTGGTATTCAGGCAGCATTCTTCTCGCACAGCAGGACTGGCAACATCTCCACGCAACACCCCATTGTTTGGGCCTGGTAATCTCGCCTTGTTTTGATGTTCATATTGCACTTTAATTGCTTGTGCTGGTCAGTACCATTCTGCCTTCGTACTCGGTTGTCTCTGTCATTAGCGTTTACTTTGTATGGAGGATAGTGCTGTGGTATGGCGCGGCACAGTATCTCTTCTTTCTGCCTTACCAGAAAATTCTTGTGGGCTTTTAGAATGGGCTCCTTTGCAGAGCTTTTGACTTCTTCAATGGGTGTGTATGGGCTGGAGCGGAGCTTCGACTGCACATACACCAACTGCAGATTCCCTTGCATTCCTTTGGGTTGAACATGGCATGCACAAGCAGTTTGTGCCTTTGAAAACTCTCAAGGAGATCAGTCATGATTCTTCGGGGCACATATCCCCTACTTGTCACCAGATGTAAGGTCCTTTGCAGCCCAGGAGCATGAAAATTAATACACTGCTCACAGAGGTCTGTAACAAACACCTATTTTCTTCAGCACCTGACTACACATGTACAAGCATTGAATCATTAACCTTTTATAACCACACCTTAACACCTCCCAACAGATTGCGTAATTCCCTTACAGTCCACCCAGAACCGCAAGGGTGTTAGCACGCATAGTGTCAACGACACCACAGTTATCAAAAAACAACCAAAGTACATATACCATGTCATCCTTTGCTTACACTTAGACTAGCAGTATGTATTAAAGTATTGTTACTTCTGGGGCTTGGTTTCGCCAGCCGCACCTTAGGTGAGCTCTGCCGGCCGAGCGACTAATTCTGCAACATCCTTTCTCAACAAGAGGAATTCACCTGCTCGACGAGCTTGCCCTGCATCAGCAGCACCTAGGGACTCCGGCGAGTTGTATCCTGTGCAGCTTATGCCTCCTACAGTGCTGAATTCCTCCTGACTTGGGTCTGGCAGCTCGGCATCTTACCTACAGATCTCCACCTTTCATTCTTCAGGCATTGCCCAGGGCCTGCGTTGGGTTCACTTTGCCGGCGCTCCCTCCCCACTTTCAACCACAGGGGTCAGCTGTGATGGGGCCATGCCCCTCTAACCTGCTTGGTCGCATGTGTGTTACTACTGGGCTGGGAGGTGCCGCTGGATGGACGACGCAGCCTTCACAGGGTGAGGCCATGAGCCCGCCATATCCTGCCTCCGGGTGCTGGTGCCTTTACGAGGCCACTTGCACTGAGCCCTTGCCCTCAAGACGCGGCGCTGACCTTGGGTGTAGTCCCTCACTCCCAGTGCGTTCTACCCTCAAAACTTTGCTCAAAGTGCGATTGATCACTTTATTGCTGTTCCCCCCAAGTTGACCATCCTGTGGACCATCTGCGCTTGCTGCGAGGGGCTAGAGCACTGGGGGGGTTGCAGCTGGAGCTCCCCTGGACTGAGTGCATGCCACACCCGCTCCCTCTCGATTCCAGCCTCCGGGGACAGCGAGGTGCAATCTCCACCTTTGGTCACCCAGCCCTGGGTGCTCTACCGACCTACCTCGATCCCTGCTGGCACCTTCACCTCCCATCCACGAACATTGCATGCACTGATTGCACTGCGGCCCGAGCCTCGGCCCGAGCCTCGGCCCTCGGGCCCCGCGGCTCCAATTGCCAGGATGGGAAAAATTGATGCTAAACAATCCAGACTGACCTTCGGGACCCTTGGAGTTGGCAGACTGGATGAAGCCTCCCAGGGGGCCAGGGAATGTGCCATGCAGACTGAAAACCAGAAGCCCCAAGATGACAGCATTCTCTCTCTGCTCCCCGAGGTTAAATTAAGCCTCAAAACAATTGATGCTAAAATCGACAACCTAACCTCCCGCCTCGATCAGGTGAAGCAACGCGTGGACTCATATGACACGCATATCGAACGGTTGGAGGCAGAGTCTCGGATCTGGATGATGCAGAGACTGCGGGGAAACAGCAACTTTTGAAAATGGGCAGGGTGCTAGAGTTGATCCGCTCCAAGAACGAAGACCTAGAATCCCGATCCCGCAGGAACAACGTCTATGTCGTGGTGCTCCCTGAATCCACCGCCATTGACAAAAGGGAAGCCTACCTAGAAGCACTCTTCAAAGAACTGTTTGGTGAAGTCCTCTCCAGTGTATTCATCTTCGAGCGAGCACACATTTCGCTGGGCCCACGTCCCCCTCTGGTGCCCCGGCCAGGCCTATCGTGGCACGCTTATTGAACTACCAAGATCGGGATGCCATATTACGCAGGGAGAGAGGAATGGGAAAAGTCCGACATCAGGGCAACACCCTATCTTTCTGCCCAGATTTCACCATCACAGTGCTATCTGCCCATAGAGACTTTCTCCCAGCCAAACACGCCCTCCAGCAAATACATGTTCCCTACGCTCTCATGTATCCCACCAAGTTGCGCGTCGATTTCGGAAACAAACCTCACTACTTTACCGAACCAAAGGCTGCCCTGGTGTTCGCCAAGCAACTGCAGTAACCACGCTCCAGGGATCAACAGTCTTCCACCGACGAGGTTTGAACCAGTGACAGTGACTAAACTTCTTATATCTTGGTAACTCACTTAGTGGGGGTTATATTAATATCTGCTGCCAATACCCATTTGCTGTCCATGCTAAATTCTGAATGGTGTGCCTCAATGTTCCCCTTGACAGAATTAATTAAGCTTGGCCTTACTGGCTGGGGTGAGGGATTGGAGTGAGTGGGGGAGGGTTTGGGTAGGCGGTAGGAAGGTGCGATATTTCCTCATCGCTGTTCTGTAGTGCGCTACCTGATTGTATTTCTCACTGCTCTTTTCTCTTTGGAAGTACATTGGAAGTAACACATATCAACACTTGCTATGCAACAACATATTGCACTCAAAAAATTGCTTGCACTGAACCACACATTACCACTATACACTGACTTAATGACTGAGCTAAAACTCATGACTTGGAACATTAGAGACATGAATGATTTTTGAAAAGCCTGACTTATGCATGCGTACTCCACCCGGCACAAGACAGACATCTGTTTTCTCCAAGAGACCCATCTAACCACACACACGGCAACCAGGCTCTATTCTAAGCATTGGGGCGACAAGTATTCTTCCTTCTACTCTAACTAAGCCAGGGGGGTTGCAATTTTGATCAGGAGGGGACTGCCTTGGTGAGCCACTCACACCATTACTGACCCTGAAGGCCGCTACATGATTCTCACGGGCATTTTATATACCCAACCTGTGATACTAGTTAAAAATTATAGTCCAAACAGAGACGACCCAGAGTTTCTCGCCCATGTCTGGAAACTAATCTCCTCCCTCAGCCCGCCCCCTTTGCTGTGGGGCAGAGACTTCAATATTTCCCCGCACAGAAAGCTTGACCACTCTGGCTCCCGCACTCTGCATGCCCCGGCCACTGCCACGCTTCACGCATAATCCTAACCGATGGGTGGAGACATCCACCATGATGAGCACAAGGGCACTTGCATATCCAACACCCACAACTCATGGTCCCGCATTGACCTCTGGCTTGTCTCCTGAGATGTGCTGAGCTGGTCCACGTCTTCTTCCCAGATTGCGCACACGCTATCAGACCACTTACCTGTGCTCCTCACCATTCAACTCCCTTGCTTGCCCAAAAACATGTTTGCATGGCACCTCCCTCCACACGCTCTTCGCGACATGGTGTTTCGTGAGGAACGCCGCAAGGTCATGGTCAAATCCTTCAAATTGAATGTGGGCTTGGTGGACTCCCCCCTCCACATTATGGGAAACATTTAAATTGTGATCAGAGGTGAATGTATATCCAGAAAATCCGGGGTCCTCAAATCTCTTTGTGGCACTCTGGTAAGATTTGAATCAGAAATTAAGCAACGCAACCTGCCCTTTAGCAACGCACCATCCCCTGCGCTCCTAGCAGACATACGCCTAAAAATGACTGAATATCAGTCCGAAGCTGAGCGCGAAGTGGCATACTTAGTCCGTGAAGCACAAGCTCGTCGATACGGAGAGGACGACCGCCCTGGTAAAACTCTGGCACATCTACTGCGCCAGCCCCATGCCTCAACCTATATCACAGAATTACGAGATGAAAACTGCACCAGAATCACTGCCCCCAAAGGTATACTTGACAGAATCTCCTAATTCTACGCTAGCTTATATACTGCTGGCATTGAGACTCCCTCGGACGTTTTCACACAACACTTCGGTATTTAGTTATTATGCTTAGCAGTGCACATCGAGAGTACTTGGACAAGCCCTTCACTCCTGAGGAAGTCACCCAGGTGATTTTGAGCCTCCCCAGAGAAAAGGCACCCGGGGCAAGGGGCTAACGGCGGCCTTTTATAAGGAATTCACTACTGCTTCATTCCACATTCAGCTGTAATGTATAATGAGTCGGTCGAGGTAGGCCTTTTTCCCACCACTCTCCAAAAGGTGCTCATCACCCTCTTGCTTAAACCTGGCAAACCCTCCAACTCCTGTGACTCGTATCACCCACTTTCATTAATAAATACGGATAAAAAATCTATGCGAAGCTCCTGGCCCACCGCCTCCTTGCCCTCCTGTTGCTTATTGCTCGCCCAGATCAATCCGGTTTTATACCAGGCAATGCCACCAATGACAACTTACGTACCATCTTCTCCATTATACATCAAATCAACCTGAATCTACCTGCAGTGGCTGCCCTGCTGGATGCCACCAAAAGCATTTGACTCGCTTGAGTGGCCCTTCCTTTTTGCCTTGCTGGCTGTCTGGGCCTTAGCCCCCTCTTCATTAACAAAATTAAGTTACTTTATACACGATCAGCAGCACGGATCCGTATCAATGGCCAAATCACTAAACCAATATACATCTCCTGTGGCACCAGGCAGGGTTGCCCCCTGTCTCCCATGCTTATTGCCATAGCTATGGAGCCCCTGGTGGAGCGGTTACTGCAATATGACACGCACTGGGGCATCGGCTTCTCATCACGCACCTTGGTCACATCAATGTCGCAGATGATATCGCCCTTTTTATTGGTGAGCTCCAAGAGAACCATGGCCCTATGACCAGAGAGGTCGTCCACTTCGACGTTTACTCCAGGGTGCAGATAAACTGAGGCAAATCAATCTTGTTTCCGCTAACTGACGTTACCCGCCCCTTCAACACTGAATACCCAATCACATGAGCATCCAGCCCAATTAAATATCTGGGAATCTGGCTCACTAGGAATATGTAAAGAAAAAGTCCTCAGCCAATCCTGAGCTATTGGAGAACCTACGTCCCATCTCCTTGCTCCCCTACATATCTAAACTCACTGAAAAGGTTGTGAACAAGCAATTGGTGGAGCATATCAATACACACAACCTCCTCCATCCGACGCAGTCTGGCTTTAGAGCATCCTTCTCTACTGAATCCGCTCTCCTCTTCGCAACAGAGACCCTACGGAGGCGAGCGGATGCTGATCACACGGTAGCCTTGGTCCTGCTGGACCTAAGTCCCGCCTTTGACATGGTATCCCACAGACTTCTTATCCAACGCTTAAAGGTGTGTGGTCTTAATGGGGTGGCGCCACAGTGGATAAGGTCCTACCAGGAAGATCGCAGTTTCCAAATTGTACAAACCCCCATCACTCCAAACCCTTTCCACTCCACCAAGGGGTCCCACAGGGATCTATCCTGAGTCCCACCCTCTTTAATCTATACATTTTACCGCTGGTCAAGATTATGGACAACTACAAGATCTCCATGGTGTCGTATGCTGACGACACTCAGCTTGTGGTGACCCTGGCACAAGATTCTGGCGAATCTGCGCTACAATTCTCCTCATGTCTCAATGATCTGGCCACCTGGATGTCCAACAACTGCCTTAAATTGAATGGTAGTAAGACAGATGTCATGATCATTGGGAAATCCCCCACCCTCACCCTGGTGGCCTAACACCCAGGGGTCTATCCCAGAGCCCAAAACTGAGTTTAAAAAACTAGGAGCACGGCTCTACCCCAAACTTTCTTTTGAGTCCCAAACCAGGAAAGTGGCAGGGAGATGCTTCAGCACCTTGAAGATGCTGAAAAAAACGCTTGACGTCCTCCCTGTATCAGCTAGAAAAACCTTAGTTCACACTCTGGTGACCTCACAACTCGATTACGGGAATGTCCTTCATCTAGGGCTGCCAAAAGACTGCATGATGCAGCTCCGACGTATGCAAAAAGCAGCGGCATGCCTTGTTCTTAATCGTCCTAGCCGTACTTCCAGGACAAAAGCTCTAGACTCCTTACACTGGTGGCCTATTGAGAAAAGAGTTATCTTTAAAGCCATGTGTTTCTGTCACAGGAGCCTACAAGGGAAAGGCCCCAGCTACATACATGACTTTCTCACTCCATACAATCTCAAACGCCAGCTAAGATCGACAGCAGCATACCTGCTCAAAGTCCCCAGGATAAGGAAAACTAGGATGGGCGCCCAATCTTTTGGCTACCTAGCGGCCAAGAATTGGAATACTTTGCCTCTATGGCTACACACAGAGAAATCTGAACCTACCTTCTGCAGAGGACTGAAAACCTAGCTGTACACATTAGCACAGCAGTCTTTTTTTCTTGCAGATATGCTTCTAACGCGGGGACACACCTCTTGGGTTAGCCAGGCGCTCTACAAATTAACTATTAGTATTAGTATTATTATATCGACGAGCTGTGGAAGGGGATTTATGGCAGAGCGATTGATTGGCTTGAGTCCAGAATTCTCATCTGGAAAACCCTACCTCTATCCCTTGCAGGTAGAATAGCCTTCGCTAATATGGTGATCCTGCCCAAGTTTTTATATCTATTCTTAAATATTTCGCTGCCAATTTCCTCCCAATTCTTCCGGACTTCTTCCGGACTATGCTCCAACATCATCACTCTTTACTGGCCGGGCCGCCAGCCGTGTATTGCATATGACACCCTAACGCTGCCCTTTGAATACTTTATGCTTACTCAGCTCAGGCCAGTTCTTCTGGCTACATTCTAGGCCATTCCAACCGCACGTCGGGGTCGAAATCGACCTTGCCACCTCATGGCCAATACAGACTGCCATATTCTTTCCATATAGGGCCCCAAAGGGCGAAATTGACACTGTTGATTGTATTCGCTGGGAGGGAATACGTAAACACTCAGGGGTCCCGACACTCTATGCCCCGGCTATGGTGCAGGCGAACAACCCATCATTTCCAACACTCCAGACATCAGGTATGGCACGACGTGCTGCTTCACTTGGCATTGCTACACATGCAGACCTGTACCCTAATGACCAGTTCCTTACTCATCCGGAGAATACTACTACCCTAGATAAACTGCTGTACGTTAAAATTTGCGCCACTTGCAAGGGCAATAATGCCTCATTTCCCCCCCACTTCAATGCAATGCGCTAGAATACATTCACAAAACCACTTCTCCGTGAAAGCTGGTCACCAGACTTTACGCGCTGATGCTCGCAGCTTCCCCAGTCGCCACTGAGCGGACGCGACTAGCCTGGATGTCTGACCTCTGGGATGTCCCCAATCTTGCACAATGAGCGTATTGCCTCAATCAGTCCCAGAAATTGTCCCCAAACTACTGTTTACACCTCATATATTTTAAGTACCCCCACAGGTTATACCGCACGCCCGCTATGCTTCATAAAATGGGACTGATTGCTGACTCTAACTGCATGAGATGCTGATCCAGATGCCTCCTTTATATACTGAGCCTGGACGTGCCCTAAGATTGTGGCCTTCTGGCACGACGTATGCCGCATCATGAGTGACGTCACCTCAGTTACCCTAGCTCCAGACCCCATGACCTGTCTGTTGTGTCATGTCAAAGATATTCCAGATGCCGGTAGACATTTGACTGCCTTGCTGCTAATACTTGCTCGGTGCCGGGTGGTGATCGATTGGGGTCGGAAACCGGCACCAACTCCTAAGGTCTGATTGGCAGACGCAGCACACTGTCAGACTTAAATAACTCAATTCTGGAACCTTATGCCCCTGGCCAGCTGACCACATGATATATGGGTCCCCCTGATAGCGTACCTACACAGATCGGACAGCAGCCCTCCCTCTCCAGACCATGCAGGAGTGGACCTGGATGTGCCCCCGAGAGTTATGGTTAGCAGTGATGGCGTGGACCCTCTACATTAACATGATGCACTGATGTTGCATGCACTACATTTCGGATTGTTCTGCAAACTAACATATGCAGCCTCACTGGCTATCGTTCAATGGCAATGTTCATAAATTCATGCTGTAGATATTATGTACTACTGTATCTTCCAAATGCATAACCTGTGTGTCATGTCGTGTACAGCAATCTAGTGTTTGGGGATAGACTCGTGGGAGGAGCAGGAAAGGGAGGAGCAGGAAACCGGGAATAGGAGGTCAGTTATGAGCAGGCATGATAGAATAAAGGTCGTGTTGCAACCTGCTCCTGGCTCCTGTGGTAATTAAGGGGAAGTCACGACAATGGCGACGAGGGTGGGATCAGTACTGAAGCCCACATTGCCTATAAACCCCTGCCGCCTGTAAGCGGCCGTGAACAGAGAGCCTGCAGCCTGTGCCAGCGTGGCGCGTGTGGAGCGCGAAAACCGAAGGACTCACACGCTGCCCCTGCTGCCCAAAGCGGTGTCCGGCGGACTCCACCAAGCTGCCTGCCTAAGTAAAGAAGACGCCCGGCGTGCGACGCCTAAACCAGCCAGAAGTGTGGCCAAAGTGGAAATCAGCGTGGAAACGACGCGAAAATCGGGAAGCACCCAACAAGCAGCTGCACCGATTGTAAATGAGAGGGTGAGTCAGCCTGGTCCGAAGCTCCGTGGCTGGAAAGCTGCGTGGAGCGCTGAGGAACTCGCAAGATAGACAAGCGGTGCGATTAACACTGCAGCTGGGGGCCCTTCTAAACAGACCTGGTCGGGGTGTATCAAAGTAAAAGCCCCCCAGACGGAGAGCTGCCTCAAGGACAACGATGTCCACCCTGCTGAAACACAAAGCAGCTGCCCTTAGCTTATGAGGCTACGGATGTTTAGCCAGTCAAATGGACCTTTGGATCCTGTGCACACTTTCCTGTGAATATGACGCCGAGGAGTGCGATCGCGCGCGGGAGAATCAGGACCTCACCCCTGAAACGTGAGTCAGCGGTCTTGACGCCGGGAGCTCACCCCAGTCTACCCTTGTGCCATTCGCCACGGTTGTGGAGACATTAGCAGCCTCGGCGCCCAGGAAGGGGCCCCCGCACTTGGTGAGTGTTGTGAATGAGAGCCGAATGCTTGCAGCACAGGAAAAAAGCTAAATCTCGCGAGAGATGAGATCTCAGGGAGGCGGCCATCTTGAAGTCAGGCTGCCATAGACATTCCCTATCAAAGACATAGGGCGGCCATCTTGAAGTCAGGCAACTGGGGAATTTGCCAACTAGCATAGGCAAACACAAGTAGAAACACAACAAGCACGAGCTAAGGCAAATTGTGAAGCAACAAACCCAAGCAAATACAAGCCTTAAATGCAACGAACATGAGCAAATGCAAATTCTGAACATAGCAAGCACAAGCAAATGCAAACTTAAACACAAGAAGCACAAGCAACAAGCAAAGACGACCTTGAGCGCAATCAAGCGCTGATACAAGCAACAAGAAGTGTGATGAACCGAAGTGACTTTAGCAACAAGCACAAGCCAAGACAACGTAACGCATCGAACACTGGCAAAGGTAAATGAACGGACATTGACAAACGTACAATCTCAAGTGCAAGAATTGCAACGAGACAAGTACAAGCAAATGCAAGGCGCAATTACAAACAACGCAGATAAACACAAGTCACGCATGCAACACTCAAGCCAATACCAAGCGCTAAGGCATACAAGCCTCAGGCACAACAAGCCTGAGCAACTGCAAGTCCGGAATGCAACAGGCATAAACGAGTCCCGGCTTCAGAGTAAGTTCCAGCGCTAAGTGAAAGCAAGCGATTAAAATCAAAGAGGAAATAAGCGTACATAAGATTTCGACTGCAGAGAATTCTAGAATAACGTGGAAGGCACAAGGGAACAGTTTCGTGACTGTAGCATACTAGGACTCTCCTCTGCCATGTCAGTGAGAAAAGGAAAACACAAACCCAATATCTGCATTGAGGTGCCACCCCCAGTGACACAGACCAAAGACCAGAGTCTGGGTTCTAGATGGACTAGGTGGCTAGAATCATTAGATGCATTTCTTGAAACAACCGGAGAGGGAAGAGATAGCAACCGCTTACTGTTACTACTTCGGCTGGTGGGTCACGAAGGTCGACGTCTAATCAGGACGTTCTCAGCAAAGGACACAGAGACATATAGAACCCTCAAAGAGACGTTACGCACTCACTTCAACACACAGGAGAGTGTGGATCATGAACGCATCGCCTTCAACGCAGCACGGCAGGAACCCGGAGAATCATTACCAAACTTCATAATAAGGCTACAAAGTCTAGTGCACCAGTGTCATTTCAACAAATTTACAGATGAGGAAGCAGTTCGTCTCCGGGTAATTGAAGGTTGCTCAAAACCTGAAACAAAACGCAAGATCCTTCAAGGGCGGTTCTCGCTACAAGAAATCATCAGGAGGGCTGACGTTGGAGAGCGAGTCAAAGCAAGACAATCAGCAAAAGAACGGCACCCGACCACAAGTCACGAAGACAAAGGAATGGAGACGTCTCTCATGTCTGTGGGAAAAGCCCAAGCTACAAACAAAACCAGAAAGAGGGAGGGCGAAGGCAGAATAATGACAAGACAGCGGAAGAAACCAAGTGACGTAAAACACCCAGAGTTAACAATACAAAAGGCAGGGAAGGATGCCAACGACAGTCTCACTGATACGTCTCCCCTAAATCATTCAACAGACATCACACACTATCCGGATGAAGCATCAAGTGAGACAGATGACAGTCTGCTCAGTGGACATGCGCAAAGGACCAAATACAGACGAGTGGACAAGTCCCACCAACTCTGGACACCGGCACATGAACACAGTCGAGCACCCCACTGCCCACCAAATGTCGTAGACGCTTCTGAAGAAGCACCAAGCAGGGAGACTCATTACACAAACGTCACTGCCGTTAGTACACCCAACAAACGAGCACCAAGCAGGGAGACTCATTACACAAATGTCACTGCCGTTAGTACACCCAACAAACGAGAAGAAGAAACAAATCACATGAAGTGTGGTACGCCACCGAGGCGCAGGAAAGAGATAGGCACGCGCGCCAAAGGCACCCACAACAACGAGAAAACTGGGGAGAGACAGTTAATATCACGTGAGAGAGACAGTGACCAAACGCTCCACCACCAGACCAAGGAAATAAATGCGTGTTTAACAAATAACCCATTCACAGCAATACTACAAAAGACACCTCAAAAGCCAAACGGTCTTACAGATGACTCCGATGACTCCGACTCCAGGAGCATATCATCACAGACCACCAGCTCAAGACATGTATCAGTCAAACAGCCCTCAAAGAAACGTCCTCGGGGGAAACCGGCAAGAAGCTCCCCCAATTCAGGAAACATGTCTGTACGGTCATCCCGATCAACCGAGTCAAGGTCGGCAAGAGGCTCCTCCAATTCAGGAAACATGTCTGTACGGTCATTCCGATCAACTGAGTCAAGGTCCTCACAATGCTCATGGCACCAATCACCAAAGCGCGTAACAGAATCAGAGAACATTCTCCCTGCCCAGAGCAGCACATCCCATGTCAAGGACCCAAAATATCTGATCACCCCACAATACCACACATCATGTCAGTCACGGTTACGTCACGATATAAAGAATATACCGGCACCCTTGAAGGGGTCTGCGAGACTGACTGAACGCGCTCGCAGAAGGAAATCAGAGATACGAGACAGCACCCACCCGGTGAGAAAGGAATACCATGCCACTCAGCAAGGAAGGCAAAATGAGTGGATAAGGAAGAAACATGCACATGCCCGGATGATCAAAGAGTCCGCCAGTCCCAAATGCGAGAGGGAGTGGGAGAGACAAACAGAGTCAACAAACGAGTCCCGAGACCAAACCGGGTCACCCATGTCAGACAGTGCCTTGCTGACTGGTATTACAAATGAGTCCCGAGACCAAACCGGGTCACCCATGTCAGACAGTGCCCTGCTGACTGGCATGCACGACTCGGAACAAGAGGACAGTGCTGCCCCCGACTGGAAGAGACAGAAGAAAGTAAGATCTCGTACAGATGCTCGGAAGAGAACCAGAACACCGTCCACTCCTAAAGGAGATCGAGCGTCAGTCGAACGAGAACTACCAAGGAAAACAGATTGCCGCCATCGAGCTGAGCCACCAACCGTCATCTCACACAAAGCAGCCATGATCGCGTCAGAATCTGTAAATAAGTGGATAACCCGGAAGACTATTGAAACCCGCAACAAATCTGAGAACCAGAAGACCACACACAATACCTCATACTTTCAAAGGCACACTCCCGCAGTCAAGGATATTCTTGTCGAGGCAGCCGACAGCAGCTCGAACAAAGCAGTGCCCCCAATAGACTATACCTTGCCAGCGCCTGAGAAGCTGACTGAGTCTAAGCCTGGAACGGCAATGTGTCTATGACCCATGCGGACTCCCGCAGACCTGTGTGAACAGTCAAGAAACTACGAACATGTTGAAGATGACTATTTTGTTAAGAAAGGGGGAGATGTCATGTCGTGTACAGCAGTCTAGTGTTTGGGGATAGACTCGTGGGAGGAGCAGGAAAGGGAGGAGCAGGAAACCGGGAATAGGAGGTCAGTTATGAGCAGGCATGATAGAATAAAGGTTGTGTTGCAACTTGCTCCTGTGGTAATTAAGGGGAAGGCACGACACTCTGATGCGTGGTCTTCCTGAATAAAGTTTTTGAAAACTTTACTTCTACTCTCCTATCATCAGAATCAGAATTGCTTTTGGGGATGGACATCTTCACTAGTCCGTTTCCCTTATGACACCAGACAATTGCTATGTACTATGAACACAAAAACTGTTTGTCATTTTTCATCTTAAGTATCTCTTGTAGTTCTTGCTTCAGAACCCCAGAATGCTCACAAGATTGGATCACATTGGAAATCCTGTGACTCTCAACCATTTGGCCCACGATTTCTAAGAGAGTTGCGCGCCAATTGGTTATTTCACGAGCTTTGGTGGCAAGCTAGATGTCTGTGGAGGCGGCCCTTCACTGAGAGGAGGCCAAACACCAAAATAGGACACTTTTCTAGTAGTATTATGCACAAGGAAAAGATCTTTAAGAGCTCACTCATGCTAATTTGACATTCCACTCATCCGTAATCATTAAAGATTTTATTAATGAACTAAAGTTCAGCAGCATACATTACACACATATTTGTCATTGATGTCTGCACTTTCTAGTCAGAGTCGCCAGGATGCTGCCATTTCTCATCTTAAAGCGATGAGGAAGCAAATTAAATGTTCTAATTTATTTACAACGTGTATTGAGTATTTCATCCCAAGACTCTTGCAAGTTTGCCAGACACATTGAGCTTAAAAGATCGCACAATGGTTTCAACTTAGCCGTGGGCCAACGCATGTTCCCAATTCTATCACTTCAAGTCTACAACAAAAATCATATGTTGTCAATAAATCCAAATGTTGAGTAGATGTAAGTAATCGCGAAATGCATTAATTTATATTTCAACGAAAATGAGCTCATGCACAGTGACCTGCTGCTGCTTCAACCGCCCACTGAACCACGTGCCAATGCTGGTGTGGGTCTGCGCCATCCTGCAAGCCAATAACAGTGCAAAAGCAAACAAGAACTGCAATGACGGAGGGCTGTTACTTTTATACTAGTCAACGATACTAACTGCACTGACTGAAAGTGCAAAGATTTGTGAAATGCTGGGGGCCGATGCATACATTTGACAAAAGCCCAAGTGAGTCAACAAAGGCGTAAAGTGCTCCCACCTAAACAACCCAATAGTGGAAGGAAAATACCCCAAATCACCTGTGTACATGGTATGATGCATACTGCGTGTTTTGTTGACATGAGCTATACAGTTATAACTAGATGTCTGTCACCAGACCTAAAAAGAGTTGTAACTTTGCAGGTGTTTGATTTTATGAGGGATAAAGGAGACACACTGAGACACCTGTAGTTTTAGGCACACATAGCTATAAAGCTAATGAACAGCATATGTGCTTCTGATGGTAACATGCAGAGATAAGAGGGTTCAGTGAGTTTCAGCCTAAGTCTCAGGCACCCATTTTGTTGATCCTAGAAGCATGCAAGGACAGCAAGACCAGTGCCTAATTTGTAAATAAATGAGTGCTGGAGCCAAAATCTCTGCTCAGAATCTAGAGGCCGGTGCAATAAAATGTCAGCACATAGAATGCCAAAGCTGTGTAGTCTTCCAATTTACCTCAGACTTCTTAACATTCCATGCCCCTTTATCTCACCCTTGCAGTGTCCTGCTTTCTCCCTTTGTGACAGGTTTTCCTTATTTATCGTCCTCACTCTTTCTGCTTTGTGTGTTTTACCCTCTCTCCCTGTCAGGAAATGTCTGGTGTGGAAAAATAAAAGCTGGTCCCCAAAAATAAGTGCAGGTGGCCCCCACCGGCAACAATAGGCTCAAATTAAGCACAGAGCAAGAGCATGAATTTTGGCGGGGGATCCGTTCAGGAGGGGTTTAAACAGGAGTATCATGAGCTCCTTCTTGTAGGCGTGGCTTTGGAGATAATGAATATGTGCACACTGCGAAGAAGAGGACCGGAAGAGAATATCCTCCTCTTCAACCTGGTGGTAACGCTCTGTTTTTACCAGGGTGTAGGATGCCAATGAAAACTTCACCTGGAACTATACGATTCATAGGAAGGAATAAAAAAATGAAAAATAACTTCACCGTTAAAGAGTTCATGGTGCTTTTGTGAAAGGGCACGTGGATGAGCAGCTGATAGTGCATGGCCATGAATGCTTGTGCCACTGTGTACATTGTAATGTTGAGCACGTCAGAAGATAGTGCCTCCAGGGCTTGTAAGGATGTAGATGGAGACCAGTGTCAGCAGCAGATGGTGGAGGCCATTCATCTACCTCTTCTTCAGTGCATACCACTTTGCACGAAAAATAATGTCAGCGGCCCCTGGCTGTGTGCTGATTGTGATCTTTGTAATATAACTCAATGGGTTAATGCATCAACTTGAAGATATCTATGAGTTGCCAGAAGTAACAGGGTTGGATCCCAGTGGGTCCACTTAGTCTCTCACCCTGCTGAGGTTCAAGGAACAAATAAAAGTGAGCCCTGGGACAAAAAGACTTTTCATTATTACTAGACTGATGAAGGTTTATACAAAGAACCAATAATTCTATATTACCCTTTCTATGACACTATGACCAGGAGCTGACCCTTTGTACAAGACCTGATGTGCTCTTCCTCCTTTGCTTGAGAATCACATTACAAGCCAATGCAGGTCGTCTGTCCATGACAGAGCTCACTGCTTGTTCTTGTCTCCGCTCTGCAGAGGCACATCAAGAGCATGAGAGCCAAATGCAGATGTTTGTTTTCACAGTGACGCTCACTGTTCACTCCTTGTCTTCAGCTGTCATACCTACACTTATCTGGGTACCACAGCGCTGTCCAACCCGGTTACAGAGGGCCACTCACTTCACCTGCCTCTTCTGCCCAAGCACAGGCTTTAATCAACAGCTGGACCTCTGCACATCCGAAGATCTCGGTATACAACTGTTACAACGCATTTTTTACAACGCAATACCATTACAACGGATCTTTTACAACGCAAATACTGTTACAACGCATACTTTTATAACGGAAACTGTTACAACGCTAGTACTTTTACAACGCAGGTACTTTTACAACGCATTTTTTAATGATATGTTTGGATTTAATTGATACAATTATATTTAATATAATGATTTTTTTTAAAAAAAGGGTATTATAGTATTAATGTTTTATTAATATATATTACTATTTTTTACTATTACTATTTAATATGTTATTTTTAAAGTATTAATTTAATAATTTATTAATTAGAGTATTAATTTGGGTACTATAGAACTAATTTATATATATTAATCTTTTAATATAAAAAGGGATTTATTTCATAAAATTAAATTGGAAAAATGGTATTATAGTATAATTTTTTTATTACTATATATTACTATTTTTTTCTATACCAATGTTATATTTTATATTTGTAGTATTAATTTATTTATTTGTTTATTAGAGTATTAATTTGGGTACTATTGAATTCATTTATATATATTCTTCTTTTTTTTAAAAAAGGGACTTACTTAAAAAAATTTAAAGGGAAAAAGGGTATTAAATTGTATTATTTTTCATATTTTATATTTTATAACTGTATTATTAATTTATTAATTTATTATTTAGAGTATTAATTTGGGTACTATACAACTCTAATATATTTATTTTTATAATTTTAGAAAATAAGATTAAAATAGAATTAATTTAATAAAATTTAAAGGGAAATTTAGTTATAAGTTTGATTTAATATATTGTGTTCTTTTTATTAAACATTTAAAATAAAAAAATGGTACTTTACAACTAATTTATATTTATAAAAAATGAGTATATATTAATTGAATTTAAAGGGTACAAAAGTATTAATTTTTAAAAAATTAGTTAATATTTTTAAATTTATTACATTGAGAATAAATATGTTTTAACACATTTCAAAATTATGGTTCCCACGGTTTAATATTGTTTTCTATGGATACATTTGTCCTTTATTTATTTTCATGATTTTTTGATATGTGTATAGCGGTCCGGAATAATAGTAAAGGAAAACACAGAAAAGAATCGGAAAATAAGGGTAATGAAAGAAGAAAACAGGTAAGTAATGAAAGTAGTTAATTTAATTGAAAATTGTATATAAAATAAAAAATGCATTACAAAATAATAACAAGAAATCAGTCCTTAAATAAGTTTAGTTTTTATTTTAGTAGTGACAAATAAATTGAAAAAAAACATCCAATTTTTATTAATTTAATGCATATTTTTGAACTTTTTTAAATATCATGGAAAAATATATATAAAAAATAACTTTATTACTATATATGTATTATATATAAATGTACAGTAGTCCTTTCTTTATCGTTGCAGCACATTTTGACGTCATGACGTTTACGTGAGCGTCATCGGCCATTTTGTGGAGTATCGGAGCAGGAAGCAGCTGGAAGCTGATCTACGTCCAGGTAGGAAACAACTTAAACCTTAAATAATAATTTTATTGATAAAAAGATTAACATTTATTGTAAGGATAGGATAAGTTGAGGTTGCTCGAATTGTAAACAATGTAAATAAGAAGACATGTTGCTACCCGTATTTCTAGACTATGCCAATGTTGGGTCGGAGGGTGGGGGAAGATCGGAAACTTAATTTTAGGAAGAATTAGTTGTATTTAATGTAGACTAAGTGAATTAGACTGTATGTATTATAAATTCGAAATCGTTTGGTAAGCAATGTATTAAAATGCATTTTCGATCGTATATAAAGTTTTGCAAAAAGACGTTTGAGAAAGTTAGTTTCACGTAATTGTTGATAAAACAAAAATCGATAGTAAACAGTGATATTTCCTATGTGGTTTTCGTGATTTGTGGAAAAGGAAATTGATTTTTGGTTTCGAAGTGTTGTATAATGTGGAAAAAAATACATTATGAAAGGCCGAATTGTTTATCACTCGTTTTTGATAAAAAAGGTGTAGCTTATATTTATGGTTTATATTTGAGTTACTACATATTGAATATAAAAAACCAATTTTGCTACTTTCTTGTTCTGTTGATTTTTAAGCGTTGATAATTCATTCCCAAAAAAGATTGTACATATGAAAGGCCGAATTGTTTTTCACTCTTTTTAGAAAAATATGGTGAAGCTTATATTTATGGTTTATTTTGGAGTTACTATATTTTGATTAAAAAAAGGGTTAGATTGGTACAAAAATAAAGAGGTTTTGTTCAAGAACATAGAAGATTTTTGAAAACTATGTTTTGATAAATTAGGCAAAATAATTTGCCAATATCGGTAATATCATAGAAATATCAAGTTACTGCTTTAAGAAATAGTTTTATCAACAATTGTACGGTGTAGACTGGAAAGAAGAAGAGTATAAGCTATAAAAAATGCATTACAACATTTGCAAAGTAATGTGGAAAAGATTAGCAATAATGCAATACATTTTGTTTGCTAATAATCTTTTCAAATTAATTAAATATCTATATTTTAAAAAGTAAATAAATATTTTTCGTTGTAAGGGGATGATTATTAAATTGTTTGGAAAAATTATAGTTTTGAAAAATATAATTAAATAAAAAGATAGGTGACCCAACATATAATTTAGAAAAAGTTGTACAAAAAAAATGTTTTTTTGCCAATTAAAATTAGAAAGGGAGTAAATTTAGAGCAAAGCAGGAAAGTAATGGGAATATGTGTTTAAAAAGAAAGGATGTTAGCAAGATTCTCAAGGTAATCTAGAGCCACACACAACGAAAACTATTGTATAAGTCCCAATAGTCGTTCAGACATTTCCTTAGTTCTTTGAGTAATCCGTGAGTTTAGACTACCTGTGAGAGTTTGTGATATTCTCATTTCTTGAAAACTTTGCTCCTTCTTCAAAGTTTCAAGAAATGAATAGAAATTCAGGTGGGGTTTTCCAATTACATGATTGAAGGAGTTATGCCATCCCTCAATGGCATTATTTGTTTTAGCCTCTCCCTGTAGGCAACTCGAATAACAGTTCCACCACTCCACATGGAAACGTGGCTTCCTCCTGCGACCCGATCTGCCTAGGTGTCCAATCCATGTGTCTTCCATATAATTTAGAATAGGTGCCAATTTATCTTCGTTTGTTAAATAATATTCAGATTCTGTAATGGCAGTGTAGTACTCGTCTACACTTTCGGGAGGGACAAAACAAAGAGCTGTTAGTTTTTTTTATTCGACTTGAAGTTTGCTGTCTGTTGAGTATTCTGTAACTAAGGGTGTTTTCTGTAATTTACGCCAGAATGCCTGGGAAAAATGGAAAAAACACCCCTGAATTTTGGTATCCGTGTACATTTTGTTGATCACATTGATCATGCTCAATTCAAAATCCATTATTATTTTCCTAGGGCTTTGGTTAGTTTTAGATTTAATCACAGTTAAAAATTCTGTGTAAGTTGCAGAAGTCTTATCAGGCAGCAAACTATACACTAGGGGTATTACACTATTGTTTATTTTTGCGTGTATAGTATAAATTTGGGTGAATGGATGGGGCGTGCTTTTAAACGTCCCATCCATCATCCAAATTTCACTACTTTCAAGCTTTAAAAGGTTGCGGGGAGTACTAAAAATTAAGATACGCTTTAGAGGGTTTTCATTATCATGCAGAAGGAAAGGTTCATTAGCAAAGAAATAGTAAGTTCGTGTGGAATATTTATATCAGAAAAGCTATGTGGAGTATTAATTTGAGTTTTACTTGCCTGCTTTTGACGTTGTATAATTCTACGCAAATTATGAATGGTAGGCATATTACTAGCAACATGGGTAGGGACATGCTGAGCAACCTCTCTCAAAATGGATCCTGTGGAATCATTGGAGGTGCTTGCAATAACTTTCATCTCATTGACTGTTTCTCTTACATCAACTTCCATTGCAGAGATAGAGTGGTTATGGTCGGTTGTTCTTACAATAATCTCATCGACCGTAACCGCTCCGCCGCTGCAACGGGTTGTAAAGTATTGCACGCATCTCCAATGATTCCGTGGAAAACTTATCCTTTCCTTACAATAAATGTAACCTGCATGATTAAGGAGTCGGTTTCCTTTCCTGGACTTGATATAATTAGCGGTAGGATGTGTAGACATTTTCTGAAAAGAAAAATAAATGATATTAAATTTTCGAAAAACATTTCATAATTGTAATTTCTGTAGCATTTACAAATATGTTGTGTTTAGTATATGAAATTAGTGTTACATTACTGCACAATATATTCATACAATTGCTGGTATCTTTAGTACTGAACTACTATCATAAATTGATTTTTAAAGGTTTTACTTTTCAGGTTTTACCCTACTGTCTAAGTAAGTTTTCAATTGAAGCAGTTACTTAGTTTATTATTTTTATTCTGTATACTATCCAGCACTTTCCCTACTGCAACACTTACCCGGAATTTTAATAGTAATTTTTACTTCTAGACTATCCAGTACTTTCCCTACTGCAGCACTTACTTGGAGTTGGAATAGTAATTTATACCTCTATACTATCCAGCACTTTCTATACTGCAGCACTTACTTGGAGTTTGAATATTAATTTATACCTCTATTCTAACCAGCACTTTCCCTACTGCAGCACTTACTTGGAGTTGGAATAGTATTTTATACCTCTAGACTATCCAGCACTTTCTCTACCTCAGCACTTACCTAGAGTTGGAATAGTAATTTATACCTCTATACTATCCAGCACTTTCCCTACTGCAGCACTTACTTGGAGTTGGAATAGTACTTTATACCTCTACACTATCCAGCACTTTCCCTACTGCAGTACTTACCCGGAGTAGAAATAGTAATTTATACCTCTAGGCTATCAAGCACTTTCCCTACTGCAGCACTAACTTGGAGTTGGAATAGTCATTCATACCTCTATACTATCCAGCACTTTTTCTACCGCTGCACTTACCCAGATTTGGAATAGAAATTAAAACCTCTTTACTAACCAGCACTTTTTTGATTGTAGCACTTATGCGGAATTTATATAGTAACTTATACGTTTACATTGTCTAGCTTTATACCTTCTGTAGCTTTTAATTGTGTTTTTTCTGTGTAGCTACATTTTTTTTAGTTAATTATATATATTAACAATTTTCACTCATGCACTATTGTTATGTGTATTATTCATTTTGAATTTCACTTACTTTTGAAATAGGAGTTTTTTTCACTTGAAACGTGTATTTGATCTAGTTCTTTCCTTCAGCTGTTGTTTTTCAGGATATTGCTTTTGGTGGGTAGTACTCTGGAAATAATATATGGTAAAAAAAATGTGACTTATGCTTTCTGAAGAAAGAGACTATTTAAAAGTACAATGTATACATGATTTTCAATTTATTAATTATTTAATTGATGTTCAATGATAGAGTTAGATCATTTTTTAAAGACGTTGGATTAGAAAATTAAACCTCTATACTATCTAGCACTTTCCCTACTGCAGCACTTACCCAGATTCGGAATAGTAATTTATACCTCTATACTATCCAGCACTTTCTCTACTGCAGCACTTACTTGGAGTTGGAATAGTATTTTATACCTCTAGACTATCCAGCACTTTCCCTACTGCAGCACTTACCTGGAATTAGAAAAGTAATTTATACCTCTTGACTATCCAGCACTTTCCCTACTGCAGTACTTACCCGGAGTTGGAATAGTAATTTATACCTCTAGACTATCACGCACTTTACCTACTGCAGCACTAACTTGGAGTTGGAATAGTAATTTATACCTCTATACTATTCAGCACTTTCTCTACTGCTGCACTTACCAGAATTTGGAATAGATATTTAAACCTCTTTACTATCCTGGACTTTTTTGTCTGTAGCACTTATGTGGAATTTAAATAGCAATTTATACGTTTACATTCTTCAGCATTATACCTACTGTAAAACTTAAATGGGTTTTTTTCTGTGTAGCTACATTTATTTTTAGTTATTTATATAACTTTACAATTTGCATGTATGTACTATTGTTATGTGTATTATTTATGATGAATTTCACTTACTTTTGAAATTGGAGCTTTTTTCACTTGAAACGAGTAATTGATGTAGTTCTTTTGTATTTCAGGATATTGCTTTTGGTGGGTAGTACACTGGAAATAAAAAATGGTAAAAAAATGTGACTTATGCTTTCTGATTAATTGAGACTCTTTATAAGTACATTGTTTACATGTTTTTCAATGTATTAATAATTTTATTGATGTTCAGTGATAGTTAGATAATATTTAAAAGATGTTAAAATTGAAAATTAAACCTCTGTTCTATCCTGCACTTTCCCTACTGCAGTACTTACCTGGAGTTGGAATATTAATTTATACTGCAATACTATCCAGCACTTTCCCTACTGCAGCATTTACCCGGAATTGAAATAGTAATTGATACCTCTATACTATCCTGCACTTTTTATACTGCAGCACTTATTTGGATGTGGAATAGAATTTTTTAGTTTAAGGCTAATCAGTACTTTCTCTACTGCAGCACTTACCCGGAGATGGAATAGTAATTTATATCTTTCGATTTTCAACATTTTCACCCTTACAGTTTTAATTTGGAGTTTGATTATTAATTTATACCTTTACATTATCATAATTTTTTTTATTTTTTGCTGCACTTACCTCATTAATGAAAAGTAATATATAATACTAGACTATTCACCACTTTACCCACTGCAGCACTTACAATGAGATTGAGTAGTAATTTATACTTCTAGACTATGTAAACATAATACGTGATGGACCGAATGTTCATAAATGTCACACACTGACCCCATTTTAAAGATATAATACATATTTATTATTTAATTTCGGATTTACCTTTTGAAATAAAGGTTAGATGTTTGATTTTTCAACAAATGGATGATTTTTCTTAACTCTTATCAAGCCTCTGTTTTCGTATCTTAAACAAATAAAAAAATAATATTAATTAATCTGTTTCTAGTTTACATGTTTTTAAAATTAATTGCTGTATTTACTCTTCCTTAAAATAATTTAATTTACCTTTTTCAAAAGATGTCGAGTCACTTTATTCTGTCAGTTATGAAGTGGAATTTATTTTTGAAGTGATTTCTCTGTCAAAATAATTTACAACATGTATTTATAATGCGACTTATTTCGACTAATGCATTTTAAAGGTGTTCCAAAAATACTGAATATGTACCTTTTTATAAGTTGAAAAAAACGGTTCGTAGTCTCGAATAGAATATTTTTCGTGGTCACACGTTTTCTGCGGCCATGAAGTGATTTCTATGAGTAATACATTAAACACATTTTAACTTTATGTTAACGCAATTAAATGTTATTGCGTTTTATTTCCTTGTCATCAAAAATAGTTGTATATAAAAATATATATATAGCGGTCTTTCTTAATATGTGTTTCTTTCACGTTTTTGTTTGATAAATCTCAGTAATATTTTCAAAATAACAGTTAAATGTTTAAATAATAATGATATTTATTATTAACTTTTTCCGACATTCCCTTTAAATAAAATGTTCTCATTTTGTTATCGTTTTCTATTAAGGTTACTCACTTGTAAATCGTTTAATTATTTCGCTCTGTTAGTAAAGAGGATCTTAAAGGGTGAAAAGGTCAGAGGATCAGATTTCACGTCTGCTCTCTCGTGTAGTTGAGGATCAACTGGTTCTAAAATGGTGTCTGCCTCGTATTTATAAGTTTCGCTTACTGACTCAATTTTATTATAAAAAATATGCGTTAGAAATGGGGTTTTTTTCGATTTATTTCTCTGTAAACGTTTATTTTGAAAATTAATTACAAGTAATTTTGTTCGCGTTAATTCTGCCGTTTTGGCATCCATTTTGGATAATGTGTTGTGGTATTAATTCATTGAAATAATAGTAGGACTAATCTATGCAATACCTTCTTAAAATGGCGTCTATTAATCATATTATATCTGTTCAAATATCTGTAACGATAAATATCGTGAAAATAATTGTTGTTTCAGTATTTTTTTTATTTTGAAATGTAATGTGGTAAAATGAGATAATTTTTTGCAGTCAGAGTATTAATTTAAGTGCTCGAGTATTAGTTTTCATACTCGAGTATTAATTTTTTTTAAAAAACTTAGTTTTCGTTATAATATGGTAGTTTTTTACTTCATAATTTAATACACTTCCCCACCCAAAACCCCTATTTTCCCTGCATCCCGTGCCAGGTTTTATTGTAGAAAAAAAATAAAATATATATATATTTATTTTTGCGTTGTAATGGTATACGATGTTATATGCTGCGTTGTAATGGTATTTTTAGTATTAAAGTACTAATTTGCGTTGTTATAGTACTCGTTGTAAAAACATGCGTTGTAACAGTATTAGCGTTGTAAAAGTTGCGTTGTAACGGTATGCGTTGTAAAAGGACGCGTTGTAACGTCATATATCCGAAGATCTCATCTATCTCCCTAGCCTATCCTTCCGCGCTGGGACGCCTCCGGGTAGCCATGCGCTATATGAAAACTCCAGACTAAATTAGACCAAGTACATGCTAACATGGGAGCCAGAGACCCAAACCAAACTAGGCATCTGTTTTCCCCTACACATTCTTGCAAGAATATAAGCTGCTAGTCCCCTACTCTTCACGACAGCCCAGCATTCACCTCTTCTCCTCTGCTACAATAAATCGCAAACAGGTACCACAGTGCCAACCACTACAATTCCTTTGTTTTGCCGATTTTGTCCTTAATATTCTCCCCTGTGGCAGGGCTTTTTGGTGTCCACTGCCATTTAATGTGTTTACAGGTGTTACTAGGTAATCCTTGAGTGTACTTCAGTGCATGGATTTATCACCTCTTTCCCAGTTTTTGAAGATGGCGACCATTCAGCAGCTCAACATTTGGAGGAGTGGTGCAGTATTAGCATCTCAAGCTAGGTTTTGCTCTGCAAAATCTACTCGACTAGCCAAGAAGTTACCTAGGTGTTACCCGGCTAGTGACATAATGCTGAATAGTGATGTCTCACTGCAGAATGACTGTGACTCCCATATCCCACATTTATTGGCGTTGGTAGACCCTTGAAGGGTTGCAGGTCGGCTTTCACGGCATGGACCTGTGTTATGCACCTCAACCCACCAGCCTTCTACAACATGTGTTGTCTCGTATCGAACCCAGTCGTGAATACAGGGTGTTAAATGTAATAGTATTTGTATAGCGCACCGAATCAACCCCCGAAGGGGTATTTAAGGCGCTTGTACACATACCGCTGTGGAACCATTCCTGGCTTTTCCCTGTGAGGCGTCCACTCCTGGGCACCCCCAAGGTGAAGTCAGGCATCCTAGCGTTGTTGGGGCCGTTGTGAAGATTAAGCAAGCTATTGCCCAGAGGTGCAGAGTGGGACCCATGATTAGAATAGGCACCGAGGCGAGAATTATCAGGTCCGTGGACATTGAGCACAAGACCCACCGAGGCGGGAATTGAACCCTGGTCCCGGGTTAGCCCTGGTCCCGGGTTAGACTGCTGCATCAGGGTCTGCCGCTCTAACCATTGAGCCACACTTCTCCACGCCTAATGCATTTCACTATCCACAATTTTGAGACACCTCAACCATTCTGCTGCCGATACTGTGCTAGGCGTAGCCCTGAACATTATTTGCATAAACCACTGTTGATGACCCAGAAATATTTGTTCAGAACCCAAATGTGGTATGAGGAGAATGCATATGTGACACACCAAGCCATGTAAGGCCGTACTCAACCCTGCACATATCAAGGAGCAGTTCTTGGTGAAGCTGTGCAATCTTACCACGAACCCCTAACAGTTTCTCACATATTCACACTTGCTAGTAATTGCTACACATTTCAGACATAAAACTGCACAAAAACTAACGACACAAGTGTACCATTTTAAAACACTTCTGGGTGCTATGTCCGACTTTATAATTCTTCTCACTTACACATTGCAAACAAGTCTGTTCCTTGTTCGTACTTTGATTCATTTTAAACTGATCAATACCAGAGCAGGCTTTGACAGATAGAATTACTGCTGGCATACATGTAATGCGCCCTGTCACCCCTTCTAGAGTGGACTCCGGCGTCATTAACTCCGGTTTCAACACAGGCTTGTGCTCATGAGACATCAAATTACAAGTTATCATTGTATTAGGATTTATATGTCAAGTTCCTACCGATGGTGTGACCCCAAAGCGCTATTTAATGCATATCCGGATCATAATATGAATAATTGCACCGTGGGCATGCTACGTTTCCCCGCGCCCATCCAAATTCCGGTGCAGGAATATGCAAAAAAAGTTAAAAGAAGAAAAATCTTTTGCATAATAGCGGACTGAATCACATTCAAGTGCCTTTGCATGTAATGAGATTCCAAGTTACGGAGATATAGAATGCATACTAAATAAAAAATAGAATATTGTCTTCAGCTGCAATCGCATACACATAGCAAATTAGCTTTTCTTAAAAGCACATTGCTCCACAGCATGTTCTTATTGTCAGGGATGGTTTGTTCATTATCTTCAAGGAAAATCGTAAACTGCAAACACAATTTGTAGAAATAAACAGTGTGTGTTTCATTTGCAGTTATTTAAATTAAATATTTAAATTGTCGTCACTGCTAGCATTGGTTAGAGTTTATTGCTTAGTTATAATTATCAAAGCCTTTTTACTTGCATATCATATTGGGAAGACCTAATCTTAAATATTCCTGTTTTTAATTGTTTTTTGCGCATATTAGCACACAATGCATGAGTGGTGTACCATTACATCACGGGTAAGTACATTGGGTGTCAGTACACGGAGGCCACTACTTCCAAAGCCACTAAATCGAGAGTACTTTTTAATCTGCACCTTTGAAGGTACGCTTAAATGTTGTTTTAATAAAATATATTTATTTATATATTTTCAATTTTTTGTGTATTCACATTTACGTCTATAGTAATTTCTAATTATTTCTAAACAGGTTTTCATTTCTATATATCTACAAATAATTTAGAATTTTGCATCAGTTAAACTTAAGTTTTGGTCTTAAGTTTAAGTCCAAAACTTAAGTTTAACTGAGATAAAATCCTAACATTAAGAATCCTAAATGTCATTTGTCAATACCGAAAATCGTAAAGTTAGAATTTTGTCTCAGACTACTTTTGTGAATCAGGCTTTTTTCATTTATTTAATATTTTTATTGGAAGAGTTCAACAGTCATAAAAAATATACAAAAACAGAGAGTCATGAATATTAAGACAATTCATCTTTGGGATAAAAACCAGAAGAATGCTACGATTTCAAACGGTACACATATACGGCACAATAAAATACAAACAATAAATTACTCCCACTTTCCATTGAACAACTAAAGCAATTCGCTGGAATCTGAGAGTTAGTTTTGTGTACAGAAGCTAGGGGTTTTATACAGCAACCACTTGGCGTAGAATGGCATCCGCCTAGAAATTTGCACTCTTTATTAAGGTAAAATGAAACTCATTAATCTTATCCCAGGTGGCTACTGAAACCTGGAAATCTTCTTTAGAATGCCATTCATCCAGAGCCTTTTCATATACTGTTTCAGCCTTATTTTGTCTGAAGATCGAAAGAAACCCAGCAGCTAATAGATCTATACGTTCTGGATTTTACCAATACATCTGCTGATTCCAGACTTGCCAGGATTCTATTGAGACCTAATTCCCTTAAAAAATATTTGATGTAATTAAAGGGCCATTGCAGCATGTTTTCAATACCTAATACTGGTTCAATGTCACTCCAAACTATCCAATCCTCCACATTAAAAAAATCAATAATCATGTAAAAACCATTACTCTCCCACCTTGAAACAACATTCTTCTCTCAGAGAGGTCGATCCTCAATATAGATATCAGCCAGATGAATGTCTCCATTTATCATTAGAATACCAAAATACTTAAATAATTGTTCTCTAGACCACTGTAAGGTCTTAAATCTAACCTTTTTAGAGACTCTTGTGAGGCGTAGGAAATCTATAATCTTGTACTCCTGAAAAAACTATTTCAGGAAATAATCGTCAAACCTGTTCACTCTTGTTGACTTAAAAACCCTGAATGTACTATGTTCAAAATTTGAGATATAATATTCTCTCAAATCGAGGAGGGCCATCCCCCCTTCTTTTACTGGCATATATAATGTGTCTAATGTTAATCTGGGAATTTTACTTGCCCAGATAAAGGCTGAAAACATACCTTTAAAACATTTCATCCGAAGGGCCCATGGAAAAGCAACAAACAAGAAATTACCCAGAGGCAAAGCTAAGATATGAATCAAAGAAATAGGGCCCGTTATAGAGAGAGGTACCTTATTCCATTTTATGAATAACACCTTGATCTTACTAATTAAAGGGACATAATTCAATGCAAATAAGTCATTGACATTTTCTGAGAAATATACACCTAAATAGTGCTTGAGCCTAGAATTGCCGAGAGGATGGAACTCAGTAAGTAAAGATTTGAGTGCACAGTTACATAATAAAATCTCAGTTTTCAGCTTGTAGCCTTCCAAAGTTTAATAAACTTGCATGATTGCAAATGCCCTCTTTTGATTCTCCATCTTAGGTTTAAAAAATAAGACAATGTCTTCAGCATATAGTCTAATGGTAATCATCCCATTTAAAGGTGGTGATATACTTAAATTTGTCGGTACAGCTTTAGCTAAAGGTTCTATGAAAAGGGCAAAAAGTATTAGCGATAACCCTGTCTCATCCCTCTGGTCACCTTGCAAGTCCTGATATTACTGGGATTAATCATTATTTGTGCTCTAGCACCTTTATAGAGACTTGATTTTATCTGGATAAATCTAGTGGAAATACAAACTCGCGGAGAATAATGGAAAAAGTCTCCCAGCAAACCAGATCAAAAGCCTGTTTGGAGTCCAAAAACATCACCCGAGAGGGAAATAGCAAAATAACCCAGGGCTTCAGTTAAAAAGTTTGTTTTAGAAAATAACTGTATACCAGGAGCAAAGCCACACTGATCTGAATGGACGAGAACACCTATAACACTACTCATATGATTGGCTAAAAGTGTGGTAATGATTTTATAATCCACATTTAAAAGGCTAATTGGCTTATATGAATTATTATTCTCCTTATATTTACCTTTCTTTAGAAAGCTAACCAAAGTTGCGATACGAAATGAGGTCAACCGCCCCCACCCCCCAACTGCAAAATGTGATTAGCAAGTCTTACCAATTCTTGGTTTAACACTGATGCAATTTTTTTATAAATTTCAGCTGGAACGCGATCTTTGCCACAGGGCTTACCATTAGCCAATAATTATTTTACTACCACCTCCATTGCCTCAAGGGAGATCTTAGCTACAATTTCAGCTTTGGTATGGGGATCTTATTTAAAAAAATCTCGGAAGCCCCTGTACACTGACCTGCTGTTGCATACTTTATATTGCTTCATAGCGTTTAGGAAATCTCCCTCTAGCTTTGCTCAGAATGTTTAATATGGGCTTTTGTTTCCGCATCTAAAAGGGATGTAATCTTATTCTGTACTTGACGCTCACGCACCTGCCAGGCTAAAAATGTACCTGCATATTCACTTTCCTCGTAAACCTGTTGAAGATAAATCCTCATTCATAGTAGTACTCCTTCATACGCTTTCTTGGCTGTCTGAAGGCCAATTTATTGGCAGTGGTTTGGTTCCAGAAAAAATTCCATACTCACCTGATACAATTCGGTCTCTAGCCCTATCCTAAATGATGAAATGATTTTCCTCTGCCTAGTCTCTTTAGAGATAATGTAACTCTGAATAGGTACTTTAAATGCCTCCCATACATTATCTATTCTAGCAGAATTTGTATTTATCTTAAAATAGTGTACTATTTTGCTCTGCATCTATTCACACCAATCTTTGGCTTCAAGATTAACTTTATTTAAAAACCCACCAGACCTTAGAATCTTAATGTCTGATACTTCCATCTTCAACATGGCATGGTCTGAGGAACCATTCTGAAAATGTTTGTAGCTGTTTAAATGTAAATTTTGTATGGGAAGAAAGTAGTTTAGTCTGGTGGTGTATTTATATCTTCCCAAGATACAGGAGTATTCCTACTTGTCTAGAAATGTTTTCCATCATAAAACTATTAAATCCAGCCCCCTGCAACATTCTAACATAGCACTGGCCATGTGTGGTTTATTCTGCCTATGCTTACTCGAAGATTAATCTAAATCCAGGTTTTGAAGAAAGTTAAAATGACCCCCCTAGAATGACAAATAAATCCGGGAATATTGAGCAGTGCCTGATTTAACTCTGTCAAAGGTGTTAGATTATATAATATTGGGTCGTAAATTGTGGTGTTAGTCTAGTATTGTTCAGAAGCCAGCTAACAAGGGCCCACCTATATTCTGTGTCAGTTTGGGAGAAGGTAACGTAAAAGGGGAAATGTTTATGAACAAAAAACGCCTCCCTCTTATGGGTAGTCCTTGCACATGGCATGCACTGATAGCCTGCCCATGGCTTAAACATTTTGTATACAGGTTTCTTTTTGTCAAAAAAATGTGTTTCTTGAACAAGCACAGTATCTGGGGTGTGCCCTCTCACCCCAAGTATGCATTTATTATTAAGGCTATTAGCATTCAATTTAACAATTCATATAAAATCCTTATCTGTCATCAATTTAGAGTCACATCAACATAGTTAATTTGAAATCTTGTGGCAAAAATGCAACATACCTAAATATACCTGTCACACAAAAACCAGAATGGCATCCTGAAACAAAATATGTCGAGAAGATAAAAGGATAAGATTGCATACCAGCATATCACTACCTATGGCAGATGGTAAACAGTGAGAATACATAATCTATCTGAAATAAGTAATGCATCACATACATTAAAAAAAGATTTCCATAAAGTTGAAGTGACTAGGTGCATTTCATTGCTTCATGCTGGGGAAACCTTCTCTCCCTAAATTTACAAAAGTGCTTTGTGCTTCCTGCTCTGTACATATAGTTCTATCCGTAATGAAATGCATTATCTCGACAATCATTCACCCACTGAATAGTTACTAAACTCTGAAAGCAATGAAAAAAAGCATCTAACTACCTAAATGCCTCATGCTTCACATCCCTACTATGTGCACATTCTCTGAGTCCCTGGCAAAAAAAAGATTTTATGATGGTCGAATACATATACTCTACAGATGATTTCAGCCCATCCTTTTGTCATGATTATAACCTTTCCAAATTTAGAAGTAAATGACCAACTCCTAAGTACTGTTTGTGAACTCTCCAATGTTTTGCCTGCTAAACCCGTGTGGCCACCCCACAACCCTTGACCCTTGCCCAGTGAACCCCCCCAAAGAATGGATTACCCACACATCCTCCCCCTCACCCAAGAACATCCTGGGTGCCATGGTATTTCACCCCATCACACTCCTGCCCCCAGAAAAACCGAAGAGCCCCTGAGCTCTGGAATGCCGACCCATTCCACTATGACCATGCCATGCACTACCCAGAAAGAAATACATTTTAGAATTACATAGTGAATCCACTGTGATAAAGCTCACTCATTCAAATGACCCATTTTACACATATGTAACATTCAATGCTTAGCTAGACAAACTTTGAAGAAGCACCTGGGCCTCTCATACATCTGTAAAGAGATGATTGGCCCTTCACTAGGACTTTAAGCCTGGACTACCTGTACAATAGATGCTTGTGCACACCTAGCTTTAAATAAATCAATTATCCTGACAAAGTCTCCTTGTGTCTGTGCCGTAACAGCAAACATGTCAGAACAATTCTACATTGCAGTACTTCAGGAGTAGGTACAGTTCTCTTTGAACAAAATACATTCTTTGACACTAGAGTCAGCAAAATTAACTAATATTGTACAAGGGTACTTAGCACTAGCCAAAGATTGAGCTAGCGCCTGTGGGCCCTTGTGATAGTTAAGTTTCTCGCTAGCTTCGGGATTGCCTTCTTCATCAGGGTATCCACTCAGTCACGTACTTGTGAGCCTTCGCTTCCTTCTGGAACCCCTTTTTTTCGAAGATTTGAGCGCATATTATAGTTTTCCAGAGCGTGTAGTTTACTTTCTAAAAAGCCTTTATTTTTTTTTCAGATGATTAACTTCCTGCTGCATGGTCAGGGCTGTATCCTCTAAATTTGAAATCCAGTTTCCGTCAGCCTTTCAGAGATCTTAGCCATGCATTCCGTCTTTGTCTGTCTCTCATCAAGTGCTGCTGTTTCCTGGGCCTGCATTGTTCTTAGTTCCCTGATCTCAGTAAGATTTATCTAGAACATGCTTTTGACGGACTAGCCATTCTGCCCTCACCCCCAGTCTCCCCCAGCTGCTATTGCAGTTCCTGGCAGCATGCATTATGCTCACCTTCTAACACCACTTGAGATACCTGCTGTCCAATATTCTCTATTGCTTGGGGTATTGCCTGGGCCTCCGTCTGTACCTTTGTCTGTGCCAAAGATTTTGTTTGTTTTGAAAAAAAAGGGCTACTACTCTCTACCAATAGGACTCACGGCAGACTCCATGGTGCTTGCCATAGCATTTCCAGACCCCCCACCCCCGGGGCAGCATTATTGTTATCCACATCCTCCAAGTCTGAAGGAGAACCGGATAGTTGATGGTCAGAGATCTTTCCTCCACTTTCAGTCACCGACCCTTTCTCACTCTCGTTTTCATCACTTGGGCCCTCATTTTTTTCAGCCTCCACCAAATGCTGCACTTTTAAATCCACTCTTTGTTGTACACTTCTCTGTGAGTGGGCAGTAATGAATGGTTTTGTCTGGCTGCCTTTTCACCTCAGTTTCTGAGATGGAGTGGATTGACTGAAAGTGGCAGCTCTGACATTTGCCGTCTTACACTGAAGTGTTTGCATGCTGCGGCAAGACATATCCTTACGCCGGTTCAAAATAAAAGAAAACAAATAACGCTTGGCTATGAATAGTAAGGGCCGTCTTTGTAGATCACCCCTGCCACAGAGTCAACGGTTTCTATCCAATCAACACTTCCTCCAATTTAGGGCAATTGAGGTAGCTTTTCAAAAACAAGTATGTTAAATGCGCACAGGAACCACAGATTTTCCATAGATGGACCCCCTTGGTGAGACTGACCCACCACAAATCCTCATGATGGCTCACTCTCACCTAAACCTTCCAGGGAGGACTCTCGGTGTCTCTCCTGTTCTACCTGCACCAACGCACATAATGGGGCTGCGTACTTGACCGAGACATAGCGCACTTCCTCACCAGAAAATGCTGAATAGAAAGGCGGCCTCCTTCCGAATGCTGTTGTGGCGACCATGGCCTTAATCTGAGGGCTGCATCATGAGCCGTGGTGCTCTGCTGCCTCTATCAACCATGATCTGTGTTTGTAGCCATTGTGCATTCACTTCCGTGGGAGCAGCCAGGCAAGTGTTCCAGAGGCAGTGCGTGTGGGAAGCGTCTGCTGTCATCCTCAAACTCCATAGTGGAACTAACCTGATCACGTACTGCTCATCTGTATTCATACAATGCCACAAAAGATCATGCATGAAACCATGTTAGCAAGTTATGCATTTGCTCATCTTGTTGGTCCATATCATCTGTAGTGATTCCCACTTGGTGTTCAGACTCCAGAAGACACACATTTTTCCTGTCCCATCATGTCATTGGACGGTAAACATCGTTTACCATGAAGTTTTTACAACGCGGTACCTTTACCACGCATCCCTTACAACGCAAGTCGTTACCCCGACTTGCGCTGGAGGGCGCTAAAGGATTGCAAATAGTAAATTTACTATCCGAACACCTTCCCTAGGGTCCACGGGGACTGGTGTTACAATAGTAAATTATACTATTCGAAATCCGCACCCCCAACGCAAGTCGTGGTAACGACTTGCGTTGTAAGGGATGCGTGGTAAAGGGATGCGTTGTGACGGTACGCGTTGTACCATCATACATCCCATTGGACGTTTATGGTGTGGAATTAATAGCCTTGTTCGGATCCAATCTCTGTACTAGGCATTTCTTGATCAATGTGTTTTACTTGTTCATAGAATCTACTGCAGATGGTGTACCAGGGGTCTTTTCAAAAGGTTTTGTTCATGTTGGATGAATGGCGCTGCACCTTTCCATGTGGTTCTATCTATCGCCTGTGTATAGATTAGTCTTTGTGTTTAAGAAGTCTGGTATTTTACTTGCTGCCACCTGCTTCATTCTCAGGCAGTTGGTACGTACATTCAACTTGGTATCATTACAGCCTCTGGACCTGTTGTATTACTGAGGGTGGTGAAGAAGATGGCAGTTCATTTTCACTACGTTTGAGGTTCTGGGATGCAGTGTTCTAGTGCAGTGTTTGCTTCCGTTGCTTTCCATTGCACTTATGTATTCAGGTGCAATGGGATCATTGGCTTCCGAAATGCCTTTCTGTTACTGGTGGTGCACAAGATATCCTGCATTACTCTGTCTTATCAGATGGCAGGATTGGACTACATTGGTTCAGACTGGTATGTGCAAGGTAGGTTATGATAGAGTGAAAAGAGTTGGTGCGGAATGTCTGCAGGTTTATTCCGAGTATGTGTAGCCTCCCATTTTTAATTATTAATGACATATATCATGATGTGGGTGAGTTCATCTGTTGTATGGTGTTAGGTTTTAGTTGCAGAGGTGTTGCATTGTAGTCCAAGTGTTTATAAAATGTTGGGTATATATGATGCCATTGTCATTTGTGTGCTTCATGGCACAGGCCATGCACCAGTTTGTAAGGGTTTAGGTGCGATAGGAAATATTAAATGTTGATGCCAGTGTCCTCTGTATATCATTTCATCCATCACTTTCCTGGTTGTCTTTTACTGTATCTCATATTGTTAGTAGTAGCTCATGAATTACCCTGGATCTAAGGTTGATTAGCTGTCTGTAAAATATGCCATGATTCTTTTAATTTCTAGATTGTAACTAAACATTTTACAAAATATTGTCTTCTGGAAATTAATGTGATGTTCGAGTTTACTTTTATGTCGTGAGTAGATTGTTACTCCAAGCTGGCCTTATGTTTAACAGATTTCATGTCATGCTTGCAGACTGCCGGTGGGAGTCGCTTAGGTGATACTTTGTTGCGTATACATGTACCAAAACTGAGAGGTCTCTATCAGCCTTCATAAAGTGTATTTTATTCCTATGGTGTTTGGCGGGCATAAATAAATAAAGTACTGTATGTTTCAGCTCACAGTGTATGTGAACCTTCACCGGAGCATTCTTTTTTTGCTTTGTAGTTATTTGTTGTTCCTTTATGACCAAATGTGTGCATAGATGTTCCTGTTTTTTTAAGGATTTGCTTGCCGTGCTTTATTGTACTCTGTTCGCTGGGAATTTATGTTTCTGTCATCTTTGTATGTAGTTCTTCATGACTTTGATCATTAACCTTTTTACTTGATTGCTAGAGGTTAGCTATTGTTTTTTGATCGTCATGTGACATTGCCCTTCAGATACAAACATATAGGATTAACCGAAACTTCCTGCAATAAAAAAGTGTCAGCTATAGTATTTTTCTCTGCAAATCATTTGTTTAATAAAATATAATTTGCTATGCAAATACATTCAGTTAATGGTTTTACATAACAGCACATTTGTATGGGGAGCAGATGGTACATAGATTTATGATGAGTTGTTCAACAGGCACAATTACCAAGGAGAGTTTTTGTGGGTAAGATAGGAAGGAACGAGGAAATCCATGAGGTTTTACTATTTGATAAACTACAACAGCACATCTTCCCCACTCCATCCTGCAAAATTGTTTAATTGTTAGGGAAAACTGTTCAGGGAAATACCAGGGCGATTAGTTTGTAGCACAGAAAAGGTGGCAGGCACTATTGCTGCACTGACTGACAGTTGTTACAACCGTTCTTTGGTTCACACTATAGTTCACACTCTTGCCCACCTCCTAAGACCAGCCACCAGAAATGGTCTTAACATATACACTTATTTAACACAACAGTGGAGAGGTAAAGCGTATTAGTACTTATTTGTGGCTTTAAATGCCATACATATAAATCAACAGGAGTAATGGTTTTCCAAACGGTGACGTGATTTTCAAGTGCTTTTATTGTGTCATAAAATCCACAGCCAAAATCCACAGCCTACGTGTTTCGCCCAACACGGGCTTCTTCAGGGCTTGGTATCGTATCTCGGTACTACAATGGCTTCAAAGCTGGATTTGTCCATTTATGTGGTTCCAAAAAATGGCGAATATGTCCCACTTGCTTTTATTAAGAGGTCAGGTATTATCTCGTGATCCTTTGTATGTTGTCAAACTCCTTGTTTCAGAGGATGAGAGAAAGACTTCAAATTTAGCAGTGTCGCTATATCGTGCCGATTAAGGCATAGTGTACTATCTCCTGTATCGGAGCCCTTCTCCTTCGATATTCGTTCCGGAAGTGTATCGAAGGAGAAGGGCTCCGGTACAGGAGATAGTACACTATGCCTTGTCATCTATGTTGATTTATATGTATGGCATTTAAAGCCACAAATAAGTACTAATACGCTTTGCCTCTCCACTGTTGTGTTAAATAAATACCAGGGCGATCCAGTAAAAGTATTTCCCCTAGGCAATTTTACCTCCTGCAAAAAACTGGCCACGTCAGAGTGAGGGGCTAACACTTCTTACGTCAGAAGTAAGTTGTCCATTAAATTCGCATCTTTATCTTATTGAGTTGTGGGACAATACCCAAGATCATCGTATCAAAGTTAAATTTTGAATTTCTAACATCACCTTCTTAAAAACTGAGTTTTGAGGGGTTTTTAATCTCCCTAATTGTTTTGGCACAAGCAGACAAACCTTTTAGCTTTTTGTGTAATTCATTACCCCTACTCAGTATTCCAGCCAAAGAGCATCAGGAGATCTAATATTTGGACTTTTCCTGTAATAAAAGCTTCAGTGCCAATGCCAAACAAAGCAAAAGAAACCACCTTTGTCATAGATTCAACAAATATTCGATAAACACATCATGAATTTAAGTCATGGTGCACATTTATAATCATTTATATAATGTTTACAATTCATTCATATGTTTTAAGTGCTCAAGGCAGAATTCTATACAAAATAAACTTATGACATACCACAGTTATGCACAACAATACAGACAAAAAACAATGACCAAAAACTTTGTGTATGACACTACTTATAACTTAGAAAACAAAAGAAGGAATAGGTATTCCTATTCCTATTCCAAATGAAATTATGTCCAATTATGTCCAGAATAATCTATTAGAAATATGTGAATATGTGTCACATTTTTTTCAATATATATATATATATATATATATATATATATATATATATATATATATATATATATATATCCTTACAAATTGCTTCTGTGACTTGAAAAAGCACTCCACACGCAGGTAAGTGTCGATTCACTTTATTGCAATTAAGGAAGATGGCTTTCCACTCGTAATTTGTCCTTTTGCCTGCCTACGCGTTTCGGAAGCACAGTTCCGCAGTTCACTTATTGATAACAGGATTCAGTGGTTCTGTGCGGTGGCTTCTGGCCGTGGAAGAAGCACCACCCATAGACGGCTGGAGCCGAAAACATGGGGCCGTGGAGGCAGGCAACGCCCCGCCTTAGACAGCACAACAGGGGCTCATCACTAAAGGAAGTGTTTTCCATTCGGGGCGCACTGAAGCGCTTGCACTCAGAGGACTCGTACAGAACCACTGAATCCTGTTATCAATAAGTGAACTGCGGAACCCGCGATGGGTAATGAATGGGGCAGGACGGAACTACAGTGCCCATAATACTTTGCAACCTACTACAGCTTGAAAAGGATTCATTCACTACTAAAGCGCTATGAATCTCGGGACATTGTAGAAGACTGCCGACTCCGCCTTTCACTTGCCAAAGCCCAAGAAGAAGGAACTGTGCTTCCGAAACGCGTAGGCAGGCAAAAGGACAAATTACGAGTGGAAAGCCATCTTCCTTAATTGCAATAAAGTGAATCGACACTTACCTGCGTGTGGAGTGCTTTTTCAAGTCACAGAAGCAATTTGTAAGGATATATATATATATATATATATATTTCCAAACTGCTTTCTGTCTCTCCCACGCAGCAATACAGAAATAACGGACCACCAGGCAGCATAGAGTATTCAGGTTGGTTTATTATACCTCTTTTTCACTCGGCATGAGGCGTTTCGGGTAACAAGTACCCTTGTTCACATCTATATATATATATATATATACCTTCTGTACTTCCTTTAATACGCCAAATGGACCAGTCCCAAACACCGAGATCTTCAATGTTCCAAGATTTTATTTCATCACATCCACCGTAACGTGTTTCGGTCAACCATGCTCACACAACACACTGCTTTTTAGTGCCTTTTAATTACACCCACATGACAGTTATAACAAAGAAAGACTCTGTTCTTTGGATAATTTACTGAGGCACTGTGACTCAACCTAAACAGCTAAACATTTCATATTATTTAAAAGCATTTATTATATTCATACAAGTCCTATTAAAGCTTCATTGATGTCAAAAGCATTTTTTCTTTCTGTTATATGGTTGAATGCTTTGTTTAAATTCTTATTCTTGCTCAAACCACTGTTGTGTTTTTTGATTATTCCCTTTATCCTTGACTAGCAGCCCGTCCCGACGTTGTCCGGGTATGAATTGCTGCCGGCCAGGAGTATATTGTTTTGTTGGATTTCGTTTTGATAGCATTTCCTATCTGTGACAGGCCTGTGAAACGCTCCGATTCACAGTGCACTGCTGATGCACTTAAGAGTGCGCGTTCAGTAGTGTGTGAACTCAAGTTTCCCTACTTTATTTTTCCTTGCAATATTATATAGCGCAAACTCGACAACATGGCATGAGCACAATTTACATTACAGAAGAACACATTGATTTGTGGTAGGCACGGGGAGACAAAGCGATTTGCCTGGAATCACAGGATGTTGAGCTGATGCCGAAATTCGAACGTAGCTCCCCAGCTCTGAAGTTCGCAATTTTAGAACTTGTGGCGGGAGGTGTGTCTAAAAGTGTATGCCGGTGCTGACCATCAATGAGAGAGACCTGTGCACTTTTCAAATGGATGGTGAAAAAATATGAGTATGTTGCTGGAGATGTGGGCTGCTGTGCCACCAATGTACTTACCGGGGGAGGGTAAACACCCATTATTCCGCAGCTTTCTTTCCGCATACCATCAATCCGCACACTTTCATTACGAAAGTACCATGACCTCGCAATGCCATTATAACGCATGGCATTACATTTTATATGCGTTTACCACGCATACATTTACAACAAAATTCATTGTAAATGCATGAATGGTAAAAGCATGTTTTTTTTAATGTTTGGGTAAGGTAAGAATGGGTATAGGGGTATATGTTTTGGGGTACTGAGGTATATGTTTTGGGGTGTTTGGGTATTTTACGGGTTCAGATTTGTTTTGGGTTATGGGCTACAGGGGTAGTAAGGGTTTAAGGATAGGTATGGGTTTTGGGGTACAGGGGTATTTTTAGAGTTCAGGGCTAGGTTTGGGTTTTGGGGTAAAGGGGTATTTTTAGGGTTCAGGGGTAGGTTTGGGTTTTGGGGTACAGGAGTATTTTAAGGGTTCAGGGCTAGGTTTGGGTTTTGGGGTACAGGGGTATTGTTAGGGTTCAGGGCTAGGTTTGGGTTTTGGGGTACAGGGGTATTTTAGAGTTCAGGGGTAGGTTTAGGTTTTGGGTACAGGGTTATTTTTAGGGTTCAGGGCTAGGTTTGGGTTTTGGGGTACAGGGGTATTTTTAGGGTTCAGGGGTAGTTTTGGGTTTTGGGGTACAGGGGTATTTTAAGGGTTCAGGGCTAGGTTTGGGTTTTGGGGAACAGGGGTATTTATAGGGTTCAGGGCTAGGTTTGGGTTTTGGGGTACAGTGGTATTTTTAGGGTTCAGGGGTAGGTTTGGGCTTTGAGGTACAGGGGTATTTATAGGATTCAGGGCTAGGTTTTGGTTTTGGGGTACAGGGGTATTTTTAGGGTTTAGGGATAGGTTTGGGTTTTGGGGTACAGGGTATATTTATAGGGTTAAGAGGGGCTAGTGTTTAAGGGTGTTGGGGTATTTTAAGGAGTAAGGGTGGGTTATGATTATGGGGCGCAGGGGTATTTAAAGGGAGCAGGGTGGGATTAGCATACGATATGAGACATGGCATGAAGGGCGGAACATACCACACGCCCCCAGCATTTGTCACGCCCCCAGCACACGCCCACAGCACAAGGCAGACACGCCCACAAGGGACTACTTTGCTGGCACGGTTCTTTTACCTTTTAAATGTATATGGTGGGCGTCTGCATAGCCTATGTCCTTCTGCTGCAACTGCCCTTTCCAACACTGTATTGGGTGTTGTGATTGGTGCTGTGGTTCCTGAGATTACCCGCCTCAAAGGTTTGGGCTCTCTCTTTATTATATTAGTATGGATAAATTATTTTGGCCATCAACTTTATAGTACACTGCATAAATGCAGGTTCTACATTCAAAGCAAGCACAATATAATAACAATTATAATTAACTGATAATCATTTCAGACCTTGCTGTGTGTATTTCCCTCCTGAGGCGGAAGCCGGGAGGTTTCTGTGTTGTGTTGCCTTGTTTTTACTCATCTTGCACTTTCGCTTGAATAATAAGCGTTTTTAATCGTAATCCCTTCCCCCCGCATTTTCCCGCACTCTGGGCCAGTCTCAGCCGAGTCAGGCGCTGAGTCCTTTGGTCCCGGGCGGGCTAAATTTCGTAGCGGCCATCTTGGGTGTGAGGAAGCGCATTGCGCAGTCTAGTTTACAGCATAAAAGGGGCACTCTGGGCAAGACGCGAGACCTTGCTGTGTGTATTTCCCTCCTGGGGCGGAAGCCGGGAGGTTGCTGTGTTGTGGTGCCTTGTTTTTACTCATCTTGCACTTTCGCTTGAATAATAAGCGTTTTTATTCGTAATCCCATTCCCCTGCATTTCCCCGCACTCTGGGCCAGTGTCAGCTGAGTTAGGCGCTGAGTCCTTCGGTCCCGGGCGGGCTAAATTTCGTAGCGGCCATCTTGGGTAGGAGGAAGCGCTTTGCGTCTAGTTTACAGCATAAAAGGGGCACTCTGGGCTAGGCACAAGACCTTGCTGTGTGTATTTCCCTCTTGAGGCGGAAGCCGGGAGGTTGCTGTGTTGTGTTGCCTTGTTTTTACTCACCTTGCACTTTCGCTTGAATGATAATCGTTTTTAATGGTAATCCTGTTCCCCCGCATTTCCCCGCACTCTGGGCCAGTCTCAGCCGAGTCAGGCGCTGAGTCCTTCAGTCCCGGGCAGGCTAAATTTCGTAGCGGCCGTCTTGGGTGGGAGGAAGCGCATTGCGCAGTCTAGTTTACAGCATAAAAGGGGACGGGCATGTCTCTGCGCAGCAGACGCGATCGGCGGATGCGCCGTATCTGCAGGGCCGGACTGGGAACCAGAACCGGCCCTGGCAAAGTGCTCGGCTGGCCCCCCTGGGGTGCGACTGCGCTCTGTGCCTGGGCTGGTTTTCGGCCGTTTTATTGTTACAGAACCGTTATGGCAGCATAGCTGCAAAAACGGCCCTGTAAAAAAAACGGCCTCCAGGGGGCCAAAACCGGCCCCCAAGCATGCGGCCCACCGGGGGATTGCCCGGTGCCCGCAACGGCCAGTCCGGGCCTGCGTATCTGCACTAGAGTCGCGCCTGAGTCCATCCCGTCTGCGCCCGCCCGCGCTGAGAACGCGCCACGGGCCAGGCTGGTGGGGCCTTGCTGCCCTCTTTCTGCTGAGGGTGAGTTCTTTACACTCTCTTTCTTGCTAGCTCTTAGACCTCCTCCTAGGCCATGCCATCATACTCTTACTCCTGATGATATATCATCCAACAACTGTGGTTGTAACGCACGCAGACCAGCTCGCACTCAACATCCTAGAAAGTACTGGGCTAGTTGGGAGGTAGCTAAGGTCTCAGATAACCCTGTAAAGGAGGCAGGCTTTCTTTTTAATGCCAGGTCACTGGTCAAAAATAATGGTGCATTCAACGATTTTGTATCACAGAGGAAGCCCCCCATGGTCTTCATAACTGAGACCTGGGGTTTGGATTCCTCTGGTCCAGAATTGGTTGATGCCATTCCGGATGGTTATGCCCTGATTAGAATGGACTGAATCGGGCGCAGGGGTGGAGGGCTGGGAATCTTATGTAGAGACTGCTTTATATGTCGCACTGACCCCCTCTCGTCCCCCCAAGATAATTTTGAGGCATTATATTTTTCCATACAGCTTGCCCCCACAGCCTCCTTTTCAGGCATTCTTTGCTATAGGCCCCCAGGCCCCAGGGCCACTTTCGCACATGAAATACTTAAATTGTTAGAGCCCTTCATTAATAGGCCCAACCTAAAACTTCTTGGCGATTTTAACTTCAATCTGGAGGTGGTAGATGACAGAGACACAATGTCTTTGGTGGAGGGCTTGGCTGCCTGTGGGCTGGGGCAATTGGTTGAGAGCCCTACACATCTTGCTGGGCACACGCTCGATGGCATTTTCTCGAATGACACCAGACTGGTGACGGGAACTTCGATTCCTCTATCCTAGTCGGACCATCGTGCAGTACCTCTCCATGTTATGTTATGTTATGTTATTTTATTTTATATAGCGCGCAAATGCCGCAGCCAAGTGGCGTCCCGGCGCTTTAGGAGATGATAAAACACAACACAACAGAAGTAACCAAAAACGCATGAGACTAAACTGTGGAAAATAGGAAGTTTTTTAGGGCCTTCCTAAAAAGGAGCAGATCAGGGATGGAACGAAGAGGGGCAGGCAGAGAGTTCCAGAGAGCTGCCGCCAGCACTGAAAAAGAACGTCCACCCATTCTAGCTCTTTTAAAGCGTGGCACGATGGCAAGATTTAACCCTGAGGATCGAAGGGCTCTGGAAGGGACATAGTGAAGGATTGTCTGCGAAAGGATAGGAGGGGAGGCTGACTTAAGAATTTTAAAAGTTAAGCAAAGAGCTTTAAACTTAATTCTTTGCCCTACAGGCAACCAGTGGAGATCTTGGACAGTTCGACGGGCAGAGACAAACTTCGGAAGGCCGACCAGCATCCTGGCCGCCGCATTTTGCACCCTCTGAGGGCGAACTAGTTCTGCCTGATTCACACCGAAAAACAGAGAGCTGGCATAGTCCAATCGGGTAAGAACCAGAGCTTGGACTATGATCTGTCTGGTGTCCGCATCAAAAAACTTGAAAATGGGTCGGAGACACTGCAGGGCACCAAAACATGTACCAGCTACACGTTTAGTGTGGGAAGTGAAAGAAAGTTTGTCGTCGAGCCACACCCCAAGATTTCTGGCTTCGGCAACAGGGGTGGGAACAGGGCCCAATTCAGATGGCCACCATTGATCTCCCCAGAGCCCACTTTCCCTACTAAAGATATTAACCTCGGTCTTAGAGGCATTAAGTTGGAGTCGATTATTCGCCATCCAGCCTGCCACAGCTTTGAGAGCTGACTGAAAGGTAGGGGCATCCATATTGGAATCACCATTAAGTGCCACCGCCAGCTGCGTGTCATCGGCGTATGACACCATGGTGAGACCAAAACTATGGGCTACCTCCGCCAGCGGCTGAACATACAAATTAAACATTACTTCCTCCGCCCCCAATCAAGTGAATAAAAATGTATGGGAAACCAGAAGAAAGTATAGAGAGGTCTCTAACATTGCCCTCACCCCATTTATGACGCCCGTCAGCTCCCTCTCCTTGTCAGACCCCAATGACGCTGCAATTGGTTTGTCCAACGCCTTATCTAACGCGATGGACACCCTAGCGGCGCCTATAAAACATTAATCAGCCAGGAAGAGTCCTTTGTCGCCTTGGTACTCGGACCGTCTAAGGCTTTTGCGGCAGAAGTGCAGACAAAAAGAAAGATCCTGGTATGCACGTCCCAATCCCCTGGGAAAACTCAACACAAATTGGCACTGAGGGAATACAAAAGGGCTATAGCCGATGAAAAAAAGAACTATTTTAGCGACATCACTGCCTCGCTAAAATCATCGAGAGAGCTCTTTAAAAATATCGACACTTTGTCGACACCGAAAGCTGCCAACTCTGTTGTTGAGACACAGGAGCTCTGTGATAGCATCGCAAACTTTTTTCACTCTAAAATTGCGGATATCTACAACTCCCTTAAAATCCTTAATTTGGAGCTGGACACTAATTGCGCATCCTTGCCTCCCTCCCCTTCTCCCGCCGAAGATGAGGTTTCCAAATTTCGTTCCAGTCCCGGTTTTACGAGCTTTCCTTCTTTGACCCTGGAAGAACTAAATCGCCTTCTAGATGCCACTAAGTCATGCTCGCCCCTGGACCCCTGTCCTCTAAAAATTTTGAAGGTTTGTAGAGAGGCTGTCCTTCCTCCTCTTCTAGAGGTCATGAATATGGCTATCACCGAGGGGATTTTCCCCGTATATTGGAAAATTGCGGTGGTCAAGCCTCTTCTGAAAAAGGCCTCTTTGGACCCTGAAGTCTTAAAAAACTTCCGGCGCATATCATTGCTTCCAGCCCCGGCCAAGATACTTGAGGCCTACCTTAATCGCCATCTGGCCTCCTACTTGGAGAGTGCGAACCTGTTGGATATCTCCTAACATGGGTTTAGTGCTGCCCACAGTACCGAGTCTGCCCTCACAGTTGTGGTCAATAACATCCAATCTGAGGTCGACAGGGGACAGACCACGCTGTTGGTGCCGCTCGATCTTACGGCAGTCTTCAATACCCTGTCCCCTTCAATCCTGGTTGACAGGCTGAAGGGGATAGGGGTGGGAGGCAGTGCCCTTAATCTTCTACCCTCCTTCCTCCATCAGAGACAACAGAAAGTAAAGTTGGGTAACTTTATGTCCCCCTCTCAGTCTGTGCAATGTGGGGTTCTGCAGGGCTCTGCCCTGAGCCCGCTTTTATTTAACATCTATGTAACCCCACTTGCCAAAGTGGTATGATCTTTTGGCTACCAGGTATTGTCATACGCCGACGATACCCAGATTATTGTCTCCACTACTCAGTCAACAAAAGATTCTGCCCTCGAGTTCCGAGCTTGCATGGAGGCAGTCTCGCAATGGATGGTATGGAACTATCTAAAACTAAATGGAGAAAGACAGAGGTCTTGATTTTTGAAGGAAGTCAAGATATGTGGTCTGGGGATTGGTGGCCCTCCTCCTTGGGGGATTGTCCCCACCCGACCCACTCGGCCAGGAATTTGGGTGTACTTTTAGATCCGGCCCTCTCTTTTGACCTCCAGGTCAAGAGAACAGTGTCCACCTGCTGTGCCATCATCCGGACGCTGAAAAAGATTGCCCCATATCTGTCGCCTGATGCCCGCAAACAGTCAACAGTTGCCCTAGTCTCCTCCAGGCTTGACTACTGCAATGCGCTCTATGGCGGCATTAATAAGAAGTCTCTCCATCGCCTCCAGATGGTCCAAAACGCCGCAGCCAGGATGGTCTTGAACCTTCCTAGGCTTGCATCTGCAACTCAGGCCAGGAAATATCTCCACTGGTTACCAATACAGGCCAGGATCTCTTTCAAGCTTATCTGCATGGCCCATAGGGCAGTTTTTGGATCAGGTTCTGAAGGTATTAGGTCCCTTGTTAGCCCCTACATTCCTAGTAGAACTCTCCGCTCGGCCTCTAGAAATCTGTTCTCTGTCCCCAGATTTAAAAGGGCGAAGTGGGGGGCGAGAGCCTTTTCCACCTTGGCCCCCAAACTTTGAAATTCTCTCCCCCCTGTACTATCCAGGCAACCCTCACTGGGGATTTTCCACAAATTTTTAAAGACCTGGCTCTTCTCCCAGGCCTACTGATTTTATGTTTTTCTGCCTTTCTGAGACTCTATGTTTGTCTGTTTCTGAGACTCTATGTCTGTCTGTCTCCTGCGCCTTGATGCCCTTTGGGCTAAGTCAGCGCATTACAAGACCTCTATTCACTCATTCATTCATATCAATATATATTTATTATGCCTCTTGAAAAACCTTTAAAGAATAATCTATTGAACGTCACATTTAATTTTGAAAACCTAAGGTGTGATATACTGAGTGTGCTGTCTAAGGACATTACAATACCAGCCTAAATGTTTAGCTAATCACTGTATCTTATCACAATCTTATATCAACTTGGTTTGCTGTGTAAATTCCTTTTGCTGGGTGCTACTGCCTTACTTACTGCACTCTCAATGAGCCCTCTTATGTAAGCTTAAATATCTTTGCACGATAAATCGAGCACTTTGGACAGGGAAGTCCCTTTCCATTTCAGCACATTTTAAAGGAATGCATACATCTAATTCTCCCGTTCAGGAACTTAGTATCAGATTCACTATGTATTTGCATTCCATCCGTCTATATTGCATTTCTCGTCACGTCCTCTTAAAGATTTGGGGACCGCATCAAACACAAAATATGATAGAGCACCAACATCATTATTTTGCAAATCATGAACATGTCTGACCACTAGATACAACCAGTTTCTGTTCTTAAGTATCCTTAAATGTTGAAGAATAGGGCAGTGGACTTGTAGAATTGTGCGGCCTACATTGGCCAGGCCACATTTACAAGTAAGCACATAAACTGCAAATTCTGTCTTGCAGTTATACATGCCTTTAATCTGAATAGATTTGGGACTGAAAGGTGTTTTATATTCACTGGTATTGGTTCCATATAGGCACGGCTTACACCGATGGAATTTCCTAAAACCATTCCCTTATTTTGACCAAGTCCTTGAAGTATCTATCTCAGAGCTGCTACGTACTAGAGCGTCTTTTATGGAAAATGCTCTCCTGAACGTTAGCTGTGGTGATTTTGCCATTAAGTCCCCCAACATGGCATCTCCTCTCCATGTTGTTGCATATTTTTCATAATGGCTCCTTCCTGCTCATTAAAAGTAGTCATCCGGATGGGTTTTTTTTTTTTTGTGTTCACCTCGTGAAACAGAATAGTTTCCCATTTTCCTAGCTTGTACTTTGTTAAGTGCTGGTTTCAAAGTGTGAGAGGAGTAACCTTGTTCCCTGAAACAGTGTATCATATCATCTTTTCCAGTGTGCCAATCTTCAATCTTCAATTAGGCTAGTGTTTCTTTCTAACCTAAGCAGCTCCCCAGAGGGAATGCTGGCCTTCAGATTGGATTGAAACTATTCACATGCAGTGTGGAATTCCCTGCGGTAGATTTTCTGAAAAGACGTGTGTGCAGCTTGCCCTGTTTCACAAATACTTGTAAGTCTAGGAACTCCACTTGCTCTTTACTGATTGTGCCACTAAAATGCAAATTTAGATAGTTCTGATTTATTTGATTTATGATATCCCTGGTGGACATTTCTGCCCCTGCCAAATGACGAGTTCGTAAATGAAAGGAAACCATGTAATTGCATGATTTTCCCACATCCTATTGTGTTCCGTAATGAGCGCCTGCTCTGCCCACCAGCCCATGTGTAAACACAAGTAGCTGGGGCGAAGCAGGTGCCCATCAACGTTCCTCACACTAGTTTGAGAATCTGGTTTTTGAACAAGAAAAAATTATTTGATAAACACCATTTGATCAAGGAATTAACATTTCAGTATGTTCGAACAGTTTTGAGTATCTAGTCTGCAAACAATGTCCCACTGCACTTATCTCAGCTGCATGCTTGATGCTGGTATAAAGAGTGGAAACACCTAATGTCATCAGACAATAGTCCCCACTCCAAGGTATTTTGTAAATGTGCTTCAAAAAGTCACCAGTGTCCTTAATGTAATAAGGGGCATTTTTTACTAAAGAATGTTAAAAAATAATATACATACATTGATGTTTTTTCCAATAAACCTTCTTTGGTGGAAATGATTGGCCAACCAGGTGGTGTTATTGTATCTTTGTGGATTTTCGGAAGCAGATACATGATTGTTATTTTAGGGCAATTGTTGCGCAAATACTTATATTCATCTGGACTGATTAATTCCAGCCCTCTCCGTTCCTGCAAATTGTTGTGATAATATTTTTTTACCTTCTGCTCAGTTCGCACATTTTTTAGAACCAAAAGTATTAGAGCACGTCACACAAGCACCATATTCATCACAGAGGGACACATTCTTTTTGTTAGGTGCAGAAGATTAAGTGATTTGCCCAGAATCACAGGATGTTGAGCGTCCCTGCCGAGACTCGAACCAAGACGACCATCCTAGCCCTTAGACCACATCCTCTCCCTTTTATTATAATATATTATTGCTCTTGATATAGCATTGGGGGTCATTAGGTGCTTGCATGCTTCAGCAGTGTATTTGGTAATGGGCCAGAGAACTATGTGACCACCTTTGTCAGCATTTTGTATTACTAGTTGTTTGTAGTAAGCAATGAATTGCCCATTTCTTTTATCTCCTTTTTTTGTTCATTTGTTGGTGTAGTATTTTCAATTTGCCCACCACACAATTGTGAAAAGAATCCATTGTATCTTTAGGTAGAGATGGCATAAACGTAGATGCTGGTTTAAAAGGTGTGTGTTCATCAATCTCCAATTCATCTTGGTCAAATATTTGTTCAATTTCCACCTGTTGGGACACGCCCAAGGTTTCATTTTTCAGTTCTTGTAAATCTCTCAGTAATCTAATGTCCGATACCTGCAAATTTGTCTCATCCTCAGCAGGAGCATGTGTTCTAATCTCTCTTTTTTCCTTTTACATAAAATAGTACTTGGCTAGTTTACATTTACTGACAGATATATATGTCTATTCTTGTTTATTTATAGTTCATCTGGTTTTTAGACATTACATGCAAAAGGTACACCCTAAAAGTACTTCGTACATCCAAGAACTAGGGGGGAAAATACAAAAATCACTGGAAGATGCTCCCGCCTGACCTTTAATATTACTATATATAATCTTTTTTTTAATAAAAAGAGAGACAATTTCACTTCATATTGTTACCAAAACGAGAAAGGATGATTATACAAAATTAAAAAAAGTTGATGAGAGCACATAATATTCATCAATTCTGATACATAATTATTCTTCATTAAAATGCATCGCATATTTTTGTCTATTGTGCTGAAACAAATCCACAAGCTATACAATTGCAGAAATACAGACAGCAGTAGAAACCTCTAATTCATATGGTGCACCCCCTATAAAATCAACCACACAGCAATCATTCTACCCTTATATACAACAACGCTCTCACACATTTGCATCTCACACTTACAACTCCCCAACCATACAAACATACATTATTGATAATAGTGGAGAGAAAACTTCAAAGGCAATCCCCACTAGTGTTGTCCATTAGAAGTTCCGGACAGTCAGGCCAACGCACGTTTTGGGAGGAGTAACAATTATCTTCCACCTTCTTCAGGTCAACCCATTCCACTCATTTTAGGTGAGGGGGCGGGGTATCTGTATGCATAGGACACTGGACCACAACAGGCCCTTTGCTTGTTACTGTAAGTAGACAACAAGTATGCCCAGAAGAGACTGAATCTAATATGTCAGGCCTGAAATACGAGTTCACTTTTTGACAATCTTGTGCCAATTGATCCAAGAGATATAATCAATGTCCAGAAATAGCTCTGAACTATAGGCGCCGCACATGTCACACGACCACAAACAGCGCAGGTGGAATAGAGGCATGGTACACTGAGCAGCCTATGGTAGCATTCAAGGGCGCAGCCTGGATAAACCAAATTCCTGATAGGATAGTGCTGATCATACAATTGTTTCTTACTAGTTAGCATTCCTAACATGTTGATCTTACATACAGTCATGTGACTAAGACATAGAGAAAAAACTTTTCTCAAAAGCCTATTACATTTAAGCAATACTTAAACTTGTGTTATGCACCTTATGCACATAATTAACTTTCATCATATGTATTTCTGAGCCATGACTAGCTGCAAAGTCAATTGCATTGTATATTCACCCTGTGCAATTTGAAATGACTAAAATACCTTGGCCCACAAAGTCATTTAAAAACTCATATATGAGTATACGGTCCATATATATGATCAAGCCTTGGCTGAGGTGAAACGCGTCATGGCGACTGGTGGGCTGTTATTCATCACGAATAAAAAGCACTGAGAATGAGAGCACGGAGTCTGTGGCTTTACTCAAATTTCCGTTTTGCTGCGTGGCGTGGCGTGAGCTGTGCTGTGCTGTGCTGTTTCGGACTGAACGTAATATATATATATATATATATATATATATATATATATATATATATATATATATATTACCTACTGGCGGTCGCCAGTAGGTATATATAGTTAGGATTTTTTCTCTATGGAACTTTTGAAAATTCTATGTCTAATAACTTTGGCGTTTGTGGACGGAATTGGCTGAAATTTTCAGGAAAATTGCACATTTTGTTTCTGAGCAGCCCCTGAAAATTCGGGGGGGGTTCTTCAAGGGGGGGCCGAGAAAAAAGGGGGGTCCCAAAACGCGTTTTTAACATTGAGTTTTCCATAGGGCGTTTGGCCTCACTTTTAGCTCGAACGGCTGAATGGATTTGCACGAAACTTGGCAAAATTGTAGGGACTGTTAGCCCGATGTGCCTTTGCTGGGTCTCAATATATGTGCTCCAGTGGATTTTGAGAAATTAATGTTTTAAAAAACAGATATATCTGTGACAGCGTCCCGGATAGCGCACCGGTTCGTAAACTTTTCGCGTAACGGAACTTTGCGTAGCGAAGCTGATTGGCTCTCCGGTGTCTGTCAACATTCTAAACAGTCCGGAGCGGCCGCCATCTTGTCTCTCTGTAGGATCGATAGACAAGAGGAGGAGAAAAACGAAGGGGGAATTTAATGAAAGGGGGCAAGGTAGACCCTTCTTGACCCCCTAGGAATGATGTTGGGGTTATTAAAGGGTCCCGTGGGGCAAATAAAAAAATATTGATTTTTTGCGGTAGAAGCGCTTTCCGGTTCGCGAACCGGGTATAAGCATGGGCGAATTTTGCGAATCTCGCTTTCGCGAATTTTGCGGATTTGCGAACTCGCAATCCGCAAAATCCGCGAATTTTTTTTGTGTTCGCCCGTGTTTCTGCCAGTTCGCGAGGGTTTTTACAATTTCGCAATTTGCGAACTTACCTGTCGGGTCGCAAGTTTTGCGAACTTGTTGTTTCTACGTGTCCAGCCTGTTTGGGACACTCTTCTTCATCACTGCCACTCTCTGTCACCACTGCCACTCTCTGAAAATTCATGCCACCCTCTGGCCCACCCATGCCACCCTCTGTTTCATCACCACACCCTCTGGTTGTCCAGTGTACATTATTTTCGGCAAAGCAAAGCACACCTTCCCTGCCTCAAGTGACCTGAATTAATTTGGGGCTGATTAATGTGTCACAGAATATTTTTTTAGCTGGCACCTGCTTCCTTAGTGCGCCCTGATTAGTGATCTTTTGCACTTGCTAAGTGCTTTCATTGTTGCAAAATTAGTTACAACACCTGCCCTGCCCCAACTGACAATAATGAATTAGGGGCTGATTAATGGATTTTAACTTCCAGCCTGGCTCCTGCTTGTCTCCCTTAGCTGTAATTCAGGACCTTTGTGGCATATGTGTAACTATTCTGAGGTTCAGAGCAGGGTCACATAATAGTTGCAACTGGCAACTGAACTCTGGAGGGGCCCCTCAGGAAGCACTACAGGAAATGGCTACTAATGATGAGCCTGAACTTTTGAACCTGGTAAGTAGTTTCAGTTTTGCTAAGATCGTATTTCTGCAATTTAGCACTTATTCGCGGGGCGCGAAGTTGTATTGGGAAGCCGCGAACTCGCGCGAACAGTGCGAGCAGTGCGAGCAAAATCCGCTGCTCGCGGATTTGCTGATTTTGCAGGAGATTCGCGAATCTCGCGGATTGCGAATTTCCCGAAAATCCGCAAAATCCGCGTGCGAAACGGATTTTCCGCCCATGCTTAACCGGGTAGTGAACCGGGACGCGAAACGGGAATTCGCCATTTTGTGTTTCGATTTAATTAAATTACAAGATGGAGGAAAAACAATGTGAGAAATGGGTATAAGGCTCATATATGTTGATACTTGTCTTCCAGCGGCTGCGCGTGAGCATTTTTTTTTTTTTTGCTGCGTGACGTCTGTTAACATTCGATTCGAAGGAAATCAGGAAGTGTTGACCGCCATTTTGACACTGCAAGTAAATATATTGTTAAAAATAATTGTTATAAATTAATTCGTATTGATAAACATTGTCTGCGCCATCTTGCTTTTTTTCCAATGCCACACTTTTGTCGTGCACGGCAGCCATTTTAGATGCCTTGACCAGACCCACTCTCTGCACGCCGCTGATCGTGACGTCTGTTAACGTTCGATTCGAAGGAAATCAGGAAGTGTTGACCGCCATTTTGACACTGCGAGTAAATATATTGTTAAAAATGATTGTTATAAATTAATTCGTATTGATAAACATTGTCTGCGCCATCTTGCTTTTTTTCCAATGCCACACTTTTGTCGTGCACGGCAGCCATTTTAGATGCCTTGACCAGACCTACTCTCTGCACGCCGCCGATCCTCAGCATGGCTCCCCACCCTCGCAAGCATCTCCCCCACGCACTGGTCACCCCCGCTCTCTGTCTTATGCATGGGCCATAAACCTCCCCCCTTCTGCGCTGCTCTTCCCTGAGAATCACACCCTGTGCCCGCCCAACACCACCCTTTCACCCTATTCACTACCGCACCCTCTGACATTCCTCTTTCTTTGTGTCTGATTGTCCAGGCCGGTCCCAGGCTATCACGTAGCCCTGCGGATGTAGTTTATGGCCTCAACTGTAAAGAATCACCCCTCTTCAAAGGAGTTACAGTAGATCAAGGCCCCCACCCGATGAGATCCGTCACACCACACGCGTTCCTACTATCTGATAACCATCCTGTATTGGGATTGGGGAGGGGATTCTCACTGTGAGGGTGTGTGGGACCGAGCCTGAAGCGGAAGATTCCAGGGATGCCTCTTTGTACATCAAAGTTTTTACAATTATGTGTCACATTAAAAATATATAGCACTCCAACAAAGTAGTAGGATTATAAAACTTTAATAACTTATAAATATATACAACGCAACAAAAACAGTAAACACAATAAAAAAAAATTAAAAACAGAAGCAACAATGGTCAGTAGCTGTCTTTTGTGCGAATAGTCCCAAGGCAGCACAACGTGCTGAGTTCTGGACGGCACCCAGGTGTCACCTGGGTGCTGCACTGGTTTTGGTATCCTACAATGCTGCTCCAAAAAACGGCGTGGGGCGCCCTGGGGGGGGGGGGTAGGGGGGGAGGCCTCGTCAGTAGCGGTCTGTTGTGCGAATAGTCCCAAGGCAGCAGAACGCGCTGAGATCTGGATGGCACCCAGGTGATGTCCAGTAAGTTGCCGCACTGGTTTTGGTATCCTACAATGCTGCTCCGAAAAACGGCGTGGGGCGCCCCGGGGGGGGAGGCGGCGTGAACGGGCCTCCCCAGGTGGAGGCTTGTCTGCTGTAGTGGGGCGCCCCTTTACCGTTTCAGTTGCCATTCCGCCCGCTTTTGCTACACTGTGCCTCATCCGCCATTCAGCTGTTTATCGCCCGCTCTTGCGGCTACAGCGTCTCGCTCACCATGTAGTTGAGTTGCGCCCACTCTTGCGGTGCAGTGATAGGCGGCTGCCACAGGACTCTTAAAATTGCGGCCGGCTCTTCCGATTTGGGCCTGGTCCACTAAAATGGCCCTGGGACACCTTGGAACTTGGACGCTTGTCTGCTAGGGCTTGGGCTCCATTCTCGAAAGCGTCCCCTCAGCCTTGAAGATTCTACGAAAGTCTTGGGGGCCCCCGACTCCGGCAGGCTTCCGGTGGGGAGCGGCAGCCATGATTGCTTGCGGAATGGCCACGACGGAGCTACGAGATGGTGGTGCTCTCATGCTGACGCCAGCTTCAGTCTGAAACATCCAGAAACACTGTAGACTATCAATTCGATGAGTTCCGGTGGAGCCCCAACGTGACCCGGTAGGGAAGAACTTGCCCTCCCCTTTTTTGAGTGATGGTTCTTGTTGCCTGTCCCCTCTGTTGTCATCTAACGGAACCTTTTTTGATTGCCGAGTGAGAAAAAAAAGGTGGGTCTTTCATTGTTTGGGAAAAAAAAATCTTTTAATCGAATGAAAAGTGGTATTTTTAGGTCATACGATCAAGCCTTCCATCATTAGGAAACCAAAAGTAAAATGAACCAATGAAAAGTTTTATAAACAAGTCACATGACCTGTTATGCGGCTTTGGGCTATAAAAAGCGTACAAAATCCGTTGGCTCATGAGGCGGCGTCAGTAGCGGACCGATGTGCGAATAGGCCGAAGGCAGCACAACGCGCCGAGATCCGGATGGCACCGAGTTGGTGTCCAGCAAGTTGCACTGGTGTGGCCATCCTACAATGCTGCGCCGAAAGACGGAGTGTCCAGCTGAGTTTCTCCCGCTCTTGCGGTACAGTGACTCGAACGCGCCGAGATCCGGATGGCACCGAGGTGGTGTCCAGCAAGTTGCCGCACTGGTGTGGCCATCCTACAATGCTGCGCCGAAAGACGGCGTGTCCAGCTGAGTTGCGGTCACTCTTGCTGCTACAGTACGCCGAAGGCAGCACAACGTGCCGAGATCCGGATGGCACTGAGGTGGTGTCCAGCAAGTTGCCGCACTGGTGTGGCCATCCTACAAAGCTGCGCCGAAAGACGGCGTGTCCAGCTGAGTTTCTCCCGCTCTTGCGGTACAGTGACTCGAACGCGCCGAGATCCGGATGGCACCGAGGTGTTGTCCAGCAAGTTTCACTGGTGTGGCCATCCTACAATGCTGCGCCGAAAGACGGCGTGGGGTGCCCGGGGGGAGGGAGGTAGCGCAAACGGGCCTCTCCCTCCTCCCCAGGTGGAGGCACCTCATCTGCAGTGGGGTGCCTCTTAGCGTTTCACCCGCCATCCAGCTGAGTTGCGCCCGCTCTTGCGGCACAGTGCCTCACCCCCCATCCAGCTGAGTTCCGCCCGCTCTTGCGGTACAGTGACTCACCCGCCATCCAGCTGAATTGCGGCTATTCTTGTGGTGCAGCGATAGCCGGCTGCAACAAGACTCTCAAAATGGCGGCCAGCTCTTTGGATTTGGGCCTGGTCCACTAAAATGGCTCTGGGACACCTTGGAACTCGGACGCTTGCCTGCTAGGGCATGGGCCCCATTCACGAAAGCGTCCCCTCTTTTGACTGATTGTTCTTGTTGCCTATTTCTTCTGTTGTCATTTAACGGAACATTTTTGGACTGCCGAAAAGGGTTCTGGTCCGACCGCTGGTTGGTAGAGACATTTTGACTATATCCTGGACCTGCCCGGCCTCGCCCAAAATGGCGCCGGTATAAATGGGACTCGTAACTCCTTGTTGTGTACTGGTTGCCCAACCTTGATATCACGAGATACATATGCAGTTTTGAAGCACATGGCGGGCGGGGACGAGAATTGATTGAACATTTTGACATCCCTATTGATATTAAGTTCTGATGTGTTATTGATTACTGTACTATTGAAAGTTCGAATTAACGTCACCCATGGTACTTGCCCGCAAATGTATATCTAGATAATTTTATTGTAATTGGCCCTGTCGTACTTTAATTATAAAATGTACGTCCACCGATTCCGCAAATGTTAGACACCTTAGTTCTTGCAATCTAATGGGTTGCCCGTTACGTTCTTCTACAGTGTAAATGTGCCCTCATCATATACGATTCCAGTTTGCTCCGTGGCCGGCCCACGTGGTTATAGGCCCGTATTTGTATACTGACATTTTCACAATAAAGGTTTTTTTAAAAAAACATGGTAGTAGTACCTACATTGGTAAAGTTTTGAATAATAGCCACTGTTTTCAAATCAGTAAAAGGCAAGTGAAATAAAGCAGTCCAATTACATGACTGTTAAAAGGTATAATACGCAGGAACGCAGTAAAGAAAAATGGTCAAGGGCTGTTGTGTTTTCTACTCCTGCAACATAAAGTGATCGATAAGAATCTGATATTCATGCCTATCAGCGACTAAGACAGCAGGCCGAGCCTCTTTTGCTCAACGGTTCCCTCATGGGACGAAGAAACGCCCTTTTTCTCGAAAAAGGAATATTTTACTTGCAGGACAGTTGTAAATTTCCCGGAAAAATACATTAGCCTGGAACATTGTTAGTGATAAACTGTAAATGCATCTGGGTCCTTTGCTTTACAAGTCAGAATGAGAAAAAAAAAAGGTGGGGCTTTCATCATTTGGGAAAAAAAAAATGTTCGAAAGCAATGAAAAGCGTTATTTTTAGGTCATATGACCAAGCCTTTCATCATTAGAATAACAAAAGTAAAATGAACCAATGAAAAGTTTTATTAACAAGTCACATGACCTGTTATGCTTACGTTACGCGCTGCGCGCCGCGCTCTGGATCGTTTCCGGGAAGCTGCGCCTTGCGCATCGGAGCACTTCCGGGTGCGCTAACGCGGCGCGTCATATGACGCATTACGCGACAACACAGGTCCAGAATATAGTCAAAATGTGTCCACCAACCAGCGGTCGGAATACAACTCCTTTCAGCAGTCCAAAAAGTTCTGTTAAATGACAAGAGAAGGGACAGGCAATAAGAACAATCAGTCAAAGAGGGGAGGGCAAGTTCTTCTCTACCGGGTCACGTTGGGGCTCCACCGGAACTGATCGAATTGGTAGTCTACAGTGTTTCTGGATGTTTCAGATTGAAGCTGGCGTCAGCATGAGAGCACCCAATTCTAATACAGTAAATGCTTGGATAACAATCAATCAAATGTAGAGGGAAGCAGGCACGACGGGTTACAACGGGGGCAAAGGCTTACGTTACCTACCCTTCAGTATCTGCAAAGAGAGAATACTCCTAAAAGAAAAGAGGAGGGGAGGGGGGGGCAGCGTTCAAAGCACATCAGCGTGCATAAATACGAAAATGTTTTTACCTACCACGTACTTGACATTTTACAGCTTTTGATATTTGCTATTAAAAAACCATTGAAATTCACTGAAAAAACCATAGGTTACAGACCATATATAGTTAGGGATTCGCATTTACAAAACCTTAATTTACTCGCACAAAACCATAGAAATTCGCATATATAGTTAGTTGCAATAACTATATATCGCGCACCCGCAATCCACTGCTGATTATGTCACATATTACATCATTCATGACATGGTCAGTGACATCACTGATGACATCACTGATGACATCTCAAATGACATCACTGATGGCATCACTGATGACAACATCCAGTGACTGTATGTTTCTGTAAAGTTAAAATATGTCTTACGTATTGAAGAATGAGTGGATGTATAAGTGTCTGGATGAAGGATTTAGTAGGTGCATGACTGACTGTATGAGTGAGTGATTAAATGTGTCTCACTGAGTGCATGGGTTAGTGACTAAACTGTCTTAATTTGTGCATCATTAGGTCTGTTGTTCTGTAAACTGCTGCATGTGTTGATCAGTAGCTATATGAGTAACTATATGGGTTATTGATTGGTTGCCCAAGTATTTGTATGGGAGACTGAGTGTGTGTGTGGGTGGCTGGGAGGTGTATGACTCTGTGCATAGATGTGTGAGCAGTTGATTCACTAGATGTATGGGTTCAAAACTGCATGTGGAAACAGCTGTATGGGTGGTTGACTGTGTGCATGTGTGTATTGGTGAGTGAATGGATATCTCAGTGCTACATGTCAAAGTAAGTACATATGTAAAACACAGTACATGTGAGAGTTGACATATATAAATAACTGTGCATAAGAGCCAGTGAATTTGTGAGTGGCTGTATGGATCATTGTGAACTTGTATCAGGGATTGTATAAGAGAGTAAATATGTGTTAGTATATGTTTGAATAAGTAAGGTGTGTATAACTATATAGTTGAGGAAATGGAAGTGTGATTGATTCTTTTCATGACTGACTAGATGTATGAGTAACTCCATGGATGAGTGACAATCTGTGAGTGTCTGTTTACACTGATTGTATCTAAGGTTATATTAGAGTCTGAAGAGGTTCATCGTATTATCACATGAATGATATTATCAGTGTTGTGATCAGTAATGTCAAATAAGATGTCATCAGTGATGTCATCAGTGATGTCATTTGAGATGTCATCAGTGATGTCATTTGAGATGTCATCAGTGATGTCATTTTAGATGTCATCAGTGATGTCACTGACCATGTCATGAATGATGTAATATGTGACATCATCAGCAGTGGATTGCGGGTGCACGATATATAGTTATTGCAACTAACTATATATGCGAATTTCTATGGTTTTGTGCGAGTAAATTAAGGTTTTGTGAATGCGAATCCCTAACTATATATGGTCTATAACCTATGGTTTTTTCAGTGAATATATATATATATATATATAAACTCCAACTCGCCTTCAAAGTGCCTCGTGCACAGAGCGGGTACGCAGACAGCAAATAAGAACGCCAGAGCCGGACTTCAAATCGTGACGCTTTTATTTAGTGCAAATTCGGTGCATGTCGTCAGACGCGTTTCGGGCACGTCTGTGCCCTTGCTCACTGATACTGGACTGTTACACAACACTGCATTTTAAAAGGATGGGTCCTCTACTGTTTTTTGGCACTAACTCGTAATTAGAACATGGCAATAGACATAGGACTATGGGACTATGGAGTGAACGTCATAGATAAAACTTGGGAACTACGGACGCCATTTTAAAATGCATATGGAATAACATTTTAACATCAGACAACTCGATACAAAGTAAACAAATATTCACATTAAAGCTTTGTTTGTGTCCTCTATGCGTTGCTGGAACTTCTTTAAAGTGCAAAAGTGCTATTGGTTAATAGCGAGAGTATTTTTTTAAATTAAAAAACAATCATCAAAACATTAGATCTCCTTCCTCGGTTTGTGCAATGTTGATTCGTGTTTAAGTATAAGCTCAAATGCATTGTTGCTATGCTGTATTGCCCCCCGCTATTCATTGTATAAATACATATATCAATACGAGGTAATACTCTTTGGGCAAAATCACATTTCTTTTGCGAAATTATTAGGTATTGGCATTTTTTTAAATATAAAACTCTTAAATAACTAGCAGCATCATAATGAAAAACACTTGTTGACAAAAAAATCATCTGCCCACAAGGAAATGGAGATGCATCAATGTAGAGCAATAACAGTGCAGATACATAATGTTCTCAACAATTTGCCTCAGTTCCATACAAAGTGACCCAAGGTGCCTTATTTCTTGCTGTATCAATCTTAAGGTAAGTTCTAATAACCAACTTCATATCAAATTGACATTCTTAACAAATAAATTGGGCATGTCTATATGTTATGCCATAAGGTTACGAAATGCATGGAGACCCGAAAATTATAACTGCAGTGTTGGAACTAGTGAAAATAGCGTAAGGAAGATAAAGTGCTTGTGCTAAAAGTGCATAATCATGTTATATCCTACTAATTTAAAATATATATTTCATTCTGAATTACACATTTGCCTAAGTAAGGTTCAGGAATATTCAATCTAATGGATGATTAGAGATACCTTTGCATTGCTGAGAACCCTCGACTAGACTCACCTAAAACACACATCTGTCTGATTGCTCTTGGGATAAATCCATTGTATCGTGAGAAATCTATAAGAAATTTCGTAAGTCTTCCCCCATATTAAGACCTCCCGGGGTCTTGCTGTTTAGTCGGATAATATATCTAGACTCAAGTTGTCTTAAAATATTCTCATAATCACCCCCTTTCTTGTTTGGCACGACTGCATCTATAACAAAATATTTTAAATGCGATACGTTTTTATCGCGAGTAGTCCCTCCAACCCTCAAGTAATGTTTGGTACTCTATGGTGCATTTCACGTAGTCTCTCCTACTGATGATTTCATAACAGTCCTTATATTGTAATTGTCTCAGGGCCTCTTGCTTGTACTTAGCCTTGCTAAAGATTACAATGTTTCCCCCCTTGTCTGAGGGTTTTATCTCGATCGTAGTCTCTTTTTTCAGAGATTGTATTGCTTCCCATTCCATTCTTGAGATATTTGAATTCTTTTTTGTCAGTTCTTCTGTTGTCATGGTCATTTTTGCAAGATCTTGGAGGATAGCATTGTTGAAGACATCTATTTCGTCATATGTGACGTGTGGGAGCATTCTTAAGACCTCAATTGAGTTAGGGACTTCCTCTGGTCCTGCCAGATTATGGACCGTTATGAGGAGTGACATGTCATTGTCCATGAGAGCTGTTCCGTTTTTTTCTATTTCTTCCGGAACACTTGTTGTTCCTGATAGGGATTTAAGTGCAAAGATCTTTTCCAATTTCAGTTTCCGGACAAACTTAAAAAGATCTATCCTAGTTTGTACCGGATCAAACTTGGCAGTGGGGCAAAAGGTCATTCCTCTTTTTAACACGGTTTCTTCGTGTGTCGTAAGTTGTCTTTCGGATAAATTCACTATAGTTTTTTCCGGTTCTTCCATCTTCCTCTTCTTCCTCTGCTGCGAGTCATCATTGCGGTAGAAGCTTGCCCGCCCCCTCCTGCCCCGCCTTGTTTTCCTCCTCTTTTTTGCGGTGGTTTCTGTGGCTGTTGGGGTGGGGGCCGATGCTGTGTCTCTTTCATCACTTGATACTCGTCCAAAAAAGGGACCGCAGATGTATTCTCGACATCCCTTTGCTTGTCTTTGCTGCTTTTGGTTGACTCATCTTCTGAGATTGATGCATCCGATTCCGAAGTTACTGTCTCCCCGGTAGTGCGAGTACCTTGGGCTAGTCTTTTTCGTGTAGCATCAAATTTTTTTGCGAAGGTAAGTATCCGGCCTGTTAGCTAGTCCTGTTCATCCCTTTGGAACTTTGTTTGTTTTCTTTTCTTTATCCCGCTCTAATAGTCCTTCAGTCTTTTTTGTAAATGGCCACGCATATCCTCAATAGATTTGATATGCTTTTCTTTACTGATTGCATCCTCCAATTTCTGTATCTCAATGATGGCTTTATCCCTGTCACTCCAGGCGTATTTTATTAGCATAAGTAACATTCCTTTGCTCGAGTATGTTGTATATGCCGCCCAGTCTTTTAGGAGTTGGGGATCTGGGTTCTTGTAGGAGGGCACTGTGAATATGCGCAGGCCTCTAGGGACCCTCCCACATTCCACATAGCGCTGTAATGAGGTGGCCTCCCACCACTTACGAACTTCTCGCTCCTGTGCCTTCTCTAGCTGTTGGAACAAGATTTGTAGATTGCTTGCTAATGTCTTTGGAATCCCTGCGCTCTCCGTTCTCACTGTTATAGTTGATATGCTTTTAAAGACATCATCAGCCTCCCTCTCCCTCTCTGCTGTCACTGACATGTTGGTCGAGCACAAAGAAAAGCACACTCGCTTGGCGCGGTTGTTCTGGTCTGCGGGGGACAGTTACAGCTTGCGGGGGTCTGCCACGGACAACTTCAATATCGGGACAGAGGCTTGTTTATAATATACGTTTTATTCGGGGTACTCATACGAACAACGCTTACCCTTGCTGGTGTCCTGTGGCCGCCGGCCGGCGTGTCACGGTCTCACAGCTCTGGTTCTGTGCAAGTTGGTACCCTCCATATTGTTTATCGGTTACCACGATCTGGATTCCGTTTCCAATGTACTTCTAAGCCTCTGGGCGAACGGCCATATTAGCTTTCCAAACTGTACCATCACCGCCGTCGCTCCTCTAAGTCCTGGGTGCTCCGTCTTGCGGTGGTGAGCCGCGATCAATTGTTGCAACATTTTTGTTTTGAAGCGAAAGTAGATGGCACTCCAAGTCGTTTTTCCAAAATTGATTTATTGGCAGACCCCCTGCCCGCTCGACAGACGCGTTTTACCTATGCGGCTTCTTCAGTGTCAACCAGTGCATCGTAAGAGACACCATTTTATCTCCGCCCTTCTCCCAACATAGAAAGAGGACTAGTCATGTTATTACATTTTGGCGGCCATCTTACAGTGTAGTTCATAATCAAAACAATGTATCAAAACAGATAAATGGTGTCAATAAAGTGCTCGTGCCATTAAAAACAATGTGGTTTTATCCACTATACATCATTCGTAAATTTTAATTTTTCTTGTTTTCATTACAACGCATACCACATAGAAAAAAAATGTAAGGAAAAACAAATAAAGTTATTTAAAACACCAGATCACACAGTCTGTTTAATTGTTTTCTTGTTTCCTCATCCTATGTATAATGTAAAGGACACCCTAAATTTTTGTTATAGAATGTATTCGGTAGTTAACAAACTGATGAATATTATGCTAACTATTTATTTGACTCACTTTTTGTGTCCATTATACTTCATTATTTATGTGTATGTTAGCATTACTATCGAGCCCTGAATGGGCCTGCTCGACTCTAAAAAAATATGTATATATATATATCCATATTTTATAACAGTCAATGATATCCCATAGAAGGAGGAGAATTATTTTCTAAATTTGTTTCCACCTTGGTAACCACGGAAGTTCATTCAAATAATATTTCCGCATGGCAAAGCTTTCAGAGTTTTGAAAAACTGGGACAACTCCTCCATACTATACATGAATTATCACCAATACCATCAGAACACTGAATAATTTTTCTTTGTATTTGGTATCTTAACATTCCTTATATTTTGCTATGTGCAGAATGACTTCCAGATTCAGTATCTCATGTTTGACTTATATCCCATTGCTTGTTGTCACTTGACTTACTGCTGAACAAATATTTTAAACAGCCTTGCATCGTTAGATTTGAGGATTTGATTGTGTTACTTATACAGCACATCACAACCTCAGAAAGTAGTACTCAAACAGTCCAAAGCCTGAAATAAGAGAAGAATGATAAGTAGTGAATATGGTTTAACAAATTGGTAGGTCTTAGTTTTAGGTGCAGGGCAGGTTGGCTCCAAAGTCTGGCCCCAAGGAACCTGAAGGATCTGCCTTATTATTATGATCTAGTTATCCTAGGAGGGCAGTTTCATTGAGTGCAATTAAAAATTCATAATGTTCTCTCGCTAAAGGGAGATAGTTGTTTTAAGCTCTATAGTTATCTTTGACTAAAACGGTGCATCATAAATATAACCATATGTGGGTTCCCTCTGTGGTCTAGTGAGGCTAAGCCACTACCAGCTTGTGAAGCCGCTAGCCATATTTAGCTCAATCAAACAACAAATCGTTTAGTGCTGTCTAAATCTAAGGCCGCCAAAGACCCCTCTTGGTCCACCGTCTTGCAGCCGCCAACCACTTGCCTCACAGTTCAATAATGAGGGTCTGCCATAGGATTTATGTTCCTGGTATAAACAGGATTAATTTTTAATTTGTAATTTAAACACAACTACAGTTACAACAATAAAGAATTCAACTTTGGAGAGCGTTATATACTGTAATTTCCTGTGGCTTAATTATAGGCCCAAGCCAATTTTGTGTGCACGAAATGAGAAAGGGGGCAATTAGCTCTTAGTGATGTCCAACAGCATGCTGGCAATAATATTTTAGCACCAGCCCTGCTAATCTGACCCAACAGAAACAGATACAAACGGCTATTTTCTCTACTTGTTTCAGACTCCTCTCGCTGAACCTTGAAGGGGCCATCCAGCGCCCAAAAAAACATTTATCGTTACCTAAATGCTGCATCTCTACCAGTTGCCAACCATGAAAACTCCAGAATGTTCTTTTTTTCATGATGTCTGCTTGGGATTTGAGAAAACAATTCCAATATCACTCTCCGGGTGCCCCCATTGAAACCCAGGCAGACAACAGGAGTTATCAGAACCCCTCTCTACATTTTCATTGGTGCAACCCGCTAGGGTATCCAATGTGGAGGGCAGGAGTGGCCTTTCATTCCACTGGGCATTTACCCGCTGGGTTGGAGCCATTGGAGGATGGATTTGCCAGACAGGTCACAGGGACGCTTCAAGTGAGAAAGAGAAAGAGACATACAGCGTGATTCATGAAGCTAAATTGAGCTCGCAATAGCTGCGAAAATGCTATTGCGGGTGCAATTCCCATAATCGGAATTCACCATGAAAAAAGCGAATTCGCAAACACAGAATTGCGAAATCGCTAAAATATTCGCAGAATCCCGGCAGTAGCCCATTTGCGAATCGGAAATAGCAAGAAATCACGGATTCTGCGAAAATAATAGCGAATTCGCAAATTCCTCGCAATCGGGATTCATGAAAAATCGCAATCAGCGAAAAACCCCAAAATCGCATTTTGCGAGGCGCAATTTAAGGACAACCCAAAGCAGGTGGTAACCATGAAACCCATAGTAAAAAAAAATTTGAAAAACCGTTGGCCTATCAGCAACTGGTGCTGGCCTGACCAAACACACTTAAGGAGAAGCAGCATCAGCATAAGGAGCGTCACAATGCCAGGAATGTACATGGTGGTCAGGCGGCAAAGGCTACAGCGAGCAGCACGGAGGAGACTGGGCCAAACCAGAGAGCAAATTTACGCAAAGTACCGCCTGAATGGGGCAATGATCATCAAGCTAATTCAGGACCTTGACCCCCTGATGCAGCACCCAACAAGGCGGACCAATGCCGTGCCAACACATGTCCAGGTATTGTGTAGCCTGCACCTCCTGGCCTCCGGGAGCTTCCAGGGGATAGTTGCGGCTGCTGGGGGGATATCCCAGCCCACCATGTCCCGCTGCCTAGGGAGTTTCCTTGATGCAATGCTGACCCAGCTACACCACCACATCAAATTTCCAACAAGCCAACAGGAATTGGATGAGACCAAGCTTCAATTCTACAATGTTGCGCATTTCCCACACGTGATAGGATGCATTGACTGTACCCACATCCACATCTGCCCGCCAGCTACAACGGAGTACATGTACCGCAATCGCAAGTCCTACCACTCCCTCAACATCCAGATGGTCTGCAATGCAAAGACATACATCACAGACATAGTGGCACAGTACCCGGGGAGTACACATGACTCATTCATATTACGGCACAGCGGCCTCCACACACGACTGGCCAGGGGAGACTTCGGGGAAGGACATCTACTTGGTAAGTACACTTTGCCCACAATGTCCCACTGCGATGAAGTAGCTGCACTGCACAGGCACTCACCCTCTGCTCCTCTCATTCAGGTGACAGTGGCTACGCCCTGCGTGAATACCTCCTCATCCCATACCTCAACCCTGCTACACCACAGCGACGGCGTTACAACGTAGCACACATACGCACAAGGAATTGCATTGAGAGAACTTTTGGGCTACTGAAGAGCAGATTCCGCATACTTCACAAGACAGGTGGGGCCATGTACTACAGTCCTGAAGTTTGCTGCCGCATTGTGGCTGTGTGTGCTATACTACACAACATTGCTACCAAGCGCCGGATACCTGTCGACATCTCTGGCAGTGAATCGGAAGGGGACGACAGGCCACCTGCACATGCGCGCCATGCACGCGGGGAGAACCCAGCTGAAGGCCACAGACGACGCAACCACATCACAATGAACAGTTTCTAGTGCACCCTCTCCCCTCACCCAACAAATCACAATTGCATGCAAAATTAAATAATGGCACAACGCCAATGTGGGATGCTAAATTAAATATTATTGTTTGAATCACAAAAACGTTCCAGTTGCCATCCTTCAAATGCAAACAGTATTTCAGCATACTGCTGCGTCCAATACACAGGGCAGGCTTATGTTCAGCCTGTGCCTGTACAAGTACTATTCAGTCAGGTGCGCACCGGCGTGAAGCACCTGCACGCCTCTCTGGCTCCACCTCAGCCTCCGCACGTGTCCCTGCTGTGGGCCTGGTGCTGCGTCTCAGCGCCCCTATGTGTGAGGCAGAGTGACTGCTCAACTTGATGTCCCCTCACTGGCATCATCGCCCCCGACAGTGGCAGGTAGGAGCAGGGTGAAGTGCGGTCAAGGCAGTGGTCAGGTGCTCAAGTATCCTGGCCACATCCTCGCAGCACTGAATGAGCTGCTGCTGCTGCGCCAGGGACCGGCGCGATAGCTGCGAGGTGGCATTGCCAACAACATAGTTTGACCTGGTGTAAGCCGTCAGCCGGGTCAGTAGCTGACAGTGGCGGCGGCGGGCTCTGTTGCGCTGAGAAATCATTGCAGCTGTGTTGGCCTCCATGACTGCAGTCATGCGGGCCATCCCCTCCCCCACACCTGCCATGGCTGCCGTCATGCGGTCCATCCGGTCCCCCACACCTGCCACATTGCGGCCAATGTTGTAAAGCTGAAGCTGTATGGCCCCTTGCCGGCGTGCCTGCAGCTGGTGAATCCTGAGCATGCAACGTTCCACACTCATGCTCGGCAGCCGCTGTCCATTCCCCCTCCTGGTGCTGGGAGCATTGGTCTGCAGGCGAGACCTGCCACGCCTGCTCTGCTGGCCTGACACAGTGGTTGGCCGCTGTGTCGCCGCTGTCGCGGGACCTGATGTTGATGCTCCAGCTGATGGTGGAGTCAAGCTAGGCATTGCTGGTGTGGCAGGGGCTGGAGGCACACTGGTAGTGGACCTGGCTGCAGGGGTTGTTGCTGCGGCAGAGGCTGGAGGCACACTGGTGGTCGACCTGGCTGCAGGGGTTGTTGCTGCGCCAGGGGCTAGTGGCACACTGGTGGTGGACCTGGCTGCAGGGGTTGTTGCTGCGGCAGGGGCTGGGGGCACACTGGTAGTTGACCTGGCTGCAGGGGTTGTTGCTGCGGCAGACGCAGGAGGCTGTGTATGTAACGGCACCTCCTCGTCATCCTGTGCTTCCTCATCTATTTGCAGCCTCTCGCTGTCGCTGCTGTCTGCGCCACCTGTGAGGGGAAGTGGACGTTCATTAGTTGCATGTATCTGTCACACGTGCAGTTGCTACATGCATGCTGGGTGACATTCCCTGACTGGCTATGGCTTGGCGTACTTTTGAACCTGTCTGGCTGCATTGGGGTACTTCTACATTGTGGCAACACTTCATGTCCCACAATGCTTTAGGGCATTACCTGATGTGCACCGATGGCATGACTATGGAACATTATGGGAGGCTATATGGTCATGGCCATTCATAGGGGACAGGGTCGCAGTCGCATGCCACTTACCTTGCATCTCTTGGGTGGGGCGGGATGAGTCCAAACGGGTGACTCCGATGCACGCCTCAGCCTCCAGCGTGTCTTCTACTCGATCCTCCATGGGGGTGTTTGGAGGGACTGTAGGTCCTCCCCCTCCAGTGCCCAGGGACTCTCCAAGCCTCTCAGCTACTTTCTCTTTGGCACGACCTCGGAGGTCGTACCAACGTTTCTTAAGTTCATCGAGTGACCTGTCGGCCACACCCACAGAGCTCACAGCGGCCGCTATGCCCACCCAGATCCTGCGTTTCTCCTGCTCGGGCACCCTCCTTGAGTCCTTCCCGAACAGTTTGGAGTGGTTCTCCACCACCCCTTCAATTAAGTGCTCCAACTCCTGCTCGGAGAACTTTAGCTTTCTCTTGCGCCCTGTGGACCCAGGTACTACCTCCTCAGACATAGCTGCAGTGTAGTTGGAAAGTGGTAATCCAAGGTGAATTGCAGGAGCTGTCTCTGTGGCTGCCTCGAGGTCTGCCTCACTGTGGTGAATGGGGGTGGGAACTGGCTGCTTCCTGGTTGTGATGTCATCACTGTGCTCGAAATGCGACTTCCCGTTTTCCCGATCTCGCGATTTTGCGATCTCGCTTTTTGCGATCTCGCTTTTTGCGATCTCGCTTTTTGCGATCTCGCTTTTTGCGATCTCGCAATTAGCGATATCTCTATTTGCGATATCGCAAATCCGACACGGATGTAGCCGGAAATAGCGATTTTTCGGCGGTTTTCGATAATCGCAAACGGTTTTTGCGGCCGCGTGCGAATCGCTTTTTTTTATCGCAAAACATCATGAATACCGTTCTGCGATTTCTCAATTGCGATTCGCAGTTAATCGCTAATTGAGAATCGCAGAATCCGGTTTTCATGAATCAGGCTGATAGGGAGGTGGTGAGGAATGGACCAAAGTGAACAGCAAGGGAATGAATGAATGGATGAAAAGAAATAGACAGTGCTTGGAGATGAAGAGAGTGGGGATGGTTTGTGCATTTTTTTCAGACTTGCTTTCGGTTCCTCATTCCATCCTTACCTATACAATGTGCTTTTCTAATGCAATTTTCTAATGCGCTTTATTAAACCCGATCTGCAGCTTTTTCCATCAAGTTTAACCTAATATTTTCACTAATTTATTTTCCATTGAAATCATTTTCGTGGTGTACATTCAACACAGACCATCTAACACGCTGAGCTCGCGGCTCTTTTGTCTATGCATTTTCCTTAAACCCCAGGGGATGGAAATAAAACTGAGAGGACAAAGAGGATGAACACAAAATGGCTGCGGTCCAAACCATTTGCTCGTGCTGGTGAACATTCCATGCTTTAATAGGTTTCATATTTTGAAACAAAAACCGCACAGTTAACAAGCGCACATTTAGTCTTTCATGTGTACTCAGAGGCAGTGACGTATGTGCTGCTTTTATCTAGAAGGGCACGTACGTTTGGCAATGATTTATTCTCCCGAGCTGTCGTGAACACAGAATAACAGTATTATTTTCCATCAGTCAAGCTGCAATATTTATGGGCATTCTGCATTATATTACTGCTGCCATGCTGCCCCTCGACTCCTCTGCACAGAGCAATATATTCATAATAAAATGTGCTCACTCCTGCCTTTCAGAGCTTTAAATCATTGCATTTTTGATTCGGTTCTATCAGCCTGTCAGAGTTTCACACACAGAGAGGGGGCGCTTCTTTATGGCCCTACGTTTGCAAATATCCTGTATTTTAATTCAGAAGAAAGCTTTCTGGGCCTCCCTGCAAAGCAGCGTTTGTAGGTTAGGACTGAATAAGCCTGCACCAGAGTCTGGATCCTGGCCCCTGGATATGCATGAATTATGATAATTGCCTTGTCAGCATGGTCTTATTTATCAGGACCATTGGGTCCAAGTGTGAAGGAGGGCAACCTTGCATGGCCCGCATCAAGGCCTGTGATGTGAGCCAAGATGGCTCCGCCAGTCTGTTTTAGGTGATGCTGCTCCGCTCTGATGGGCTCATCGGAGCCCTAATAGCATGCCTGGATCATTTGCAAGCAGCTGGTATGTTCTGCTCCCACGCATCATATGGATTCAGTATCCATACATTGAACAAAGGGCATCGAATAAATACCATCCCCTTGAAAATTTATATTTTTGACATTATAAGTCCAAAAAATTGTGGGCCAGGCTGACGAAGCTTTTAGCGTTTTATCTTACCCTGTGCTTACACGGATCAAGCTAAAGCTACTTTTGTGCAAATTCTTAAACAGGATATGGACGCCCACAACATGAAATACATGTGCTTAAAATGAGTTGTGCACTCACATCTTTTGCATTTGGGATATGCCAGCATATTATGTGGTCTAATCGTTAATAGAGGGATGCCATAAATCTCTCTTTGAAAAGAAAAACACAAAAATGCCTAACCACCATTATTTGTACACAAAATTCAAAAAGGTCGAATGCACTGCTTGTCTAATTCGACCAAGTATTTTTATTTATACCACTTGCTTATATCTGTTTTTACATTTTCAAAGGAAACATTTTATCAGCAAATAAGACCTATACATCGACATATTTACACTAATATACAATAGAGTTTACAAACAAATGATGACATTACAAAAAAACTTTAAATCAAATGAGTATCAACATCCTACATAGAACAGAAGACTATTAGACAAGACCATACATCATGTAATCATGTGCCTTGAAAAATAACACTTCAATCAATTCAAAATCAAAGGAGTTAAGTCAATAAATGACGTCTATTTGGACCTGCATTTGCTGGTTTAGTACTTTGAATGACCAAAAGTCCTCCTTATTACATGCCGACGCGTTTCGATTCCAGGACAAAGTTCCTGGGATCTCTTCAGGGCGTTGTCATTGTATCTATGGAAGATGCAAAGAAAACAATAAAGTTTCATACAAAACATTCCAGACTCGTCCCTGTTCTAGTGAGACTCAGTTGTTATGACTTTTGTGAGGACCTACCAGAACATTTCAGAAGGAATGGAAGCTGAGGGATTCATTCTGTTGCTTCCACAAACTTTGTCACGGGCAAGTGCAGCCTTTTAAGTCTTCCTTGTCTATTTCATGATTGCCTCCGTATTAAATGGAGAACGCCAATCTGTTAAGAGAAATGGTTGGTATCATTCACATGCATTAACTGCTCTGTTGCTACGGCCTTCTTTGACAATTGGTCTCAGACATACCTTTTTTCTTCTTTTTTTTGAAAAAAGAGAATCACTGATTGCAGGATTTTACTGGTGAAATTCTTAAACTTCGTATTAATGGACTTCCAGGTATTACATTCCGGCGGAATTATAGCTGTAAAAATGGATAGCATTATTATTGGTTTTTGTTACGAAAGGCATTAGTATTTGCCTATCTTGGTCGTCGTGTACCTTGAATGTGGCGTGATGTCCTTCACGGGCAATTCCAATAATAATAGTGAGTTTGCTGTTGAAATAACAGAAACGATTACCTCACACTGTTTATTCGTAAACCTTTGGGGTCTACATTATTAAAATGCTCTTCAAGGCAATGCTTATCAATGAGACAGCACCTACCTCGTTCCCCGCTGCTCCTTACTAACTCCACGATCGCATCAAGATGGCGACCGAACGGAATTTGGCTTATTAAATGTGTGGACTCAAGCCATTGCATTGTGTGAGATGTAGTCTATTATTGAATCTGCATGTGAAGGCAACGAAATATGAAGTCTATATATAGTTACAAGTTACAGCACATGGAATCTATAAGTTAGTGATGCACTAGTGTCCAGAAATTTGTCATTTTTGGGGCATAAGAGCAGTGAAACAAACACCGCTCTCTTTTCAAAAAATACGAGGGGGGCAGCGCCGGAGCAATACTGATGAATTTTGAGCACCAGCCCCTGCTTAGTATGTAGTCGCATGTGTTGGGCATCAGAACACTTTATTTGAGACCAAGACTTATTTTTCATCATTAGACTTTACCTCAGAAAAAGACACAAAAGGTAGGAAGAAGATGGAAGACAAACTTTGGAAAAGAGTGAGGAGGGAAGGAAGCAGGGCTGTGAGAGAAAGTGGCATAAGAAGGACAAAAGACTAGGAATTCTTGGTATTCGGTAATCCTAGCAATGAGCAGCACCAGTGGTGGGCTCATAAAAAGCACTTTTGCTTATTAAGCACTGGCACTTTCACATCTGCTTCATCAGTCCTGAATAGGTGTAAGGTTACCACAGAGGATATCAAAATGACGGTAAGGGACATTATGTCCCCTGTATTTTGCCGCTCATGAAATGCATGTGCAAGAAACTACAGATTTACATTCCCAACTAGTCTAGGGTAGAATGTTAAATGTAGGCTTTGACATGGATAGGGTGTTTAAGGCCAATTCATCGCAAGGCACTCTTATGGCGGTGTGGGAACAAGTGTAAGAACCTCCTGACATCAATAGAACCCTCTCACCTCATTGTGACTTAATCATGGTAATGCATAACAAAGTGGCAGCTGCAACGTTTTAGCTTTGCCCTGTTGGAAGATTTTGAGAGCTAGAATAGTGTCTAAGTCCAAAAGAAAAACCTTACTTAAGGGGCAAGCAAGGTGGAAAAACCATCCCAGTGATTAAGCAACTGCCATAGCTTCAAATTCCAGCTTTGTCCTGCTTGGAAATGTTGGCTTCTGTTGGAACTTAATGACGATATGTCTGACTTCAAGGGACCCATACCGACCTCAGATATTGGACCTTGCCCCACTGAAGGCTTTTGACATCCATTTCAGAGACTAAATCCGAAGGTAAACTTTTTAACCAGGGTGACCTGCTTGTCCTACCTCTGCTCCATCTTAGGTGGACTGATGTTGTGCCTAGGTCCCGGTCAACTATGGCCTGTTACTACTGATTGGCACTTTACTTTTTCTAAGTGCTTTTGGACTTGACATTCATATCTCCAAATTCCCCTTATGCAATTCTAATGAATTTGGAGTCATTTTGCTCAATACAGTTTTACCTATGTATCTAAACCGATTTGGTAATGTTATGGTGGTGTTTTCTTGACTTTATATTGGTTGGTAGTGCTTGAACTTAACACAAATTTTTCAAAGGGGGGGTGGGGTGCTTGCTGCTTGTTCCACACTTACAAGGGGCTGGGAAGAGCATCTATGAGACTTGTGCTAAGACATAACTATTGTGTGTTTACTAAGTTGGTAAGGAACCCATTCCCAAATTATGAACCCACTTTCTGACAGACCTTAATTGTTCCTAATTTAAATTTCCGTTATCCACTACCACAATATACACAGATATTTTTACTCTAACTGTCGTGGCAACATTTTTGTATTTTTTCCTACACATTTTGTGAACCATCCTATTAACGAGTTAGAGTAAAGGTAGTGGCACAAATTTTGCTTTTTTTAAAAAAATACTTTGCCACCATCAACCTCACAGATTGATCGGTATCCCACTTCTCCACCTTGATCCCCATATTGCAACTTATAATCATAGCTACCTCTCTTGTGCAACCCCTTTTTGACGTTTGACAAAGTCTTACTTTTCTGGTCCTGTTGCATAAATTCTATGGACTTAAGTGTGACACCACTATCTTTAGTCCTAATTATTATTAGAAAAGCTTTTAAATGACTTTCTAGATATAGCTGATGGCAGTGGATCTCAGATCAAAATGAAAAAATATATTTGTCAGAGGGCTTGGTGAGTAGTATATTTATTGGTTTGTAGACATCAATAAACATTTACCATCAGTTTGATCCTGTTTGCAGGCACAGCTCAGTCTATGGCCCGAGGGATGGTGTGTGTCAGACAGATGTGCCTCTGGAGGAAGGCTGTACTTCAGCGCCCATCACCAGATGCATCCAATTCAAGATGACTTTTCACTGTTGACACATTTAAATCACAAATACCATGGATACTATATTAATATGTATTACATGGTGACTTATTTAAATCCTAGGCACACAGCACCAGGTACTTCAGGTGTCTAGCATGTGACAAGAATAGATGCAAGAATGGCACCTACCTTAGATGGAAGATTGTTAGGCCTGAAGTAGCTAAGTTGTATACAAAACAGTGCTGGTGTAAGACACAACCAGCTGAACCTACTTATAGCACTAACTGTGCAGCAATAGAGTCCTTGGTATGGTCATTCTTATATTGAGTCCTTGGGCTCATCACATTTTGGGAGGCACAGGAATGCAGAGAGGTTATAGCCTGACCACCATCATGGTAACCACTCAGGTGTGTCAGAAGACAATAATAGCAGCGCTTCTCTCAGAACAATGCTGGTTACCTTCCACCCAGCTTTACACCATTTTGTGCATTTTTAATGGGCAGATATATTCCTCCCAGTAATATAAATATGGTTACAATAATATTGGAAGAAATTGCTGCAATGAAGGCTCTACAGAAATCTTCAGATACCTGTTGGAAATGACCATCCTTGGTGTGCTTCCCCCCCCCCACACCTTTTTGCATTCATTTTACTTGTGCTAACCAGTGGTAAACTGCTTGTGCTCTCCCTTCCAAACATGGCAACATTGGCATACACCTGAATGGCATATTTCATTTTCTTGTAGGCCCCTGTTATAGGGTACTATATGTGCTTAGGGCCTTGTCAAATAAATCATACTAGTAGGTTGCAGCACACATTCTGCAACTTGTAAAAGTAGCACTGTAAAACATATCTCCAGAACTGACCCTGCAGGCTGTGTGAGCAGTTCTTAAAATGCCATTTCAACATAACAAAATAAACCTTTTGCCAGTCCCAAACCTACCTTTTTAATACCTATAAGTCACCTTTAAGTTAGGCCCTAAAGGCTCAAAGGGCAGGGTGAATGTCATTTAAAAAGTAGGACATGTGTACTTTAGTTTTATTTGTCCTGGCAGTGAAAACACCCCAAAGTAATTTTTCACTGTGGCAAGGCTGGCCTCCAGTAGCATAACACTGGGCTACAATAAGTGATAACTTCAGTTTGGCAATCACTAGAGAAATATTTCTTCCACTCGTTTAAATTGTTGTAATTTAAAATCATCTTTAATAATAAAGTTGTTGGGGGGAGGAGCCAAGATGGCGATCGGAGCGGACGTGTAGTCTCTCGGCTCCGCCGGCCCTTGAGCCCCGCACCGAAATCCTGCTCTCTATCCTGAGATTTATTACGGCGAAACGTGCGGGAAGCTGAGCTGACTTTGCCAGCGTTCTTCCGAGTTCTCCACCCGCCCGGTGACGGAAGATACCGGTGAATTGCCCCACAGCCCTGGACCCCGCTCATGCCACAGCGCCCTGCCGGACCTCACGGGCTCGGAGACGGCCGAGCTGCCCACTTGGGAGACGGAATCTGGGAAGTGCTGCCCATGCCGAGATACGGACCGGCCGCGGTATGCCGCCAGGGTTTTATCGTGCATTCACAGTGTAGCGCGAGGGCGAGCTGGAGACGTGTATTACCTGCGGTTCCTTTGTCCGGAGCTGCCGTAGTGTTGTTTGGCTCCCATCGTTGCTCTGCCTGACATCGGTGAGCCCCCCCTCCTCTCTGCCTACTTTACCAGGCTGCCGCGGCTCCCTGCCTATACCGCTGACCGAGGGTGACCCTCGAGACTCCGGAGGAGACTATTGCTAATCGGTCGTGCCTTGCGACCTCCCTTTCCCCCCCCCAGCTTTTACAGTGGATCGTGGGCAAGATGGCGATGCCTGCTTCTTTGCTACGTGGGGAAGACTGCACACCCTCACCCTGGAACTGCGAGCTTACTTTCAAGCAGGGGGCCGGATCTCACTCATCCTCCTGGGATTCGGAGCTAAGGAGACCGCAGCCTGAATGGACTTACAGAGATGTTTTAACTTCATTGGGGAAACTACGATCAGAGATGGCACACAACTACTGTAAACTGGGTGAGAAGGTTGATGCATGTGTCCTTGCCCTGGGTCGGGAGCAGGGGGTCTGTCCCCGACAAAGTTTGGATTTGCCCTCGCTACTGACTATCTGTGATACAATGTCCCCGAGTGCTTATGGCGAGATTAGTGCAACTATTGCCGACACTTGTAGCGACTCACGGCCACCCATCAGGTCTGTTGATGCAACTTTGTTTCCCCTTCGTTCCGAGACTGACTATCTGCCTCATTCAACATCTCCGCTGCTTTGGACACTGGAAGCATGTTCTCTCGCCCCCTCGCCTGCTCCTTCCTTGGGGACTTCGATCTCCCTACTATGGAACTTTTGCCACCTGAGATTACCGAAAGGGCTTCTAACCGAGGGAAACATACTTCTCGAGGGCAGGCGACGTTCATTCTGTGCCCACGCACCTCCCCCTTCCTCAGTGCGGCCATTTTGTCTCTTTGTCTTGGACTGTGCTGGACTTTCATGGAGGGAGGGCAAGGAGATACGTCCGAGATCGGGCCAGGGCTAGGCGATTTCTTTAGTGAATTGACACGCTGGCGGGTGGGGACCGGGTAGGGATTGATTTCGGTCTGTTTCGTTTGCATATCTCGAAGTGACTCTCCCTAATTGCCAAAACTTTGCCGAATCTATTTGCTGATGTTATTGGGGTGGAGGTTATTTATTGGACCGGCGGTGACCGAGAGTATGTGTACTTGGCCCTCCTCCCGGCCTCTTCTTTTCGTGGGAGTTATAGAATAGAATACTCTTTTCTTACTCCCTATATCACAGGTTTATATTTATTCCTTTTCTTTTTCTTTCTTTCTTCCTTGCTTTTCTTTTCCTTCTTTCTTCTTGCTATATTTCGGGTTTATGGGGCGACAGACACACTGCTGGGGGGGGGTAGGCCGTAGCCTCTGCATGCGTGTACGGTGGGGGGTTCGAATTTTAGTTTCTAGTTTCAGTTTCTATGGTGCCTTATTTTTTCTCTTCACTTTTGTTTTTCCTTTTTCTTTTGTCTTGGCCCGTGTTTAGGCATACTAGGGGATGGGTGGCGGCGGACACTGGATGGGATGTTAGGACTGATACCCTTGTTGCGTGTACATCTATCTGCCATACCGCCTGGTGGGGACTTGATTGTGGGGTTGTTAGATTATGTGGTGAACTGTAGCTAATGTCATGTTCCACCTACACGGACTTTGCTCTTCTAGCCTACTATTTTTCTTTCTTGATTGAGAAACCGTACAAATTGAATCTTAATAGTTGCACAGAAAATTTAAAATTAACCTTCATTGATCCTGGGACATGGTATCACGGCGTTTTACAGTGTGACTCTTAAATACTTGCTGATGGTAATGACGTATTACTGTGTCGCCGTATTGCATGCACTGGTGCTTCATGAGTATTTGTGGCCGGCCGGATGGTTGTGGGCCCGTTTTTGTTCTTTCCTTGATGCACAATAAAGGTTTTCAAAAATTAAAAAAAAAAATAATAATAAAGTTGTTTTTTAACCTTATATTTTGAAAATGCTACTTTTTAGAAAGTTGAAGTTTAAATAAATTGATGGATCGAAGTGTAATCATGACAGAGGCCCAGCTCCTTCATAGCCATCCTGTCCGGAAAACCCTCATCTCTCCCCACCCAGGCCCTTTTGGCCACTGTCTAGAAGGAATACTCATCACATTGCAGGAAAGCCATCACAACTCATGGGTTCTTGGACACTGACAGAAAGACACTTTTTGTTTAGGCAGGAAAAAGCCAAATTTCTAAAAGTATACAAAAAAGTGATAGATGGATTGCTTTCATTAATCTCAGACACTGGTAATAATTTAGGGCAGTATCAGAGCCCATCATTATTTTGCACACCATGTCACACCAGACATATCTAAATCAGTCTTGACCCTGCTCCAATGAGAACAGTCCAGCCTGAACTGTTAGGAAAGGTCCTCCCTGAACCGGAACACAAGTAACTCAGGACAATTATGCCCTAGCTAGAGCTCATCAGCTTGGTCTAGTTTTTATTCCAGTGGCACAATGTGCATGAGACATATATATGGGAATACTCTTCCCACATAAGGAGACATTCTAAAGTCTACAGATAAAGTAATGGATGGATTACTTCATTTAATCTCAGCCACCGGTAATTACTCTGGCCGCATTACCGTCCACTCCTGCCATCTCCCACAATCATGTGAAGTACTTAGGAATGCAGAGCTTAGCTTCACATGCATATTCATTACAATAGAGACTGAAAGATGTTAGGTTGGATCACACTGGTGTCATGTAGATGTTAATCCCTTCCCTGCGGTGCTAATTCCCCCGCGGTGCAGGGCCGTGCGCGGCGCCGCGGTGCCCGTGACGAGCTCAGCTCGTCACGCTGCACAGCTGAGCTGTGCTCATGACAAGCTGAGTTTGTCATGACTCTGCCCACTCAATGGAACACCCTGCACAGGAGGGGAATTATCCCCGCGTGGGCGTTCCGCGGTGGTTATGACGAGCTCAGCTCATCATGTGCACAGCTCCACTGTGCCTTATGACGAGCTGAGCTCGTCATGAGTGCCAAAGTGTCACATAAAATGCAGGTTAAAGGAGGCTTATCTTGAACTTCATATGTGGTGTAAGAGATGGAGAAACAGAAATTATGCAAAGCAGCATAATGTGAACACCCTAAAAAAATCCTAAATCCTGAAGAGGTCCAGGAGATTTTACCCAAACCTGCTAGGTGTTTCTAATAAGTTCATTCACGATACCATAAGGAGCAGACAGGCCAATAACAACAAATATAATGATGTAAGCTTATAAACTGTAGGCTGTCACGTGCATTCGCTATAGTTGTGAAAGGTGATAACATTACATTAGAGAAGACTACATTGGCTTCTCCGGTCTTAGAAACATTTTATTCTCGTCTGCCTTCTATTTAGTGCTTTAAAGAGGCCCTGGCTAATACACTTCTTTATTGACAAAGGAATTAGGACATTAAGGAACTTGACAGCTAATATCAGTAACATGACCATTGGTTAAGCATGGGCGAATTTTGCGAATCTCGCGTTCGCGAATTTTGCGGATTTGCGAACTCGCAATCCGCAAAATCCGCGAATTCTCGCGAATTTGCGGATTTTTTTTGTGTGTGTTCCCGCGGGTTTCTGCCAGTTCGCGAGGGTTTTGTACAATTTCGCAAACGCGAACTTACCTGTCGGGTCGCAAGTTTTGCGAACTTGTTGTTTCTACGTGTCCAGCCTGTTTGGGACACTCTTCTTCATCACTGCCACTCTCTGTGACTACTGCCACTCTCTGACTACTCATGCCACCCTCTGGCCCACCCATGCCACCCTCTGTTTCATCACAGCACCCTCTGGTTGTCCAGTGTACATTATTGTGGCAAAGCAAAGCACACCTTCCCTGCCTCAAGTGACCTGAATTAATTTGGGGCTGATTAATGTGTCACAGAATATTTTTTTTTTTAGCTGGCACCTGCTTCCTTAGTGCTTCCTGATTAGTGATCTTTTGCACGTGCTTTCATTGTTGCAAAATTAGTTACAACACCTGCCCTGCCCCAACTGACAATAATGAATTAGGGGCTGATTAATGTGTCACTGGATTTGAACTTCCAGCCTGGCTCCTGCTTGTCTGCCTTAGCTGTAATTCAGGACCTTTGTGTAACTATTCTGAGGGTCAGAGCAGGGTCACATAATAGTTGCAAGTAGGCAACTGAACTCTGGAGGGGCCCCTCAGGAAGCACTACAGGAAATGGCTACTAATGATGAGCTTGAACTTTTGAACCTGGTAAGTAGTTTCAGTTTTGCTAAGATCATATTTCTGCAATTTAGCGCTTATTCGCGGGGCGCGAAGTTGAACTGGGAAGCCGCGAACTCACGCAAACAGTGCGAGCAAGCCATAAAATCCGCTGCTCGCGGATTTGCGGATTTTGCGGGAAATTCGCGAATCTCGCGGATTGCGAATTTACCGAAAATCCGCAAAATCCGCGAGCGTAACGGATTTTCCGCCCATGCTTACCATTGGTACAATACATAAGTAGGGTCTGGCAGCAAAGCAGAAGGGTAATGAAGATTACACCTTTGGGCCCAGGTAGAACCCAAAGTTCTTGCAGGTGCTACTTTACAGAAATGCCTAAAGCAGGAATGGCGAGCCATTGATAAGGTCAGCTGTATTTTTTTTAAACGACAACTGTGTGTTCCATTGAAAAGATACATTCAAAAATCAATTTTCACATGATTGTACTGGATCGAGAAAATCTAATGCCATGCTGATTGGATTGTAAGTAAAAATGTCACATATGTTTTTTAAAAAAAAAAGTTTCTTCTCGCTGCCCAAACGGTTTGGCACTCCCTAAACTTGTCCTACCATATTCCTGTCTTCAGAAGTGTTTGGAATTAGATTTTCCCCCATCATAGCTCTATCTTGGAAAAGGTGTGAAATTGCTTGGAGGACAATAGCCCTTCAGGTGGAGTAGGTCAAGTGAGCGCTCTTAATTAGCAACACAGGAAAAATACAGAATGTTATATTCACATGAATGCCAGCCTAAACTTATCATAGGAATAAGAAGAAAGGGGGAAAAGTGAAGCCAACTGCTAAGGGTTTTTCTTTGTATTTAGTGTTCTACCCCTCAGAATTCGACAGGTATCAACCATAGATCTCACCAGGGACTACATATATAATCTGATGCTGTTTCGTAATAGAAAATCCTCTGGAAGTCCTGCATCTGGAAGATAATGAATTAGCATGCATTCCTCCAATCAGCATCCCTGTGGTGGAAGACAGTCTGTCAATTCTCTATGGGAATTAGCGCATTCTCAAGTAATTGGGGATATTCTGTTAACACCCAGTTTTAAACCAGGCTTCAATCAAAATGGTCTTCATGGCGGAGAAAGTATACTGGATATTGTTTAATCTGGTCTAACTGGGTCAAGGAAACAGAATCTTTCGGGAGAGGGTATTTCCCATGGCTGGAAGATTAATATGGCAAATAGTTTCTTGTCAATGATGGGTCATAACGATATTTTGCCTGTTACTTTGTTGTCTGGAATGGAGCAGAGCATATTTTCAATCATGTTTACAGCTGTTCATGCAATTCTATGTTCTTTTAAATATCTGCTTGTGTGAAAATAGATGCCGGTGTTAGACAGTTGTAACATGATTTCTTAGAAGATACTAGGGACTACGAAACATAGTTGCTATGCTATTCTGTAATTAAAAACTATATACATCCAAGCAAACAAAGAACCAATTATGCGGCTCTAAGTTTGTAACTTTCATTATTTAGTAGCTAATTCACAAAAGCATTTATGAATACCAGAAGTAGAACTAGAGGAGTGATCTTTTACAAACTTTTACATGCTTTTGTGAACCCATTCGAAAGGATCAATTTGACTGCAAAGAGGGCACAATCCCTTCTATTTGTACTAACTGTAAATGCATATTCCATAAACATGCCCATTTTATTCCCAATGTAAGTTTTTTTGGGCCAATTCACAGAGGCATGTAAGAGTACATTGGTGCTAAATCTCTTACTTGCCAGAAACTGCAGGGGAGGTAAACGCCTAAGATGTTAGTTCTTCTCCCAGTAACTCTTTATGAAGTTTATGGGCTACTTGTGATCAGAAACTTGGAGTTCTACAAGAGGGAGGAGGGAGGTGCCACGTGGAATGTGAAATGCAAGGTGACGAAAAAAGAGGGTGATGCAGATAAATAAAATATCAGTTGATTGATCGGATAAGTATTGGATTTTTTTAACATTGAAAACTGATGCAATTAAGGGGGTAGTTCTCTGTGTTCATGGCTTATTCAGACATACGAGGTATTTTTTAACAGATATGAATATCAATTTGATTCGGAGAGTGATATTCACAGCGCTTTCTTTCTATTGATGTTATGTTAGTTAATTTGCTGCATGCACTCCTTTAGAAATTGGAGCCTAAATTGTGTTCCATATGCCTAATTAACAGATATTGTTCTTTAATTAAGGTGTCGTCTTAGTTTTCATTATGTTGACTCGTATTCACAGTTTCAATTGGGCAGCTCACTGCAATTAAGGAAACTGTCTGGAAAAAACAAAGATCTTATTGGCCTTTCATTTTGTGTCTAGCCTTACTCTCGTGTGTCTATTTGAAGGTTTGTCTTTGCAATGCCCACATAAGGGAGAAATTCTGTCTTTCTCTTTTTCTGGTTTAGGCACATTAAAAACTCGAAATGTAGAGGCAGTCTGGAAAGCAATCAACTGGCTTGCATTTGTTTGTTAATGTTATGGTCTACGGATGACTGTCGCCTTTACAATTGCAATGTTATGGAGGTATATGCCTATACCTACTGCTATATGCCTGTTTTTAATACTCAATGTATGTCAAATGGACAATACAAAATAGGAAATGTTCTTTTAATACTCACATTGAATAAAAGATTATTCTCTTTCTGCATCTATTTTAGGTCTAGTAATGTTTTTCAAATGGTCTATTCCTATTTTCTTAAAAAAAAGTAATGTAACAAATACCATTCCATTTTTCTAGGCAACCAGGTTATTAAATGCATGTTCATAGGTCCCTCCCTGTTACATTCGTTGTGTCTAGAAATATCAACATTTAGAAAGAATGTGCACAGTTTACCTGCTTCAACCCTCAGACAGTTATTTCATATGGTGCTACAATAAAGAGGCCTATTGTGCTCACATTCGTCAATCCACATAAAATACAGTATGCTAAGCATGCAATATGATTATAGTTACTTATATGGTACATTCTTTATTAAATTGTTTGTATTTGCTGTATAAATCTTTGTCATAGCTTTAACGGCCTTGAGTACAAGTATCTTATAATAGTGGTCACACTTACCATGCCAGGTAAATACACTTACTGCACGGGGTTTACTTAATGTGGTGATACCATCTATTCCACTTTTGGCACAGCAGAACGAGACATTAAATGCAGTAGCTGTTTACTTCCACAATTTTATGTCCCATGATTTCCTGTAATTTCACCCCAATATATTTTGTCAGTTTTTTTCAATGGCAAAATGTGCTTTGGGAAAATTGTGAAGCTGGTAATTACCATGTGTAGTATCTCCGCTGTGGGGTTTCTTCCCGATGAAGTAATTAAATTGCAACTCAGAATCCGGGTCTGTGTGCTAACTGTTTTACACACAATCGGATTGTTCTTCACTACTTGGCAGTGGCGTAGCTAGACCTTAGATCGCTCAGACGGTCCCTGTGTTAGCTGCCCCACGGCGGCTGCACTGAAGAGTAGGGGTGGTGCTGGCGATTGCTGGCTGCTACACCACTGCTACTTGTAGTGAGTCCATTAGAATTTCTTTAAGGTATGCAGAGACAGACTAGTAGTGTGTGACTTTTTATGTTTGCACTGATTATGGTCACATAGGAGTCTGAACAAGTGGCCTCAGTCCAAAGCTCACAATTCTCCTTCAAACCTTGCAATTCTGCACATATCTTGCAAGAGAACTATGCAGTCTCCTCTGCACTCTTCATAGGACAAATATCAACACCAACTGCTTTCTGCGTGCTAAAGAAAAATAGCAAGATATCAATGTTTACTTCCCATTTCTTCCATTCAGATAAAAATCCTTTATTCGCTTTACATTAAAGATAAACCATAAAAGTCCATCACTGTATAACATAATTAAAAAATGTTGCAGCATACAATACTGTCTCCATTAAAATGATTTAAGACGTGAATTCATAATTAGGACACTCTGATTCAATGGCTTTCTTTTTGTAGTACCCCTTAAACAAAACACAGCGCAGGTGGGTATTCTTGCATAATTTCCAGTTCAGGTATACATAAAAAGGTAATTAAAAAACGTAATGGTTTTTAAAAAAGCCTTCCTTAAATTCACATAAAATGAACAGATAAGGGTAAAGTACAACGTTGTTTGTTTAGATTTCCCATCACACATTCCTCAGTTCTGCAATCCCTTACACCACTGTTCTCTTTTAGAAAATTCAGCCATTTTCTGTAGAGTAGCAAGCCAAAGACAAGTAAAAAAAAAATGATGATTTGCATTCGAAACAATTAATAAATAATTTTGAATACCGTCTAGCTGAGAAACAGATAAATAATCCCTGACAGATGTTTTAATGAATTCTTTCTAATTCCTAAGATCATCTCTAGTACTAGCGGGCACCAATTTTAATTTTTTTTTTTTAAAGCTGGGTTATTGTTTTACCTTATCTTTCTTTTAAAACTACATTCGGTTTTGTACTTAACAAACCATAAAAGTACAGCATATGAAAACATAAACAACAATATAATATGCAAATTCCAGGATGATTGTTTAACTTGTATCTGTTATGCTGCTTGCCTATTCCTTCTTGCATTTATTCCTTGTATGTAAGACTTGATTGCTATATGTACAATGTTCTGATACCCTGACGGGTCATGTTCACGCTATATAAAACTCAAATAAATAAATACACTGAATCTGGTTTTTCAAGTAAAACTGGCTCATTAAGCACACTCATGTGTTGTAAGCATGGGATTTTTGGGACATTTTCAGGGGACAAACAATCCATGATAATAACTTTGGTGAATGAGGTCTCTAACTTAATATAGATAGCATGAAAAGTGGCTACTTGTGAGGCTGGAGACAACAATGCTTTCTGGAAAATAGTAAATCAGTCCCTTTTTAATGAGTCACTGGCAGAAATGGTTCATACCATTCCAGCTCAAGAATGAGTAAACATTTTAAATCCATTTACAAGACGTCTACACCGTTTGATTCCCGCATTGCCACTCCCCCTGCTATTATAATGCTGCTTCATTTTGACATGGACTAAGTTGTCGAAGCTAGCCCTTTCCTCAAATAAAGCCCCCGGCATGGATGGAGTGTCGTAAGATCTCTTTAAGTCTTGTGTGGATCTATGGGACCCCCTGCTCATTCAACATTTTAGTGTCATAGCACATTGAAGGTTTCCTCCCTCTTAGAAACATTTGGTGATTGTACAGGTATATAAAAAGGAAGCCGTATAGATCCAGCATGTTATCATGTTGCGTGCTTATCTAGGTTCCTGATCGATACTGTGACCTTATGACCCTATTCGGCTATAAATCCATTTATTCCCTATATTGGCATAACCGTTCAAGTGCGATTTTCTGAAAAGTCATCTCTGGCCTCACACGAACAGAGCCACATTCCAGCATGACTCTCTGCTACTTCCTTTGCGACCAATTAGTGCAATGACAGAGCAGCAGACACTATCTGATATTCCTAGATAACACTCCGAGTTCTTCAACAAGATAAAAACTTAGCAAACCTGGAAATCCCCGCTTGCTATGTTTTGATTAGTAATGGAACTCTAATGAGCAACTGATAACTGTCACTTCCTAGTGACATCTTTAATTGACGTCTTATGTCCAGCAAACTTGCGTCAAACCCGGCACCTGTCAGGTATAAATATTACCAACGTTGCCTTAAGCAATGTGAGAGATACGAGCTGCGAGTTCGTTGCCTGTTGCTGATGCCAGCTGCCTGCATGACCCTGTGTTGGTAAAAACTAGCACTCTGTCGCTGCAGCCTGCTATCCTGTGGTGGTGAAGCTGCTGATTACCATTATCGCCGCTACAGCGCGACCTATGGTGCAGTACGCTTGAGGAGCCGAGCAGCCGTCCTCTGCGAAGACATCCAGCCGATTCCAGCTGCCCGCGGACGCTGTCACCCCTCCTTCCTCGACGCGCTGAGAGAAGCCGCTGCCTTTCTCGTGCAGAGAAATCCAGTCCCGGCGCTTCCGGTCTACCCTCGCGGGTGACTGGGATATCGAGAGAGACCCCTGAAGGAGATACCAATCCTCCATCATTCTATTCAGAGGTATGGTGTTGACTAAACCCTTAGACGAGAATTCTTGAAACAAACCTTGGCAAAACCAACTTAACTTAAGCTACTTACTTACTCCCCTTTCACGTGTTAGGCTTAGGTCAGGCACACTGGGGTAGGCTTAGTTAGAAGCACCAGTTGAGTATGTTAGCCTAATGTATATATGACTATATATGACTGTATATGTGTCCTCATATGCTGACGACACCCAGTTGATTCTGACGATCAGAGATGATGGGGAAGAAGTAGCGCAGAGTTTTAAGGCAGGAATGCAGGCTATTGGCCGATGGATGTCCGAAAGTCGCTTAAAGCTGAATTCGGAAAAAACCGAAGTGGTAACTTTCGGTCACCTCAGCCCTAGCTGGTCCTCGGTGTGGTGGCCACCATCCTTTGGAGCTCTGCCTAAACCAACAACGAAGGTGAGAAACCTAGGTGTCACCTTCGATGATAATCTGAACTTTATGGCCCATGCCAATCAGACGACCTCGGTGGCTTTTTACAAATTACGGTTGGTAAAAAAGATCTTGCCGTTTCTACCTGATTCTGTAGGCAGAACCTTGGTAAGTGCCCTGGTCTTGTCGGCACTAGATTATTGCAACGGCTTGTTTGCCAATGCCCAAATCAGGGTCATAAAAAAAATGCAGCTAGTGCAGAATGCTGCGGCCCGGCTACTCTCAGGTGTTCCCAGATTTAAACCAATAACTAATACCCTGAGAGAGCTTCACTGGCTTCCAGTAAAGAATCGAATAAAGTTTAAGACCTTGTGCATTGTGTACAAAGCCTTGCACCAACAAGCCCCACAATTTCTGAGAAAACACCTCATCTTGTACCAACCTTCCCGACCACTCCGGTCCGCAAAGATGAACGATCTAGTAGTGCCACGTACTAGATTAGTAAACTGGGGAGACAGACGCTTTCTGGTTGCTGCCCCTAAATTGTGGAATACCCTTCCGCAATCAATCAGAGCTAGCCCAAATCTGTTGTCATTCAGGAAACAGCTGAAAACATGGTTGTTTAACCTCTAAAAAGCCAAGAAGCCAAAGGTAGGAGAGTTTGCAGACTACAGCGCCGAGACGCCTGCGGGCATTTGTTTGCGCTATACTAAATGTTAAAAAATAAATAAATAAATAAATATATGTTTTATTACTTTTAAACCATTGTATGGCTAAGAAACCATATCAATGCTTTTACAGTTCTATTTCGCAATACTTATCTTACTGTACGTACTTTTCATAATAACAGTTATTGCAATTGTGGCAATACATTTCTCTTGTACGAGAAGAAAGACTGTTCAATAAATGTTAACCCTTTATTGATAAACGCCCGTCTCTCTATTCTCTACATACTGTGAAAGTAAACTGCACTAGACTGACTGAGTGAAATCTATGTCTATTGTTTCACACGACCCTAGAGATCGACTCTTGATCTGAGGAGCAAAGTTGTCATGTTGCACGGTTGTTGGAAAACTGAATCCCTTCTTGTCTGTGCCAAGGAAGCTGATCACTTCCTATGCAGAGAAGAAAGTTTCCAGTGACCTCTGAGCTAGTTGGTAACACAACCCAATTAAGTTTAGCATAGTCAGTGGAGGCCTGGAATATAAGCAGTTCCACGTCGATACTACTGTTTATGTTATTCCAATGCGCAGGGCCTAGTGGGAAACTAGGAACTACACTACAATCATCCCATTTCTTTAATTGCTGCCATAGTAAGGTTATAGGCTGAGTGCTGCTGAAACATTTGTTGGATTGGGATGAAAAAGGGAATGTCATATCTGATATTCAGTATGGCTTCAGTCAGCAAAGAGAAGCACTTCAACGGAACCTTGATCTTTATCTTTTAGTTGCCAAATACTCATTAGTAAAGAAAAGGTCAATCCATCGTGCCTTCCTGGACCTCAGCACAGCCTTTGACACTGTCAAAAGAATAAAGTTATTGTCTGTGATGGCGGCCATGGGGTAGATCGAGACCTTGTAACCTTTCTATATGATTTATATTCGGGTCTGAAAGCCTCCTTTAGTTTTGGCAACAAGTGAGAGTGCGCCTCCAATTTTCAGCTGGTTATAGGAGTCGGACAGGACTGTATTTTTGCACCCTTACTTTTTGTTTATATATTAACTAGCTAGACCCATTTCTGACAACTCAGTGCGTGGATGTGCCAAGCATAGGGAATAGGGTGGTCCCTGCTCTATTATTGGCCGATGATGCTGTTCTCATAGCATGCACGGCTAACGGTCTGCATAACCTGATAGACTGCTTTGTTAACTTGATGGACCATCTGGCCCTGTAAACCAATTTGACCAAAACCTACACAATAGTTGTGAGGCCAAAAAATGCAAAAACCAAAACCTACTCAATCTTATGTATGCTCATTGTCAAAATTGACAAGTTCTCCTATCTAGGAATTATGATAGGCCACAAACTGAATTGAGATCCCCTGATGAGAACTCATATGCCGTCCCTAATAGGGTAGTGCATAGTATTGATGCTTTTGAGAGGCGGCTTGGGCGTCCTCTTGTCAAATCTATAGTGAACCTCTGTAAAGATAAATGTATTGCTACCATGTCTTTAGGTTGAGAGAGTTGGGACTATGATTCCAGTCATACCATCCAAGTGTCCAAAAATAACATTTTAAGTAGAACTCTAAGGTTGGCACAGACTGCAGAGACTGTGCATGAAGAATTGAATATAGAGTTCATCTCTGATTTTGTAAGCATTCGCCCTGTAATTTTATGGTTGTCTGCATGGCTAAAAAACGAATACGACTTTAACAGAGAGATCCTGAAGGATTGTTTGAGGTGAAACTTCTCTCGTCGAATCCCTTAGTTACAATATGTCAAAGGTGTTTTGTATGACTTGGGTAAACCGGAACTGTTCACCAGCCCGGAATACATTTGTAAAGAGGATGTCACATGGACCAAGGAAGCATTGAACGTATCTGTGTAAAAAAAAACGAGAAGACTGTTTCAGACTGAAAAGCCTGAGCAGGCACTGTGTTATGGCTATAACTCCAGGTCAAATGGAACTGTATTTAACTTTGGACATGCTAGTTTTGCGCACACGTTTGTTATCCTATTTCTGTCTGAACTTGTCACCACAGCTTTTAGTCAGCTGGCTTAAGTTGTCAGAACCTGCTATTTGCACATTTGATGTCGTTGCTGCACTTGAAACGTTAAATGTTGTTTTTATATGTCCTAAATTTGCCAACTTGAGACAAAAGTATATTCGTCCACTATTTTGGCACTGAATTTTAACCAAGAGATGTCTGCACTGTTGTACTTCCAATTTTTAGACAGTAGTACTGTTTGTTTTGATGTATCTAGGGTTTTAGGGTGGGTATTTGATTCTACTTGTTGAAATAACTGTTGTCTTATTCTTGTGTCTTTTATGAACTTTGTATTTTTCTCTACTTTTATGATTTACTGCAATAAATCAAATATAGTGAGTTTGATTTGAATAGGCTTCCAATATGAAACATCCTCAGTGAAGGTCATTTCTAGTTGTTTGTGTATAATGTATGTAGATTTTGGCACTTCTAGCAAACGCTGCTTAAAATTAATCTCTTGGGTTTGTAAACTAGCTGTGTTACCAAAACCCCACAAACCACTCCCATATACAGCTGCTGATATACATTTACTTCTATAAATAGTAAGCATTTCCGTAATGGGTTTAATACCAAATTTCAATAGGAACATGAACACACCCACAATTGAACGCGTCATATTTGTGCTGCATGTTCCTTTGTATGTATTCCAGGAATCAGAGGAAGTGAACTTTAACCCCAAATAAGAGAAAGATGACACTCTCTCTAGGGGAATACCTTTAATGTGATGTAAACAGGTCTTGGGTGCTCCCTTTCCACAAATCATTTGATGATGTTTTTCAGATTAACCTTCAAATCTCTATTCTCCATATATGCTGTAAAGCCATCAATAAGTTGTTTTAATCCATCTGCGGTCCTAGAAAGCAGAACCAAATCGTCCTGATGTAATAAAACTGGAACAGCCTGAGTTCCTATTCTGGGAGAATCTGTATGTTGCACCAGAAACTCCATATCCACTCTATTAATATATAGGGACAAAGGGAAGGGGCTGAGTGCGCAACCCTGACTTATCCCCCTTGTACCTTCTATGTGCATGTACATTCTCTATTTGACCCATAACATACCTTGACAGTGAGATTACTGTACAATTATGTAGCAACAAAACTATGTCCTCACATCAACCCATCAAAACCACAGTTTGACATAATTTCCTGTGGTTGACCAAATCAAAAGGACTGGTCAAGTCCATAAAACAAAGGTGTAGCTGACCCAACATGGCCCTACTGTATTTACATTTGATAAGGTTTACATTCAGACACAGTTCAACTATTCGGATCTCCTTCCTGAACCAATGCTGTTATTCGCTTAGTGCGGAATTCTCTTCAGAACATGATTTCAATCTGTTCCAAGATGACTCTTCCCGAAATTTTAGTAGATGAATCCAGAGGGAATATACCCTGACCCTTTTGCATTCAAACCTAGTGTGAAATGGGAGCCCCCAGATCAGTGATCCATTTATACTCATCCACCGGCACCCCGTCTGGTCCTGCGGCCTTCCATTGTCCCTCAACATCTCCTGTCCATTGGTCATGTACTCTGTAGAAGGCAGCAAGTCCATATTCATTATCTATATATAGGAAATGTCTGTTTCGTGCCCACATTGTTTACAATTTAAGCAGTTATCAATGGTAGCAAAGTACTTCACACCAACAGTCTAAGTCCAATCTCTTCCAGTAACTTCTGCCCCAATCTGCCTTTTGAAGCCTTTTAAAGATCCAAGTCAAGATGATGCATTTTCTACCCAGCTCTTAAACATGGTTTTGCAGTCAAATTTATTAATGAATGTGACCATCCTTATTTATAAACTGGGTTACAACTGTACTGTTCGGTGTAATCAGACCAGTTTTCTTGTTGGATGTTCATGACCTCAAGTAATTGATGAAAGGTTGACTCATATTGCAAGCCAACCACTGGGTCTAGGCTGTCTTTTAATTAGTTTAAATTAGCTACTTTGGTCGATTTGATTCTACCTTCTAGCTCAGTTAATAGGCTTGAGAAAAGAAATCACTCATGACTGGAAAAAGGTTAGTTTGGATGGTGTTTTGGTGATATCATCAGATATCCACATCTGATTTTATTGGCCAGCCCGCCTGCAGGCTTTGTCTTTTTTTCATACGTTGTGTCTGCAGAGGTATCTCTTGCCTATGACTCCTGGGATCAAGATTATTTTGGGACTAAACCACTGCTTAATTTGTGAAAGAATAGGTGTCGGCGACATGTTGAATATCATGGCTACTTAGTCTTGAATCCACTTTGTGCTTCTTTGATTGACTACCAGACACTCCATGAGTCTTCATCTCACTGTTGCAGCTTCCTGTTTTCTCCTTTTCTGATGTTTGCTTCTGTCCTTCTCTTCCTTCATCTTTGGTTTTCTCTCTCTTGTGTAATGAGAAAAAAATAAGGGCCAGTCCTCAAAAATGATTGCTCGAGGACACTACCAACTACCACAGGCTCAAATTAAGCACTGGACTAAACTCTTAGCAATGCTTGATGATTCAATGCAGCAGCTTTTCCTTATACACCAAATAGAGAGGATAGAATTATGCAACCTTACTCTAATATTGCTGAAAGAAATGCTTTAACCAATCTCTAAACTGGTTTAGGGTTTTCCGCTGACCTGTGTCAAGTCATGTTTCATCAATAACTGGATTTCAATGTTTCTTAGCTCTATTTGGGCTTTCACATGACATCAAAAAGAATTTGAGCAACTCAACTTAAATTTAGTTAAAAGTAAATAAAGTGTAAGGAGAAGGAATGATGATGTCTTAAAATGTACAATGCAACATGGATTTTAGAATAAGGTCAGCCTTCCTCACTTAACCCTTTTGAGTCCCCTATATAAAAGTACAAGTAAATAAATTAATTGACTACATAAATAGGACAATAAATAAATAGTGAAAGCGGAATGAAGAGTAATGAAGAAGAATGTGGTATGTGGAGGAATGAGAAGTGTATAAAGTCCCAAGCACTGATCTAGCTTTCTTGAGTGTGTAAAGGTAACACATATATCAGACTTGGAATTGAGCATATAAAAAAAATTGGAGATCTGAATTAGTGTAGACAACTTATATTCGATACAAAATGGCTACAAAGACAAGCAGACTCCAGCACTTACATTGAAATATATGTTACAGTACTACACTGTGTAACATATAACCAGGACAATAATAATAGGTCACTGCACACCCGGGACTGTGTATTCACACCCATAGGTAACACGTTTGGGTACTAGGGAGGATTAGACACAATGTATATGTATTCTATTCAGGACTACATTTTAAAATATATCATCCTCTGCAGTTTTCTATGCACACATCTAGTCAATTAAAAACATAGACATGAACGTATACATATCAAAACCTCGAAGGCATTTTGTATCATTTGTGGAAACAGCATAATGTTTTGGAATGCTTAGCTCTGAACGTATCCACCGAATATTATTGCTGTTTAGTCCCTGGGGTATGGGACATGACATGTTAATTGCATGTTAAAATGTACTACAATTGAGAATTCTGAAGGTATGTGAAGCATTTCGTATGAAATAAATTGTTCAGATGATTGGGTCTTTGCAATATTCATACATTTTGATTGTTTGAAATACAAGGCTGCATGCAGTCCCTTAATGATGTCCTAATGTTGTTCTAAGAAAGTTTTATCAATTCTTGATCACAATGTGGATGATATTTCTGATCCCTCTCTTATTAGGAACTCAGCCAGGAGGAAGGCAGGTCTTCCAGGAGCTGACCCTCCCTCTCTCTACAATTCCCCAATTTAAAAATATGTTTTTGGGCAAATGGAATTATATCAACTACCAATACAGGGACCAATTACGAAACTACTGCTTGTTGTGCGCAGCCAACAAGATGTCAATTAATCAGGTTATAATTTTTATAGGAAAACATCTTAGTTAGGGACTGGGAGACAGCCTAGTAATTGCCCTGCATTTCCTGGGAATGCTAAGAATTGTCTCCAGGAAATCGTTGCTGATTGAGAAAACTTATACTGCTGCCTGAAATAATGCTTCTTTCAGCTATGCCTCAAATTTACAAAGCTAGATCTAGATACAACACAAACAACTGCCATCACTATTATTATTGGCTCAGCCCTTTTGACCACATGCTTTGGCCAAGTTAAACATTAGGGGGCATATCACCAATGCAGGTGATATGAAATTATCGCTGCTTTTGCGGCCGTTTTCGGACGCAAAGCGGCGATAATTTCATCCCCCTATTAGCAAGCTGTCGCTAGCATCAGTTAGCGACAGCTTTTAGGTGATAGCGAGCTGTTGGGACCTGCTTTGGATGTCAGCGATATTTATCGCCAATGACATGCAAAGTGGGCATACCTAACCTGTTAGCGACTGAAAGTAGTCGCTAACATCGCTATCGCCTATTATCAACGCAGGAGTAGTGATGAAAAAATGTGTGCTAAGCGCGAATATCGCTGAAAACTAACGCCTGCTCAGACCACTTCTTAACCTGTACATCCAATGGGAGTTGGATATTCAGGTTAAGACCCTATTGGCGTTAATGCCTGAATATCACTGGATTTCCAGCGATATTCACGCATTAAGCCGCTATCGCCGGATATTTTATCGCATTGGAGATAAACTTTGCTAATAGCACGTTATCTCTGCGATAAAATCCGGCGATGCATGGCGATAAAAAAATTGTTGCTAAGCTTATTTAGCGATAAATATGCCCCTAGGATCATATTACTTCCCTCTACTATGTCTAGGCGATCATGGCCATTGTCTCTGTAATTCCGATGGGGCCGGTGACAGTATTTACATGTCCCTTAAGAACACTGGATCAACAACCAACATTTCTGCCTGAAACTCGAGGGGCAAGGGGAAATACTCATAGGAATAGGGTGTTATTTTTGGGAAGTCATCTGGTCTATTAGGGGACTCTGAGGTATCAATCAACTTGTGATTGCATGGTATGTCTTGATCCCCTGCGGTTCCTGAGGTACCTGGTATTGTTAAGTCTGGGAGAGTGCGGAGAGGATATTGGACCAATTTGGATCTGCTGGGTTTCTGCTTCCTACCTTCTCATATTCGTGAGGAGGAACTGTAGTCTCTCAGACATGTTACCTGATGTTGGTTATGTATTTCCATCTCAGCCTTCAAAAGTTCTTCGGTGTCTCCTATTCTGGCTGGATTGCCAGAATAGAAGGCATGAAGCCTTTCAAGAATCTGATTCAAAGAGATTTAAGGAACAGTGGGGCATATTATCAAGGGGGTTTATCTCCGCTTTTTTGGCTTTAAAAGCCAAGAAAGCTGATATAAAATTATCTCCCTATTACCAAGCTGTCGCTAACACCAGTTAGCGACAGCTAGTAGGAGATAGCGACCATCTTGGGCCCCACTTTGCATGTCAGTGATATTTATCACTAATGAGATGCAAAGTGGGCGTGCCAAGATGTTAGAGACTGAAAACAGTCGCTAACATCGCTATCTCCTATTACCAACTTTTGGAGATATTCACGCTAAGCGGGAATATCTCCAAAAGCTAACACCTGCCCTGAGCAGTTCTTAGCCATGTTATCCAATGGGAGGTGGATAACATGGCTAAGAGCATTTGCTCGATAATGCATGAATATCGCTGACTTTTCAGCGATATTCATGCATTTCGGCCGTTTTTTATCGCATTTGCGATAAACCTTGTTAATAGCAAGGTTTATCTGCGATAAAAATCGCCGATGTGCGGCGATAATTTTTGTCTCTAAACAAGTTAGAGACAAAAATTATCGCCAGTTGTTGGTAATATGCCCTAGTGTATTCTACATTGCTGTTCCATCTCACTGCAAGTCCAACCTGAACTTTAAATGCCAAGTTTTACCATTTCACTAATAAGCTTTTTCTTTGGAAATAACTTGATGTTACAAACACATGCCATTATACGTTTTGTATTTCAGTTTTTTAATGAACGTGAAAATATATACTGAATCTCTTGAACATGCACCATTTTTTATTATTTATGTAATTGAGGTGCCAATTATATTTATTTATTGTTATTTTAGAAAGCGTGGTTTGAACTCATAGAGTGCATGTACTTATCATGAGTGGATGCTGTGTGTCCAATAAACAGTGTACAGCCGTGTATGCAAATGCCATTAGGATTTGCCTCTGTTTACAATGACGAGTAGTTTTGAATCTATTTAGAATTGTGATTATATTTTTGTAACATATTGAGTGTACAATTTTAAGCTCATTTTACAATAATTATATACTTTTCCATTGTAATTTGTCTCTAGTCACCATCTGTCTTTAGCTTTGTGTTCTCTGTTACAGTATGTTTCTAGGACTATTTTTAAAGATCCGGGTGAATTTATGATGTGGTCTGGGATCACAGTCCTAGTTTTGAGACCTGGACAAAGCAGTTGTTTTCCTGATGAGTGTTGAGTAAGGGAATATTGAGTAGGATGATGTTCCTGCTTCGGAGTATCGCGGATCATTCAGGTTCATGTATGTTCATGGTTCTGTTGGATTTCATTTACTTGAGCATGTGCTGAGTGGGAGTTAGACTCACTTACGTTTTGGGTAGTAATTATGAGTGGGTTTCGTACAGTGTAGAAAAGCTGTGGGTTGAGAGCCAGAGGAAACTCTTCAATCTAATGTTAAAGTCAATGTGTAAACTCATGCTGGTAGAAGTGAGCAGATCTGAGGTGAAGAGTTCAGTTTGATCTATAGTGGTGCCTGCCAATATTATGTTTTATTAAATGTCACCTCTCATAATACGCATCAGACAAATTTAGTAATATGTGTTTTTTATCCCAGATGTATCGGATCATTAACATGTGCTGTTATTTTGGTGTGGGACCAGAATATCATTGTCAGCGAATATAGTCTGACATAGATATTGCATTCTGGATGCCTTTTAGGATATTATCACCTCATTGGAGTTAATAGCAGAAAGTGTGCACCCAATGGGGAAATGTATTTAAGACACAATATTTACTTCAGGCGATATTTCTGTGTTCAATATCCAACATACAACGTTCCTTTTGTAAACTTCTGCTCTCTGGCATCCACCCCTCAAGATGCTGCATGTTAATGCAAGCCTTCTTTCGGCAAGGGGCAGATACATTTCCAGCCTAGAAACACGACAACCTTTCATTCCAAGCCTGATCGACAACCCTAAACTGAAACAAAATAGTTGTGTATAGGACACTCATATGCACACATCCACGGCTCTTTCTACCATTGACAACATTTCTATTGGAAATGTATTGTTATTACAACATGAGATATGAATAATTAGATTCACTAATATTTCTCATGACTAGTTAAAAATGTAAGGGGCAGATTTACAAGCCCCTTGCGCCTCTTTGCACCGCCATTGCATTACATTTTGTGACGCAACAGCACCGCAAACAATGCACCCTACTTACAATGTGACACATCTAGGGAGATGCGTCACGTTGTAAAGCCTTGCATCACATTTTACCTGCATCAGGTATAATGTATGCAAGAGGGCGTTCCTATGCAGGAAAGCCTCGTAAAAGTGACACCGCGAAATCTACAAGATTTCACTGTGTCACTTTCAGGACGCCACTGCGTCAAAACCTTACGCCTGCTTGAAGCAGGTGTAAGGAGTCAACCAGTGTAGTGGGAATAGGCCACAAAATGCATTGCTGGAGTTGCGTTGTGCGTGCAACAGGACTCCAGCAATGCGTGACTTTTGCCCCAGCAGATGCGTCAGAATTTCTGGTGCATCTGTCAATCCTTCATCCACGGTGCACCACGGTGGCGCAAGCATTTTTTAGGGTGGCGCAAGAAAAGTGACGCATCTCTATAGATGCGTCACTTTCATGTAAATCTGCCCCTTAGTGTTTTGGCACAATAGGCTGATTCTGCTGCATTATCTTGTATTTTTGCTAGAAATTGGCTGGGGATGCAGTGCTCTTCTCTGCATTACAATGTATTCAACCCATCTTTTAATTTAGTTAGATATGTTGAAAACATGTAATGCAAGTATGTATGCTTGCTTGAAAGTACATATATTAATAAGTATTGTCCTATTGGATGAGGATGTTGTCCGTCAAAAATTGTTTTCATTGTTTGGATCTTGAAAATAATTGTCAAAATAGGCAGAAGGCGTGAATATACCTAAAACGCATGTTTGATGATAAACAAAACTGACATATTCAGCTATATTGCCTGAGCCTTTTCCGCAAACACCATTTCTCAAGCGGTGTTCTTATAAAGCATCATAGGGCACAAATGGCACTGAAAGTTAAAGGCCCTCTAACTGAGTTATAGGCCTAAACTAGGCAAGGGACTAGATCGAGGAAGAGGGCCTTTAAAGACCAGTGTAGCCTGGGGCACAGGGATGGAATGCTATTGGGACGTGCACCCTTCTGGTGTAGATTGTTTTAAATTGTATTTTTATGTTTAAAAAGCTTTATTAAATGAAGATAAAACCACATAAAACATAATTACAGGGAGAAATGGTATAAAAAAGAGCAGGAAAACATTTGAAATACAATAAAAATGAGGCTACTAACCCCAAAGAGGGGCATAAACAGTACCAATAAACTTAGCTTTTATGGGGAATTTTCATTAGGGGGAAAGGAGAAGGAAAAAGAGAGAGGGAATAAAGGCAACTGTAAGATACAAAATCTATATTAAAATGTATCAAATAACATAAGGAAAAAAGATTATAAAGAAACAACTTAAAGGGTATGTCTAGAAAGATAATCAGTTAGAGGCAACCATAAGAAATCTTTTTTGATTAAGAGTGGTACATTTGTAGCATAAGCGCGATCAAGTCTGTGATGGTGACAAAGCAAAGTCCACCAAGCATTATATGCAATTTTTTTCCAATTAGTAGTTATTATCTGTAAAGAAATAGCTATGAAAAGGTCAATAAATTTGCGGACAATCTGTTGAACATTCCAAATTGGAGAGGAGCCACCTAGAAAGATATGTACGATAGCAAAGGGGATATCAGTAGACAAAATATTATTAAGTGTAGACCAAATACGGGACAATAGGGTTTTGACTTCAGGGCAGTGAAAAAACATATGGAGGAAATCACTGTGATCACAGGAACAGGGCCAACATGTTTTAGAGTCTAGTAGTTTGAATTTCTAAAGGTCTGAGGGTGTAAAGAATAGTCTATTGTAAAAAAACATTAAAAGTCTGTGTTGTACTGGCAGAGCGGGAGACTACGTGTATTTTAGATCAGAGAACATCCCAAATAGCTAAGGAAATTTCTTGGGCTTAATCCTCTTCCCATAGAAGGTCTAATTTAGATTTGGGCCTTTCAATAGGGAAATGAGAGAGAAGCTTATAAATGGCTGAGGCTTTAAGAGGGATAGTAAAGTCTGGTGGGGAAGAAAGGGGAATTGTAGCATTAGAGAGGGGAATATTCACTTAGATAGTGGAAGAAAGAGTAGGTGTAGGGAGAAGGAAGTGGTTTGAATGTTTGGTAGAGAGGTTAAAAGAGTCACGCAGATCTTGGAGAGATCTTAAGGAGTTGTCTTTGATAAGGTGATCATAGGTAAAAATGCCTTTATCGATCCATTCTTTCCAGAAGAGTGCTTTGTTATTGATCTTAAGAAATTTGTTATACCAGATCGGGGTCAATAAATGAAGGGTGGAGGGGAAAAGAAAGAACGAAAAATTGAAAGCGCAAGTGCTTTTGAATGCTTAAAAACAGGGGTAATAAATCTTGCAGGGGGTGAGATAAACGGGTAGATGTTAGAAAGGAGAAGGGAGCAAGTTGAGCGAGTTCTATAGAACTCCAGGCTGTTAGAGGGAACTGGGATGATTCAGTGAAAAATGGCCAAAGCTGTTTAAGTGTAAATGCAGAATGAAAACGGGAGATATTGGGAAAGTTAACACCAGCCAGGTTCGTGGGTAGTTGAAGACAAAAAAGGGAGATTTTGTCTTTGCGATTATTCCATAAAAGTTTCATTAGAAGACGATTAATGCATTTAAAAAAAGTGATGAGGAAGAGAGATAGGAAGCATTGAAAGATAAAAGTTTATAATGGGGAGCAACATCATTTTGATAGTCGATAAAAAATAGATTGTTTTATATTAATCAGGGAGTAGCAGAGGACAACCCTTCAAATATAAATGACTATTTGCCAGTTTTATCTCCGCTGGAGTTGCCAACATGCCATTGTCTGAATATTACATGCAGACAGACCCAACCTAAATTCAAGACTAATGACTGGCCCAAACCAATAAATTGTAACCCTGCCACCCTTACTTTGTGCTAATGCTATGACCTTAAACCACTATTACTGAATAATTGGCAGTGCTCTCCTCAACAATGCCAAACTATCAGGCTTTCTAACTCACACACTTATATAATTTTGTCAATTATTGTTTAAATGCTCATCCCACTCACTAGTAAACATGTTGGTTTCCATGAACAACCTTCTACCAAGCATTATATTCCAGGGCTGATGAGATCATTGGTTCCAATAGTTTCATTTAAGCTAGTTCACTGGTGCAGGTAATAATGTAATATGCTGTTTTGTAGCGCGCTCAATTACTACCGGATTATCCTGGCGCGGAAGACCGCTGGGGAACCCATCCTGGCTTTCCCTGTGAGATGGTCCCTTTCTGGGTATCTCCAAGGTGAAACCAGGCATCCCCGGCGTCTGTGGGGGGCCGTTGTAGAGATGAGGCAAGCTTAATGCCCAGAGTTGCCGAGTGTGATCCCTGGTTAGAGTAGGCACAGAGGCGAGAATTATCAAGTACGTTGACCCTGGTCCAAGACCCTGCCACGTCGGGAATTGAACCCTGGTCCCGGCCCGTTCTCTGCTTCCGGGTCTGCCGCCTCTAACCAGTGAGCCACACCACTCCACAAAAATTGAAGTGATGTGATACACCCAATACCAAGAGCATCAAGGGAAGTGGTCACACAGTTTTTAAGCAAGATGGTGAACCATCGTACATCTTTATGGAAGACTTATTGGTGAAAAATACTAGTAAATACTGAAACATAAACAGGGCAAACAGTTATTTGAAGTAGCAAAAGCTAACGCGACTCTTTATTTTAAAACATCAGTACATTGCAAAAATACAGAGGGGCGTAGCGGCTACAGGCACGTACCCCAAAATATTTTTCCTGCTTGTTTATGTATTTAATACTTGCCTAACACTAATCTGTTTGACACATCAACCCGCCTCCTATTTTTCCCTATATATCTGTTAGACCTGTCAGCCTATGGCGGTCTTCCCCTTAAACATTTTACCATACTATTCGATTTTGGCTGATCTAATTTTATGTTAGCCTTAGGGCTCTGCACACTTTACCACTGCTAACTAGCACTAAGGTGCTTGTGGTCTAACCTTTCAACATGATAAAACTGTCTTACATCCAACTGGCACATTTAATTTACTAGTAAGTCCCTAGTAAAGTGGTACTGCATGGACCCAGGGTCTGTAAATTAAATGCTGCTAGTGAGCCTGCAGCACTGATTGTTCCACCCACTTAAGTAGCTCTTTTAAACATATCTCAGGCCTTCTATTTTAGCCTGTTTGTGTAGTTTTAAACTGCCATTTCAACGTAGATAAATAACTAATTTGTCAGACCTAAACCATACATTTTTACACATACATGTCACCCCGGGGGTAGTCCCTACACAGCCCAGAGGGCAGGGTGCAGTGCATTTAAAACGTTGGACATATACTTGTACTTATTACATGTTCTGTACAGAAAAACTCCTACATTTGTGTTTCACTGTTGTAAGGCATACCTCTAACGTAGGATAACATGAGGTTACCTTATTACTTTTAATAAGTGCTAACTTTCAATTGGAAACAGGTAGGAAAGTTGAGCTTGGTCTTTAAAGAATTGCAATTTAAAACCCTATTTAAGGGCAAAGTCCAATTTTAAGTCACGGATCTGAAAATGGCACTTTTAGAAAGTTGACATATTCTGCTCCCAACCATTTGGTGCATGTAGCCTGTGTCCCGGGTCACATAACTAGGTGTAACTTGCAGTTGGTCTTTGTGTATTGCTCCCAGACAGTGAGACAAAGGGGGAATAGGGGTTGGCAGGAAGGGCCATGGCTGACTTGATAGAATGGTTGAGCTGTCACCTACCACACTTGCACATAACAAAGGCTCTGCCTCAGTACACTCACAAAGGGTCAGGGCAGGGAGGCAGGAAATTCAGAACAACTCAGGTGGTAGAACCCTCCAGAACCTTCTCCGACTTCAAAAGCTGTTACCAAGTATAAATATTGGACCCTCAAACCCAACTCTTCAGTACACCTTTGGAACTGTGGAAGGCTCAGAAGGACTGTTATGTTGTTCTGCTGTAAGAAGGACTGCTACTCTGCTGCCCTGCTACTAGAGTGAGAGGGACTGGACCTGCATCTTGAGCCCAAGACCACCAGAATGAATCCAAGGGCTGGTTGGCTTGCCTTCTGATCAGAGCCTCAGGGACAGAAAAGGCTCCAACCACCATGCACCCAGCACCTGGATTTTCCCTGCTGTACGTCTTGCCCCCAAATGGTATCAGCCCCATCCTAGGCACTTGGAATTTGGCCTGAAGGTGGCTGCCCAGCTGTGGACTTGAGCAGAATTGACCTTGCGAAATACATTTCTAATGCATTGCCCTGCAGCACTCTGGAACTGCTGCTGTCTCGCTCACCTTCATCGCACTTGCAGTTCCTTTAAACTGATTCGGAATCTTGCAACGCACTGCAACATGGATATATGGTACTTTATTCAGTCGGTCAAACTAGATCCCTGTACCTGGCCCCACTCCATCGCAGTAGATCTGAACTTGGACTTTGTCCTAGACCGGCGTGACCAGATACTCACAGTTACAGCTTTGTGCTTCTAAGCACTGTTCTCACGTAAATCTTTAAAAGTGCATATCTTCAATTCTACTGATTGGAGTTTTGTCATTTTGGTGTCAAATAATTGAATACATTTTACTCTAATTTTCTAAATTGGTGTGGGATTTTTCTACTGATGTGTTAATGCTTCTTTTCTGTTTGTTTGCTGCAGAAATACTTCACGCATTGCCTCTAAGTTAAGCCTGACTGCTTTTGTGCCATACTACCGGAGGGTTAAGCACAGGTTAAATTGGGGTTTGCTTGTGTTTCACCCTAACGAGAACTGTTGTTGGTGCTTCTGTAGGGTTACATGCCCCCTGCCAGTAACCCAATTTCCTACAATAGCATTTACATGTATTTATTTTTGTCCAGAGCTTATTCTGTGTCTTATATGGGCCATTGTTATGTATTACTGTATGAGTTACAATTAGATCTGTATTTTGTTTTTATATTGTACTTTTTGATATTTTGACATCTTAGCTTAAGGGAATCAAGCTGTAGAGTAGCCAAGGCTGTGTCTTCTGGAGACAAATGATCAATGCTGATGATGCAGGGATTTGACCGTAGCAGAGCCATTTGTTTCATCCATGTTTTTGATGTCCTTCAATTCAGTGCCTTTAAATAGGTTGATAGTAATACCTTTTCTTTATAGCCCATAGAATTTGCAGAAGTGTGATGTAAAACACTAAAAACACAGGTTATTGTTAGATGCTACAGATTCTTGGCATTTCTAAATACTGTGGTGCAGATTTACAAGCCCCTTGCGTCACTTTACGTTGCTGTTGCGTAACAAAAGCTGCAAATTTACATCTCCCTAGATGCGTCACGTTGTATAGCCCTGCGTGACATTATACCTGCGTAAGGTATAATGTATGCAGGGTGGGCGTTCCCACGCAGGAAAGCCTCGTAAAAGTGACGCAGTGAAATCTACACTATTTCACTGCGTGACTTTTTGGATGCCACTGCGTCCAAACCTTACGCCTGCTTGAAGCAGACGTAAGGAGTGACACCGTGTATTGGAAATAGGCCACAACACGCATTGCTTAAGTTGTGTCGTGCTTGCGACACAACTCCAGCCATGCGTGACTTTTCCACCAACAGGCGTCAGAATTTCTGACGCATCTGTCAATCCTTGTGCCATAGTGTGCCGTATTGTAAATATGGCACATCTATAGTGGTGCAAGGGTTTTTCACTCAGGCACAGGGAAACTGACGCATCTATACAGATGCATCAGTTTCATGTAAATCTGCCCCTGTGTGCCTTATAAGGTACATTATGTTAGTACACTTGTGATAAGGCAGACGGGATGTATGTCATGTTTGTGATGGAGTAGACATTAGCCAAACTCTAAATCAGGCCCTACCTCTACCTAGTTATACTAGTGATCTCATACTCACAAATTGCTCCAATTATGGTAAATTTTGATATAACAGCTTTTTTGAACTTTTTTGGACCAATATTAGTTACCGTTGTACAAATGATTTTTGTGTCCAGTACTCTAGTTACTAAACTTCTTATTGCTCACATTTTTGCAGTTAAGACTATGAAGAACAGTGTGTGTCCATAGTTTTTTCTTTTGACTTTAATAATTGAAACCATATTTGGGAAAGCTGTGTTTCTGTTCACTCACGAAGTCATCTATACATTTGAAACTGATGATTCTTTTTTTGTAGTTTAGTTGTGCTTCTTAAGTATTTTCTTTTTTCATGAAGCACTTGTTGTTGTTTTGTTTTTCGAGCCTGAGTGGAACTATTTTTTAAGATAGGATAACTGCCGTGAGAGACAGACAGAGGTATTCCTAAGCTAAAGGCAGAAACGAGTGCTTTTGAAGGTTAGAAGAAGCAATCTCACATCATACCATTAAAGAAACACAGTGCAATCAAATTATACATCGTTTAATAAGTACCAGAAGACAGATCTGAAAATAAATATATATTAACAGCTATATCATATGTGTTTTTCATCTGCAGACAACCCTTCTTCGATCTGACGTTCACTGAAAGACAAGCTTTTAAGAAGGTAAGCAACTCTCCATATAAATGTTACATCGCTTTGCAAAAGATCAATTATTAAATCATGAGGGTTTAATAAAACAGCATTATTGGTTTTATGTCAAGAGGAATTGCTGCTTTGAACACCACTGGTACTATAAACCACATAAGAGAAGGTTAGTCTGCTGCAGTAAGAAATGATAGGCCATCTGTGGCGGTACACCACCACATTCAGTTCCAATGTCCTCTGTTTAAAATTCTCGCATGATTTGAATCTAAGTCTTCATTTAGAAATTCAGCCGTAATCATACTGGTGGGGGTTTGCTAAGGTATAATTATCTACTCAAACCAAGATCATTATCTCAGGTTTTTTAATTATGATAAAATGTGTATTTCTGGTAATGTTTAAAACACAGTTCTTTACATTTAGGCCCACCTTTTCTCTCTTGTTTGTTTTTTTGTGATTCTTATATACAAAAAGTAAGGGCCCGATTCGCTAACTGCATTTTGGAGTACATAAAGTATGGTATTGTATTGTAATTGTATTTATATAGCGCTTACTACCCCTGACAAGGCTTTGAAGCGCTTTTTCGGCGAGTAGCACACTACTCTGGAAATAATACTATTGTAATACTACTTACTTACTACAAAATGCAATTGTTAACCTTATGAGAGGCAATCTCTAGCACCATGTCTCCTATCTTTAAAAATATAACATTTCAAAAAGTTTTTGATATATAAACATTTGCATTCATTTAAAAATGTGAAATAATTAAAGATCATTTAAATTAATTCAACACATTTAACACAATTCAATACATATTAAACAAAAAACAATGCTGTGCAGGAGATTTTTTATAAATTATTTTTTCAGAATCACATGCAACAATCTACCTTGTAGTTCTGAGACCTGCATGTTATTCCCCAATCTAGGCCAAAAAATTGTGATTGCGGAGGTAATGTCCGGATGCAGTAAATCCAGGCCAAATAATATCACAGGGACACATAGTCCTATTTTTATTATCACAGTTTTGCAAATTTCAGACTGGGAGAGTATGGGCATTTGAAACATACAAATGGATCAACATCCCCCACTCCTCTGGGTAATGCTTCTCTATATAAGTTATTTTCATCCACAAGCATGATGGTCGCTTTCCAAGATAAATATATAAACATGTAGGATTAATTTTACTTTTGTATTTTCTACTCTTAAATAGCCAGCAGAATGTAAGTAGTAAATAAACATGTATTAATTAGGTGGAACAACCAATGTTTTAACAATGATAAGGCTCCTTCTGAAACTAACCATAGGAGCAGCCTCAATTATGAGTTTCATATTTATACACTGAAGGTGTGTGGCCTCATACTGGTTGTGTTGAATGGGATACACCATTGCTCCTAAATCTACTCCCTTTATCTGTCATGATCTAATATTCATACATTTGATGCATGTGGCTACCTGAAAGTAGGAGAACGGATGCTGTATTAAATGCCATTATTAAAGTGCATCTCATTCAAGATACTCCATTAAAGGGTGTCTCGTCACACTCAACAACCACATCAGACTGTTAGTGATATGTTAGCCCTAACATACCACTATCTTTATGGTGTAGCTGGTGAATGTGGGCACGTAGATGCCTAAATCTTTGTTTGGTATTAAAGGTGCACTACAAGGGTGGTCTTTGAATTCCAAATGCCAAAGTTAAGCTGCCAATTGAGGTATTGAGCAAGGGTCGCAATGTGTATTTCTTCTGTGCTGTCCCACCAGATTATGTATGCCATCAGAGTGTCATGATTACTTGAGGATCACGTGGTTTGTTAGTGACCACCCGAGTATTGCATGTTAAGTTCAAGCAGTAACAACAATTTTAAAGTGAAGGACAAAATATAATGCAATTCACAAAGCAATTGAGAAAAATAAGAACGAGCTAATGAGCAAAAAGATACCACAATTATTAACATTGGAAAGGGGAACTGCAAATATAAATGTTTAAAGTTACAAGGACAGAGCACATAGAAAAAGTAAAGCACCCTTGAAAAATAACAGTTCATGGTTGACTGGGACTTAGGTGTGATTTCAGGCCAACCGCATTGAGAATCGGTCAGAAACAGTAAGCAGGTCATCCATTGCTCCGTGCCACCACCTCCATTTAGATTTTCAAAGCTGACCTCGAATCTCTTCTCTTCCAAAGACACTTTCAGAACTAATACTCTCATTCTCAGACCAGGAAGTTAATTCTTCAATATAAATTTGTAATATCTTCTTGTTCATTCCCCACACTTGATTGCTGTGTTTGATATTGTGTTATTGCCTATATGGTTTTACTCTACCACTCCTGTTTATTTTTGTAACGTTCTATTTTGTACTGTTTCTCTCATGTAACATAACTGGTTCTATTGTACAGCGCTCTGACACCTTCGGGTAAAGTCTGCGCTATATAACAATGCATTAAATAAATAAATAAATCCATATTCAAGTTTTTACCTTAGGACGTAGGCCCATATGCATGAACTCATTTTTCCATAGACACGGAACGGGCAAAACCCTTTGATGCATATGGCCCTTAGTCTCCTAAATGGAAGTCATGCTCATTCAGTGGGTCCAAGATCCAGTACAGAGGCTGGCCTGGGTCTCTGAAAGTCAGATACGTCATCATAAAGCCCATAATGAAGCATTCATTTGTTTACCATAAGCTTCAAGTGGAACAAAGCTGGATTTCGTAGCCATCAAGGTTGCAACATTGCTGGGATATATTTGCCATGTACTCCTTGACGTATCCACAACTTTTAATACCAATAACCACAACATTTTCTCACATACTCTGCGGCAAAGGATGCCTGTCCTAGATTGCAGACTTAGGGCCTGATTTAGATGTCAGAGGATGGGTTACTGCATCACAACAGTGATGGATATCGCGTCCACCGAAATATAAATCTTATTACATCCTATAGGATTTATATTTCGGCGGAAGGGATATCTCTCACTGCTGAGATGGAGTAAGCTGTGCCCTATTCTATGCCTTAATCAATTGGAACATATTATGCACAGTTTAGTAATGATGTGGTAGTATTCCAGATAGTACGATCTAGGGCCAAATTGTCCCAACTGTCGGGTGCAATCCTGTAAGTGGCTAATTCCTCTTCCTTCAAGCCTATAAGCCCGGCCCTCGAAACTTACAAGACCCAGGCCAAGGCTGCGGCCATGTATGGCAGCGAACTATGGGGGCATAAAGCGGTGAAGGACTTATCAATGGTTGAAAACAGTTTTCTACGGCGCCTTCTAGCTCTTCCAAGCTCCACGCCACTCCAGCCTCTGAGAATGGACATGGGTCTCCCCCCGATTGCTGAGGAGCTTGTGTCAAAACCAGTGAAGTTCTGGCACAGGCTCTGGTCTACGGACGAACTCCATCATTATAGGGAGGATCTTACCCACGTCATGAGTCTTAACTGCAGTGGCAAAATCCCCTGGCTCAACTTTGTGGAAAATGAACTGTCTGCCATCAATCTCCATGACCTGTGGGAGGATCCTGCGCGTGGTTGCCTATCAATCTCGCGCAAAGCCCTGGCACAAATCTATAAAGCCAGGTCCCTTGCTCACCTGATGGACGCTCAAAATAGCGGCACCTTAACTATGCGTTTTTTAGAATCCAAAAATTCATATGTTTTCGAACCTTTTATGGATTTTATCTTTCCCATCCTGGCAAGGAAACTGTACGTTCAATGGAGGCTTGGCACGCTCCCTATTAAATCATATACGTGTAAGTGGACTAATGGGGGCAATAAATTATGTCCCTGCTGTAACAACCATGTGGAAGATGACCCCCACATCTTGTTTGTGTGCTCTGCATACCAAAGGCCCAGAAAATACTGGATAGCGCCACTATGTAAGAACTTGGGGTTTAGAGAGTATGCACAGGCATACAGGATTTTGAAAACCAGCACCCTGGGTCACATTGTGTTCGCTGTTTCAAAATTTCTTATGGCCATATGGTTGATCAGAAAGAAAAGATTCACTGAAGCCCCCTGAACTTTGTTTTATGAAATTCTGAATTACCCCTCGCTGGGAGAGAGGATTTTATTTAAATGTTTTTATGAATAATGTATTTTAATGTCTGTATGTTGCATTGCATCTTTTATGGTCTATATGACCGAAATAAAGAATTTTTGGAATTGGAATTGGTAGTTTTAATATAGTGTGGCTAAATGTATTACTATTCTAACTCCATTTGGAGAATTTAGAGAAAGATTTGTGTGACAGACCATATTGCATAATATAATATAGGGTTTAGCTAATAATACTATGATGGTTTTAATAAAGTTGAATACAGTTTAACCAAAAGGTGCTTTCTCTAAACAAACATTCAAGCAAATTGATTTTTAAGACTCTATTTAAGAATTTTAATTTTATAGCAAACCTTGAACTCATTTTCATACTCATTACAACATTTCTCCCACAATCATAGCCCCTTTCTATGTTGTTCAACACAGCAGATCCCGTAGTTGTCTTACTATTTGAACTTGCAAGAGCATAATATTCCATCAGACTCGTCCTTTACAGTATGCTGATTGCATAGTGTGAACTATATAGTGATTTTTATGAGTGTAGTTTCAGAATCCATGCCTACACTTTCTATGTTATGAGCACCTGCTATTTCCAAGTGTCTCATACACTTCCTCCAATCTCTCCTGACCTTGATATACTGTTAGAATTTTGATCTAAGTTTCAGGTAACCTCTCTGTCGGTCCATCTCGAACCTCCAGCACACACAGCCACAGATTATTCCTATTTCTCCCCAGCCCATCATTCAAAAAGCACGATAGACATGATTTTAACTAGAGCATACATCTTACATGCTGGAAAGGACCCTGAAAATGTAAGTAGGCTGTTTTTGATGTCTCCCTGCATTTGTATATATTGCCATGGAGCCGAATCCTTCCTTGAATCCTGATGTTGAACTTGAGACCAAACGTGAACGCACTATAGAACTCTGCATTTAACGGCATGATGCTACAGACAACTGCTCTAAGAAAAATGTAGAAAGTGTGGGTGGCATGTAGTCAGTGTTGGAGGCAGTCAATTTGGTTTTCGGAATAATACGCCTGAGCACTATGGAAATCGTTCGCTGATGGACTGCAATAGCATTTTGATAATTGTAAACTGTAACTTAGAATCCTATGCTCAAGTGGATGTGGAGACATCTTGCGTGGACAGTAGTGCATAACACACTAAAATAACAAAATAACTTTTAGAGTGGTTGGTGAATCTAATAGAATGACATAGCTATGTTAGAGAAAATGGACGGCACCTCAATACTAGCACTCAAGAAAATCAATGGAATGTATAAAGTGTGCTACCTCAAACACAAAACTAAGGAGGACCTGTTAGATGCAGTAGGCCTACCTGAATTAGAGTAACAGAGAGGTCAATGGGGAGAGGCCATTCACCATGGGTGAAATGTACGGAGCAATAAAGTCAATACACTGACACAATACACTGGGTTCTGATGAGTTACCACCCAAATTATATTTACCAAATAAGTGCCAATGCCAGCATTTTATTATGGTTTGCCACTATGCCAAAAATGAAATACAATATTCCAATACCAGAATATTGCCACTGGTATTCACCAAATACCATGGATGGACCGTATGTCAAACATTACCTCCAGTATTTCAGAGGCAGCATTTTAGCATGATATACTTTCCCACACCCACCCTTCTTCCAGAACATGCAGTGGCTGCCATTATTAAGGTAAAGAATTGTCTCCGGTATTCCAGCATCAGTATTTTGCCACAGATGTCTCTTTATGTCAAGTATTTCTTCCAGTATTTCAGGGTGTGCGTTTTACCTTGGGTGCCCTCACTTATGCCAAGAATTACCTCCACAGTCCCAGTGAAAGCATTTTGCCATGGATGCCCCATGCCAAGAATTTCTTCCAGTATGCAAGTGCCAGCATTTTCCCACAGGGGCCACTAAGAATTACTTGTAGTATGCCAGGGCCTGCATTTTGACATGGGTGCCCTTTGTAATGGCAATACTTATCTCCAATATGCCAGTTGCAGCAAGTTGCCTTGTGCCGCCATACTCCCATCTTCTATTGAGTATTCCAGGGATAGCAGCAGATTCACAATCATAAGCACGCAAACAAACACACTCTTACTCATTCACACTCTCTCACTTATACTCAGTCTCTTTCTCCTCTCTCACTGTAACTCACACTCTCTAACTCATACTCACTCCCACTCACAGTTACTCACACACAAACATGCTCTCTGGCTCTCACTTACAAACACACACACTCACCATTTCACACTCAATGACTCTGGCGCTGGTTCAATGGAACCTGCAGCACTATTGATGGCTTCACACTTGATGCCATTTCGCACCCTCTCACAATCTCCAATATCTCACTCCTTACAATGCACTTACACTCCTTCACCCATATCCTTGTACTAACTTACTTATTCATACACTCTCAAACTAAGATTCTCACTCACGTTCACTCTCTTTGACACTCTACCTCAATCTTAGTCAGTGTCAATCACTCACAAATACTCTCACACATACATACATACTCATGCACTGAGAAACACTTTTGTTTTTACTTATCTTGCTTCCTTAGATGGCAACTCAGAGGGCATTAGAACCAGCAGATCCAGGCTTGAAAAGGGTAAGGCCCACCTCAATGCCTCTCCCAGTTTCTGGATGTGACAGGAAGCACAGCCTTATAGGGAGCTTGGAAAGTGCTTGGGATTATGCGGCAGATGCTTGGGTAACTCCTCACTGGCCTCAGGGATACACTGACATGCACCCTTACATCTACGTTTAGCAGATATACTCTGCTGCCTTAGGCATGTGTAGAACATCTGCAAAATAAAAATGGATTTTGCCTGTGTAAGTGGATTGTAGGTGAACTATACCCCTCACATACGCAATTCAGACATCCAGCTACAGTGCTGTATTTTGAAAGAACACTCTGTAGCTGGATCATGCCTTAGCCCCCTCAGCACCCCCATGCCCCCAGGGCCGGACTGGCTACCGGTCAGTTTGGAATGCTGCCGAGCTGCTGGAAGATTTTCCTGCAGTGGGGCTGATTTCGTACTTGGAGACCTGTGTGTACTTCGAAATAATGAAAAAGAAACGAATTTCTTTTAGTACACACAGGTCCCCATCAAGGAAATTATCCCCCGGCTCAGCAGCATTCAAAACTGCCCGGTAGCCAGTCCGGCCCTGCATCCTCCTCTTGTCATCAGGAGTTTGGAGAGGAAGCTGAGAGGGCTGACCTGTGTGCTGACAGTGTTCATGAAAACACAAAACTTGTGTTAAGTCTTTACCAGCAGAGGCAAGGGGCAGAAAGTGGTGCCTCACAGGAGGCAGTGCTATGCCTTAGACAGTGATAAGGAGCTGCTGCTGGTAACCACAAATGCTCTTTACTGAGGCACTTGAAACCTATTAATATGATTATGCCTTGGAGGATCCATTCTGTAGTTGGTTACCTTGTGGACAAATATTAGGCTGAGTTTACTTATGGCAGTGGCCTACTTTGGTGAAGAATTTAGGACAAAGCTCCCAAATTCCTGAATTCATTCTCTCTGTCTTCTGTCAAGGAGTGGTTTAACTTTCTTCAGTATAGAGACTAGGCCATTTTTTGTTTTATTTGCACATAACATTTTGTAATTACACATTGATAAATCTTTGTAATTACAGCACACCGGTTAACCGTTTCTTATCCGAGCTCCACCTATGGGTTCTCGCTTTTTTATAACAATACATTAAATAATTTCGAAACTAAAGCTTTAAAACATGCATTTACAATGTTCTACTATTTAGCTCGTGTTTAAAGAATCTCCCTGTGCACATTCAATCGTGGTCTCTGTGTGTTTAAATATGTATAGGGCTAAAGGGAGGCTAGAATGGAGCAGGGCATTTTAGATCTGCATTGAAAGCAGAGCTGTCAGAAAGAAGGTTGCTTACCATCTACTTAGAGTGGGCACTTTGTATTTTAGCCTTCCTCTTTTAGCCATTGGCTTTATATTCTGTCAATCACATATTGGCTCAGAGTTGGTAACTAGCTCTGTGAAAGTCTATATTAGTTATTGATTAGTTAACTGAGTATTTGTATGGGAGAGTGAATGTGTGTGTGGTTCGGTGGGGGGTGTGTGACTGCCCAAAGATGTGTGAATACTTGATTCACTAGATATATGAAGTTAAAGCTACATGTTCTAACAGTTGTTTGACTGAGTGAATATCTTTATGGGTGTGGTGATGAGCAAATATATTTCTCAATGGTACATGTCAAACAAACTAGAAAAATAAAAGGCAGTGTATGTATCAGTTGTTGTATATAAATAAGCAGACATAAGACTCAATAATTGTGTGAGTGACTGTATGGATAGCTGTATACTTGTAACAATGATTTTATAATTCACTAAGTATGACTTACTATCTAAATGAATAGATGAAGTTGTGTTTGTATAAGTGTGTAGCTAAGTAAATATGTAAGTATGATCCATTGTTTGCATAAGTGAGTAGGATGACTTCATATGTGAATAGGATGTGTGCTGGTGTGTAATGTCGATATAGGTGTACAAGTATTTTTGATAGTGTTCTATTGTTCATTGACAGCATGTATGAGTGAATCTACAGGTAAGTGATTAGATGTGTGTATACATCTATGAATCACTGAGTGGGTTTTTAGATACTTGTATTGCTGTGACAATAGATTAAAATATGATACTCTGTATTTTACAAAGAGTGATGAAAGATTTTACTAGTGTGGAAAAGGTGTATGTGACTGTCACATGGATGATGTCAACCGTAATGTCATCAGTGATGTCATTTGAGATGTCATCAGTGATGTCACTGACCATGTCATGAATGATGTAATATGTGACATCATTAGCAGTGGATTGCGGGTGCGCGAAATATAGTTAGTACAACTAACTATATAGGAGCAATTTCAATGGTTTTGTATGAGTGAAATGTCCAGCTAACTATAACACCCCTAAAACTTATAGGTTTTTGAGTGAATTTTAAAGGTTTTTTTAAATGCTAATTCCTGACTATATAGGGCCTGAAACCTATGTTTTTTTAGTGAATTTCAAAGGTTTTTTACATGCTAATTCCTAACTATATAAGGCCTGAAACCTATGGTTTTTTCAGTGAATTTTCAAGGTTTTTAAATGCTAATTCCTAACTATATAAGGCCTGAAACCTATGTTTTTTTCAGTGATTTTCAAAGTTTTTTTTAATGCTAATTCCTAACTATATAAGACCTGAAAGCCCACCAGGAATCTCCAGTATGCGCCAGGGGACTGCATTGCAGAGAGATGTAATGAAGCCACGCCCCTTTTTACACCTCTCTGCAACACAGCCCCCGTGCATGTTTGAAGAGGGGGAACTAATTCCCGTTGCATACTGGGGGGCCAACTAGCCCACCTGGAACCTCCAGTATGCGCCAGGGACCTGCATTGCAGAGGTGTAATGAGGCTAGGCCCCTCATTACACCTATCTGCAACGCAGCCCCCTGGCGTGTTTGCAGAGGGGGAACTAATTCCCCTTGTATACTGGGGGTCCCTGGTGGCCAACTAGCCCACCTGGAGCCTCCAGAATGTGCCAGGGGGCTGCATTGCAGAGAGGTGTAATGAGGCCACACCCTTTTTTACACCTCTCTGCAACGCAGCTCCCGGGCATGTTTGAAGAGGGGGAACTAATTCCCCTTGCATACTGGGGGTCCCTGGGGGACAACTAGCCCACCTGGAACCTCCAGTATGCGCCAGGGGGCTGCATTGCACAGAGGTGTAATGAGGCTATGCCCCTTTTTACACCTCTCTGCAACGCAGGCCACTGGCGCGTTTGCAGAGGGGGGACTAATTCCCCTTGCATACTGGGGGTCCCTGGGTCATATCTACCCAAATACCGATATTCCGAACGATTGAAAATGACTTTTCTTGAGAAACATTTGGATTTGGATTATCATGTCCTATACTTTGGAATTTTTGAAAGACTGACTTTGAGGATGCTGTAAAATACTCAAGTCTGCCCAAATTGTGTGGGTAAAATTGATACCTAGTCACTTTGAATAAGAATGTACTTACATCTCATCTAACATTTCGAAGAAATATCTAGTTATATGACAACAGGATACCGACATAACGTGAAGGAAATAAGAACGCCCTGAAGAAGTTCTGTTGTACAGAACGAAACGCGTCGGCTGGCTGTGGTACATAAACTTAAGGAAAATAAAAGCATTTGAATATACACCAAGATTCAGCGCTTCAATAAGGACTCTAAGTGATATGATTTGATTGGACTTATTGTGCAAGTGGTGCTGTGCCAAACTTTGGAATATTCTCCACTACTCTCTACTACTTACTTTCTACTACTCCACTACTCTCTAATACTCACTCTCTACTACTAATTCTCTACTACTCTACTACTCTCTACAACTCTCTATCTACAACTCACTCCCTACTACTCACTATCTACTACTCTTTACTACTCACTCTCTAGTACTCTCTACTCTCTACTTCTCACTCTCTACTACTCCCTACTACTCACTCTCTACTACTCTCTCTCTACTACTCACTCTTTACTACTCACTCTCTACTACTCACTCTCTACTTATCACTCTCTACTACTCCCTACTACTCACTCTCTACTACTCTCTCTCTACTACTCTCTACTACTCACTCTCTACTACTCACTCTCTACTACTCTCTACACTCACTCTCTACTACTCTCTCTCTACTACTCTCTACTACTCACTCTACTACTCATTCTCTACTACTCTCTACAGTTCTCTCTCTCTCTGCTACTCACTCTCTACTACTCACTCTCTACTACTCTCCACTACTCACTCTTTACTACTCTCTACTACTCACTCTCTACTGCTCTCTACTACTCGCTCTACTACTCTCTACTACTCACTCTCTACTACTAACTCTCTACTACTCTCTACTACTCACTCTACTATTCACTCCACTACTCTCTGCTACTCACTCTCTACTACTCACTCTCTACTACTCTCTACTACTCACTCTTTACTACTCTCTACTACTCACTCTCTACTGCTCTCTACTACTCGCTCTACTACTTACTCTCTACTACTCTCTACTGCTCACTTTCTACTACTCACTCTCTACTACTCACTCTACTATTCACTCTACTACTCTCTACTCCTCACTCTCTGCTACTCTCTCTACTGCTCTCTACTACTCTCTACTACTCACTCTCTACTCTCTATTACTCACTCTCTACTCTCTACCTCTCTACCTCTCTCTACTTCTCTCTCTACTAGTCTCTACCTCTCTACCTCTACCCCTCTACCTCTACACCTCTACCTCTCTACCTCTCTCTACACGCACACATATACACATATATATATGCATATATATGCATATGCATTTATATATATGTATGTTTATATATATATATATATATATATATATATATACATATATAAACATATATAATCTGCATATCTATATAAATACAAATATAAAGCATGCATACATATACATACCCCTATCATCCCTTCCTCATCTGATGCAAGTTCAATAGGCAGTGAATCTGAGAATGAGGGGGCAAGAAGTAGGCCGTTGGGGTTTACCGCACTCTCCAAGGCCCAAGAAATGAGTTGTATGTGTCAGGGCCGTCGAGACACATTGAGGTCCAGAGGACAGACTGGCGGTCAAAACGCCAAAGGGCCAACAGGAAACGAGGTGAAAGGAGAAAGTGCAACAAAAGCAAAAACAAACAACAGCCAAAAGAAAAATCGTTGGAACAAAAAAGCAACAAAAACACAGGCGGCAGCCCCTGCTCAATAATGAATCTCACCACAACAACGCTAACAGATAAAGAATCAAAAATCTTAAGTTTGGGTCTGTCGTACTGCCCTCCCTGCAATTTCAATTATGCAGATACAAGAATGGATGCCTTCCGTTTTGTGAGGAAACTCAAGCTCAAAAAATATTTTAAGACACAACCTACAAAAAAGGAAAAAACAGGGAGCAACTGAAATCAACCCACTCTCTTTGGAAGCTGGAGACCGATCTGACTTTGATGATATATGGGCATTACAAGTAGAGACGAATCCATCAGTAATGGTCCCCTTAGTCAGATCAAAAATCGATCAGGCGGTTTGTGTCACTCCTTTCAAACCAAAATCTGTTTTCCTTCCCATAATGCCTCATGACAACATTGACGTTTACCAAGATTTGGTCACTAAAGAACTAAAACAATTATACATCACTACCAATAAGAGACATAGGGTGATAAGCAATCTCAACCAAGGCTACAACACCCTTGTAAAGAAACTTGAATCCGATAGCAACATTGTGATCCGCCAAGCGGACAAGGGTGGAAATATAGTTTTGTGGCCCCGACAGATGTATATACAGGAAGCGGAGAAGCAGTTACAAGACCGCTCCTGTTACAAAAAGAGCAACTTGGGAGCAATAAGACTGGCATGGGAAGATCAAAATGCCAAGCTTGTTGCATGGAAGAGTGGGAATTTGATTACAAAGGAAGAATTTGGATATCTAAAGAAAGAATTTCCAGTTATACCCTCATTTTACTTGCTTCCTAAAGTTCATAAGCATACAGAGATTCCTACCGGGAGACCAATAATTTCAGCGATTAACAGTTCCACTGAACACATGTCAACATACATTGATTATTTTTTGCAGGACAGTGTAAAGAAGCTTGATTCTTATGTGCAGGACTCATCTGACTTCGTCAAAAAATTGAATAACTTTGACTGGAATGATAATTGTGTACTTATGAGTTTGGATGTTACGTCCTTGTATACATCTATACGACACATGGACGGTATCAGAGCTGTTAACTATTTTTTTAACAGAAGGGCGATTAATTTTTCTGCCCACAATTCTATGCTTATTGCCATGATTAAGATCTGCTTAGAACAGAACTATTTTCTGTTCATTAATCAGGTCTATCAACAGACTAGAGGGGTAGCTATGGGGGCCTGTTTCTCTCCCAGCCTGGCGTGCTTGCACATGGGCTGGTGGGAGGAACAGGTCCTCATGGTACAACATCAGGCCAGCATGACGAATCATGTTCCCCTCTATTTGAGGTATATAGATGACCTTTTCTTTATATGGCAGGGTACCATGCAGGAAGCACAACAATTTGTGGAACAACTAAATAGCAATGACCTGAATCTTGAATTTACATCCACCATAAGTACATCTCAATTATGCTTCTTGGATATAGAGGTTTACATTGATGCAGGAAAATTGGCGACTAGACTGTACAGAAAGCCGACTGCAGGCAATACTGTCCTGCACGCGAATAGTCAACATCTCCACCATTTGATACAAAGCATCCCCTTTGGGGAGATGCTTCGCATCAAAAGAATATGCAGTGACGAAAGGGAGTGTGCCAAAGCTATGGAAGCGAGTAAATTACGCTTCCTGGCGCGGGGTATTCTGAAAAAACAATTGCCAGGGCAATGGAGCGCTCTAATATTATATCAAGAGCCCAGATACTGGCACCTAAACCCAAGCTGGGCTCTATCCATCCAGACACTCCATCAGAATCCTCAAGGGTGGTGGTTACATATAACCAGCAACACAAGGAGATCCGGAGGATCTTTAGTCACAATTGGAACCTGGTGACGGGGGATCCTGTCATCGAGGGTTTAGTTGGTAGGAGACCAGAATTTTCCTTCAGAAAATCAACCTCTATGTCAGACAGACTTGTCAAAAATCATCTGGAACAACCTTTATCGAAAACTTTCATGAATCTAAGAAAAGGTTTTTTAAAATGTTCCAGTTGCAAGGCATGCAAGAATGGGTGTAATAAATCACAATACTATACACCATTCAAAGATGACCCTGTGCTCATCATTAAACAGTTATCCTGCAAAACTGAGTTTGCTGTGTATGTGCTGCAGTGCCCCTGTGATCTCCGGTATGTAGGGAGTACCCGGCTTCCGGCTCACAGGAGAATACTGCAGCACATACGAGCAATTTCCAACAAAGATCAATCCTATCCGGTGGCGCGCCATTTTCAAAATACCCATGAGAGTGACCCAAGACATCTCACCTATTATGTCATTGATTGTATCTTGCCCCTCAAGAGAGGAGGCAATAAGGATGCACTTCTGAGGGTCTTAGAAACTCGTTACATCTTGGAACTAAACAGCCGTACCCCGTGAGGTTTAAACGCTAGTGAGGACCTTTATACCTGTTTATGATTCCTTAATAATTGTCTTTACAAACATGGACATTCACCCATTTACACTATTGAAGACAATATACATACCTGATATTGAATGGTAGCCACTGTCTGTATTTCTATTGGGTTTCTATTTTGTGCTAGGGTATGTAGCTGTTTGATAACATCAGTCAGATATTTTATTCTACAAGGAGGGGCTCCTCCTTTCACAATTTTGAAAAAATTATTCACTTGCACTTAGCACTGTTATAAATCTAGTTTGCACTTTGCTATAATGTCTGCTCTATGCCACATAATGGGAATAACAAGTAGATTTGTCCATGTTTACAAAGTTTATTGTTTACATGTTGCACTAGACACTTTAATAGAGATTCCCACTTGGGATAAATTTTATACATGTTTTTTCAAAAGTTGGGAAACGTGATCCTTGGAATAATGAATTCAACACTGTGTTTTTATGTCTTATATGTTTATATGTATATATCTATGAATTTATTTATATATATATTTATTTATTTGCTCTATGTTGCACATTTGTACATATACTGTGATACTGCATTATTCATATACCCACTGTGGGTTGTATCCATGACCAGGAAAACTATGAATTATTTGTATAGTCCCCTGTTTGTTTCTGCAACTTTTGAAAACTTATTTACATATGTGGGTGGTTACGTTTAGTCCACCTTTTGTGTCATTGATGATGTATAAATTTCCCTTGTGGCTTTGCGATCACATCATGTGATCAAGACAGTGGATACTGTCGAAACGCGTAATGGCGGACATGCTGAGCAAAATTGAGCAGGAATAAAAAACGCACCTTGTTTGGCACCATTTCTGGGTTCCTCTCTTCGTCTTTTCCAGCCTGTATACTATCGTGGCAGTGACGAGTTTTCCTTCCATATATGTATGCATATGCATGTTATTTACATGAAAGTTTTAAAAACACTAATAAAAGCAAAGCTAAAAAGCCATCTCATTACAAATAGAATGGCTTTAACTTAAACAAGGGCAAGATCTATTGCATTTTCGATGCTTGTTTACTTTGGTTCCATCAAGAAGGCATTCAGATGGGTCACACATTTGCCATACATTCTGAATGTTAGCACTCTAGTTGCTCATTAGATCACTGTAGTAAATCTACTGCTCACCAGGGAAGTCTGCTGCTGGTGTTCAAAGTGCATGTTTCAGTCTGCATGTCAGAATTTTTTTAATGAAATAAAAGAGGATTTGAGAAGTCACTCAAAATGTGCCCTAATTTTTCTTTCTGAAGCACTAATCATTCTTTCTATGGCAAAATGAGCCCCCTCATTTTGTTCCTTTTTAAATTAAATGTTTTCAGACTTACCACTTCATTCCAATCAAGATGGCTTCTGGTGTGTCATACTTTTGTCATAAGTAAGACTGTTAGCGCTCTAGTTGTTCTTTAGAACACTCTGGGACATTCTGTCATTGGGCTATACTTGGGCTACATCTGGGTGATATTTGGGCTCTTTTGTCTCTGGTGGCCATCTTGGGAGACTGCATGTCAGAATTTTTTAATGAAATAGAAAATGATTTGAGAAGTCACTCAAAATGTGCCCTAATTTTTCTTTCTGCAGCACTAATCATACTTTCTATGGCAAAATGAACCCCCTCATTTTGTTCCTTTTTAAATTAAATGTTTTCAGACTTACCACTTCATTCCAATCAAGATGGCTTCTGGTGTGCCATACTTTTGTCATAAGTAAGACTGTAAGCGTTCTAGTTGTTCTTTAGAACACTCTGGGACATTCTGTCATTGGGCTATACTTGGGCTACATCTAGTTGATATTTGGGCTACATTTGGGCTCTTTTGTCTCTGGTGGCCATCTTGGGAGACTGCATGTCAGAATTGTTTAATGAAATAGAAGAGGATTTGAGAAGTCACTCAAAATGTGCCCACATTTTTTTTTCTGCAGCACTAATCATACTTTCTATGGCAAAATACACCCCCAAATTTGGCTCCTTTTTAAATTAAATGTTTTAAGAGTTACCACTTTATTCCAATAAAGATGGCTTTAGGTGTGCCATACCTTTGTATTAGGTAGGACTGTTAGCGCTCTAGTTGTTCTTTAGAACACTCTAGGAGGCTGCAGTAGAACACAAAGGAATCAACTGACAGTCTCTGTCCTTGTTTTATGTACATGTTTAACTGAGAATGTCAGACTTCATTCTCACATGACTGAGAAAGATAATGTGAATTTACAGAAAATATGCTTTCAGTTTAGCTTATAGATCCCCTTCCAAACCACTGTGGGAAAAGCATGAGATAATAGTTTTCTTTCAAACATGATTCATGATATCCCAGCAGAAGGCTTTTTCACATGGTAAAATCACCTTAGAACACACCACAATTCCTAAAAGGAGTGTGGTACCATTAACAAATGATTTATAATGTAACTATTAACTACAATGCTTTTTAATGAGGTGCTATCATGCGTATTGGTCCCAAGATGGCTGCCAACACTTCTTGGATAAAGTGCTGACAGCCAATCAGATCTCACAATGAGATGTGTGGTTAGGCTCCACCCAGATATATATGTGTTTTTGAAGTTAATTTTCATAAAAACCACTGGAGCAATTTTCACCAAATATAGAAAAGGCACTTCTGCGTACCAGTCCCTACAATTTTGCAAAGTTTGGTGTAATTCCATTCAGCGGTTCGGGCTGTAGCCTTGTCCATTCGTCCTATGGAAATTAACATGGGGAAAGCACGTTTTGGGACCCCCCTTTTTTCTCAGCCACTGCATGACGAATCCCCCCGAAACTTCCAGGGAAGAAGCGGAGCGGAGCTGGCCTAAATTTTGGAAAATTACACGCAAATTCGTAAACCGGCGCCAAAGTTATTCCCAATAGAATGTTGCGGATTTCCTATGGTAGCTAGGTCCTAACTATATATACCTACTGGCTATCGCCAGTAGGTAATATATATATATAAAACCACTAAAATGCATATGCATAAAATATATATATATTCTCCTGAGTTTCCTTCGCCTCACATTATTTCCACACCATTGTGCAAAGTGAGCAAAGATAGGATGGTCTACGCGTTTCGGCTACCACTAGCCTTCTACTGGGCTAGAGAGTCCCTTGCATCTAGACAGTTTTTAAAAAGTGCTTAGTACTTAACCCCTTGTTTGTGTTTACTATTTATTAACGACTAGACTGCTAGTCTCCTTTAACAAACATGGATCAATTCAATCGCAATTTTGACATCACTTGTAAAGTACATTTTTGTGTCAAGAAAAAAGTGCAAATGCAGGATAAAATTATCTTTCTCAATTTTTACATTTGAAAAAACAGAGCCATCATTTCATAAGATTTTAAGAGAAAAAAGGGGTGGGAGGGTAGGGAAGAGGGGAAAGACCCCTAGGTGGATGGATGCATCTTGTTCCTTAGTTTTTTTGTTGTTTTTTTGGTCTATGTCCCCATGCATGTTAAGTACATTCCGGATATGATGATCAGTTAAAACCACCTAAACTTCATAAGGGGACAACTATGAAACTTATTGCACTAATCCATATGCGTGATATGTGATATCGTAAACTGTTACCTTGATTTTTTGTTTTGCTTTTAAATTTTAACTTGGGGGGAGGAGATTGAGGCGGAGCCTAGCTTTAAAGCTCGCCGTAATGCGACCTCAGGAGTTTCTGGCCTGTTGTCACGCTGACGGGCTGTTGCTCGCTTAAATTAGTTTTTAAAAACATGATATCGCAAACTGTTACCTTGATTTTGTGTTTTGCTTTTAAAATTGAACTTGGGGGGAGGAGATTGAGGCGGAGCCTAGCTTTAAAGCTCGCCGTAACGCGACCTCAGGCGATTCTGGCCTGTTGTCATGCTGACGGGCTGTTTCTCGCTTAAATTAGTTTTAAAAAACGTGATATCGCAAACTGTTACCACGATTTTGTGTTTTGCTTTTAAAATTGAACTTGTTGGAAACTGCTCATATCTCTTGATGCCCTATTAACACTCCTTACACCACCCTGAGGCGTCAGCCAATCGGCCGCAAGGGGGGAGGAGATTGAGGCGGAGCCTAGCTTTAAAGCTCGCCGTAACGCGACCTCAGGAGATTCTGGCCTTGTCACGCTGACGGACTGTTGCTCGCTTAAATTAGTTTTAAAAAACGTGATATCGCAAACTGTTACCTTGATTTTGTGTTTTGCTTTTAAAATTGGACTTGGGGGGAGGAGATTGAGGCGGAGCCTAGCTTTAAAGCTCGCCGTAACGCGACCTCAGGCGATTCTGGCCTGTTGTCACGCTGACGGGCTGTTGCTCGCTTAAATTAGTTTTAAAAAACGTGATATCGCAAACTGTTACCTTGATTTTGTGTTTTGCTTTTAAATTGAACTTGTTGGAAACTGCTCGTATCTCTTACTGCCCTCGTAACACTCCTTACACCACCCTGAGGCCTCAGCCAATCGGACGCAAGGGGGTGGAGATTGAGGCGGAGCCTAGCTTTAAAGCTCGCCGTAACGCGACCTCAGGCGATTCTGGCCTGTTGTCACGCTGACGGGCTGTTGCTCACTTAAATTAGTGTTAAAAAACGTGATATCGCAAACTGTTACCTTGATTTTGTGTTTTGCTTTTAAAATTGAACTTGTTGGAAACTGCTGGTATCTCTTGCTGCCCTCGTAAAACTCCTTACACCACCCTGAGGCCTCAGCCAATCGGCCGCAAGGGGGGAGCAGATTGAGGCAGAGTCTACGTTTAAATGTACGTGACATTGCGGGAGCCAAAGGCAAGCCCGTCTGCGCCCGTCAGCACCCCGACGGGCCCAGGGACCAGGCATTCTGGCCATTTCTTTACATACTCCTCAGAGGAACTTAGGTCCCTCTTTAAACAGCACCTACCTCTCGATATGGCCGTCTGTAACCGTCAAAAAACTAATGGAATTCTCCACATACATAGCTCCCTTCCCGCCCCTACTTGCATTCCCTACTATTCTCTTACCCCTGACTCAATTAGTTCTAAATACTCTGCTCTCCGCATCATGTACCTCAACACACGCTCTTTAGTTAAACATCAGCTTGATGAGTTTTTACAGCTTTCAGTAGACAAACCAGATACACTTTTGCGTACTGAAACCTGGCTGTCCCAGGACTCTTTTCCCGATATTCTGGCCGCCCTTCCCCAGGACTATTATATATTGGAGGCTGATCGATCTTCTGGTAGATAGGGTGGTGGAGTTGCCGTCATTATACTTAAACACCTTACATTTTCTTGTTTATCTCCTCTGGTTTTGCCGGCGGTGGAGAATATAGTTATCAAACTTGACTCCTGTTTTGGAGCTCTTATTTTTGTTTTTCTTTACCGGCCTCCCCAGCCTATGCCTAATTTTCCCATCTCCTTATGTGAACAATTGGCTAATCTGGCCATGAATTTTAGTAACATTTTACTTTTAGGCGACTTGAACTACTGGCTCAACGACGCCTTAGGAGGACCTCATGCCACAGAGTTACTCAACTTACTTTTAAATCAAAATTTTGTCCAACACATTCATTGCGCCACTCAAATCAAAGGCCATGCATTGGACCAAATCTGGTCCATTAACATTACATTGACAGAACTGTTCATTACTCCATGTATATGGTCGGACCATCACCTAATACAATTTAATGTCATCATGGTCTCTAAGCCGAAGAACATTAATTCTGGGGGTGGAGTCACTATAAAGTGGAGGGCTTTAGATAAACAAGCCTTTGCGGACACTCTGGCTAGCTCAGCACCCACCTTTAACTTAGATGTTGACACTATAGAAGTCAATATCTCCTCTTGACTGCAGTCGGCCAGTAATATCCACTCCCCTCTCACTAAGTTTACTCGCGCTCGTCATTGTGACCCTGAAAAATGGTTCTCTGCTGACTTAAAAAAACAGAAACTTGAGCTTCGTGAAAAGGAAAGGAAATGGAGGTCACGATACTCCCCGAAAGATAAACACCTGTTTTCTTTAGCCCGTAAAGAATATAAAGTTGCTTTTCTGGGAGCCAAAGCAGCTTATTTCTCACAGAGAATATTAGACTCCCAGAACAAGTCAAAGGAAATCTTTTCAATAGTTAACGACCTGTGTAACTCTGAAAGGATCCTTCCCAAACAAACTCTCACTCAAGATCTATGTGATTCCCTGAACAACTTCTTCTTGGAGAAGATCTCTACCATCAAAGCCAGTATTTCCATCACACTGCCTAGGGAATCTTTGGACAATCCGATAATTAATGCATCCACTTTGGATCATTTTCCTATTATCTGCCCGTCGACTCTCTCAGATCTACTGACCCGCGTTAAATCCGGATCACCTAATGATTGTTGTCCCCCTTATATCATGAGAGACATTCTTTCCTACCTTCCTCACAGTGTGCTTCCCTTCCTTAATGAGTCACTCACGCAGGGTAGGGTCCCTTCTGCTTTCAAGAATGCTATAGTCATCCCCCTACTCAAAAAACCGGGGGCTGACCCTGTGAACCTCTCCAATTATACACCTATTTCTCTCCTCCCCTTCTTGGCTAAGATCTTAGAGGCTCATGTGACCAGGAGTCTCTCCAATTTCATAGAACAGACAGAATACTTAGAGCCGCATCAGACAGGATTTAGGCCTGCCCATTCTACGGACGCTGTAATTCTGGCTATGCTGGATACTATGAGAGCCAATGCCGATAAAGGCAGCGCCCAAGCGTTAGTGTTATTAGATTTGTCGGCCGCATTCGACACGGTCGATCACAACATCTTGCTGGACCGTGCCAAACAGGCCAGCATCTCTGGCATTGCCTACAGCTGGATCAAGTCCTTCCTTGAGGGTAGAACCCAGGCTGTCCGTCTCGCCTCTTTCCCTGCTCCCAAACTTGCTACTTCATGCAGAGTTCCTCAGGGCTCGTCCCTTTCTCCTTTCCTTTTTAATCTGTATCTCCGGCCTCTGATTCACTCTTTACAAAAATATGAAGGTTACTACGTTTAACTATGCGGATGATCTCCAGCTGGTCTTTACGCTGGATAGTTCCTCTAACTACATTTTCCAATTCCAAACTACTATGCTCCACATTCAGAGCTGGATGAACCTAAATCACCTGAAACTTAACCCGGGCAAGACTGAATTAATCCTGCCTGGGAAGAGTGAACTTTCCTGGGGCCTCACTATTGTCCGGTGGCATTGGGTCTCCCTCCCGTTCCCTCCTCATCGGTAAAAAGTCTTGGGGTCATCATTATTGCCGATCTTTCTCTTAGAGGCCAAGTGGGGGCAGTGGTTTCATCCTGCCTATTTCAGCTACGCAGGATTAGGAAGATTGCCCGCTTGCTCACCCACCCCGCTCTGATACAGGTTGTGATTGCCCTGGTCCTGTCTCGTTTAGACTTTTCCAACTCTATTTATCTTGGCCTCCCTTTGGGCCTACTTAAGCGCCTTCAACTGGCACAAAACCAGGCTGTCAGGCTAATTCACAAGCATCCCAGATGGCTAACCGCTAGACCTCTGCTGGACAAACTTCACTGGCTTCCAATTGCCCAACGTATCAACTTCAAGTCAGGGTGTATAATTTTTAAAGCCCTGCATGGCAGTAGCCCCAAATTTATCAGCTGCCGACTAGTTAGACATGTACCTCTTTGCAACCTACGGTCCGCCCATCTCCAGTTCTTGTCTATCCCTTCCTTCAAACTCAGACTCCAGGGAGGGTGCAGGTTTTCTTACCTCGCCCCAAAATTTTGGAATTCCCTGCCACTAGCAATCCGGACGAGCACCAATCTCCTGGCATTCAGGAGAATGCTTAAAACCTGGCTGTATGAGCAAGCTCTTGGGTAACCTCCCTTTGATGTGACTTCTGCCTGATCAGCGCCATGAAACCTTCGGGTGACCATGCGCTTTATACATTTCTATTAAGATAAGATAAGATATACAGATGAAGAATGTTTGCCAAGTACAAATTAAGATCATCATTCTCCTGAACTTCATAATTATTTTCCTATGTTAACAATTAATCAAAGTAAAAATGTGAAGTACAGTTCTAAAACCAAGATTAATTTAAAACGTCATTCAAGTGACCCTTCGATAGAGATCTAATTTTCATGAATCCACCAGCTATTTAGCTAGGGATAAATAGAAAAAAGCAACTAGAGTTAATCCACCCTCTTGATTTTATCCCTGGAGTGGTGAGGTTGGCTCTGGTCTATTGATATTGTACAATTTTTTATGAGCATTTGAGTGAAGGTTGTTCTTGAATTTGTGCAAAGTTCTATATACAGTGGCGAGGAGTTCGTAAAGAGAGTAACACATTTCTGGGAAAGTATATACATATGGTTTAGGACAACATTATGATTCAGCTCAGCAGTTAGTCCTATGGATTGCTCACTATTTTCAAAACGGACATTTAGTTCTGCATCTTGATTGTGTCCATATGGATATTCAGTGCCAATCGCCAGGATAAGCCAGGATAAGCCAGGATTCCGTTCTACGTAACTTCATAGTTCGATCTACGCCTCTTTCTGTAGGTTTCACAATTTTTATCCTAAAATATTTCAGCTGTTTACAATCACTAGAATGGTATTCATGAAAGTGTTTTGCTATGGGATAACTGAAATCCTTGTTCTTTATGGCATGTAGGTGCTGTAGGATTCATAGTTTTAATTTGTTGATTGTGCTTCCTACGCAGTGTTTTTTGCAAGGACAGGTTAATCTGTAGACCACATATTTTGATTCATACGTAATGTGGTCAGAGATGTTTTCTGTTTTTCCATTCTGAAGTTGGTAGGTTGTGGCATTCAGACCATGCTAACAAGCTCAACATTTCGCACATTTCCAGAACTCTGGTGTGTTGAGCCATGAGGTTGTTTTTGGTTCTCCTATCTCTAAAGGGCTCTGTGTCAAGATGTCTGCTTGGGAAGCTGTTTTTCTATAGGTGATGCTCGGATATGGGGTCAAAGTTTTTCTTAATGTGTCATCCAGCATTAAAATCTCCCAATTCCTGCTAATGATATGTTTTATTTCTCAGCTTTGATTGTTAAAATCCATGATCAGTCGTAAAGTTGTTTTTTCCTGACCTTTTTCCTCTTGTTGTTTTCTTTTTGACTGTGTCAGAAGATCAGTTCTTGCCTTTAATTTGACTCTGGACTTGGCTTTCTTAATGACTTCCAGCTGATAGTCCCTCTCCAAGATACGGCAGCTCATTTTATTGATTTCACAATCCAAATCAGAGGTTTCAGAGCAATTCCTCTTTGCTCACAGCATTTCACCGTAGGGTATGCTCCATATAAGAGTTTGCAGGTGCCCACTATTTGCATGCAAAATGCTATTGAATGAGGTGGGTTTTCAATGCATTTTGGTTTATATCCTATGTTCTCTGATGAAAACTTCAATGTCTAGGAAAATGATGTTAGATTCACTAATTGTTGACGTTAAGGTTAGATTGTATTCATTCCCATTGAGAGAGTCAATGAAGTTCTGTAAGTCGGCACGATCCCCTTCCCATGCGATAAAGAGATCATTGATAAATTGACACCAAGGGGCTCATTAGGATGACGGGCGGACTTAGTCCGCCCGTCATCCTATCGGTTATTTGGACCGCCTTCCATAAGGGCGGGGGTCCTGTGGGGGGTATTAGGATGCGCCCGCCACTGTGGCGGGCGCATCCTGCATTTTTAACATTGTGGCCACAATGCAAAAAATGCGCGTATGCATTTGCATAAACAAAGCGGTGCCTGCCGCTTTGTTTATGCAAATGCAGGGGGGTACCACAGGTACCCCCCTTGTGCACCCCACCTCTCCTTTACTCTGGGGGCCCACAGGGGGCCCCCAAAGTGAAGACCGCATGCCTTTCCGTGGCGGCGAGGCATCTGAAAAAGCCCATGTTAATATGGCCATGTTTATATCTGTCTATTAGACACCGCCACCATATTGGACCTTTTCCGAGCCGGTAGCAAGGCAACCGGGCGGAAAAGCGGCGGATGGTCTTTCTGTCCGCCCCAGTCCCCCCCACCATCCTAATATGGCAGGGGGTCATTTAGGTGAGGATGGCGGGCGGATTGCCCCCGCCATCCTAATTGGCCCCTAAGTCTTTATTTTTGAGTGGTATTGTTTTTGCAGAGTCTCAGCCTCCCACACTGTCATCAACAGGTTAGCGTATGTAGGGCAAAGGATGTCCCCATCGCTGTGCCTTGCATCTGCCTGTATAGGTCACCACTGAAGAGAGAGATGTTGTAATTTAGGCAGTAGGTAAGCATTTCTATCAACATTGCGGAGTGTTCCAGATGGCTTATTGATCTAGTTTGCAGGAATTTTTTGACAGTTTGTATTCCATCGGTGTGACGGATCGATGTTTAAAGTGATAGGACATCTGTTGTTGCCATAAGTAAAGCAGATTTCCATTCAATCTTTTGAATTTTGTTTAAAAAATCTATAGTGTCCCTTAGATATGATATGAGGGTAGGTAGGTCACATAATTCATTAAAAAAATCAACAAATCTGGTTGTAGATTCTAATAACGATCCAATGGAATTGACTATCGGTTGACCCGGTGGATTGTGGGTTGCTTTGTGTACTTTCGGTAGAAAGTAAATCGTTGCTGTTATAGGGTGGTCTGTTTTCAAGTATAGATATTCCTCGAGGTCATTTAGACCATCCTCTTTCCATCCTAGTAACATCTGATGATATTCTTTGGTCCAGGTCCAATTGCCTGTTTGCTTCTGCTGTATAATCACTCATATTCTGAACCACAATGTTGCCAGCTTTATCAGAGGCCTTGATAATTATCAACAGGTCTTCTCTAAGTTCTTTAAGTGCTTTGTACTCTCCTGCTGTTGAATTCCAATTTTTCTTTTGTATTGAGTTTGTGGAAATGTTATTAACTTCTTCCACCATGATTTCATGAAATAAATCAATTTTATTCCCAGGTGGGAATTGCGGACAGGATGTAGATTGTTTTTTAAACCCACTGTTGGTGACGATCCCTAGACTATGACACAGTTCTTTGTCAGATTCAAAGGATTGTTGATGATTCCCAATTGCAGATTCTTCTTCTCCTTCTTCCAGTGATGTCCACCTTCTTAGTGCTGGTAAATCTTTTTTGTGCAATGAGCGATATTTCATGATTGTCAGTTGTAGGATAGTTGGATCTGTGTGTCTTTTCTGCAAAGTATGTTTTGAGTTTGATTTTGCGGCAAAATTTGTTGCGGTCGATATGTACATTCACTTTGTCAATGTCTTTGTTGGGAAAGAAGGATAACCCTTTATTGAGTAGTTGAGTCTGAGTATCACTTAGTATTTTGTTTGAGATGTTGATTACTACGTTATTTTTGGTGAAACTCTAATTTTCCCATCTCCTTATGTGAACAATTGGCTAATCTGGCCATGAATTTTAGTAACATTTTACTTTTAGGCGACTTGAACTACTGGCTCAACGACGCCTTAGGAGGACCTCATGCCACAGAGTTACTCAACTTACTTTTAAATCAAAATTTTGTCCAACACATTCATTGCGCCACTCACATCAAAGGCCATGCATTGGACCAAATCTGGTCCATTAACATTACATTGACAGAACTGTTCATTACTCCATGTATATGGTCGGACCATCACCTAATACAATTTAATGTCATCATGGTCTCTAAGCCGAAGAACATTAATTCTGGGGGTGGAGTCACTAGAAAGTGGAGGGCTTTAGATAAACAAGCCTTTGCGGACACTCTGGCTAGCTCAGCACCCACCTTTAACTTAGATGTTGACACTATAGAAGTCAATATCTCCTCTTGACTGCAGTCGGCCAGTAATATCCACTCCCCTCTCACTAAGTTTACTCGCGCTCGTCATTGTGACCCTGAAAAATGGTTCTCTGCTGACTTAAAAAAACAGAAACTTGAGCTTCGTGAAAAGGAAAGGAAATGGAGGTCACGATACTCCCCGAAAGATAAACACCTGTTTTCTTTAGCCCGTAAAGAATATAAAGTTGCTTTTCTGGGAGCCAAAGCAGCTTATTTCTCACAGAGAATATTAGACTCCCAGAACAAGTCAAAGGAAATCTTTTCAATAGTTAACGACCTGTGTAACTCTGAAAGGATCCTTCCCAAACAAACTCTCACTCAAGATCTATGTGATTCCCTGAACAACTTCTTCTTGGAGAAGATCTCTACCATCAAAGCCAGTATTTCCATCACACTGCCTAGGGAATCTTTGGACAATCCGATAATTAATGCATCCACCTTGGATCATTTTCCTATTATCTGCCCGTCGACTCTCTCAGATCTACTGACCCGCGTTAAATCCGGATCACCTAATGATTGTTGTCCCCCTTATATCATGAGAGACATTCTTTCCTACCTTCCTCACAGTGTGCTTCCCTTCCTTAATGAGTCACTCACGCAGGGTAGGGTCCCTTCTGCTTTCAAGAATGCTATAGTCATCCCCCTACTCAAAAAACCGGGGGCTGACCCTGTGAACCTCTCCAATTATCCACCTATTTCTCTCCTCCCCTTCTTGGCTAAGATCTTAGAGGCTCATGTGACCAGGAGTCTCTCCAATTTCATAGAACAGACAGAATACTTAGAGCCGCATCAGACAGGATTTAGGCCTGCCCATTCTACGGAGGCTGTAATTCTGGCTATGCTGGATACTATGAGAGCCAATGCCGATAAAGGCAGCGCCCAGGCGTTAGTGTTATTAGATTTGTCGGCCGCATTCGACACGGTCAATCACAACATCTTGCTGGACCGTGTCAAACAGGCCGGCATCTCTGGCATTGCCTACAGCTGGATCAAATCCTTCCTTGAGGGTAGAACCCAGGCTGTCCGTCTCGCCGCTTTCCCTGCTCCCAAACTTGCTACTTCATGCAGAGTTCCTCAGGGCTCGTCCCTTTCTCCTTTCCTTTTTAATCTGTATCTCCGGCCTCTGATTCACTCTTTACAAAAATATGAAGGTTACTACGTTTAACTATGCGGATGATCTCCAGCTGGTCTTTACGCTGGATAGTTCCTCTAACTACATTTTCCAATTCCAAACTACTATGCTCCACATTCAGAGCTGGATGAACCTAAATCACCTGAAACTTAACCCGGGCAAGACTGAATTAATCCTGCCTGGGAAGAGTGAACTTTCCTGGGGCCCTCACTATTGTCCGGTGGAATTGGGTCCCCCTCCCGTTCCCTCCTCATCGGTAAAAAGTCTTGGGGTCATCATTAATGCCGATCTTTCTCTTAGAGGCCAAGTGGGGGCAGTGGTTTCATCCTGCCTATTTCAGCTACGCAGGATTAGGAAGATTGCCCACTTGCTCACCCACCCCGCTCTGATACAGGTTGTGATTGCCCTGGTCCTGTCTCGTTTAGACTTTTCCAACTCTATTTATCTTGGCCTCCCTTTGGGCCTACTTAAGCGCCTTCAACTGGCACAAAACCAGGCCGTCAGGCTAATTCACAAGCATCCCAGATGGCTAACCGCTAGACCTCTGCTGGACAAACTTCACTGGCTTCCAATTGCCCAACGTATCAACTTCAAGTCAGGGTGTATAATTTTTAAAGCCCTGCATGGCAGTAGCCCCAAATTTATCAGCTGCCGACTAGTTAGACATGTACCTCTTTGCAACCTACGGTCCGCCCATCTCCAGTTCTTGTCTATCCCTTCCTTCAAACTCAGACGCCAGGGAGGGTGCAGGTTTTCTTACCTCGCCCCAAAATTTTGGAATTCCCTGCCACTAGCAATCCGGACGAGCACCAATCTCCTGGCATTCAGGAGAATGCTTAAAACCTGGCTGTATGAGCAAGCTCTTGGGTAACCTCCCTTTGATGTGACTTCTGCCTGATCAGCGCCATGAAACCTGCGGGTGACCATGCGCTTTATACATTTCTATTAAGATAAGATAAGATATACAGATGAAGAATGTTTGCCAAGTACAAATTAAGATCATCATTCTCCTGAACTTCATTATTATTTTCCTATGTTAACAATTAATCAAAGTAAAAATGTGAAGTACAGTTCTAAAACCAAGATTAATTTAAAACATCATTCAAGTGACCCTTCGATAGAGATCTAATTTTCATGAATCCACCAGCTATTTAGCTAGGGATAAATAGAAAAAAGCAACTAGAGTTAATCCACCCTCTTGATTTTATCCCTGGAGTGGTGAGGTTGGCTCTGGTCTATTGATATTGTACAATTTTTTATGAGCATTTGAGTGAAGGTTGTTCTCGAATTCGTGCAAAGTTCTATATACAGTGACGAGGAGTTCGTAAAGAGAGTAACACATTTCTGGGAAAGTATATACATATGGTTTAGGACAACATTATGATTCAGCTCAGCAGTTAGTCCTATGGATTGCTCACTATTTTCAAAACGGACATTTAGTTCTGCATCTTGATTGTGTCCATATGGATATTCAGTGCCAATCGCCAGGATAAGCCAGGATTCTGTTCTACGTAACTTCATAGTTCGATCTACGCCTCTTTCTGTAGGTTTCACAATTTTTATCCTAAAATATTTCAGCTGTTTACAATCACTAGAATGGTATTCATGAAAGTGTTTTGCTATGGGATAACTGAAATCCGTGTTCTTTATGGCATGTAGGTGCTGTAGGATTCGTAGTTTTAATTTGTTGATTGTGCTTCCTACGCAGTGTTTTTTGCAGGGACAGGTTAATCTGTAGACCACATATTTTGATTCATACGTAATGTGGTCAGAGATGTTTTCTGTTTTTCCATTCTGAAGTTGGTAGGTTGTGGAATTCAGACCATGCTAACAAGCTCAACATTTCGCACATTTCCAGAACTCTGGTGTGTTGAGCCATGAGGTTGTTTTTGGTTCTCCTATCTCTAAATGGCTCTGTGTCAAGATGTCTGCTTGGGAAGCTGTTTTTCTATAGGTGATGCTCGGATATGGGGTCAAAGTTTTTCTTAATGTGTCATCCAGCATTAAAATCTCCCAATTCCTGCTAATGATATGTTTTATTTCTCAGCTTTGATTGTTAAAATCCATAATCAGTCGTAAAGTTGTTTTTTCCTGACCTTTTTCCTCTTGTTGTTTTCTTTTTGACTGTGTCAGAAGATCAGTTCTTGCCTTTAATTTGACTCTGGACTTGGCATTCTCAATGACTTCCAGCTGATAGTCCCTCTCCAAGATACGGCAGCTCATTTTATTGATTTCACAATCCAAATCAGAGGTTTCAGAGCAATTCCTCTTTGCTCGCAGCATTTCACCGTAGGGTATGCTCCATATAAGAGTTTGCAGGTGCCCACTATTTGCATGCAAAATGCTATTGCATGAGGTGGGTTTTCAATGCATTTTGGTTTATATCCTATGTTCTCTGATGAAAACCTCAATGTCTAGGAAAATGATGTTAGATTCACTAATTGTTGACGTTAAGGTTAGATTGCATTCATTCCCATTGAGAGAGTCAATGAAGTTCTGTAAGTCGGCACGATCCCCTTCCCATGCGATAAAGAGATCATTGATAAATTGACACCAAGGGGCTCATTAGGATGACGGGCAGACTTAGTCCGCCTGTCATCCTATTGGTTATTTGGACCGCCTCCCATAAGGGCGGGGGTCCTGTGGGGGGTATTAGGATGCGCCCGCCACTGTGGCAGGCGCATCCTGCATTTTTAACATTGTGGCCACAATGCAAAAAATGCGCGTATGCATTTGCATAAACAAAGCGGTGCTTGCCGCTTTGTTTATGCAAATGCAGGGGGGTACCACAGGTACCCCCCTTGTGCACCCCACCTCTCCTTTACTCTGGGGGCCCACAGGGGGCCCCCAAAGTGAAGACCGCATGCCTTTCCGTGGCGGCGAGGCATCTGAAAAAGCCCATGTTAATATGGCCATGTTTATATCTGTCTATTAGACACCGCCACCATATTGGACCTTTTCCGAGCCGGTAGCAAGGCGACCGGGCGGAAAAGCGGCGGATGGTCTTTCCGTCCGCCGCAGTCCCCCCCGCCATCCTAATATGGCAGGGGGTCATTTAGGTGAGGATGGCGGGCGGATTGCCCCCGCCATCCTAATGGGCCCCTAAGTCTTTATTTTTGAGTGGTATTGTTTTTGCAGAGTCTCAGCCTCCCACACTGTCATCAACAGGTTAGCGTATGTAGGGCAAAGGATGTCCCCATCGCTGTGCCTTGCATCTGCCTGTATAGGTCACCACTGAAGAGAGAGATGTTGTAATTTAGGCAGTAGGTAAGCATTTCTATCAACATTGCGGAGTGTTCCAGATGGCTTATTGATCTAGTTTGCAGGAATTTTTTGACAGTTTGTATTCCATCGGTGTGACGGATCGATGTTTAAAGTGATAGGACATCTGTTGTTGCCATAAGTAAAGCAGATTTCCATTCAATCTTTTTAATTTTGTTTAAAAAATCTATAGTGTCCCTTAGATATGATATGAGGGTAGGTAGGTCACATAATTCATAAAAAAAAATCAACAAATCTGGTTGTAGATTCTAATAACGATCCAATGGAATTGACTATCGGTTGACCCGGTGGATTGTGGGTTGCTTTGTGTACTTTCGGTAGAAAGTAAATCGTTGCTGTTATAGGGTGGTCTGTTTTCAAGTATAGATATTCCTCGAGGTCATTTAGACCATCCTCTTTCCATCCTAGTAACATCTGATGATATTCTTTGGTCCAGGTCCTATTGCCTGTTTGCTTCTGCTGTATAATCACTCATATTCTGAACCATAATGTTGCCAGCTTTATCAGAGGCCTTGATAATTATCGACAGGTCTTCTCTTAGTTCTTTAAGTGCTTTGTACTCTCCTGCTGTTGAATTCCAATTTTTCTTTTGTATGGAGTTTGTGGAAATGTTATTAACTTCTTCCACCATGATTTCATGAAATAAATCAATTTTATTCCCAGGTGGGAATTGCGGACAGGATGTAGATTGTTTTTTAAACCCACTGTTGGTGACGATCCCTAGACTATGACACAGTTCTTTGTCAGATTCAAAGGATTGTTGATGATTCCCAATTGCAGATTCTTCTTCTCCTGCTTCCAGTGATGTCAACCTTCTCAGTGCTGGTAAATCTTTTTTGTGCAATGAGCGATATTTCATGATTGTCAGTTGTAGGATAGTTGGATCTGTGTGTCTTTTCTGCAAAGTATGTTTTGAGTTTGATTTTGCGGCAAAATTTGTTGCGGTCGATATGTACATTCACTTTGTCAATGTCTTTGCCAATGAGTGGAGAGGTGTGGCTCACTGGTTAGAGGCGGCAGACCCGAGTGCAGAGAACGGCCCGGGACAAGGGTTCGATTCCCGACGCGGCAGGGTCTTGGACCAGGATCAGCGGACTGATAATTCTCGCATCGGTGCCTACTCCGACCAGGGAGCACACTCGGCAACTCTGGGCATTAGCTTGCCTCATCTCCACAACGGCCCCACACAAACGCCGGGGATGCCTGGTTTCACCTTGGAGACCCCCAGGAGGGACTATCTCACAGGGAAAGCCAGGACGGGTTCCCCAGCGGTCTATAGCGCTACGAGGCCTCCGGGTAGCAGTGCGCTTTACAAGACACAACAATTACAAGACACAACAATTTACTTTGTTGGGACAGAAGGATAACCCTTTATTGAGTAGTTGAGTCTGAGCATCACTTAGTATTTTGTTTGAGATGTTGATTACTACGTTATTTTTGGTGAAACTCTTTATTGATTTTACTTTTGCTTTCCTCGTCCTTTCTTTGGTTTTGTTCCGTCTTCTACTCCTTCTGATGGTGTTTTGGTTTGTCCTCTTCCCCACGTTGTTCCTCTCCCTCTTCCTCTTTGCCATGTTATCATCTGTGCCAGGCGCATTTCCCCGAAAAAATCAAGGGGTGTTGCACTTGCTTCTTCTTCAGCAGAACTTAGATCCGAGCTGTCTACTGTTTCTGATGTTTCAATTCCTGCACATTTATCCATCACTGCTCTGTTCCTAAACATATCGTACTTTCTAGCGAATGTGTATATGCGCCCATTGGCATAGTCAATTCCATCCCTGTTAAATGTATTTGCTTTTCTCTTTTCTACATCCGCTTCGTGTTTATTAATTTTCTTCTCCACACTCTCCATCATTTCCTTATTTTCTTCTGTTGTGGGATCCTTGGCTAATTCTTGTTCCAGATCTTTGATGACATTTGTTAATTTGTCCAGTTTCCTTTCCGCATGTACTATTAGTGTTCTCATGAGTTTAAATGAGCATTTGTTTGTATCCAACTGGCATTGCGTTTTCAGATCTGAATGCAAGTCATTGATTGTGGGCATAATCAGAATTCTGAGTCCTCTCATCACCCTCTTGAATTCAATATATTTCTCTAATGTTGTTTTTTCCCACCATTTGTTCACTTTAAGGATACGATTCTGTTGAAGTTCCCTTAAAACACAGGTGATTGTTCTCTTATTTCTTTATCCAGATATCGCCCTGATATTTGCACCATATATTCCTGAGATTCCTTCGCCTCCCATGTGGAGTTTCTTGCGCTTGCAGTTGCCAGTAGGTAGTTATAGTTAGTGTTGGTTAGTGTTGGACCGGGTCCTTTTTGCAGGTCTATCCCCTGACCATTTGCCTTTTGCCTCCTATTTTTCTGACCCTCTTTTTTTGGCTTTAGGAATCTGGGCACCTTGCCACTCCTGATCAGTGCTAAAGTGCATATGCTCTCTGGCTAAATTGTGCTAGTGATCTGTTATCCATGATTGGCATACTTAATTTACTGGTAATTCCCTAGTAAAGTACACTATATGTGCTTCAGGGCCTGCAAATCAAATGCTAGGGGCCTGCAGCACTGGTTGTGCCACCCATATGAGTAGTCCAGGAAATGTTTTCTCAGGCCTGCCATTGTAGTGTCTGTGGGTGCAATTTTAAACTGCTATGCCGACCTGGGAAGTGCGCCAACTTGCCAAGCCCTAACCCTCTCTTTTACTACATGTAAGCTACCCCTCAGGTAGTCCCAGGGTACCCTCATGGGCAGGCTGTAGTTTATGTGAAAGGTAGGACATGTACTGGTGTGTTTTAAATGTCCTGGTAGTGAAATACTGCCTATTTAGGTTTTAACTATTCCAAGGACTAGCTCTCCCATAGGTTATCTTTGGAGCTGCCTTGTAACATTTTGCATGTTTAACGTTCAATTTGGAACGGCTAGACATTTGGAGTTTGGGCTCCCTGAGCTCAAATTTCGAAAACACATCTTTAAGTAAAGGAGGTTTTTAAATTGTGTGTTTGAAAATACCACTTTTAGAAAATGGACATTTTCTTATTTAACCATCCTGTGCCTCTTCCTGCCTGTGGAATCAATGTCTGGTTTAGACTCACATGGGCATGTTTGTGTAGTCACTCGAGACAGTCACAAATAGGGAGTTGAGTTGTGGCCTGCATATCCTCATGACCCATCACCAGGCTGATGGGTCTTTCTGAGCCTGAGTGGTGGAAGGAGATGTCACCTGCACCTGGATAGGGCAGTGCCTATCCTTTCACAATGCTGTCTCCACCCCCCTGGACTGTGTCTGGGGCCAAGGCCATGCAAGACAGGAACTTGTAAACTACAAAGACTCCAAAGCCAGAAGGGGTATAAGTATTGGACCTAAACCCCCAGACTTTTAGAACACTTCTGGATTAAGAGGAACCCCTGCCAAGGAGAAGAGCTTTGAGGGGAAGTACTGCCCCTTTACTATGTGTTGCTTTGCTGGGTTGGCCTGCAGTTGCTGCTGCTGCATTGGAGAGGAAAAGGACTACGCTTTCCTTTGTATCCTGCTTGTGAAATTTCTCCAAGGGTTTGTTTGTGCTTGACTCCTATTAAGAAATCTCAGGTCTGTCAAATACCTCCTCTGCAGCATCTCTGAACTCCACTGCTGGGAGTTCTGACCTGCCTTGTGATGCCAATCCCAGTTCTGGACCCTTGGAGGTTGTTCTGCTGCTTAAAACCATCAGAATCGATGTATTGCCCTTTCAGGGCCTGTTTTACTGATGCAGCACCACGTGAGGGAGAAATTTCCACGCACCACCTCTGTGCGGCTGTAGAAACCGACACAATGCCTGCCAGCAGCCAAAGAAACAGCCACAGCCTGATTTCAGCGCACCATGTCTCGAAGTCCGAGACCCCCGCACTGACTCCGATACATTGGACCACGGTTGGAGAAACCGACACAGCGTCTGTTTGCTGCCTCTGCCACATCGATCTCAAGTGTGTCCAGCTTTCCACACTATGCTGCAGTTTTTTTGACACATCACCTGCAGACCAGAACCGTCTTGGATTTCGACAAATTGCTTCCTCCTACAGTCCGGATTTGATGTAACTCTTCATCTGTGCACAACTGATACATCGCCTTCCCGCGGACTCAGAAACCGACACATTGCTATGTTTTCTGTCGCTTCCCTCCTCTACGGCTGTTTTGCCTTGTGACTTTTGACACATCTGAAGGTACTTTGTGTAAAATCACTGCATCCATAGTTTCTAATGGACAGAATTGTTAAAACCTCTTAAAAGTCATATTTTTAGTTGTGTATGTTGGATTTTTGTCGTTTGTGTCTTGTTTGGTTTAGATAAAGATACTTGTTTTGTATACACTGCTGTGGTGTCCATTTGTACTGTTTTCACTGTGTTATTGTGTGTGTTATGTGCAAATGCTTTACACATTGCCTATGAGATAGGCCTGACTGCTCGTGCCAAGCTACCAAGGGGGATAGCAGGGGTTATCTTGGGTTTGTAGCTCCCTTGCCCTGACTAGAAGGAAGGGTCCCTATTTGGACAGGGTGCATACCACTGCCAACCAGAGAACCCCATTTCTCACAGTTAAGACATAGTTTTCATGGGGAAAGTGTTTTTTGATTTGCTAATAACTTTTATGCATCTTAACGAATTCTCACAAAATTTTCCAAACTATTTTGCCACTCACTTCAGCTGTTGTTTGGAAAGCTTCAGAGTAATTCATCAAGCGAGGGCAGAGAAAAAGGGGGTTACTAAAACGCGCTTTCCCTTATGCAATTTCCCATTGACATTTTGAACACCACTACTGCCCACCACTGAACGGAAGTGCACCATATTTGGCAGAAAGTTAGATCTTGGACCAGAAAGAGTGCTTTTTGCAATTTTATGTAAATCTTTTCATTAGTTTTGGAGTTATTAAAGAAAAAGTATTTATATATATCTAGAGACCTTGAGACTTCATTGATCCGACAAATCTCATGATTAGATCTGATTGACTATCACCACTTCAACCTAGAAGTGGTGGCAGCCAACTTGGGACGTGGGACTCAGCTCAGGCCCCCAAAAATGCCAAAAACAAGGAAGTGGGCAGGGTACGAATACCCTGACTCCCTAGGCCTGGGGGTGTGGGTCCAGTTTTTTGTTTTGTTTTACTACAAATTTGCAGAGGATCTACAGATCTGCGTCATAATTCCCACCCAAAAAAATAAGCGTGGTCTCCCTCGCTTGTTTCTTTTCCTGCCCCCCAACTCCCCCACCCCTCCCCTGCATCGGCCAGGTCCTGGGTGAGTGTACCTTTATCTGGAAGCTTAGAAGGGAAGTAGTAGTTAAAACACACACATGTGTTTATAGAATGAATTTCCCCCTGCCATACATTATACACGTCACTAAGAACATTAGAGATGGGCTTTTATAAAGAGATGTCAGGCTTTCATATATTATATATGAAAATCAAGATGCAAATTTGCTCACTATGTGTAATCTACAACCATGTAATTGGATGCAATGTAACAACTAATATCTATCTATCTATCTATCTATCTATCTATCTATCTATCTATCTATCTATCTATCTATCTATCTATCTATCTATCTACTGACCCCCGTCTGCCTCATTGTATTTATCTGCCCGTTTTATAAAAAGAGAAAAGCCTAAATGTAGAAGTCTTTGGTCTTATGATACATACAAATATATTCAGCTGAGGAATTTAAAAAAGTGATCGGTGAAATTTTAAATTCATCTTAGCTACTGATAATTACTGTGGGCTGCATTCAAGTCCACCTTTTTTTGCTCACTTTGCCCCTATGGACTGTGCTATCCATATGCAAATCATCCATGGTCCTGCTCTACTAAGAACAGTCCAGTCAGAGCTGCACTATTTTGGCATTTTCCTCAATAAGACATTCATTTTGAAAGATATGCCTAGGCACAGGTCCAGTTGCTTACATAGACCTCGATGGAAACCTCACTTATGAGGCCCCTAAGGTCTCTTCTTTTCAGAGGGGACAAGCCTATCAGTTGGGGCTGCATTTCTCTTATTGTAGCTGGTCATAGGAGGATTTGAATATAGTTGTCCCTGTCAGCAGTGAGCCTAAAATGATGCACTGGAATGAGGCCTCAGGCATTACCACTGGCTGCTATTGATTGTAGCTTTCCACCCTTCACTATTTCCTCAGTAAATAGATTAAAAGAACTGTCTGAATTTACATTTCTCCTGCTTGCTAGTACAGCACAGTAAATAAACACCTAGGACAATTTAGTTCTGCATTCATAATAAATGATGTGCATTTTTAGTAGGTGAAGTTTTCAGAATTCAGAACAGCAAAAACTGCCTGAATGCATGAAAAGTGCTTTGCAGTGTTGTTCTCTTTGGTATTCAGCTGTTTGAAGCGCTTGTCAATATAAATAGTTGCTTACATTTGTCTTCATTAATCATTGCAAGATGTTTCATTTTGATGCGGCCACCTTAGCCGTTCACGGCCGCTTTAATTTTCCAATTAATGTACCTGCAGCTCGAAACAGGCACTGATTGGTTTCGCATTTCGCCCAGTGAGGAGCTTAATGTTCCTGTCACCTGAAAGTGATGCTTTGTCTGCCGAGAGAGCAAGCAAATATCAAATGTGTCCCAGAGACATCCAGGTCATGTTCGGCGGCAGTGATGTTCGCGGGTAATGATCAGCTCGCAGAAGATTGATGGAGAAACAGGTTCTGCTGCCAGGTTCTTATCACTGAGGCAAATTATGTGCAGACTCTTTTTTTTTTTTTTTTTGCAGTTTGGTTTCGGAGTCAATTCTCCATTCCAGTTCCCCCGGAAGGCATTACACGTCATCTCCATTTCTTTGTCATTTACTTTTCATGGTTGGACTTTACTCCCTTGACATTGGAACTGCTGGACCAACCAAGTAATGAGCAATCATGCAAAGAGATGTTTTCAAATAGTTCTTCATATCTCACGTCTGCTGTTCATACAATCATACTTCTGCTGTTCATGCATGCTACAAGTAGAATGCTTCATTATTGCCCAGTTTAGTGGTAGGGAAGTCACTGACCGCAAAAAGATGGTGGGCTGAGTGGGCCGGGTCAAGATACCAACTCTCTTCTTATTGCAAGCTTTAATCTTATGAGCACAGGGGAAGAAGGTTCCACTCATTCAGCAGTCCTTGTGGGTCTTTTAATTGTTGTGCTATGTTGTATGGTATTTCTTAATCACAACAGATGCCATAGTCTCATGGCGCTAAAGTAACTAGCTCTTCACAGAAAACTGTGCTCTCACTCACAAAGAATATTATGATAAACTCATTTTAAATCTAACACTAAGAAGATTTCGTCTGGAACGCGTACACATTTTTGATTATTTGGGAGTTACCCTCAGTGGACCTTTTAACTTGCACACGCACATTACAAAGTGTAGTCTCAGGCTACTGCACACCTCATGGGATATAGTCAAATTGCACAAGGCTCACCTATTCACCCCATCTCTCAAGCATTACAAGTCTATAACTACCAGGCATGTAATTCAGCTCTTTATGATGCTGAGCTATGGGGACCTAGGGACGTGTCCACTCTTGGCTTGGTTGAAAATCGCTTCATGTGAGAACTAACAGGCCTCCCCATTAGCACCCTGCTGCTCCAATTGAGGCTGGACATGGGGTAAAAAAATATAGCAGATGTAGTTGGGTTAAGGCCAATCCTATATTGGAAGAGGCTTTGTGCCACCCCGAACTGTCAGGATTGCATGAGATATTACTGCATGGTGGATGCCAGTGACATTCTGTGGTTGAAGTATGTGAGGCTGCCCCTCACCAATATTGGACTGACGCAGTTATGCGATGCTCCCTAGGAGGCTTGTATTGCGCCTACAATAGCTAGAAAGCTCTATTTTCAGTCCAGATATCGAACCCTGTCACTTTCCTCCTTCACAGCCAGTTGGGGGTGTGCATCTATATCTAGTGTGGAACAGCGCCCATCATGTTCTGGCCCTAAAGCAACAGTCGAGCATGTTCTATTTTTTGCCCCGCCTACCAGAGTATTAGGAGAAAATACATTTTGCCACTTTGTCGTAATTTAGGGACTCGGAAACTTAGAGAGGTCCTGAGAATTTTTTAAAAATGATGCTAGCCAATGCGTGGTGTTTGTGGTCTCGCAGTTCTTGCTGGCCATGTGGAGGATTAAACAAAAAAGTACCCGGGTCAGCAATGTCCAATACTAATGACCTATCTAGCCCGCTCAATGAGCAAGCTCTTCTAGTCTTTATGCTACATTTTATTACCTGTTTTATCTGACATATGTAAGTTTTATATTTTTTGCATTTTATCTGAACTCTAATGTTTTTACTTCGTTGCTACTAAAATTTATTTTATATTGTGATGTTTATGAAGTTTGATGGTATCATGCCGAATAAAGTTTTTGCAAATTCGAATCTGATTTTAAACAGCAACGTTTTTTTACTGCTTTCCGAATGACACATGGGAAGTTTGTGAACGTAAGGTTAATAGGAGACTATTTAACTCTGTCAGCTGCTAAGGAAAAAGCCCTCTGACTAAAGATGTTAGTTTGGACTTGAGAGATAACATGCAAATGTTTCCATTAGGGTTGAAATCTGGAGATGGTAAAGAGCAGAATCTGGCTGGGACAGTAAATAAGTGCAATCACCAAAATTAAAGTGGCCACCATAAGTGAATTAGATAGCTTAGAAAGTAGCAAATATTTGCTATTGGGGATGTTTTGAACTTGTAAAGACATTCTGTTCTGTGTAAGCGTTTTGCAAAGTAGGAGAGAGTGCATGCATTTGTGTTTGCTGCAGGCAATGTTTGTGGTAATATCAAGTAAGTCAACAATAAACAATAAAAACCAAGACCGAGCAGCAGACCACAAAACTAGTCCACAAACAGCCCAAAAAAACCGCTCACACACTGACCTATCCGACCAACCCATCTGGCACTGCCTGATTACCCTACAGACAGTGGTGGCCGGTACAGTATAGGGGTGGCAGGGTGGGGTGGTTGGGAGGGGAGGTGAGGGGATTGGGAGATTAAAAAAAAATCACTTACCTGATCGCTGCGTCTTTCTTCTGTCTCTCCCACGTCGTCCCACCACTCCGGGCAGAAGAAGGAAACACCCAGGCTCCCCTGAGCCAATCGCAATGCAGCTTTGTGATTGGTCTGAGTGCCACTGTTCGACGCTCAGATGGGGAATGGGAGCCTGGGCATATTCTCCACCCAGGCTGTAATGCAGCCTGGGTGGAGAACATGCAAAGTGAGCATGCCGATTTGGCCAAGCTAAGACTGCCGGCCAAACTATCATGCACACTTTAGAGTGCGTCAACTATTCCTCCTCCCTCATCACAGGAGCCCGGCTCTATCCCAAACTGCCGGATACTAAAAATAAAATGATAAGAACATATTTTTTTCTTCCACACTGCTTTGTGAGCAATGGGCGATGCTGCTCAGTGAGCAGTAAGGTAACGCCCTATTCCTCTGCCTTAGTGGACGAGCCACCACTGCCTGCAGGTTATTCAGACCCTGCTAAAAAGGAAGGGGCATGTCCTCAGAGAACCTTATGAACAATGACTAAAGGCTTGAAGCAAATTCTATATTCAACTAGTAATCAATGGAGTTGGAATTGAACAATAAGGAGATAATCCTTATTAGTATAGTTGAAAATTAGATGAGTAGCAGTAATCTGAATCCTGTGAAGCCTGCTAAGAATTTGTTTTGGTAAGTCTGTATAAGCAGGAGTTAGCATTATCTAGAAGGGACAACAACAAGAAGATCATCAATTGTATGTGGAAACACTTGGGAAGATTGCTGTAGAGGTCCTGGTAGAAATTAAACCACTGTTTCTGCTTCCATGGGCAACCATTAATCCAAATTCCAGAGTAATGGAAGTAACATCACATCACTTTGACCCAAAAGAGATCACAGGGTAATGCCCTAATTCTATCACCATTCCCCATCCTTAAAGACTCTTAATTGTGCTGAGAGGAAAGTGCAGGGAAAATATATGGGTACAACAGAAGATAAGTAGAGTTTTTGTAGCCCTGTTTACTATCAGTTCCTTCGGCTGCCTTCAACACGCCTATGGTCAAAGACAGCAAAGGTAGATGCAAGGTAGCCAAAAGACCAGCCAGAAGCTGCTATGCTACATGGCAATATTGGCTCACCCTGATGAAGAAACCCTACCAGAATGAGTCACAATATTGACATTCAATGGTGAAAAGTCACTTATGTAAATGTACAGGTTGCAATATTTTAGTAGCAGATCGAGTAAAAGATTTCTCATGTGAAGTGATGCCGCCTGTGTTGAATACAGCAATGTAATCAGAAACTAATTTTCCAGCCTTTCTTGACAAGTTTATGCGTTAGACCTGCCATCTTTTGGCGTGGTCTCCCCTGACCTTTTTGACTGCCGAACTCCTGGGTGGACCTGATTTTGCTGGCTTAGGACTTTGGGCGCGTTTGACATTGCAATTAAGTGCCAAAGCGCTGTGCTCATCATATGTATAATTGGCTGATTCGAGTTAGCTGTTAGTCCCGGGTCAAGGGGCAAGACATATATCCAAGGCATGTATCTCAAATGCTCCTCTGTGGGCTTGCAGCACTGTATATGCATACACAGAGGTCGCTCATCAATTGTACCGCGTTTGCCCTGTTGGGGCCTGTGTGCACAGGTTACTGTTACTGGAGTTGGTATTTTAAAAGCTATGTGCCAACTTTCTGCATGTTTCTTGCTATATTGGAGTCCTCCCAAGGGAGAGGGTGCGGTGTTGGGAAGAGGTTGGGCATGTGCATCTGTGCATTACATGCAAGTTTTGTGAATGGCAATGGGTGGTATGTTCAGTAAACCGGGGCCTGCTTTTAACATTGGATCAGCATGAGGGAATGTAAGGAAAGGCTATTGAGCAGTATCTCCTACAGGCAGACTAGTAGCAGTAACACTTGGGTGATATAAGCAGCTCAGGAAAATAAATTCCCATGGAATATCGTATTTCGTAACTCTTATCAACACTTGTACATTTTAATTGCTTTCTATTGCTAAGCAAGCTGTGGGTCTTAGTAGAATGGCTGGTGCTAGTCTTAGTGGTATGGCCAGCATAGATCCTGGCAGAACAGGTGGCTCCAGCTGTCTTACCTTGGCTGAGACCTCCTGGCAACAGAAAAGACGTTCATGTGTCTTGGGCCAGTTCATTATGGCTTAGCCACCATTAAATTAGGAATGGGCACCATGATGACGTCTATTCCAACAATATTTCAACAATTAACATGTTCAAATTAAAGGACAGGCTCTTCCTACAAGAGTCTCCTTAAGTTACAGCAAAAGCAGGTAGGTCTTGTCAGGACTCCATCCTCCCTCCAACTGTCCCTATCTCCTTCCAGTCCACACCACACAGCAACATTCCATTACATCATTCACTCGCGGCATTCCAGAAAACAGCTCAAACCTACAGAGTATTGGGACATACCGGATACTAAGTACACCATTATGTCAGACTAATATTTTGTCACAAGAAACGGACCCAGCTTAGGTCCCGTCAAGCTGCACAGCCAAACCTAGTTTTGAATCCAATGAATCAAATTCATCTATATTCTTTCTTTTTCTCCTCTTTTTTCACCATTCTTTTTCATCAAGTCAAGTCAAGTCAAGTCAGAGAATTTATATAGCGCACTACATACCCAGAGGGTCTCAAGGCGCTTAGAGAGGGGAGGAGGATTACTTGTCAAATATCCACGTTTTAAGTTGCTTTCTGAATGCTAGGTGGTTCTGGGTAAGGCGTAGGTAAGCGGGGAGTGAGTTCCATGTTTTAGCAGCCAGGTATGAGAAGGATCTACCTCCCATGGTGGTCTTGTTGATGCGAGGTACAGTGGCGAGGGCTTGGCTGGAAGAACGTAGTTGGCGGGAGGGGGTGTAGAAGGACAGTCGTGAGTTGAGGCATTCTGGTCCGATGTCGTAGAGTGACTTGTGTGCGTGGGTTAGCAGTCGGAAAGTGATTCTCTTATTGACGGGTAGCCAGTGGAGGTCTTTCAGGTGACCAGAGATGTGTTCGTTGCGCGGGATGTCCAATATGATCCTGGCTGAGGCGTTTTGGATTCGTTGGAGTTTCTTCTGGAGTTTAGCGGTAGTACCTGCGTAGAGGGTGTTTCCGTAGTCCAGTCGGCTCGTGACCAGAGCATGGGTGACTGTTTTCCTTGTTTCGGTGGGGATCCAGCGAAATGTTTTTTTGAGCATGCGAAGAATGTTGAAGCAGGATGAGGATACGGCGCTGACTTGTCTGTTCATTGAGAGTGAAGAATCCAGGATGACGCCTAAGTTCCGTGCGTGGTCTGTCGGGATGGGTGCTTTTCCAAGGGCTTCCGGCCACCAAGAGTCGTCCCATGCAGAGGGGGATGTACCTAAGATGAGGACTTCTGTTTTGTCTGAGTTCAGTTTCAGACGGCTTTGTTTCATCCATTCGGCAACTTCTTTCATTCCTTCGTGTAGGTTAGTTTTGGCGGTGCTGGGGTCATTGGTGAGAGAAAGGATTAGTTGAGTGTCATCCGCGTAAGAGATGATGTTGAGGTTGTGTTGGCGGGCGATGGCCGCGAGGGGGCTCATGTATACGTTGAAGAGGGTGGGGCTGAGTGAGGATCCTTGTGGTACACCACAGATGACTTCAGTGGCCTCGGACTTGAATGGTGGAAGGCGGACTCTCTGGGTTCTTCCGGTGAGGAACGAGGTGATCCATTCAAGTGCTTTTCCTTGTATTCCGGTGTTATTGAGGCGTTGTAGAAGGGTGCTGTGGCAGACTGTGTCGAATGCTGCAGAGAGGTCGAGGAGGATGAGGGCGACTGTGTCTCCATTGTCCAGTAGAGTTCGAATGTCGTCTGTTGCTGCGATGAGGGCGGTCTCAGTGCTGTGTTTTGCTCGGAAGCCAGATTGTGAGGAGTCGAGGGATTTGTTGGCTTCGAGGAAGGCGGCGAGCTGGTTGTTGACAGCTTTCTCGATGACTTTGGCCGGGAATGGAAGGAGCGAAATGGGGCGGTAATTTTTGAGTTCGGTGGGGTCCGCTGTGGGTTTTTTCAGCAGGGCGGTGAGTTCAGCGTGTTTCCAGTCTTCCGGGAAGGTGGCGGAGTTGAAGGAGCAGTTGATGACGTCTCGGAGGTGCGGTGCTATGACGGAGTCCGCTTTGTTGAAGATGTGGTGAGGGCAAGGGTCTGTGGGGGATCCTGAGTGGATGGAATTCATCAGGCGGATTGTGTCCTCAGTGGAGATTGGGTTCCAGACGTTAAGGGTGTTCACGGGGGGAGAATGTTCAGCAGATGGTTGGGTGGGTTGGTCTCCGGGTTGGTTGTCGAAGCTGTTGTGGATGTCTGCAATCTTGTTGTGGAAGAATGAGGCTAGGGAGTCGCAGAGGGCTTGAGAGGGGGTGATGTCGTTGGAGTTGGCCGAGGGATTGGAAAATTCCTTGACGATGTTGAAAAGTTCTTTGCTGTTGTGGGCGTTGTTGTCAAGTCGATCCTTGAATGCTGTTTTCTTGGCCTTTCGGATTAGTTGGTGGTGAGTGCGGGTGGCGTTTTTGAAGGCGTCCTTGGTGCTAGTGGTTGGGTCTTTTTTCCAGGCCTTTTCAAGGGCGCGGCAGAGTTTCTTGGACTTCTTAAGGTCATCGTTGAACCATGAGGCCTTCTTGCTGCCAGGTTCGCTTTGACGTTTTTTCAGTGGTGCTAAGGTGTCGGCGGTGTTGGATAGCCATAGGGTGAGGTTGGCGGCGGCTTGGTTTGGGTTAGAAGAGTGGGCTGGGGTGTTTAGAAGGAGCGATGCGGAGATCTGGTCGGTGGTGATTTTGTTCCAGTTTCTTTGCAGAGTTGGTTGGAGGTGGTTGGTGGGTTTTGGCTTGTTGTAGGTGAAGTGAACGCAGCTGTGGTCAGTCCAGAGGAGATCCGTAGTGTGGCTGAAGGAGACATGATTGCTGGAGGTGAAGATGGGGTCGAGTGTGTGACCTGCGATGTGGGTGGGGGAAGTGACTAGTTGTTTAAGTCCGAGGTTGGCGAGGTTGTCCAAGAGGGTGGTGGTGTTGCGGTCGTTGATCTTTTCAAGGTGAAAGTTGAGGTCTCCCAGAAGGATGTAGTCTTTGGAGGGGAGCGCGTGTGGAGTGATGAAGTCCGTGATGTCTTCACTGAATTTTGCGCGGGGTCCTGGTGGTCTGTAGAGGAGGGTGCCTCTGAGTGTGGTCTTGGGGTCGATGTGGATTTGGAAGTGAAGGTGTTCGGAGTTGGCGAGGTTGGCGTCAGAGCTGGTTGAAATGCGGATTGATTTCTTATGGACGATAGCGATTCCTCCTCCTGTGTGGCCGGTATGGTCCTTGCGTGTGATCTTATAGTCTTCAGGGATGGCAATGGTGATGTCTGGGGCGGAGGAAGCGTTCATCCATGTTTCTGTTAGGAAGGCGACGTCTGGAGAGATGGTGTCTAGTAGATTCCATAGGTCAATGGCGTGTCTGTGGACCGAGCGGGTGTTGAGAAGGATGCATTGTAGGTGGTTGGGGTCGGTAGTCTGTGGAGTGGTCGTAGCGGAGTGGTTGTCGGTGCCGCTGAATTTGCAGGAGTAGCAAGAGAAAGGTCCATGGGTGTGTCCAGGAGCGGCTTGGACGCAGTTGGGGGCGCGACCGGGGTTAAGGGCTAGGAGGGTGGAGGCATCGTAGGTAATGCGGGAGGGCTGGGAGGGACGGGGGCCAGGGGGTATGGCGCTGGGCGCGGTCCAGGCGCGGACGGGCGTAGACGGGCTTACCTTTGGCGCACCTTCGGCGCGGAGTGGGCACGGTTGCTGCGCGTAAACGCTGCGCGCGGGAACTACTGTCATATATGGAGAGTGGAGGGGGAGGGGCGAGGGCGTCTCAGCTGGGAGGCGGGGCGGGCTCGAGACTACCACAACAACAACAAAATGGAGGCGGAGGGGGGGGAGTACAATAAACGCGCAGAAAACACAGTGAAAACAGCGTAAATAGCACCCAGAAATTCAGGCAAAGCTCAGCGGCGATCAGGCAGGCAGCAGGCAGATACAACAATGCATAAATTAATGCAGAGCGGCACAGTGCGCAATCAGGCTGAAATCGGCAATTTGCAAGCAGCAGGCAGCAAATCAATATGCAGTAATGCGAAGCAGCGTGGCACAACGATACCAATATCCTCGAGGGACACAGGGGAGCGACCACTCAACTCGGGGAGAGGAGCGAGTCACGGCGCCTTTCAGGAAGGGAGCGCTGGTTATAGTCAGTGGGAGGGCGTCTCAGCTGGGAGGCGGGGCGGGCTCGAGACTACCACAACAACAACAAAATGGAGGCGGAGGGGGGGAGTACAATAAACGCGCAGAAAACACAGTGAAAACAGCGTAAATAGCACCCAGAAATTCAGGCAAAGCTCAGCGGCGATCAGGCAGGCAGCAGGCAGATACAACAATGCATAAATTAATGCAGAGCGGCACAGTGCGCAATCAGGCTGAAATCGGCAATTTGCAAGCAGCAGGCAGCAAATCAATATGCAGTAATGCGAAGCAGCGTGGCACAACGATACCAATATCCTCGAGGGACACAGGGGAGCGACCACTCAACTCGGGGAGAGGAGCGAGTCACGGCGCCTTTCAGGAAGGGAGCGCTGGTTATAGTCAGTGGGAGGGCGTCTCAGCTGGGAGGCGGGGCGGGCTCGAGACTACCACAACAACAACAAAATGGAGGCGGAGGGGGGGGAGTACAATAAACGCGCAGAAAACACAGTGAAAACAGCGTAAATAGCACCCAGAAATTCAGGCACAGCTCAGCGGCGATCAGGCAGGCAGCAGGCAGATACAACAATGCATAAATAATGCAGAGCGGCACAGTGCGCAATCAGGCTGAAATCGGCAATTTGCAAGCAGCAGGCAGCAAATCAATATGCAGTAATGCGAAGCAGCGTGGCACAACGATACCAATATCCTTGAGGGACACAGGGGAGCGACCACTCAACTCGGGGATGATTATATTCAATCTTTATGTATCATCGCCGTTCAAAAAAGCGCAGGAGTCCTCAATCGGTTCCACATGCCATAGTTTTATTCCAACAACCCAATGCATTTCGGGAATGAGATCCCTTCGTCAGGGGTATCTATAATTACAAGTAAACATGTCAATTTAAACTGTCTTGAATTGTCTCATAAAACATTTTCTGAGTTTTATCTCAATATAAAATCATTCCTAATCAATTGTACACAAAATTTGTATCACAAATAAACAATGCTTAAAGCGCTGCTAATTGTGCCTACAAGGTACCCTCCAACTTGGTGCATTCTATTCCTATCCCCACCTCGTATTTCACACATGCATTATGGTGCATCAGTTGCAAACTGCAATATTCCTTCCCCGGTTTTTTAAGTGTAAAGAGGATAGTTACATTATGTCAGCCAATTCTAACACTGACAAACTTTGAACACTGACAAACTTATCTACGCTTACCTTGGCATGCTCATCCCTCTAGTTTCTTAAAAACGTAGTATCAAACTGCCATATCCATTATTGCAATGCGTGTCAAATCTCATATGGAAAAACATTTTAGCGTCGCCAGTAACCCGTATTCAGTGCCGAGTATAATGTTAGAAACTTACTCCCGTGCGTTCCCGCCCTTATTCACCATCCCCCAGTAAATCAATTACACCTGAGTGTTCCCAAATTCAACAAATAAACTAGATCATGGGTTAAAAACCCCATGCCCTGGATATCCACAATATTCCAGGAATGACCACCATTTTCAACATGATAGTAAGCTTGGACATATCACTCAAATACTTACAGCTACATGAAGATGCTTACACTCATGTGCTTAAACAAGCATGCACACACAGAGTGACACACTCACAAATGCATGCACAGCATTCAGGACTTTTTTAGGTTTAATTTATTTTTTTCATCTACCCAAATCCTTACTGATCCTCTTGTTACCTCAGCTCTCCTTACCCCTCTGCTCCTTTCCTCCCATCGATTGCACTAGCATTTTCTGTGACATGGGAGATATGCAGTAGCGGCAGTTCGCATTGAGAAGTGGTGGAGCAGGTGGAGGGGGAATAAAAACCAAAAAGATCATGGAAGACAGTTCAAAATATATAAAATTGCACTTACCTGCTGCTCCGATGGCCGCAGCCTTGCTCCCGATCCTTGCCTCCCGGACGTCAGGATCTGCTGCACACTGTACAGGCTCTGGGATGCCAATCCCAGCGTTACTCTCATGCTGAGAATATGATTCCCAGCATGAGAGCCGTGCCGTGATTTGTCTTAGCACCCTGGTTCGGGGCACAGACAAGGACTGGGAGCCTGTGCTTGTTCTCCACCCAGCTGGACAACACAGCTTGGGTTGGAGAAACGTTAAGTGCGCATGATGCTTTGGACAGCCCCAGACAGCCAGCCAAACCGTCATGCGCACCTAGCAGTGACCATCACTCTCCCCTCCTTCCTACTGCTGCAGCTGCATTGTCAGACTCAGTATGGATGGCCCACCCCTCCCTCGGCATGGCTGGCAGCATGCAGGATGAAAAATAAAAAGATAACATTGTTTTATTATCATTTTATGTTTTCTTGTTTGCCTCTGCTGGGTTTCAGGAGGGGGGCGACACTCCTACGCCTTAACGGAGGAGCCGCCCCTTGAGGTATTGTGCCACATATATTGTGTGCTTAACAGTGGAGGGCCTGATTGGACCCTGGGCTGTCAAGCATGCTGCTATTGTGACACAGGGCCTGCCACTGCCTTTGGAGGGTTGACAAACAGCACTCTGATTGACAGCTGTGGGCCCATTTTCAGGTGTTGCCTCTCTTCATATGTTATGTTATGTTTGAAAAGTTCTATTGCGCATCGTTATCCACATGTGTACTGTCACTAAATGTCCAAATCCAGAGTTGATAATTCCTGTAGCAGAGAGGAAAACACATCATTTAGCAACAAAACAAGTCTGCAAACCTTCCCTGAGGGCAAAATGATTCATTTCAGTTCTTTAGCAAAAAGGCAGGACCTTCCATTCCTTTGAGGGCAGTATGAACAAAAAGCGTCTGCCTGCGTTTGCCTTTTTAAAGTTACAATGTGAGCTGAAAACAGAGTAGTGGCGTTAATGTAATCTGGCAACCAATTTTCGCTTGTAAATTCATAGAGCCCCTGCTGTTGCAGGGTATGGTAAACACTACAAAAACTCTGAAACAACACTATTTTGCTGATAGGGAGCCAACAAAGATCCCTTAACACAGGGAAGATATAAGTGCGTCTAGGCAGAGACAGCATAGGGTGAGAAGTAAGGTTTTGTCTATTCTGTAGTTTAGCCAGCTGGTACTTTGAAAGTCTAAATGGAAAGCAGTGCAATAGTCCAGCTGAGATAGAATAATAGTTTAGACTAGTATTTTACAATAATGTACTGGTAGGCTTGAACAAAACCTCGACAGCAACTTCATACAGAAAAAAACCTAAAGATGAAATGTGTGGTGCTGATAACAACACCACAGGCCTCAATTAGGCTTGGTCTGAATTTTAGTTACACTGGAATATTCAAAGTAATTTGGGTAATTCTGTGTTGCGCTTTGACGTGGAATTACCATTAATAACACAGTGGGAAACATCCTTCACCTTGAAGGCAGGACCACGATGTGCCTTTATAACCCGGTCACTATTCCGACTGCGATGTTGCCACACGTTCCTTTACCCTGAAATTCATTACAGTAGATTGCTTTAGGGAACGCAGCGTTGGATATTAAGTCCAACACCTACTGATAAACTGACTGGAGTTGGAATAGTAATTTATACTAATCCTGAGTCCAGAACCCCCCTAAGACAAGTTGCTGTAACGTCTTGCATGGTAAAGGAATGCATGGTAACATTGCAGCCAGGTGCTGACTACCGTGTAAAGGCATGTGTGGTAAATGCATGCGGGTTCCATCATACAACCGGACACAATTAATTCTGCTCAAGCAATTAAGATTAATTGGGGGGGGGGGGGAAATAATCCTACCACAAGACATCATTTAGATCGCACAAGTGGCCATCATTATTCATGTTCTGCTGCATTTAGCACTATTTCTTAGTACAAAATGCATTCGTTTGTCCATTTTGGACACAAGGGTGCATTTTGCACTAAGAAAGTAGTGCTAAATTGCAGATGCGATTCGGGCGAAATAGCGCAAAAGCAAGTCATGTTCTATTGCATTTTACACTATTTCTTTGCACAAAAGGCATTCTTGCACCCATTTGGGGGTATTTTTGCATTAGAAATAGTGCTAACCCTAGAACTACTCTTCTTGCGCAATTATACATAATCTCTCAGAATTCCTAGGTAATTGTGTGTGATTGCACTTCACTGAATCACTGAATTACACAAGTCATGTCCACCCTAAGTTGTGACCAACCAAAAAATCTGGAGTTTGTGGAATACCTACCTCCATGAGCCACCAGTCACTTGGTCACATTTTATGGAGACCCCACAACTTTACTATCTCAGAAATCAGCATCAAAGCATTGTGTAACATCCATAAGCCAACTGCCGTCACACAGGTTTTAAACTTCTCTATGATGGCCCATTGTGTCATTACTTCAGGTAACCATTCGAGAACTATCTGCATATGTCTTGAAAGTGAAGACTAATTATCTAATCAGGTGGGCCAGGAGGGGCGATATTCATATTATACAAAGTTGAAATTGAACGTTGAAAAGATCCCCTTACTTCACTGGATTGAATGATGAATAAAATGAAGACATTTTAATACCCTGACTTCTGTCTTGTAAGCCTGGACAAAGCCTTTCCCTGTACACCCACTTCAGATAGGGTAATTATTATAATGTCATTGGAGTTAGTATCAATAGAAGCAGAAAGGTCTAAGAAAATCAGTGGTGTTCAAGCTTTGAACAAGTGTAGCAAATGAGCCACGTCCATTCATCAGAGGAGTGGTAATGCGTAGATTACTTACTGGTAATCTTCATTACTCTGATTATTCATTACTTGTCTCATTCTTTACTCATGGAGTGTGTGTGTCCATTCACTCTAAATATCACACTTGAGAAGCTGTTTACCCTTTCTATGAATGGGTCAAAAGAAAGTTCAATAATAACCCTCCCCTTCTTCCATCGCTTCCTGTTTCTAATGAGCCCTAAGGAGGAGCTGATGAAAGGAAAGGTGGTTGGGAGGGATGTAAGGAATGGGATATGTTAAGAAGAATCAGAGTGATGAAGATTACTGGAAAGTAATCCAAGCATTGCATTCTCCTTTTCCCGTCCTTGTTCCATTCTTTAGTCATGGAGGAATGCCAAAGCCAACCCAATCTTTCAGCAGCCCAAGAAAGAATCCACCAGAACCCCCAAAAATAAATGGATGACATTTATTGTCATTTAATCCTATCTATTTATAACAATGCAATGTAACTCTGTGTGCAATTCCCATACATACAACATGCAAATCGGGGAAAAACAGAGGGAATCAGAACAAAAGCACCTTACCTTTTCATAGAAGCCTTTATGACCTGGGAGCTGAAAGACAGTTCTGATCCCAGTGCAACATTTATCCTATAATGAGAAATAAATGTGGAAGGAGAATACCATGTTGCAGCTCTCCATATATCCTTAATCGGGACACCAGACCCCACAGCCCAAGAAACAGCCAGTAGAGTGCACCTTGATCTCTTCAGGCATATCCCTACCCTTCTCCAAATAACCTAAGAAGAAAACAGGCTTTACCCATCTGGCAAAGGTCGAGGAAGACAGCTTTTCCCCTTTTTTCACTGGACCAAAATTCACAAAATGTCTGTCAGAATGCTAAGTGATCATGCAAGGGAAATCCTCAGGGTCCTTACCACATCAAGTAAGTAAATAAAAGAACTAGGATCATAAGCCTCCTGATGAAGTGTACGCAGAGCGATCTCCTGGTCCTGGTGAAAAGCATGAGATTTCGGGAAGTCGCTTAGGATCAAGGAACAAATCTACCCTGTTGTCAAATACTCACAAATATGAGGGATGGTATACCAGATTGTTTAGTTCTCCTAACCGCCTGGCAGAGGTGATGGCCACCAAAAAGAACACTTTAAAAAGTGAGAAATTTCAAAGACCTCCAAACGCTCATAAGGGTCTCTCTGACGGTGCAAAAAGGCTAAATGTAGATCCCAAGAAGGAAAATAGGTAAGGACCTTAGGCCTAAAAATCTGACAATCCTTAAACAATCTAGAAGTATTTTTTTCAAAAGAAGACACATTTTCTCAAGGAGAATGAAACATCCTTTTGGAGTGGGAGCAGATATGGGAGACAAAGACCCCTCTCTCCACCAAGGATCGAAAGAACCCCATTGGTGTTCATATGCCTTATTAGTAGATGACCTCCTAGATGTTAGAAGGTAACAAGAAACTGACACAGAAAGACCTTTCTTCCAAAAGACCTTCCATCTCAACCTCCAAACCAAATGAGTCCACCTGGACAGCATCTGCACAGGAAGAACAGGATGACTCTGGGGAGATGGGGCTAAATGGAGGAGTCATTCCTTCTTGAGAAACTGAAGTCCGAGAAGAGGGAACCAATACCTCCTGACCATAAAGAGAAAGAATCATAATTACCTCTGTAGTTTCCTTCAGAAGGAATGCCAGAAATGTGGGAATCAAGGGTATGGGAGGAAAAGCATACAGAAGGTCCGGAGGCTAGGGACTCAACAGAAAATCTGTGCCCCACGCACCCAAAGTCTAGAATCTCAAGAAAAAATGTGGAACTTTGGTGTTCAGAGAGAGGCAAAGAGATCCACTACAGGAACACTCCCATCTGTTGCAGATCTAGAGAAACACTTGGGAATCTAGGACAAATTCCTGAGAGGATGGGCATGCTTGACGTAAGAGGTCTGCCTGATAGTTAAGCATCGCATGAATGTGAATGGCTTTGAGATTGAGAAGAATGCACTATTCCAAGGAACAGATCAGGAAAGCTAAGCTGTTAAGAGAAGAGGAACACATGCCAAATCGACAATTCATGTACGACATTGCCACACGGTCGTCAACGTCAACCAACACAGCCTGAATTTATCTGGAGGGTCACAAAGAACATAATAGCATTCCAAACCACCCTTAACTCTTTCCAAAATGAGGTCTGCCTGCTTTCTGCTAAAGTTCAGAAACCCTGAGCTGTCTGACCCTCCAGAACTGCATTCCAACCCAAATTGCTGGCACTGGTTGCCAAGATCAAGGGTTCTGGAAGGGGAGGGCCTCTCTCCAGAGATGAAGCAGTCAACCACTAGCAGAGCTCTTGACCTACTTGATGCAGGCACTGGAATCATTCTCTCCAAATTCTCCTGAGCTGGATGCCAATGACCCAGGATATAGAGAACCACATGCCTCGGGTGAAACCAAGACCACAAATGTTTGTCTGAAGTCGCCACTTAGAAAAATGAAGACAGAAAGAATAATTGAAAAGAATGCTCATAATAAGAATGACCTCTAAAAAGAACTGGTAAGCACCCCACTGAAGTCTGTGCTGAGGCCTCCCGCTTCTGTAGCAGGGCCTGAATTTGATTTCTCAATCTGGTGTATCTGGCCTCTAGAAGGAAAACCGTTTCCAGGTCAATGTAGACCACCCTTCTAACCGCACACAACTAGTGAGTCTCGGCGATTATAAGTCTTCCTCTTTTACCCTCCCGTACGGTGTGCCACAAGGTTCATCCTTGAGTCCGACCTTGTTTAACATCTATGTGTTGGATCTGGCCAGAGATGGGTCTTACATCCTACGCCGAGGACACACAATTGGTGCTAGCAATCCACAACGACGGAGGAGCAATTGCGGCCAGCTTCCAAGAAGGAATGCTGGCCATCAGTTCATGGATGGCCAACAAATGCCTAAAGTTAAACTCTGACAAAACGTAGATATTGATTTTTGGTAATCTTATTCCTGTATGGTCCTCAATTTGGTCGCCAGCCAATCTGGGACCACCACCTCCCCCGGTTTCAAAAGTTAGAAATTTAGGGGTCCTGTTCGACGACAGGCTGTCTTTTACATCACATGCCAATGCAGTTGTCTCTTCATCTTTTTACACTCTTAGGATGACAAAAAACTCCTATCCTTCCTTCCACACAGCGCTGGAAAAATCCTTATCAGCACCCTAGTGTAGTGTAGTTCCTATATTACCAATAGGCTCTGCGCATTGGAATAACATATCCTATAGATCTGACTTAGGACTTATGTCTACTAGATCTCTATCGAATATATTAGACTTAATTGTGAGTGCCAGCTAGCTCAGAGGTCACTAGAAACTTTCTTGAATACACAAGAAGTGATTGGTTTCTGACAACCGCATAAACATGACAACTTTGTTTCCCAAGAATAAGAATTATATCTCTAGAGTCGTGGAAACAATAGATAGTTATTTTACTCAGTCAACCGTGCATGCTTCGTTTCACCAGAGGTGCAGAGAAATAGAGAGACGGGCGTTTTCAATAAAAGTATTTATTGAACAGCCTTCTTTCTCATGCAGAAGTAATGAACTGCTACAATCGGAATACTGGTTGCAAAGCACAATGCTTACAGTACGAAGAGTATTATAAAAAAAATACTGTAAAAGCATGATATGGTTTCTAAGCCATAGAATACATACATTAATAAATAAAGACTAAAAAAGTACTCAACTGGTGCTTCTAAAATACGCCTACCCCGGTGTACCTAACCTAGGTCTAGTACAAGGGAAGAAGTAAGTGAGGTGCAGCTTAGTTTCACTATTCTTTGCCAAGAACCTATCCTAGAATTCTCTAAGGGTCTAATCAGCTCCGTACCTTGGTTTTTAGAATGAAGGAGGTCTGGTATCTCCCTCTCTCAGGACTCGATTTCCCAACAACCTGCAAGGGTAGCTTGGAAACACTGGAGCTGGATTTCTCGGCCGGAGAAAAGACAGCGTCTCTCTCAGTGCGTCTGCTGGAGGGTCAGTTTCCTTCAGCACTTGCTGTAGCGAGATGCGTCGGGCAAGTAGATAGTCAAACTGCTCCAAACCACCATGTGTTTGCTTGGGCAACTGTGGACATATTTATACCTTGAAGGTGCCAAGTTTGACATAATAACGTCATTAAAAGACTCAGTTCTTTGAAAAACTCCATGAGTTCTTGGATAAATTAATATTCAAGCAAGGGGAAGTCCCTGGCTGCTGAAGGCAGATTTTTCCAAGAAATCGTTGTGGATTTTCGGATCTAGTGGAAGTAGCCATGCCGTATGTGAATTGCATGTGCTAAGTCTAAATAAGGTTATGATTTCTATGCCTATATAGGAATAGGGTGATTTATACCTATATATGGGCATGAATTGGGAATATTACACTAGGGTCCTAAATGCTCTACAACACCCACTCCACTTTATTATGTTTAGCATTACCAAGAATCCTTAAGCATAAAACATATCTAAAGCATGAGTTTACAATCCCACCCATAATACAAAAATGAATTTGAAATGATTGTACACGAAAATTAGCATTTGAACTGTACGCATTTGAGAATAGTGTTTTCATACAAAGTATATAGCGTGAAAGCATTAATACTAACTAAATGAATAACAAAATGTACATTTGTGAAATGGCTCTTAAGTACAGAAAAAAAAGGTTGAGACCATCCCATAGCAGAAATAATATACTTTTTGGATTTGAGGACAAGGTCAATTATTGTCTCTAGGAAGTATTCAAAGACTTCCTGTTCTCTAAGAATAGCTCTACTTTAAGCAGATAACTTTGTGGCAAAAAAAAATCAAGTGTGGAGAAAGTCAAAATGAATCGTAGAAAAAAACTGGAGTTCCAATGTTTTTAGAATGAATGTTATGAAAAGTGAAGGCCGAATTCAGAGTTCATGGAACGCTGTGTGCAGATTTCAAAAGTTATTCTTGTGTCAAGAGAAAACATCAAATCGTCTAAGCTGGCAAAGAAATAGTCTACCACAGTAGGTGAAAGTGGAACTACTACATTAAGTAGATCAATTGTGCACAGATAAGAAGCATCGCCGTCAGCGTCAGGCGCATTAGCAATGTTCACAGTAGATGGTATCTGTGTGCCTGTTGGTCCACGTACCCCACCATTAGCTGGAATTGCTGGTGAGATCTCAATGAATGCTGTCAGCAGGATTGGAAGCCTTTGGGTGCAACACAATGCATGAGCTGTTACTGTACCTAGCAAAGCATCAACATCAGTTGGCAGTGCTGATTATAGTGTAAGACAAACGTCCAACACGCATTCTTCTCCGCAAAGCAGGCATCGTAGAACAGGTAAGATGCAATCTTGCCAGATTGGTCTGAATGAAAGGAACCATGTGGTATTCAGATCTCTTAAACGAGCCAAGGTAAGAATCTGTGTAATTCTGTCACGGTACCGCATGGATAGGAGAGCGTTCTTCATGGTGGACTGGGTAGCACTGGTGACTGGACTTGCCATATCGGAGCAGAAAAAAACAAAAATAGAATTCCTGCTACGAGTCCCAAAACTAGAGACTGGCCGCCGAACACAGAGTGCTCAAAGTTTGGAAAAATGCCTAGGACTGCTTCAAAGGGTGCTAACAGTCCTGAAAAAACTGTCTTAAATACATGTGCAATACCGTATCACTCGTATCAGACATGTTTAAGATACGACCTAACATTTCTACGAAATGTATGGGACAGTTTGTTGATAATAGGGCATGTATCTCCACAGAAGTCCTTGAGACTTGCCGATAATACGTTTCTCTGGATGAGGTCAGTGGCACAGTTTTTTGCAAAAGAATGGCTTTCATTCTGCTTAAAGTATCAATTTGCATAGAAGAGATGTTCAGTGAAGGCCAAAGCTGCGACTCCCCGTCTGTATTGCTTTTTGGATCAATACTTGTATACAACAAATGACCCTGGCTGACACACTAACTAGATAGGCTTTTCCTGGCATCATTCCACAACAGCTGAATTCATTCAACATTATGTAGCTACCACTGGATAGCTGCCTAAAAACTGGATCTATCACTGCTGCTGGAGAACCATTCAGGTGGCAAGAAAGGTTATTTGAAGAACCATTGCAGACTCCGTGTAAATTAATACCTTGACACAAAAGTGTACGAATTAGTGAGTTCTTACAATTTTTTCCACTAAGAAATTCCTCCTTTCCACCACTCCAACATTTGTGTGTGTATGGTAAATTCCAGGTCGACTTAATGTATTCTTTACCCAACCTTTCATACATGCCTGCTGGTATGTGTCTTAAGCAATACTGAAACTGGAAAATCGTCACTGGTATCGTATTGGTGCCGTGTATTATCCATTCTAAAAACAGGTTTCTCAGAAACAGTTAATGGTAATCCTTCCAGTTTTTCTATGCTCAGCACCGTAGAGTCTGCTCCTCTTCGTGCCAAAGAGATTTGTTTATCTGTAAGGTTAAATACAGTAAACAATGACGTGGTGTTGATTAGACGCCATGGCACGTAGCCTGAACGGAGATTTTGTAACGTCCAGCCTAGCAGCATTATAGAACGTAATTGAGACTAGCCATGTTGTAACATTAGCAAGCCCTATTCTATTATGTCAATGGCACAGGATACAATGCTGCCCAAAGAATAAATTCTGGAGGACAGAGTTGTTAACCCATTGTCCACTACAGAGAGAGCTTTCTCTAAATTAATACGATCAATTTCTCGTATTGTTTCTCCAGTTTCCATTTGTGTGACTTTTCATGCTTCATTGTACGCAGAGTATATTTTTACAGGCCGAAGTAGGAAGTCTCTCAAATCAACGTCATCTTTAAGTAAAGTTAAGTGTTGTTTAATTTCTGGAAGTGTGCATTTCTGTAGCCACTCAAGGCATAGTTTTCCTGCACTGTAAGTTGTTATTATCCCTGGATGTTGTCTCCGGGAATATCTTGGATCTGGCCTATTCACTGTGAATGCTTGTGTTTTGTTCAGGAATTTATCTTGACAGTTATTTGTGTCTGTGGGCCAGATTAAGCATTTTTTCCAATCAGGATTAGTTCTGTTGTAAAATATAGTTTACGTTTGCCTCCTCATCTGTAGTTCTATTACTATCAGGTGTGGGTTTAGGTATGAACGGTTTGTTTAAATCTTTTATCTTAGCTAAGCCAAGACAAGATGTTTGTTGAACAGTGTCATTTAAAAACATTATTTGCTCTAGGATAATGCAGGCTCTGAATAAGGCTTCTAAACCTTGCACCTGCCAGTCTTTTGTGCCCCAGACACTTTTTGTCTCAATGTTGTCATTCCAAAAGTTAAAACTTAATGCAGACTGTTGAGAATAAAAGACCGCTGAATAATTTTGTTTAGTATTAGTCAACATGTTTTTAATTCCTGTCTTATTCACATTTTTAAAATAAAAAGTTTCTGGATTTGTGACATTAAAACCTGGGAAGTATGGAAACTTTTCATAAAATGTTTTTGAGCTGCCCTTTGGCGGCGTTGGACAATGTTACCATTGATTACAAGTAAAAACATTTCTAGGGTTTGCAGATTTGTGCAAATAATTGTGTCCATAATGATTAAAACAATACATTTGTTCATATTCTGATGAACCTTCTAAGTATTCATGTTTTGTTAATTTAGGTGAAATTTCTAAGTCAGTCATCATGTTATTAACAGTCTCAAAATCCCAATCATCAGAAAACGTACTGGGTGATACAAAGTCACTCGAGGAAACCTTAAACTGGTGTGGAATCCTCAACAGTTCCACCGGGCCATAAATGTCATAATCAGTTGTGTCCCATGCTATACCACCAGGTATAGGAACGGCTGTGATGTTCACTGATGACAGGTCTCTTCGCTCACGATGAGATGATTTATGTGGTTTCAGGAGCAAGTTGATATTCTTACTTGCTGTGTCCATTGTACTGTATTTTCCATCTATCATCTTTCCCAAACTTAAAACAAGAATGAGCCAAAGTAGGAGAAAAAGTACACCTAACAAAATCCATAATTCAACCCATGGTGAAACCAGATATGTTTTTTGAAGTTGATAAAACAGTTCTGTTGTTTTTACTTTGAAAGTTTTATTTGCTGGCGTAGTTTCAGGTTCACTCGGATCCTCAGAAAATGTATCAAAGTTGATGAAATAGCCAAATGCAGTTCTGTCAATTGTTGAAATTGCATCAGGATTGTTTGGAATCGCTGGAGCTGCTTCTTCCTTCGTCATATTAGTATAGTCAGAGGCTATATCATTGTAGACAGGAGTGTCTTGACAAACTGTTATTTGAGTTTCAAGAGGCACAAGTTCCATGGCTTTGTTGCATAGTCCTTCTTTTCTCACTGCAGGTTTATCAAATGTGATAAGTCTCTCAGTTTGAACCTCTTGGATTGTAGCCAGATTTGGTCGTCCGCTACATCTTGGGAGTCCACTTGGCCTACTACTTATTATCGGCCACATGATGTGGTTTGATCTGGTCAATGGACATGACTCGGTTCTCCTTTCTTCCAGCAAGTGGCAGCAGTAACACTGATCTTGGTCCATGGATTTCTAAGACAAGTACTGGTTTTCTGTAAGAAGCCCAAATTCCTTCTTTACCGCAATCTTTTCCCTGACTAGATCCCCAATCTTTGGAATCCAGACAGGACTTGCTGGGACAGGTGGTGTTTCTTCAATGGTCGTTGGCTTTTGTGTTGTGTTGCTTAGACTTCTTCTTGTTTCATTTAAGTCCTGCAAAACAGCCAAACGGTCTTTGATATCAAAGGGATTTTGTTACACCACTGAAGTGTGACAATCAAGATCATGGATGAGCATTCTAGTACCAAAAAGTATTTCATATGGAGTGATTCCACCCAGAGAATTTCTTGGCAGATTATTAAGACTACGTTGAACACTTATTAGATGTTTGACCCACCCATCACCCGAGCCTAATACCCTAGCTGGTATGGATTGCTTTATGTCACGTTTTTTTCTTTCCACTACTGCATTTCCCTCAGGATGGAATGGACTTAAGTACCGCAACGCAATGCCCAAACTAGCCATGGCCTCCTTGTAAGCTTGAGAGCTAAACGCAGGACCCTGGTCAGAATGTAGTGTCCCGATTGCGTATGTGCTGATAAAGACTCGCTAATCTTTTATAACAGTTCGGGCGTCAGCCGAGCGCTGGGGCCACATCCAAATGAATCTTGAGCAGGAATCAACTGCGACCATGATATATTTATAGTTGCCATCCCTCTGTAAGGGACCACAGTGGTCCAGGTAAACGCACGGTAACGGTTTATCTGAGATTAGAAGGGGCGTCAGTGCAGGTCGTTTCACGGTTGAAACTTTCATTCTTTGACAGATGTCACATTCTAGAACATAAATTCTAGTTTGTTTCGTCATGCGCGGCCACTAATATCTCTGTTTTAATAATGATACTGTGGCGGAAACTCCTGCCTGTGCAGAGGCAAGCCCTTCATGTGCTGCTAAGATTAGTCCTAACCTACTTTCCATGTTTGGAATTGCCCTATCCCCCACTCCAGGGATTTGAGCAAACGGAACATTATTTGAATCCATTATATATGAGTACTTTACTGGAAAGCCTTTTGGGAGTGTTTTACCACTGTCTTTTACTGAAGTGGTGACAGCTTGCATTATTTTGCTGTCTATTTTTGTTTTTGAACGAGTGATTGCAGCTAGGGAAGCCGTTTGCACAGCTTCCTTCGCGGCTTCATCAGCCAATTAATTCCCTGCAATGTGAACTTCATCACATTGATGACTCAGTGTATGGATCACTTGAGTCTTTTGTAGTTCTTTCTGTAATAGAACTACTTGTTCCCAAAGCAATTTTTGCTTGATTGTGCCACCTTTTGCGTCTTTGAAACCATTTTGAACCCAGTTCTGCAAGTATTCATTGTAAGACTGGACGCAGTAATACGAATCGCACACTATGAGTGTGGGGAATTCGCGCTCGGTATTTTCAAGCCCCATCTTGAAAACCTGTAGTTCAGCTCGCTGAGCTGTACAGTCTCCTAGAGATTGAGTTTTTGGGACCATCGGTCGGAATTTACGTTCGCCCCAGCGACCTTTAACAATCGGGCATGCAGCACTATAGGCTTGTTTGCCCCAGCGGGCTGTGCTGATCCATCTGTATAAATTATACATCCGTAATGTTCTAGAGGCAGAATCTCAATAGGCAGAGGACATTCTTGTTCGTATTGTAGAAATTCTTGTGTTTTCAAGTATGGGTCAAAAACGTATTCTACGTCTGTTGCAGCAAGAGAGTTAACCCATTGTATCCATCTCGGATGTAAAGCTTTAGCATTTGGAATGCTCGCTTTTGTTACTGCCTCTAGGGCAGGTACAGGTGTAACAATCATTATGCGTTTACCTTGCGCGAGGTCTCTCTCCTTTGCTACCGCAGTTTGAACAGCTGTCAGAATTTTTTCTGTTGAAGTGAATTTTATTTCAGCTTCTGGTTACAAGTGTGATTTTTAAGCTATTGGTACCTTTTCACCTTCATTAAAGGTTAGGTATGTGAATCCGCATCTCCCTGGGATCTTTCGGATTACAAGATTGCGCACGTTGTCGCGTGTCTTTAACTGTGTTTTTGCTAACATGTCTGTTTGCACTGAACGCAAAATATCTGTGTGTTTTTGAGTCCAATTTGTTGATTTGAAATCAGGTTTTATTAGTTCGTAGAGAGGTTTAACCCTTTTTGCATAATTTGGAACGTAAGTTCTTCTGAAATTCAGGAAACCTAGAATTGACTGTAAGTTTTTCAGCGTTTTTGGAGATTGGAGCAGCGCACATTTCTCTAGAAAGTTTGCTACCAGGCTTTTGCCTTCACTTGAGAGTTCGCATCCTAAGAATAGGACTTTGAGGTGGGCAATTTGTGATTTCTTAAAACTGAATTTGTACCCTTCAGAGGCGAACCCAATTATAATGGTGTTCACTCTTTTCAAGTGCCTGTCCAAGTCATCGTCTGTAAGATAGATGTCATCGACATAAGATACTGCCTCATCATCATACATTTGAAGTAATTCTATTACTCTTGCTGAAAATAACCCTGGACTATTCTCGAATCAGTGGGGGAGACGGTAAAATTGTCGCTGTGTCCCCATAATTGAGAAGGCGGTCAAATGCCTGCTTTCTGGTGCAATGTTTTGACAGAGGAAACCATTTGAAATGTCTAATTTTGTTTTATATTTTTTCTGCACGATGTTATTCATCAGTGCTGTACTGTGAGCATTTTGTACTGCAAAGGTTTTGCAACAAGAGTTTAAGTGTCTGTAGTCCAAAACTAGACTATTTGTATTGTCTGGTTTGGAGACAGGAAACAATTGATTGTTCATAGACAAGGTGCATGTTTCAATCACCCCTTGGTATTCAAGTTGATATAAGATCTCCCTGACCTGTTTTTTAGCTTCCTGTTTTACAGGAAATTGCCTTTGCATTGTTGGTTGAATTTTTAACTGTATTTTGTGGTGAGGAGACTCCTCATCCCGTCCAACATGATTTTTATATAATGCTGGATCCTGGGCTACAGCCCATTTTCGGGCATAAGTGTATTTTTTATGAATCGGAATATGATTTGAGAAGGCTGGCATAATGATGTCTTCGCCATGTGAGCACTCCTTGACAAATTGAGGTGGTCAGTCTTTTTCAGCTAGAAGAATGTCATAACCCTTAGAAAGCTTATCCCAAAAGACTGATTTTATTCTCCTGGTTATGTCCCCCTCCATCCGGAGCGTTACTTCATACAACTTATGGGGTACACTAACCCTGGTGTCGGCAGTTTCAAATTGAATGCATTCATTCAAGTCCACTGTCTACAGATGATCATTCAGGATCTTGCGAGCTATGGTAACTTCTGCTGAGCTGCCCAGCATTGTCTGGGCCCACTCCCCATTCTTTAGTTGTGTCCTCAAGATCCTCAGCATGTCTGATCTTTACACTTGCTACCTACTTCTTGGTGAATTGAGTCTTCTTATTTTTTGGAACTTGCTGATCGTCTTTTGACTTCACACATTCTTCCTTTTGTTCTGACCGCCCTCTTCTTTCTGATTTCTGCAAGGAAGTCTGAAAGGTACGATCAGTATCTTGATATCTATCAGGTTTTCTCAAATTTTCCCTATTTCTGAGGTTATACCTCTTCTCAGAGGGCTTCTGTTGAGGAGACCTTCCTCTGGACTGAGAACGCTTCTCTTTAGGAAGAGTCTCCAACTTATTTTTAGGAGTAGTGAGATTATTTTTAATAAAAACTTTTTCTGGATTTTCAGTTAGTTGGGGTTTTACTGATTTCCCTCCCAAACTATCTGTACCTAGTTCTTCATAGGATTTCTCAATAATTCTTGCAAGTTTATATGGTTGCTCAGTTATATCTGTTTCTTTTAGTTTTTGGCGGATTGCCACGGATGCTGCTCACCTTTGATGTTAGCTAATAGTATAGCCGAGACCTGTTTGACATCTTTTAGTAACTTCATACCAAGATTTAAAGCAGGTTCGGGTCCGTATTTATTTTGAATCTGTCTGGTATTACGGCCATAGACGGAACACCATGTTTTTTGTGTAGATCGAAGCAAAGACTGTACCCCAAGTGTCACAGTTCTCCACGTGTGGTGCAATCCCCATTGGTAAACAGATTGTTAAAATTCTGTGTTTTTCATGAGGTGTACTATCAGGAAATACTGCCTCTATCTGAGTAATTTTTTGGGCTAACCAGAACAGAATTTGTTCCGTTTTTGCGGGCAATTTACCAATGACTGATTGTATAGTCTGTGGTGTAATTTTGTTTGTGTTCCCCTGGTGAGGGGTGTGCTGTGGGATTCTTACAGCAGGTATGACTGTTAAAGTCTGCATGACATATTGAACCAATTGTCTATGTATTTTAATTAATTGTTTCAGCTGAGCTAATAGTTCTACATCTGTCATTCTTTCAATGTCGGGATGTGGTGTATAGCTGGCTAGTACCGGCCATGTTGCTCCTGGTCTACCTAGTGGACCAAGCCTGGTAATGTGATTTTGATGTTGTAGGGTGCCTTTAAACCAGAGCTGATGCTCATGGTAGGTTAATGGAATTTCAACATCCTCGAAAGGAAGTATTTCGATGGAGGTTCCTCTACTTTGTAGTAGTGCAACTCGAGTGTGACTGGATTTGCTGCAGGAAGCAGAATCCATGAATAGAATACCTCTGTCTGCCGATATACATGTGCCTCTACAACAAAGATTACTTTACCACCTTTTGATGATACTCCATTATTTATGAGTTCGTAAGTTATAATTTTTCTTACATTTGCCGGGATGTGTATGGCACCCGGGTCATTTTCATTAAAACCTGTAGTGTCTAGGTTTTGTTCAATTGCTGCTGCTGCAGCAGCTCTTTCCTCGTCACTATCCGTCATTTTGTTTTATGAAGGTTTTGCAGAGCAAGTTCCAAGGAAACAAATATAAGGTCCACAATATTGTGGAACACTGTATCCTTCAACGTTGAACAAACCAAAATTAATACATAGGATTTTCGTCCTACTCAGTTATGGAGGATATTATATCCTTTTACCCACTCCAGCCGTCTATTGGAGTATTTTACGGGAAAAACGGGTCTCTGTGAAAAGCTCGACTGAGTTACTCTAGTATCTAGCGTTAAATTAGTACCTTACCAAACGCTGTGTAAGAACAACAATGTCCCAACTGGTATTAATTAAAGACAATTAGTAAAGATATGTAAAAACATTATCTGAAAGGAAACAAGGAGACTCTATATAATTCTGACATATGCTAAAAGCATCATTTTATGTATAAATTTTTTTGGAAAAGAGACAGAAATATATTTTACAGTTATGGTAGCACTGCAGTATATAAATCACAACAACTGAAAAAACAACCCAAATTGTACGTGGCGCTCTAGGTGTAACAGTGAAAACCAATATAGCGACGCAGGTGACAATGTGAAACAGCGTGAGTGGCGTAAAGTGACTAGTGAATAAATATAAAGTGTATTCATTGATATACGGCGGTTCCAGATAGATTAGAAGTTCATTTTGGAAGTATTCAATGTGTTTAACCGCTTCGTATCTCGCGCCTATATTTGCTCTGAAAGGTCGACGGCGTTTCGATCCAGATTACTCCAGGATCTTCATCAGGACTGGGTCGTGGGCAGTGCTGGGGGCCGTTTTACTGGGAATCAATCGCCGGTTGATAACAGTAGCCAAGAGGTATGTTCAGCTTCTGATTCAGGATTGGCAGAAGTAACTCGAACGGATAGTTCCGAAGTCCAATGGGACTTCTTGGCCCGGGTCCAAGTAGTAGAGTCCCATGGCAATCCCGGGAAAAAGTGGCTTCAATGTGGCCGATCACAAGCGTACTCAGTTGGCTGTGAATAAAACGTTGGGCGCCATGTAGTGTAGTTCCTATATTCCCAATAGGCTCTGCGCATTGGAATAACATATCCTATAGATCTGATGTAGGACTTATGTCTACTAGGTCTCTATCGAATATATTAGACTTAATTGTGAGTGCCAGCTAGCTCAGAGGTCACTAGAAACTTTCTCAAATACACAAGAAGGGATTAGTTTCTGACAACCGCATAAACATGACAACTTTGTTTCCCAAGAATAAGAAATATATCACTAGAGTCGTGGAAGCAATAGATAGTTATTTTAATCAGTCAATCATTCATGCTTCGTTTCACCAGAGGTGCAGAGAAATAGAGAGACAGGCGTTTTCAAAGAAAGTATTTATTGAACAGTCTTCTTTCTCATGCAGAAGAAATGAACTGCTACAATCGTAATACTGGTTGCAAAGTACAATGCGTACAGTACGAAGAGTATTATAAAATAATACTGTAAAAGCCTGATATGGTTTCTAAACCATAAAATACATACATTAATAAATAAAGACTAAAAAAGTGCTCAACTGGTGCTTCTAAAATATGCCTACCCCGGTGTACCTAACCTAGGTCTAGTACAATGGAAGAAGTAAGTGAGGTGTAGCTTTGTTTCAGTATTCTTTGCCAAGAACCTATCCAAGAATTCTCTAAGGGTCTAATCAGCTCCGTACCTTGGTTTTAGAATGAAGGAGGTCTGGCATATCTCTCTCTCTCAGGACTCGATTTCCCAACAACCCGGAAGGGTAGCTTGGATACACTGGAGCTGGATTTCTCGACAGGAGAAAAGACAGCCTCTCTCTCATTGCGTCTGCTGGAGGGTCGGCTTCCTTCGGCACTTGCTGTAGCGAGATGCGTCGGGCAAGTAGATAGTCGAACTGCTCCAAACCACTGTGTGTTTGCATGGGCAAGTGTGGGCATATTTATACCTTGAAGGTGCCGAGTTTGACGTAAGGTTGGACATAATAACGTCATTAAAAGACTCAGTTCATTGAAAAACTCGATGAGTGCTTGGATAAATTAATATTCAAGCAAGGGGAAGTCCCTGGCTGCTGAAGGCGGATTTTTCCAAGAAATCGTTGTGGATTTTCGGAACTGGTGGAAGTAGCCATGCCGTATTTGGAATGCATTTGCTAAGTCTACATAAGGTTATGATTTCTATGCCTATATAATGATAGGGTGATTTATACCTATATATGGGCATGAATCGGGAAAATTACACTAGGGTCCTAAAATGCTTTACAACACTAGTAATGTCAAAAATTGATTACTTTAATAGCCTCTTCCTCAATGCTCAGAAAAAGGTCATTATTAGACTACAGATGGTGCAGAACTCAGCCGCTAGAATGTTAACAGGTTCCTCCAAGTATCAACCAATTTCAACGGTAGTTCGAAAACTTCACTGGACACCTATCAGTCGAATTAAATTCAAAGCACTCTGCATTGCCTTCAAGGCCATCCAGAAAATTGGACCTGATATCTTGAAGAAGGCTTTATGTGTCTATACTCCCAATAGACCCTTGCGTTCATCAGTAGCCAACCTTTTGAAGGTCCCTTGCACTAAAAGAGTCTCCTAGGGTGACAGAAGATTCACTGTCGCCACCGCCAAATTGTGGAACACCCTTCCTCTGCATATTAAATCCTGCCTGACTCTACTTGCCTTCAGGAAACTGGTAAAAACATGGCTTTTTCATCAACACCCACCCACTCTTGGCTCGATCTTCTATACAGTCCGCAGCACCAAGACACCCAAGGGTATTTGTGCGCTCTACAAATTGCTTAAATAAAAAAAGAATTTTAATAAATGAATTAGACACCTTTTTATTACTTAGTTTTGAGTGACTTGATGGGAACTTGACCCTTACACCTTATACATAAAGAGCAACAAAGTAAATACGTGCTTTGTCAAGTAACCTGTGAGGATGGAAAGGGCAGTTGTTTCATGTGGGTAACATAGGAAAATTTGTTTGGAGTATTAGTTTTGTACTTGGTGAGCGCAAGAATGGTCACATGATGATCGGACCATCTGATGCTGACAATTGATGTCACAAATGGAATATTTGGGGATATAAAATGTCACTTTCCAAAAAGGAGAGATGGAATCTCTCTCTAGATTTCCTACCTACCCATCATAGCGTGGGACTTTCCATGCCCCTTGCCTTTTTCCCTTTGCTGAAAGATTTGCTTGCTGAACGTTTTAGAGCTGTCTGGTTAGAGACCAGATTTGAACTTTTCAGATTATTGCTCCATTTCCCTTGCCATGGCCATGGACGTTTAGTTGACTTGAACGTGATCCCTTTCCCTCTGCTAAGAGAACTCTACCGAATCATCCTCTCACCATTGCTGGTGGAAGGAAACATCAAACTGAACCATCCTTACCTCCGTGCAGCCGTAAGCCGGAGTTTACTACCCCCCACCCTGCCTCTTCCCTGCCCCGCCTCACCGCCTGAAGCACTCCTTCCAGGAGACGCTACTGCCATAAAGGTATACATGCCCTCTTTTAAATAGAGTGAGACTGCTGGCCCTTGAGACTGCAGGAGACTTGTGTTTCCAGCTAAGATAAAGTAAACTTTTGGAACAGAATGTCGAAAGCTGCTGAAAGTTATTTTAACCTTGACACCAGATGTATGTTCTGGATAGTAATTATTTTTTTCTTGCACAAGTATTGATTTTTGAAGTTCATTACTTTTTATGATGTGGGTTGCATAGTGTGGTTGCAGTGACACACACACACAGAGTTTGGGATTGATATTCACGTGCATAGATTCACAGAAATTTTTAGAAAATATTGTAACATTTTTCTTTTTAAGGGTCCATGTGAACAAATAGGTTCCTGAATATGGTCTTATTGATGTCTATCGTTTAGACACCGAAAGGTCAACAATTTACTCACATCATCCAAGTGAGGCCGGCACCAATTGGAGGTAGGGGGCGGGAGGGAAGGTAGGATGCGTGAAGTAGGGAGGAGAACTCGGAAGGGATCTCGGAAGCGCCTATGAAAAAATGTAATTACAAATGTACCTTTTCACCTTAGCAGCATTATAATTGGTCGTAGCTCTGTTTTTCGGCACTCAAACTCTGACTGGAGGCCTGGGCATGTTCTCCACGGAACCTCTAATGCAGCCTGCATGGAGAACATGCGAAGTGTGCAAGACTATTTTGGGTGGCCCAAGTGGGCTGTCCAAGAAGTCTCCTGTCCCTGCCCCTCACGCAAAGCCATGGGCGGAAGTAGGGGAAAATAAAATGATAGTAAGACAAGTTACCATTTTTTTGCTCTTTCACTGCAAAAAAAGTAGTAGGGTGCCGCTCCTCCACCTTAGTGGAGGAGCCGCCACTGACATCAGGCTATATAAAATAGAACTATTTATATTACAATGCTTTCTATTTTTTTACTCATAAGAGTTTGGTTGTTAGGCTGAGTCTTATTGATCAATTGGTATGACCTTGTGTGAACTCAAATACAGCAGATAATTGCAGGTCTTTTTCGGCAGATTCTTGTATATATGTGACATTTAATTTATTTGTTTGAATTCCTTCTCTTGAATAAGAATGTATATAAACATGTTTTTTGTTTTTTTTGTAATCCATTGATTTTTCATACAATAGCAAATAAAAACTACCTACCTTTTTCCTATGCCCTCAAAATAATCTTTCTACATTAATGATATTCATCAATTTAGTTGGCTTGATTGGACTGTGACTGACCAATGTCAAATTTATAGAAAACCTTTATTAAAATAATTTCTTCAGGAGTTTCTGTTTGTCCACAGGAAAGTGAGTAAACTTCTATAAAACATGTTGGTCTTTCAATTCAGATTTATTTTGGGCATTCCAATTGTTATTGATAAAGAGAGGCAGCCTAAATGTTTTATTATATAAATTTTTTATCAAATGGTGCTGGAGATTCTTGAAATGTCCCTACAGAGTGGAAGATGTGTGTACAATTACATATGTTTTATAGGTTTGGTAAGTATTGTAAACATTCAGGACAGGAGGAACAGAAATGATACATACCGGCCACACCGGAAGAGGGCGTCCATACTGCGGCCCCCACTCCCCAATCCTATGGGGCTAATTTTAGCACAAGACGAGGAGAGAACAGTTATTTCTCTATGTCTGCAATCAAGTGACCCGCACAATATAAGTGAGGGGACAGTGTTCCGTCTCACATGTATAATAAAGGGATCTCCTATCATTGGTCTGGACGAAAGCTGCCGCCCCGGTGAGGGCGCAGGTGGGCTGAAACATGAAGACCTTTTTACAAAGGATGTGAGAGACACATTGAAAATCCCAGTGGCACTTCCATTCTCTGTTTTTAACCTTAACCCTACCTAAATGTATAATAAATTGTTTGTTCTAGATAAGAGGTAATTTTAAAACACTCATACTTATGTATATCCCAACTAATGTCTTTAATTAGAGGAATTATCTCCTGGTGGAGGTAACAAGATCAAATGATGATGCTATCAACTACGAGTACGCCTGTGGCAAAGCATACACCATTGACCAAAAATAGCTGTTGAGGGTCCTACAGTATGTTATTCTCAAGATCCCTCCAGAACACATGGTTGTACTCCCATACTTGATTTTTTGCTGCTCGAAGGTTGGAAGCAGTGTGGCATACAAGTCATTGAATGCTTCTCTTTCCCCCACTCCCATGATATTCACTGATATTGTAAAGATACTACTAGCTTAATCTATTCGGTACATAAAAACATAACATATGTCCCTTTGATCAGCGTGCTATTTTTATGCAATGGTTCCTAATTACTTGGAAGATACTGAGGTTTTTTTGTCAGGTTGTTGGTGAAAGTTTTATTTTCTTGCTTTTCAGTTTGTGTTTCAGTGGTGAAGGATACTGTGTGACCACTGAATGCTGTGGGCCAAAAGTACAGCTCTTGGTCGATAAGAGTTTTCAAAATGGGCAGCATGAAAAAACAGGAAACAACTAGCCTGTGTCATATACTTCATTTTCACATAAAATTTCAATGTGTGCTACTTCTTTTTTGTAATTTTTGGACGTAATAATTTATGTTTATTACAATCCTATCTCCTATAAATGTGCCAAAACATAGAGGAATCCACAAAATGTGAAATGTACTCCTACTCTCTGCCAGTTACAGTGTCAAACAATGGCCCAAGTAATCCAAGTTCCCTTCTATGTGCCATGGGGAAGGAGATATACGGTAGGCCCCACAGTGGCAGAAAGATTCTTGGGGCTTTTGGATTGGGAGTGCGGCCTGATGTCACGACGGGCTGGTCCCCAACCCGTTTTTTATAATGATCCATGGCATTCAGTGGGGTTTCTGCTCCACAGTGGCAGATTGGGGGTAAATCCTCCAATCTTCCTTGGGTAGGAGGTACTAGAAAGACTATCAAGCTTTAGGGGTAAGGCCCCCATCACACCCTTTTTTTTCAAAACATCTGTGGGTGTTGTGGTCTTTTTGCTTTTACAAGGGGCAGATTGGGGGTAGACTACCGTCCCAGTGGGTGAAAAAAAAATCTGTGGGGTTTTTTAGTGGTCTGCTGCCTGGGCAGAGAGCCCCCACACCTTTTTTCAACCCGTTTTTTCCGTGATGTTTTTTGGACTTTCTAGTCCCCAGGAAAGCGGAACCCATCTGAAGCTGCACCCTTTTGGGATGTTTTGGGGTGAAAATACAGCCCGAAATGAGAGTGGGCCACTTCCACTCCATTTTTTGAATTATTTTTCCTGGTGTCTAGTGGGCTTTATAACCCTAGATAAACCCCCAAATCTGCTGCGGAGAAGGGGAGACAGAAAGAGAAGTAGTGGGCTTTTTGACTCCCTGGGAGGCAGATTGGGTGTAATTTACCCTTTTTAGGTTTCACCTGCTCAGCACTTGCACTGTACTTGTGAAATCTCTTGTATTTAATATATCTTAAAAGGGGTTCTTATCAATTCCCATAGCCAAATTACTGTGTTCATTCGCTTTGTGTGGAACTTTTATTTAACTTCCCCTGGGTACACGTATTTACGAATCTTCTACTAAAGCTGTTCACAGTGTTTAAGACCCATTCACTGTCAAGATAAGATCTCTTCCCGCGCAAAAAGGGAGACAGCTTCTAACAGTATGTTGGAATGCTTGTTTTTTTATTACTTAGTTATTTAAAGCAGATGCTTTAGCCTTAGAATGTTTGTGGTCATTCTTATTAATGCTTTAGTACCTTTTTTTAGGCATTATCAGATTGATTTTTTCAACTTAATCTATTTTGTCATTATGATCAAATTCATAATGTTGTAATAAACATTGTGCGTTAAAAATAAAGTTAATATATGAGCGCTATGCTACATTTTACTACTAAACAGGCAGCCACAAGTGCAGTTACCTTGCAGACAAGTCTCTTGGTTTGAATGGTGCAGCAGGTGCAGAACTTCTCTAAACTGAAAATATTGCTATATTTGAATTCTAAACAGGCAGTCACAATTGCAGTTACCTTGTAGTTAAAAGGAACTTGAGTTGAATGGTGCAGCAGGTGCAGTGGCACTGGGGCCAAAAGCTCCAGGGACCCCACTAAACCCAGATTATTGTTAAGATTTAAAACTAAACAGGCAGTCACAAGTGCTGTTACCTTGCCGACAACAGGGTCATGATTTCAATGGTGCAGCACGTGCAGTGACACCAGGACCAAGGCTCTAGGTGCCCCCACTAAACACCTAAAAGTTCTATATTTTACTACTAAAAAGGCAGTCACAAGTGCAGTTATCTTGCAGACAACAGGGTCATGTTTCAATGGTGCAGTTACCTTGCAGTTAAAAAGGACTTGATTTGAATGGTGCAGCAGGTGCAGTGGCACCGGGGCCAAAAGCTCTCGGGACCCCACTAAACACAGAATATTGCTACATTTTACTACTAAACAGGCAGTCACAAGTGCAGTTATCTAGCAGGCACTAGGGCCATGATGTAAATGGTGATATAGGTGCAGTGGCACTGGGGCCAAAAGTTGTCAAAACTCCTCAAAACACCAAATATTGCTGTATTTAACCACAAAATTAGCTGTCACAAGTGCACTTATCTTGCAGGCACTAGGGGAATGATTTCAATGGTGCAGCAGGTGCAGTGGCACCAGGCCGAAAAGTTGTCAGAACTCCTCTAAACACCTACTATTGCTATTACCTCAACTAATTCTATTATTTTCCTCTTTCATTTCATTTTCAAAATGTTACTATTACTTACCCACACTATACCACTAGTAACAGCACAATATATTGCCTTTTTGTACATAAACACATTAACAGTCTTTCAGTAAATCTGTACAACTACGCAGCAAGCTACAACCTACAACAAAAACCAGCTCATTATAAATCACATAGGTAAAACTTAATGCATTTACTAACACTTGCTTAAGTATGCTTATATATTTACCTTAACTGTCAGTGTCTCCTAATTTTCCCTTCCCCCCTTTTACTCTGTAGTGGCTATTTTCCATTTCCCAAACAATTCCCTTTGACACGTATTTGTTCCTAAAATGTAGAACTACATGCATGTGCATGGCTCTACACACTCTCGGTGGAGAACTCCACATATAGAAATATGCCTGTACCTTTGGGAATTGCATTTATCAGAGCTACAGCAGCACGAATACAAATAGTGATAAATTCCTTTCTAAATTGGGCCCCATGTTTTTAAAGTGATTGTCAATGAAGCGGCCCAATCATTCTGGAAAGTTTAAGATTTGAGAGTAACCACTTTCTGAGTAAAGCTCTCACAACAGATTGGTAATAAAAACAAACTCTGCCTCGGGATGTATAGAAATTTGTGAATGATTTTAAACCTGGCTGGAACTAGGCATGCTCTGAAACACTTTCAATAGCCAGTTACCTGTTCAGGGGATCCACAATAACCCTTTAAAATGACCTTCCTGAAACAGAAGCAGAATGTGGCATTGTTATAATCAAACAAACCAAAGCAGCTTGTTAGGGGTTCGATGACAAAGGACACAGGGCATGTTGGTATATGTTGGACTTGTTATTTGAGCCCGAAATAGTTCATTTACAGCAAAATGACTGCAGCCAATTAAGGCAAACCTTTGCTGACAAATGAGCAAAGAATGACCTCTGCCTTATAGCAAAAACCTGCTGTGTTCCTCGCACACAGTTACCCATGAGTGAAACAAATCATTTGCAGTGCTGGAATAGCATTATTGGGAAACACAGACATGAGGAATCAATAACACCAAGGAAACGGTGATTGATGTGACATTTAGCCCAAAATCAGAGTTTGTGCTGGAAGCTGTTACTGAAGAATACACAAATAGATCCACACAGTACGGATGTTTTTGTGGACTGACTTTTTGTCCTAAAGCTCTGCAGTGTGCTTTCTTTTCCCAAGGACAAAGGATTCCCAGCTTAGTGTAAGATATAGCAAGCAAGTCAGTAGGAAGGGAAGGTTACAGGCAGGGGCATCAGTAGGCCCCTGCAGCGCGGGTGGGTCACAATCCTGCAGAGGTACCCCCAACCGTGCAGGCGTTACCCCAGTCAGCACATGGCATAACGGCCAGAACTGCCCACTTAGGAACTGGGAAACCAGGTTCTAGTGTCAGCTTTGGCTTAACATCCTGTGATTCAGGGCAACTCACATAATCTTCCCGTGCCTTCTGTGGTGTCCTTCTAGACATGTTCTAGTGTTTGGCATTATACTGGTTTGCTGCACTCGAGGCACCTCAAAGCTGGCGACCCTCACTGCAACGAGAAGCCCCCACCCCTGCTCCCGAAATGCCAGCGCGGGTGAAGAACCAGCACCGACAGTGCAGTGGCCACAGTACCTGCAGGTGAGAGGTGGGTGGATCAGCCCGCGGATGCATCCAGTAAGCATCACACCCCCTGAAATGAGTTGGGCTGATCCAGCTAGATAAACACGGCCTGCAGGACTACGAATGCTGCTGCTGCCCGTATTTACAGTAGCACCACTGGGTAACTGATGTGAAGTGGTCCCGGCTATACAAACGCATCTAAAAGTATGAGAAGCCCTGCTGCCAGGGCCAGACTGGCTACCGGGCATTTTGGCATGCTGCCGAGCTGGGGGCTGATGTCACTGCAGTGGGGGCTAATTTCGTTGATGGAGACCTGCGTGTGCTTCGAAATAAACAAAGCAAAACGAATTTCGTTCAGCACACGCTGGTCCCCATCAACAAAATCAGCCTCCAGCTCGGCAGCATGCCAAAACGCCCGAAAGCCAGTCCGGCCCTGCCTGCTGCCAGCACAATCAGAGCCCACTGGACCTCTCCCCCATGCTGAGAGACACATGTCCTGCCCCCAAAGTGCCCCCTACCTGCTGAGGTGCCTGTAAGTCACCCCGCCTGCCGCAATCTGTCCCGATGAGAAAAGGAGGGGGAACCACCCTGCTGACGAGGCTGACTGCTCCCAGAGCACAGAGGCAGATCCTACAAGTCAATGAGTGAAGCTTTGTTGCTCCCCACTGAAGTGGTTGCCAGCTGCCTGCCATCTTACGGCAGAACAACGGTACAGTGGGTGGACGCACCAGCAGCAAGAAATGCCCTGCACCAGCATCTCTAGTGAGTGTGAGGGCCTACAGGCGGAAGAAATACTGCAGCACCCTGTGAATAGAAGTGATGCAGCGTGACCTGGAGGAAGACCAGTGAACTGCACCAGCGCTGCACATAAGCCTGCAATGCCACACGTTTGTTCCTGCAGCGCCCACAAGTAAAGGCACGGCCAGCTGAACAAGGAAAACGGCAATGGCCTCCTGAAAGACTGCATCCAGTGACTGGACTCACAGAGCATGGTGCAGGCTAATACTAGTTACAAACCAACCCCATTGCACTCACTCTTAACATTTGTGCCGTGCACTACTTCTGGGATGTCCTCCATCACCTTTTTAATTTCGATTATATAGAATGCACTCCCCCCAGGGCAGCGCAAACTTGTGCTGCCCTGGGGGCAGTGCATTCAAGTGAAATACGGAGCGGCTTTGAAGCAGCCACTCCGTGTTTTACTGTGCAGGCAGCAACCCGCCTGCACTTTGAAGGGAGATTAGAGAACCCTTTGCAGGCGGGTGCAGTCAGTGACTGCACCTGCCTGCAAGGGGATGACAGGAGGGTCCATAGGACCCTCTTTACCCCCTGCAGAGGGCTGCTCTCGGTGCGCCTCCTGACAGCTTCATTGCCTCTGCGCCCCGTCTGTAATAGGGAGTGGGCACAGAGGCAAAGGAATTCCCTCATTTGCATGGGGCCTATGCAAATGAGGGAATGCCCCCTGCAGATAGTGCTGGCACTTGATGTGCACCAGCGCCGTCGGTATTACAGAAGGAGCAGCACAAATGTCTGTGGTCCAGTCTATAATTCTAAAGTGCCACTGTCCTGGGGCGTGCAAAGAAGGCACCAAACGCCCATTGCGCCCCCGGGGCACTCTATGTAATACGGCCCCCAGATTGTTAATGTCTAAGTGTGCATTTTGGAATTAGCCTTTTTTTCAACAAGATTACCAGACATGATTATCTAATGTTATAAGCTTCCAAGGTGCTCTGTTAGCAGATTATGAGGTTGTTTATTATTTATCATGATCATTACTTATATGCGGCTGACAAGAAGCTATACCGTGGAACAACCTCCATTGATGACATCCAGAGACTCAAGGCCACACTCAGAGAGGTACAACATTGGCTCTCAGGCAATCACCTGAAACTCAATCAAGAGAAAACGGAAATACTCCTCATCGCCAACAAAGACGAAAACCCCCAAATTGCAGAATGGCACAAAGCTATTGACGCCCTCAATGGTAACCTCACCCTGGCGGATTCGAAAAAATCTCTAGGTATCATCCTAGACCTGAAACTGGACATAAAAATATACATTGCAAGATCCGCTAAAAGTGCCTTCCTCAATTTGAAATTACTGTAAAAAATAAGACCCTTCCTCCCGCCCAAGGACCTTCAACGAGTCACCCAAGCACTGGTGCTCTCCAGAATTGATTATGGGATTGCAGCCATGACTGGGACAGCAAACTCCCACCTCGCCCCCCTGAAAACAACCTTTAATGCAGTAGCCAGAATGGTCACCAGAACTAAGAAATTCAAACACATCTCCCCTGCACTCAGAGAACTTAAATGGCTCCCAATTGAGCTGCAAGCCAGCTTCAGAACAGCCTGCCTCACGCACAAAGCCCTGCACACAGGCAAACCGGAATACCAGGCCGCCAAACTCAAAAGGGCCGGCCAGTCCAGGAACCTCACAAGCTCCAACACTATGCTACTCATCCTGCTGAAAACTCGTAAGCAAAAAACTGTGGCAAAATTGTTTGCTGGAAATGACACCAAAATCTGGACCTCCATCCCTCCCCACATCAGAACGATTCCCTCATTTCCAAAATTCAGAAACCTGCTCAACCGATAGAAGCTAAGGAAGTACCTTAGCCGGCACTCCATATAACTTTAATTATATGACCGGTGACACTGACTTGGATCAAGAAAACCTTTTGGACACTCGTTCTGTTTGAACAAGGAAACTTTTTGGATGCTCGTCTTGTTTGACCTGCACCCTCCATGCCCCTCTGCTCGATTGCTCCTTTGTTCGATCTATACCCGGCTCGGACCCTTATGTTCTACTATACATAATTTACTTGATGTGAAGCACTCTGATACCCTTGGGTCCAGCTAGCACTATATAAAACTCCTAAAATAAAATAAAATTAAAATAATTATGTTTATTGCCGTTCGAAACTGTTAATTTAGGACTGTGCCTCTATTGGTTGCATAATTCACCTCTGGGCACTTCATATACCCATAATAAATGTGGTTTAACCTGTATGACAAATAATCCAAAACTAGTAGATATTCGCATGCAATGCACGCATCATACCAAACTCTTTCGACATAAACCACGCTCACAAACTTTCTATATATCCACACAGTAGCATTAACTGCTTAGTGAGCTTTTTAAGTTCTTCTCACTTGAAAGTTCTGCGCTTAATCGTTATTGAGGCAATTGAGAAGTGAGACCACATTAAAAAAAGATTCACGGGATACCTAAAGTAAGAGGTGTGGACCATGGCCTCAACATTGATTCAGAACTGCAGGCAGTTTTTCTTTAACTGAGCAAAGTTGTCTTTGGACGTACCTTTACAATTGCATTGAAACATTTTCGCACTCCATAGAGCTGCCCAAAACTCCTTGGGCCTGATTCATAAAAGAAAACTGATATGAAAGTCTAACTTTACAACTTTCGGTATTCACAATGGGCATATATGAGTAGTAAAGTTAGCCTTTTGTCTCAGTTTTGGTCTCAATTAAACATAAGACCAAAGCTTAAGTTTAACTGAGACAAAAGTCCAGCTTTACTCCTCGTAAATGCCATTTGTGAATACCGAAAGTCATCTAGTTAGACTTTCTTCTCAATTTACTTTTGTGAACTGGCCCCTTGTTTTCAGAAATATTTCTCCCTGACTAAGAACATTGTAATTAGGACCAGCTACAGATCCAGAACATGTCCTCCTGATACTTACAATTGTATTTGTCATAGTGTTTTCTCATCGCCTGTCACCATAAAACTCGCATTCCTTACCTTTATCTGCCTCAACGTGTGACATATATTATTCTGGTTAGATTTTTCCTCAATTCCACTATTACTTGTACTAGTCTCCAGAATCACGTTTCCCTTTCTGTCCTACCTCCTACTCACTCATTAGAGTTTTACAAGACAATGCAATTTCTTATGATTTTGCATTGACATTGCAATCTTCGGTGTTTCTGATGCTGGGCAATTTGCTTTCTGATTATTTACTTGTTTATTCTGCTGTGTCAATATCTTGTCTCCCCCCTTCAAAGGTGGTAACAACATTTTCTGTTTTTTCTGACTTACAAAGCTAGTGCAAAAGCTTCCTTAACAACATATTTTCAGAATGGTGCCTAACATGATTTTAATGCATGCACACAATGAGTTTCACCACTCTCAAACCTGATCACAATGTGCATACCAGTGGAGACAGGTAACTGTAAGTCTTCTTTACCTTTCACTGCTTGTTGATTATGGTCAATAGAATAGGCAATCAATCAATCATATCATTTGTAAAGCGCACTACTCACCCGTGAGGGTCTCAAGGCGCTGGGCTGGGGAATGCTGCTACTGCTCGAAAAGCCAAGTCTTGAAGAGTTTTCTGAAGGTCAGCAGGTCTTGGGTCTGCATTAGGTGTATTGGGAGGGAGTTCCATGTCTTGGCGGCAAGGTGGGAGAACGATCTGCCGTTGGAGGTCGCTCTTCGGAGGCGGGGGACAGTGGAGAGGGCGAGGTCGGAGAGCGGAGCTGGCGGGTGGGAGTGTAGAAGCTGAGTTGTCTGTTGAGATACGTTACTCCGGTGTTGTGGAGTGCCTTGTGTGCGTGGGTGAGGAGCTTGAAGGTTATCCTCTTGTTGACTGGGAGCCAGTGCAGGTCTCTCAAGTGGGGTGTGATGTGACTGCGGCGATGGATTTTGAGGATCAGGCGTGCAGAGGCGTTCTGGATGCGTTGGAGCCGTCGCAGGAGTTTGGCCGAGGCTCCTGCGTAGAGGGCTTTCCGTAGTCCAACCTGCTGCTGACGAGGGCCTGGGTGACCGTTCTTCTCGTTTCAGTGGGGATCCACTTATAGATCCTGTGGAGCATGCAGAGAATGTTGAAGCAGGAGGAGGAGACGGCGTTGACTTGTTTAGTTATGGAGAGGGTTGAGTCGAGGATGACTCCTAGGTTTCGTGCGTGGTGGGTGGGTGTCGGAGAGGTTCCCAGTGCAGTCAGCCACCAGGAGTCGTCCCAGGCCGAAGGGGTGGATCCGAGGATGAGGACCTCCGTCTTGTCCGAGTTCAGCTTCAGTCGGCTGTTCCTCAACCATTCATTCCCTCGTGAAGGTTGGTTTTGGTGGTGTGGGGGTCCTTGGTGAGGGAGACGATCAGCTGGGTGTCATTGGCATGGGAGATGATGTTGAGGTCGTGCCGGCGGGCGACGTCGGCGAGCGGTGCCATGTAGATGTTAAACAAAGTTGGGTTGAGGGATGAGCCCTGGGGTACGCCGCAGATGATCTTGGTGGCTTCGGAGCGGAAGGGGGAAGGTGGACGCTCTGTGTTCTGCCGGAGAGGAAGGAGGTGGTCCAGTCCAGGGCCTTCTCTTGGATCCCAGCGTTGTGGAGGCTTGTTCGTAGTGTGTGGTGGCTGACCGTGTCGAAGGCGGCTGACAGGTCCAGAAGGATGAGGGCTGCCGTTTCTCCGTTGTCCAGCAGGGACTTGATGTCATCGGTGGCGGCGATGAGGGCAGTCTCGGTGCTGTGGTTGCTGCGGAACCCGGACTGGGAAGGGTCCAGAATGTTGTTCTCCTCAAGGTAGCAGCTCAGTTGTTCGTTGACGGTCTTCTCGATTACCTCCGGGAGCAGGGAGATGGGCCGGAAGTTCTTTAGGTACTTAGGGTTCGCCTTGCGTTTCTTGAGTAAGGCGTTGATCTCAGTGTGCTTCCAGCTCTTCAGGAAGGTTACTGTCTTCAAGGAGATGTTGATGACTTTCCGGAGATGGGGTGCGATGGATGTGCTGGCTTTTTTGAAGGTGTGGTGTGGGCATGGGTCTGGCGGAGATCCGGAGTGGATGGTGTTCATGATCTTGATGGTGTTGTCGTCGTTGATGTTGGCCCAGGAGAGCAGGCGGTTGGTGCAGATGGTGGTTGTGGGGGCGGAGGTCTCAGTGGTTGTCGGGCGGCTGTGGCGTTGAAGATGTCATGGATGTCTGCGATCTTGCGGTGGCCAGCGAGTCGCACTGGTCTTGCGAGGGTGGGACGTCGTTGGTGTTGGAGCTGGGGTTGGAGAGTTTCTTCACAATGTTGAAGAGCTCTTTGCTGTTGTGTGATTTGTTGTATGGGCTGTCTTTGAAGATGGCCCTTTTGGCAGATCTGATGAGGTGATGGTCTCGGCAGGTGGCGTTCTTGTGGGCTGCATAGCTGTCATGTGTTCGTTCACGGAGCCAGATCTTCTCCAGCTTACGGCAGGTTTGCTTAGAGGCCCGTAGGTCTTCAGTGAACCAGCTGGCTTTCTTGTTGGTGTGACTGTTGGAGGGTTTCTTGATCAGGCAAGGGTGTTGGCGCAGTCGTTGATCCACTGTCTGAGGTTGCGGGCGGTGGGGTCGGCGGGTGGGCTCTGGGCGAGGGTGGTGGTTAGCTGGTCTTCAGTGACTTTGTTCCAGCAGCGGTGAGGTATCTGTTGGGTGTGGTGGTGCGTGGTGGGTTTCTTGAAGGTGAAGTAGATGCAGCGATGGCCTCTCCAGTGGAGTTCGGTGGTGTGTTTGAAAGAGACGTGGGGGTTTGCGGAGAAGATGGGGTCAAGCGTGTGACCGGCGGAGTGGGTGGATGTTGTGACGATTTGTCTGAGTCCAAGGTTGGCTAGGTTGTTGATCAGGGTGGTGAAGTTGGTGTCGTTGTTGTTCTTGAGGTGGAAGTTAAGGTCTAGTCCGTGGAGGCGAGGGCGTTTGTGCTGATGAAGTCGGCGATGGAGTCGCTGAACTGTGGACAGGGTCCGGGGAGTCTGTAGATGAGGGTTCCTCTGAGGGTGGTGTTGGGGTCGGTGTGGATCTGGAAGTGCAGGTGTTCGGCGGTCCTGAGGGTGTCATCAGTGTGGTTGGGGACTCAGAGAGTGTTACTGTGGACGATGGTGATTTCTTCTCCTGCTTCGTTGGTGCAGTCCCTGCGGGTGATCTTGTAGCCTTCCAGGACGGCTATGGCTATGACGGGTGCCGAGGCGGGGTTCAGCCAGCTCTCCGTCAGGAAGGCGATGTCTGGGGAGCTTGAGTCAAGTAAGTCCCAGAGTTCAACGGCGTGATTGGGGGCAGAGCGGGTGTTTAGAAGGATGCATCTGAGGTGGTTGGGTTCTTTCCTGGTCAGCAGCATGGCGGGGCGGATGCTTGTGAAGCTGCAGTTCCGGCAGGTGAAAGCTCCGTTGGTGCGCTTCGGGGTGGCCAGGAAACAGGTGTGTGATTGTCCGGTGTTGAGTGCTTGGAGGGTTCTGGCTTCGTAGCGCTGTCGGGCTTCGTGGCAATCGCGGGTTCCAGGGGACCTGGTGCTGGGGGCAGTCCAAGGGCGGACGGGCGCAGACGTGCTTGCCTTAGGAGAATCTTCAGCGAGCCAGCGGCGCGCCTGCTGCACGTGGTCGCTACGCGGCCTCCATATGAGAAGATGTGGGAGGGAGGAGCAGCTGGGCGGCGAATGGGATTGCAGGAGGGCAGAGTCGCAGGGACACATCGGTGGGAAAAACCGCCGGGGTCGCAGGAGAACTGGGCACAGGAAGAAAAAAAAGTTTAGGCAAAAAAACAAGTACAGACACAGAGGAATAAAAACAAGTCTTGGCAAGAAAGCAAGTACAGGCACAGGGGAATAGAAACAAGTCTGGGCAAGAAAGCAAGTTAGGCACAAGGGAAAAAAAACAAGTCTGGGCAAGGAAGCAAGGACAGGCACAGGGGAATAAAAACAAGTCTGGGCAAGAAAGCAAGTTAGGCACAGGGGAATAAAAACTAGTCTGGACAAGAAAGCATGTACAGGCACAGGAGAATAAAAACAAGTCTTGGCATGAAAGGAAGTACAGGCACAGGGAAATAAAAACAAGTCTGGGCAAGAAAGCAAGTTAGGCACAAGGGAAAAATATAGGATTAGGCAAAAACAATGCAGGCAGAGCCGTGCAGCAGCGTGGGGAGCAACCTGCCTGCGAGCAGGGTCAGAGGTCGCAACAGCAATTTCCTACTCTTCACCTAGATGTGCTATCCCAGTTTCCCACTCATTATACTACTAGTACTGATACAGCTGTTCGTTAGTGTCTCAGATTGACTTTCATTGAATCGATCATTTGTGTTTGCATGAAGCTGCTATTGATTTTTATGTAAAATATGTCTAACACAAAAACACAGGGGGTCTACCAGCTTAATTATGTGGCTGTACTGTCAATCCGCGTCACCAGGATCTCGGGTGTATAAATCACATGAAGACAGCTTATTTCAATATAAGGTGAACACTATATGTATAGGAAAAACCAACACAGCACTGATCATTCGTACATGGCTGACAAATCCAAAACAGTTAGCAAAAGGTTTCCATCAAATTGACTCAATGATCAGTCCTATCATTTGGCCAAACCCAGGTGTTTATCAGGCTGGTCCCCTGATCATTGGGACATCAAGCATCGCACCTTTTATTGCTGGTTAAGTATTTGGTCCACCAACATAGACGAACCGTCAGTGATGGCTGATCTTTGATGGTCAAGTGAATAACAGTGCAACAGAAAATATAGTGATTTTAAAATAGGATGGAGTGTCCTCCTACTAATAACTTTATTTTGCGGACAAACACACCTCCTAATTTAAAACCGAGAACAGTGCAAGAGAGACAGTCAACAAATATCTGTCTAGTACCGGGCCAACATGTTTCTGCCTAGCGGGTAAAAAACCCCATGGCATTCGTCAGGGCCTCTGTTCTTATAGTAGTTGCACTAATAGTAGTGAGACAAAAGAAACACCACCATCACCAAAGTGGGAAAAGTAAAATGCAAAAGTGGTTGAATACGGTACAACCTGTAACAACCGTAGACATTAGCGCTCCATATCAGTTAGGAAATACAAATTCTATCGAGGAAAATGTATAGTCGTTAATTGTAAACTTACTGTGTTAATCACCTATACATTTTAATTCACCAAAATTAATTAAAGAAAATAATGTATTCATGCTCATCCTTCATGGTAGGGAAAAGGACCTCACCTCACCTGGACCTTGCTCAGGTTATACGAGGCCCCGCGCTAAAAACTAGTAATATGTAAATAGTCCTTATGGGTACAGTCTAGTGTTAGAAGATAGTTCTGGAATGCTTAGAGGCTGGGCGCACATAGTTTGAGTGCTGGAGTGCCCTCACTTGTTGGTATCTAGATATAAGGGGATGTGGTAGACAGAAAGTGTGTGGGGCATTTCAAAAGGCTTTGAAACTATGCTTTAGGGTGCTCTATTTCTATTGTACCTCTTATATTGTTTTAGCGCGGGGCCTCGTATAACCTGAGCAAGGTCCAGGTGAGGTGAGGTCCTTTTCCCTATCATGAAGGGTGAGCATGAATACATTATTTTCTTTAATTCATTTTGGTGAATTAAAATGTATAGGTGATGGTGGTGTTTCTTTTGTCTCACTACTATTAGTGCAACTACTATAAGAACAGAGGCCCTGACGAATGCCATGGGATTTCCCTGAAATTCGCCAAAAACACAAAGTTTAAGTGGCGTAATAGTTAGGTATGGTAATTGCATTAAAAAATATCCTAGAAATGCACTGAAAAAACAAAAGTTAAAGTGACTTTATATTAGGTGTTGAACTAACACAAAAACACAGAAATGCACCATTTATAGTGTACTAAGCTAACTAAAACATGCCCCCTGCCATGCATTGCTTATGACCTCACATTTAAAATCGCTAATGACATGTTAAATTACAGTCATTCTGATATTGTTCTATTGGATTAGTGGACACAGCATATCTGTATAGTCAGACCGCTCTGGTGGATGTTATTCTCTTTATGCTAGTATTCGTCCATCTACCAGACAACATTTCTCCATATACTTTAATAGGGGTCAGTCACCTCTTTTTAATTCTTGAACACCTTGCAAAAATAAGTTTGTGTTCACATTAATGGAATCACATTGCTTACAATTTTAAGTAAAGAGGTTAACAAGTGCATTTGCCACTGAAAAGTCTCCCCTGCTAGACCCTCTGGAAAACCCTTAAGATGTTTGCTAAAACTCACCACACATATTCTTGAGGTGGGCACATTGCTTTTAGCCTTCGAGCTATGTTTGCAACTCCAATGTTAGATAAACCATCTCTAAGTGGGACACCCTTATGTCTAGTTTATTCAATAATTTGCAATACATCAACATTTTCTAGGAAATTATGAAAATAAATATCCACACCTTATAAACATCCTCACAATACAAACATCCTCGTTATATAAAATGTGTCTATATCACTGTATTACAACTGTTGAACACGGACTCCAGCCTACAAGGAGCTTTGAGCTTGATCACATATTTTTTGCAATAAGCTTTGGTGTTAAGAAATATTCTATTTTGAAACAGTTCTTTGCAACCCACATCACGTGCACTCAGCACTTTCTCGGTGAGACCTTCCGAACCAAAATCAGAAAAATAAATTAAAAAATGTGTGCAGTGGTATTGCAGTATCACAGCCAAAACAAATGGTGGGACTGTCGTTCTTAATGAAAAACTCACCAGGGTGGGACAGGACCTGTGCCCTGGCGCAGAATAAATTTTTTAAGTGGAGGAGGGCATGCAGCCCAGCTCCCCAAGCCATTTAATCGACCCATCCCCTGGAGCCTTGGCTTTTTATCTTTTAATGGGGAGTAAGGCATGTGGCCCCCTTCCCAAGCTGTTTCGTGGTGCCAAGGCCCAATCACCTGCGACCCCAGGTCTTATTTGGGTCAGGAGGGTGAGGGGCCCCTGTCCCTGAGTCATAAAAGGGCCCTGGAGACCCCATCCGCTGGGGCCCAAAGTTAGGCAGTGTCCCAGGAGTCTCATCCCCCGGGACACTGTCTTGTTTCCTTCCTGGGAGAGTGTGCTCAGGGAATGCCGATCCAATTCTCTGCTCACATTCTCCCGGGAAGGGATAATAGTGTTACTCCTCCCCGTGGGATTAGAAACAAAAGCAATACAGTTGGCTCCCATAGCCACCAATATGGGTGCTGGCAAGGAAGCCGCTGGGCTGTGGGGGCCATGGGTCTCCCCGCTACTACCAATGATTATATATGTCATGGGTTTCCTGAGTGGAAATGGGGCATCAACAAAAAAAAATTCATTTCCCCCCACCATATTATGATGGCGATGGGGCCCCAGGCGGACGTAAAGATCATCTGCCAGTTTACCACCGGTAGGCAGTTTGTCCGATTGCCTACCAGGTGGAAAAGACCTGCAATATGGTGGCACCGCCATCCATATTACGATGATGGCTGTCTCATGCCTTTCCATGGCGGAGACTCCGCCATGGAAAGGCATGCGGAGAATGCCTTTGTGGGCCTGTTGTGGGCCCCCAGGGGGTTGAGGGGTGGGTGGCTGCACTTGGGGTCTACCATACCCCCGGCATTTGCATGCACAGGGTGGCAGGCACCTATGCGGTGCCCGTCATGTTGTGCATGCAAATGCACAACATGCCCTTTAACATAGTGGCGGGTGCTGAATACAGCACCGCCCGCCACAATGTTAAATTTACAGGATGCGACTGCAATTGTGGTGGTTACATCCTAATTGGGGGTGCGGGACCGCCGCACCCCTGGCGGCTGGTCCCAGCACTGCTAGGGTGGCAGAGGACTGGAGTCCACCCGCCATCCTAACAGACACCAAAGTGGTGTCAAGTTACTAGCCAGACAACATTAAATATAACTCATGCACTGCTTATATCCTTTTATATTAGATTATGTATAGCAGGTTAAATGATAGCATTTATAACAAGACTCATGCCATCTCAAATGACATCATTAAGGAGAACAATGTGTTTGGTAGAGGGCCAAGTAATAATGTAGTTATGCTAGCAAGTTTGCAACACTGTGTACGGAGGTGCGCGAGTTATAGTTATAGCTATAACTTTAGAATGTTGTGCAGTTTAAGTTGGTTTTGTGTGTGTATATATATATATATCTGAGGACCTGTACACATGGCTATAACAGTTTTCTAGTATGAGTTTAGATTCAGTTTATCAGTGACAATCCTGTAACAACATGTATATACATTTGCACATTTTTATGAAATTGCTGCACTATATTCTGTGTATTTAACCTCCCTTGTTCTGTTGTTTGGAAGTATCAGCACATTGCACATTGGCACTTTTTTGTGAATTTTTGCACTTTAGGGTAACACCAGGAGTTGGTGTTCGGCACTGTATCACTTCCGCACTTTAGTAATCATGCACTTTATAATTTTAGCAGAGGAAATTGGCCCACTAGGGCGGTAGTAATTAGGCAATTTTTAGGTCTGGTTTTTATGTATTGAACATATTAACAACAGAAATACAGCATAGGAACCATGATACGGTGCAGAGCAAGAATATTGACGGTGAAATGTCAACATACATACATAAATATCGAGGTAAGAATATCGTTTGTTTTAAATATCGATGTAATTAAAATATACCTTAAAAATATTGATTTGTTAGTTATGTCAAAATATTGTCAGTGTTAAATATCAATGTAATAAATATAGATGCAAGAAATATCGATGTAAATTATATCGATACTATGGGACTTTTATTTAGTTGTTTAATAGATATTTTATGTTATATTTTCTAATTTTTTTATGTTTTTATGGAAAGAATAAATGTGAAAATATATTTTTTTATAATTTCTATATTATTTTTAGGAGCAGAATGTTTATTTTATAAGGGATAAGGGTGAGTAGTAATTTAAAAATGTAATTTTTTTGGGGTTAAATTTAAAAATGTGTAAATATATTAGGATGTTGGGTTTATCGGGGATAAGGGTGGGTACTAATTTAAAAATATTGTCTACATTTTATTAAATTGTTTAAATTTGTATATATTTTAGGAGCAGGATGTTGTGTTTTGGGGGCTAAGGGTGGGTAGCGATTTAAAAATGTTATGTCAATATTTTCATAATATATTAAAATTAGAAAAATATAAATTTGAGTTTAAAAATTCGAAATTTCAAATTGGATAGGTTATATTTTTGAAATTATGTATTTCAATCGAAAATGATAATTTGATATTAAAACAATTACATAATATTTGTACAATAATTTCAAATATTTTAAATTTAAAAATTAAATAAAATAATTTAGGAAATATTTGGTAATTAATTAATAATATATATGAAATGTACACATTTAATTATGAAATATATGTAAATAAACATTTATTATATGAATAAACATATTAATGTACATTTTCTACAGATTTCTATTAAACATGTATTGTATATTCATATAAATATTATTTTTTTATATTATTTACATTATATTTTGTTAACATTTGAAAATATTTTAATTTTTTAGAATTTACTTAATTTTTACGGAAATTGATTAATATAAAAAAAATTAAATATTTGTTAAATTTGATTAAAAAATAATTGCTATTTTTATATTTGGTGTTTCATTTCATTTGTTTTCTATTGAAAAGTAGAATGAAATTTGTATTAATTTATTTTATGTATTTTTAAGGACATATATTTTAAAATACTGTAAATGAAATAGTGTATATTCAATATTTATTGGTTATAGTTTCTATGGATTTGTTGTTAGCATAGTAAATTATTATGGTTTACTATCTAGCATTTTCCCTGAGTTTTATTGGGTTTGTAGTTAGAATAGTAAAATATTATGGTTTAATATCCAGCACTTTCTCTGAGTTTTATTGGATTTAGAGTTAGAATAATAAATCATTATGGTTTACTATCCATCACTTTCCCTGAGTTTTATTGGATTTGGAGTTAGAATAGTAAATTATTATGGTTTACTATCCAGCACTTTCCCTGAGTTTTATTGTATTTGGAGTTAGAATAGTACATTATTATGGTTCTCAGGACGGAACCTCTCTATTCCAAGATGAATGGTTCCCTTCCCCATTCCTGGTTCAGACTCAAGAGACAAGGCCAGAAATTGCCGCTAACTTGGACTCAAGGTTTCAGTGCATAGAGTTGTCTGAAGATCGTTTAACATGATCTCAAAATTTCCAAGATGGCAGCAGCGAGCGCATATGTTAGCGCTCTAATGTTGCCCAAGTCTTTTTGCCGCTTAAACTGTATCGTGCGCTAGCACCTGAGGTGCAGCACACTTCAACGGTCAATTTTCCTGTGTGAGGAGCGTTTTGTGAAGCGCTTCCTACTTGAAGAAGAAGATTTATTTTTCAAAGAAGAATTCTTGTGGCCTTTTAAGTCGGTATTTACAGTTATTTCCTAGGAGCCTACAGGTCTGCAATATCACCTTATTTTTCCTGAAAACTGCTGAGTTCAATGTCAATCAGATTTTTTAGGCGAAGTTAGAGTGGACCAGTTCATATTGAGTTCTATTTAGCCATTAGGGTTTAGCGCTTCTGAGCATTTCCTTCCAGCGCTATCTTTTCCAAAGAAGAAATAAAAAAGACATTATTGTTGACTATTTAGAATTTACCTGCTACGCTTTAAACCTTCCTCTGCAAGCATTGGAGCAGCTTAACTCTCCTTTTGATTAACTTTCAATCACGCAACTCATGCAACGGAGGTAATCCAGTTAATTCAATTCAATTCAATTCAATATATTTATATAGCGCGCTACATACCCAGAGGGTCTCAAGGCGCTTGAGGGGAGGTGGGGAATTACTTCTCGAATATCCAAGTTTTAAGTTGTTTTCTGAATGCTAGGTGGTTTTGAGTGAGGCGAAGGTGCATGGGAAGTGAGTTCCAGGTTTTGGCCGCTAGGTAGGAGAATGATCTTCCTCCCATTGTGGTTTTGTTGACGCGGGGAACAGCAGCGAGAGCTTGGTTGGAAGAGCGCAGTTGGCGGGAGGGGGTGTAGAAGGAGAGACGTGTATTGAGGCATTCGGGTCCAAGTTCATAAAGAGCTTTGTGTGCGTGGGTGAGGAGGCGGAAAGTAATCCTCTTATTGACGGGAAGCCAGTGGAGGTTTTTCAAGTGACCAGAAATGTGTTCTTTACGCGGGATGTCTAATATGAGTCTGGCTGATGCGTTCTGGATGCGTTGGAGTTTTTTCTGAGTTTTGCGGTGGTACCGGCGTAAAGGGTGTTTCCGTAGTCCAGGCGGCTTGTAACCAATGCGTGGGTGACCGTTTTTCAAGTTTTGGTGACGATCCAGCGAAATGTTTTTTTGAGCATGCGAAGAATGTTGAAGCAAGATGAAGAGACGGCGTTGACTTGTCTGGTCATCGAGAGTGAGGAGTCCAGGATGATGCCCAGGTTCTGTGCGTGATCCGTCGGGATGGGTGCTTTTCCGAGGGCTTCTGGCCACCAAGAGTCGTCCCAGGCGGAGGGGGAGGTACCTAAGATAAGGACTTCTGTTTTGTCTGAATTCAGTTTCAGACGGCTATGCTCCATCCATTCGGCTACCTCTTTCATTCCTTCATGTAGGTTCATTTTGGCGATGTTAGGGTCTTTGGTGAGTGAGAGGATCAGTTGGGTGTCATCAGCGTAGGAGATGATGTTGAGGTTGTGTTGGCGTGCGATGGTCGCGAGGGGGCTCATGTATACGTTGAAGAGGGTGGGGCTGAGTGAAAATCCTTGTGGCACGCCGCAGATGACTTCAGTGGCCTCTGACTTGAATGGTGGGAGGCGTACTCTTTGAGTTCTTCCGGCAAGGAATGAGGTGATCCATTCCAGAGCTTTTCCTTGGATTCCGATGTTTCTGAGTCGTTGTAGCAGGGTGTCATGACAGACTGTGTCGAAGGCTGCGGAGAGGTCAAGGAGGATGAGGGCGACTGTGTCTCCATTGTCCAGTAGAGTTCGGATGTCGTCTGTTGCTGCGATGAGTGCGGTCCCTGTACTGTGTTTGGCTCGGAAGCCGGACTGTGAGGAGTCGAGGGATTTGTTGGCTTCAAGGAAGGCGGCGAGTTGGTTGTTGACAGCTTTCTCGATGACTTTGGCCGGGAATGGAAGGAGCGAGATGGGGCGGTAGTTTTTGAGTTCGGTGGGGTCAGCTGTGAGTTTTTTCAGAAGGGCGCTGAGTTCGGCGTGTTTCCAGCTTTCTGGAAAGGTGCCGGAGTTGAGGGAGCAGTTGATGACGTCTCGGAGGTGTGGTGCTATGATAGAGTCTGCTTTGTTGAAGATGTGGTGAGGGCATGGGTCTGTGGGGGATCCTGAGTGGATGGAGTTCATCAGGCGGATGGTGTCATCAGTGGAGATTGGGTTCCAGTTATTGAGGGTGTTCAGGGGTGGTGAGGGATCAGTAGAACGTTGAGTGGGTTGGCTTCCGGGTTGGTTGTCGAAGCTGTTGTGGATGTCTGAGATTTTGTCATGGAAAAATGAAGCTAAGGAGTCGCAGAGGGTTTGAGATGGAGTGATGTCGTTGGAGTTGGCAGTGGGGTTGGTAAACTCTTTGACGATGTTGAATAATTCCTTGCTGTTATGGGCGTTTTTGTCGAGTCGGTCTTTGAATGCGGTTTTCTTGGCAGTCCGGATCAATTGGTGGTGTATGCGGGTGGCGTTTTTGAAGGCGTCTCTGGTGTTGGTGTTTGGGTCTTTTTTCCAGGCCTTCTCAAGGGAGCGACAGAGTTTCTTGGATTTCTTAAGATCATCGTTGAACCAGGGTGCGATTTTGTTGCCTAGTTTAATTTGACGTTTTTTCAAAGGTGCTAGGTTGTCGGCGGTGTTGGTTAGCCATTGAGTGAGGTTAATGGCTGCTTGATCAGTGTTCGATGAGTAGGCAGGGGGGTTCTGAAGAAGCGATGTGGAGATCTGGTTGATGGTGATTTTGTTCCAGTTTCTTCGCAGGGTAGGTTGAGGATGGTTGTGTGTTGTGGCCTTATTGTAAACAAAGTGAACGCAGCTGTGGTCCGTCCATTGGAGAACTGTGGTGTGACTGAAGGAAATATGTTTGCTGGAGGTGAAGATAGGGTCGAGAGTGTGTCCTGCGTGGTGTGTGGGGGTATTAACGAGTTGTTTGAGTCCGAGGTTGGCGAGATTGTCCAAGAGGGTGGTGGTGTTGTTGTCGTTGCTCTTTTCCAGGTGAAAATTGAGGTCTCCCAATAGAATATAGTCCTCGGAGGAGAGGGCGTGTTGGGTGATAAAATCAGTGAAGTCTTCAGTGAATTGTGCACGGGGTCCTGGTGGCCTGTAGAGGAGGGTGCCTCTGAGTGTGGTCTTGGGGTCGGTGTGGATCTGGAAGTGAAGGTGTTCGGCACCAGTGAGGTTGTCGTCTGAGCTGGTTGAGACACGGATGGTGTTCTTGTGGACGATAGCGATGCCTCCTCCTGTTTGCTTGGTGCGGTCTTTTCGGATGATCTTGTAGCCTTCCGGGATGGCTATGGTGATGTCTGGGGCTGAAGAGGCGTTCATCCAAGTTTCTGTTAGGAAGGCGACGTCTGGGGAGATGGTGTCTAGTAGATTCCAAAGGTTGATGGCGTGGCTGTGGACCGATCGGGTGTTGAGTAGGATGCATTTTAGGAGGTTGGCGTCAGATCTATGTTTGGTGTTAGAAGAAGAGGAATTGGTTTTTGTGCCGTCAAACTTGCAGGAGTTGCATGTGAAGGGTCCATGGGTGTGTCCAGGTGTGGCTTGGGCGCAGTTGGGGAGTCGGCCGGGGTTTAGCGCAAGGAGGGAGGAGGAATCATAAGTAATGCGGGTGGGATGGGAGTTAAGAGAACCAGGGGGTCTGGCGCTGGGCGCGGTCCAGGCGCGGACAGGCGTAGACGGGCTTACCTTTGGCGCACCTTTGGCGCGGCCGAAGCGCGTGGACGCTGCGCGTTGGGACATCCGTCTTAAATGGATAGTGGGGGGGCGGAGCGTGGGAGGGTCAGCTGGGAGGGTAGGCGGGCCAAGGGAACACACAACAAACCAGACACCAAATGGAGAATGGAAAGTGAAAACAGAGCTCGGCTAAAACTAATTTCTATTTCCAAGTAATGTACCCAGTAAGGCAGCGTTAGAAATTCACAGAGCAGATGGCAGCAGCAGCCACAATTACGTCAACTTTCTATGTAATGCAGTCAAGCGTTACCAATGTAAGATGTTACCAGTGAAAGCAGTCGGGCGCTAGGTATGAAACTTGCTTTTGAGACACGCGCTAAACTTTTCAAGCAATGCAGTCTGGCGCCAAATAGTCACAACAAGGCAATTAAGCGCTAGGTTTCCTTGCGCTACATGAATGAATAAAATAAATTGAAATACAATTAGGCGCTCTTCAAAAAAGCTACACGCGCGCTATGCTGTGATAAAAATACGATTAGGCGCTATGTCAACAGATGAATTAACAGCGAAGATTCTATGGGTAACGATACCAAGCAGTTCGGAAGATGCTTTAACAGCTGGGAAAGCGGGCTGATTTCGTGGTCAGAGAGCGTGAGGGGAGCGACCACTTAGATGGAAGTCCAGGTAGCTATAATATATATATATATATATATATATATATATATATATATATATATATATATATATATATATATATATATATATATATATATATATATATATATATATCTATATATATATATATAGATATATATATATATATATATATATATATATATACTTGTAATTACCACCTTTAATCTTCGCTCCAGTTTCCTTCCTCATCTGAATAGACTGATGGACATATAGAGAGTGCGTAGCAGAGAGGCATTCATTCACTACAAGATCAATTAACCATAAGAGAGAAGCTAGTCCGCTGTGTAAAAGAGGTGCAGTTACTTTTGAGTGAGAAAGATAGTGAGACCAGAGGGTGGGACTGCGGGGTTAGTAATTGTGTCGCTTTATGGTTTCAGGTGCTGAAGTTCCAGACTCAGGGAATCCATAGAAGCATTGCAGTGGCAGTCTCTCTTTTCTCCCATTCCCCTTTCCCCCTCAGTACTGTGGGTAGAGTAAATTCTAGTCCACAGTGGTGTTTGGGAATTGAGAACTTACCTCAGCTGCAGAGTAGTTCAGCGTTCGGCTCCCATGGAAGACCAAGTTCTGGTACGTGCTTCTGACAATGGTTTACTATCTAGCACTTTCTCTGATTTTTATTGGATTTGGAGTTAGAATTGTAAATCATTATGGTTTAATATCCAGCATTTTCCCTGAGTTTTTTGGGATTTGAAGTTAGAATAGTAAATTATTATGGTTTACTATCCAGAACGTTCCTTGAGTTTTAATTGAATTTGGAGTTAGAATAGTAAATTATTATGGTTTACTATCCTGCACTTTCCCTGAGTTTTATTGGATTTGGAGTTAGAATAGTAATTTATTATGGCTTACTATCCAGCACTTTCCCTGAGTTTTATTGGAGTTGGAGTTAGAATAGTAAAATATTATAGTTTAATAACCAGCCCTTTCCCTGGTTTTTATTGGATTTGGAGTTAGAATAGTAATTTATTATGGTTAACTATCCAGCACTTTCCCTGAGATTTATTTGATTTGGAGTTAGAATTGTAATTTATTATGGATTACTATCCAGCACTTGCCCTGAGTTTTTATTAGATTTGGAGTTAGAATAGTAATTTATTATGGGTTACTATCTTTACTATCCAGCACTTTCCCTGAGTTTTATTGTATTTGGAGTTAGAATAGTAAATTATTATGGTTTACTATCCAGCACTTTCCCTGAGTTTTATTGTATTTGGAGTTAGAATAGTAATTTATTATGGCTTACTATCTAGCACTTTCCCTGAGTTTTATTGGAGTTGGAGTTAGAATAGTAAATTATTATGGTTTACTATCCAGCACTTTCTTTGACTTTAGTTGTATTTGTTGTTAGAATAGTAAATTATAACATATGAAATATTTTTCATTTTTTTGCAATATTGAAAAACTAATACACCTTGTTAATGTTTTTTATATTTTATTAGGATATTCTAACATATATTTAGGCTTGTTCAACAAATCATATTTTAAAACATTGATGTACAAATGTATTTGACAGTTTTGTAACATTTTACTATTTATTTGGCATACATGTATAATGGTAAAGTAAAATAGTATAATATTTACATGAATATAAAGTAGTTTTTGTATTGTTTAATATTTTTTAATGAAAACATTTCTATATTTTGTATCAACTTTTATTATATTTTTATATCATGATTTATAAAAGTGCAACAGTTGTAATATATATACATTGTACATGTTTTCAGATTATATTTTATTATATAGCATATAAAATTGTACTTGATTTAAATAAAATTTAGTATGTTAAATAATTTTCAATTGTTTTGTATATTTTGAAAAGTATATATATATATATATATATATATATATATATATATATATATATATATATATATATAAACTTTTTAACATTTGTATAATATTAGGAAATAAAGAGTTAATGTAATAAACATATTTTTTAATATACATTAATTCTTATATTATACATTGTTTTACATAGAATAATTAATGTATATTTTACAATATTAATATGTTTATTTTACACATTTAAAAAAATGATAAAATACAGTTTTATACATTTTGAAAGCATTTTTTACTTTTAACTATTCATTTCTACGGGGAGTTAGTCCTATTTTTGTTTTAATTATGCCACCATGTTGTTTTCCTCTGTTCACTTTTTTAGACTATCTATTTCACTGTTTGGGTTTTTGTGAAGACAGAACCTCAGGGTTGGGAGCTGCTTCGTCTACGTTCCTGTAAGTTTGCTTCTAATTACTTTTAAGTTAGTTTTAAGGTAGTGTTATGTTAGTGGTAGTGTTAATAAATGTGTTATTTAACCATTTTTGCAACAGTTTTGTGTTATTTACGAAGGCAAGTGATTTTGTCGTTTATTTACTCTCTAATGTTTTTACAATGCAATTTTATTTTAATCATTATTTTACTATGTGTGTTTATATTTATTATGTGTTGTTATTTCAATTTGTGGGTTTATATATTGGTTATGGGTGGGTGTTGTTTGATTTTATTTACAGGTACCGGCTTTGGTGAACAGATGGCATCGTCCACGCGTTTTTTAGGTTTGTTTTTAAAAAAAAGAAATTGCTGTTGTTTTAAAACAAGTTGCTATACATTTCCTTTTTTTATCAGATTTTTGGAACGTTTTTTACAGTTAAATATTTTTGGGTTTTTATGGTTTCTTTATCGGGAGGATTGCTATGTTTGATTTTTTTTCTACAGTTGTATTTTTCCAATTTTTTTTTCTCGTTACTATATGAATTGTTTTTCCCTTGGATTGTTTTTTAATTCATCTATTTCGAGGATATTCTACACCGACAAAACCGTAATTTGTTTTTAACATTATTGAGGGTGGGTAATGTCAATAGGTGAATTACATTTTTTTATTAGTTATATTAAGTCACATGATATTGAGTTATATAGCAAATTTCATGACATAATTTAACTAATATAAAAATTAAAATACTTTGTGTGTTTCATTTTTTTTATTGTTTGCTATTTGGATTACATTAAAGAATAGATTTTCCTATTAGGTCTATGTATTCTAGACCTTGGGTACTTGGATACATATTAATTGTTTGTTTACTCAGTTTTGGTCCTATTTTCGTTATATATTGTTCTATTCTGAGCTCTTGGTAACTTTCTTCTTTTTCAATTGATTGTATAAGTTTGTGTAGTGTTGGTTGTCGTCTCCCTATTGTGGCGTGGAAGTCATTATGCCATTCTTCTACTGCGTTATTAGTTTTTGCTTTTTGTGCAATAGTGCTGGCATAGACATTCCACTAGGGAATGTAACATTTTGGTTGTCTACAGTGACCTGAACGATGTAACCTTTCCACCCAGGTGTCCTCAAAGTAATCCAACAACTGAGTTATTTTTTTTCATTAATGCTGTAGAAAGGACTGTCAATTAATAAGTTATAATAATTTGCCACTTCTGTTGTTGGTACGTATGCTAGTGCAATTCATTTTTTAATTTGGTAGGCAAAGTTGCTCTTAGTAGAGTAGTCAATACTTAATGTAGATTTTTGGAGGCGTCTCCACATACCTTGAGTTTCAGTATGGGGCTATATTTTTAGAATCACTTGGATCATAGCTAGTTCAAAATCTATTATGATCCTTTGGGGATAATAATTATCTATAATTCTTTTAATGCTGTTAATAGTTCTGTATAGGTGGGATTCTTTTTATTTGGCAGCAATGCACAAATGAAGGGAATATTAGTTTCCTGAAATTCACCATGAATGGTGTAAAGTTGATAAAATGGTTTTGGGCACACTTTAAAAGTTCCGTCCATCATCCATGTTTCACAGTTGTTTAATTTTTGCAAGTTGTTATTAGTTGCAAAAATAAGAATTCTTTTATCATTGCTTTGGTTGTCATACATCAAAAAATTGTCTTCTTTATGGGTAATAGTATATTCTGGTAGTATTTCAATTTCTTGAAACGTTTGGGGGGGTGGAGTTGGATTGTACGCTCTTTTAGTTTTAGCTATTAATCATTTCAGGTTGGGGATAGAGGGCAATTGTCCTGTGACATGTTCTGGTTCTTTTGTCAACACATTTTTCAAGATGTCAGTGCTTGTCTGTTGGGAGCCTGTGCTTGCTTCTCGAATTGTTTCTAAGGCTTCCCTTACTTCTACTTCTGTCACATTGGGTGGATGGTTGTGCTCTCTCACATTCACAACGTTGTTATCTATAGTTGTAGCTCGACCATAACATGCACTTGAATAGTATTTGCTATATTTCCAATGAGTTTTATTATCTTTCACCTTTTCTTGAGTGAAGGTATAACCCATGTAGCTGAGCATTAGTTTTCCTTTTTGTAATGTTATAAAGCTTGCTCCTTACGCCATTTCTAGGGTATATCTGTGAAGACATATATACATGTGGTGAGTAAATATGCTATTGTCATATATACATTTGTTAGTTTGATTAGTAATTTGAAAGAAATACTTACATTATTGTTCATTCTGTTTTGTTGATGTTTTTTTTTGTTTTTACAGTTTCACTGTTGTAATTCCTGTAGATGGGGTAGAAAATAGTTTTGAATATTTTTAGTTTCTTGGTTTTAATAATTTATTAAAAGTGAAAGTATACTTACTTTTTGTAGTAGATGGTTTTAATTTGGTTGATGTTCTTTGGTAGATGCAGTTTGTTGAAGCTGTGATGAAAAATGTATATATTAGTTTTGTTTTATATTTTTAAGCTTGTAAAAGTATCAGACAAAGTTACTTTATTTCTAGGTAAACTTTGCTTTTTCATGAATTTTTTTCATGTAGAATTAGATAAGGTAATCAATCACAATTGTATTTTATAGTTTTTGCTGTTGATAGAAAGTTTAGTTTTAATTTAAAAATAAGAGAACATTTCAATAATTTAGGGAGTTAAGTTAAGTGTGTTGAGGACTTCATATTCATTAAAAAAGGCTTTTTCCTACCTGTCTTGTTGTATAATCTGTTATAGTAGTTTTTGTAGATTTTCTTTCTCTCGCTCTCCAGCAAAGTAACAGTCTTCTTCTGTGTTTGACCGATAAACGGTAAAAAAATGTTAAGTTAGGGAATCATTTTTATAGTGGTTAGTTGAGTAGTTCTAAATTTTAATTGGTTTGTGGTTGTGTAGTTTAAGTTCATTGGTTGAGGTACGTTTCTTAAATTTGGTAGCAGTTACTTTTTAGGGCTCGGGCCTCCCCTACACGTAGTGTAGGAGGAGCTTGCGAGCTCTTTAGTATTTAGAAAAAAAAGTTTCAGAAAGGACTCCGGCTGGGACATTCCTTAGATTTTTTTGGCATCTGCCTAGTGATTCGTCTTCGCTGTGCTGTGTATTCAGTAGCGTTGACGTGATAGGCTGTATGCAATGTACGCGTGCCTGAGTTGGCATTTTCTGTTCGCGAACGAGCACGGGAGAGTGATTCATCTTAATTAGGAGCTGTCAGAGTGCCCGTGTAATGCAATCCAGATGATGCGAGCGCGTTCACAGCGGTGAGCGCGTTCAATGTAAAATGACGAGAGGCAGCAGGCGAGGCTCACAGAAGATGACTCATACATGCTCGTCCAAACTGTAGTTCTTTTTTTTTTTCGTCTCTGAGCGTGGAATGCGGCCGGATTGCCAGGTGTCCACTGAAAGCTCGACTAGCCGAGATACTGGTGACAATACACAAAGAGTTAGTAAAGGTTCTCAAAATAGTTATATTTCCCACTAGTTTAATGTTTTCAGAGCGAAACGGAGATTTTGCTGTAAAAAGTACTCGTTCATAAAGCCTGCACTGTGACTTGATAGCGTCCCTGTGTGCTGAGAAACACCCGCCAGAAAAACTAACAGTCAAAGTGCGTGCATATGGAATACGGAGATTGGGCCCGGGTCACCGTAAATAATAAAACAGAGATATGCGCCTGGCAGAGTTCGTTATCCCCACTTTACCTTCAGTATCTGCTGCCAGGAGCAGCATTGCCCAGAGCAGGAGCGCCACCTTCTTGTCCATGGCTGTACTGCAGAGACCTCGGCACTGACGGCTCTTCTGGTTTTCTGAACAGTGGGGCGAATAGCGAGGACAGGAGCATTCCTGCGGCTGTATTTATTGTGCACATCCCCAAAACTCCTGTTTCCTGATTGGATGGAAAATGTTTGCGCTGCAAAACAGCGTTTGCAGGGAAACCCCCGATAACTAGGACCCATTGTTCCTATTTCACAGAAAGCCGCGAATTATTGGAAAAGGGAAAACCTTTACTTTCGTTTTCATAGGTTGCTAGTTTTCACCCGCAGCCCTTTACAACATCTATTGCAACATTTGAAAAGGCATTATAAGAAGCAATGCAGCTTTCGATTTTAGTACACCCCCTCCCCCCCGCCAGTGGTCGAAGTGGGCGATGGGGATGGGAGGGTCTATGGGGCACAACGTGGCCATACTTTTTTAATTTTAGAAAAACGGTTCCCCAACTTTTGTGAAAAGACAACCGTCCCGTGGCAGGTAATTCAGACAGTTGACACGCTTCCCCTGAAGGTAGGGCAGAAAGTCTCCTGTGCTGTGAAGCCGAAGCGCAGACAGCTGAACAAGCCTTCTTGCCAGGGTGCCTGCTGCCTGGAAGAAATGTAAATGTGCGCAACCGGTCAATCTGCACATGTAAAGGGTGCTTGGAAGCTGGCTTTATTTGATGAAATCACTTGAAGCATCCTGGTGAAATACAATTATTCTTTTTGAGAGGTATTGCAAGGGAGCTACCACCTATGCTGTGAAATGTGTGCTAAAAGACAGTTATAAAAAAATTGCTTCCTGCTGACACAGATTTATTCTTTTTGAGAGGTATTGTGAGGGAGCAACTAGGTAAGTTGTAAATGTGTGGTTTTAAGACAGTTATATAAAATAAATTGTACTACATACTGTCTTTGTATTACAAACTTCTATATTTTGGCAGCACTTTTTTAAATCTTGAACATTTTTGCACACTTTGTAACAGTCTATCTTATTCTGTGTGTAATGCAAGTTTAAAATAATGGCTTATATGTTCATTGTTTTTTCTGACATACTGGTACCTTGTAGCACTAAATATACACAAGCCACTATTCTCCAACACACCACATGATTCAATTCTGTGGCTCTCTGGCGCAATTCATTAACTAATAGAGTTTTCATAATGTACAATTATTTTTTACTGATTACATTAACTTGCATTTAATTTTCATTTAAGCTGTGTGGTCTGAAGATGAAAGACCATAAAAAGTTGCAGAATATTTTGTTTTTTTAGACACTCCTTTGACCACCTCCCCACGCAGAGTAGTGAGGGCAGAGTGCAGAGGGCAGAGTGCAGAGTAGTGAGGGCAGAGTGCAGAGTAGTGAGGGCAGAGTGCAGAGTAGTGAGGGCAGAATGCAGAGTAGTGAGGGCAGAGTAGTGAGGGCAGAGTAGTGAGGGCAGAGTAGTGAGGGCAGAGCGCAGAGTAGTGAGGGCAGAGCGCAGAGTAGTGAGGGCAGAGCGCAGAGTAGTGAGGGCAGAGTAGTGAGGGCAGAGTAGTGAGGGCAGAGTAGTGAGGGCACAGTGCAGAGTAGTGAGGGCAGAGTGCAGAGTAGTGAGGGCAGAGTGCAGAGTAGTGAGGGCAGAGTAGTGAGGGCAGAGTAGTGAGGGCAGAGTAGTGAGGGCAGAGTAGTGAGGGCAGAGTGCAGAGTAGTGAGGCCAGAGTAGTGAGGGCAGAGGGCAGAGTAGTGAGGGCAGAGTAGTGAGGGCAGAGTGCAGAGTAGTGAGGGCAGAGTGCAGAGTAGTGAGGGCAGAGTGCAGAGTAGTGAGGGCAGAGTAGTGAGGGCAGAGTGCAGAGTAGTGAGGGCAGAGTGCAGAGTAGTGAGGGCAGAGTGCAGAGTAGTGAGGGCAGAGTAGTGAGGGCAGAGTAGTGAGGGCAGAGTAGTGAGTGCAGAGTAGTGAGTGCAGAGTAGTGAGGGCAGAGTAGTGAGGGCAGAGTAGTGAGGGCAGAGTAGTGAGGGCAGAGTAGTGAGTAGTGAGTAGTGAGTAGAGTAGTGAGTAGAGTAGTGAGTAGAGTAGTGAGTAGTGAGTAGTGAGTAGTGAGTAGTGAGTAGAGTAGTGAGTAGAGTAGTGAGTAGTGAGTAGTGAGTAGTGAGTAGTGAGTAGAGTAGTGAGTAGAGTAGTGAGTAGAGTAGTGAGGTGAGGTGAGTAGAGTAGAGAGTAAAGTAGCGAGTGCAGAGTAGTGAGTAGAGTAGTGAGTAGTGAGTAGAGTAGTGAGTAGAGTAGTGAGTAGTGAGTAGTGAGTAGAGTAGTGAGTAGTGAGTAGTGAGTAGTGAGTAGTGAGTAGAGTAGTGAGTAGAGTAGTGAGTAGTGAGTAGAGTAGTGAGTAGTGAGTAGAGTAGTGAGTAGTGAGTAGAGTAGTGAGTAGAGTAGTGAGTGCAGAGTAGTGAGTAGTGAGTGCAGAGTAGTGAGTAGTGAGTAGAGTAGTGAGTAGAGTAGTGAGTAGAGTAGTGAGTAGTGAGTGCAGAGTAGTGAGTAGTGAGTAGAGTAGTGAGTAGAGTAGTGAGGTGAGTAGAGTAGAGTAGTGAGTAAAGTAGTGAGTGCAGAGTAGTGAGTAGAGAAGTGAGTAGTGAGTAGTGAGTAGAGTAGTGAGTAGAGTAGTGAGTAGAGTAGTGAGTAGAGTAGTGAGTAGTGAGTAGAGTAGTGAGTAGAGTAGTGAGTAGTGAGTGCAGAGTAGTGAGTAGTGAGTGCAGAGTAGTGAGTAGAGTAGTGAGTAGTGAGTGCAGAGTAGTGAGTAGTGAGTAGAGTAGTGAGTGCAGATTAGTGAGTAGTGAGTGCAGAGTAGTGAGTAGTGAGTAGTGAGTGCAGAGTAGTGAGTAGAGTAGTGAGTAGTGAGTAGAGTAGTGAGTAGAGTAGTGAGTAGTGAGTAGTGAGTAGAGTAGTGAGTAGTGAGTAGAGTAGTGAGTAGAAAGTAGTGAGGTGAGTAGAGTAGTGAGTGGAGGGTAGTGAGTAGTGAGTAGAGTAGTGAGTAAAGTAGTGAGTGCAGATTAGTGAGTAGAGAAGTGAGTAGTGAGTAGTGAGTAGAGTAGTGAGTAGTGAGTGCAGAGTAGTGAGTAGGGAGTACAGTAGTTAGGAGTGAGTAGAGTAGTGAGTAGTGAGTAGAGTAGTGAGTAGAGTAGTGAGTAGTGAGTAGTGAGTAGAGTAGTTAGTAGAGTAGTGAGTAGAGTAGTGAGTAGTGAGTGCAGAGTAGTGAGTAGTGAGTAGAGTAGTGAGTAGAGTAGTGAGTAGTGAGTAGAGTAGTGAGGTGAGTAGTTTGTAGTGAGTGCAGAGTAGTGAGTAGTGAGTAGAGTAGTGAGTAGTGAGTAGAGTAGCGAGTAGAGTAGTGAGGTGAGTAGAGTAGTGAGTAAAGTAGTGAGTGCAGAGTAGTGAGTAGAGAAGTGAGTAGTGAGTAGAGTAGTGAGTAGTGAGTAGAGTAGTGAGTAGAGTAGTGAGCAGAAAGTAGTGAGTAGAGTAGTGAGTAGTGAGTAGAGTAGTGAGTAGTGAGTAGTGAGTAGTGAGTAGTGAGTAGAGTAGTGAGTAGTGAGCAGAGTAGTGAGTAGTGAGTGCAGAGTAGTGAGTAGTGAGTAGAGTAGTGAGTAGTGAGTAAAGTAGTGAGTAGTGAGTAGTGAGTAGTGAGTAGAGTAGTGAGTAGTGAGTAGAGTAGTGAGTAGTGAGTAGTGAGTAGTGAGTAGAGTAGTGAGTAGTGAGCAGAGTAGTGAGTAGTGAGTGCGGAGTAGTGAGTAGTGAGTAGAGTAGTGAGTAGAGTAGTGAGTAGAGTAGTGAGTAGTGAGTAGTGAGTAGAGTAGTGAGTAGTGAGTAGAGTAGTGAGTAGTGAGTAGAGTAGTGAGTAGAGTAGTGAGTAGTGAGTGCAGAGTAGTGAGTAGTGAGTAGAGTAGTGAGTAGAGTAGTGAGTAGTGAGTGCAGAGTAGTGAGTAGAGTAGTGAGTAGAGTAGTGAGTAGAGTAGTGAGTAGTGAGTGCAGAGCAGTGAGTAGAGTAGTGAGTAGAGTAGAGTAGTGAGTAGGACATCACAGGCAGCAGCTGTGCAAGCTTCTTACACTCACAAGGAGACCACAGGCAGCTGAGGTGCAATCTTCTCCCACTCACAAGAACGACATCACAGGCAGCAGCAGTGCAAGCTTCTTACACTCACAAGGAGACCACAGGCAGCAGAGGTGCAAGCTTCTCACACTCACAAGAAGGACATCACAGGCAGTAACGGTGCAATATTCTCACACTCACAAGGAGATCACTGGCAGTACACACCACATGAACACACTCCATAACACATAGCAACAATACATTGGCATTTACAATGCCATTAGCTCAAACTCAAATAAATCCGAGCCCGATTGCATTTCTAATGCTTGTTAATTAGGTCATATATTTGTTGTTTGTTAGTTGTTTATAATATATTTTATGTTGTAGATATTTAAAAATTTGAGTTAATAATTTCATTTTATTATTTAGAAAATTGTTGTATAGGCTATGTATATGTCACTAAATATGTGTTAGTGAGTATATATATATAGATTTTTGTGAATGTATATATTTGGTACATATACACATCAATGTTGATCCATATACAAGGTAAAATCAGTTCTCAATACACAGTTGTTTTCCCAAAGAAGAACCAAACAGGTCTTGGTTGTTTAGAGTTCATTCTTTATTCGCATTCTATAAAATCAGAAACTGCCATCGTGTTTCGTCCTCAAGCGGACTTCTTAAGGGCTTAAGAGTGTACACAATTTCCTCATTCATGTGATTCTTGCCTATATATCATATCAATCCATTTGAGAGCTATGTACATTCCCATAAACAGAATGAATTAGTTGAGAAGCGCTCATTACTAAAATATATCTCTTGCTAGCCGTATATATCCAAATATATGGGTTGTGCCAGTTCAAAAGGACTCACAAAAGTATGTATATATATATATATATATATATATATATATATATATATACACACACACATACATTTATATATATATTTATATCTATATGAATTATTAATAAACAATTTCAAGACTATCTGACACCTTATCAAAATGCAAATATCTAAAAGAAAAGCGCTGAACTCGAAGAGTTCTAGTTTCATTCCTACAGTGGTGTATATCACTTGATGCTTTTGTTTTGCAGAGAGCAGTATTTTCTTTGGGAGTTACAATAGAAAAGGCTCATTTTTAGGTTTCGCTTGCACAATGCTTGTGCTGTGTTTGGGAAAAATAAAAAATAAAAGCTTAAATCAACTTTAGAGCCCTCGCCTTACTTACCATTACTTTCCATCGGTTGGATTTGCTGCCACTCTAATTTCCATGCTTCCATTGGTCAGCCACTCTTGTTGTCTCCTGCTTCCACGTTTGCTTCCTGCCTTCTATGGAGCACAAAAGAAATACAGTTTCCTATCTGTGGGCAGTGTCTCCCCACTGCCCGCAGCCTTCAGAGGTACTGTGTTTTGTAATGTTAATCTAACACTCCATAAAAGTGCATGTGTTTACAGCGCTCTCTACTCCAGCACTCTCTGCTCCCCCCTCCCGCTCTTGTAGCTAGCTCCCGTCTTTCCCACCCAGGCCTCACCCACTGAGTGCCAGAGTGCTCTTAAAAAAAATTACAAACATATTTTAAAGGTATGTATTTCATCACAAGATCTCTGGTGAGTATTTTCTCCCCAACAGTTACATTTTCACCTCAGCAGGCAAACTGACTTGTTTTAGAGATCATTACGGCGGTTGAATATCCCACATCGATGTCTTGTGCTGGTCAGTTGTAACTTCACACTGTGTTTAGATCGAGTGCAAACCAGAAGAGGTCACGCGTTACGGTCTTTCAGTTGCACATGGAAGGGGAGGGTGCAGGGCATCTTTCATGCCAAAGCTCAGACAATAGCAGCTTCGCTGCATGGAAAGAGGAGACTTATAGCTGGTTATCTTTGCTCTACTGCTGCCATTTCCTAACTGTAAGCATTCTGGCACTCTGGGGCCGGTATGACGATCCAATGTTTGTGTGAGGATGTAATGCATTCCTTTTATTTAAATTAGTTTCCTACTTAAAAAATATGGTACCAGGAATAGCCTTTCAATGTTATTTACCATTACCAATGAGAAATGCTGTCTGATCCTGGACACACCATTTCTTCTTCCTGTCTCTTAGTTTGTAGGAAGGGTTTTAAGAGTGAACTGATTTGCTGTTAAAGTGTGCTATGCTTGAAGTTAATTTGGAGAACGAAAGGGGCCATTCTTTCTGACATGTCTTTCTATATGCAGTGTTAAAAATCTCAGCCCAACTATGAATATTTGAGAAATTGTATTGGTAATGTGCAGCTTGTCTCCCTTTCAAAAGATAAGACTGGAGCAAAAGAAAAGTGAGAAAATGCTATTAGAAATACCAATACAATACAAGGACAGCACATTTTGCACATATTTTAGGGCAGATTGTAACTGCCCAATAGTGCATCATGGGTTGGTGTATGTTCAGTGGAGTTACGGCATGTATTTGAGAAGCTGTCGGCAAGAAAATGCAGCTCTTCAATGACTGTGATACTTTTCGTACATTCTACACACTGAAGAAAAGTGTCTTAAGTAACATTAAGGGGACGATTCCGATCTCGCTCAGAAGGTCCCCAAACGCGATCCAGCTGTAAAAAGTATGAGCCGTACGCATGTTCTCAGCCTGAGTCATACAGCTGTATGAGCGAGCAAGTACAATGCGAGAAATGGAAAATCGCCGACCGAATCGTTTCTGGGTCCGAACAGCTCTATACGCCTCGTCCGTAAGCAAACCGTGTCATGCCATGCAGACAAATTCCGACCGAGCCAGTACGATGCACGCATCGGACAGCCGGATCGAGCTGAAGTTTCCTGCTCGCAAAACGTCTGGGATGCGGCCTTTGGGGGTCTGTGTCGGACCTCTCATCACCCACAGCCTTACGACTCGGACACGAAAAGGGGGGACCCAAGGGTCTCCACAACACAGGCATGTACTGTGCAGATGGCACCGACGTGTCCCCACTGTAGCGGGCGCCTCGTGCGAGATGTACCCATTCAGTCAATGGGAGCCCATGTACGTGTCGTACGACTTGCTCCCATTGACTTCTACGGAAGTCTGACCGAATCGAGTCTAGCAGCATGCGGCCTCATCGTACTCGCTTGGTCGGACTGCAGTAGTCCGGCTTGGTCGAAATGCACTCAGGATCCTGCTCGGTCAGAGAGCTTTCCGACCCAGATCAGAATCGGCCCCTAAAAGGTGTCTGCATTCTTCACATCAAATAATCAGATTTCATTTCTCATGATTAGTTCTCTAAGACCTGAATCTTTGGTTCTTTGCTGCTACTTTCACTGACATTTTCTTTGCATTGACAAGAGAATGCGACAGAGGAAAATACCAAACTGCAACCTCCACATTTCTGTCCCAGTTTTGGTGCCCAACTTTGGAGTGTAGGTATTTATCAGTCAGCTTTATTTGATGCTTTTTGACTCTGTGATTTAAAAACTCTGTAGCTCCAAGCTGTCAAAGGAGATCTGTTCATTCAGAGCACGTCTGTATTTTACTGGCTGTGTCTCTCTTTATTTTGTGAGCTTTCACCATATGTGTTTTTTACCTTCGAGTTTAGTTACAATCGTTGTTTAACCCCCACCACTTACCACGCAGTATATTTACAATTTATATGGCCTCACTGGTATTTATTTTACCAGCCTCAGGATGTTGAAATACTAATGTGTCCCAGAAGGTCACACAGTAATTTCAGCTGCTGGGGTTCCTTTCATACCATGAAACAAGAGTGTGACAAGCAGGTTGCACAATTTTATCTGTATGATGTATATTAACACACTAACCTGGCTAACGCTAACCAGGATTAGACTCTTTGACTTGCTGTTTATATGCAAATCCACATAAACAAATTGCGTTTCTGATATTAAAACTACAAAGTTATCTCTACAGTAGGCAAAATACCCAGACTTTACCAGACTTCATTCCAGTGACCTACACCTTACTTGCCACACACATACAACCAAATCACTGCATCACGTGCATTCACCCACTGAACTTCATAAAAGGATAAGAATCCATAAACTGGTAGTTATTTACAAACACACAGACACACACCCTCTACAGCAGACAGTTTAACCGATTAATCTTTCTTACCATGATTAAAACCTACGTCCAGTAATTTACTTAAACATCTCAGGCGGGGGCGTGGCTAGCAGCCGATCATGGCGGCAGCATAAGGGACGAGCTCCGCAGCTGAAGCGGCCTCTTCGTCTATCCGACACATAATCCGGCACAATTTTCAAGCCCTGCAGGAGGGTACCAGAGCCCAGGACCGGGTGGTGTAAGCAGCGACAAGCGGCGTTACAATCTGACGTCTGGAGACTGAGAAACGTCGTGGCTGCGGTTTGGCCTACTCCAACATCCTGAGCCGGGGTCTCCCTTGGTCGAGTGGCCCAGCAGGAAGTGCAGGCGGACCTGGGAATCTGGACCGGAAGTGCCCGCAGACCGCGCAGGACGGCTAAACGAGTGCCTCCCGGACAGCCATACGCGACGAAGCACGCAGGCCACAGGAGAGTGGTGGACAATAGCGTTATCACCGGTGCCCCGGCCATCCCCGATATCGAATAGCCGGCTCTAAGCGTGAAGAATCCTGTGACGGCGAGGGGCATCCGCCATTTTCTAGAACGAGGAAGGTGCTGCGCACTTGGTGAATACTGGCACTCTTAACCCTACGGAACACCCCACCGAGGCTCGAACACAATATATTTGGTTTGGGTGGTGCGACCACACCGCTCCGGACACCCTGGAGCGGAGAGGCACGAGGAGCACGAAATCCAACGATATGGCGGGGAAAGGTCCCAAGGGCGGCGCCACACAGACCCGCATTGAAAGGTAGACCTCCGACAAACCAACCACCTCCCCGGCAACGGGGAAAGATCCGGGAGGCAAGACGGTTGACACCCGGGAGGTAAGAAGGCGACACTGGACGATGTAATGCATGCTCTGGATCAGCTACAGACGACAGTGGGTGCGATTTCCACGGATGTCACCTTGCTCAGAGGAGACCTCCACAAAATGTCGGAGAAGGTTAAGAACATGGAGGTGGTTACGAAATCCCTGGTGGAGGACGTCTCCGAACTTCAACGGGAAATGGGGAAGATGGCACAAGACAATAAAATGCTCCGGGAGAAACTTGATGAACAGGAAGGGCGTTCGAGGCGGAACAACATCCGTATTATTGGGGTACCAGAGTCGGAAGGAATTAAAGCCATGGACCTATTTGTGGAGAGCCTGATCACGGACGAACTTAAGCCGAAAGGCTTGTCAACTTTTTTCTCCATTGAAAGGGCCCATCGAGTACCGGGAGGCCAACCAAAGCCAGGGGCAACTCCGCGGCCCATAGTAGCCCGTTTATTCAACTTCCGCGACCGAGACGCCATCTTGCAGGCGGCCAGAACTTCTCCTCCCATTAAGATACAGAACGCTACTATCGCAATCTTCCCCGACTACACGGCGGAGGTCGCACGTCGGCGACGAACCTTCTTTGATGTTAAAAAGGAACTGAGGTCACGAGAACTACCATACTCCATGCTCTTTCCTGCAAGACTTAGAGTGGTAGCCGAGAACAAAACATGGTTCTTCGACAACCCGGAGACGGTACAGGAATGGCTGGAAGGCTGGAGGCCGGGACAAAATCCACGACGGACAAATCGACCCAAGAAGGATCGAAATGCAGGTCAACGCCAGGGCTCCCAGGCTTCGGGAGATGGATTAGAGAGTAGCGGTTCCTTGGGGGCAGACGGCGGCCAAGAAGAGAATGAGGAACAGTGATCTTTAGACTTTCTTACCTTTATAGACATTTAATGCTGCACAAGCGCTTCCCGCCATTGGACACTGGGTGAAGGGCCTCCGAGGGTGTCACTGAGAGACTGCCGGCAGCGGAGAGTCCCTCACCCCAACGCGCAAGTACACTGTTTTGGGGATGGGATATGCACTCTGCTCAGTTGGGGGGGCGGGCAGTTTTGAGTCCGTGCAGCAGGGGGGCAGGGAGGGGGGTGGGTAGGGACTCTGGAAGGTTTGCAATACAGGGCCCTTTGGTCTTGCGAGTTTTTGTTCTATGCACACACATGCTTATTGGTATGCTTCATTTTTCTGGTAACATCTTGTCTATTTGGGACAGTGAACAATGGGAATGTTGGAAGGATTCACATCTACCCTGCTCTTGCCTCCGTACGCCACCTCGCTCACGACGGGAGGGCCTCATGGTTGCTCACCACTTTTCTCATGGCCGGAATAGATAACCATACCACACCGACCCCTTTGCACGTCATGTCATGGAACGTCAGAGGTCTAGGGGATAAGATCAAGAGGGGTCTGGTGCTACAGGGAATTAGAAGACAGGGGCCTGCCCTAATTCTTTTGCAGGAGACACCTCACGGGGGCGGCCACGAGGGCTCTGGATAGGCGAGGTTATCGTATGTTAGTGCATGCGGAATTTACTTCAGGGTCCTGTGGCACGGGTATTTTACAGAAGAAATCCTCCCAATTTATAGTGAAATCAACAGCAGCCGATGATCAAGGCCACTTCGCGGCTGTCCATGGCCAGTGGGAGGGGAAATTGTTAAATGTAGTTCCCGTATATATACCGCCGGCACTACACTCGGTAGCCCTGCCGGACCTTGGCAGATTTTTGCTGGATCTCCCTGATGGGGAATTGCTCATAGGTGGGGACTTCAATATGACACTCACAGACACCCTCGACCGATTCCCCTCCCGAACTCACACAGTTGGTCCCAGCAGGTTACAAACTTTTCTAGACGCACAGGGTTTGGTGGACATATGGCGTACATTACACCCAGGTCAGCAACAATATTCCTATTACTCGGCCACCCACAATAGTCTTTCAAGGATCGACTACTTTTTCACATTGGGCAACGGACATCTTACCGTGGCCGAGGCAAGCATACAGCCGAGGGGTATCTCGGACCACTCACCGATCACTCTGACAGTCACCACCACAGGCACTAAACGGCGACGGATATTCCCGATATTCCCGGATATCTTAAAGTCCCGCAGATAAGTAAGGACCTGAAGAAAGCTACCCGGCTTTACTTTGAGGAGAACCGGTCCTCGGTGGACTCCCCCTCTACATTATGGGAAGCGTACAAGACCGTGCTTAGGGGCCAAGCCATGGCCATTATTGCGAACCACAAGAAAACACATAGGAAGGAAGCCTTAGATTTGGAGTTGGGCCTCGAAAGGGCCAACACCGCCCATATGGCAAGCCCATCAGAGGACACACTTCACGATTTACAGGTTCACCAGCGTCGCCTCGCCGACCACTTGAGAAGGGTCACTTTGGCGGACATTGCCGCGACCCAACACAGAGTATACGATATTGGGGACAAAGCTAGCAAACTCCTGGCGTGGCTGGATAAGAAGCAGGGGGGAGGGAGGAATATTCTACAGCTCACTGACTCAAGTGGCGTCGTCCACACCCACCCAGGCGACATAGTGGAGGTCCTGGCTGATCATTTTAGTGAGGTATATACTCCTGCGACAGTGGTGACGGAGGATGAGGCTCGGGATGCCCTCGAACGTGTGCCTCTGCCGAAATTGACGGACGAGGCGTCGAAGGATATCGACACACCCTTGACTGTCGACGAAATCCAATTGGCCATCGGCTCCCTTCATTCGGGTAAGGCTCTGGGCCCCAATGGGGTACCCATTGAATGGTTTAAAACTATGTCAGAATCCCTGAGTACACCCCTTCTTCAGATGTACGAAGAGTGTAGGATGAAGGGAACATTACCGCCGGACCAGCGGATGGCGACTATTGGGGCCATCCCGAAACCGGGTAAACCCCCCAGCAACTGCACGTCGTATAGACCTATCTCCCTCCTGAACCTTGATGCCAAAATAATAGCCAAAGTACTGGCAAACAGACTCCTGCCGTGCTTAACTCAATTGATCCACCCGGACCAATCCGGCTTCATGCCGCATCGAAGTACGGCCCTAAACCTTCGCAGGGTACATGGGGTTGTGGCTAGGCTCTCGATGCTGCGGGAGCCGGCCGCAATCCTATCATTAGACGCCAAGATGGCGTTCGACATGGTAGAGTGGAATTACCTCTTCGCAGTGCTCGCACGTATGGGCTTTGGTCCGGTGTTTATCTCCTGGATACGCATGCTTTATAAAGACCCCATAGCCAGAGTGGTAGCTAATGGCCATATTTCTCGAACCATACATTTAGGACGTGGCACGCGACAGGGATTTCCACTTTCGCCCCTCCTTTTTGCTCTGGTTCTGGAACCGCTGGCGGTTACTATTCGTACCACGCAGCTCCTGAAGGGGATCCAATGGGATCCGCAATGGGAAGATAGAGTGTCCCTTTACGCGGACGACAGGTTGATATACCTCACTGACCTAGAAGACAGCCTCCCCAACCTCCTGGCTCTATGTAATTCACATGGGCGAGTTTCGGGGTACACCATCAATTGGGCAAAATCGACAATCTTTGAGCTCAAGGGGCCACTTCCGCCACTCCCGGACTCCTGTCCGCTGGAGATAGCACCCTCTTCCTTTAAATATTTGGGTGTCCATATTACCCGCGACGAGGCGGAGTTTGCACGGCTTAATTTACAGCCTCCCTTGCTCCGACTCCGTAACGACGTGCAGCACTGGAAGGAACTCCCACTAACATTGCTGGGAAGGGCGGCGTTATTTAAAATGATGGCCCTGCCGCGCTTTTTACATATTCTTGAGAACGCCCCACGCTTGATACCGGACAGCTTCCTCCAAAAGATAACGGCACAGATCACGGGCCTGCTCTGGGGAAACCGGCCAGCCCGGATCTCACACACAAAGCTGAATAGGAGTTGGTACGATGGGGGCATCGCATTGCCCAATATACGACTGTATTATTGGGCGGCCCAACTTAAGATCCTTAATCAATGGATACATGCCCCGCAAGAGGATCCAGCATTCAAGGCAGACAGGGCACAACTGAGCACGAACAGCCTGTTGGCCCCACTGTATCACCGCGGTATTGCAGCAAAACTAATGGGACCCACGAAACACACAGTTCACCTATGGTACAAGGCGCAAGCGAAACTGAAATGGGATGGGACCATCACAAAACTTACACCTTTATGGGACACAAAGGCACTGGGACATCTGCGGCGCACTAAGGGCTTTACCCAATGGGACAACATCGGGATTTCAACTGTGGGGGGCATGTGGACTAGAGAGGGGGTGGTTTCCTTTGCAACCCTTCAGGAACAGTATGAGCTGGGGGATAACGAACTATACAGATATGTACAGATTAGACATGCCCTACAGGCGGCAATCCCACCAGACACATCCCCGCCAGAATCCTCTCCGCTAGAAGACCGTCTGCTCACGGACTTCTTACAGGAGGGTGCAACCTCACTGACATACCGCAAATTGATCAATAACCTACCTGACCCACTAGAAAAGCTGAAAGACAAATGGATGACTGATGTCGGCGACCTAGACGAGTCCGACTGGAATGCAGCCATGGCGTCTCCCCGTGAGGCAGGTATATCCTCCAAATTCCGTCTAGTGCAGTTAAAAATTCTACATAGGATCTACTACACCCGCACGACACTACACAAATTGCAAAGGGCGGAACATCCCTATTGTCTCAGAGGCTGCGGGGCGGAGGGCACGTTTATACACACGCTGTGGGACTGCCCATGTATTGTTAGTTATTGGCAGCGGGTTCTACGTACCATCGCACAGACACTTCACACCTCACTCACACTGGACCCGCGGGTGTGTCTACTGAATGTGTGGGGGCCTACTGAACTTACCTTTTACGCAAGGGCGTGGACCACGATAGGACTGATCACGGCCAAACGAGATATAGCACAGAAATGGGGGTCGGCTGACCTTCCCACATTGGCGCAGTGGATCCGGAATATGGACTGCTCATGCTGACAGAAAGAGCGGTCTACAAACTACGGGACAACCCTCGTAAATGGAACAGGGTCTGGCAACCTTGGAACTCCTACAGGGGGGACATATGTGAGCCACTGGATGAGGAGGATCTTGAGGGTTCTGATGATGAAGAAGAACACTGAATGGGGATCGGGGCAGGATGATGGGCGGCACATAGGGAGGAATGGGATGGTTAAGTAATGGGGGCCAATGGCGGGGGGGATAGGGCAGGACTTAGGGTACGGACAATGTATGACTGGTCCTTCACATGACAACTATGATGCTAGATGCTATATCGAGTCTAACTTAACGACATGCTGATTCATGTGTGCGATTTCTCTTAGTTTATGTTCATTGTTACACAAAAAACACAAAACGCAAATTGTAATTTTTAAGGTACATTTATACGCTCCATTCCTCTGATCACTTTTGATAAATGATGCTGCTACACAGTCAGAAAAGGCCCGGAAACATACGTAATGTTTGATATTTACCTTGTGTCATGAGCTGGCCTCAGGGATGTAAGCATTTATGTGATTGATGACGATGATAATATTTGATTTTTGCAACAAAAATAAAAATGTTAAAAAAAAAACATCTCCGGCGCAGCAGCATAAGCCCACAAACCGCTTTTACCAGAATTCTATTCTGTCATCAGCAGGGCACACACCAGTCTTTGCAGCAGGTAAAATCACTGCTACAAGGGAAAGGAACTGAACGAGAGGTAAGCAAGATGTCTGCAAAGGATTTCTTTGCTGTTTCAGCCTGTTCATTGTTTTATTCGTGTTCCACTCAACTCTTTTGCTAACACCCGTTTTCACTGCTCTTAAATCTCTGCCACTAAAAAATACTTTTGTCACTCTTCTTTCCTTTCTTGGTTAATATCCTCCTTTACCCTCCTTTCTATTTGTTAATTCTGTGTTCTTTTTTATCTTTATTCGGTGTATGCTGGTGAAAGCACGGCAATCATCTCAGGATTATACTAAACAGTGGAGTTGGGGTGAGTTCTATTGGCTTTGTCAAAGTTTTTTAGGCATGTTGCACAACAGCGCATGCTGCTGTACAGCATAGCTCAAAGTTAAGAAAAAAAACACTGTCCGTCTCATAGCACCTTTTTTCATTACCTTAAGTCATGTTGCACGAGCTGCTGTGCAACATGTCTAAAATAAATTGAAAAAGCCAATAGATTTCACATAGTTTAAGCCTATTGGCTTTGCCAATACTTAGTTACTACCTCTGCACCCTTATTATTAATTCCCTGGACAGAGCTGCACAAAGCTAGACATGCTAAACTATATTGATACTGTTCATGAAGAAGACATTATTTTCCTTGGACATCAAGGCTGACTTTGTAAGGGGGCCTTGGTAAAGGCAGCATCTTAACTTGTGGATTTGAGGAGTCTTTAGTTAGACATTGTTTCCATGCCTAACCTGAAGAAAGAATTCACGGCATCTTCACATCTTCTACTTCATTCTTCTGTCTCTTATTCTTCTATACATGTTAACGTTTACCTGTATAGTAGTTTACTGCTTTGTTTTCACAGTTAAGTCTCCTGTGAGTTGAAGCAGCGAGTATTGCATGGTGATTTAGTTCCTGTGACCTCCCATACTTATTTCCACTTAAGTACTTAAGTATCCCAAATTAAAATGGGAGAATGATGCTTGTTGTTAGGACAGAGATTACGAAGATATCTTGAGATCATCTCACCTTTTCTTCACAGTTAAGACAGGGAGGGGATTAATTCCAGCCTCCAGGCAACATTTTAAAGCCTGCTGGGGAGGATCAGGGTGCAGTGAAAGCCCTGAGACCCAAGCAAATGCCTATGCCTGTATGCCAGTCTGTGCAGGTGAATGCATGCAATTGACATCAAGGGCCCTCTCCAGAATAGCTCGTTATGATATTTGGACATGACAATTAGATGATTATTATGCCTTCTAAGGCTGTTTCAACCTACACGCACTTGTGCATAGGTGCATGTGTGTGTCTGTGTGTGAAAGTGTGAAGCAACCATTAAAAATCAACCAACAGACACAGTGTCTGATTTGATGAAAGGTTCTGCATGCATGGGAGGAATAAAATTCAATCAACCTCGGACCCATGAGCAGGACTCCTCAGACGTGCACACAATGCATTCACAGTCAATCTGATGAGGTACGCAGGCTGATTTCGTTCACATCATGTTACAAGTTATTTGTTTTTGATTAGCAAATTAGAGTACTTGTATTGGCCAGTTCTACAGATGTGGGCAGTCTTGGTACTTTCTACAAGCCCAATTTAGCAAAGAAAGTGACTAAGAAATTCGGATGATCTTTAAAGCGCCACCTTTTTACCCACACATTCAGATAGGATGTAGAGCTCCCTTCTGCCATCTTAACATGAATCTTGAGTCCTGCCCAGTCAGATGCCTAAGACCACCCTGCCTCCTCCTACCCTCTACTGGACCCTGCCTTTTTAAGGCTTTGCATTTTTTTACAAAGGCTACCTCAACAACACTCAAACGCTCAAAAGGTGATGGTGGGAATGCTTGCCATATGCTTAACCACTGGCAATCGAATTTGTGAGGTTACAACGCATGGTGTTACAACGCGGTAGATAACAACCCGGTTGTTACATCGTCCGCGTTGTTACCACTCATGGCATTACATCGCAAGTCGTGTCAACGACTTGCGCTAGATAGCGCTCTAGACTTTGGAATAGTATAAATTATTATTCCTACTCCAGTTAGAGCAGCAGCAGGGAAGGTGTTGGATTTAAAATCTGACACATTCCCTGGTCTTGCACGCCACCTAGTGCAAGTCATTGAAATGTCTTGCGATGTAATGCCATGCGTGGTAACAACGCAGACGATGTAACGTCTGCATTGTTATCGACCCGCGTGGTATTACCAGCGTTGTAAACGCTGTCTCCCCTGGCATTCACTTGTGGTATGATTCCAACCCATAATACATTTGCCCACCATGCTTCCTCAGTTTGGACCCAGCTATATGCAAATCAGTTGTGACCTTGCTCCAATAGGAACAGTTCAGCCCAAATTGCCAACCGTGGTCCTTCCTAAACTGGAACACAAGCAACCCGAGACCAGTTTTGCCCCACTACAGCACTCTGAGGCCCCCATTTGATGGTTTGGAGCACTTTACAAAAGATCTAAATAGATAAATAAAATGCAGAGGCCTATAGAAATTAATGGGAAGCCCATGTACAGCCTCTCCATTATGTCAGAGTATGAACAACCTCAATATTCAGTTCAGAAGCCAACTGCACTGACTATAAAAATAGACACGGACCTCGCACAGTAGTTGCTTGACACCTTTGCATTAAAGCAATGCGAAAGCGATTTCCTACAGCCATCAAAATGACCAAACGTACTAAGCGCTTGCTGCTGACATCTTTTGTGACCTGCAAGTCATGGTTTTGCAAAACAGGCATGGCTTACTCAGGTTTTCATCCCTATGGGGTAGATAAATGAAGTACTGGCAACTTAAGTAATAGTAACATCTGTTATTTGCAGTGCTATACTAAGTGCGGTGTTATTAACGCGAATCTGTGCCTCCGACACAAACTCTGGAAGAGCCTTTACAAAGCTGCGGGGGATCTTTTTTTATCATAGGTGCCCTGGAAACATTTCTTGTGTCCATGCCAACAAGCAATCAATGCACCACCATCTACAGCATGAGTCATGGATGCATTGTGCTAAAATTAGCATGGAAATCGCCCCCTTCGGAAGCCCCTGACTGCTAGAACATCTGCTGTCGAGGTACTCATTTGTTTTGTCAGCAGTGCAACTGCCTAATTGCCTGGGAGCAAAGTTGAAGCATTTATGAGGTTTAACCTGGTGCCAGCAATAGTTGTAAACTTCATGTAAAGCGCTGTCAAAAACGGGAAGTGTCAGCCACTTAGCTTCCAAAACATACGCTGCATTTTCCGGCCCTGAGCACAGGTTGTTTGCCCACAGAATTGCTCTCGCAGCCGATTACAGGAGATGTGTTTAATAACCAGACAGTGCTAATATGCTGTGGCTCGCATGGCTGCTTAATTTAATTTATCTCTGATTGAGCCTGCTTATATTTGAGATCACTCCGTGGAAGAGACCTTTTTTTGCCAGATGTAAGCTTCTTTGAATTGTAATGTAAGTTAATAATGTGTGAAATAAGCAGTGGTGCCTGCCTCCTTCTAAATGACTTTATGAGTTACTGCCCTTGCAGCCCATCTATTACTGCACCGTTTGTATGCAGCGGGCAAAGCTGGGGACTGAGCGTCACAGACACCGCTTCATGCTATAGCGGGGAGAATCCTGGATTGGGAATTTGGATGGAGATCACCAGATTAGCCCTTTTCATCCATTCTTCAGAAAGTAGGGATACTTTCACTCCAGGTCATTCAGGTTACTGTAGTTACAGGTCCATTCCGACATAGGGAACTCTATTTCTCATTCATGGCTGTAGTTTTCCAGATGCTCAGGATCACAGTTCAGCTATGACCATAGACACTCTTTGAGACCGCGATATGCTGCAACACATGCTCCCATTTCTTCGTCATGGCTGACACAGGAAGATCCACTACTTAACATTGTGTCACCTCCAAGACTAACCTTTTGTCTTCCCACCTCATTGTGATAAAATGCATCTAATGGGGAGAAGGGATGGAAGGAGGGTGGAATATATAAACCGCAGCACATGTTGTACAGTGTAATGATGTTCTTCCTCTTTGTGACGGTATTTAGGAAATATTCTGCAATGCTCTAAAACCGGAAAGTAACTCTGGTAAAGAAAATTATGAATCTCATTCTCCCCACTCCCAAAATGCATATCTCTAAATGTAGATGTGAATACTAAGCAATCTAAAAAAAATTCAAACAAACAAAACTTCCATCCAAATCCAGACGGATGTAAAAGAAACGTCATATTGAGATAGGTATGTAGACTGACCATCAGCTGAGTGCACAGGAGTAGAGATAACAATCTAACATTGCAAATGTTGCTTATCCCAAATATTTTACACCATTTCAGGATCCATATGATTGTTCTGTAATGCCTAAGAAACCACTTGACACTATTGTATAAGAGCAACATCCAAATGGCCATCAATCAGAAGGTGTCATTAAGGAAGCACAACAGTGCACATTGTAAATTTGAGGAGCTGTCTCTGTTAGATAATAAACTTAGAACTTCTCGTACATCACCCAGTTCAGACGTCTAGTGCCTACATGAAGCTCAACCGAACAAAGACAGAATACCTATTATTTGCCAATGGCAACAAACAAGATCAAGTACACACCTGGTTCAATGACATGAACCTTGTTGGTTTCAAACCCCAACTTTCATACAATGCAAAGTCACTTGGATTCACCTTGGACACCAATCTCCACCTCAGGGAAAACTTTGCCAAAAAAACACAAAGACGACCCTGTACCAGCGCTTGCTCTTCTAAACAAGCTCAGACCATTACTTCCAGAGAGCAAATTTAGAACTGCTTTTCAAGCAGTTGTATTCTAGCATCTGGATCATGATAATGCCCTACGCTATAGCCTCCCAAACCCCACACTGGCATCCCCCTAGGGGAATCCCAAATGCCGCAGCACATCTCATCCAGGGCCTGAAGAAATATCATCACCTTCTTCCTGATGGAACTCTATTGGCCCCGCTTGCTGGCCCAAATCCTCATTAAAACCAGCCCCATCATTTAGAAAAGCTTCACGAACAGCATCTCTACTTGGCGTGAAGACACGTTCACCATATCTGGTGGTTCTCGACACACCCAAAGTCAGGACACCATCAGACTGCAGACTAAAAAGCTAAAAAAAGAAAATACAAAACAGCAGGCCTTTCCATCTATGCACTCAGGATCTAGAACAACATCAGAAAATCCATCAGGACCACCCCAACGCTGCTCCAATTTAGGAAAGAGCTGAGAACTCACTTCTCTAAAGAACACTGCATCACAATGCATTAACTGTCTACGTCCCAGCATGCTCTCCTATTACTCGATGATGTTTAAGCTTATCTTTGATCATATACAGTAGTTCTGCTGCCTGTTTGCACTATAGAAATACCATGTAGATACATACATACATTTTGCTGCGGTTGGGACCCTTGAATCACAAAATAGGAAATATAGCAACTGAGACAGAAAGAGTCTTCATGAAATTGACACTTTGAAGTTAGGTTAACCCTTTGCCTGCCAGCGGAAATCCTTATAACAATACCTTTACAACATTAGCTAATGCTTCAAAATGATATAGCAATGGCAGGGGCGGCTCTAGGCTCATGGCGGCCCTGTGCAGGGAGCGTAGGTAGGGGGCCCGGAAAGAGGGGGTCCGGGTGGGGCGGAGCGCGGAGGCCAGTGAAGAGGGGGGTGGGGGTCAGGGTGTTTGGAAGTGGGACAGAGTGGAGGCTGCCAAATCCCTGCCAGGGGCCGCCACGCAAATATGTATCCATCCTCAGAAGATTATTATATTAAGGATATATATTGGCGTGGTGGCCCCTGGGGTTTGGTGGCCCTGTGCAGGTGCACAGCTTGCACATGCCTAAGGCTGCCCCTGGTAATGGTATAAGGGGAAGTGACTGTGATAGTACAGCTTTAAAGCAGTTCGATCATCGTAAAATTAGGCCTTCTACAGGGTAAACTACCATTACTTCGCAGGCACTGCTACGAAGTACCATTATTCAGCATTTTTTACTTCGCAGGATCTTTTTTTACATATGATTTTACTTAGCATGCTTTTACTTCGTATTTACCGTTACTTCGCAAGTGAATTACTTTACAGGCTATCAACATCGTTGTTTGGAAAAGGAAGCACTTCCGTTTCCAAACAAGGACGTGCACCACTGACAACACATTAAGCAGGAGAAGAGAGATCCCGTCAACGGTACTGACAGCTGCAGTACAAGACTGCCTGACTCCCGCCCAGTCCAGCCCAGGACAACCAGAGGAGCAGGCGGCTCTGCTGGGTTATGATGCTGTGTGTTCCCAGGCACTGCACCTGTGGTGAGAACCAATAAACCAAGTAAGGGCGTGTCATGTTTGAGTGAAAAAAGCAGGTGTAGTGCTGGTGCAGAGGCCACAGGCCCACCCCCATCCTTCCCCCCAGGCTGACCTCCTGCTGCCGCCAAGCCTCCACCGCATTCCTCCAGCAGCCCTTTCTGAGGCATCCGCTGCAGTGTTGGGATTTGTGACTGTGCATGTTCACAGTTACTCCCCAGCTCTTTCACGGCACTAGTGAAGTGCAGGACACGTTTGATCCTGGACAGCCTAAATGAAGAGCTTGAACCGGTCTGTCTGCAGCACCTGCCCCAGGCTGCAGCCCTCATGAGTCACAGGGAAAGCACAGGGTGAACAGGGAACAAGAAGACATTCCATAATCTTGAAATATGTAAATCTACCGGGATGTGTCTTCACTCACCGAAAGAAAGGCGCCCTGTTTGTGGGTCTAGTGGCACCCGGGCCCAAGTGTGCAACCTAGAAAATCATTTTCAAAACGTTATCCGCTGTTTGTTCACCTCACCAGTCCTCTCCTGTGTTCAGTACTAGTCTCAAAAGAGACCCACCCTCACCCAGTGACACAAAGCAGGTCTCAGCCTCCGTCCTCAGTGACAAACAGCTGGTCTCAGGCCCCCTTTCCAGTCACGGGGGGATAGCATAGTATTAGAAACATTGTTTACATACTATGTACAATCAAATAGTTGTAATGATATAAGTATTAATTTAATGTAGAGAAAACACAATTAAAGTACATTTCAATGCATTTCCAATGTAAATGAATGCGCAGTTTAAACTTGCGAAGTAATAGTCATTGCGAAGTCAAAACATCGTAGTAATGACATGCGTACTAATGGCTGGCTAAGTAACGTCATATATTCTTCTACGGTATAGGCCCTCAGAAATAAAGAAACTGGTTTTACCACTCAAGGTCAATAGGACATAATATTCCATCCAGCCCTTTTGGCTTATGTTCTAGGCCTACTCATTGTTTTCAAGCACCAAAATGCACCCTTAGAGCTGATTAGGGAAAAAGATTGCATAAACAAGATATTTAGTGGGAGTACAGAAACGATTATTTCAGGTGTAAAGATCAGGAAGCTTTTATTCATAAAACCATTTCCTGACTTTAAAATGTGAGAAAATGCACTAAGGTACTTTCTCTGACAAACAAGGTGTCAAGAAATGTTACCAAGTCTTCAATGGTCTAACTACCTTCATGTATCGCTATCAAGTGCTGAGTTAGTGGAGGGAATGTTGGACAGAGAATATAGATGCATCTGATCTAATGCAACAAACATAAAGTTAAAGAGTAAATCACTTTTTTATACTAAAGTAACTTATATCAAAGAAACTTCTCCTATAGCAAAGAGGTCACCTCTATTGTTGCCCCTGTGGGCTACCCTTGATGCTCATTTCAGGAGATAACCCCACAGGGCATCCTTTCACCTTAAATAAGGTTGACTGACTGATTGTTTTTCCCCTTCCAAAATTGCCCAGATAGACTGAATAGTCAATACACAATTCTTCTCGAAAATCATCTGATTCTTCTGTGTTATTTTGCAATATCCCAAAAATTAGTAGATGATTGGTGGTTTCTTTATATAACACCTTCTCTGTCTGTTTCAAGAGACTGGGGCTTTATCCCCAGTGCGCAGTGCCCAATTAAGCCTATGGTTGCCAGTGGGGGCCACCCATACTCATTTCTCGGGACTGGCATTTGCATTGCCTGATTGTACATTTCCAGGAGCAAGAGAGAAAAAAAGCACACCAAATTGGAAAGGGAGAAAGAAACCTGAAAGAGATAGATAAAAGGGAAGGGAATTCTTGTAGTTGATTAAAGAAGAATGAAGAATGAGGTGGATTGAAAGTTACACAGCCGTGGTACTCAGGACAGGACACAAACATTTAATTGCACATTGGCTTCTGAGCAGAGCTGTGGGCACTGGCACTCATTCTTTTACAATTTAAGCACTGCCATTGCATATGCAGAGATTCACCAGTTATAGCACAAAGACAACTGCTTGTAATAGGGGGCGTCATTCGGGTGGTTTCATTGTATGAATAAGCAATTAGCTTAATTATCAAATATTAGTATTATTCACTAACCGTTTGGACTTTCAACTGATTCCTATAACTTTCTTAGGTCATGTGGCACTTATTTCAATTTATATTACTGGAGTGGTACTCACAGCAAATCTCATACTCTTGTGTTATGAGATGAGATAGGGGTTGAAAGGCTGTAATACGTGAACATCCTCAGTCATAAATCTTTGTGTGCCTCAACAGGACAATTTGAACAGCTTTACAGATTGAGATTATTTTTATTTAGACTAAAAGATTGTACCTGGTTCTAGATGTTGAGGTTATAGGACAAGTGGAAAGTGATAGTAAACTCTTATTTCTGTCTTTAAAAAATCCACATTCTTTTTATCTCACACTGGAAAAATCACAATACTTGTTTGTTAGGAATGGGGGTCTCTGGTCCAAGAAGGGACCCTTCCTTCTAGTCAGGATAGGGGAATTACACACCCAAAATAACCTGTGCTCACCCCCTTGGCAGCTTGGCACGAACAGTCAGGCCTATCTCAGAGGTAATGTGTAAGGTATTTGTACATAACACACACAGCAGCACAGTGGAAACACTACAAATTATCACCACACCAGTTTAGAAAAATAACCAATCTTTATCTACAAAACCAAAACTTCAAACGTTTGACATACGTAAGTTTCAAGCAAATCTGTCCAAAGAACTCTATGAATGCAGTGTTTTTACACAAAGTACCTTAGATGCGTCAAAATCCAAAAGGGAAAAAAGCCTTGGGGGAGGGAAGCATCAGAAAACACAGCGATGCATAGATTCCTGAGTCCCTGTGGAGGCAAAGCATCAGTTCTGTGATATGCAGGAGAAGTATTGCATTGAATCCGGACTGTGAGGGGGATCGATGCATCAAAATCCAAGACGGTTCTGATCTGTGGGTGATGTGGTGGAAAACTTGGCACACAGGTACACTGCATGGAAATCCATACGGGCTGGAGGTCGATGCGGCCGAGACAAACAGGTGCTATGTTGATTTCTTCAGCGTGGTCGCAAGATGCGTTGATTCTTTCAGCCGCACAGCAGGGCCAGCATCAGAGTTAGTGCTGATTCTTGGACCTCAGAAACACAGTACGCTGAATTCAGGCAGTGGTGGTTTGTTCGGCAGAGGGCTGGCACTACGTCGATTTCTTCAGCTGCAGGGGAAGTGGATGGAAATTTCTCCCGAAAGGCAGTGCTGTGTCAGAAAAACAGATGCTGGAAGGGCAAAGTATCTGTTTTGAAATCTTTAGCAGCAGGAACCACCTCCAAGGGCTCAGACCTGTAATTGGCACCACTTGGCTAGTGAGAATTCCCAGCAGTTGAGTTAAGGGATACTGCAGGTGCAGCTGGCCCTGAGACTCCTTAACAGGAGGCAAGAACACAAAAATCCTTGGAGAAACGTCTCAAGTAAGATACACAGAAAAGTCCAGTCCTTTTCATCTCCAAGACAGAAGCAGCAACTGCAGGCCTGCCTGGCAAAGCAACACACAGGAAAGTGTCAGTGCTCCTCCTTACAGCTCTTCAGCTCTTCTCCTTGGTAGAGTATCCTCTTGATTTAGAAGTGTTCTAAAATTCTGAGGTTTAAGGTCCAATATTTTATACCCCTTTTGGGCTTTAATGTTGGCATACTTCAAAGGATTGTCTTTGTAGTGCCAAGTTCTTGCCTTGTCTGGTCTTGGCTCCAGACAAATTCCAGGGGTTGTAGAAAGCATTGTGAGAGGCCAGGCACAGCCCTATTCAGATGTCAGTAACAACTCCTCCCACCACTCTAGCTCAGGAAGGCCCATCAGCCTGGTGATGGGAAATCAGGATTTGCAGGGCACACCTCAGCTCCCTTTGTGTGACTGTCTGGAGTGTATGCACAAACAGGCCCCTGTCAGTCTAAACCAGACGTTGATTCCACAGGCAGGCAGAGGCACAGGATGGTTAAACATGAAAATGCACATTTTCTAAAAGTAAAATTGATGTTCCCGAATATCCTTATGTGTGGCGTTCTTTTGTTTCAGCAATTTTAATTATAAATTTGTCTGGGTACAGAACAATTGTTGGGGCATTTTAAATTCAGTGTCCAAATGTATGATTGGTTGTATGCACACCTGTGTTACTCTATTTACTCCAAATTACTCAAGATCTATTTTATTCTCACATGCAGACTGAGCCAATGCCCTGCACTCGTGGCACGTTTATGTTGATCCAATTGCTTTGGAGCGCGATTGTGCCTCATCACAATCGCACAGCGTTATTCCAGAATGTTCATCAAAGCATGATTCTTAACGCAATTTTATTCCATATTATCTGATGTTTTTATTTTGTCCAAGTTTTATCCATGTCACACATAAGGTTTCGAACTCTCCCATTTCTTACAATGGTCAAGATATGCCCTTCCAGGCCTTTTTCAAAAGCATGCGGGAATGCATTGTTCCTCGTAGGTACACTCAGTCGCATCCACCCAATGCATTTCAGGCTCAAGAGCCCTTCATCAGGGGTGACTACAACGTTAAAAAAACATCATTAATTGATTTTATACACTAAAAACACAAAGTGCTTTGCATTACTTTTAATTCAGTTTGTCAAAACTCCAATCCATGAACCTAGCTCCACTTATCATTTACCCCAAACAACCTTAATAATGCTCCAAAACTATCCAGTCCTGTTTCCCCATTGTGTTTAACAATATAAGATACCTGCCCTCATAAACTCTTCAACCAATATCACTATACCTGAATTATACAAAAAAACTCCAGGGGTTTGCTCCAAAAACCAACTTCTGAACTGCCAACGCTGCCTTCCCATGTACCTGCTCAATCTTTCCACTGTGTGTTAATGATCCAACCACTTTCACCACTTACCCCAATTTTCTCGATCAAGTGCTCAATTACCAGCTCCCACGTGCCTTTCCCCATTTGAATTCTACCCTCCAAACCACACTTTTCTACGTGTTTCCACCTGCCCTTTCATGACCCACACCCAAAACAATATACAACTCTTATGTGTCATTGTGTTCCATCAGCCAGTACTACATGAATTAATAGTCTCCACATTATTATTTAATTGATTCTAAACATCACAGAATGAATATTCGCATATTACAAGTAAAGGCTGAAGTCCACAACTGATACATTTTGACAACACTCTGATGATTCCTAACCCGCGACATTGATTCCCTCTTTTGAACTTGATGTTCCTGAATTTCCTAATGTGTGGCATTCTTTTGTTTCAGCAATTTTAATCCTTAATTTGTCTGGGTGCAAAACAATCATTGGGACATTTTAAATTAATTGTCTAAATGTATAATTGGTTGTACGCCCACCTGTGTTACTCCATTTATTACAAATTTTTCAAGATCTATTTTATTCTTGAGTGCAGGCTGAGCCCATGCCCTTCCCTCATGGCACATTTATGTAGATCCAATTGCTTTGGAGCGTGGTTGCTCCCCATCCCAGTCGTACAGCGTTATTCCAGAATGTTCTTCAAAGCACAATTCTTAACGCAATTTTATTCCATTTTATCTGATATTTTTATTTAGGTGGATGGGACTGAGTGTCCCTAGGAGGAACAATGCATTCCCACATGCTTTTGAAAAAAGCCTGGATGGGCATATGTTGAGCATTAGAAGAAATGGGAGAGTTTGAAACCTCATGTGTGACATGGCCAGGCCTCAGTAGCAACGTTAGCGTTTGGTGAATGTGTCAAATTTGTGTTACCTAACAATAAAACCAAGCCTCACTGCAGCTAAATGGCACTGTAATGAAGAAAAATGAAATTGGGACAAGAGGTATTCAGGATAAGTAAGCCAATTCCAACGGAATATTGGTATAAATCATTTAAGTGATCATCTATGTGAAAGATAACACTGAAAAATTCAGACTGTGGGATTTTTGTGAGAATCAATGACCAAGTAAGGCTGACCTTCAAGTAAATGCTGTCAGAATGAAGTTTGGGGTCAGGGTGGTGAGACCTCTACTTGTACCTGGAAGAAAAACAGCCCCCTTGAGCAGACCAGAAGGCTGGATACAGCGAATGGCTTCAAACTTGAATATATGTGATTTAATGTTTCAGTTAACCAATCAAAGAGGAGCCAAAAAGCTCTAGTTGTAGATGATAGTCTACTTTCGATGGCCAAGGCTTGAAGCTAGGTCCCTTGAGGTAAGTTACGGCTTCCCTAAGTCAGTTCCTCTTTTTCAAGGCTTCTGCACCTTTTGTGGCTCCAAGGAGTGCTGCCAATGGTAGGTAATCAGCATCAATTAATACCATGAACCTCTGCGGTGTTCTACTCCCAAATGTTTGTAACTTCAATGCAGTTCGGGCTCAATAGCCCTTCGTAAGTGGTAACTACAACGTTAAAAAATCATCAATTAATTTTATACTCTAAAAACAACAAAGTACCTTGCATTTACTTTCAATTCAATTTGTCAAAAACTCCAATCCATGAACCTAGCGTCACCCATCATTTACCCCCAAACAACCATAATAATGTTCCAAAACTATCCAGTGTGTGTTCCCATTGTGTGCAATAAGATACCTGCCCTCATAAACCCTTCAACCAATATCACTATACCTGAATTATACAAAAGAAACTCCTATGTTTTGCTCCAAAAACCAACTTGTGAACTGCCAACTCTGCTTTCCCATGTACCTGCTCAGTCTTCCCACTACGTTTTAATTATCCAACCACTTCCTCCACTTCCCACAATTTTCTCGTTGAAGTGGTCAATTACCATCTCCCATGTGCCTCTCCCCATTTGAATTCTACCCTCCAAATCACACCCATACTACTTTTCTACATGTTTCCACCTGCCTATTCAGGACCCACACCCAAAAAAATGAACAACTCACATGTTTGATTGAGTTCCATCGGCCAGTATCATATGATTGAACAGTTTCCACATTATTATTAAAATGATTCTAAACATCACAGAATGAATGCTTGCATATTACAAGTAAATGCTAAAGCCAAAACTGGTACATTTTGAGGACTCTTTGATGATTCCTTACCAGCAACATTGACTCCCTCTTTAGAACGTGATGTTCTAATGAACACGAAGATGTAAATGCTGCTGAAACTGTTGTCCTATCTCAAAGCTCCCTGTAGAGGACTGGTGACCAGGACGAATACAAATCCTTTACCTGCTAATCCTATATCTGTCCAACAAATATTTGTGACTTTTCCCTCCCCTCCCTATGCTAACATTGCCCCTCAAATTAAGCCCTTATCTGATGAAGTGTGGATGTATGAAAGTAATTCACATTCCATTGACCATTTGGACTTGGGGGCTTTAACTTGTACTGAAAAGCCTTAGGAACACAGAATAAACGCCAAGAGTAAACACTATTGCATGATTGGAAGATTGTTTGAACTTTATAGAAAGCTTGGGATGGGGCAACCCTACCTACCACCAGAACTCTAGATGCAGACCACCCAGCCAGAAATTTGGAATTTGTAAGGAGACTCTGTGTATGAGCCGTAGAGACATTTCTAGGAACAGATCCTGGTTTAGGAACTTGGAGAGCTCTACTTCTGTAAACTGTCCAGTGTGTGGAGATGAGCAGGTTCCTGATCAATAGATACAAAACAAAACATGGTCAAGATAACTAACGCTTATATGGATGCTTTCTTGAGGGGAGCGTGGCTTAGGCGCTGATGTAGCAGGAAGCGGGACTCCGGAGCTCCTCCGCTTCCGCCCGGCTTCGCAGCAGATCCTGACCCCCGGCTCGGACCTCGGACCCCCAGACTCGTATGGGAGGGCCTGGGGAGCACTGGGGATAGCTTTGGTGGCCCTGGAGCCCCCGCCGCTGCCAAAAATGAGCGTTGTTTGCCCCGAGGAGCGCCCGGAGTTACGAGCGCCCAAAATGGCGGCCGTGGTCCACTTTGCCTGACGGTGCGTTCCTGCGGGCGGCGGAGATCACTGGTGAGCAGAGGCGATCGCCCGCGCTGCAGCGGGAGCCCCCCGGAGCTGGAGAGAGTGGAGGGCTTCAACCAGCGAGGCGGCGTTGGCAGAGCTCGGCGCAGAGTCTGGCAGAAGACTGCCTGACCCCAAGATGGCGGCCCCATTGTAACAGAGCCGGACCGGACTTTCTCGGCAGTGAGGCCGGGCTGACTGGTGACCCAGCTTTGCTCTTGCAGTGGACCCCTGTTGCCCCGCGCCCTGAGAGGACTGGCGCCAGCGCTGTCGGCGGACCAGGGGTGAGTGGCACCGAGGCAAGACACCCGTGGCGACGTGCAACCAAAATGGCGGCTGCCGCCTGACTCAGCACGACTCAAAGCGGGACGCTGGCGGAGCAGGGGGACACAGGAAGGAGCAGGGCCCATCGCCCACATCGTGGCCGTGGCCCAGGCGCCCGGGCCTGACCTAGTGATCTTGGCGGCAGTCGGGCCCAGGACCTCGCTGAGTGGGAGGGCAGCCTTGCAGCTGGAGGGGGGGCGCCTGCCTTCGCCACAGGTCGGTGGCGAGCGGTGAGCGGTGAGCGGCTTAGCGCAAGGGAGGCACACAGAAGAGTAGAAGAGGTGCTGCGGCTGTCAGCGGCGCGGACCCCCCCCAGACCGAAGGCAGCGTACTGTTGGGCACCCGGGCACCAGGGGTCGATCTAGCCATCGCACCCGGAGGTACAAGTCGCATAAACCTGCAGCGGCCCAGAGAGGGAGACACTCGCCCCGCGCCTGGAGAGGGGACCCCCTCGGGGGACCCCCCCTGACCTGGTGTAGTGGGGACCTGCGCCCTGGTGTTGTGGATGACCTGGTGCGCTGCCAAGCGGGAAGAGGAGAGGCGACGGTGCTGAGTGCCTGCGACGACGCCGGAGCGGAGATCAGAGGTGCCCTGAATTGCTGGAACTTGCAAAAACAACAAGTGATGGACTGAATGTGGATCAATGTCACACACTCCCCCAGTCAAAAGATCTGGGCCCAAATCCATCGTTTTTTTGCACTCCACACCACCCTGGGTTAGACAATGGCGATATGCAAATCAGCTCTGACCCTGTTGCCCCATGGAAACAGTCCAGTCCGAACTACAAAAGCCATGTCCTTCCCAGAACGGAATCAAGCATCCGAGGACCGGACCGGTTTCGAGGTAACACCTCTCATCAGCCCGGCTAGCTTGACTCCAAGTGGTGTGGAGTGCCTGGGACCCACGTCTGGGCATCCCCAGCGCACTTAGGGCGGCAATTGCAAAAACAACAAGTGATGGACTGAATGTGGATCAATGTCACACACTCCCCCAGTCAAAAGATCTGGGCCCAAATCCATCGTTTTTTTGCACTCCACACCACCCTGGGTTAGACAATGGCGATATGCAAATCAGCTCTGACCCTGTTGCCCCATGGGAACAGTCCAGTCCGAACTACAAAAGCCATGTCCTTCCCAGAACGGAATCAAGCATCCGAGGACCGGACCGGTTTCGAGGTAACACCTCTCATCAGCCCGGCTAGCTTGACTCCAAGTGGTGTGGAGTGCCTGGGACCCACGTCTGGGCATCCCCAGCGCACTTAGGGCGGCAATTGCAAAAACAACAAGTGATGGACTGAATGTGGATCAATGTCACACACTCCCCCAGTCAAAAGATCTGGGCCCAAATCCATCGTTTTTTTGCACTCCACACCACCCTGGGTTAGACAATGGCGATATGCAAATCAGCTCTGACCCTGTTGCCCCATGGGAACAGTCCAGTCCGAACTACAAAAGCCATGTACTTCCCAGAACGGAATCAAGCATCCGAGGACCGGACCGGTTTCGAGGTAACACCTCTCATCAGCCCGGCTAGCTTGACTCCAAGTGGTGTGGAGTGCCTGGGACCCACGTCTGGGCATCCCCAGCGCACTTAGGGCGGCAATTGCAAAAACAACAAGTGATGGACTGAATGTGGATCAATGTCACACACTCCCCCAGTCAAAAGATCTGGGCCCAAATCCATGGTTTTTTTGCACTCCACACCACCCTGGGTTAGACAATGGCGATATGCAAATAAGCTCTGACCCTGTTGCCCCATGGGAACAGTCCAGTCCGAACTACAAAAGCCATGTCCTTCCCAGAACGGAATCAAGCATCCGAGGACCGGACCGGTTTCGAGGTAACACCTCTCATCAGCCCGGCTAGCTTGACTCCAAGTGGTGTGGAGTGCCTGGGACCCACGTCTGGGCATCCCCAGCGCACTTAGGGCGGCAATTGCAAAAACAACAAGTGATGGACTGAATGTGGATCAATGTCACACACTCCCCCAGTCAAAAGATCTGGGCCCAAATCCATCGTTAATTGCTGGAAGCCGCGATAGACGCATACCTGCCTTGGCACTCGGCAACATGGTGCGAGGCGGCAGGAAGAAGGGCTTCGAAGCACTGAAATTAGATGACCCAGGCCATCTTGTGGAGGAGGAGGCGCCGGCTACTGGCTCGGGGGGCCCGGCGTGCTCGCGAGATCCCTCATTGAGTGACATTATGCAGGCGATTGTAGCGTCGCGGGAAGCTATTGAAAAGCGTATGGACACCATCGGTTCAGACCTGTCCCTCCTGAGAGACGACCATAGGAAGTTGAAGGAGCGGGTGACGTCCTCGGAGGCGACCCTGAAAGAACTGCCTGGTGACGTGGCTACACTGAGAGCTTCGCTGGCGGAAGTGGCGCAGAAGGTCCGAGTACTGGAGCTCAGAGCTGAGGACAGCGAAGGGCGCTCTAGACGTAATAACCTCCGCCTCGTGGGAGTGCCAGAAAAAGTGGAGGGCCGGGACGCGGTCTCCTACTTGGAGGGGTGGCTGCGAACTGAGGTGGCTCCAGAAGGACTCCCAGCGCGACCGCCCAAACCTGGTGGTCCGCCGCGCCCGATAGTGATGCGCCTCCTGCACTTCAGGGACCGGGACTGTATCCTCCAAAGGGCCAGGAACCTGCCGGACCTGCGGATTGACAATAGTAAGATCATGATTTTCCCAGACTTCACGAGAGATGTGCAAAAGCCACGGGCCTCTTTCACGGCGGTCAAGCGAAAATTGAGGTATTTGCAGCTGTCATATGCTATGCTCTTCCCGGCCAGGCTGTGGGTGGTTGCTGGGGATCACACCCACTTCTTTCACACACCGCAGGAGGCCTGGAGCTGGCTGGACACTAGAGAGGAGTCAAGCACGGATGCCCCCCTGATGGCTTCGCCTAGGAGGCGCTCTGCGGAGACGACACCAGCAAAGAGGCCTGGATCCCCGTCGGGATGGCAGCAGGAACGAGCTCAGGCGGTACTGGCGGTCATGGCCATCAGCCAGGGGGACGCCAGCCCTTCCAGCAGTGCATCGGAGCTATCAAAGAACAGTGCGCTTAGCCCTGGCTCCAGTAGTGTACAGGACCTCTCGGAGGTGGACCTACCGGTGGTGACTCCCCAAACAGCGGACGGAATCCTCAGCTGATGCGGCCTGGGCGATACTGGTCATATCTACAAGGTACTGGGTTGTGAGTAGCGGATGCCTCCAGAAGCTGGACGCTGGGATGACCACCCCTCCTGAGACTTATCACTGAAGTGCGGGGGGGTCATCCCACCGTGGGGGGGGTGCCTCCTGAATGTTCCAGGGAGAGTGGGTGGGAGCGGGGGACTTCGGGCCTGTTGGGGTCGGCGTACTGGCCACCCTAGCCCTCTTCTGTTAAGATACACTAGTTTTACTGGAGTTTGGATGGGGATTCCACGTTGGGTGTCTGTCCGGGGGAGTGGGAGTTGGGGGGGTTTGCTTGGTTTGGTTGGGGGGGGCTGGGAAGGGGGACCTGGGCGTGTCAGGGAGGTCATCGCGAGGATGTGTGAAGCACGATGGGTACTGCAATGGGACGCGACCTAGGCTACAAATGTCTCAAGTGGAACGTAAGTGGGATGCACACTATGAACAGACGCCACAAGATCCACTCCTATCTAGTTAGACGGGGTATTCACTTTGCCTTCCTCCAGGAAACACACCTGTTAGCTAAGGAAGGGAAAGCCCTGCAAAGAAGGTGGCGAGGACAGGTCTTTCATACTGGTTACTCTGCATATGCTAGGGGGGTGGCTATCTGGGTGCGGGCGGGAGTCCCGTTCCAATGCACACAGCAACTAACTGACCCAGAGGGGAGGTATATCATGGTGAGAGGCAAGTTGGATGGGAGGGACCTGACATTGGGTTGTATATACGCCCCGAATGTGGACCAAATGGCCTTTCTCTCTCTGCTGTCCAACAGGCTGGCACCTTTCCTGGTAGAACCCTTGCTCCTTGGAGGAGACTTTAATAGTGTTACTGACACTGCACTGGACAGATCACACCCCCCCCCTACCGAATGCACCGACTGGCAGACTGGCGCTTGCGCGTTCCGCTTGGCAATCCCAATGGAATCTGGTTGACTCAAGGAGAGCTGGCCATCCATCAGATCGAGACTACTCGTTCTTTTCCGCTCTTCATGAGCTGCACGTCCGCATTAATACCTTCCTGAGTTCACAAGACGTGCATGCGGAGGTGTGCCACAGTGAGTATCTCACGCGCACAATCTCCGATCACAACCCGCTCCTTTTGCACTTGCGTTGGTCGCAGTGCCGCCCCCGAGTTCCTGCCTGGAAGCTGCGCCCGGAGGCGCTGGATGACCAGCTTTTCCGCACCATGATAGCCTCGAACATCGAGGAATACTTCCAGGTCAACGCGGGCACCGAGGGCTCAGCCACAATTGAATGGGATGCCTTTAAGACGGTGGTACGGGGGCAATGCATCGCGACGGCGTCGGGTGTTCGAAAGACTCTGTTGGCCGACATTACGCGGGAGGACGAGAAACTCCGAGTTCTGGAACGAGCGCGACCTGAGCGTCCAGACACCCAGGGGGCCCTACTGGAGGCGCGGGAACTAGTGGCGGCGACGGTGGAGCGGCTACGGTGCTTCGACTACAAAGCCTACCTCACTCGGGCACACTCGGAGCATGATAAGACAGGAGCTCTCTCCTTGTTGGCCAATCCAGCACGACGGGGCTTGGTCATCCTCGAGCTCAGAGACCACTCGGGTGCGGCGCGATTTGACCAGCAGGGGATTAATGGGATTTTCTATGATTACTACACAGAGCTTTACCGTAGCAGGATCCTACCACCGGAGGACGCCTTCCGGGGTTTCCTGGAGGGACTAGACTTGCCGGAGCTGGAGGAAGAAGCCGCAAAGCTGCTCGGGGACAAAATTGAAGAGAGGGAAGTGAGGGTCGCCATTAAGAGCATGGTGAGAAATAAAACACCGGGCTCTGATGGACTCCCTACTGAATTCTATCTCACCTACACTGATCTCCTTGCGCCCCGCCTAACGTGGCTTTATAATGAGGCGAGGCGGCTGGGCAGCCTGCCGGTGACCATTGGCGAGGCGCTCATCGTCCCGCTTTTGAAACCGGGCAAACAACCATGGGACAGGACGGCGTATCGGCCACTGTCCATGCTCAACCTAGACTACAAGATCTTGAGTAAGATCCTAGCGACGCGGTTACTCCCTCATATGTCCACGCTGATCCACGCGGACCAATCCGGGTTTATCCCGACCCGCAACACGGCGCTTAATATACGACGGCTCCTACATGTTTTGGAGGCCGACACTTACGACGGCGAGGAAGCGGCGGTGTTCACGGTCGACATGGAGAAGGCCTTTGACAGCCTGGAATGGCCGTACCTTTTCCAGGTCATGCGCACGCTGGGCCTGGGCGAGGGTTTCGTGGACTGGACGTCGCTACTTTACCGCAACGCCACAGCGAGGGTTAGGACTGGCAGGATAATCTCAGAGATGTGTATGGTGGGCAGGGGCACCCGCCAGGGATGCCCTCTCTCCCCCCTATTATTTGCCATAGCGGTCGAACCCTTAGCGGCAAGAGCCAGGCAGGGACAGGCATATCAGGGGCTGGATGTCTACGGACAGGTACACCACATCGCCTTGTACGCCGATGATCTCCTGATGTTTTTGGCGGACTCTGCAGCATCCCTGCGTGGGGCTAAGTCCCTCTTGCAATCTCTGGGTAGGGTGTCTGGCCTCCGGGTGAATTGGACGAAGTCCTACCTGTTCCCGGCCCGCCCACGCAGACTTTGTTCCCAGACTGCGGAAGGAGTGACGTGGGAGGAGAGGAGTCTACGCTACCTGGGCACCTCGATCTTTCATGATCAGGCAGACATCCTCGAGGGCAATATCGGGTCGGCAATACGGCTCACCAAGGCGAACTTTGACTTCTGGAGCACGCTCCCACTGTCGCTGAGTGGCGCTCCTTAAAATGGTAACCCTGCCGCGGCTGCTTTATTTCTTCAGGACCCTCCCGATCTGGATCCCGGTGAGCTACTTCCGGAAGCTGAGGTCGATGGTGATCGGCTTTCTATGGGGGGCGGGCAGACGCAGGGTGGCACACAGCACACTTCTCCGTCCCAGAGCAGAGGGTGGGCTGGCGGTGCCGGATTATGAACTATACTACCTAGCGGCCCAGCTACAATGGCTGACACAGTGGGTCGCGAGAGCCAGGAGAGAGGGAGACGAATTGGGAGAGCCGGCGGGACCGATTCAGGTACTAGCCCGGATTGTCCTGGGACTTCCGTTGGGAGAATTTCACCTCACCCAGGAATTTGCGACGGCACGGAAATGATGGAACAGATACCGACGGAGGGGTCGCATCACAGTCCCATATGCACCTGAGATCCCGCTGAAACTATGTGGGGCACTCCCGCACGGGGGCTCATGACGCCGACTTGAGAGCTGGGGGCAGCAGGGACTGGAGTCCATAGGGGACCTGTATGAGAACGGAGCGCTGCTGCCTTTTGACCTCTTGCGAGACCGCTTTGAACTGGCGGGGGGGACTTCCTCCTCCACGCGGCGATCCGCAAGCACTGGGGGACGGGCATGTCAGAACCGCCGCTCTCGCTGGGCTGCCAAATATGTAGTGATGATGGCAGGGACAGTCAAGGCAGTCACGTGCCTATATAGGCGCATGGTCTCGGAGACTATCGCCCCACTCCTATCTCTGAAAGCGAAATGGGAGGCCGACTTAATGACGGACATTCCTGAGGAGGCATGGTCTAGCTTAGTGGAACGGGCCCGGAACGGGACGCGCAACGCTAGGTTCCAGCTGGTGCACTTTTACGTCCTGCACAGGGCCTACCTGACCCCTGACAAACTGCATACATATTTCCCGTCCCACCCGGCGAACTGCCCGCGCTGTCCGGCGGACGTGGCTGACTTCCAGCACATGCTCTGGTCCTGCCCGCAGTTAACTTCCTTTTGGCGGGAGGTAGTGGATATTCTGGGGGAGATCACGGAGAGGGACTTGCAATTCACCATGGCACACTGCATCCTACACTGGTTCTCACACACATCAAAGAACAAAATCACTAGTAAATTTCTGGATCTAGGCCTACTCTTAGCGAAGCGAACCATCACATCCCAATGGAAATCAAGTAGGGGTCCCACTATAGAGAGATGGAAGGCTGAACTACACAAATGGGCCCGATGTGAAGGGGAGCTCCGTATGCAGACCGCGCTTAGAGCGAACAATGACATGGCTCTGGAGAGGGCCAGGGCGTGGGAGCGGCTAGTCCTCGACCTCCAACTCCTAGACCTAGATGATGATGATACCCCAGCGCATAGCCCTGGTCCGGCGGAGTAGCTGTCTGAGGCGGTGTTGGCCTGACCTCCACCCCTTGTTCCCCTGATTCCTACGTCAATCTTAGTTGATTGCTCCTGACGATCTGCCTCGGGTTCGGGGTCACAGAATGATATGCAGATCCGCATTAGTGGTACTCTGACACGCCTGGGAGGGGTGGGGGGTTGGGGGAGAAGGAGGGGGGGAGAGGAGTGGGGGGGGGGAGAAGGCAAGACGGTGAGGGGGTTTGGGAGGGCTGGGTAGGAGAGGGGGTTGTTTAGCGAGAGGGACGAAGTTTGGTTGGGACTGTTGTCAGTTACAAAAGCGGGTGGGACTGAGGGGACCGAAAAGTGGCCTTGCCATCTACCAGACAACAAATTTCACTGATCCATGCGACACCCCCCAGGATGGACCTTTCTCTACAATTGCGCCGCTCAACCTCCGGGGTGTGAGCTAAATGGCTGTGTGAAGATTGAAATGGGGGTCTACATGCACGTGGATTAATGTCTGGAAGAGAGAATATAAGATGTCATGAATGCCTGTTCTTGCTGCAATAAAAATATATTTACCAAATGGATGCTTTCTTGAGAAAGTGAGCTACTTGTGAGTCACATCGATTTTACAGACCATTTTCCCCTGTGGTCAAAATTGACCCAAGAATATGAATTACTGTATAAACTAGGAAATTGGGAACTGCAGAAAGCATTCCAGAAATGCATGTGTGTTGTGAGCCAGCAGGACTCACATTCTTGTCCCACACTGTTTCTGGATCGGATGGTGGCCTGATCTACTCCTGTTCAGGCCTTGAGAGACACACACGATATTCCTCCAGATCATAGGACTTTGGCTGGCCTATTGGTTGTGGGTGGTTGTTTTAAATATGAACATTGTTTCTTGGTCATACGGTTTAGAAGACATTACTGTTTGATCTTGAAGACGGGCCTGAGCCATATATACTAATTTGCAAACTGCAGCCGCCGGAGAGCTTGTGGGTGTCATGGGCGTGACTGTTCAGTTTCAAGACATTGGCCTTAATTAATATGGTGTCCCAGAGAGACATACTTTAAGTGGTATCCAGAACACATAGACTGTTTTTCCTTGAACAAGGACTTTATGACTGCCTGAAATTGTTTCCTATGCCCATGAGCTTCGACTACTGGACCCCAAGAAGCGGCATTATTGAACACTGAAACTTTATGAATTCGCGCACTTGCCCCCTAAAATATCACCATTCACTTAAGCAGGGTCCCTGTTAATTTTTGGTGATGGAGTTTAGATTTGGATTATTTGTTGTAGACTCCCAGCTACCTGTGCTCACATTGGCTGAGTTATTGAGCCTTGCATTAAAGGTGACTGTGAAAATAGGGTGGAGGGCATACGTATCAGAGACAACTTGATACATTGCAGTTGTTTATCTAGCTTGCCAGCCCAATTTATTGGCTGTAGTAAACAGCACCCGTAGTGAACTCAAGAACTCACCAAGGCTGCATGGGAAACCTAAACCCTGCTCTGTAGCATAATATTGGATGACCGATCTCGTGTTATTTGTAGTACAGATGCTTACTGCATATGTGTTGTAACTGTGTTTGTCTTCCTAGCCAGGGCCAAGAACGTGCAAGGACTTTCTGTTATTTGGTGTGTATTTTAAATATAACTGCCCTATCTTTCTCTCGTAAGTATACTGGAACTGTTCAAAAGTTGGACAACATTGCAAAACACTCTACTTTGTGTAAGAAGTGCAAAATAGGGAGGAAAAAGTGTATTGGAGGGAATTCCATGGATGCATTTCCTATCTCGTTTAGCACTTACTAAAATCTAGCGTTTGCACTTTACTATACAATCCGAGGTCAGTCTCGTTGTTTTCAAAGATGTAGCTCTGATTGTATGTTCATTATAATTACATGTGCCCTATTGACTTACAAACCGTCTGATACCTTCCTGGAGTAAGCTGTTCTATTCACAATTGTTACAGTGTCACATCTACAAGGGCGCTGGGACACGAGTGGTAGATGGTAGTATACATCTTTGGCATTAACTATTAGGTCTGAATGCCTCAAGGCCACAAAAAAGTTCTTACTGTTCCAGAGTCTTTGCACAAAGGTGGGGGGTTTTGGGAGCATGGTGACATCAGACCATAGTTTAGGATGGACTCCGGTCCGCGTCTATATTAGATTTCTGCAGTATTGGTCTTATAGCAGCATGTTTGAGTGTTAAGAGAGACGTTGCTGTGTTTTAATATACATTGTTTTTAGTCTGGCTGTCACAATTTGATTACCTTTGTGTTACATGCACATGTCAGTGGGGCAGCGCTACCAGTCACTACAACTTTGAAGGGTCCACTTGCTGCGGGCGCTGATAGGTACCCCACACATCTACAGTGGACTTGAAACACCTTGAAAGCCTGACTCTGCCTGTTAACATCTGCCCCTTCTTGTATTGCCCCTGCATATTTTGTCCCTGAGTATTGTGGCAGAACCTATTTCCTCACTGTGAACTATATGAGATCAAGAAACATGCTACCTACACGAAAACGTACCCCACAACATTGCACACCTGCTCAGAATCCAATATTGCGCGAATATTTATCATGAGTCCATGCAACATAGCATTCTGCCGTTAGGGGCCTGTTTGTCTTGTAATAAAAGGCCCTTTCAAGGCAATGTTTGGCCTAGCTCATCACTGACCCACCACCTAATATGGACTGGATCTTCCATTTGCAGCATTTCATGCAGAAAGATGTAACCTCCATATTAGATCAACCCCCCCCCCCCCCTCCCCTCCTCCCCCCTCCCCTCCTCCCCCTGCCCAGGCAGGAACCACATAATACTTGAAATGACCCGTATAATTAGCTATGATATTCGAAACACATTTTGTTTAACTTGGCAATATAAGGACAATTGTGAGGTGCAGTAGTAAGTCCGTTTTGGATTAGGCCTGAGGCATGAAAGCAGTTATAAGACTTGTGTAAGAAAAACAATACACTTTCATTTTAGCAGTAATGTGCATGATTGTGTTTTTGAGTCTCGATTTAAGCGTGGGGCCAGGGAAAAAGGTCTAGCATTTGGAATCGTAATTTCGCATTTATAGACTTTCTAAATTTCAAACTTAAACCATGCCTAATGGCCCAGACATATTGTGTATTGCAATGTGGTTATTTAATCTGACATTTAAATTAGCTATTTTGCCCTGCAAGCTTGAATGATGATAAGGCTATGTAGGACATGCTGCTAAGCAGAAACCTTATTAAGAAAATAACTCGGACTATATATTTTAAACTATGCTTATACTTGAAAGTAATGACCCATATGCTCGAAAAAGCAGAACAATCTAAGAGATTAAACATAAGTGGCCAAAGATTAATTTATAAAAATGTCAAAAACGTTAACACCACACTTACTAGAAGAGTATTGTTCTTAAGTTTGGGTTTACTTACAATTACAGCGTTATTTATTACACTTGAGCGAACCAACCTGTGACTAATCTTCTAATGGAATTATAGATACGGTTTTTGCCATTGGTTATTTTCTCATTTTCAAGTCATGACCTTAAAGTGTGTGGAGGTGCCTTCTTGCCAATATGTGATGACTCATTTGTTTCGATGGCTTCTTTGTATGTATACAAACAATTTTTAAATAAAATCAAAAGCTGTGGTCTGAAGCATCCCAACACTTGTTTTGAGGGTGCAGTTAGAAATGTTCACAACAGCAATGTTTGTGAAGACAAGCAGATACCACAAAAGCACATCGTAGCTTTGTAAAAGGAAGCTACATTTCCCATTGTTGCAGTTCGCGCTGCTATTTTCTGAACCCCAGGATATTTCGTGTGTACATTTTTATCGCCTCAGCTGAGGGTTTGCTCCTGAGCATTCTCTTTCCACCCGCTGACGTGTTCCCGCGTGAAGTACCACTTTACTATAAGTATGTCCTACATGTGTTAACAAGTGCTGAAGCTTCTATGCTACAGTGTGGCCTTGAAAAGATCACCCAAGGCTACATTATGCCTATCGGCCACGTCAGCAAACTTTTATCATGGTTAAAAATTGTAAATAGGTACCAAAACAGTGGCAGCGGCTACATTTGCTAGAGTTGTTAATACCTCTACTAAATCCAAATGTTTTTAAAAACATATTCACATAAGCAATGTGGCGAAGTTACGAAATTATATATTGTTCCATCTCTTCAGTAACAGTTGTGAAATCGGTTTGGGAATAGTTACAGCACACTGGGACTGTGGGTACAGCACTTAGGGGCCAATTACAATTGTGAGAAGCCCGTCACCGCCAGCCATGTGGTGGAGGCCCTTCCGCAATCGTACCGTGATTTTCCCCCACCACATTATGATGGCGGAGGGAAAGACCGTCCGCCACAGGTCCGCTAAAAGCAATCTTAGAGATTGCCTGGCAGACGGTCCCTATAGCCAGAAATGGTGGTGGTGCCTAGCAGGCATCGTCAACTAAATCATGATGCTGGCTACAACCACCATTTCTATGTCGGATCCCAGATTTTCTAAATAGGATTCCAAGAGGCTTGATATACGGGTTGAAAAAGATTGGAGCAAGAATAGAGCGGAGGAGGAGCCTAGCTAGCAACCACGATGGCCGCCTGATTCCTCGGCTCCGCGGACCGCTTCGCTGTTCTCCCGTCTCCTGCCTTATCCTCCCAGATATCCTGCCTTTCATCGGTGATTTCGGAGTCGGGAGACGAATCCGGTTCCGAGGGTGTGCCATTCTTCGAAATCCGTGCAGTGACGGTGACGGGGCGCCCTCGCCCTTCCCTGATGCCTCGCGGCAGAGCCTAGGTCTTTGTTCTGCGCTTGTGGCCGGCCCCGAAAACGGCAGCGGCGGCCATCTCGAGCTGGGCGGCGCCGGCCGCTGAGGAACGACTGCTGCCTATGATTCCCGGCCGCGGCAGCCCAACTTGCTGCGTTGTCCCTCAGGCTGCTTTTAAGCATGAGACTGCCACATTGTATCGTCATCCCGGCCTTCCTTGATACATTCTATCTTCCTCCGTGGTGAACGCCATCTTAGAAAGCCGCCATCCGCTACTGGCTAGAGATTGCCTCACGGTGCCGCTGGACCCCGCTTATTGTTTTCATCGCCTGCTATCGTGGGAGTTGCAGGAATGGACTGGACTGCCCTAGTGCCCCCTGTCTGGTTATGTTGCTGCGAGCGCCGGCGGAGTGCTCGGCTGATTGCAAGAGACGGTGGCGTCCGGCTTCTGGACATGGCGCCCGCCTGTAAGCGATGTGTGCAGCGGCAACTCCAAGATCGATTCGCTCCCTGGGATGGTGGCATTTATTCTCTAACACCGACTACGGAGGATTTACCCGACGTACAGGGAATCGCTGCACCTTTAATTTCTGAGACGCCCCTGCGGATTGTTGACGTCCTCGTAGCCCTGAGTGATCTGCGTGCTGCCCACTGTGCTGCTGCCAAAGACCTGGAGGACCGGCTGGCCGCCATTTCCCCCAGTCTGCAACGGTCCGACCAAACTTGTCCGCGAGTGCTGGGCGCCGCGCCACATCCTATGCCCTGTTACCGCGGATTGCCTATCCAGTTGCCCACGAGTGCGCCGCTGGCGCAGGATTTGACCCCCACCGAGTCAATGAGTACGCTAACTCGGAAGGCGTCGGCTGTTCAAGGTCTCACGCGGCTGCGAGGGACTCTCCTACAAAAGCCGCGTCCGGCTACCTCACTGTTGTCTACTGATGGATCTTGTCATCTTCCCCTGGAACAGGCGCTATTGCTCGGCTTGACTTTCTTTGGCGGCCTAACGCTACGTGGTATTCCTTTTGCTACACTTCTTTTATGCTGGGCTCTGTGTTGGACACTTCATGGCGGTCATCGCTCCATCTTGCCGCGGCCGTTTGGTCTGCCTGCTCCGTCCGGGATGGCTATCGTGCAGCTGGACTCTGTCTACACATTGGACCGTACAGGGCTGGGTTGAGGCTGCTTCTTTTTCCCTGGCCTGCTGAAACTCTTACTGCTGACATTGTACTACATGAACCGGGAATTCGAGTGCTGGTTTGGTATTGGTCTTGGGGCTCGGGGATGGCTGCTCGTGGTTGCGCGTATTGATTGCTTTATATTTCTTTGATATGTCCTCCTCCGCTCTTACCGGGAGGTATAGATCAGGTTTCTCTGTTCTTCCTCCCTAACTCTTTCCCTTCTGTGGGTTCTCGGGGCGACAGGCACGTTCTTGGGGGGGGGGGGCCGTAGCCTCTTCGACGTGCAGGGTGGGGGGGTTGGGGCTTGCTTTCTCTCTTTTTCTTTCTATGGCCTTTCTTCTTGTTTTCTCTCTTGTTCTCTTCCTTTTCTTTTCTTCATATCTTGGGTCAGACGGGAGGTGGGGGTTTAGGGTTTTTTTTTATTTTCTGAGAAGTTCCTTGCGCTTTGTGCCTATGTCCTTACCATATGTTTTTTGACTGTAAGACCAGGATACTGATTTTTATCCATAGTTACTGTATGATTGCATATCCTGCTTTTCCTTCCCTCTTTTGCTACCAATTGAGGGCGCATATCCTATTACGCAGTTCCCCATGTAATGAATGCCTCTCTCCATGTGCAGTCGGATCCTTTTGTTGCTAGCTTGTAGTTATCCCTCCCATATCCTGTCCTATCGTGTTAAGCTAGGTTGCAATCTCTGACATGTTACATTGATTGGGCGGGCGCTAACTGGGGCGACATGTATCTTTATGCTTAGCTATCCTGTTCGTAATGATCCACTTCTGTATTACTATAACGATGTTCACTTGTGGTTATCCTGCTAAGTAGTTCGCCCACTCCGCTACCCTGTCTGACTCTAGGACGATTCGTCAAAATTATAAAACGAAACCCTCTGTATCCTCCTCCGGTGTTCCCTTGTCAGTTTATTGCAGTGCTGCCCAATTTTTTGCCAACTGTTACAAGCAAGGCGCTCTGGAAGATTGTATATTGTCATAGCGGCCGGCCAGCAATGGTTGTAGGCTGACGCTGTGTACTATGTCTAAGATAAATAAAGGTTTTCAAAAAAAAAAAAAAAGAATAGAGCCCTGAGGGACCCCTTGTTAAAGAAGAGCCATCTCTGTTGAGAAATGGTCATCAATTTTTTTCCTCTATGACCGACCAATAAGGAATGATTCAAACCATTTAAGGACCACACCAACAATGCCATTCAATTTTTGTATACGTCAAGGAGCATAACGTGGTTTACTGTATCAAAGGCTGGTGATAAGCTGAGAAGAACCAGGAAGCAGGAGTGACCTGAATTTAGGATTCTAGGTACATCATCGACTGCCTGAGACAATGAAGTTTCAGTTTTGCCTCTACTGACTGTCACTATATTGATATTTAGCTAGAACATTGTTTTTTTTATGTGTTAGGTGAATTGTTCCGCTACACATCTTTTGATGATCTTCGACAGAAAAGGAAGGTTGGAGACAGGGTGTAAATTGTTGAGGTTATTTGTATCTGCTGAAGGCTTTTTCAGGAGTGGGGTAACTTGTTCAATCTTGAGCCAGTCAGGAAATGTTCCTTGGTTGTGTGAGAGATTCACTAATTTTGGCCAATATGAGAGCATGTGTGTATTATGGTCTTCGGCAATGTTAACCAGGATACAGAGACATTTTAAGGCATGGGCAAAGTGGGCAATTGCCCATGGCCCCTACCTTGAAAGGTCCCCCTGGGAAAGGGAATGTTTTCTCTATTTGAATTTGTCTATTCCATTTCTCTATCCAAACTGCTCTTTCTCTCTGCCTACCTCTTATTCTGTCTGTTTGCCCAGTATGTCATTGAGGGTTTTTGAGGTCCCGAGCAATAGTTTTTTTGTGACCATGGTAAAGTTTAACATATAAATAATACTGCTTGACATCATGAAGGCTTGAATTATTAGGAAATGGGTAATACCATTTAAAGTTGTTCTGAGCAGGGGCCCCCAAAATCTGTTTTGCTGGGCACAGTCAAAATCTTTAAAATTACACTATTGGGATGGGGCCAACAAAGTTTTTTATGATAATTCTAAGTATGTCTTCCTAATTGTGTCCGAAAGCTGCCAAGTGTTCTTGGACTTGCACCCAGTTTTAGGGGTAGGACAGTTGTGTTGGCAAGGGATACATTTTACCTTGTCATCAAAGAACAATATGAATACTTCACCTTTCTTGGATGCCTCATTAAATTTGATGGATGTTAATGTGGAGGGAATTGTAGCTGTTTTGACCAGATCAAAGAGTTGTTTAAGTCAGTTCTTGACTGAGTTAAGGAAGGATCTAAAATTGGTTTGATTTCTCACTGAAGATATATATGCCTTTTGTATAATGATCTCGCATTTCGGAGACATGTGAGGTTGGTGATGGAGAGTGGTTGTCTCAATTTTTTCTCCAGTATCCTCAGAGCTTTTCTTTACACATTTAAGACTTTGTTGACCCAGGGGGCTGATGATTTAAACTTTAGGTATTTTTGTTTTGCTCCAGAGTGGAGCTACCTTATCAAGCAGAATTAAAAGATGGTTAGAGCAGAGAGTGGTAGAGTCATTGTCATCTGTGACAGGGTGATGGGCGGTAGTACCTTCCATGCTGTGTTGCTAAGAATGCTGACATCAATGTGCTTGGTGTCGCGAAACCAGGTAATTGCATGGTCACATATTTCAAGAGTTACAGCAAGAAAGTAATAAGAAAGTGATCAGACCAATCTACTGGTACTGGTTCATCTGCTGAGGGTCTTCTTTGGAGATTAATAAGTCAAGTATGGGTTCTTAGATGTGTGTTGGAGTTAGGCTATGTTGGATAAGATCATTTCCATAATAGGATGCAAAATGCAGAGTCTTCGATGATGAACCTGTGAAGATTGAAGTCTCCTAGGAAGATAACTTTGATACTTTGTATTGTTTGGTTATTTTCAAGGTTCAAGCTTACCTCAATATAAGCTGAGGTATAAATGGCATTGAATCATAAAGGGGAATTGTGTTCTATTTTGCGTTTTAAGTAGTCTCTGAACATTGCCACAATGCTTGCCGCAACTCTCCCTTCAATATTGTTTTTGATGACAGAGCAGTTTGGAAAAAGAAGACTATCAAATGGGTTATAGGGTGGGTCATTAAACTATGTGTCTGTAGGTATTAATATGTCAAGACTATAGTGTGAGATAGTTTCCTCAGTTTCCATCTTGTGCTTCATTACCGATCTGTAGTTATGTGGTATGCTTCTAAAACTCAAGGTGACTGATTTGGTGTGTGGTGTATCAAGAGGGTTAGTTATAATGGTAAAATTATTCCTGTTCATCCATGTTGGTTTTGAGTCGGAATGATGTTTGAAGGTAGTTGTAGGAAACATCGGTATTCTAAGTTGGTTTGAGTTTCTGTAGTAGTGGGAATTGAAGGAGTGGAGGGGGCTAAAAAATTAAGTGCTTTAATTTTGGAATTACTAAGTGAGCACTAACATAAAGAACAGTCTGACAATTCTTCGCAGTTCAGTGGGTTTAACACAGTACCTGTGCATTTCTTACCTCGGTGGTTCACATTAAGCAGTTCTTCTCATGAGTAATTAATCCTGATAACCTACTTGGATGTGTACCCAGCAGAGGGGATGGCACTGAGTGCGGTCTGAGCACAGACGGGCACAGACAGACTTGCCTTTGGCACACCTTCGCACAGTGGATGTGCTGACGACCTGACTTTGAAGCCTGGCATAGGGGGGAATGACAGTAAGCACTGAAAGCACAATCACTTTTACAAATGTGTGGGCACAATAATGATCGTACCAGGGTCCAGCAACCACAATGGCAATCCACAAGCTTCTTTGTGGACTTCAACTTACTGGCAACACAAACTGAATTAAAAGAAAGATGAGAATGTTAAAATAAATCATAAAATCTGAGTAAAAAGTCACAGCCACTCCAAGGAAGATGGCGCCTAGTGGAACACGGGATCCAGGCATGTCCTTTTAATGCACATTAGTGCTACAAGGAAAAGAAAAGCAATGGGGTGAACTCCAATTAGGTAGCTTACCTACCTGAAGCTGTGCAGACGCACTGATCAGCTGGCTTTGAATCCCAGCACAGGGAAGTTGGTTGTCCAGATGGACTTTCAGTCTGTTGGTGGGGTGCTCGGTGTATGCTAGATCAAGTTTGGAGAGGGGTGTATGGTAGTGTGGGTAGGTATGGCATCATTAGGATGATATGTGTATGATTAGAGAGGGTGGAAGTGTTCCGGTGAGGTCTGGTTTGGAGGGATGGGAGGCTTTGAGACGTCCAATGTAGGCAAATGAGGTTTAGGAAATCAGTGTTAGTTTGTTGAGATGGTGAGTTTAGTGGGAGCACCCAGTGCGGGATAAAAGGCAATGTTGGGGATGGTTAGAATGATAGAGGAGTTGGACTTATAATGCCTGAGGGCAGATAAATGGGAGAAAAAGGGTGTGGGGTGGGATTGAGCAGCTGTAAGGAAATAACTCTTTTTGCATGATCACCCCCTAAATTGTGGACTAATGTCGCTGATTTTTCAATTCTGAAGGCGCACTGAGTCCTGCTAATCAGTTCTCAGTGCAAGTGCTCTGACCCTTAAACATTTATTTTTAAATGACTGAATCCCAATTGGCTTTAGTTAACATACTATATGTTCCTAGTTTATAATATCAGAGATGCATAGGGCCTATGAATTGAGTGTCCCTCGTGGACTGCAGCACTGATTGTACTACCACAAATGTAACAAAGCAGGCTGGCTTTCGGACTGCTAACTAGACTTTGCCATTTCCACTAATAGCAAAGCCCAAACCTTCCATTTAATATATGCAAGTCACCGGTAATGCTGGTCTAAAGAGCACTAATGCAGGGCTCAGTACATTGGAAAACAAAACATTTTTTTGCATGTCTTGACTGTAAAAACTATGCATTGTTGTTTTTACTGTAGAAGGGATTGTAGCCCCAGTGGCGAGTATGGAGTAATACGCTGGCAACTCGGCAGTGCAAACTTCCAAATGGAACTACTAAATATGGCACTTCAAGGTATCACACAAATCATTGCATTAAACCTGACTTGTTTCTTTAGTAGGATTTAATGTAACTACTTTAGAAATGCCAGCTTTAAAAGGTTGCCACTTTGTTGCTACAAGTTGTCCAGTAGCCTGTGTTGGTTGCACACAGCTGCTGTCATCAAGACAGCTTGCTACCCTTCTGGGAAGAGGTGAGAACGACTCTCAGGAAGAGGAACGGGGAAGGATTCTCATGAAGAGGAACGGGTACCTGCCAAAGGAAGAGGTTTGATGGCCAGGGTGGGTTTGTGCCCCAAAGGTAAGCTTCAAAGGGGTAGACACCTTAGAAGAGCATACACTGAGGGGGTTGCTGACATCTAGGTCAATAGGAAAAGCTTTTTCCAAATAGTTTTTTCTGGGGAGTGTAGCCTCCAGGTAGCCACACTTCTGAGCTGGGTGAGGTAGAGAAGGGTTCTGCCACATTGGGAGTGGGTATAATAGTGCACCCTGGGATAGCTAGATGCTACACTTGACAGGAAGTTATCATTAGGTGGAAGAGGACCTGGTAGCCCATTGGATAGTCAGTTGCTAGTTACCAGAGGCACTTAGTGGGCATAAAAGTGGCACCCAGTCCTCAGATCACATTTGTACTGGAGAGACTGCTGAAGGACTACCTTGATGTTCGGTGGACCAAGCAAAGAGAGACTGCACCTGCTGCACCTTAGACTTGAAAAGATTGGACTGTGCCTGTGGTGTCCCACTTGTGGAAAAGTTGCCTACCAATGTGAGACCAAGAAGGGGACTCCAAGAGTCAATTGGCTGGTCTGGTTCTGGGCTTCGTGGGAGATGGATCCCTGAGGCTAATGTTGCCACCCCCCCACCCAGCTCAAGGACTAAGGGGTGACTAGAGGAAGACCCCTGACACCGGCTCAGCATCCTCAGCGTCATTGGGCATGTTCAGCATCCTATATCTCTTGCATCAGGACCATTACAATTACTTCAGTGGTGGTTTGACTATATAACATGGAACTGGACTGGAGGTTGCTAAAGTCGAAAGGTAAATGTCCTCCTGGACCTGACTGGTCTCTCTAACTGGCTCCCTATCAGAGTTGGCACCCCGAGAGTACCTATATGGCTGTTTTTTAATTGCTTGTTGCAGCTAACCTTAAACTGCTACAGTGGTTGATTACAAAGCTTTATTGCATTTAGTGAAAAGCTGTGATATTTTTTTCAAATAATATTCATATTTTCGGAACCCTCTAGAAGATTTTTGTTATTTTGGTGTCTATTTAAAGATAAACTTAAACTCTGTTTTTATAAATTGGTGTTGAACTTTTCTTGTGTTGTGTTTTTTTGTTGTATTTAGTGTTGTTGCTACTACTTAATGCTTTACACATGTTTCTATAAAGCCTGACTACTCTGAGCCACAGTTACCCAGAATTTAGCTAAGTTTTTCCAAACAATCTTGACTCCACCTGATAGGGAGTTAAGACATTATTACACAGTGAGGTTACACAAAAAAACACACGATAAACTACATTTCTCACATTAGTGTATAGAGATTCTCAAGAGGAGTGGCAAAGGGAACTCGCTATAAGACATTTAGCAGGACTGGGAATAGGTGGTCGTATAAAGAAAGGCATACATCTCTGGACTGAATCATTGTCTTTCCATTCTTATAGGCAGATATAGTGATTGTTAGGAGTGGTGGCAAGCCACTGAAAGCTGAAGCCAGACCCAAACCTTAAGACTGGCTTTGCCTCAGCTCAAGGTCATGATGGAACTTCAAACCTTTAACAAGATGAGCTTTCTTGTGGCTTCTGCTTGCCTCCCTCCCGCTAAAGAGGATGTGGTGGTATGGCTACAGCTGCTAACTTTGGGACTGAGAAACCAGGTTTCTAGGTTCAATTCTCAGTACTGGCTCAACATCATGTGATTCTGGACAAATCAATTAGTATCCCTGTGCCATAAACAACGAATGTGATCTTGTGTAATGGAACTGGGGCTCCTTTAAAGCACTCCAATACCTTTGTATTGGACTCGCGCTATACAGAAAAATGCACAAATAGGTAACAATAAAGCCTTAATATAAGGAAAGACAAATGGACACAGATTTACTGGCCAGTTGTAAAAAAATCTACTGTGTTTGATTTAATATATGATAATGTTGCTCTATAATAATCTGGGCCATGTAAGGGGTTTACATGACAACTTTCTTGCCCCTTAGCTAACTAATGGTTCATGATTAAAAACTTTTAATAAGTGCTTCTCAGTGCAGTGCTATAATGTGACGTATTAATGTCAAACTTCCACATGTTAAAAACAGCAACTTTTTTGATTTTCAAGAGAAGCCAGACCCTTGGCCTGGCTCTGGCTTGGCTCTCCATGTTAATTTGTTGGCTCACCCATCTCTAATTGTTAGACTTGACACTCTTAGGTGGTAATTCCCCAAACGTTTTGCCTCCACCCCTCCTATTTGGCTGAATTCGTTTTTATTGACTTTATGATTCTCTACACTTTACAACTGCTAACCATTGCTAACATGCCTGTACTTTCTCCAGAAAACATTTAGGGGCCGATTACGATGACGGTCGGAAAACCTCCATAGTTTACGGTTGGCGGTCGAGGGGGTACCGAGGGTACCACCCTGTAAAACTCTGCACTGTGTGGAAGACACCATAGGGTCCCTGCCACTGGGTCTAGGGTTTTACACACACACCCATTTCTCTATAGAAGCCTGTACTACAGCCGGTTTATGGCTGTGACACGAGCTTCCATAGAGAATTGGAAATCTGACCGAACAGTGTTCAGTCGCATAGTAATCTGGCGGTCATAACAGCCGACTTCAGTTCGGTCGGTCCCAAGTCTGAGATGGTGTCGGTCGGAGGCAACTCCGACCCACATTGTAATAAGCCCTTTAATTAACTTGTAAGTCCCTGGTAAATGGTACTACTTGTACTCAGCGCTTATAAATTAAATGCTAATGCGACTAGCTCTCACTGTGCCACCCTCTAAAGCAGTACTTGGTTAAAGCCTGCCACTGCAGCCTGTAGTGCAGTTTTAAACTGTCATTTTGACTTGGTGGAATAAACCTTTTGCCAGTCCTAAACCTTCATTTTTAACACACATATGTAACTCCTAAGGTAGGTTCTAACAGGTCCGCATACTTAAGTTTTACATGTGATGGTAGTGGAAACTCCTAAGGTCACTTTTTTTTGTTGTGATGTCTATCTCTCCCTGTTACACAATACTTTCGGGTCAAGTTCTCGCTATATGAAACTCTGTTAAAAAAAAAAAGTCCTGGACCCTTGGTGTGGTGCTAAAGTGGCCACCTCCTATCAAAATCCAAAACATGGGTCTTTGGAAAAATGTCAGCAAAAAGTGCCCAGGGAATAGATGGGGCACCTGGACCTACCTGTAAACCAATCTGATGAATGTGCATCACAGGGGGGATTTAATTTGCTGCAGGTCCTGCAATGTTCTTCTCTGCAGCAGCAAATCCTCTTCAGCGGAACCTCCCGGCAACAGTATCTGGCCTCATTTAGGCCTCTTCTGCTACAGCCTATGGCCTCATCTAACTGGGTTGTTCTGAGCTCCAGAAAGACTTCAAGTCTGAAGGTAGAAATCTTCACTAGGCTCGACGATGACTAGCACCCCATTGACAATAACAGCCTGCTCAGCCTGAAAATCTAGCTTCTCCTGCCTTGAACTTTTCCTGCCTTCATAAATGGCTTCACAGAGACCTCTTCCAGTGGCTCCTCATTGTTAATGACTTGCCTTTCGATATTACATTCTGCCCTGCTGAGACTCAACCTTTTCAAGAATTTTTCAAAGTCCGAATGTAAACCAAGACGAGGCCCAAACCAGCCCTTGTATCTGACCTGAGCTCCCTCGTCGTTGGCCGTAACTTTTTACTTTCATCCAGATCTGCACCACCATATGCCCGCCGGTTGGCGCTTTGATCTTTTATGCGTTAGATTTCACCAACAACTTCATAACCCCAGTTCTACTGTTTGGATTTAATTTGTTTTGTTGTCATCCTATTTAAGAAAATAAAATCCGTTTTTTCTAAATTGGTGTGGGGTTTTTCTGTTGTTGTGTGTTCACTTTATAACTGTTTGAAGTGCGACATAAATACTTTACACGTTGCCTCTAAGTTAAGCCTGACTGCTTTTGTGCCAAGCTGCCAGAGGGTTAAGCATAGGTTAATTTAGTGACCTTTTCTGGTTCACCCTGACAAGAATTGTGTTTATTATTAGAGTGGGGCTTTCATCCCTCTCAAATAATAACTCGATTTCTTACAGTGATCAATCCTTTAAATGAAGAGGAGGGAGCCATTCTAAGTTTGCAGCCATGCAGCATATTACCTGAAGATGTAACATTGTTATTTGTGTAAGATACCGGTCCAAGACACGGTGCTATGGGTGAGGTAGATGTTATGTATATTTGTAAAGTGCACTATCACACCAGGTTATCCTGGTGCTAAGCAGGTGTGTGTGTGCCTATCCCTGCCTATGGTAAGTTGGTTTTTTGAAAAGCCATGTCTAAAGCTTCATGCAGAGTTCAAGAAGTAAGTAGGAGGCTCTGATGTGGAGTGGGAGGCCGAGCTGCTTTAGGAGCAATTTAAGAGAACACTTGTTCTCCTGATCTGGTTTAGTGTGTGAGTGGGTTGTGTGAACGTAGAAGTCCTGTGGAGCAGAGGTGCTAGCTAATTAGTGGAAGAAGATGCAACTGTATGGGTAGGAGGGCCTAAGTTGTGTGGTGGATTGAATGTGTGTGTGAGGGGAGTTTGAATTGAGCCGTCAGTGTATCAGGAGCCAGTGTAGTTCCCTGAGGTGTGTGTGATGGGTGTTCTGTGTGGGAGGCTGAGGATGAGTCTGGCTGCTGTATTCTGAATGGTTTATAGTCTTCTAGTGAGTTGCTTGGTGATCCCAGCGAAGCGGGTGTTCGCATAGTCCAACTTGCTGGTGACTAGGGCATGGGTTACAGTGTTTCTAGTGTAGCTTGAGAGCCATTGGAAGTTCTTCCTTAAGGATGCAGGATGCAGTAATGCCGTTGAATTGTGTGACCATATCCAGTTTACTGTGGACGATAATTCTGAGGTTACGTGTTCGGGGGGGGTGTTTCGGGTGTTGCACCAACCTAATAATTGTAGTTCCTGATAAATAGTTGGTTACTGGTGCTATCAGTGGGGTTTGGTGTGTGTCTGTCATATTTCACCAGTACTTTTTACATGCACACAGGCAAATATGCCCACATGAGCTCTCTCCCTCTGTTCTGAAATTTCTTAACAATGTTGGTTATTTTGAATAATATTGTGTTTTCTCTCACTTAGTGCCCCTACCAATCTGTGCATTCCTCTCTTTTTCCCCTGCCCTTTAGGCCCCTGTCATGCACCCTGTTGGTCATATAGATTATTTTGACATTATATGCTAATGTGCTTGTCAGGAAATCTGAAGGTCACCCCACCCACAATCTTAATAACCAAGCTAAGACCATGTTCCTGGCATGGGTTCTGGGTGTGGGTCTGAGTCCAGCCAGCCACCAGTTGGAATCCCATGGTGAGGTGTTATTACCAATTACTACTCTGTCTTCTCAGTGTTGAACTTGAGACAGGTGGTTTTCATCCAGTTAGCGACTTACGTCATGCGTGAGGTGATTTTGTTTCTTGTGTTGGGAGCCTTGCCTGAGAGTATTAGTAGCGTTTTTTTCTGTTTAGGAGAGGAAGTTGACGTTGTGTGTGTAGATGACATTGGCCAGAGGGATGATGTGTGTGATGAAACAGGGTGGGGCAGAGTGATGGACATTGAGGCACTCTGCAGAGGAGTTTGCAGGCTTCCCAGTAGTGAAGTGCCAAACCGATACCTCGTGTTCTGCTAAGATCCAGCTGATAGTGTGTCTTTGGATGCTAATCTAGTGCAGGTGTCTGATGAGAATGGGGTGTGAGACCATGTCAAATGCTGCAGAGAGGTCCACAAAAATAAAGGCTGACATTTTTCCTCTGTCAAGGATCATCCAAATATCATCTGTGCCAGCAATAAATGCTGTTTCTGTACTGTGGTTGGGCCTTAATCCAGACAGATCAGCATTGAGAACTTGTGGTTGCAGTGATCCGTGGGACATCTCTCTAAGAACTTTGCCTGAGTCTGTTTTGAGTTTGACCTTACTTCCACTATTGTATTGATCTACGGAGAAAGTGCCTGGAAATTCATCCAGGGTGTGGGTTTATACTTTTTTGCCGATGTTTTGGAGGGTATTTAATGGCAAATGAGTTTGCACCTACTTGATTAACATTGTTTAGTGACTGTTTGGACAAGGAAGGATGAATGAAGTATGCCTCAAAGTTGCAGAAGGGTGTTGAGTGAGAAGGGAATCTAGGCATGTCAACCAGAAATGTGCTTCCAGTCTACAGTAGAAAAGCCTAACACACACCAACACGGTGTTATCAACTTATTTCTTAAATGTCTCAAGCGGAATTTGAATTGAATTGAATTGAAATTACACACCAATAAAGAGAGGGCTGCCAGACTTGGGGTAGACACCTTAAAGAAAGCACTGGAATTTAAATTGAATTGATTTTATCCACCAGTGAAGCCTCCAGAATTAGGGTAGAAACTGTACTGAGACAATGGGGGTTAGCATGTTACCCGGATGCTGAGGTGACTATTCCTAGTCGCATGTGCCTTATACCTTTACATTATGATCTGTGTGACCTCTCTCCTCTCTAAGCCATTCCACACGTCACCAGCCCTCCTTCAGTTTCTATATTCAGCATTTTTTTTCTGCAGTTGTTTGAAAGAGAAGGAAAACTTAGCAGCCTCTACCTCACCCCCTTCAGGTAACATCCATGTGACCCCTATATTCCTGATGTCTTCTACGTTTAGCAATGTATCTGCGGTCAGGTCCCTCAATGAGGTGATCCCTGGACTTCTTGACCTAGCAGAGCAGCATGTCCCCATTTTCATGGTCCTCTTTCAGTTTTTATGTTATGTGTTCAGTAATTTGTCTACAGCCCTTTGTATGCAGAGGGAAAACAAAGAAGACTCCTTCACTGAGGCAACCCCTGGGCTCCTCGGGTCAGCAAAATACAACTTCAGCAGGTCGCTATTGTTGGGTTGAGTAATGGGCTATTGGTACGTGACAGAGCATGGTATTGCATATCATGTCTCGTGTCTGTCTCGTGTTGTGTGAAGAGTGTTCTGTACACAGTGTTCGGATGCTAGCATCTTTCAAGATGGAATGGGGGTTGGAGGCTACGCGGAGAGAGAAGCTTTATTAAGGGTTGAACTGTGGATCTGACAAGACGTGAATGCTGATTAAACCTCTTGAACTGTTTTCCTGCCTCCGTGTCTTTTTTCAAAGCTATCCCTATTCCAGTTCCTATGTTCAGCATGTGTCAATAGCCTCTGGTTTGAGGGGCAAAACCAAACATGGCTTCCTTTGTGAGGCAGCCCCTTGACTCCTCTACTTAGCGGAAGAACATTACAATAAGTTGATAGTCTTCTTTCAGTTTTTATGTTCTGTGCTCATCAATTTGCCTGCAGCCTTTGGTTTGAGGACGGAAACCAAATATGGTTACTTTCTTCTGAGGAGCGACCCCTGGGCTATTTGACTGGGCAGATTTGCAAGGCCTGGAAGAGACCACTGTAGATAGGGTCTGAGAGGTGTATTACAGGACAACACCATGAAGCATTAGTCAACACCACAACAGACCTATCAGAGTTTGCGTGTAACACCATCACTCAGTTATATTTCAGTTATATTTCCTGCAGCATAATGTTGCATGTGAGAGTTCCCACTGTTAAATTCCCGGAGCACCAATAAAGTGTAGAATAAGCTTTTGCCGCCCCCAAATTGAAGCTTCAATAGCTGTCTGTGCATCTTCTCTGTGTTTATGGACTGCAGTATGATATGTCCAGATGGCGGTGTGAGACTCCAGAGTCCCAATAAGGCCTAGGAACACCCACATCTGCTTGCACTAGTATCTTTGGGCTCAATTAGGTCCTGGAGCCCCTTCAACATTGTGTTCGAGTGTTGGAAGTGGCAGAGTGGACCCATAATCTGTTGCACGGTCGCAGTCAGAGGCGCAACTAGAGCGACATTTTGGGGGGGCGGAGCTAAGAAAAAATTTCGGGGGGGGGGGCTGAAACTTTCAGCAATAGGCTGAGTGGAGCGGCAAGGGCTCTTGGAAGGGGTAAAACTAGAACAAAGCCTCATTCACATGCACATGGTCTTTTAAAGACCTGTGAAGTGCTTGGGTGCTGCTGTGATTGTGCCTGGGAGCTGTCTGAGCCCTGGCTGTCACTCACGACGGGGGGGCTGAAGCCCTTTGATTCCAATGGGTGTTGCGCGCCTGGTCGCAGTTCAAAAGGGTGATGGGGCGAAATCATCAAAGGTTCTCACTGCCATAGGGATGTTAATCCAAAACCAAAAGCATTCTGTACTTCTCACTCATACTCTCCTGTGGTGCTAATGCTGCCCCCACCATCCCAGAAACCAATACAAACCAAAATCCATCAGAGATGAGGACAATCTGGTGGCTAAAGAACTCCTGCGTCCCTATCAATCAATCACTGTCCAGTGCATCACAGTGCACTTCAAAGGTGCACCCTATGCTATCCCAAGATGCGCTGCAATGCAGCAGTAACAGAGAATCTGCAGTGACCCCCCTTGAAAGAGTCTAGCTATTAGCAGAGAAGTCCGGTAGCAAATATTTTTGCAATTTGCTTGGGTCAACTTCACCTTATTTTATGGTAGATTTGTGACACTTTGGTGCTAGAGTACCTGGTGGCATAGGGTGGGTCTAAAGCGGAAGTCTTTAAATTCCTGAATCACAAGGGTGAATTGTTTTAATTCATTGACTTGCTCAGTCACACAATATTCTATGTCGTAAAAGTAGCAAAGCATTTGAATCAAAATTGATTAAGTTTCAACATTTTGTGCCCTATTACATATATATTGTAATGTTGATGTTGATTCAATGAAACCTTAGAACCATATTAATAACATTACAATTACTGGAACAAGATGCAGGTCTGCAACATGGGTGTTAGAGGTCAATGCCAGACCTTTTCTCTCCCATGCGGAGTACCACAGGGCTCCTCGCTAAGTCTGACACTCTTCAACATTTACGTTTTGGACTTAGCGAGGGTTATAAAAATCTTACTAAATTGCCCTTACAACCTATGTGGACGACACTCAACTCGTGTTATCTGTATACAATGATGGTATATCGGTTGCGGCAAACTTCCAAGAGGGAATGAGGGCAATAAGTTCCTGGATGTCATCAAACTGTCTTAAATTAAATTCTGACAAGACAGAGGTGATGACATTCGGGAAACTGGAACCAATCTGGTCCCCCCAATGGTGGCCACCGGAGATGGGAACGCCACCTCAACCGGTTGCCAAGGTCCGTAATCTGGGAGTCATATTCGACAACAAAATGACTTTCCACCAACATGCCAATTCCGTGGTCTCCTCATCCTTTCACATCTTAAAGAGGATCAAAAACCTAATTCCATACTTACCTCCTCATGCGGGCAAAACTTTAATCAGTACCCTGGTCTTCTCTAGAACAGATTACTGTAACGCCCTCCTTCTGAATGCCCAGGAAAAGGTCCTCAACAGACTGCAGCTGGTCCAAAATGCCTCGGCCAGGACCTTACTAACCATCCCCAAGTTCACATCCATCTCCCCGTATATACGACAGTTGCACTGGCTCCCAGTGAGGAGCCGGACAAAATTTAAGGCTTTATGCATTGCGTATAAAGCCATCAACAACCTAGGCCCACTATTTCTAAAAAAAGCCTTTTGCCCGCTTGAACGTTCACAAACCTTACGTTCATCATCAGCTCATTTGCTGAAGGTCCCACGTACAAGAAGAGCCAACTGGGGAGACAGATGCTTTACCATCTCGACAGCCAAACTCTGGAATACGCTACCTCTCCATATCAAAACCACTCCCACACTCATCAACTTCAGGAAGAAACTCAAAACATGGCTGTTCTCAGTATAAATTATTTTTTTCCGCCACAGTGAGGATTCTGTTACGTTAGCGCCGAGACACCCGTCTGGGTATTTGCGCGCTCTAAAAATCGCATAAAATAAATAAATAAATAAATAATGCAGCCTCTGAGCTGACTGAAATGTTTTATGTGACTAAGACGTATCTTGTAGCGCTATTTCCATAAATGACCTGAAGGCAACTGGACATCTTATCCTTACTCTAATATTGTTGTCTTATAAGAGGATTATTATTATTTTTAAATTCGCCGTTGTCCTAACACCGAGTTATGTTGGGGCGAGTAATAGTTACTTTAGGGCACGAGTTATAGCTACTTAAGGTAACAATATAACAGGTGAATTTCAGTGGGTTTTCTTACTGAAAATGTGACGTTGGGGCTGAGATTTGCACCTAACTTTAACCTTCGTTTTTTCTGTGAATTTCAGTAATTGTTAACCTTAATTTTTTTCAAACTACTAAACAGATTTACACCAAATCACAAAAAAACATACCTTCTGGACCAAAATTGAGCTTTCTGCCAAAGGTGTTGTAATTCTGTTCAGCTTTCGGGCTGTAGCCCTTTTCCAAAACGTCTATGGAAAATGCATGGAGATTGTGCGTTTTGGACCACTCAGTCCACCCACCTACCCACCTTCCTTTTCTCGGCTCCCGCTTGACCAATCACCCTGAAACTTTCCCGAAAGGAGGAGAGGTGGATAAACATTTTTCTAGAATGTTCTGGGAAGATTCATCAAATGGTGCCAACGTTATTAGCATACGATAGAAGACTTTTCTTGTGGAGATGCAGACAGCCACTGCCGGCAGTGGGAGTACCTGCAGGGCGGTGACGTGGGGAGGGGGAGGGGCAGGGTGAGGGGTAGTAATGTATGGATTATGGAGTTTTACAGGTAAGTAAACATTTAAATAAATAAAACGAATTTCGTTGTTCGCACTGCATCGCATTTGGGGATGCAGTGCACTCAACGAAATTAGTTTTATTTATTTAAATGTTTACTTACTTTGGGAAGCTCCGTAACCCATACGTTACTACCCCCCACCCTGCCCCTCCCCCTCCCCCTCCCCACATCACTGCCCTGCACGTACTCCCACTGCCGGCCGCGGCTGGACGCAGACCGAACTATAAATACTCATTGGCGAAGGTGACTGGGTAATGCACACACACACACACACACATACATTTAAAAGTTAAGTATATTTCAATATTTTTTTTATTATTTACCTGCCAAGTAATGACCCTGAATGGAAGTGTAGTAAAACATTACCTGTGATGTAGCGTATCCTGATATAAAGTCTGCGATGTAACAACTCCCGAAATACAATCTAAGTAAAAGTAGCCCACCTCTGTGCTCTGTTCACATAAGGCCTTTGGACTCACCAGACATTGAAAGGGCCTTGCTGGACAGTGCGACAAGATAAACACACTCTTAAAAATAATTGGATTATTCTGCACAATTGCTAGAGGTTTTCAAAATATTAAAGTTTAGTTCGCTTAAATAAATGCAGTGAAAAACATAAGTAAAAGCGACTTCAAAGCTAATTTGACAGGGAGCAGAAACACATTAGCAACCCCAGGGCGTGTTATTTACCAACTCTTTGATGTCAGCGGGAGCCAAGATACGGGCGACTTTGTGCATCTTCGGAAATGTGCAAGATTCTAATGAACCACGCAGGCGTCAATTTTTAGCTTCCATTAAGTGTTTCTAAAAGACCTGCACATTTTCCGATGCACGGTATCTCTCGTTGCACGTGTACTGACTTTGAAGTATTGGACTGTTTCATAGGCCCCTCTTCAGAAAATTCATTAAAACCCGTGACTTGCTTCGGATCTAAGAGGCTGCCATTTCAGTCAATTTTTCCAGTGCTTAAAATGTAGTGCCAGAATGTATGTCAAGAGAATGCACAAAGATGCAATGGTCAGCATAAAACATATGTGTGGAATAACTAGGTTATGAATACTACTGTTTAAAGGGCTCTTCAAACGATGCCACGGTGTACAGAATGCTGAGGAGATTCACGAGAATGATTTCTAAAAACAGACACATTTTTAAAAAGCATTATGTTTTTTATGTACATTGTACCTGGTTGTCCGATTGAGAATAGATAACAGCATATTTTCCAATGTGGCTCTATTAAACTACAGTTTGACAACTTTTGCCCTAAAGGTGGGACGAAGGTACCTGCAGTTTTGATGTGCATTGTGGCTTTTATGAAAAGTAATAAGGAGTAGGAAACAAACACTGGCAAAGTCAATGGATCTGAAAGTCTGAGCTAATCAGAGGCGGCTCCTCCGCCAAGGTGGAGGAGCGTTGCCCCACTGATCTTTGAGTAGTGCAAAAAATAAAAAATAAAATGATGATAAAACGATGTTAATAACATTTTAGTTTTCAGTGTGGACTTGGAGCCAGGTTAGGGCAGGGCAGGGCTGAGCTGATAGAGCAGGGAGAGGAGGAAATATGTGCATTACAAGTGCTCATGCCAGTTTGGTCAGCTGTCTTGGGCCTGCCAAACAGACATGCACAGTTAGCATTTCCACAGGCACTGCCTGAGCGGCCAAATAGGCCGCTCAGACCAATCACAATGCTTCTGTAATGCTGATGACAGCAACATCGTGAGTGGCTTAAGGAGGTCTAGGAGCAGGTCTGCTTCCGTTCCGTGTTGCCGGAAGAGAAGAGGAAGGAGAAGAGATAGCAGCCATTCACAGGTAAGTGATCATTTTTTTATATCCCCCACCACCCCTGTTCCGCAACAGCTACCACTGGAGCTAATAGCCTTATCAATGCTTTTTTCTTTGCCATAAACATGCACCTACCAACCGCGCACGCAACCTGGGACTTATCCTCGACTCGAAACTCAACATGACCAAACAAGTCAACCCTGTCTCCTGCACCTGCTTCAACACCCTACGGATGCTCTGCAAGATCTGCAGATGGATCCCGATAGACACAAGGAAAGCAGTCACCCAGGCTCTAGTCAGCAGCAGACTCGACTAAGGAAACGCCCTCAACTCCGGAGCCCCGACCAAGCTCATCAACAGACTGAAAAAAATCCAGAATGCCTCTCCACGCCTGATCCTTGACGTCTCGTGCCGCGACCACATCACCCCCCACCGAGGAACCTGCACTGGCTCCCCGTCGACAAAAGAATCTCCTTCAAGCTCCTTATCCACGCACACAAGGCACTCTACAAGACCGGCCCAGCCGATCTCAACAGTCGACTCTCCTTCTACGTACCCAACAGGAAACTCCGCTCCGCAGACCTCTCCCTGGCTACCATCCCACGCATCCGTAGAACCACAGCCAATGGCAGATCCTTCTCCCACCGTGCCGCCAAGACCTGGAACACCCTCCCCCTCAACCTACGACAAACTGAAGACGTTCTAACCTTCAGGAGACGACTCAGAACCTGGCTGTTCGACCAGTAGCAACAGCACCCACCCTTCCCCACCCTCAGCGCCTTGGAACCCTCACGGGTATGTAGTGCGCTTTATAAATTATTTGATTGTTTGATTGAATATGGCTCCCAGTGCATCACAATTAGACCTGTATTGAACACACAAGTTTCACTCCACGGAATTCTGCGGAGTTGAAAAAAAAATCTGCGAGACTCCACGGAATTATGTAAACGGGCGGCGCGGTGCTTACGCTGTGATTTACCTCCGGGAACTCGTTCAGCATTGAAAAACCAGCACTAATTGGCACCACTCATAGTGCTAGAGGGCGCAGATTCTCAAGTGGTTGTTGCTGCTGCTCAAGTAGATTTTCTACTCGAGCGGAAACTTTCTGACCGTGAACGGCCCACATTGAAAAAATCTCGCCAGGTGCCCTCCTAGTGACCAAAAATTGTGCTAGGGAATGCCAAATCTCACTCGCACTCGCCAACCTATCGTTTTCAAATCACACACGAGAAAAAACTCCGCCATGCGACAGTTGGCGGAATTTGCCCCAAACTCCGCGTTTGGAGTGTAACGCCCAGTGGCCAAAATTCCACCTGTTCCACTGGTGGAGCAGAATGCATTGCTCATACCTAATCACAATGCATGTAAACACATGTATCTTGATGAATGAGCATGCATATGGACATATGGTTGGCGTTTGTGTAATGGGTTCCTGATCCCATGCTTATTGCCAGTGTCCACCATGTGCCCATGATGTACCTGAGCAAACTTCATTTTGTTGTCAAAGATGTAATCATACCTGTAGTACTTCACCATGCACAGGCAACTTAACTGTTGAAAGATCACCAAGCAAGAGGCTCCATCTTTTAAGAACAGTGACTTGCTCTAGACACTATGAAAAATAAAAGCACAAGTAAACACAATTCCTGTGAATTCAATAAGTATTAGAGGAATTTTTAAGCTGGCATTACATTCAACATTTTGTAAGATGCCTTACTTCGGCTTGGCGTTTGTTCACCAAAACAGGTTTATGCTCAGGAGAAAAGTAATTTAATTTTGCTAGTATTTATTGAAGAAACAAAAGTTTATGCATGTCTGTATATGTAGTCAGGCCGGAGGTGTACTTTCATTTTTGAGTCATATTAATTTTAACTTAACCTAACAAAAAAACTAACAACAAGGTGAAACTGAAACTGCTAGAATTATTAGAATTGACTGATATCATAAGAAGTTTTGGTTTACTGTCTGTAAGCTATTGCAATAAAAATAATATCCTTTGCCTGGAGTTTGATGTAGACCTGGTAGGCATGTTTGAAGCCTTTTTGTGGTCAGGAAGGTGATTCTTTGTTAGGGCATCGATAAGGCTCGCCTAGTTTGGTGGTGCCAGTCACTGAACTTTGTCTGCCACCAATTTGTACCCCATCTCTCACTCACAGGACGTTAAAAGTTGCACAGTCCAGGCTGCAGTCCTCTTCAGATACTGCGGGCCTCATTACGATGGCGGTCGGATGAGCATCCGACCACCATCATAACAGGATGCAGTCCGCCCAACATGTAGTCGGCGGTTCCGCCTGCCTTATTACGATGAGACCACTGTGGAGGCGGTCATAAACATACCTTTTTTAATTGTGATGGCCCAAATAAGGGCTGCAGTACAAGCCACAATGGAGAAAGGCATGTTTTTAAGCATCCATGCACTATGTGCCAGGCACCATATGATGCCAGGCACACGGTACATGGATATTTGAGGGGCACCACGTGTGCCCCTTGGCTTCATAGAGGAGGCACATAGGGGAAGGGAGCCCTGCTAGGGGCCCCAAAGTCCCATTCTGTCTGCCTTTACATGGTGCTGTGACCACCATGTAAAGGCAGACGGAAAAGGGACATCGTAATCCCTAAGGCGGTGCCTCCACAGGCACCGCCCCCATTGCAGAGATTATGGTCCGACCGACGGTCCAATGAACTCCTTGAGCCTGTCGGAGGCGTCGGCCAGTCCCTTTTCCCGCTAAACTCTGTCAAACCGCATCATCATGCGGCATCAGACCGCAGCCTCCAATGTCCGACGGTCCTCCACCAATGGCCTGTCGGTGGCGATCTGCTCGACATCATAATCAGGCCCTAGGTGATAGAAGTGTATGCTGTTTACTGACTTTCCTATGAGCAGCATTCAGTGGCAGGAATGATAGATTTGGAATGCACACCTTGCTGAAGTCATAACCAAACAAACTGGCAGAAAATGTAAATGTTAAACTTTCTGTTGTGAGCCAATCACATAACTATACATGGATGAGAAAGAAGTTTCATAACTACAATACAAAATGTATTCTCCTAATAGTTGTGAAAGAATATATCAATAGTTGTGAAAGAATATGTCAGACCTTTTGAAATTCCCAGGGCCTCATCGATGAGGTGGTTCACCTCCTTAAGGGAGTTACTAGGGAGAATGGGAATGGAGGCCTTTTGGTTGAATCCGGAGAATATGGCCCAAATATCGAGAGCAAAGCTAAAAGATATGTATTGGGAAATGACACTTGTAAAGGACCTGGATAAACCTGTGTCCAGTCTGACTTTTAAAATTTTAAACCAGTCCTCTGTTTCAAGACAAGCATTGATTAAATTGTTCCCCCTTTGGCATGTAAATTGTTTTTACAGTTTTGCTATAAGACTTTACCCACCAAACTGTTCTGTTCGAAGTGGTCATATAGTGCTTTTATTGATGATCCATGACTGGTGTGTAGACCATTGTTCATCTACTTTTCTTCTGCCCACATTATTCATTGTCGAGGAAAAAATTGATACTTCCATTGTGTAGACTCGTAAGCCGGGGCCATTACCTGGAGGTGCTGAGAGTCCTGTGCACTGATACTCGAAGTGTGATGGTCTATGGCCTTTTGGTATGCACTGTGGATCAGGGGTGAAATTTTTTTTGCATGAAGCACTTTATTCTCTTCTACCTTGTTGTAGCTTTAAAACTGTTTTATGGCATGACCATTTAATATATGTATTTGATAATGTTTTTATATTCTGTTTTGTTTACTTGTGCTGTGTACTTTTTTGGATCCATGTGAGCGAAATAAAGTTATTGATGGTGGTATTAGTAAAATAAAATATCCCAACCTTTTATTTAAGCCTGGAAGTAATCCACAACACACAGTTAGTTGTAAAATGTCTGTAGGGATCTGTCCATATACTGGTCCAAGATACTAGATGATGTGGATAGACAATTTGAGACACAAATCCCGAGATTCCTGGCCTATGTTGTGCTGGGACTGCCAAATTCACTCACTTATCCCCTAAAGTCCCGAAAGGGGAGACAAATGGGACTAGCCCTGGGGGCAGCACTGCAAAACATCTTATCGCACTGGGGGATGCGGACAACACCGACGTACACAGGGTGGCTGCATAGGCTATGGCACATATTGGGGATGGAGCGGATCCAGGCTTCTCTTACTAACTCTCCAGGGAGCTTCAGAGATGTTTGGCAACTGATCATGTCTCTTCTGGCTACTGAATTCAACAAAAACCCATGCCCAAAGTACCCTCGCCTCCACGGTTCACAGCTCGCGATGAGGGGACCAGGAAATCCTGATTTGAGCTCTGGACCTCGCCCCCCATACCGGTTTCAGGCTGAGAGGGGCCCTAAGCACACCAGTTCGGGGGAGGGAAGAGAGGGGGGTGGGACGCATTTACATATCTTTTTGACGTTGATGTGTATTTCAGTTATCTAAATACACTACAGCATATGTTCACCCGAAAAGGTGCCTTACTGGGCTCAGAGGGGTCATGCTGGACTGTACCCACACAACTGATAATTTTGGCTAAACACATGTTCTTTTTGGGGCGGTGGGTAGAAGTGGGACCTGAAATAGCTATCGTAAGTGTATGTTGTTTATTTGCTGCAGATTGTCAATAAGAACAAAGTTAAACCTAAAATACAACTTTGTGATCAGCATGGTAACACATTCTTTGAAGCAGGCATATTAACCATCTACGCTACTTTACGATTAGTCAAATCTGCCACTAGACAAAACGCTGATCTCTCTCCAGCAGGAACATTAGTCAGTAGAGATATTTTGACATGTTTAGTGTTGCTTAAAAACATCTGGACACACACGGAACTCTGCAGCAGATGTTTTTTAACCCATACGTTATTTCCAAACACAGCATCCTCCCAGCTCAGCATCAAGTGAGGCTGCACAGGTCGTAGCACTCTAAAGCTGTCCCTTTGTTTCACACCTGAGAGGAGAAGGGAGCAAAAAGAAAGGAGTGTCTAAAGACAATAAAGCACTATGATGCTGTCAGTCTCAAGCTTGCACACGAGTCCTGCCAAGTACATGAAAAATAACATCCTGTGGTAGGAATACAATATTTGCTATTTGTTTAAAATGCATGTACGACATCAGAAATTAAACGTGTGGTGAGTAAGTGGTTTCTAGATATCAAATATTCCCTTATGAAGGAAACACATACAGTCCTTTGAAGTTCTAAAAGCTAAAGGAAAAGAGTCGCCTAAAGTCACCATTAGAAATATACAACTCTTCCAACCAGACCACTGTGAGACAGAAATGATTCTGGGGTCAACAAACACAAAGCACTGAGAAAAGCATCAAATCAAGAGCAGACATCTGAGACAGACAACAAATCCATCCAATCATGAGCAGAGGACTTGCCCAAAGCCCACTCTAAGTATATGTTAAGTAATGAAAACAATAGGTTTGCCAACCAACAGCCAAAGCAGTCTGTAGCTGAGACCTAACGAACTGTAAACTGTGCCAGAATCTATAGTATTTTTCTAAGAAGTTAGTTGCGATTCAAAAGTAAACTCTCTTGTACTTTGTGTCCTGTAAAGGCCCATTGGCTCGAGTGTAGGGTTGTGCGCTTTGGAGCCCAAGATAATTACTTTATAAGTGGGGTTATGCATGATACTTTTAATGGTTAGAATTCCTGTGGGTTTACACGTCTTCTCATGACTTGCAAGATAGCCTGGCACTTTTCAGGTCAATGCAGGCACTGCAGCTCTTCCTTATGACTGTCGCCTTCTACATGCTTTAGGCATGATCGTTGCTTCGTAGGGGATTCCAGGCTACATACGTCCTAGGCTTTTGAGAGGCTTGTCTACTAAAATGCTGGCATAAATGCCTGACCTCTACTATTTCCCTCAGTTATAGGTCTACTTATTATGGATAAAGACCATTTCTAGAGTTGAATAACGGTAAGCATCCATTACTGACAATCCATAGAATATTGTGTGAGAAGAGTTTTGAGAGAAACTGATGAGCTGACAATTTTGAAACTGGGGCTGGAAAAGAGACAGCTGTCTTACTTTTATAACAAAAATATTAATAATTCCTATGTGTAAAGTGAGAACATATTGCCCCCTTTAGGGTTTTAAGGCGCTGGAGTCCATCGGGGAGATTAAGTGAGCTATTACCCAGAGTCACATGATGCTGAGCTGAGCTGCTGCCAGCGATCGAACCAAGAGCCCTGCACGCCTGAGTCGGCCGCTCTGACACGCGATGTTTCTAGCACTATTTAAGAAACTAAGAAGCATATTACCAAGCCTGGCGATATTAGATTATCGCCGATTTAGCGGCGATAATTATATCGCCCTATTAGCAAGCTGTCGCTAACTGATGTTAGCGACAGCTTTGAGGCAATAGCGAGCGGTTTGGGGCCCGCTTTGCATGTCAGCGATATTTATCGCTAATGACATGCAAAGTGGGCGTACCCAACCTGTTAGCGACTAAAACAGTCGCTAACATCGCTATTACCTATTATCAACGCAGGCGTAGCGATGGAAATATTTGCGCTAAGCGCGAATATCTCCAAAAGTTAACGCCTGCTCAGACCAGTTCTTAGCCATTATATCCAATGAGAGGTGGATTTTATGGCTAAGACCCTATTGGTGTTAATGCAGGAATATTGCTGTATTCTCAGCGATATTCACGCATTTCGTCGCTATCACCGGATATTTTATCGCTTTAGAGATAAACATTGCTAATAGCACGTTATCTCTGCGATAATATCCGGTGATGCTTGGCGATTAAAAAAAACTCACTAAGCCCATTTAGCGATAAATATCGCTAGTTGTTGGTAATATGCCCCTACATTTTTCAACATCTCATGTTAGACTGCATACTTCATTAGAAGGAAAGCACTTACTAACACAGGCAATAAGGATCTTACTTTTGGGTACCTGCCCCACTGGTGCTCTTGCATGGGTACACGTGCTTGCTCATACATGCACATGCATGCTCATAGTACCATTCCAAGTTAGTGGATGGACATTTTGGGCTGGTAAATTAACAAAACTAAAGTATGCTTGTGGATGATTCTCAAATAGAGAGAAGCAAACAGCCCAATAGCAGTTTCCACCTACCGGTCCCATGCCAAATAATTTTTCAAAAAAACAAACAAACCGAAAACAATAAAACTAAGGGTGGGAAGTGTAAAGGTTTGAGAGAAATAGAAGAACTTGGGTTTAAAGGGGTGTGAAGCAGTGCAGAGAGAGCAGATGGGAGAGAGTACAAAGAGAGCTCTCACAGAGTACTAAGGGGCTGATTTACAAGCTCCTTGCAACAACTTTACACTGCCATTGCGTCACGTCTGTGACGCAGCTGCGTCATAAACAATGCGCCACGTTGCGACATATTTACAATGTGACGGATCTATGGAGGTGCGTCACGTTGAAAAGCCCTGCGCTACATTATACCTGCGTCAAGTATAATGTATGCAGGGTGGGCGTTCCGACATAAGAAAGCCTTGTAAAAATGACGCAGTGAAATCTACAAGATTTCACTGAGTCGCTTTTACGATGCCACTGCGTCAAAACTTTACGCCTGCTTGAAGCAGGAGTAAAGGGGTGAATCAGCATAATAGAAATAGGAATTCCTAAGCATTGCTGGAGTTGCGTTGTGCTTGTGACACGACTCCAGCAATGCGTTGCCTTGACGCCAATAGATGCATCACGCATCTAGCAATCCTTGCGCCACGGTGCACCGCATTGTAAATGTGACGCATCGATGGTGGCGCAAGGGTTTTTTTGCGTGACAAAAATTAACTTGCACATCTCTGCTGATATGCAGAGATGCGGCAGTTCTTGTAAATCTGCCCCTAAATCGCAAATGGAAAAATATGTTCCCTTATGTCTCCAGTGGAAGGATTCAACAAATCCAATCAAAAATAACTTTAAAGAAGCTATGCTCCAGGAACAATACAAGAATAGAGAGGAAAGCTATTGAAACAGGAGTATAAAACTGAGATTACTAATAAATACATCCAATCATATGCAAGGTGCCGACCCAAAGTTCACCATATGTATGATACTATCGACTATAAGGAATACTGATGAGTTATTAAAATCAAGTTATTAATGGAGTTTAATATTTTAGAAGACTTTCGATGGTAGTTGAAAGCTGTTGATTAGTTTGAAAAATTTGAGTCAAACCGTATAAATCATATCTGTGTTCTATTGCCCCAGATTAACCCCACCACCAGCAACCACTCAAGGGTCGTGAAGAGTGAACACCGCTACAGGTGGTTCAAAATAAATTTTAACCAGACTCGGTACATTAAATGAAAGTATTTCCATTTTCTTACACATTTTTTACTCACAGCTTTACATTTTCTTATCCCCATTTAAGAGTGCAAACTTGCCTCGGGGAGGTCTCACGAAGGAGAAGGGTAATTGCTTCTGAAAGTAGCGAGCAAATTAGAAATGCAGTTTAATTTGCAAAGAAATGGACGGAGCAGCCAGCTCTAACAGGCGGAAAGCGACCCACTTGTAACCTACGTATATCCTTTTTTCCATATAAAAGGAGAAAGAGGTGAGGGATTGCGAACACTCCTTTCGGTGCTCCTCTGCTGAACGCCTAGTGAAAGGTCTCCTGGGTTCTCGCGGGCCCTGGCTTTGCTTAGAACTTGGAGCCTGCTGCGCTGTGGATATTTTAAAGGCACATTCTGAGAGAGTTTCGTCAAGTTCCAGCATGGTGCGCGTGACAAGGTTCAGCCCTCCTGACCCAGAGATGGAAAAAGCTGTTCGAGGTACTGTATTTACAGTCTTTACTGCGTCACCTCTGCAGGGAGCAGACCCTGCTGGGAGAACTCGGCCTCACATGCTTGCGAGAGAGAAAAGAAAGTATTTGGAATCAAGCCATAGCGATAATGTGTCCCTCCCTGTACTAATTGAGATGGATAAGAATGTTTCTAAAAGGGCGAACCTACTTTTCCTGTAAGTTCTGGAACTTTTTTTCTGGGCAGTGAATGAGAAGCAGTTGCCAAGGAAGCATTATCTTCACCCATGTTTTACGCAAAAAAATACTCCTTGGTATTAATGCCTTTTATATGTTGTATTCTGGAAATTGACATTTGTTTACATTGAAATTAATTGAAGTCACCTAAGGAGCAGGTAAAGCATTATATTATATTGTGTTAGACAAGAATGACAACATTGCAGCCTAAGGGCAGGCCATGCCTTACCTCATCCTAAAGGTCGACCTTAAGATGAGATGAGACAGGTGCCTTACACTGCTATCAGATAGTAATTATGTACTGCGTTGCAACTGGGAGCTGTAAATGTGACTCTTTTGCTGGCAGGGAGGTGCCAAGGGCAAAATGCATGTTGGCTTGCTGTGCCGATAATCCTGGCACGGTTTTTGTAAACAACTGCATGAAAACGTGAATATTGTGTTGTATAGTGATAAAGTACAAAAGTGTTAAAGGTCACCCCTAAAAAGTGGTGAAGGATCACTTGGGTCCCCTGTGTCCCTGATGGCTGCTTGCTTGAGTCTCCGGTGGCCTACTTGCTGCTGATGAAGGGTTCTTTAGACCCTATGACATAGCAGAACTGGTATTTTCTCCCAATTAATGAGAACAATTATAAATACTGTGAGCGCGCGAACACATGGCAGTTGAGTTTGTGCAAAGAGTGCTAGTGGAGCAGGTGTTTGAAGGGGGCTGTGGTTGATATCTCAAACCCGAAGTCCAAAACTGATTTTCTCACATCAGTACTTTCTCATATTATTCGCTGTTTCTCCTGTATCACCGTATCACGTGTTTGACGTGCCGTGCTTTGCAGCACTTCTAAGTTTTCTCTTGAGAACGCACATTTTGCTATCCTGGGGTGGGTTCCACATTTTGCTCTGGTTCTAAATACTCATTACTACTACTGACCTTTAATCCAGTTATCCGGCTGCATTTGGGGCCTCAGGGGTAGCCATGCATGTGATCACATTCCTCCTTATTAGCACCACTAAAGGTAAATGTGGTCCTAAAGCTACGTTGTCCATTCCACCGTGTGTGATGCAGCTGTCCCTCCTAGTCTAATGCGTACACAAATGCTGGCCACTCACAGGTGCCTTTACACAGCTCATATTCACGGAGCCTGGAGCCGCGTAGGGAGTGTCCTCTCAGGGCTGCTTCAGACATCCCTGCCTACCCCACCTCCACATTTAAAGTGGCCATTCACTGAAGAGAAATAAAAAACAGACTTCTTCACCAAGTCTTGCATCACTAAAAAACACAAACAATAAGCCTTCAACAATGTTACTCCATTTGATGATGACAGTTTGGGTTTTCAGAGATGCTGTGAAAACATTCATTAGATTGGCCCTTTTTATACAGTGATGCCACCCTGACTGTTATGGGGGTAGGGGGGGGTCACTGCACCCTCATGCACTCTATATCACAATACAAATATGGTGTTCTAGACCTTTTCTGCTGACTCCGCCACCAAATGTTGAAATGGCGGCATCCAATTGAATGATGTTTGGCAGTGGGGAAATTTGTAATGATCAACTGAGGAGTGGAACTAGAAGGCAGGGAGTAATACAATTTCACAGTGCATTACTTGCTCACCACCCTTTAAATCAAGCTGAATCCGGTGGCATTTGACTCAAGGGGCGTACTGTTGGCTGATGTGCAAAGAATCGAAGTGTGATTTAAAGTCCGGTAGATGGGTTTGTTGAATGCCACACATGCAGTAATGACGGCCTGTCACCAGAAGGTCAGGCAGTTAGTTGCCTGATGTGTTAAGAAAAGGTGTACTTAGTACAAAATGTGGTTCGTTTACTTTGTGCTTAAACATACCTTTCACGTATACTGTGCAGGAATCGGACATTGATAGTGGTCATACACACACTCAAGTAACTCCCTAGAGAAACACCTTACAAGCGGACTGCTTTGCAGGAATGTGGGAGATATTTAAATTGGGCTGTGACCTTGGCAGTATTTGCATTCTGTCAAGCCTACGTTTTGTACTGACAGGGGAACCTTCCAGTACAAAGACGATGCTTTAATACTTTCCCACTTTCCATGTGTGCTGTATAATGCAGCACACGTCAAAAGTTTGAAAAGTACGGAGACAGGGGCGTTGCTTGGTCAGTATGATTGAGGGTGGGCTTCAGATTTTCCAACGATCATGCTAGCATATAATGTTAAAATATATTATACGACAAGCAGGGCTCATGAAAAGGGCATAAAGGGAAGTGGGAAGAGACAGAAATGCAGATTGGTATGCGTACTAAGTGAGAGAAACACAATATTTTGTAAAATAATTTTTAGGACATTCCAAACAATAGATGGGAGAGTTTGTGTGTTTTCGTCAGTGTGCATGCAAAAATCCCAGGTGAAATCTGACATACATGTCAACATACCCGACTGAAAGCACCTGTACCCAACTATTCATACGAAAATACATTTATTAGAAGGGTGTAACACCCCAAACAACCCCCCCCCCCCCGAAGCTACATTCCTGTATGGAGGAATTAAAACAGTTCACTTCTGTTACACCTGCCTCAAGGAAGTTTAAGGTTTTTGCAAAATCCTTGTCAACAGTTGTTAGTAGAGAGAGATTTGCATCAAAGCCCATGGGTGGTTGCATGGGAACACGTATTTTCCTCCCATGGAAACAGTGGCAAAGCTAGACCTACTGCCACCCGGGGCAGCCCCAAAGTTTGCCACCTGGTGCAGGTAAGAGGGGGGCTGGAGACTGACAATTGACTTGGAGCCGTCGGGGGGGTTGGAGGCCGATGGACATCATGTTCGCGGGGGATGGTGGTAGTCAACAGACACGCCTTGCTTACCTCTGCTGCCCCCAAAAAGAGTGCCCCTCCCAGTAGCCACGCCACTGCGTGGAACGCCCTCTTGAGGCAGAATAAGGCATAGTGCATCTTTGTGTTACTTTAGGCAACTTTCCAACGTAAATCCTGTAGTGTGTTGGAAAGTAAATACAACAATCCTTTGAGTTGGCATTACAAAATGAACACAAACCCAGCACAAAGTATTAGTAAATCTAGGCCTTGATCTTCATTACAACTGGCTTCTTAATACTGATTGGGCCGAAAACGGATAACCAAGTGTCATGCAGTGAACTGGCGATGATGCGTTTTTTTTTCTACGGTCAAACCAGTAGGTCAGTCCTAGAGGAATTTGTTTTATGAAAAAGGCTGGAATTACAAAAAGGCATTCACAAAAAGATGTGAACACATCAGTGTCCCCCTGTTATTCTACATTAAGGCCTGTTGAGGAATAACTGTAATCTGGGTAATATCTCAACCCAGAATTGCCGATTCCCTTGCTATCAGTAGTACCAGGTGTGGTATTATCCCACTACAAGCACTGCAGACGTCATATTGACAGCAAGGGTGTAGCTTCAGGGGGGTTATTTCACCTCCCTATTAAATGTATTTTCTGCTAAATAGTAGGGTGTAGGTGTTTTCAGTCTGGTATAGTGAGTTGTCTGTCGGATAAAAATGCAAACCCACTCTCTCTCTCTCTGTTTTCAAAGTCTTTAAGAATGTTGGTTATTTTAGAAAATAATGTATTTTCTCTCACATCCTACCAATCCGAATTGGTCTCCCTTCCCACTGCCCCTTTGGCCCCTCTCATGCACCCTGCGTATAATGTATTTTAATTTTCTATGCCAGTGCGACTGATAGAAAATCGGCACCTCCCCCTCCCCCACCCCCAAATCTTACTGGCCAAGCTTCGTCCCTGACTGACGGCTCCATATTCTCATGATTTCCTTCAGCAGAACAGACTGCCAATGCCCAACCCACCCCTTTGCTGAGAACATGTGGACTGAAATCACATTCCAAAGCCAATATCCCTCTCACATATAAAGTGCAGGAAGGCAGGCCAAAGCGGTAAATGTGATCATTCAGAAACATCTCGGCTCTGCAGTGATTTACTAGAAAGAACACATTTCAGCAGTAGCAGCTGAGCGTCAGGCAGGCGTGCGCCAATGTTTGTTTCCCGTTTGCCTGCCTTTCCTCTTCTGCACAGTGTGCCGCCCTGCAGTTGGCAGGCTCGCCTGGCAGGACTGTGCCAGTGAATGCACTGGGCTTTGTTGACAGGATTTCTGTGAAAACGAGGCCTCAGTTGTGTACAGCGCGGTTCAGCTTCATCAAAAGCGAGCGAGACGTACGGAGGAATACGGAAGGCGCCTTCCCTGGATCAACACGTGACATTACTAGATGCGTTCAGCTGCAGCACCCCGGAGCCATTGTGTGTTTTTTCCTCTTAATTGAAAGGCAAACAATTCGCAGCATGCTTGGTTGCTTCGCAGATTGGAGGGAGATGCATTGCAGCAATTTGCATTGTTTGTTTCTACAGTTAGAGAGGCACTCGGTCTTTTTCATTTGTGGATTGTTGCCTTTGACCCTAGATAAAACGCCAGAGATGTTTTCCACCGTCCTTGTGGCCGGTGATTAAAAGCCCTACTTTTGTAAGAGCTTTTGTGTTGGTCTAAGGTGGAGGAGCGTTGCCACAGCTTTGCAGCAGTGAAATAAAGGAAAAATCAAATGATAATAATTCAAGGTTATTCTCATTGTATTTGTTCCTGCTGCGGCAGCTTTTTGGGCAGGCGGGGCTGCTCTGGTGACAGAGGAGCAGGGGTGGCAAACTGTAAGGGCCCATAACTGTTTGGCCGGCTGTCTGGGGCCCGTCAAGCAGTTATGTCCACGTTGCATGTTCTCCACCCAGGTTGCATTATCGCCTGGGTGGAGAACATGCCCAGCGTTGTGATTGGCTCAGGAGAGCCCAGTGGCGTAGTAAGTGGGTGGCGTTCCGCCCCGGTCTGCAAGAGTTTAGGGCAGTGGCCTCCCCGCTCTGCTCTTACCTGCGACCGTCGTGGGACGGCTGTCACAGGAATCGCTAGCAGCCCCCACTCTTAAACGCGCAGGGGCCGCCACGGGCAGGACAAGGTCTAGCTACGGCACTGGGGGAGCCTTAGGTGCTTCCTGTTCCGTTCCGGCCAGGAGAGGCGATGGAGGGCCGACGGAGGAGAGACGTGGCAAGGAGGTATGTTTTTTTTGCCACCCCCAATCCGTGCCAGTCGCCACTGTAACTCGTAAGCTATTGGTAGCATTCCAGGTGCCTGTGAGTAGCTCTCCTGTGTGCATCTCAGTGAACTAAATTAGAGGCTCTTGCTTAGTTGAATTAATATGTGGTTACTAAAATTGACAAATCACACGTTTAAAATGAAAATTAGTGCATTTCTACAATTCATAAGCTGATGTTTGAGGAAAAGCGGTGGAATTTCCAAAATATATTTAAAGCTGATGTTTGAGTGATAAAAACCAAACGTGTGTCGGAGACACTATTACTGATATTAGTAACTTGGTGCTCCGGGCGCTACAGCTATGGCTGTTATGTACTATTCATGTAGAGGCACTAAACATTGACAAAGCATTTTGTACTTTACTGCTGGAAACCGTACCTAAAGTAAGGAGGTGATAAATACTAGCAATATTGCAAATGGTGGCCACTAATGGAATCTTGTCTGATGTGGTTACTACCACATCTCTAGTAGTATTAGCAGCTCAGGAGAATTCTCATTGAACGCAGGCTGCTCTTTTTACAGAAAATTTGGTGACATCTGTTTTAACATGATCACACACAATAGCTGTGACCCACTCTAGTCCTGGCTGGGGTGAATTACGCATTCTCAAGTCTCCGACCATTTCCTATGCTCTTGCAAAAGCCATTGCATTAGAGATTTAATTTTTGCAAGAGAAGTTAAAGCTTAACTGGGCATTGGAAAATCCATACATCGGAATCCAGGACAAGGCGCTGGAATGGATCATCTCCTTCCTCGACGGAAGAACACAGAGAGTCCGCCTACCACCGTACAAGTCAGAGGCCTCCGAAGTCATCTGCGGCGTCCCTCAAGGATCATCTCTGAGTCCCACTCTCTTCAACGTCTACATGAGCCCCCTCGCGGCCATCGTACGCAAACACAACCTCAGCATAATCTCCTACGCCGACGACACCCAGCTGATCCTCTCCCTGACGACCCCGCCTCCGCCAGAGCCAACCTGCACGAAGGAATGAGAGAGGTAGCCGAGTGGATGACGACCAGCCGCCTAAAACTGAACTCGGACAAGACGGAGGTCCTCATCCTGGGCTCTTCCCCCTCCGCCTGGGACGACTCCTGGTGGCCCCCCGCCCTGGGCACCGCACCCAAAATGACAGACCATGCACGCAACCTGGGCTTCATCCTGGACTCCTCCCTCTCCATGACCAGACAAGTCAACAACGTCTCCTCGGCGTGCTTCAACATCCTACGCATGCTACGGAAGATTTTCCGGTGGATCCCCACCGAGACCAGGAAGACCGTCACCCAGGCCCTCGTCACCAGCCGACTGGACTACGGCATCGCCCTCTACGCCGGTACCACCGCCAAGCTCCAGAAGAGACTCCAGCGGATCCAGAACGCCTCAGCCAGACTCATCCTCGACATCCCACGAACCAGCCACATCACCGGACATCTGAGAGACCTTCACTGGCTCCCCGTCAACAAAAGAATCACCTTCCGCCTCCTCACCCACGCACACAAAGCCCTACACGACCAAGGCCCGAGCTACCTCAACAGCCGGATCAACTTCTACGCACCCAAACGCCACCTCCGATCAGCCAACCACGCCCTCGCCGCCGTCCCCCGCATCCGAAGAGCGACTACAGGAGGAAGGTCCTTCTCCTACCTGGCCGCCAAGACCTGGAACTCCCTCCCGACCGACCTGCGCCTGACCCAAGACCACCTCTCCTTCAGGAAGAAGCTGAAGACCTGGCTGTTCGAGCAGTAGCGGCCCCCCCCCCCCCCCCCCCCCCCCCAGCGCCTTGAGACCCTACGGGTATGTAGCGCGCTCTACAAGTGTCACTGATTGATTGATTGATTGATAGCTTTCAAATCGTATATGGTGTATCTAGACATTTGAATGTATGTATGCCTATTTTCTTTGGAATGCAACGAACTACGGGAGAAGTTGGTCTGAAATTGTTTAAATTTCTTTAATAATTTATTTTTACACAACACTTCATTCCTCATCTGATTATTTTCAAGTTCTGTGATTTAAGATGTTGTTACTGCTCAAGTTATACTCAATTTGTTGACTTTAGAAGGAAAGAAGACTGAATTTGCCTTGCTAGGAATCAAATGGATTACCTCCAGAACAGTGCCTTTGTTAGGAAGGAGCTTTCAGCTCACTGAGCTAGCCTGTGGACTCTACTATGTCAGTCTACATTTTTTTAAACTTGGTTTTCTTTGTTTTCATGTTATATAGAAAATATAAACAATAAACCAAGAATGTCAGCATGCATTTGTGGTGGACGTGCTTTCTCTATTTGTAGCTCCAAAAGAAAAATCTAAAACAAGGAAGCAATATAGAAGGAGGTGGTGGTTTTGGGGTTAGACTAGTCCATTCTGGTACGGCACAGCATGTGATTGAATGGCAGAATAGCAAGAATAAAAATATTGTGGTGCCAATATATACACTGAACATATATATATATACTAGGCAGAAAGGGGCTGGGGGCAGTACACCCGCTCCTGCCGACCCCCTCCAGTCCTGACTTCCTCCCGTCCCGACTCCCTCCCGCCCCCACTCCTCCCGCCTGTCCCTCTGTGCACACCCGCTCCCCTCCCGCTCCCCTCGTGCCCTGATTTGAAGCTTTACTTTACCTGTGCTGCCGCTCCGCTCCTCTTCGCCATGACGAGCCCGCGCTCCTCACCTCACCGCAGCTCCATGTCCGCCGCTCCTCCTCGTCGTCATCACGCACGTCGCGGTCATCACGCACGTCGCGTCGCGGCCAGCGCTAGGTACCGGCCGGCGCTACTTTCAGGGGACTACTTTGTTTTAAAACGTAATTTTTTTAATCTAGTTTTAAAAAAAAAATATATAGCCTATGTCCATCTACACACCCTGACATTTTCATAGATGTATCGGGTGTGTAGATTGGCGCTGTGGTTCCCGAGTTTACCTGGCCAAAAGGTGCAAGTTCTCTCTTTATAATAGTAGTATATATATATATATATATATATATATATATATATATATATATATATTCACATAAAAAAACAGGTTTTACAGACGTTATAGTTAGGAATTAGCATTTAAAAACCTTAGAAATTCACTGAAAAAAACATAGGTTTCAGGAACGTTATACTTAGTTGGACATTGGACTCATATAAAACCAGAGCAATTCACCAGTTATAGTTAGTTGAGCTAACTATAACTCGCGCACCCGCAATGCACTGCTGATGACGTCACATATTACATCACTCATGACATGGTCAGTGACATCACTGATGACATCACTGATGACATCTCAAATGACATCACTGATGACATCATCCAGTGAATGTGTGTTTCTATAAAGTTTAATATTTTTTCATATATATCTTTGCCAAGGTGTATTGAAGAATGAGTGGATTTACAAGGGTTGGAATAGATTATTTAGTAGGTGTGTGGCTGACTGTATAAGTGAGTGATTGAACGTGTCTTACTGAATACATGAGTTAGTGACTAAACTGTGTGAAAATCTGTATTAGTCTCTCAGTTGGTGTGTAAGCGGCTACATGGGTTGGTGAGTAGCTAAATGGCTGTCTATATGGGTTATTGATTTGTTGTCTGAGTATCTGTATGGGTGCCTGAGTGTCTGTTTGGGTCGGTGGGGGGGTGACTCTGTGCACAGATGTCTGAGTGGGTGATTCACTGGTTGTATGGATTCAAAGGTGCATCTGGGAAGAGCTGTATGGGTGAGTTAGTGTGTGTACGGGTGTATTGGTGAGTGAATCAATGTCTCAGTGGTATATGTGTGAGTAACTACATATGTTTTAAGGCAGTATATGTGAGTGTTGGAGTATATAAATGACTATTCGTGAGAGTAAGAGTGGGTGTATAAATGAGTGTCTGCTTGTATTAGTGATTCTATGAGACAGTAACTGTGTTAGTATCTGCATACATAAGTGATGTGGTGTGTGTATAAATAACTCAGTTGGTGTGTATAACTGTATACATGAGTAAATGAGTATGTAATTCATTCTTTGCATGACTGACTTGGTGTGTGACTAACTCTATGGATGAGTGGTAGAGTGTGACTGTATGTATAGGTGTATGATTACATATTACAATACTGTATTGATGAGTAACTGTATGTATAAGACCTAGGAAATAGTCGGTGGTATGTATTATCTGGCATTGTTGTGTGTATGGTTTCAAAAATAGTAGTCTGTATTTTAGAGTGGGTGTATCAAAGTTTATATTAGAGCATCAGTATGTGAATCAGATTATCATGTGGATGATGTCATCAGTGATGTCATTTGGGATGTCATCAGTGATGTCATCAGTGATGTCACTGACCATGTCATGAGTGATGTAATATGTGACTTCATCAGCAGTGCATTGCGGGCGCGCAAGTTATAGTTAGCTCAGCTAACTATAACTGGCAAATTTTATAGGAGTCAAATGTCCAACTAACTATAACATCCTTGAAACCTATGGTTTTTTTCAGTGAATTTCTAAGGTTTTTAAATGCTAATTACTAACTATAACGTCTGTAAAACCTATGGTTTGAATTGTTTTTTAATATTTTGCAGCTCTATTATCCTTTTTTTTAACTTTAAAAATTATGTAATGTTTTATATCAGCCCCCCAAAATATGTGTATCATTATTTTTTGGGGGGAGAAAACTACAGTCCCGCACCGGTAGTCTACCAAGCTCGATCAGCATGCAAATCCTATCCACCACATTTAAATGATGCGCATTTTGTATCCGATGGGTTCCCGTCCCGCCTAACATCATATACATATGAGGTTCCGCCAACTGCTACTTTGGTATGCGATGGGTACGCACTTCCAAGCCGCCTGTTACATCATGTATGTATCAGGTCGCGCCTGCTGTGCGTTGCGTGTGCGATGAGTGCAAGCTGCCACGCCCTGTGATACGTCATAGACGTACGGTGTCGTGCTGCGTGTGCCATTCCCTCATTTTTTTTGTCTCAAAACTATATCTAAATAACTGCAAAGTGTATATGAGAGCAAGGGATAGTCAAAAATATTTTAAACATTTATATATTTCTAACTGTAATAACCTTATATTATAGTAAATATATTTTCTCAAAATCACGTCGGGTGCGGTCACCTTGTGCGCTGGGTGCACTATTGCCATGTGACCATAAAAAAAAGCATTTAATTAGTTCATAACATTTTCCATTGTAACAGTTGGAAAACGCCACCCTTTTTAGTCAATTTCTGTACTGCATTTGATGAGACACACCTCTTCTGCTTAGAGAGTTTTTTTCTAAACTTTTTGCTATGTACACATATCTGATATTACACACAACATGCAAGCATCATCTTGATCAATATTCATACTTTGTAAAGTAGCCTTCCACATGTGATAGCCATACACCTAAAAGTTACATAACCAAAGTTTTCTCCACTACCAGAGGTAACATGGTTGCATACGCTGTCCACAGCACTATGTAATTTGGTACAGCCCAGGGGCAGTATCATGCATAGATAATAAACACAATGACACAGATAGATAGTGGAAGTGGGTATGGGCATGTGCGCTTGACACCTTTTAATTACCACGGTCATATATCCAGTGACGTCTGTGCTGGATGCTTGTGGGGTGAGTGTAAAGCAGCCCTCAGGGAATGGTTGCTGCTAGCATTAACTAAAACAGTAATCATTGGATCACACACAGTGATTCAATATTAAAAGAATCGATAATTTGTGCTGCAGTAAGGTAGGGACAGCAGATGTGAAATAATACAGAAAAAATTCTATCGTAAAAGAACCACAACTTGTGGTATACGGAGACACAATCAATAGATCTGAAATAATACACAAAAAGATTATATCATAAACGCTCCATCAGTTCTAGTGAACTCACATAGCCACATCAAAAGCATTCAGCATGTGCACAGCCAGCGATGATGCGTGCTGCGGGCGGGTCGTACTAGGAGCAATATCTGTTGCCATCAACACTGCATCATCTGCAATAGCGACTCGATCTGAATTGTGAACACTGCTGTCTGCAGGGTAGGCCAGACAGAGTTGTCAGCAAAGGCCCACAGACACATGGCATTGACTTGAGCACCACAGTTTGCAATACGCGAAGCAACAAAAAAGCATGTGCAAAGCCTGCAATGATGAGTATGAGTGGTGCATACAGAGTGCACTGGAGCCATGTCTTTTCCTACAGGACTGCGTCATCTACAATACGTACTCAATCTCAAATGTGAACACTGCTGTCTGCAGTGTAGGCCAGAGAGCGCTTTCAGCAAGGGCCCACAGTCGCGTGGCATTGACTAGAGCTCCGCAGATTTCAATCCGCGAACTCACACAGACCGTGTGCGGAGCCTACAATGATGCGTATGAATGGTGCAGACAAAGCTCTCTTGAGCACTGTCTTTTCCTTCATCTACAATAACGACTCGATCTGAATTGTGAACCATGTTGTCTGCAGTGTTAATTGAAGGCAGTACTCACACACACAACCATGAATACTTTTTCTCACTGCCTCTTCATAAAATATAACAACATAAATTACAGAAAACACAGCAATAAATAAATCAAAACAATTCAAATTGCGATTTCATCTGTCCAGTCTACACTTTTCACTGTTACTTCTGACTTGCATGATGAATTTGGTCACTTTACTAAACCTGTAACTCATCTAAAAAAAGTTCTTCAAGCAAGTTTACTAAAACAATATTGTGTATATTTAAATAGACGTTATAGTCACTTGACTACTGGATTCTGTAATTAAACAATCACCCCTCGATCTAAATTGTGAACCCTGCTAACCGGCCAGAGGCAGTGGTCCTTAACGCCTCACAGCCACGTACCGTTGGATTCGAAAGCACGGAGTTGGTTGCACCTGATCAGAGTGGGTACACAGAAATCAACACAGACTTTAACTTATGACATCCTCAATCATAGAATTAAGACCCTGTTTCACAGTTTGGACCTGCTGTACCCCGGTGTACTCCACCGACTGGTGTCAATCAAGCACAATAACCATGTGCAGCAGTTAGCTACGCAAGCACAGAGTCTGTTGCACCTCAACGGAGGCAGCTCTATGAAAACCAAGCAGCAAGTAATATCGGACATCTTCCATCAAGACACCGTTCATCTGTTGGGACCTAGAGTTGGTTGCACCTGGTCGAAGGGAGTACCTTCATCTCCACTCTCAGATGCAGTTCTAACATCATCCATTGTGGGATCAAGACACTGTTCCACTGTTGGGGCCTATAGTTGGTTGCACTTGGTCGAAGGGAGTACCTTCATCTCCTCTCTCAGATGCAGTTCTAACATCGTCCATTGTGTGATCAAGACACCGTTCCACTGTTGGGACCTAGAGTTGGTTGCACCTGGTCGAAAGGAGTACCTTCATCTCCACTCTCAGATGCAATTCTAACATAGTCCATTGTGGGATCAAGACACCGTTCCACTGATGGTACCTGTTGGACTACTGTGTTAGTAGTATACAGAGGACTCCCCGCTGCTGGGCCTTAGGCTGGGCGCTGTGTGCCTGTGTTGCAGTAGCCAGCGTTAATCTCAGGAGCCTTCCGAGTTCACAGACCTCAGCCCAGGAGCTTTTGCCAGCACGTGGTGGGCCCTCTTTCACATACGGGGGCGTTGAAAAGTGAACTATGTAGCATATGTGCGTTGCAGCAGCCATGACGGTTTCTGGATACCAGCACCTTCGCTCACGGCGTCAGCCTCGTGGGGGTGTAACCTGTGCAGACCTGGCAGACACGTTCGCCATTCTAGAACAAAACCACACCCAGAGAATCGTGCCTCTTCTTCATATCCCTACTTTACCCTTGCGTACGCCGAGCCAGTCCACTTCGCTAAACATTTGGGGGGGGAGGCACATACGTGCTACCTTTCCGTCGTCTTACCTGACTGTATGATCATGGTTGCATTCACTGTCTACTTCAATCAATAGACCATCAGTGTATGTTGACATGTACCTGTCTGTGCTCTGCATGTCCGGCACATCCCCTCAACACTTTGCATTGTTTACTTTTATAAACGAGAATTACTTGCCACCTTCGCACATACTTTGCTCCCATCTCTCCCCACATTCTGCATTGTGTGGCAGAGGTACCATGCCATGTTTGGTTTGTATACATGGCTAGCCATGGTTCCCACAGTACGTAGTGTTGTTGTGTCTGCTAGGTGTACATGTTGTTTGTCTTGTTGTATGTGATTATATAAAGTAGTGCAATTATTCACGAGCAATGGTTTTTCCCATTTACATATCGCTGTCTTAAAGGCATACAGAAGTTTTTGTCACAGGTGAAAAGTGCGACCACAATGGCAGTCATTCATTACTATCCAAGAATGTCCAACTGCACAGTGCTTCTAAGCTTACAGCCCCCAATCTTGCGTCCTTTCTTAAAAGGACGCCAACTCCCACAATCAGACCAACATTCACGCAACTTTCTAACAGCAGTTATCTGCTTCTCAATAACTTGCACTCCTACGGAATGTGAGCTGGCATACCGTATGTCCTTACTGTTTCAAACTGAGTAACTTCCTGTGGCAATGTCTAGCCCCACCCACACAAACTAACTCCCAAACTTCAACTTGGCCTTCAATCCCTACTTTGAAAATAGATTTCATTAAACAAACCAAACTGAAAGCGCTTTCGTTCACAACAGAAGTGTCCCTCACTTCTGTAAAAGAAATGTATCGACTGCAGATACCACGAACCTCAAGTAAAACACACTCCCTTTTAAATACGAACCTCCCGTTATACTTTGTGAATTGTTACACAATTTTCAACACATCTCACACTCAAGGTCTGGCACACTTTTTTAATACGGTCTCCTCCGGGCTTCTCACACGCTTTCAAACTGTTTTTCTTTTATTACCAGACTTCATTCATTCGATATTCTCTGGAATAACAGGAACAGTGCCCATAATTATCGCTATCGTTGCGGCCATCCTACTACTAATTTTGCTTTTAAAAAATGGCTGCGCTCTTTGTGGTAACAACCATGTCTGACAAAATACGCCTCTATGCGAAGCTACATCAGTACTGTAAAAAAATGGAAAAACTTTTCTGCTGCCTGCCTCTATTATCGGAGCCAGCTACAACATAATATTTATTTCCACATATGCAATCTGCGTACAACCATTGTTTTATTGCAAAACTTGCCCATTCGACTGACGAATGGATGTATGCCTTGCCAACATTCCAACAATTGCTCCCGATATCCAGCAGGTAATGCAGTATCTTGAAAACCATGAACTTGATTGTTCAGGTAGTGGGGCGATGGCGAATGCAATGCAAAAAAGTATTGGGGCAGAATGAGATTTCTGCGCAGCCAGGAAAAATCTCCTGTAACATGCGACCTTTGACAACATCGCAAAATTGACTGCCAATTCAAATTGCCGCTCCAACATTCGAGGAACATTACTGTCCCTTCGAGGATATGAATTGGATCGCTTTGCTTTTCTCACACAATGGCAACAATAGCCTTTTGGAACATTACGCATCTCAAGCTGCTGAAGAACTTCTGGACTGGAATCTCCAAGACTTGTAAGAAACTCATGTTATTCTTGGATGGATTTTTTGCTTTTTCCTTTACATTTATTTTAATACACTTCAATTGTACTACTTTGATATAATAACTTTCTAAGTATGCCCCTTACGTCTCCACTCTAACCAGGGATTGGTGATGTATGGCCTATGCAAATACGCAATTTACTTGATAAATTAGCCTAAACCTGACACCCATTTAGAAACGACGTCTATTCTTTGTGCACACGTCTCTCTGCCTGCCTCTTATCCACAAATTTTCACACAAACTTACTCATCCTCAGTCTCTGCTCACAACCTGGCGATCAAAATGAAAAAAGACGACATTCTTTAGGAACTGGTTGGAACAGTATGGTAGTCGTATCTTACCTTTATTTTCATTATATAATTTAGTCATTCATATCTAATAGCTATTGTTTATGTCACATAGAACTGTAACATGCAATGTGGAATTCACTGATGCAGGAGCTTTGGTTTGAATACAGCAGAAGCGGTTGGAGTTTGCCTCAGCTGGATGACCTAGCTCTCTGCATAAGAATGTTTTTTTGAAACAGCTGAAGACCGTAATGCATGGTTTGATGAGAAGTGTACCGAATGTGCTTCTCAGAAGCGTAATGTTTGTGTTCCTCCTCAAAGTTCCGATGTGGGTAGAACTATTACCAATGCTCACATGCACCAGATTGAATCTACTGTACAAGAGATTGCTGACAGTTCTACTGTTGATATATTTGTGTTAGAAAAAAACAGAGTACCAGGTACCTAAGACGTTTGATAATTACATTTTGCATTTTTTTTTCTTTTTTTTCTTAGAGGATACATGTGGTAATCGTAGCCTACCTTTATTTACATTATAAAATTTAAAGTCATTGAAGTGTAATAGGTATTGTTTATGTCACATGGAACTCTAACATATAATGTGGAATTCACTGATGCAGGAGCTTACGTTTCAATATAGCAGAAGCGGTTCAAGTTTGCATCAGCTGGATGCCATAGCTTTTGCACCAGTGGGTCCATTTATGGCACTTAAATAAAGACACCTTCTATATAACTTTCAAACTCCATCGCTTTATTAGACAGAGCCACTTTCTTAGACACACCTCATTTCACCATTTGTCTTCTGTGGCATAGCAACATTCTGCATTATATTCTTCACATTTATTTCTTTATTCCTGCTTGCTAAAACACTGCATTCGAGTCTTCAGACCGGTATGGGTGAGTAGTTCGCTTCCCACTCCCTGTATAGTATAACGCATACTAACACTACTTACACAGGTATGCTACAGCGGTCAATATCCTACAGCACCCCCAGCACATCGCTCTACAGCAATCAGCTCATGACTTAGACTCACAGTTTCATCCCTGAGCCTTCAGAGCAGTACCAGTGAGTAGTTTGCTTCCCACTCCTGCTATAGTATAAACGCATACTAACACCGCCTGCACAGTTATGCTACAGAGGCAAGTATGCTACAGCACCCAGAGCACATCAGTTTACAACACTCAGCTCACAGTTTAGGCGCACAGTTTCATCCCCAAATTTACCAGTACCTCATCTCAGCACCATCTTACTCTAGGCAAAACAGCACTTTCACATCGGTAAGGGTAGATACTTTGCTTCGGCCAGTATGCGACAGCGCCCATAACACATCAGTTTACAGCACTCAGCTCACGATTTAGGTGCACGCATTCATCTCCGAGTTTACCGGCACCTCACCTCACCAACATATCACTCTGGGCAAAACACCACTTTCACACTGGTAAAGGTAAATACTTCGCTTCACACTCCCTCTATAGCACACCCTAACCACCCTACAGATCTCACAGTGCTCCTACCCTCCTCTTTCCTACTCTTTTCACCCTTTTTTCCCCTTACTCACTTCAACTGAATCACAAAATGGCGGCCAACACTTCCTAGTTGCAACCGCTCGCACCGCTCGCAGCCAATAAGCAGCAAGCTCGTGTTCGTAATGCTTCAGCCAATCAGATGGCAGAATTCCCAAATATCGATATCTGTAAATTTCAATATTTCTCCGAAACTACTGAATGAATTTACACCAAATAAACAAAAGCATGCTTTCTAGACCAAGACCCTTCTCCCTGCCAAATTCGGGGTAATTCTGTTCACCCGTACGACCTGTAGTCTTGTCTAAAGTTTCCTACGGAAATTAACATGGGACCCCCCTTTTTTCTCAGGCCCCTTAACGAATCACCTCCAAACATTCAACATAGGAGCTGATATGAACAAAGAATTTGTTTTGAAAATGTCATGAAGATTCATCAAACGACGCCAAAGTTATAAGCAAAACAAAAAATGCTCTTCCTATGGAAAGTTGGTCCTAACTATAACTACCTACTGCAACCGCCAGTAGGTAATTTATTGATCAAGACAGTGTTCCACTGTCGAAACGTGTAATGCTGGGTACATGCTACTATGTGGTTCTTGCCGTGACGAAGGCAATTCAGGATTGTGGATACATATATATATATATATATATATATATATATATATATATATATATATATATATATATATATATATATATATTCACTGAAAAAACCATGGGTTATAGACCATATATAGTTAGGAATTAGCATTTACAAAACCTTATTTTACTCACACAAAACCATTGAAATTTCATATATAGTTAGTTGCACTAACTATATATCGCGCACCCGCAATCCTCTGCTGATCATGTCACATATTACATCATTCATGACATGATCAGTGACATCACTGATGACATCACTGATGACATCGCTGATGACATCTCAAATGACATCAGAGATGACATCACTGATGACAACATCCAGTGACTGTGTGTTTCTGTAAAGTCAAAATATGTCTTACATATTGAAGAATGAGTGGATGTATAAGTGTCTGGATGAAGGATTTAGTAGGTGCATGACTGACTGTATGAGTGAGTGATTAAATGTGTCTCACTGAGTGCATGGGTTAGTGACTAAACTGTCTTAATTTGTGCATCATTATGTCTGTTGTTCTGTAAACTGCTGCATGTGTTGATCAGTAGCTTTATGATTAAGTATATGGGTTATTGATTGGTTGCCCAAGTATTTGTATGGGAGACTGAGTGTGTGTGTGGGTGGCTGGGAGGTGTATGACTCTGTGCATAGATGTGTGAGCAGTTGATTCACTAGATGTATGGGTTCAAAAGTGCATGTGGAAACAGCTGTATGGGCGGTTGACTGTGTGCATGAGTGTATTGGTGAGTGAATGGATATCTCAGTGCTACATGTCAAAGTAAGTACATATGTAAAACACAATACATGTGAGAGTTGACATATATAAATAACTGTGCATAAGAGCCAGTGAATTTGTGAGTGGCTGTATGGATCATTGTGAACTTGTATCAGGGATTGTATAAGAGAGTAAATATGTGTTAGTATATGTTTGAATAAGTAAGGTGTGTATAACTGTATAGTTGAGGAAATGGAAGTGTGATTGATTCTTTGCATGACTGACTAGGTGTGTGAGTAACTCCATGGATGAGTGACAGTCTGTGAGTGTCTATTTACTCTGAGTGTATCTAAGATTATATTAGAGCCTGAAGAGGTTCACCTTATTATCGCATTAATGATGTCATCAGTGATGTGATCAGTAATGTCAAATAAGATGTCATCAGTGATGTCATCAGTGATGTCATTTGAGATGTCATCAGTGATGTCATTAGTGATGTCATCAGTGATGTCACTGATCATGTCATGAATGATGTAATATGTGACATGATCAGCAGTGGATTGCGGGTGCGCAATATATAGTTAGTGCAACTAACTATATATGAAATTTCAATGGTTTTGTGTGAGTAAAATAAGGTTTTGTAAATGCTAATTCCTAACTATATATGGTCTATAACCCATGGTTTTTTCAGTGAATTTTCAAGGTTTTGTAAATGCTAATTCCTAACTATATATGGTCTATAACCTATGGTTTTTTCAGTGAATTTCAATTGTTTTGTAATAGCAAATATCAAAAGCTGTAAAATGTCAAGTACGTGGTAGGTAAAAACATTTTCGTGTTTATGCACGCTGATGTGCTTTGAACGCTGCCCCCCCCCCCTCCTCTTTTCTTTTAGGAGTATTCTCTCTTTGCAGATAGTGAAGGGTAGGTAACACAGGCCTACTTCCCTCTCCATTTGATTGATTGTTATCCTAGCATTTATTGTTTTGGAATTGGTTCTCTTTGGTTCATTCTCTATTTACAAACAAGCACAGAGTCGCAATACTCTGTTTAGTCTTTGCAGATAGTGAAAAATCGTTAAAAAACAAAAGGAATCAAGCAAAATCAGTAGGCCACTAATGGGATCTCTTTTTGACCTCGCTAAAATAGAAACATTATGAACAACCCCTCATGAGAAATACGAAACTAGTGAGAGGAACTGAGCTCAACACCATGATGGCTGCAAGACAGCTCGGCTCCGCCGCCCACCCCACCCAAAATAACGACAAACCCTATGCAAATATTATAAATATATACAACACACCAGCAAAGTAACAGGGTAAAACGTTTTATTAAATAACTATTTACATGGCAGCCTGCTGCAACATCGATCCAAACAAGCCTTTGTATTTGGGGCTCAAAATCAACAAGTAACAGGGTAAAACGTTTTATTAAATATCTATTTACATGGCAGCCTGCTGCAACATCGATCCAAACAAGCCTTTGTATTTGGGGCTCAAAATCAACCATCAATAAGATTTTCATAGGTGAGTGTAGGTTCATGGTTTTCCATCCACAGACTAAAAGCCTGGATGGGAGTGAAAGAACAATAACTAGGTAAGAAGGAAGGCAGAGGTTGTGGTAAGGACTCTGGATATGGTATGTTGCTTCGTCCCTGAGATGCTTCGATGTCACTGCCTTGCACAAATGGCATAAGTCCTGGATGTTGGGTGCCATAGTTGAGGGTTCCGAGCAGCGCTTGTAACACTGTCTGAAGCTTATTTGCACCTGCTGCAGCTTCACTATTCTCAAAGTAAGTGGGGGCTGTTTGTAGACCTGACTGCATTGGAAAACAATGTGATGCGGTGCCTCCCTGAACCGCTTGACGGAGGCCCCCGAGATAATTGCGCCTGCTCCACACCTTGTCCCACAATCCGTTTGACCTGAAGACACGTCCTGCGGTACCCTGGTCCGACCATCACATATACCTGCGCCAGGAGACGGCGTGGGGTGCACTAGAAGGGAGAGGCGGCGCGAACGAGCCTCCCCCACCTCCCCAGGTGGAGGTTTCTCAGCTACACCCCAGCGCTTCACTCGACCAGCTGACTTGCGCCCGCTCTTCCGACACAGTGCCTCGCTCGGCCAGCTGAATTGCGCCTGCTCTTGCTATTACAACGTCTCACCCGCCATCCAACGGAATTGCACCCAATCTTGCGGTATAGCGACAGGCGGCTGCTACGGAGCTCACGAAATGGCGGTCGGCTCCACAGTCTTGGGCCTGGCCTGCAAAGATGGCTCTGGGCAACCGTGGAACTCGGACGCTTGACTGCTAGGGCATGGGCCCCATTCCCAAAAGAGTCCCCTCAGCCTTGAAGATTCTACAACAGTCACCGGGACCCCCGACTCACGTAGACTTCCGGTGGGGAGCGACTGCCATGATTGCTCGCGGAATGGCCAAGACGTAGCCACGAAATGGTGGTGCTCTCATGCTGACGCCAGCGTCAGTCTGAAACATCCAGAAACACTGTAGACTACCAATTCGATCACTTCCGGTGGAGCCCCAACGTGACCCGGTAGAGAAGAACTTGCCCTCCCCTCTTTGACTGATGGTTCTTGTTGCCTGTCCCTTCTGTTGTCATTTAACAGAACTTTTTTGCCAACTGAAAGGGGTTGTGTTCCGACCGCTGGTTGGTGGAGACATTTTGACTATATTCTGGACCTGCGTTGTCGCGTAATGCGTCATATGACGCGCCGCCTTAGCGCACCCGTAAGTGCTCCGGTGCGCGAGGCGCAGCTTCCCGGAAGCGATCCAGAGCGCGGCGCGCAGCGCTAACGTAAGCATAACAGGTCATGTGACTTGTTAATAAAACTTTTCATTGGTTCATTTTACTTTTGTTATTCTAATGATGGAAGGCTTGGTCATATGACCTAAAAATAACACTTTTCATTGCTTTCGAACATTTTTTTTCTCCCAAATGATGAAAGCCCCACCTTTTTTTTTCTCACTCTGACTTGTAAAGCAAAGGACCCAGATGCATTTACAGTTTATCACTAACAATGTTCCAGGCTAATGTATTTTCCCGGGAAATTTACAACTGTCCTGCAAGTAAAATATTCCTATTTCGAGAAAAAGGGCGTTTCTTCGTCCCATGAGGGAGCCGTTGAACAAAAGAGTCTCGGCCTGCTGTCTTAGTTGCTGATAGGCATGAATATCGGATTCTTATCGATCACTTTATGTTGCAGGAGTAGAAAACACAACAGCCCTTGACCATTTATCTTTACTGCGTTCCTGCGTATTATACCTTTTAACCGTCATGTAATCGGGCTGCTTTATTTCACTTGCCTTTTACTGATTCGAAAACAGTGGCTATTATTCAAAACTTTACCAATCTGGGTACTACTACCATGTTTTGTTTTAAAAACCTTTATTGTGAAAATGTCAGTATACAAATACGGGCCTATAACCACGTGGGCCGGCCACGGAGCAAACTGGAATCGTATATGATGAGGGGACATTTACACTGTAGAAGAACGTAACGGGCGGGCCATTAGGTTGCAAGAACTAAGGTGTCTAACAGTTGCGGAATCGGTGGACGTACATTTTATAATTAAATTACGACAGGGCCAGTTACAATAAAATTATCTAGATATACATTTGCGGGCAAGTACCATGGGTGACGTTAATTCGAACTTTCAATAGTACAGTAATCAATAACACATCAGAACTTAATATCAATAGGGATGTCCAAATGTTCAATCAGTACTCGTCCCCGCCCGCCATGTGCTTCAAAACTGCATACGTATCTCGTGATATCAAGGTTGGGCAACCAGTGCACAACAAGGAGTTACGAGTCCCATTTATACCGGCGCCATTTTGGGCGAGGCCGGGCAGGTCCAGGATATAGTCAAAATGTCTCCAACAACCAGCGGTCGGACCAGAACCCCTTTCGGCAGTCCAAAAAGGTTCCGTTAAATGACAACAGAAGAGATAGGCAACAAGAACAATCAGTCAAAAGAGGGGACACTTTAGTGAATGGGGCCCATGCCCTAGCAGGCAAGCGTCCGAGTTCCAAGGTGTCCCAGGGCCATTTTAGTGGACCAGGCCCAAATCCAAAGAGCCGGCCACCATTTTGAGAGTCCTGTTGCAGCCGCCTATCACTGCACCGCAAGAGTGGGAGCAATTTAGCTGGATGGTGGGCGAGACGCTGTAGCCGCAAGAGCGGGCGCAACTCAGCTGGATGGCGGGTGAGGCACTGTGCCGCAAGAGCGGGCGGAACTCAGCTGGATGGGGGTGAGGCACTGTATCGCAAGAGCAGGCGGAACTCAGCTGGAAGGCGAGTGAAACGCTAAGAGGCGCCCCACTGCAGATGAGGTGCCTCCACCTGGGGAGGCGGGAGAGGCCCGTTTGCGCCGCCTCTCCCCCCACCCCCAGGCACCCCACGCCGTCTTTCGGCGCAGCAATGTAGGATGGCCACACCAGTGAAACTTGCTGGACACCACCTCGGTGCCATCCAGATCTCAGCGTGTTGTGCTGCTTTCGGCCTACTGTAGCAGCAAGTGCGGGCGCAACTCTGCTGGACGGCGAGGGAAACGCTAAGGGGCGCCCCACTGCAGATGAGGTGCCTCCACCTGGGGAGGCGGGAGAGGCCCGTTTGCGCCGCCTCCCCCCCCCAGGCACCCCACGCCGTCTTTCGGCGCAGCAATGTAGGATGGCCACACCAGTGAAACTTGCTGGACACCACCTCGGTGCCATCTGGATCTCGGCGCGTTGTGCTGCCTTCGGCCTACTGTAGCAGCAAGTGCGGGCGCAACTCTGCTGGACAGCGAGTGAAACGGTAAGGGGCGCCGCACTGCAGATGAGGTGCCTCCACCTGGGGAGGCGGGAGAGGCCAGTTCGCGCCGCCTCCCCCGCCCCCGGGCACCCCACGCCGTCTTTCGGCGCAGCATTGTAGGATGGCCACACCAGTGCGGCAACTTGCTGGACACTACCTCGGTGCCATCCGGATCTCGACGCGTTGTGCTGCCTTCGGCCTATTCGCACATCGGTCCGCTACTGACGGCGCCTCACAGGCCAACGGATTTTGTAGGCTTTTTATTGCCCAAAGCCGCATAACAGGTCATGTGACTTGTTTATAAAACTTTTCATTGGTTCATTTTACTTTTGGTTTCCTAATGATGAAATGCTTGATCATATGACCTAAAAATAACACTTTTCATTGGATTGAAACATTTTTTTTTCCCAAATGATGAAAGCCCCACCTTTTTTTTTCTCACTCGGCAATCCAAAAAGGTTCCGTTAGATGACAACAGAGGGGACAGGCAACAAGAACCATCAGTCAAAAGAGGAGAGGGCAAGTTCTTCCCTACCGGGTCACGTTGGGGCTCCACCGGAAGTCATCGAATTGATATTCTACAGTGTTTCTGGATGTTTCAGACTGAAGCTGGCGTCAGCATGAGAGCACCACCATCTCGTTCTCCGTCGTGGCCATTCCGCAAGCAATCATGGCAGCCGCTCCCCACCGGAAGCCTGCGGGAGTCGGGGGCCCCGATGACTTTTGTAGAATCTTCAAGGCTGAGGGGACGCTTTCGAGAATGGGGCCCAAGCCCTAGCAGGCAAATGTCCGAGTTCAAATGTGTCCCAGGGCCATTTTAGTGGACCAGGCCCAAATCCGAAGAGCCGGCCGCCATTTTAAGAGTCCTGTGGCAGCCGCCTATCGCTGCACCGCAAGAGTGGGCGCAATTCAACTGGATGGTGGGCGAGACGCTGTAGCCGCAAGAGCGGGCGCAACTCAGCTGAATGGCGGATGAGGCACAGTGCCGCAAAAGCGGGCGGTAAACAGCTGAATTGCGACTGAAACGCTAAAGGGGCGCCCCACTGCAGCAGAGGAGCCTCCACCTGGGGAGGCGGGGGAGGCCCGTTCGCGCCGCCTCTCCCCCCCCCCCCCCCCCCCCCGGGGCGCCCCACGCCGTTTTTTGGCGCGGCATTGTAGGATGCCAAGACCAGTGCGGCAACTTACTGGACACCACCTGGGTGCCGTACGGATCTCGGCGCGTTGTGCTGCCTTCGGCCTATTCGCACAACGGACCGCTACTGACGCCACCTCACAGGCAGACGGATTTTGCCGACTTAAAGACAGACCAAAGCAGCCCATTGTTGCTTTGTTTAAAAAAATTTTTTTTAACGTGTTTACTTTTTTGAAGCGTTGTATATATTTATAAGTTATTAAAGTGTTATAATCCTACTACTTTGTTGGAGTGCTATATATTTTTAATGTGACACATAATTGTGAAGACTTTGATGTACAAAAAGGCATCCCTGGAATCTTCCGCTTCAGGCTCGGTCCCACACACCCTTACAGTGAGAATCCCCTCCCCAATCACAATACAGGATCGTTATCAGATAGTAGGAACGCGTGTGGTGTGACGGATCTCATGGGGTGGGGGCCTTGATCTACTGTGACTCCTTTGAAGAGGGGTGATTCTTTACAGTTGGGGCCATAAACTACATCCGCAGGGCTAGGTGATAGCCTGGGACCGGCCTGGACAATCAGACACAGAGGAAAAGGAGTGTCAGAGGGTGCGGTAGTGAATAGGGTGAAAGGGAGGTGTCGGGCGGGCACAGGGTGTGATTCTCAGGGAAGAGCAGCGCAGATGGGGGGAGGTTTATGGCCCATGCATGAGAGAGAGAGCGGGGGTGACCAGTGCGTGGGGGAGATGCTTGCGAGGGTGGGGAGCCATGCTGAGGATCGGCGGCGTGCAGAGAGTGGGTCTGGTCAAGGCATCTAAAATGGCTGCCGTGCACAACAAAAGTGTGGCATTGGAAAAAAGGCAAGATGGCGCAGACAATGTTTATCAATACGGATTAGTTTATAACAATTATTTTTAACAATATATTTACTCGCAGTGACAAAATGGCGGTCAACACTTCCTGATTTCCTTCGAATCGAACGTTAACAGACGTCACGCAGCAAAAAAAAAAAAACGCTCACGCGCAACCGCTGGAAGACATGTATCAACATATATGAGCATCCTCAGCCACCCTCAGAAAACATAGGGGGTTAGGATACGTCTCCCGTACCCCCTTATACCCATTTCTCACATTGTTTTTCCTCCATCTTGTAATTTAATTAAAATGAAACACAAAATGGCGAATTCCCGTTTCGCGACCCGGTTCGCGACCCGGTTCGCGAACCGGAAAGCGCTTCTACCGCGAAAAATCAAATTTTTTTTATTTGCCCCACGGGACCCTTTAATAACCCCAACATCATTCCTAGGGGGTCCTGAAGGGTCTACCTTGCCCCTTTTCATTAAATTCCCCCTTCGTTTTTCTCCTCTTCTTGTCTCTCGATCCTACCGAGAGACAAGATGGCGGCCGTTCCGGACTGTTTAGAATGTTGACAGACACCGGAGAGCCAATCAGCTTCGCTTCGCAAAGTTCCGTTACGCGAAAAGTTCGCGAACCGGAGCGTTACCCGGGACGCTGTCACAGATATATCTGTTTTTTAAAACGTTAATTTCTCAAAATCCACTGGAGCACATATATTGAGACCTAGCAAAGGCACATCGGGCTAACAGTCCCTACAATTTTGCCAAGTTTTGTGCAAATCCATTCAGCCGTTCGAGCTAAAAGTGAGGCCAAACGCCCTATGGAAAAATGAATGGGAAAAACGCGTTTTGGAACCCCCCTTTTTTCTCGGCCCCCCCCTTGACGAAACCCCCCCAAATTTTCAGGGGCTGCTCAGATGCAAAATGTGCCATTTTCCTGAATTCCGTCCACAAACGCCAAAGTTATTAGACATAGAATTTTCAAAAGTCCCATAGAGAAAAAATCCTAACTATATATACCTACTGGCGACCGCCAGTAGGTAATGTATATAGTACATTGATGTGGAGTTAAGTTTAGTAAACATATGCTTACCATAAAAAATTACCTTCACTTTATTTGAATCCTCGCTATTTTAGCTTTGATATTTTGCCCCCCCCCCTCACCCCCAATATTCTGTAGTCCATATTCTGGTGGATTGTTGGGTATGACTGCCTGCTATTTTGCAAATCACTCGATCTTTTGTGTCTGCAAATATTGAAACATGTTCCTGTTGTCTTAGTCCACTGGGTGGAATGGTCATAAATAAGCAAAAGAGTTGCTTTTAAAATTCGAGAACTGACCTTAGTCTCAGATTTTCACAAAATTTGAGAAATGAAAGAGCATACTGCCATATTGAACATGCTATATTTTCTTAGAACGGTAGTCTTCAAATGTAACAGGAATTTTTGCTTGGACCAACCAAACAACTTCACTTGTTCAAGAAGGACGTTAAACTTTAAGGAGTGTATAAAATCTGAAAGCAAGTAAAAGTCCCTGTCCCACTCGTTAATTTTTGTAGCTCAAATGCTCTTTTAATCTTTTAGATCAAAGCGCAAAGCAATTAATATCATCAAGATATATATATATTTATCTAATACTCTGAAGTTGATGGAGACTGTGAAATCTTGGTTGAGGTGTTCAAAGATGCGATGTGTCTGGACGAAGAAGCATGACTGTGTACTATTATATTTATACCATCTACATTAAAGGCTACAAAAATAAAGCAATATGTTTATTCCTAATGTGGAGATTATATTGGTATGCATGGCTCTCATTGAGAGCCATTAGCAAGAATATCTGGATTACAGTAATTTGCTGCTATGAATAGCAACAGTAGGTAACAGAACTTGTTACCCACTGTTGCTATGTCATACGGAATTCTAAGCTGCTCTGCCTAGCTCTTTCAGAGCATGTAAAGGAGGCGCTAGTGAGCAGGGAGCAAAGTTCCCTCTGATTAGCCCTCATGTGTGGCAACATCATTTTTGTGATAAGATGTTATACTAGGAAAATCAAGTAGCTACCACTTAAAGGTTGATAACAAGCATTGGCATTGTCAATAGTTCTGGCTTGTAAATGTAAGTGCCTACTTAGTCATTGCTGGGTTAGTCATTGCTGGTTTTGGCACAGAATAAGTCATACTTGCATTCTTTTACTCGTTCTTACACTCATGCATCCATTCATCACTGACTCGCTCTTACATTCACCCATTTACACAATCACAAATAAATGCATGCACAAACTCAGCAACATATAAAAGATAAATTAAAAGAATAAAAGTTGAAAGAAAGCATGCTATCACCTTTAAATGACAAAAGTATGGTTGCGTTAACAATATGAAACAAAGCAGCAGGTGGCCATCTTGCAATGGTATTGTACATAGTGTATTGTTGTTCTATATTTCCATCTGACAGCCATGTTTAGAACCAACGTGTTGGCCATCTTGCAATGGTAAAAACATCGACACCTTATGGACAATAGCAAACACAACAAGATGATGGATGGAGTTATTAATCTTTTCAACCGCTCACCCCCAGTAATGAGATCTGGGTTTAATCCATTGTTCTTTTGCTCACTATGCCACCCCAATTTGTACCCAGACATATGTAAATTAGTCTTCACCCTGATCCCCATGGGACAAGTCCAGCCCAAACTCCCAGGCCAAGTCCTCCCTGGGGTGGCATAGTGAGCAAAAGAACGATTAAATAAACCCAGGTCTGTGACGGGCGGTGAGACTATTAAGCGTTTCAGCACTCCGTCGTTCATCTTACTTTGTACCCTATGGACAATAGTCCAATGTGGTCAGGCAGATTCGATGCAGTTGGTGTACATGTTGCAGATGAAGTGAGCAGCAAGCAAGGAGCCAGTCTGCACTGACTTTGGAGGTATAGCATGCTTTAAACATGACAATAAAAATGAGAAGAAGGAAATAAATTAAAAAGGATCTTTAACTAGAAGATGGAAGGGCCCGCCTCACCAGTCAAGTGACTGAAGTGTACTTATTTTCAGGTGGAGGTGAACATGTGATCAGATAAATTATTTCATTCACAGGGCAGGAGAGTCAATTACTGAAGTGGTATATATACCACTGTTATGCCTACTAGTGGTACATATGTGCTTTTATCACAAAATCCTGGCAGACAACTACACCTGGTAGAAATGGACATTGATTCACCAAAATGCGAGGGGTAGTGGAAATGGCAGCAGACATCCGTTGATATCATAGGACGTGACCTCTGACCCTGATGTTAAAAAACGATTTTAGATATCTATAGTTCATTTAAGATGTTGGCAGGGAAACACTATACTTTTCCTTTTATTCGATGTGGAGGATACAGTGTCAAAAATTATAAAGTGACTCTAGGAGCCAAAATTATTTCTACCAGAAATGGTCATGATGTAATGCATCTGTGTTATTGACTTGCAGTATTCATTTTCATTTTTAGAATGCTGATTTATGATCTAGTGAAACTCACTGTCACTCTACAAAGGTGAATGTTTTGTTGATATCCTTTTTCATGTACTGAGAATAAGAAAAAATAATACATTGTTTAACAGTGTGTGTTTTTATTTCACATTGTGTATACAAAAGGATGCACATTAATCTGCTGAATTGACCTATATTATAGAACTGGACCCCAGTTTGAGCATAAAGTAAACAGTGCTCATCTGTGCCCTGTTTACCTTCTGCTCTTGGACTGCTTTTGTCACCTCTGAGGCCAGGAGTCGCAAAGTCAGTGCCAAGGTCCCAAGTGGTAAGCTGAGGGTCACAACTGCTAACACTGCAACCTCAAAATGATGTCCATGCTGTCAGACCTTCCCAAGAGATTTTAGGAAGAATTATTACAGTGCAAATCTTGTACCCTTAAGGTTTGTCAAAGGGGTAATAAACATCAAAATCCTTGCCTAATAATGAATCTGTGAGGTTTCATATAACAAGAAATGTCTGCAGGCTTTAACAAAATGCAATAACATTTCTTCCATAAAGGCTTATGGCTGCAAAAGGTGTGTTTCTCAATAAATAAATCAGATCTACTCTCTGTGTCAGAACTTTTCATAAGAGTTATACCATACCTATGGCATTTGAATTACGTTTTCTCATTAACCAATCAGGTCTATAGCTTTTGTCACTGCCTCATTACCGCAATAGTGTCAGGCCAACTGTATTGAGCATAAGCTTTCTCACAAGGCAACCATCATGAAAATTACAAATATATATATATCAAAATAACAGCTGTCTAAAAAATTCCACCTAAGAAGGCACATGTTGTCATGCAGCAAAAGGCCCTTTGTAAAGCTTGAATCATCCCCATTTTGTTGCTTATTGCTGTATTTGGGTATTAAACTGGTACTAATTAGGTAATCCCTTTGTCCAGACAATTTTCACCTGTGCACAAATGCCAAAATAAGGAAGCAATATTGTGCACCATAATTTGTCTTTGCTTGCTGCATTATTTAGTTATCCATGCCACATCATTTGTTCCTCCCCGACTATATAATTCCAATGGCCCTGACTATAAGGAAATAGGAATGTGGTACTCCTCTGTGTAACCTATCCCTTTCCTTGGGAAGGAGACCCCGTAAAGAGATTTATGTAAGTAGCAAGGCTCTGATAATTAATTTTACTGATTCTTTTCGGGAGCCCAGTTATGAAAATCGACAACAGTGAAAAAACAGAGGAGTTTGTATCAAACTTTAACTTATGTGCCATGAGGGGGTTCCTGCAGGCCTGAGCCCTGGCACCACTGCACCTGTTGTACAATTTCTATCCATGTCCCTGTTGCAATGCTAATACTCTTCGACCGGGCGGAAAACCGGCAAATGGTCTTTCCGTCCGCCGGGGTCCCCCGCGTCATGGTAATGTGGCGTGGGGGAATTTCAGAGCGGGCAGTGTTTTTTGGCGAGCCGCGGCGGATCACCACCGCCATACGGGCGGTGGCGATCGGCCAGCTAACCTAATGACCCCCTATGTCTTTATCAGACATAATATTTTGATTATATCTAAGTAGTTGTAAAAATCTTTAAAGCAAAAAAGTCCTCTCAGCCATGTGATCGCAAAGTACACAAAAAAACTTAAGGGGCAACACTGTATTCCTAGTAACGTGGGAATACAATTTAAATAGAGAATTTACAATGGTTACCTCAGAAAAGCATATCAGCCTAGGCTTTCTTGGCAATGTGTAAAGTAAAAAATACATACAATGTATTGTATTTTTGAAAATGCATATTCATTATTTTCACTCGAATGGGAAGATAATAACACAGGCAAAACTGTGCCTAGAGAAAGGTAGGTGCTACAAAGAATGGTGCAGTGCACTTGAAATAGTGACTAACATGATTATTGGTACGTGCTGTGATATAAAAACAGTAAATAATATATTGTTGACTGCTTGGCAAAATTATACAACATAAATAAAACTTTGCTACTACGGCACATCATTGACATTCTGACCCCCTACATCAATTTATTGGAGTCTTCATCAGGACTAATAAAGGTAGCAACCTATAAGCAAAGATGATAAATAAGTCTGCCACTAAAGACTGCACCTCTAGCAATAAATGATACATATAAGTGCGCTTTACATAAATATTATTCTATCCTATCCTATATAAAATGTTTATTAAAAATTATATAAACAGCAATCATACCCTGACACAAAATGATTCTCAAACAAAATGAATTGCCTGTATCCCAATGGCGATCAACTCTATATATATTTAAGAACAGCTGTGGGTGAATGTTTTATACCTTGTGGATGCCTCCTCGTATCATAATACCTAAAACAAGGTATATCTCTCTATTCATGCAAAACTCATTACTCTCTAAAAGATTAATACAAAACTCATATATAGGAATTTAGATGTGTACCCCATTTTTTACATCTGAAGCAAACCATTGCAAAACAGTCTTCCATGTGGTAAGAAAGGAAAAGTTAAGCAAGAACTTCTTGATCTGTTTTAAAGGGATGTAAATTATTCTTCCATTAGTGACTCAGAACAAGGATAGTTAAAGGATATGCAAAAGCTTTTGTGCCACTGATACCTTGAGTTATCATGCCTACTGCAACTGCATCATGCTATATCTGCCTTACACGTTGTAAGAAACGTGGTCCTCACAAACATCAAAGGAACCGTCTATCAGTTTAGCACTGAATATTACTTTCTGTCAAATACAAAACATTTTGTTAGAGTGCTCAAAAAGCATACCAGTGGTAACACTCAAACATCAAAAGGGCCGTCTCCTCCTCTGAGATCCGAAAAATGAAAGACAGAATTCTGCAGCACAAAAGTCTCTTCAAATGCTGTGTGATGGGATCACCTCTTGTAGAACACTATCTATCAAGTCAACATGCCGCCGAAGACATCACTTGACAGGTGACTGAGCATATACAACCGGATATCAGGGGGGAAGACACAACCAGCTTACTTGCCAAGAAGGAATTGATAGATTTTTTTCCACACAAACAATAATGGATTGAATCATTTAGAGGACTGACGACTGGCAGCCTTAATTTGTATTAGGATTTTAAGAAACAAACTGTTTTTCTAAAATGGTCTTTTGTGAATTTTTCTTGATTTAAATTCTTTGTTCTCCTTTTTAGGTCTCGCCTACACAGCGCATGCGTGGCAAAGGAGAGACCTTTAGTAATCGGTTTGCTTTTTCGCCCCAAAACGTGCACGTTGGCGATTCCCTTGCGGGAGTGAGCTTTGAAAACCAACTGTGTGCAATTAACAGATGGTACCTGCTCGCTCCCGCAAGGGAAACAGGTGCAATCCCCCTCCCAGTGCGAGACACGCGCGCTTGTTTTCTGTGAAATGTATTGTGAAAGACAAAAGGTGTTTATCAACTGTGCCTGGGAGAGCTGCAATCTGAGCCTTGCCACATACAATTTTCCCAGATAAAAAGTCTGAACTTCAACATTTCTCTTCAACCCCTCAGTTTGTGTACATTTTGGATGTTGGTGCAGCTTTCATACGGCTAGAGCAGCCAATTTTAATGGGAACATCAGAACATGTGTTTTTGAGACATTTCCGGTGCGGAGATTTCTTTTTAGTGAAAAGGCGACAATATTTGTTTTGCAAATTGGTTAAAAGACAACATGTCATGACCATTTTAATGGAGGTCTTGGTAAACATGTTTCAAGGTTCGGGAACCTCTGCTCACACCAGCTACTTCTGGGTTTCGAAGTGCAGGTTTAATACTCAGAACCATATGTTAGCGATCCAATGTTTAAGTGTGCTTCACAGAGGCTCATGAACATTTTGGGGTCGGTTGAGGAAGGGGTCATTCCTAGATGTTTACTTGTCAGGTATTGCCTCATCAGTTGTTGCAGTATCTCATTCATCAGAAAATGACATGGTTTCTGATAGCTGATGATGCTCAGGAACGATCTTTTGGCATGGTTACCTCATTGCTTTTTGTAGGGGGCTTGCACTCATTAGTAGCATTTACTAGCATTTAACAGTGCTAGTGCCATGTAACATGTGTTTTGCACCCACTGCCCCACCCTTTACAGTGATTGCTCTCAGTCACAGATAGTGTAGTTAATAACTGTTAGACCTGAAATCATTGGCTTGAGTCTCTCCTCCATTTTTTTCTGTTTGCCTCTACGGTGTTACGATGTTTTGCTGGTATATGCTTTGGGCGCCGTGTCACTGCTGATCAGTGCCATAGCGCAAGTGCTCCCTCGCCAAACTCGGAACCTGCACTGACGCTGCACTCACGCGCTGCGAGGGGGCTCGCAGCTTACCTGGACATCGCCGCTCACCGGATCTACTGGGCACTCGGGCACAGCTGGGCTCCTGACGCTGTGGTCTCCCCCAACGGCGAGCTGCTGACATCGCTCGGCCGCGGAGCGGGGTTGAGACTACAGCTCCCAGCCTGCCCTGGGAGATCGCCGCCCACTTCCTGCTTTGCGCAAACGGAGGCGCATAAAAACAGACAGCCTCCTCCGCAACGCGGACGCGCGCGGGCGGCACCGGGCGGAGCCCGGGCAGAGGGCGGGCCGTCTGTGGCCGTCCGTGGTCGACTGTGGTCGGGCGGGCCACCCCCCTAAGATCTGCTCAACAGTACGTACCATACCCAGGCACTAACATGGGTGATTTCACTGATTCTACTACTCATATTGATATATCATCCCAGGGCGCTGATACCTCCGTCTCTCTAATCACATCCTTTGAAACTTTGATTGAGACTGCTTTTAATGAAATAGTAGAGACTGAGAGGAGGTTCTCTATGGGCTCCTACGCCTCTAACAAAATACCGAGTGCTACCAATTGTGTAAACGGGAATACACATATCATCCCTGAGGTTACTGTGGTTAAGTCTTTACAACCGTCTGTTAATGTGCCCATTGTTGAGGAAGACGAAAATACTGTTACTTACATAGTACTAGCAAAGTTACTAAAACCATCCCAACCCCTGCACCTAGGAAAACCACCCCGCCGGTAACTAATAATAAAAATACCACCAGTAGGGGTGACGGCCCTACCCAACCTATCACAGCAGCAACCTCAGCTGTGGATAACAACAAAGGTACTGACCAAGCTGGGTCTAATAAACCTCGCAAACACGAAGGGCGCGTTTTACCCCTACACTTGCCACCGGATGCATGTCCGTTTGTCCTGGTTCTGGCAGGAGTACCGGTGCTGAGGGAGGATCAGGGGGAAACATGGGTACAACTACGAAATAAGTGCATAGACTGGCTAACCAAACACAAGGGGGTTGGATATGACATATCAAGAGAAATCATACCGGTTCGCAGGGTGTCTTGGATCGGACCATTACCTAAAGATAAGGACGGTGATTGCATAGTTCTTAACTTTAAAAATCCTGGCACCGTAAGGCATCTGCTCAACATAAATGGTAATTGTTCTGCCATTTCTACGGTTGCCACTATGCTACCCTTAAGTTATTTCTACAGACAACCCCCTATGCATTTTCAACCTCCTTTTTTGCAATTCCATCCACCACCTAGGTATTTTCAGCCACCTGCTATGCAATTCCAGCCAGTAGCTTACCCTTTTAATACATACAATAGATTTGCACCTTTGTCAGGTTTGGATATGTTAGATTGACCTTCTCCAACAAAGCAAGTTGACCCAGCTGTTCCATCACCAATTTTGATGAAGGGATATCAGGATGCCTCGCGTTCCTTGGCAGGGACTCCCAGAAGAGGCCAGTTTATGAACAATAATCATGTGGATCCTGTCCTCTCTCTTGTAAGTTGGAATATAGCGGGTCTTAATTCCAAACTGAAAATTAAAGAATGGTTGGAGTGGGTCAACAATAATTGTGACATCTTGTTGCTTCAAGAGACTTGGTGTATAGCCAACCCCACAGTGGAGGGCTTTTGTTGTTATAACTTAAAGGCCTCCTCTTCTTCTATGGGACGCCCCAGTGGGGGGCTATCAATTTGGTCTAAGATAAAACCTGGGGTACAAACCAAACAGATCCCAACACCAGGCAAATGTTTTATGGCTGTGAAATACATTAACAGGATGATTTTATGTATAATTAATTTTTATAATAACGATTTTGTTAACCATCCCAATGGAAACTTTTTGTCTCTATTTAACTTTATTGATGACATCGTGGAGGGAAGAAAGTATGGGTCTTTTGACGGCATCTGTATTGGTGGTGATTTTAACGCTCATATGTTCCGCACTAGTGTCCCATGTCGTAATGGTGAAGAGCTTAAGAATTTATTAGCATCCCGTAACCTAGTTAATTCTATGGAAATTGCTGGAACTGATGATGAAAACACATCTGCACCAACTTACATAGGCCAAGGCTGTGCTTCCACGATAGATTATATATTTCTTTGTTCCTCCCTGTGTGATATTATCCAAAAAGCTGAGGTCATCTGCTCTGCATATAGTGACCATTACCCACTTAGAATACATTTAGACAACCCTCAATCCATAAGGGCTGCTTCGAGAACTGAGAATGGGCCACAGAATCTGGTATTGTCTACCGATAGGCTAAAACTAATTTGGAAAGGGGTGGATAATAAAGCTATCCTGGCTAAGGTAATTAAAAAGCATCCTCTGATAATAGAGACTTGCCTGTCACTTGATAGTACTGGCGAAGCATTAACTGTTGCTTTCAGTAATCTATGTGGGGCTATTAAAAGGGAATCTTCCAAACCATCTAGGCCCAATATAGACCATAGTCCCCGCTGGTTTGACTCCGCATGCTCAAAGGCCAACAGGGAATTGAGGGCAGTTTTACAACAAAATCCTAGGGATTTTAACCTAGTGAGAGAATTAAGATCTAAATATAAACTCGCCCTGCGGATAAGATCCGAGGCCATAGTGGTCAACCATTGGGAGTCACTTACACGGACTGCCTCGCTAAAAGACACTGCGGGGTTTTGGAGAGAAGTCAAATCACTCAGGTCCTTTGGTTCAAACATCCAACCTATTAACTGTAACATAAACGGTGAGGTCTGGGTGGAGCATTTCTCCAAAATCTATACTGTAGCAGCCCCTATTATAGATTCTGCATCCTTATTAAATAACGCCAAACAACTGAACTTTCTAATATCTGAGGTGGAGGATGCAATCTTGGAGAGCGCCAGTAATAAAGCCCCTGGCCCTGATGGTCTATCTATTGACCAGATTAAATCTGAAGTTAATTTTTGGGCCCCTTTATTATGCAAACTATTTAACAATCTGTCCGACAGCGCAATCCCTAAATCCTGGTCAAACAGTGTCATCGTACCGATATTTAAGAAAGGTGACAGGTCTGATCCGGCCTGCTACCGTCCGATTTCACTGATCGACAACACACTAAAAGTCCTTGGCAGGGTACTATTTAAGAGGATAAGGGAATGGGCTGAGGATAAAAATGTGCTTCATTGCAGCCAATTGGGGTTCAGAAGCCATGTTGGCACGGTTGAGCAGTGTCTCAACTTAAATTTGATCATGGCCAAATATATTATTGTTAAAAAATCCCCTCTTTATTTAGGTTTTATGGATTTGAGTTCCGCTTTTGATTTTGTCAATCGTTCTAGGTTATGGTCCCAATTGCTCGACTATGGTTTAGATGATGCATTAGTATATTTTCTTTCATATCTACATAGGGACCTTAAGGCAAGAGTACGCATTAACAATGATGGTGAATTATCTGATGATATTTTTATTAGAAGAGGCGTCCGACAGGGCTGTGTACTCGCCCCTTTGCTTTTCATTTTATATATTAATGGTTTGAGCCCTGCCCTGTGCAAGAATTCCAAGGACGTCCCAATTATTAATGGCTCCCCCATTACCACCCTACTTTATGCGGATGACGCAGTACTAATGGGGCGTACTCCTAATGCTTTGCGTTCATTAATTACAGGGTTTGTTGTTTTTATGTCGGATTTAGGTTTAAATACTAATTTTAATAAATCGTTTATCATGAACTGTGGACCAAAAAGATACAACATTCTTTCAATTAAAAGTGGCAATAATGAACTAAAATGCACCAGCACTTTCCCCTATTTAGGGTTATTATTCTCCAATACTGGTTCATGGCAGCATCACACTGCCCACGCAAGAAATAAGATTGGTAAATCCATTAATTCAATCTTGTCCCTTCGTCAACCAAGAACGGCTGATGTGATTACGCCCCTGTTAAACATCTACCGCACCCAATGTCAGCCAACTGGGACATATGGAGCAGAAGTGTGGGGCTACTGTAACAGTCTGCCTTTGCAGCTGGAGGAAAATAGATTCTGCAGGAAGGTGTTGGGTGGCACTTCATGTGCGCCAACTTTCATTTGTCACCAAGAACTTATGTTGCCATATATAGCTGATTTCATTAGGTCAAGGCCCACGCTTTTTTGGATAAAATTATGGACAAATCCAGTGGCTTCCCTGACCCGCAGTATAATCACAGATTGTCTACTACATGAACGATCCCATCTCATACCCTGGCTAAATGCAGTCAATACCAGCCTGTTGAGCGTGGGACTCGGCTCTCTGTTTAGCTCCCCAAATACCATTGTCCCTGCTCATAAGAATATTGTTAAACGGGCACTGTTTGAAATATATAAAGAGGAACGTATGAGAACTGTGCTAATGAAACCTGCTATTATTAAATATCTTCCACTAATTGAGACAGGTAGCGATAATTTAAATAAACCTTACAAACCCTGTAGATATTTGTCAAAACCAATAGGAAGGTGGAACCGGAGCCTTCTATTTAGGTTCCGAGATGGTAGTATTGTAAATTTATTGAGTTTTCCACTTGGCTATAATAAGAATCTAGAAGAACTTGACTGTCCATGTTCTGCCGGAGGGAAACAAAGTTTATTGCATTACTTTATTTTCTGTGGCCATTATAAACTGTATATTCATCACTATTTAATGCCGATATTTAAAAAACACAATTTGAGAGATTTTAAATTGGCATTTAAATTTTTGCAAATGTTACCAACTGATGATATTATATACACTATAAGCTGCTTCATTAAAGCCTGCGTGAAATCTAGGGCAAGTATGGAACATGCATAATGGTCTATGTACGCATAATGCACTTTAAATCTAAATTCAACCAGGATAGATGACTAATTATATGTACGGAATCAATGACTATTGGTATTGGCCAAACAGATACTCATGAATGCATTTTCTGATTGTATAACGTTTTGTATTTTTTGTAACATGCACCTCATGCCCAAGTGGGTTGTTTTTAACGATTTTAACTTTTATATAATGTTTTTAATGTATTTTTAAATGTTTCATTCTGTATGTACTTTTATGGATTTATTATAATCCGAATAAAGATCATTTCAATTCAATTCAATTCAATTCAAGTGCTCCCTCTGTTAAAATGATGTATCTATTGTATCCATGTTTGGCTTATTTGGTTTACTGTCAGTCCCTAGTCTAGTGCACCAGGAGTGCCAGGGCTTGTAAATACAAATGCCGCTCGTGGGCTTGCAGCACGTGTTGTGCCACCCACAGGAGCGGCCTTGTAAAAGAATGTCTACGGGTCGGTCATTGCGAGACCCACGTGCAGTCCTGCACTGTCACGTCGGCTGCGCAGGTATACCTACTTGCCAGCCCCCCAACCTTCCCTTGGCTTCATGTTAGTCACCCCTATGGTAGGCCCATGGGCAGGGTGCATTGTAAGTGTAAGGTAGGACAAGCCTGACCAAGTTGGCATGTCCTGATAGTGAAGTGCCGCCATCTTAGGGCTTCACTATTGCGAGGTAGCCTGCTCTCCGTTGGATAGAATGGGCCGCCGGGATTATTAACGCTATAATCCTAGCTGGGCCGGGGAGTATGGTGCAATGTCGAGTTTGGTATCCCTGAACTCGGGGTTTAATTACGCATCCGTTGGTGTGGATGGTCTTTGGACTCTGGGTTCGAAAATAGCACTTTTAGAAAGTGTCTATTTTCTTGTCTAACCATATCTGGTCTCTGCTGGTCTTGCGTGTGTGTGACAGGAGCTGGGTGGCTCCAAGAGGTCTGGATGAGTCAGTGTGGGATGAGTGGGACATTACGTTGAGAGTAGGGGGAGAGTAGTTGTTGATAGCCTGCCTTGCCTGATACAATGCTGGCTCCACCTCCTGCCGAGCGACTGATGGCTCTGTACCTGCCATGGACGATCCTAGCCCCACCTCCTGCCAGGAGGGCGATAGCTCTGCTCCTGCCAGTGTCAATGCTGGCTCCACCTCCTGCGGGGCGTCTGAGGACCCGGCCCGGCTCAATGAATAGGCCAGGTGCTACTGCCTAGCTCCACCCACCACAGACCCAGGATGTTGGGAAACCCCCGGCATAGACAAAGGGATCAAAGACGAAAAGGGGTATAAGAGGAGGACCCCTGAACTAGGAAATCAGATCACTTCTGACAAGGAACCCTGTAACCAAGGACAAGAAGCCTGTTGATCTAAAGGACTGCCTACCCCTTCTGCCAGTGTGCTGTTGTTGGGGGAATCCTGCAGTGCTTCTTTATTTTTGCCAAGGAACCAGGAGAGAGGAACTGTGTGTGTACTCTCACGCTTGCTAAGAAAATCTCCAAGGACTGGAAGAGTGCCAGTCTCCTGCCGAAGTCACAGGGCTAAAGGACTTCACCTGCTACAAAGTGCTATCTGCTGGAAGTGTGAATCCAGCATCTCCGAAAGAACCAGCAACCACGACGATCGGACGCTGGGCCCAACCGACGCCAGCAGCAACGCCAGTGAGTAGGAGTACGGCTCTAACTCCAGAGGACCTCGTGTCTGCCCCGCTGCGGATCGCATCAACCGTGTGCCCTTCGACGCCGTGAGCGCTGCTCACTCTGTGCAACCGCATCATCGACAACGTCTGCTGAGGCCTGATCGACACCGAAGACGCGACGCCGGATTGCTCGACGCCGCTGATCATCGTGTGCTTCATTTTCCTAAGGTACTGTGTTGTCGGGGGTCCGTGTGACTCCAGGCCCGACGTAGCGCTCCTCGCGGTCGACGCCGAACCTGTGGATTACCTTTGCCCCAGCGTTGTGTAGCTCCCGTGTGAGTTACCCTGTTGCTAAAGAACTGTGTTTCCAAGAAGAAGACTTGCTTGATACTAAAGACTTTTGTGCTACAGAAGAAACTACCTTTGAACTATCCTTTTTCCTTCCCGAACGTATTTATTCCGATTGTGTACAGTTTTGCCGTTATTTTGGTCTTGTGCTAAGCCTTATATAAAAATACTTATTTTTATAATACTACGGTGTCGTGTCCATTTGTAGTGTATTCACTGTATTACTGTATGTGGTCATAATTGCTTAACACACAGCCTCTAAGATAAGCCTGTTCTGCTCTGCCAAGCTACCAAGGGGGTGAGCAGGGGTTATCGAAGGGTGTGATCCCCTTGCCCTGACTAGAAAAGGAGTGTCCCTATTTGTCAGAAGTGTATACCTCTGCCAACTAGAGACAGCCGGTTCTAACATTGGATGCAGCGGTGAGGATTTGGACCTTGCATTTATGACCCATGTACAGTGATTAGTGTGTGCTACATAGTGAAAGCAGACCATAACGCAGTCACAATCTGATTCGGAAGGATCCTATTTTTGTTCTCCGCTTTCCTGAAACTTGATTTTCTGAACACTGCCAGTTTAACCATGAGTGACAACGGAGTCACTGCCCCTGCTATCGTTGTTGTGGAAGAGTTCGAGAGGAGTAAGCTAAAGAGATACAAGAAAGATGAGCTGAAACACTTTTGCAACCAGTTTGAAGTTCCTACCACCGGCCTCTCAAGAAAAGATGATTTTTATAAAGCATTGCAGGCCTGGTGGGAGTCCAGAAATCCCTCTGATGTGGTGGTGGTACCCACAGAGGAAGGGGATGAGGAGGTGCCAGTGAATGGACCTGTGGCCTCTCCCGGAAGCAGTGTTTCCTCCAAAGGTCTTTCCCCTGAAAAAAGAGAAGAAAGGGCGAAAGAGCGAGCTTACAACATGGAGATGGCAAGGCTAAAGATAAATGGGCAGTTGGAGTTAGAAAATGCGAGAGGTAGAAGGGAAGCTGATTTAGAGATCAAAAAGTTGGAGTTTGAACCAGAGAAGTTAGCTTTGGAGCGTGAAGCCAGGTTGAGGGAACTGGATATCCAAGCTAAAAAGTTAGAATTGAATCCCTCTGGTGGCAGCATTCCATCCGAGCCTGCAGAAAGTAAGTTTTACTTCCCGAAAGATGTGATCAAAGATTACAATAAGAATGAAGATATTGGTCAATGGTTTAAAGCATATGAGTTAGCATTGTTGGCCCACCAGGTCCCTGAGAAGAATTGGGGAGCGGGGTTGTGGGGTCGCTTTGTGAATGAGGGAAGAGATACCTTGTTAGACATGCCTGTTGCAGATAGGATGTCGTATGCTCATATGAAAGATGCTTTAATGTTGCGATATGGCTTAACCCCCGAGCAGTACAGACAAGCTTTTAGAGAATGTAAGAAGTTGCCTGGTACGACGTGGGTTGAATATGTGTCTTATTTTTGCAGAGCCATGGATGGTTGGGTAAAGGGCAGCAAAGTGGAAAGTTATGAAGCTCTCTATGATTTGTTTGCGTGGGAGCACTTGTCTAATAACTGTTTTCCAGAGCTGCGCCAGCACCTGATTGATAGCAAGATATCTAACCCTAGAAAACTTGCTGAGGAGGCGGACCGCTGGGTCAGTACCAGGGTCCACAAGGGTCCAGTGGGAGACTCAGCCAAAGGTGGGCAGGGTCCCCAGCAGAAGAGTGGGGGGGACAAGGGTAAACAGAAGGAGTCTCAGAAAGGGCCCCAAAGTAATCCCCAATGGAACCAAGGGAAGGGTTCCCAGCCTCCCCCTGAGAAGAAGTCAGGGGCCCCGACGGGTAAACCTGTTCATAGGGGCCCCCTAACCTGCTACGGTTGTGGGCAGGTGGAACACCGGTTTTATGACCCCCAGTGTCCCAAGAAGGATTCGAATGCACCGCCGCGTGCACCCCCTCGTCAGTTGGCAAGTGTAGCCTTGGGAGGGGAGGAGATGGTTGTCCATGGTGGGAGGGGTCCCGCAGAAATGTCCCTGGTCTCGCTAGGAGACATGCAAATGGTCCCTCCACCCCCTCTGCCTAGTAACACTAGTAAATATAGGCAGTGGGTGACCATTAATGGCCAGAGAGTGGAAGCTCTCAGAGACACCGGAGCGAGTGTGACAGCTGTCAAGTGTCACTTGGTGTCCAGAGAGCAGGTGGTTCCCCACGCATTCTACCCCGTGATAGCTGCCGATAACTCCCAGAAAGAGTGTGAGGTGGCTCAGGTTTCCTTTGAATGGGGGGGAGTTTCAGGTACTCTTCAAGTTGCTGTGAGGCCCGCCATGCCTGTCGACTGTCTCCTGGGCAATGATTTGGAAGACTCCCCTTGGGCTAAGGTGGAGAGAGCGGCGCACTTGAAAATGTTGGGTGTGCCAGAGTGGGTGTGTGCAACCACTCGATCCATGACAGCGAGTAAGGGTGTTGATGGGGTCCCGGAGCCTGAAAGTACGGCCCAGGACCCAGCTATGAAGAGAAGAGGCAGGAGGCGCGGGAAACCGGCCCCCGTTGTTCCCGTGGTCCAGAAGGAGGTAGACCCTGAGGGGGATGCCCTGGAGCCCACCGGGGAACAAATTGCCGAACTGGGAGATCTGCCCGAGCTGACCCACTGGCAGCAGGATGGTGGTCCCTCCAGGGAGGAATTCTGTGCGGAGCAGAAAGAGTGCCCTTCTCTTGTGGGCATGAGGCAGCAGGCCTCAGCCCAATCCTCAGGTGATCAGTCAGGGTCACATTTTGTGTACTGGGAGAACGACCTCCTGTATAGCGAGCCTAAGGCTGCTGAGCCTGGGTCAGCCCGTGTGCTGGTGGTACCCCAGCGCTTCAGAGCCTTCCTACTGGGTTTGGCTCATGACGTACCGTTAGCTGGACATCTGGGGCAGGACAAGACCTATGACAGGCTTGTCACCCATTTTTATTGGCCTCAGATGCGTAGGGATGTAGACATCCATTGCAAGACTTGTCGCACTTGCCAGGCAAGTGGGAAAAGCGGAAGGAAGCAGAAGGCTCCCCTCCAACCTTTTCCGGTGGTCAGCACCCCCTTTGACCGGGTGGGTATTGACATTGTTGGGCCCCTGGACCCCAAGACAGCCCTGGGCAACAGGTTCATCCTGGTCTTGGTGGACCATGCCACAAGGTACCCGGAAGCCATCCCTCTCAGGACAGTGACGGCCCCCGTGGTGGGACGGGCACTGATGGGTGTTTTCTCCCGGATGGGGTTCCCAAGAGAGGTGGTGTCCGACCGAGGCACCAACTTCATTTCGAACTATATGAAGTCTCTGTGGAAGGAGTGTGGGGTAACCTACAAGTTCACCACTCCTTACCACCCTCAAGGAAACGGGCTGGTTGAGAGATTCAACTGGACCCTGAAAGGCATGATTATGGGTCTTGAAGAACCAATGAGGCGGAAATGGGACGTCCTCTTGCCATGCCTGTTGTTTGCTTACCGTGAGGTGCCGCAGAAGGCTCTAGGGTTCAGCCCCTTTGAGCTCTTATACGGTCACCCGGTAAGAGGACCTTTGAGTCTGGTCAAGGAAGGCTGGGAGCAATCTCCCAGGAAACCTCCCCAGGATGTATACAGCTACATGCTGGCCTTTCGGAACCAGACTCGGCGCTTCAGAGAACTTGCTCAGGCAAATCTGGAGGCCAGCCAGGAGGAGATGAAGCGATGGTACGACCGGAATGCCACTCTGGTAGAGCTTCAGCCTGGTCAGGAAGTGTGGGTCATGTCCCCTGTGGAACCTTGTGCGCTCAAGGACAGGTGGACTGGACCGTTTAAGGTTGTGGAGAAGAAGAGCGATGTCACCTACCTGGTGGACTTGAAATCTCCCAGGAACCCCTTGCGGGTCCTGCATGTCAACCGTTTGAAGCCCCACTTAGAAAGGTCCGAAGTGGGCATGCTCCTAGCTACAGATGATGGAACGGAGGAGGAGAGTGAGCCTCTTCCTGACCTCCTGTATGCTAAAGAGCAAGACGGGTCAGTGGATGGTGTGGTCCTCTCTGACACACTGACCCTTGAGCAGAAACAGGATTGTCGCCACCTGTTGGGACAATTCCCGGATCTGTTTTCCTTGGTTCCGGGTGTCACGCATTGGTGTGTCCATGACGTTGACACCGGAGACAGCCCTCCTGTGAAGCACAAGGCTTACAGGGTGACTGACAAGGTCAGAGCGTACATTAAGGAGGAGGTCTCCAAAATGTTCGCGTTAGGGGTGATTGAGTCCTCTAGCAGTCCTTGGGCCAGCCCAGTGGTCTTGGTCCCGAAGGCTGCAGCGCCTGGTGCTTCACCTGAACTCCGGTTCTGCGTGGACTACTGAGGGCTCAATTCAGTCACGAAGACTGACGCGCACCCCATCCCCAGAGCTGATGAGCTCATCGATCGGTTGGGGGCTGCCCGGTACCTTAGCACGTTTGACTTGACGTCTGGGTACTGGCAGATCGCCTTGACTGATGGGGCAAAAGAGAGGTCAGCATTCTCCACACCAGATGGGCTATACCAGTTCCGGGTGATGCCCTTTGGGATGAAGAATGCCCCCGCCACCTTCCAGAGGTTGGTCAACCAGGTCTTGGCTGGACTGGAGGAATTCAGCGCCGCCTACCTGGACGACATCGCAGTGTTCAGCGCCAGCTGGGAGGAACACTTGCGTCACCTCCAGGAAGTGTTGTTGGCCCTGCGCGGAGCAGGCCTCACAATCAAGGCCAGTAAGTGCCAGATTGGGCAGGGTTCTGTGGTGTACTTGGGGCACCAAGTAGGGAGTGGTAAGGTGGCCCCCCTGCAACCCAAGATTGATACCATCCTGGCTTGGGCACCGCCCAAAACCCAAACACAGGTGAGAGCCTTCTTAGGACTCACGGGCTATTACAGGAGGTTTGTCAAGGATTACGGTAACATTGTGCACCCCTTGACTTCGCTGACTTCCAGGAAGCAGCCACGAAACGTGATCTGGACTGATGCCTGTCAAACGGCCTTTGACACCCTGAAAACTGCAATGTGCACAGCACCTATACTCCAAGCACCCGACTTTTCGAAAGAATTCATTGTTCAGATGGACGCTTCAGAGCATGGCGTGGGGGCTGTTCTAGCTCAGGTGAATGAAGAGGGCCGAGACTTGCCTGTAGCCTTCATCAGTAGGAGGTTACTTCCCAGGGAAACGAGGTGGAGTGCGATAGAGAGAGAAGCATTTGCTGTGGTCTGGGCGCTGAAGAAGCTAAGACCCTACCTGTTTGGGACTCACTTCCGGGTTCAGACAGACCACAGGCCCCTCAGATGGTTAATGCAAATGAGGGGTGAGAATCCAAAACTGTTGAGGTGGTCCATTGCTCTACAGGGGATGGACTTTACGGTGGAACACCGCCCTGGTACAGATCACGCCAATGCTGATGGTCTGTCCAGATTTTTCCGCCTTAGTGATGAGGACTCCCTAGGTTAAGGGTAGTTCTCCCCACATTTCAGCTGGAGGGGACACGTGTTAGACCTGACATCATTGGCTTGAGTCTCTCCTCCATTTTTTTCTGTTTGCCTCTACGGTGTTACGATGTTTTGCTGGTATATGCTTTGGGCGCCGTGTCACTGCTGATCAGTGCCATAGCGCAAGTGCTCCCTCTGTTAAAATGATGTATCTATTGTATCCATGTTTGGCTTATTTGGTTTACTGTCAGTCCCTAGTCTAGTGCACCAGGAGTGCCAGGGCTTGTAAATACAAATGCCGCTCGTGGGCTTGCAGCACGTGTTGTGCCACCCACAGGAGCGGCCTTGTAAAAGAATGTCTACGGGTCGGTCATTGCGAGACCCACGTGCAGTCCTGCACTGTCACGTCGGCTGCGCAGGTATACCTACTTGCCAGCCCCCCAACCTTCCCTTGGCTTCATGTTAGTCACCCCTATGGTAGGCCCATGGGCAGGGTGCATTGTAAGTGTAAGGTAGGACAAGCCTGACCAAGTTGGCATGTCCTGATAGTGAAGTGCCGCCATCTTAGGGCTTCACTATTGCGAGGTAGCCTGCTCTCCGTTGGATAGAATGGGCCGCCGGGATTATTAACGCTATAATCCTAGCTGGGCCGGGGAGTATGGTGCAATGTCGAGTTTGGTATCCCTGAACTCGGGGTTTAATTACGCATCCGTTGGTGTGGATGGTCTTTGGACTCTGGGTTCGAAAATAGCACTTTTAGAAAGTGTCTATTTTCTTGTCTAACCATATCTGGTCTCTGCTGGTCTTGCGTGTGTGTGACAGGAGCTGGGTGGCTCCAAGAGGTCTGGATGAGTCAGTGTGGGATGAGTGGGACATTACGTTGAGAGTAGGGGGAGAGTAGTTGTTGATAGCCTGCCTTGCCTGATACAATGCTGGCTCCACCTCCTGCCGAGCGACTGATGGCTCTGTACCTGCCATGGACGATCCTAGCCCCACCTCCTGCCAGGAGGGCGATAGCTCTGCTCCTGCCAGTGTCAATGCTGGCTCCACCTCCTGCGGGGCGTCCGAGGACCCGGCCCGGCTCAATGAATAGGCCAGGTGCTACTGCCTAGCTCCACCCACCACAGACCCAGGATGTTGGGAAACCCCCGGCATAGACAAAGGGATCAAAGACGAAAAGGGGTATAAGAGGTGGACCCCTGAACTAGGAAATCAGATCACTTCTGACAAGGAACCCTGTAACCAAGGACACGAAGCCTGTTGATCTAAAGGACTGCCTACCCCTTCTGCCAGTGTGCTGTTGTTGGGGGAATCCTGCAGTGCTTCTTTATTTTTGCCAAGGAACCAGGAGAGAGGAACTGTGTGTGTACTCTCACGCTTGCTAAGAAAATCTCCAAGGACTGGAAGAGTGCCAGTCTCCTGCCGAAGTCACAGGGCTAAAGGACTTCACCTGCTACAAAGTGCTATCTGCTGGAAGTGTGAATCCAGCATCTCCGAAAGAACCAGCAACCACGACGATCGGACGCTGGGCCCAACCGACGCCAGCAGCAACGCCAGTGAGTAGGAGTACGGCTCTAACTCCAGAGGACCTCGTGTCTGCCCCGCTGCGGATCGCATCAACCGTGTGCCCTTCGACGCCGTGAGCGCTGCTCACTCTGTGCAACCGCATCATCGACAACGTCTGCTGAGGCCTGATCGACACCGAAGACGCGACGCCGGATTGCTCGACGCCGCTGATCATCGTGTGCTTCATTTTCCTAAGGTACTGTGTTGTCGGGGGTCCGTGTGACTCCAGGCCCGACGTAGCGCTCCTCGCGGTCGACGCCGAACCTGTGGATTACCTTTGCCCCAGCGTTGTGTAGCTCCCGTGTGAGTTACCCTGTTGCTAAAGAACTGTGTTTCCAAGAAGAAGACTTGCTTGATACTAAAGACTTTTGTGCTACAGAAGAAACTACCTTTGAACTATCCTTTTTCCTTCCCGAACGTATTTATTCCGATTGTGTACAGTTTTGCCGTTATTTTGGTCTTGTGCTAAGCCTTATATAAAAATACTTATTTTTATAATACTACGGTGTCGTGTCCATTTGTAGTGTATTCACTGTATTACTGTATGTGGTCATAATTGCTTAACACACAGCCTCTAAGATAAGCCTGTTCTGCTCTGCCAAGCTACCAAGGGGGTGAGCAGGGGTTATCGAAGGGTGTGATCCCCTTGCCCTGACTAGAAAAGGAGTGTCCCTATTTGTCAGAAGTGTATACCTCTGCCAACTAGAGACAGCCGGTTCTAACAATAACCATTGCAAAGAAATTGTGCACAAGTTGCTTTACATAAGGTGTTATTTTTAGCTTTTGCCTACACAGAACTTGCAAAATCTTTTGCAGCAGCAACAACAACAACAAAACAAGCATTGGCATAGCCAATAGGTCACGCCTTTGGGACCTTATAAGTGTTTAGCCATGCAACTGTGATGTTGTTGCACCAAGAAAATTGTGCTGCATAACTAAATACTAATAAGGTCCCAAAAGCGAGACCTATTGGCTATGTCAATGCTTGTTTATTTAGTATGAGAATGATGGTCTTATTTTGAATACATATTTGTTATTCACTTGATGAACAGTTTCTTTTGATTATTGTCTCATCAAGCCTGAAATCATAAAATAGTGTGTTTTGTCCTAGGAGATATTGCTTTATTTAAAAGGCAGTCTGCCCTAGGTAGCAAATAGAATGTTATTTTTTAGTTTTTGGCCATTATGCTTATATTGCCAAAGGCCATCTCTGTTTGGAGTTCCCCCTGCCTATGGTGATGTAGGGGGATGTCCTACATTCCTATTGTATTTCAAACAATACTACAAGACTACCCACTTTTATCTGCAAGGTCACTTTTCAGTCCTTTTGAGCGCTGGGATTATTAGGGCTATTTGATACATTGCAAGATGTATTTAGGATTTTCTCTTAATGTTGAAGATTAGTTTGGTGTCTTAGCCCGATCAGAGCCACAATGCACGAAAGACGCTGGGCCTTGATCTGGCATTTAGATCGGGTGCACATGCAATGCCTTGTACTAGTAGACTGCACACCTCTCGAGCTGCAGCAAGTAAGTCTCCTGTTACCACTGGATGGCATTGCTCAAATTATGCGTTTTAGTTCAGCGCGCCAACTAAACGTTTTGTATTTAACTGAAAGTCAGCACTGGTCTGGTAGACAGCTTCTTTGATATTTGTGAGAGCTATGTTTCTTAGAACGGGTAAGAGAGATGTAGCATGATGCAGTTGTATTAGGCATGCTAACTCGAGGTATCAGTGGCACGAAAGCTTTTACATAGACATAACTATACTGGTTGTGAATCACTTATGGGAGAATTATTTGTATCCATTTAAAATGGATCAAAATGTTTTTGCTTAACTTTTCCTTTCTTACCGCTTGGGAGACTGTTTCACGATGATTTTTTGCGATGTCAAAAATGGAGTACATATCTAACTTCCCATACATGAGTTTTGCATCAATCAGTTACAGACTAATGAGTCTGACCTGAATAGAGATATATATCTTGCTTTAGGTATCAACTAGGTATGTAGCATTTCCCCACGGCTGTCCCTACCCATATACAGTTGATCCCCATTAGGATACAGGTGATCCATTTACTCTGAGAATTGTTTTATATCTGGGGAGGATTGCTTTTTTATAGAATTTATCAATAAACATTTCATGATCATTAATTGCTGGAGATACAGTCCTTAGTGGCTGACTTATTTATCATTTTCACTTGTATGTTGCTACCTGTACTAGTCCTGATGAAGACCCCAATGAAACTGGTGTAGGGGGTCAAAACGTCGACAATTTGTCCTGTAAACTGCCATTCAATGTGGAACGAGAAAACTGAACTTGCAATGACAAATCACACAAATAGTCATGTTAGTCACTATTTCACAGGCACTACGCCATACCTTGGGGCACATACCTTGTTCTAGACATAGTTTCTCATGTGTTATTATCTTACCACTTGAATTTAAATAATGAATATACATTTTCAAAAGTACAATGAAGTGAAGGCATTTTTTGCTTCATGCATTGGCAAGAAAGCATCGACTGATGGGGTTTCTCCATGGGAACTATTGTAAATTCTTTATTCAGGTTCCTAAAGATTTTGCTGGAAACAAAGATCTTCTTTAGGAGGTCGCCAGTAACTCTGATTCTGCCAATAATGAGAGTTAGCAGTTGAATAGAGATTACAGAATCCATTATAACTATGCAGATCTGTGGTGTTGCAACTAAAGACTCCACCCAATAAAAGCAGAAGGTGTCTTTGGGTATAATACTAGGGAAAAATGAAGAATTTAATCAGAGATTGTTCATGACACAGGGGAACCCTTAAGGAAACATTTTTAATCTCTGGTAATTCTTTCCACCTCGAGATACTGATGCCCCTAGAAGAATGAGAAACACCAGGGGGTAGAGTTACTAAGATATACCCTTTTGTGATGGCCTTCTAGTATGTTAATTCCATTGTGCTGTTTCACATACAATTTTATATGAATCTCCAAAATTAACTCATTGGAATCCGGCCTTTAGTAATGAATGTTGCCCTTAAATGTGTGGTTCGTAAGCAGTCCCTTTCCACTATTACTCCCATTCTTTCGTACTTGCCTTTGCAAAATCTGTGGAACCTTTTCAAAAAGTTATGTTTATGGATGAAGAAAACTCATTTATGTCAGTCGGGAATTCATAAAAATGATTCATGACAGGTGTAAACAGTTTAACTGCTGCTCATCTGTCCACATACATAGAGAGACATCACCAGTAGTAAATCAGCTCTTCGTACTACTGAGGCTGGTATGCATGCACTACTGTGTTGACTGATTATAACATTTTCCTTAGGAGGCTAATCACTTTGTGAAACACAGAACATAAATGACCATTACCTCCTCCTAATGTTTTCCTCATAAATAATTACACATTGAGCTGCCACGCTTCACAGACACACCCTAATCCAAAAAAGTACTAAAGCCCCTCCCACCCTCACCACCTCCTGTTTTAGTTGACACAAGCCCCCACCTAATACAGACCTGGTCATAGTGGGGCAGGAGGGAGGGATTAATTAATTATAGTGAAAACGTACCCAGATTAATGCAAATTGAAGAGTGTTGGAATCTCAAAGTAAATGCTTTTTGGTTGTTACATCTGTACAGTAAAACTATTTTATTCATAGGACTGTAGCTTTTTCCCATGGGCTTCGACATCTGTGGCATTATATTTCTCTTTTGCGAGATGTTCAATACAAGTGATTGAATTCTTGTCTATATTTTTCAATTTGAGATGATAATTTGCTCTGGCACGGAAGGAAGGCTGTCTATTCAATAGACACGAAATAAACACTTTATAAAGCTCTTTCCACTGAATGCACAGGAGATCCACTTTTCCAAAAGTTTCTTTTTTAGTCCTTTGTCAACTTCTTTGGTTGTCACATTGAACAATATTTTGACTCATGTGAACATTGCTCCTAGTAATGTAAGGTCAGTGGCAGCTGCCATAAAACCAAAGTGAGGGGAGATTGAAGGGGGGCGAGGGAAGGGACAGGGAAACAAAAACAATAATTTAAAAAAAAAAACGTAACTTTCCTTTTGTTGCCTTCGACTCCCACCTCTGTGCTCTCCCAGCAGTCTCTGGGAAAGCAGCCTCCCTCCCCAATCCAGACCCTGCTCTCATGCTATGACAGCAGCGCCAGGATTGGTCTGAGCGGCATGGTCTGCCACTTAGGCAGTCCGAGGGACCCTGTGGCTTTTCTCCAACCCAGCTGAGTTGGAGAATAGAAATGTGCATGTCTGTTTGTCTGGCCTAAGACAGCTGGCCAAACTTACATGCGCACTTCTAAGCTCCCACCACTCCTCCAGGCCCGGCCCCGCCCTATAAGCATGCCTAAACCAGTCACAGAAAATAACATGATGTTGTTTTATTATCATTTTATTTTTCTGTCACTGACTCTGACGAGTGGGGTGACGCTTCTCCGCCATTACGGAGGAACCACCCCTGTGTACTGTACAGATTGTACTTTCAGAGTGCTGCATAATAACTAACCATCCCCTTCATCTTGCCTTATAAGACTGAGCATCTAATCAGATTCCGAACGCGGAAAAAAATGAAATGTTGTATAATTTTGCACATATTGCCGTGCTGAAGACTCCAAATATGAGGTCATTTTGAAAATGTTGCCCTTGGGTGTCCCTCTCATTCTTTTGAAAGCTTTAACATTTGGTAAATTGTATATAACGGAGCCATTCATTACATTTCCTGCAAACTCAATCTTTGCACATCATATAAATGTCACCTTTGATTATCAATCACATAGGACATTGCTACGAACAGTCAGCCCCGCATATTCAGGCAGCACACAGATTATCAAAATGTGGTTACCAAAGATTAGTTTGAGCGGAAAGACCATGTGAGACAGCCTCAGACCACAAACCTGACATGTAGCAAAACAAGGACATTCTGCCTCTTCATAGCTCTCTGTTTGAGCTGTTGTTTAACACAGCTTGCTGTGGCCATCTTTGCTTCAGCCATTTCTCAAGTGCGCTGTACTTTTATGTTTTGGGCAATGTCCATATACATTTAAAATGTGCATTTACTTATATAGTTCTCAATGCTCTCACAATTGTTGTCATTTAAGGGAACTAAGGCAAAACCACATGGGGAAGTGTTTTTCCCAAGAACATAGTTTGGTCAGAAAAGAAAACCAGCATTAGATCTCCTGACTCTATTGTTCAAACTTAAATTTTATACCAAAACTACTACTTGTGGCTATAGAGAAAGAATAGTTATTTAGATTTTTTTCTAGAGTGCAGCTTCACCGAGCGATACAGTTTTATATATAGAACTGCGCCTTGGAAAATATGCTTACATGGAAAATTAAGCAAAATAAAACTGAAGAGAACTGTGAGGTTGAAGGGTGAGCAATAGACCAGGATGAGAAGAGCAGATCGAAATAACTGATAAAGGAGTAAATAGCATCTGGAAGAGGTGAGTCTGGCACAGCAGAGCATTTGGCGAAGGATATATAGTTCAGTATCAGGAAATGTGCGAGAGAGGAAAGAGAGAGAGAGTGAGAGAGAGCAGTCCTGTGACCTTCAAGGCAGGTACCCTGTGACTATGAAAGACCTGAGTCCTCGTCTAACAAACAGGATGTTCCACAGAGTTCCAGATAGTAGGAGTGTAACCAGAAAATTATTGTCTTTGAGCTCGAAGTGCTCTGAATTTCGGGTCCAATATCAAGGGCGAGTCTTTGCTGCACGATTTTCTTGAGCAATCGGAAATTTTTAGTAGCTGGGTCTGCCTGTGTGAAGCGCTTTGAAGGGGAGGAAACAGACTTTGAACTTGATTCTAGGCTCCATTGGAAGCCAATGAAGGTCCTTCAGTATAGGGGTGATGGGATGAAATTATGAATGAATGAATCAAATCAGACTTCTTAAGCGTACGACTGCTCCCAATAGTGTCTTGGCGTTGCACTTTCAGTTGACCGCGAATGCAACAATATCAACTATACTTGATGAAAGAGCCTTGTCTTCAGTCTTTTCTTAAACAGGTCAGAGGATGCTAGCCAAGGTAGTGCACGCAGGTGCGAAGACACTTGTGTTTTTGGGGGCAGGTTCAGTAGAATATGAGCTGCCATGTTTGGGACCACTTTTAGCTTGTTAACCGGATAGTCCAGAAGTCCTAACTATAGGGCATCACCATAGTCCATTCTCAATGTTATGAGTGATTGGATCACTACCTGTCTTGCGGGCAGGGAAAGATAGTGTAAGCATTTTTTCAAAGTCCGCAAGAGGCCAAAGCATGTTCCGACCACTGACATGATCTGTGTCTGGAAAGACAAAGCATAATCAAATGTGATGCCCAGATTTTTGACTACTCCCCCTTGGGACAAGGGTGTGTGGCATCCTTGGGCCACAGCATCTGCCATCTGGGGGATTAGGGCTAAAGAATAAGATCTCTGTATTTAATCCATTGCATTTTAATTGATGTAAGGACAACAAAGCAAAGACAGTGGAAAGACAGGTTTAATTGATTCTCCCCCGATCTTCTCTCCCCTCCCACAGGTAAACAACAGCTATGTGCTGTCAGCGTAAGTGATCACCTTGGCCCCACAGGGCTCTGCCATCTGTGCTAGAGGAGTTAGGTATGCATTAAATAAAGTGGGGCTCAAAGACGGCCCCTGCGGTACTCCTACTGTCAACCTGAATTCTCCCAACGAGTATGGGCAACCCATACTTCCTGTCCTCTATCATTCAAGGAGGAAGCTATCCAATCTAAAACCACTCTACCTATACCAATGTCTTTGAGCCGAGCTAAGAGCACAGAGTGAAGAACCATATTGAAGGCCGCTGATTGATCTAACATAATTAAAAAACACCTTCCCCTGCATCCAAGGTAGCTCTAATATGTTCAGTAACTTCAACTAATGCAGTCTCAGTGCTGAAATTTGGCCTGGAACCAGGCTGGCTGTGATGGAGAAGTTCGTTGGTTTCAGGAAACTTAGACAGCAGTTCATTAACAGTCTTATCTTTTGTTGATAATGAGTCGGGCTGTGGAATGCAGGACTGTTCTAAGTGATAATAAGGCACTATCTGGGAGGTCTGAAAGTTTTGCATTACCTGCATCTAATCTAGAAATAACTAGTTCTTGAGCCTCACTGTTAGGCTGATCAGTGGAGAGTAGATATTTTAGTATTTTTCGTTGGCACAGATGAAAGCTTTCTGTTTGGGCAAACATATTGATGTGTGGTTGCTGTAAATGAGGAACCCAAGAGACTTTACAGCTATAGAGGGTGAGAGTGAGCCTCTATAATTCTTCACCATGGGTATTAGGGAAGGAGAGACTTTATTGCTTGCTTTGTGGGATAGAAGTATGAACTCTGAGGCTTACTTACGAACACATTATGCCGCGAATGCGTCATTTCTTTTGAGGCACTGGTGGCTCAGAGAGCAGAACCATATCTATGAGGCCACACAAAGCCACTTTGCATGACTTATTGTGGTCTCGTAGATATGGAGTACGGCAAGTCGCTCTGTTGCCTTACTCTGTGTCATAGAAGCATTCCATGGGCGTTGCGGTGCGTGTTCTCATGCAACACTCATGGATTCTGACTTATTCCCAGGTTTACAAGTACTTGTAAACCAGGGACTGCGTCAAAAGCGTCAGAAGTGGTCACTTTTGTTTCTGCATGCCACAGAATAAGGCCTGCTGCAACACCCCGATTAGAATAGCTACACACAAGCAGTGGAGTAGGGGGGGGCTTTGTGCCCCGGGCAGCACAAGTTGTAGGACGGCGATCCCCCGTCTTACCTGGGGCTGTCATGGGTGGCCGCCGAGGAAATCGCCAACACCTCACCCCCTGCGATTACACACGGCCGTGGGGTGGCATATGCAAGGGTTGCCACTGGTGGCCATAGGTCTAGTTACACCACTGGACACAAGTTCAATTTACACAAAGCCAAGAAGGACTCTGGGATCTTCTCACATGTCAGATTTCTGTGCTTTGTGTATCTAGTTGTAAATTGTGATTTTCTGAACTTGTACAGTAATTATATCAGAGAGTCTGTGAAAGGCTAACTCTCAGGTGGATTTTGCTTTGGCCAGAGTGGAGAGGTAAAGACGACTCTTTACAGTTGAGGCATCCATTACAAGTAGCGTGGAGTGATATTGCTGCATGGGCTTTAGTGGTAATACCACTCTGCACGATTGCGTTACAAGGCGTTTTGCTACAGTGTGATATTACTGCATCTGGTAATACTTCACCTCATATTACTACTTGATTGTCTAGTCATATATTCCAACTTATCAATTTGTGATAAGTAAATGTTCCCACATGTTATTCCTCATTCCATGCCTCATACTTGTAATACCTAGTAAATGGTGTTGGAATACCTGGTCTTGTTTCACCAAATCCTTTACCTTTGACTGGGCAACTTCAAATGAAGAGCGTAGAGTTGAAAATGTCTCTACTTATACCCTTTAATGAGGTGCGAGAGAAGCAGGGATGTTATTACTGATGAACCACCTATACCTTTACGGTGTAAAAGACAGAAACATTCTCCTTGCCGTCAGGCAAAACTGTTGCAAAATTCCACATGGGAATGGATTCTTCCTTCTTAGACCGATTACTCTCTAATGTTATTTAACTTCATAGAAAATGGCAGATGCCAGCAGGCATTGTCTTTACAGAAGACACCAACACTCATATATTGGGTTTGGGATGCCCACACATAACATTTCCTGGTTCAGAAGCCTGAGGAAGGGATTTCTGGAATGTGGGTTCTGAGATGTAGTCCATGCAGCCTATTTGATAAATTAGTATTCCAGGTGCATTTTGAAACACCTTGCACAGTTTGTTTGTCTGAATGTGCTTTCAGATGGACGGTGAGCTTGGCTTTGACATCTTTCCTGATAATTTCCATCTGATGAAGCCTGCCCATAGGGCTGCCGGTATCATTGGTGCAGCAGGTGTAGTGCATAGAGGATAATTGCATTTTCAGCTTCGGACAAAGCTGCCAAACTAACTCAAATATGTCTGTCTTTTACTATACGATGGCACCACTCCTTAATACCCCTGTAACTTTTAATCAAAGCAGTGAGCCTGACCATTAAAATAATCACCAACAGGACTCTACTGGTTTTTTTAACCACACCACCATGCTCACGATTGCACGTCTTTAGGCCCCTCACACACACACACCCGTTGGCCCAGAATAGAAGATCTCCGCCAAAGTGCAGCTTCCCTTGCTGCCCGACGGGCATTGCACCGCCAGCCTGCCGAAGGAGCAGGATACCGATGATGACGCTGGACGGTCATCGGCTGGGACTACAGTTGTGGTCCTGCCGGTAGCCTGTGTGAGGTATCCTTACATTCTGGAAAAAGGGTCTACATCACGCACTCTAGACCCTCTCACCACCACTTGTCTAATTAAGTGAGAGAGAAGACTGGCTGGGCTAAATTCCTAGCTCTCCTTGGGGAACTCTGTACACCAATCGTTGTTTGTTTTTTACTATCCGATGATCAAAATGGAGACGGACAATTTATGTTGCTTGTATTAGGGTCAATTGCAAATTTGATTTACCACTACTGCCACTAGATACTTCTCTCCCTTTGTGCTAGTTATCTATGAGGATCCCATCTTTAGAGTGACTTCTGCCCCGTACATCACTGTCTTGGGCTGTCAGTGACCAAAATATTTGTCAAGCACTGGTCAGATTTACCAGAGGTGGGTATGCCTTCTGTTTTTCTTGCTCAGGTCCTCAGGCATCAACTTTCTTTTGTCCCCCTTTGATCTCCCACTTGCATATCATGTCCTTCTTATTTCTCATTAATTTAATGTTGAAAAAGAGCCCCTAAAACCCACCTTTACTCTCCTGATTACTAGCACTGCGTGGGACTGTCCTCCTTCGTTTTTCATTTTTAAAACTCCATCCTAATCCGGCCCTTTACCCACACCATTCTTGTAATTCCTCCTCATGCCAGTCAAGCCAATCAACAGCGTTCCTAATCTCTGTCCACGTCTTTGCAGTTCGATGCTTTCTCCTATCTCAGCCCCTTCCCATCTCTCTCATCCCACTTGCTTTCCTCTGTCTGTTCCTATTCACATCTGCTCTTGTGTCCTCCCTTCTTCCAGCCACCACACACAGTCACACAGCCAGTCCACACAAACCCACAAAACCTGCCAAAACTGACCAGTTAGGCTGGCCCATCGGGCACTTCCAGATTGCTCAATAGTGCAGTCCGATCCACACTGCGGTTACTGCCTCTGTCAAGCACTCCCCTCATATGTCCCTTTCTTTGGGTCTCACTCTTTTCTCTTGCCTGGTTATTAATTTTCAATGACTATATACTCAAATAATTTTCCCTTCTTCGGATCCCTCCTTCCACCGAGTGAACACGCCTAACAGCTCTGTGCCTCTTTTCTGAGAGCCCAATTTCAGGGTAAAAGATTAAGCATCCACATATGTAGCATTACAATTTGTCATATATGTAGATGTTGAACAAGTGCATCCTGACATTAAAAATGTTTCTGACTCTTTCTGGTGAATGGAAGAAAGAACTCATAAACTAAGTGTGCAGTGATTCAACAGTGGTTGGTCTCTGCCACTCTGGCTTCTTAGTTATCTCCACTCGATTCCCCTTCACTAAAGAGTATCCTCTCAGATCTATCATTGACTCCTTGTCATGCTTTAAAGCAGGCTTCTCCAACCAGTAGGGGTAGCTCTCCAGCTACTTTTAAGTAGCTCTCCTGTTTGCAGTCCAGCCTAGTAAATCAGAAACGTTTGCTTGGATCAATGAATATATGTCTACCAAGATTGAAAAGATAGTATTTGAGGCGAATATGTGTGTATTTTGGATAACTCATTGTGGGACTTGGCCCTTTTTGGCTAAAGTTCTCTAAACTTTTTGCTTTTCCCCTAGACCTTTTTTTCTGACATGTGTTGCTTACTTAGATGCTCTGAACACTTTGCCACTGCTAAACAGTGTCAAAGTGCAAGTGTTCTATGTGTAATTGTAATAGTGATTGGTTGTCCATTACTGGTATGTTTGCTTTACTAGTAAAGTCCCTAGTGAAGTGCACTATGTGTGCGAGGGCTAGTAATGCAAATGCTACTGAAGGGCCTGCAGCACTTATTTACCACCTACTCAAGTTGCCTTGACAAGGGAACTCTGGCCTGCCATTGCAGGGCCTGCGTGCAGTTCCCTAAACTGCCATGTTGTTCTGGTAAGTACACGCACTTACCAGACCCTGCCCTTCCCTTTCCATACACATCATGCACCCCTATGGTAGGTCTAGGTTACCCCCTTGACAGGGTGCAGTGCATGTGAAAGGTGGGACATGTACCAAGGTGTGTGCAATATCCTGGCAGTTAAATAATCATTATTTTGGTTTCACTGCTGAAAGGCCATCTTGCCCATTATAATAGAATGGGGAGGCTGTGTAATATGTTTTCCAGCTTATCTTCCCAAGGGCTTAAGATGGAAAGGTGAAGTTTAGTATGCCTGAACTCACCCTGCAATAACACATCTTTTTATGAAGATGGTTTTTATATTGTATGTTTGTAAGCCACTCTTTTAGAAGTGGCTGGGCTGCGTGGTTGTGGATTGACTGGTTTGATTTGAAAATGATACGATCTGGGGAATGTCTTGACCCAGGGGAGGAGGTGAGACAGCACAGGCTGACCTGCATCTGGTGTGTAGGAGGAGGAGTAGGCCTAGAGGTCTGGGCTGGTGCTATAAAACAATTGCATGCTGAGTGATTGAGACTCCAGACCCCCACTAATCAAAGCGAGAAGGTGTCACTGGTAGTGAGGCACCCAGAACTGGTTTAAGCAGGGCCAGTGCACCCCTGTAACACAAAGACTTCAAAGCCATTGAGGGGTATAACTATGTGAGCTGAAGCCCCTGAACTTTGGAGAATGACTTGATCAAGTGTGAACAAGACTGGAGATACTTCGTGGATCAAGAGGAACCGTTAACAAGGAAGAAACAACTGAATAGACTGCTGGATAGGACTGCTCTGCTGTGTGATGTGGGGCCGGCCTGCAGTTTGCTGTTTTAACTTTTAACCAAGGAAAGGCTGTAGGGACTTTGCTGTGTGCTGTGTCCTTCTGCTTGAAGGACTTTGCTGTGTGCTGTGTCCTGAAGTAACTATCCCCAAGAGCCTGAGGTGAGCAGGCTCCCTGTTTGGAAACACAGGAACACAAAAGTTTCCAGAGAAGACTCTCAGATACGCCATAGGTGTGTGTGCTCTGTCTAGCCTGAGACCTTTACAAGTTGTGCCCTGTGATCTTGGGCACCTGAAGTTATAAACGAGACTCAGAGACGCGGTGTGTGTGTGCTCTGTCTAGCCTGAGTCCTTCGAGAGGATCGTCCTGTGAGCCTGTGTATCGAGGTGCCAAGTAAGTCTAAGCGACGCAGTGTACGTGTGCTTGGGGGCAGCCCAAAATATTTGTGTGGACTGGCTCTTGATCGTGCACACTAGAAGAGCAAGTGTGCCTCAGTGACGCTGTGTGCATGTGCTGTTCACAGCCTGTGACCCTCGCTGGAGGTGCCCTGTGATCGGGGGCACTGGCAGATAAAGTGTGTCTCAAGTGACGCTGTGTGCGTGTACCTTCTACTGCCAGAGACCTGCGCAAAAGGTGCCCTGAGATCGGGGGCACCGGAGGATAAAGTGTGTCTCAGTGACGCGGAGTGCGTGTGCTTTCTACTACCTGAGACCTGCACAAGTTGTGCCTTGTGATCGTGGGCACAAGAAGATCAAGTGTGTCTTAGCGACCCTGCATGCACGTGTCATGGGTAGCCTGAGACCCTTGTGAGGAGTTGTCTGGTTAACGTGCACCCAGAGTTCCTGTGAGTCTTGGTGGCTCTGAGTGCGTGTGTAGTGTGCAGCCTGGGATCTTCCCATTGCCCATAAAGTCAGAGATTGCATCGGAGGCCCAAGTCGCTGGACGAGGAGAGGAGAGTGGGTTCATGCCCCCAGCTCACGTGTGTCGACTCCTGGGGCGGGGCGCGGTCTCGGAGCGAGACGCTATTGGCCTCTCTCTCTGTTCTGCAGTGCGATCCTCTGCCTCGGCTCGGATTGAGGCCTGTGTACCAAGGGAGTGGCAGCACTGGGGCCTGGGTGCGAAGCTGCAGTTACTGTGTTCTACCTTACCCATGTGGGGAGGCAACTGTGGCCGGAGACTAACCGCAAGCCAGCACAAGTGGCGGAGAGACCGCCGGAGGCGCCGTGAACGGTGCTGGAGTAATTTAGGCATTGCATAACTTCTGCGTAGCGGAGTATCTGATGATTGTATAACGAATTGCTTTATTTCTGCACAACGGACTGCCTGTTTTGCCATATTGCCCATTGTATTAATTTGCCTACGAATGCCTGATAGGTGTGTTACACATGCACTAGGTTTGCATAATGAACTGCCTGATAGATGTGTTATGCTTTGTCTGAATCCTGCACCACTATCTGCCGGATTGTCATATTACACATTGCATTAGTGTTGCATAACGAACTGCCGGATATATGTGTTCCACCTTGCATTAGTTTTGTATAACAAATTGCCTGATAACTGTATTATACATTGCATTGCTTTTTTCCCACCAGAGTACCTGAACGGGGACCGTACGCATTGCATTACAGTGACCGTACCAAACGCCCGACAACCGTGTTACGATCTGCATTATTCCTATGTTGTGAAGTACCTGACTGTTGCAAATTGAACTGCATATTATAACATTGGGATTGTGTAGTATTGTTAAGTTTAGCTCAATATTAATAGGCCTCATACGAACGCAAAATAGACGATTATCTTGCCGGTATAGACATGCCCACTCTACAAACAGATGACACAGAGGCCAGTCAGTCAGTCAGTCAGTCAGTCAAACCATTTTATTCGATTAATTAAAATCATAAAAGTACAATACAAAACACAAGACACAAAACGGCCATGTACTCTTTCCAATACGAATGGGCGACACATAAATGTATACAATTTTTACACAAGAAATATAAATAATTAAAACTAAAAGAATATATCAGATAAAAGCAATTACAGAACAATAAAATTCAGAAAAATTCATAATTCAATCATCATAGGGAATCTTTTTCTCCTAAGGTGGACAGCAGCAACAAGAAAATTGGCAATATTAAAAATATTCCAGGTGTTATCTAACAGTTGAAGATACATTTGGGCTGGTCTAACCTGTAAAAAACCCTTTCCTCTCAGGAGCAGAATTAAAAACCTATTCCTAATGTCACTGTAAAAATCACAAAACATTATAAAGTGCATAGTGTCCTGAGTTGAAAAGCTGTCACAGTTAACCGGGGCTATGTCTTCTGGTTTACACCAACCAGGCAAGTTACCCAAAGAGAAGTGAATCCGGTTAAAGCGGAACCTGGTCAGAAGCCAACGATGGAAGGGCTTTGTCACAATTCTTAGATAGGGCTCTATTGATTGCGATGAAATTAATAAATAATGCGCCCTGACCAAAGGTTTTTTTATTTCCTGATCCTCCCGTTCCAGCCTCAGTATATTAAAAAACTGCGATTTCATCCATTTTGGATCAGTTTTCTTGATCCCTTCTGGGGCATTATAAATATCAGGATGCCCTAGTTTAATAAACATACCCTTGACGTACGACAGCCACTGGATGCTACTGGCTTTATCTAAAACAATGTTGTAAAAAAAGAAAGGTTTCCCTTTGGTGTCATTTAGCATGAAGACCATTCACGTGGCACTTATCCACTCACATAAAACACACTTCTCAGATCAAGAACAATACTAAAACACTTACAAAGAAAAATGACGGTTGTATTCAAATGTATCACAATATTTATTTGTCATTAAAAAACAATTACCCCTGCTACACAAATTCATTAAAATTATACAAATACATTTTGTTTGTTAAAAAACAACGTATTAGAGAAATTTTATCATAAATTGACAGGAGAAATACAGACAATGGACTTTGTCTTGGTAATGTTAATTCAGATTGACTTGGTACAACAAAGGGCATGAGTTTTAATTCCCTGTCGCCATGACACTGTTGACCCTTCTAAATTTAACAGAAAATAGAGCGTCAACGCTTTTCAGTGGTATTTAGTCGAGAAGACCACCTTTATCAGGACAAATTTAATATATGTCTCCTTATAACTGGTATCACTCGTGCAAACGCACATGTGTGAAAACTCCTCCTCTATTTTGTAAAAAGGGGGGTATTATGATGTCACAGTTAAAAATCTTTTCTAGGCAAAATAGTTATTCTTTAAATCGAATCCCTTGAGCGGTCAAAAGGGCCACCTGGAAGCCAACCCTTATTATTAGATGCGCGGTTGTTGTGTGTTTGCCACTAGATGGGCTGATTCAGTCCCAAGTGTTCACAACGAATTCACCTGGCGACAGGGAATAAAAACTCATGCCCTTTGTTGTACCAAGTAAATCTGAATTAACATTACCAAGACATACAGCTACATGCATCATTGTAAGGTTTTGCGATTCCTTATTTGCGATTTTTAGGGAATCGCAAATAAGAAATCGCAAAACGGGATGCATCAATTTATTCGCATAATTTTTGCGATTCAGTGAAAATCGCAATTTTACCGAATCGCAAGGATTATGCGAATTCCAAATAGCGATTTCGCAATTCCCATTGATTCCTATGGGCCAAAAGGCCCATAGGAATCAATGGGAAGGCATTGACATTTTGCGAATTTCTATTAGCGATTCGCAAAATGTTAATGCATTCCATGGGTGCAGGGGGGGTCCAAATGACCCCCCCTGCACCCCTGAAATGCTTTTTTAAGTGCATGTTACACACACACATGTCCTAAGGACATGTGTGTCTGTGACATGACAGTGTTTAAAATGCAATTTTGTGCATTTTAAAACATTTTCACAAATTACCACGAGGTTCACCCTCGTGGTAATTTGCACCCCCTAATTGCGAATTCGCAATTTCAAAAGCAATCAAGCATTGCTTTTAAGGAATCGCAAATTTGCGATTCCTTAAAAGCAATCGCATTTTTGGAATTCGCTAAAAATAGCGATTTTACCAAAAATGCTTGATGCATTCAAAAAAGATATTTAGGAATCGCAAACGGCTGAATTTACCGATTCGCACCGTTTGCGACTCCTAAATACCTTGATGCATGTGGCCAAAAGTCTATTGTCTGTATTTCTCCTGTCAACTCATGATAACATTTCTCTAATACGTTGTTATTTAACAAAAATGTTTTTATGTGTATAATTTTAATGAATTTGTGTAGCAGGGGTAATTGTTTTTTAATGACAAATAAATATTGTGATACATTTGAATACAACTGTCATTTTTCTTTGTAAGTGCTTTAGTATTGTTCTTGATCTGAGAAGTGTGTTTTATGTGAGTGGATAAGTGCGGCGTGAATGGTCTTCTTCCTAAATGACACCAAAGGGAAACCTTTCTTTTTTTACTACATAGTACCTGGGTGCTCCATTCCCTTTGGCTTAAAGAGCCCCTCTCCTTTTTTTAGGATTTATCTAAAACAACACAATCCCTTAAAATCTGGTGGTTCAACATTAGTTCTGGGTTGAGCCAGGTTTTCATCCAGCAGACCAAGGGAGCTAATCTTACCAAATCAGACACATATCCCATCCCCAATTCCTGATGTATAGCGAACGTTGGGGTTGAGTACATAGATGTTTCTGCTTATCCATTGTGGATGTAAAATGTAAAAGGGGTGGCCCAGCCCGGCCTCTTCTGGTCACTGATGGGCTCAGACGGGCCCGCCCTTGGCCCAGGCTTTGCCCGGGTGCCCCCCGCGCGCTCCCGTACTGCGGGAGCCCGAGATCAGCTTTAGCGCCAGCGGGCGAGATGCGGTGACACGGCTTCTGCCGCGGTAGCCCTTGGTGCCTGTGGTCCTGTGGAGGGCTTCGTGATGCGGTCTCCCGCCCTGCGGGAGCCCGAGATCAGCTTTAGCTCTGGCGGGCGCGATGCTGTGACGCGGCTCCTGCCGCGGTAGCCCCTGGTGCCTGTGGTCCAGTGGAGGGCTTTGTGACGCGGTCTCCCGCCCTGCGGGAGCCCGAGATCAGCTTTAGCACCGGCGGGCGCGATGCAGTGACGCAGCTCCTGCCGCGGTAGCCCCTTGTGCCTGTGGTCCAGTGGAGGGCTTCGTGACGCGGTCTCCCGCCCTGCGGGAGCCCGAGATCAGCTTTAGCACCGGCGGGCGCGATGCAGTGACGCAGCTCCTGCCGCTGTAGCCCCTGGTGCCTGTGGTCCTATGGAGGGCTTTGTGACGGACACAGAGGCTTTGGACGAGGATATTACCATAGAAGAAGATACGGATTGCTAAGCAGAAGTTGGGGAAACCCCCAGGGCCGAATGGACTCCCAGGGGAATTTTTTTTAACAAAACAGCGGTATTCTTGCCCTGCCTCCTAAACCTGTTTTTAGTGGCAAAAGATGAGGGACCACTCCCCCCAGACCTCTGCCAAGCCACAGTTGTGGTCATACCAAAACTGGGTAAGCCCCCGGGGAGCTGTGGCTCCTATCTCCCAATGTCACTCATTAATGTTGAAACTAAGATATTGGCCTCCATATTGGCCATGCGCCTTCTGATGGTCATGGCATCCCTGGTACACAAGGACCAGTCAGGCTTCATGCTCAAACGCGCTACATGTTTCAATCTCCGTAGACTAGCAAACTGGCTAGACACGGCTGCAGGAAGCGTGGACCCCCATTTGCTGCTATAGCTTGATGCCGAAAAGGCCTTTGACACAGTACACTGGCCTTTCATGAGGCAGGTCCTCTTAAAATTGGGCTTTGGACACAACTTCCAAGGTTGGATTGATCTTTTATACACTAACCCCAGGGCTAGAGTACAGGTAAATGGCGTCAAATCAGCAGAGTTTCCCATCCAAAGGGGGACTTGGCAGGGATACCCATTGTCCCCTTGCTTTTTTTCGCTTGTTCTAGAACTTCTTGCATGTCTGATTAGAATGCACCCAGACCTCACAGGGTTTCGTGACCCCGAGGGTCAGCTGTTAGACTAAGTGTAATAAACAATTCCTAGGCAACCATTAATTCATACATATAATAATGTGCGGCGGGTAAGACAGAAACAATAAACTAAATGTCTAAAAAATAATCAATATACAAATAATATATACAATACTAATTTGAAAAAACAAACAAATTCTTTTTCCCATATAAAAATGTCACTCACGTAGTATTGTGACAATTACTACGTGAATGACATTTTTATATGGGAAAAAGAATTTGTTTATTTTTTCAAATTAGTATTGTATATATTATTTGTATATTGATTGTGTCAAGTTTTTATGTTCTGAGCAACACAAAAAATTGCTTTTAATAAGACATGTACTTTTATAACTGAATAAAAATCACATTATTTTTTAGACATTTAGTTTATTATTTCTGTTATACCCTCCGCACATTATTCTATGTATGAACTAATGGGTGCCTAGGAATTGTTTATTACACTTGTTTTTCCCTGTCCTAGGAATTGAACAATTATAGTTCAGGGGGCCTTTGATTTATTTCAAAACAGCTGTTAGACTAACGCATTTCACTCTACGTCAATGATATTCTGTTGTATGTCACTAACCGGGATAAGATGCTCCCAGGTATTTTGACTGTAACTGAAGCATGCGGCAGACAGGCCCTAACTGGGGAAAGTCAGTCCTCTACCCAATAGCAGGCCACGATGACGTTCAATCCATACCAACATGTCTCCGGATGACTGAGGAAGGCTTTAAGTATTTGAGTCTCTACATCTCCAGAGATGTGACAAACTGCCTCTCCCATAACATTCAACAAGTTTTAACAGATTTTAGGAGTGATGTGGCTCAATAGCGACGTCTTCCCCTGACACTGCTCTGCAGGGCGGCTTTGTTTAAAATGATCACCCTGCCTAAGTTACTGTATGTCCTCCAAAATACGTACCATAAAATACCGGATGCAATTTTCAATACTATAAACCCTGAGCGGTGCACCTTGCTGTGGGTTGGGGGACACCCCTGAGTGTCGCTCCGAACGCTGCAACATAGCTAATACAATGGTGGGATTGCGCTACCAGATATTAGGGCATACTATAGAGCGGCACACCTAGTGGTTCTCAATGAATGGGGGCTTGCGACGCAGGACCACCCCACATACGCCCCACCTCCACTACAACTATGGGGGAAAAGAATTAGAAGCCTTCTACCCGCAGAGAGTGATTGCGGCATGGAGGGAGGCCGAACGGGAGATGCACTGGGACAAAAGGCGAACAAAATCCACACCACTATAGGAGGGTAGGCGCCTGCCCAAGCTTGTAAAGCTTCAGGGGTTTAAGAGATGGACCGCTATAGGCATCAGTACACTGGGAGACATAACGTGACGGGCGCTCTGATGACATTTGCAGACCTGCAAGCGGACTATAATTTGACAGATACACAGCACTACAAATATGTTCAACTTCGACACGCATGGCTGGCGAAGAAACCAGATTTTGCGGAGCTCCCAGAATATGCCCTGTTAGAGGGTCGGTTATTAGAGGAAGAGATATAGGAGAAAGCAGTCTCCTGGACCTATAAGACTCTAATAAACAATATGCTTGACAGACTAAAGACACTCCGGAGCAAGTGGAAAGACCTTGTAGGTCCACTAGAAGCTATAGACTGGGAGATGGCCCTGATGCACCCCAGGGAAGTGGCGATTAGGCTCAGACTTCAATTGGTCCATTTCAAAATTGTTCATAGGGTTTACTATGACCGGGCGAAGCTGCACGCGATGGGTAGGGCAGAGTCGCATGAGTGCTTGTGATGTCACACAGAAAGAATCTCTTTTATTCATACATTGTGGGACTGTCAGCCGATACATCATTACTGGATGCAGATAGTGCATGAGTTAAACAAAGTATTACATGTACAAATCTTGATGAACCCCAGATATGTTTTGTTTGGCATCAATACGGATATTGACATTTCTAGATATCAACTTTTACTTAGTAAATTTGGTCTTATAATGGCTAAACGAGACATAGTTAGATACTGGGGACAACCCGATCCTCCCACACAGAAGGAGTGGAGGTCGGTATGGATGTGTATATGGGAGCTGAAAAAATGGTCTATAAAGCAAGAGGATGCCCGCGGAAATTTCGGAAAATCTGGCAACCATGGCTTAGCTATTACAATTTAGAAATGGAAGAAGACGGGAGAGAGGCAGAAGCTGCATCTGAAATGGGGTTGGGGGTTCGCTCCCATAAGCCTACACTCCACCAAGGGATCTGTGAGCCATCCCATACCGGGGAAATGACTACCACAGGGGTCATAAGCGGGAATTGTACTCCTGTTATAACTGTATCTTTATCACATGTAATCCTTGTCACCAGTAACAGATGGACGCTGACTGAGATATATCTGCTGAATTGTTTTGATGTTTTGTTAAAAAACAATAAAAATATATATTTTTAAATAATAATAAGCCAGGGGGAACATTACCCCAACGCATATGTTGGTTTAGTATTGTGTGGTGGCATTGTATATCGTTTTGTAAACATATACTTGTTTTCTATGAAATTTGTGTGGAGTCTATTTGTGGTGTCGTCATTGGATTGCTGTGAGTGTAATTGCAAATACTTTACACATTAAGCCTTGAAGATAAGCCTGGCTGCTCGTGCCAAGCTACCAAGGAGGGTGGAGCGGGGGCTATCTCTGGAGGCGATCTGTCTTTTCCCTAACGTTGGGGCTCATGGGTCCCTACTTGGCCTGCAGTACCAATGTCAGCCCACCTGGGATCTTGGGAATTCTAACACTCATTAGCTGATGGTATGTGAAAAATGGTTTAATTTCCAAAATAAATAAAAATCTGTTTCTGATTGATAATTCATTTGTCATCGGGGAGACATATTACTAACATTATTACCTTGGTGTCAGGAGCACTGCAGCTATGGCTGTTATGCATTACCCATGACAGGTCATCCTAAATTAGCAAAGCCATTTTAGGTCGAGCCTGGGCAGCGCATGCGCTGCTGCCAGGCATGCAGTAGTGGAGTATGGCTTTGAAGCCCCACCCACTCTCTGCCCATTTTTAATTGGCTTGTGTCATTGTCCTTCGTAAATACTGGCTTCTAAGTCGTTACTAGGCTTGTTAGTCCCTCCTTGGTACCATTTTGTCTGCATTTGTTACCTCTCATAATGACTGGACGCTTTTATTTTATTTATTAATGGCAGTCCGCTTTAACTATAGGGGCCGCGTTTCTTTCTTTCTTTATTTTAGCAGTGCAGTCCGCTTTAAGTTTAGCGGTCACGCTTACTTATTAGTTTTTTATTAAAGTGAATGTGCTGCATGTTCAACTTGACAAACAGATGCTTTTTTTGTGAAAGCACCCATGCCGTGGTTTCACTTTGTCGGCCACGTCCCTTTCTTTCGACAGGACTTGTCGAAAGAAAAGGTCGCGTCTTCCGTGAATGTGAAAGCGCTGCATGGGCGCTACTAAACGGATATTTACATAGCAGTAGGTCTCGCATTCGCAAGAGTTTAAGCTATTGCATTTCCAATAGCTTAAGCTCTTGTAAATGCAAGACCTATTGCATTGCAAATGCTTGTTTACACTACTGCTGGCATACCTACCTGCCTGATGCATGGACATGTTTACTGCTTGTAAATATGCATAATGTGGTCACTAATGTGATCTGGTTTGATGTTTTCACTATACTAAATATTATGTATCACATCATTTTGGCCAGGGTATCTATATTCCCTTCCCATTGCATGCAAGACTAGGTGTAAAGTCAATTTTTCTGCCTTTAAATGCCTGCAATGCCCAGTTTATCACCAGGCTGAAATTCTGTTTTACTGTCCAAAGGTCTGAATTGTTATCTGCCTGTCCAAAGCACAAACATTGTTTATTTTTATCCTGATATTTGTGTCGGAAACTTATTACTGCAACATTTGATATTGTCCACTCTTTATATGGCATTAAAAACCCAATTATTTCCTTTATGTCGATACTCAGAAGTCTGTGCACCAGGAGGGATTGCTGTAAGAGACTGAATTAAACGTGGAGCCAACAAATAATAAAGGCCAGAGGGAAACAGCTGACTGTTGATTTTAGAAAGTCAGCTAAGGGAAGACGGAGCACTACCTGAGCACAGGGCTAGCGAAACCACTATGCAGTTAAATCACTCAGCCTATTGAAAGTCAACAGTCCGACTCCAGCAAACAAATACCACACACTGACAGGGGGAGACCCCAGGAGGCAGAGCAGCTACTACCTTTAGCCGGAGCTCCATGAAAAACCAGCACATTTCACCAGCCTGCCCAGGGAAAGTGAAGACAGATATGTGTCACTGGTTTAAAGGCGGTGGTCATCTACGTTTTACCATCTTTGTTAAAATGTAAAAGAGGTAATATGTACATAATCTAATACTAACATAAACTAACAATTCGATACCTCTCAGGCTATCTGTTTCTTTATTTGATAAGCACAGATTATTGGTTTGTAGTGTATTGCATTTATTTTTCTGCTTGCTAAGGGTTTATCAGTGTTGTTGCTTTTGTCCATGCTTGCATTTTGCTACCACGAAGAGCTGCCAGGGTAATAGTTGCTCTAGTCCTGGAGGAGGAAATGTGGTGTTATGAGAGAGAGCTCTCCAGAAACATTTCTGGTATAGGTTGTGCAGGCTGCTCTGTGAATTGTAACACCTAGGATGGTAAGCCCAGGGTGTAGTAAATCAATCAATCAATCATAGCATTTGTAAAGCGCACTACCTACCCGTGCGGGTCTCAAGATGCTGGGGGGTGGGGCATGCTGCTATTGCTCGAAGAGCCAAGTCTTGAGATGTCTTCTGAAGGACAGCAGGTCCTGGGTCTGCCGTAGGTGGATGGGGAGGGTGTTCCAGGTCTTGGCGGCGAGTTGGGAGTACGATCTGCCGCCGAAGGTCGCTCTTCGGATACGGGGGACTGTGGCCAGGGCGAGGTCGGCGGAGCCAAGCTGGTGGGTGGGGGTGTAGAAGTTGAGTCGGCTGTTGAGGTACGGTGTGCGTGGGTGAGGAGCTTGAAGGTTATCCTCTTATTGACGGGGAGCCAGTGCAGGTCTCTAAGGTGAGGTGTGATGTGGCTGCGGCAAGGGACGTTGAGAATCAGGCATGCAGAGGCGTTCTGGATGCATTGAAGCCGTTTCAGGAGTTTCGCCGAGGCCCCTGCGTAGAGGGAGTTTCCGTAGTCCAACCTGCTGCTGACGAGGGCCTGGGTGACCGTTCTTTTTGTTTCGGTGGGGATCCACCTGTAGATCTTGTGGAGCATGCGGAGGGTGTTGAAGCAGGAGGAAGAGACGGCGTTGACCGGCTTGGTCATGGAGAGGGTGGAGTCGAGGATGACCCTTAGGTTGTGTGCATGGTCGATGGGAGTTGGAGCTGTTCCCGGTGCGATCGGCCACTAGGAGTCGATCTAGGCCGAAGGGGTGGATCCTAGGATGAGGACCTCCATCTTGCCCGAGTTCAGCTTCAGTCGGCTGTTCCTCATCCACTCTGCTATGACTTTCATTCCTTCGTGGAGGTTGGTTTTGACAGTGTTAGGGTCCTTGGTGAGGGAGAGGATCAGCTAGGTGTTGTCGGCGTAGGAGATGATGTTGAGGTCGTGCAGCCGGGCGACGTGGGTGAGCGGTGCCATGTAGATGTTGAACAGCGTTGGGCTGAGGGATGAGCCCTGGGGTACGCCGCAGATGATCTCTGTGGCTTTGGAGCGGAAGGGAGGAGGCGGACGCTCTGAATTCTGCCAGTGAGGAAGGAGGTGGTCCAGTCCAGGGCCTTCTCTTGGATCCCGGCTTCGCAGAGGCGTGTTCGTAGTGTGTGGTGGCAGACCGTGTCGAAGGCGGCTGACAGGTCCAGGAGGATGAGGGCCGCGGTTTCTCCGTTGTCTAGCAGGGTCCTCACGTCATCTGTGGCAGCAATGAGGGCAGTTTCGGTGCTGTGGTTGCTGCGGAACCCGGACTGGGACGGGTCCAGGATGCAATTTTCCTCGAGGTAGCGGGTCAGTTGTTTGTTGACAGTCTTCTCTATGATCTTTGCCAGGAACGGGAGCAGGGAGATGGGCCGGAAGTTCTTGAGGTCCTTGGGCCTTGGGTTTCTTGAGTAAGGCGTTAATCTCTGCGTGCTTCCAGCTCTCCGGGAAGGTTGCTGTCTCGAAGGAGATGTTGATGACTTTCCGGAGGTGGGGTGCGATGGCTGTGCTGGCTTTGTTGAAGAAGTGGTGTGAGCAGGGGTCTGACGGAGATCCGGAGTGGATGGTGTTCATGACCTTGGTGGTGTCGTCGTCGATGATGGCCGTCCAGGAAAGTAGGCGTCTGGTGCGGATGGTGGTCAGGGGGGCAGGGGTTTCAGTGGTTGTCGTGGCGGTCATGTTGTTGAAGCTGTTGTGGATGTCTGCGATCTTGCGATGGAAGAAGGTGGCCAGCGAGTGGCACAGGTCTTGCGAAGGTGGGATGTCGTTGGCGTTGGAGCTGGGTTTGCAGAGTTCCTTGACTATGTTGAAGAGCTCTTTGCTGTTGTGCGTGTTGTTGTCTAGGCGGCCTTTGAAGGAGGCCCTTTTGGCTAATCTGATGAGGTGATGGTGTCTGCGGGTAGCGTTCTTGTGGGCTGCTTAGCTGTCCGGTGTTCGTTCCTGGAGTTAGTTCTTCTCCAGCTTTCGGCAGGTTTGCTTGGAGGCCTGGAGGTCTTCAGTGAACCAGCTGGCTTTCTTGCTGGTGTGACTGTTGGAGGGTTTCTTGAATGGGGCGAGGGTGTTGGCACAGTCGTCGATCCACTGTCTGAGGTTGAGGGCGGCGGTGTCAGCGTCAGTGGGCTCTGAGGTGGGCTCTGGGCGAGGGTGGTGGTTAGCTGGTCTTCAGTGTTTTTGCTCCAGCATCGACAAGGCATCTGTTGGGAGTGGTGGTGTGAGGTGGGTATTCGGAAGGTGAAGTGGATGCAGCGATGGTCGGTCCAGTGGAGTTCGGTGGTATGGTTGAAGGAGACGTGGGGGCTTGCGGAGAAGATGGGGTCGAGCGTGAGGCCGGCGGAGTGGGTGGGTGTTGTGAAGAGTTGTCTGAGTTTGACGTTGACTAGGTTGTTGATCAGGGTGGTGGAGTTGGTGTTGTTGTTGTTCTCGAGGTGGAAGTTCAGGTCCCCGAGGAGGATGTAGTCCGTGGAGGTGAGGGCGTGTGTGCTGATGAAGTCGGCGATGGAGTCACTGAACTGTGGTCGGGGTCCGGTGGGGTCTGTAGACGAGGTTTCCTCTGAGGGTGGTGTTGGGGTCGGTGTGGATTTGGAATTGCAGGTGTTCAGCGGTGCTGAGGGTGTCGGTGCTGGTCGAGACTCTGAGGGTGTTCCTGTGGATGATGGCGATTCCCCCTCATAATCCATTGGTGCTGTCCCTGCGGATGATTTAGAAAGCCATCCGGGATGGCTATGGCGAAGAGGGGTTCAGCCAGGTCTCCGTCAGGAAGACGTCGTCTGGTGAGGTAGAGTCGAGTAGGTCCCAGAGTTCAAATGTGTGTTTGTGGGCGGAGCGGGTGTTGAGGAGGATGCATCTGAGGTAGTTGAGTTCTCTCCTGGTCGGTGAGTCGGATGCTGGTGTAGTTCAGTTCCGGCAGGAGAAGGGTCCTTGTGTGCGTGTCGGGGTGGCCAGGCAGCTGGTGCGTGATCGTCCGACGTTGAGTGCGTGGGGGGTGCTGGAGTTGTAGCGGAGTCTGTCGTCGTGGCGTTTGCGGGGGCCAGGGGTCCTGGCACTGGGCGCGGTCCAGGCGCAGACGGGCTTGCCTTTGGCACACCAGTTGCGCAGCCGCACAGCGGCCGACATAAGAAGGGGAGGTGGGAGGGAGGAGCAGCTGGGAAGTGGGTGGGTGAATGGGACCGTGGGGGGGAGGGGCCGCAGGGGACACATCAGCGGGAACGGGCGGGGAAAGAAGGAATGAGTAGCAATGGGGAGTAATTGCACAGAAGGGATGGGGAAGCAAAAGACCAACAGCAGAAATACAAGGTGCACAATGGATATTTACAAAAGGAAAAAAGACCAACAGTGAACTATACCAAGAGCACGAATTACAGTAGCATAAAAGAAAAACAAACCACGAGCAGGAGCAGGGGGGTCTCGAAACCCAGACGGCACCAGCGGCAGTAGGATGGGGCACGGGCACACAGGCGGAGCTGTGTGGTGTGGGGAGCGACCTACCAAGGGTCAAGATTCGCTCTCACTGCTGCGCAGCGGGCGCCATAAGAAGGAGAGGTGGGAGGGAGGAGCAGCTGGGGGGTGGGTGGGCAAATGGGAGAGCGAGGGGCGGAGCCACATGGGACGCAGCGGCGGGAACAGGCGGAGCCTGCCGCTTTGTCAATGCAAATGCATTAATGCATTTTTAGCATTGTGGCGGGCGGTGCTGAGAGCACCGCCTGCCACAATGCTAAAAATGCAGGATGTGCCCGCCACTGTGGCAGGCACATCCTAATACCCCCCACGGGACCCCCGTCCTTATGGCGGGTGGTCCCAAACCCCGGTAGGATGATGGGCGGACAAAGTCCGCCCATCATCCTAATAGGCTCCTTAGTTGGTTTCTGGTGCCACATGGTGGTGCTACTCATCTAATTTAGAGATGAGCAGAACAACGGTTGTTTATGAATACAATGTACATAGAAAATGACTATTACCTGCCTCCCCAGCATTCCTTTATCATTGAGGACCTGGAATAGTATGAATTGTCTCACTTGCAGGTGAGAGAGATGGTTAGTCACTGTTTTGACAGCAATGACACGGGTGATGGGTGGTGCAAGCTGCAGTCGCCTCCTGGTCAGGGCCTTGGCACTTATTATTTTACAAATTAAGTACTGACTGTGTGTGGTCTGTCACGTAGCTCCTGTGAGGTGTTTCCTACATATGCGTATTTATTATTGGTGCTTTTATACATTGCCCTGGCACGTACCTCTTTCAATGGAGCTCCCTGCAGGGTAGATTATATGTATCTGCAATAATCTGTGTACCTACATTAAGCCGAGTAGTCGCCAACGATACCTTGTTTCTACTACGCCGTGAGATACATAGAATGAATTTGAGGCGGCCCATTTGGTTAATGTTGTTGGTGCGTGAGGTATTATAAATCTTAAAACAAAATAGAAAAATAAAATATGTTAAAGGATGTTTATTTAGAAAAATAAATTCTCCTGCGCCATCACTGGAAAGTGGCCGCCCATAGTTTTTCACAACCCGCCTGAATAAATAAAACAATGTCTGCAGTAGCTTTCATATATTATCCAGATCAGCAGTTCTTAACCTTGTTCTGCGGAGCCCTGCGGGCTTGCGATGCCTACTCAGGGGGTGCGTGGTTGTTTTGAAAATTAAATAATCTTAACAGATTGTTTATAAATAAATAAGAAAAATGTAATATTGCAAATTATTTAACGTTCCGTAAATGTGAAGAAATTTGAAATTGGAGGCTACAATTAGGTTGGTGTCCTCAGATTGATTAATGGGAGTAGTGAAAATGCATCAAACAGAATACAGTATGGACAAAGGGGGGCCCCAGTTACATTTAGAAAAGCTCCAACCTTCCTATTAAAATGAAAAATTTGATTTTATATCTGTGAATTAAATATTTATTCATATGTGCATTTGTTTGATGAATGCTTGTGCTGTAGTGTATTGTTTTGAGGTTCAAATTATCACAATTGCTTAAGCTGGATTCCTGGCTTCCAGGAATAACTCAGTGGGTGGCCCAGTACTCCTGGTTCCAGGGGTCCACAGAAGGTCAAAAGGTTAAAAATCGAGGAATCCTTTACTGTTTACGCTTTAAAGAGATAAGTTCCACACGTTTAGCAGCACTTTATTGTCTGTCACTCAAGGACGCAGACTTTGATGTTGCAGCAGGTACAGTGGCACCAGGTCTCAGAGGCCTGCAGAGCCTGCTGAACTCTTATAAATTCTGAATGTAACTACCCAACCAACAGCAAAGGGGCCTATTTCACCTCACCTGCTTACACTCGGGCCCATGCAACCCTTATTACGCCACTGCTCTCACTGTGTGGAATTTTACTAGTTTATTCTTATGTGCTTCCAATAGTGATTGCACTTTTGTTCCTATTTGTATTTTGCAGGTCAACACATGAATGACTATACAGTAAACTATACATTTGTGCCAGTTTTTGCAAGTAACTTATGTTGCAGCCCATTTAAGAACAATTTATTTACAGATAGTTTTATGATACAGAGAGTGTGCCAGCTTTGGAAAGCCGCATTAAAACAATTATATATGCTGAAAACCTGACAGTAAGGCATAGCTTGGGCACGTCAGTTTTGAGGAAACATATGAGTATTAATGTACATATATATATATATAGAATGTATACAGTGCAAGTCTGTCCTGGAGGTAGCAGAGCGCTATATGGGGTCAAAGACATACATAAAGTCAAGTGATAGGAGAGGTTGTGGGTTTCTAGAAGATTAATGTATAGTGGTGTAGTGCTCTTTATAAAGTCGAATAAATACTTCTGTTAGTTGTCGAAAACTACTTCTTACATTATTTTGGATTCGGGGTCTACTGGTCCTTATCCAGCCCCCTTTCTGTTTCCACACTGGTGTAATATTCTTCTCACTTTCAGTTTCTTCTAATGGATTTGGATTCACATTTGAAGTCTTCTTCAGTCAACTGTGCCTCAGACTTCTTTGAAACCTCTGTATCCAAACAAGTATCTTTTCCAAAATAACTGAAGTAGGAACTCTTCCTAAAAGTCAATTTTCCTTCAGTTTTCCATGCATTCCCATGCCCTTGCCGTATTGGCTGTAGCATTATAAAACAGGAAGCCGATATCCACTCTCATGATGAAACTTGCAAATTAGCCTGCATCACAAACTTTTGTTGAGTAAGTATCTGACATTGTACCTGTTGTTAACCCCCTGTATCCTTATCTCCTTGAAAAGGGTGATTGACAGTGAGCATATGTGATGTTAGCAATCTAATATCTATATTTACTGCCACCTTGGGTCCAATTGCATACACATCATTGACTCATCTTTCTACAGAAGGAGCAAACCTCATCACAAATGAGTAATGTTATGCTCTCAAAACTATTCCTTTCACTCCTAATGATATTCAAGTAGTTGAATTGAGAGATAATGCAAACTAATAATCGTTCAGATATTTTGTCGGACTTTAATTTCCACAAACTCTCCACCTAAATGTTTTTTAAGTTAATGCTGTTAACTGTGAATATAGTCGCATTGTAAAAATATTTTTTTAGCTCACTATAATTGTTTACCTTTTTCTTCTGTCTTCTACCACCCACTCTTTTATGTCCCTATAAGTCCTGCTAGCCTGTTCGCTTGTTCTTTCTTAATCTGCTTCTCCACTGCATACCTGTCTACCTTTTTTTCTACCTCTCTCAGTCTGTGTACCTCCTTATCCACATCAGACATGTGTTCTTCATCAGGGCCAGACTGTCTACCGGGCTGTTTGGAAAGCTGCTGAGCTGGGGGCTGATTTTGTTCATGGAGACCTGCGTGCAGGGCCGGACTGGTGGTTGCGGGCACCGAACATTCTCCTGGTGCGCCGCAAGGGTGGGGGACGGTTTTGGGCCCCTGGAGGTCGGTTGTGTTACAGGGCCGTTTTTGCAGCATAGCTGCAAAATCGGCAATGTACCAAAGTCAGTCGAAAACTGGCACCAGCAGAGAGCTCGGTCGCACCCCCAACCTCCCACCGGGGGGCCGGCTGAGCACTTTGCCAGGGCCGGTTTTGGTTCCCAGTTCGACCCTGCAGGTCTCCATGAACGAAATCAGCCCCCACCTCAGTGAAATCAGCCCCCAGCTCGGCAGCATTCCAAACTGCCGGGTAGTCAGGCCGGCCTTGTTCTTCCTTCCTTGAAACATAGTGCACCACTACGTTCATGAGTGACTGTTACTCTAGGTTTCTAATCTTCAGAGATATTTCAACCACTGCCTGAGACTACTTGGTAGAAAGCAGACCCCCTTCAGAGGGCAACAAGGCAGAGTGGGTTACTGGGTGACAACTGTGGTGGTTGGGTTTGTTTGCCTCCTGTGTCCCGGTTCCTTTCTACAATGGCTCTGAAATGTTGACCAAGTAGACCTTTCAGCACTTAACTCTCATGGTAGCATGGGTGAGCATTCAAAGGCTTTTCAGGAAGGGAGTGTGGCAGGCAAGAGCCCATAACTCAACATTCAAACTACTGACACTATAAAAGAGAAACCTAGCACTTATCTTAGGCTAGCGATGGAGATCATTTAAACGCCTCTCATGGATGTAGTGTGGGGGGCATTAGCTCAAAACCTAACAGTCCGCCTAAATACACTATAAGGAAATATCCAACACAGCTCTTATCTTTAGTTGGAAAGAAAGTATGTTGATCTCACTGAAAAGCGAAATACCACACAGTTCAATAGAGATACTGTTAAAGAGTTGTAATCTAATTAATGATCCCAGCAATGAACAACACCTCTCCCAGTGCACCCTCCGCAATCTAGGAGTTGTAATGTGTAAGGTTTATGGTGTGTCATCAGGGTATAGGCATTAATGAATCATAGGTCTTTATTAACCCACTGCTTTTGCCACAACAAGTTAATGTGGGCAGAAAGGCTATTGTCAGTTGGCAGATACCTCAGTGTGCTCAGGCTTTCAGTCTGTTTGCAGTTGGACCCCGGTTTCACTGTGGCTCTGCTGGTGATCGGAGGCCCACTCAGGGGGACCCGATTCTATAGCCATGACTTCAGGGATAAGAGAGTAGTTATGGCAGCCTCCCTTGGGTCTTGGACCACTTTGGGGGATCATCGTTGCAAGCCATAGTAGTATTCATCTTTGGTGCTTTCCGCCTCCCAGGCTGATTGCAGATGGGGCTCAGTCACTGCATTTTCAGGCTCCTCCCCAGGTCTTCCCTCAGTGATTTTCTTTGGCAGTTATGGCTTCCAGCCTGTATTACTGCGTTCACCTTGGCAATAGGAGAGGTCCTTCTTGAGGCAGCTCAGATGTGAGGCATTGGCATCACCAGTCTTTCAGGCACATGGCAGAGTGCTGCACAACATAATGTTGCTTCTCACTTGCATAGTTTGGCGCAGTTACAAACTGGAGCTGCTCAGGGAGACAAAGAGACCACACACACCACATGTGGTTTTTGACTTCACTCCCAGTGGAAGCCAGCTTTTCTTGGTATTCTTAATTCTGGGAACATGCCATGCTTGTCCTTCTGAATAATATCTCCTGCTGCAGGACCAGGTATTCTCATACCCTCTCTCACCAGGCAGACATCTAGTTGCTGGGCAGACCCTCAACTCCTCCTGCAATAAGTGTAGATTCTAAGTGATGTCCCCTCACCTGTGGCAGACTAGCTGTCATGCAGACACCAGCCCTGGTCACACTGCAATCATTCATGTCTTTGAATACTCTGTGGTGCACTTCTTTTCTTGGTCAAGAAAAACTTGGAAATTGAACACAGTTGGGTGGTTTGGGTCTCACTTTTAGACTCAATTTCACACAGGAGATGTGGATACATTGTCTAAGGCTTTGGAACTGGTTTAGATTGGTTATATTTCAGATATAATTTTCTGGCTGTCTCCAAGGCACAGCCTTTATGCAAGTTGAGGGCTATCACAGCAGGTAGCAGTGATGAAGTCTCCAAGTAGAAGCGTAGAAAACAAAACAAAGGCACCATGAAGTTTGAGATCTTTGCACCTGGCTATCATCAACATTACTGAAACAGTAATCATAGACAGACTAACAGCTGACCCTGCCTAGAAAATTCCATACATTGAATAACAGACACGTCTGTCCCACCCCTGACACCAACATCTACCAAATTCCATTGCGACAGAAGAAATAATCAGCAGCCTTTTGCTGACAAGGTCCTCATTTAATTTTTTAAGGAGAGCCCTGTTTCCATTCTTCCTCACTTCAATGTCTGGGTCTCCACTATGCAGTAACAGGAATGCAGTCAGTACATTTCCACTGTCTTTGGAAGTTGTTGTACCCCCAATCTTGAGCTAGGCTAAACCAGTGCCCATTCAGAGTGAATCGCACTGGTCCCAGTACTCAGATTTTTAACTATAAACAGAATCCTACTACTACACACATGCTACACATCCACCACACATACACACACTTTACACATACATAGAATGCCAGTGCAAGCGTCTGGTGCTCATATACTAAAGTAGAACTTTACATGAAAAGGGGTCCGTGGACTGAGACAGAAAAAGTTCGATTCACAACCCATTGATTAACCCAGGGCAGGGACAGTAGTTGCATGTTAATAAAGAGGGCACACTTGGTGCTCACCTCCAGGTCACAATATAGGCTCTTGAACTTGCACAGACCTCTGTGCACACTGTAGATTAGCATGGTTACAGGGCAGGGGTAGACCTCTGTTTACCAAGCAGAGGACATTCCTGTTCCAACAGTGTCTCTGTTCCATGCTGCCAACATCCCCAGCTAATAGTCACCATTTGTATCTCCTTCAACCAAACCTGAATTCATTATTTACTTCCATCTCATTGACAATTGATGTTCTCTCTGTCTGCATGAGGGAAGCTGCTCCAATATTTGCCTGCTGAGGTTGATACCCCTCAAGGTTGGCTATTTTCTACTGTCCTCATCTCAGGGGGTTCTCCCATCACTCTATTCCTACTCTAACTTCTAATTTCCCTTTACTCTATCACCATTCTTTACTGGGCCCTGCTATATCTTGCTCACGGTCCTAATTACTTTCCCTCCATGTAGCACCTGATGACCCACTTTGTGCAGTTTTCACATATCCTGATTGCTTTCTCCTAATCCTGGTCCTATCTTGTCTTGTACCCTCATCACAATTCACAGCCGTCAGTGGTCACTTGAATCACCATAACTTCTCTCATACCCAAATGTTTTTACATCATAGTTACTTCTTCTTTTCAGGTGTAGACAGGGCACCCCCTGTTTGCCCCATTTTGGGCTTTCCTGAGAATTGTCCGGGTCTTCTCACTAAATGACAAAGTGGCAATGTCACCCTCATCTCTGCCAGCCTCTCCTTATCTAGTAGCCTTCCTTGGGATCTGTTGCTCTTCAAGTCCCTGCTCTTCCTCTGTTGCCTCTCTCCTTGTTTTGCCCTCTTTTCTTTGCCTTGTTTGGTGCCCCGCTGCCCCTTGGGTTCATTCCTGCTCAACAGGACAAAAAGGCAGTCAGAACGCGCTAGGGTTGCCAACTTTCTGAGAAAAAAATTCCAGCTAATTGTATATGTTTTGCTGTTTTGGAACTGCCAATTATCGCAGGTGAAACATCATGCACACAGAATTGTCAGGAGTGTGTAGTAACATGGTATTTATTTTTCTCTTTGCTCTAATAGTCAATCTGAAACTATTTAGACAGTTCTTAAACATTTTCAAACTGATTTAATTATGTATTTGCTTTTTAAGGTTTAAGTTTCAGAAGGGAAAAATTGCTGAATTTCACTGGTTTTCCTGCTAATTTTACTTGCCAGGACTTAACAAATGCAGGTCAATCTGGTATAAAAAAAAGAGCAGGCGGCACCCCAGCTCATCTCTGAAGGTGTTCCTTCACCTCTGAGAGACCTTTGGCACCCCTGCCACGTTAAAAGAGCTGTAGAGGCTAATAATGGTGATAAGTGCCTGTATTAACCGCTGCATCATTGCCTCGCCTTTTCTATTTGCCTCTTCTTTTCTCTTTGCCTCATAACCGCTCCAGAACAAAGATGCCAAGAAATAATCCAAGAAAGGCAACCCTACCATCATGGACGTCAATTGACCGAAATGCCAGGAGTAGCAGAAGTGTCATCACACATCCTTTTTTTTTTTAAACTTTTTATTTGTGACTGTGACAATTATTACACGGTACATTCAATCATTGTAGATTCTATCAGTCTTTTCCTTTTTCTTTAACTTTAACTTTGGCGTAGTATTCTTCGTATTCAACTTTTCGTCATGTCTTACATTTCTCCGGATATCATTCCATTACAACGTTTATCATTTGCATTCAAATTACAATATCGCCTGATTGTGAACTGTCCCTCAACCCCTTCCCTCCCCCTCCCTGTCTCTCGGCTATTTCCTTGTACATACTCTGTATTTTGGATATATTAGCTTTTAGTCTTTCCAGAGAGTGTTTCAGTCTTTAGGCTTGGTTATCCGGTGCATCTTGCATAAGTATCCGTACGCGCTGGCATTCTACATATCGTGTGTACGGTCAGATGGTATGTCCTTGTGGCATTTCTAGGTCTACATCTCCCAGCTCTATCAACATTCGTTCCCATTCTTGCGCTATAGGAAATTTACGTAGTCCTTTCTCTTCCTCCCTACGCAGTGCCGCAGTTTCCACTTTGCCCCATTTAAGCAAGTCAGATCGCCATATATCTACATTTGGGGGTCTGCGCGACTTCCACCTCATAGTGAGAACCCTGAGTGCCAACAAGAGGGTTAAGTCTATAAATTTCAGTTGTGCCTTACAGGTCTTGGATCTCTTCCTGTGTCCTATCAGGCAGGGTAGTGCCCCCTCAGGGATCTGCAGGGCTGTTACAGTGTATAGTGTGTTTCTGACCGTCACCCAGTAATTGCGTATTCTCGGGCATGTCCACAACATGTGGAGGATGCTTGCTTCATCCTCCTGACATCTAGGGCAGTTGTGGGGGGTGGCAGGGAACATCCTGTGGAGCCTTTGGGGGGTGAGATATGCCCTATGTAAAATCATGGCCTGTATAAATTTGAATTTAACTTTTCTGGAAACCCTCCTATGGTGACCTAGGATGATCTTCCATTCCCCGTCTGTTATGGCCTCCCCTGTGTCCGTAGCCCAAGCCTCCCTGAGTGTTGTGAGGGGCAAAGCTGCATGTTCTCTAATGCCTACATAGACCCACTTTACTAGGTGTCCACCCGTCCCCATATAGTGGAGGAGATGAACCAGTTCGTGTTGGTCTGGCTTGGTGCGTTGTGGAGCCCATGTACATCGTATATAGTGGGTCACCGAGGCGTGCAGAAGGTACATTCGTGGCGGGGCACCTGTGGATTGTGCAAAGGAGGCATGATCCAGTAGAGTGTCGTCCCCAAACAGGTCCCCTACTCTGTCCACCCCAGCATCCGTCCAGGGTTTGTAATCTGCATTGTGTCAGGTTCCCTTGTGGCGTTGGGAATGCCAGGAGGGGGATGTTGTCTGCGTAGGGAATGGTCCCTGCTGTGTACGTCAGTGCCTTTCTCCAACATCTCAAAGCTACGTGTAATAGGGGGTGGCAATCTCTCGGGATCTTGGCCGCGGGCAGTAGAAGGGAGTGTAGGTCTCCGCGTGCCAGTTTGTCTGCTGTAAAAGCAATCTCATGTAGGTTTCTACCCGCCACCCAGCGTGTTAGCCATTGGAGTTGGCTTGCATAATAGTAGCTTTGTAGGTCTGGTAGGCCTAGGCCTCCCTGTCTGGTGTTCAGTTGTAGTTTCTTGAGGCTTATTCGCCTTCTTGCCGATCCCCATATGAGGTTGATTAATAATGTGTTTAGTGGGGAGGAGCCAAGACGGCGGCCAAAATGGCCGCATAGACGCCCGGCTCCGCAGCTCGCCCTCAGCTGCGGCGATCTCCTGATAAATATCCTGCACCCCAGCCAGGATTATTGCAGCGGAATCGTGGTCGATCCCGGCCGCGTTCCTCCGATGATCCTACCGCCTCGGATGGCCGCGCACTGCCGCCTGCAAATTTCTGGCCCTCCCAGCTGGCCACGCCGGGACCTCGGGTAGCACGATAGCCGCCCGGCAACGCGTCAACAACGGCCTCACCCGGCTGCCAGGTGTCGGTGCCCGTGAAGCGAAACCGAAACGGCTCCCGACGTCGCTCACTGGATTCCTCGCTGCAGTGCGACATCGATCACCGTGATATGACACCCTGCTGGCGTCTGTGATTTGAAAGGGGCCCGGACGGAGGAGTCGCTCGCCTCGGTAAGAGAGTGCTGTGTCCCCCGGGCTCCGGTTCCTGCAGCGTGCTGCTTATTGCTGCTGAATAGCTGCTGTGACAGATTCCTCGCCGTGTGAGCCCCGGGGTCCATAGGCGCTGGAAGTGCGATGATGGAGCCCACAATAAAGGAAATCTGGCTGGCTCTTCTGGATTTGCGCGCTGAAATGCAGGGTTTGCAGGCGGCTGCACCCATCTTACAGCAGCCCTCCTCCACTGCCGAGGCGCCACAGGACGCAGCAGAGTGTACTGCAGAACGGGACTCTGCCTTTGTCCCGATAGCTGCACTGGTCACCCCCCGCATGTGCTGGACACTTGGAGCTGGCGCCGTGGAGCGAGCTGATACGAACTGTGACTGTGCTCCCGAGACTGCCTACCCGCCGGCGGGTGGATGGCCGCCCTACCTTCGCCTTGCCTCTTTGTGGAACTTGTACGTGCCCTGGGACATTGCTCCTGCAACTTCGCCTTGGTCTTTGTCTCGACCCGGGATGGCCCAGCCTGCCACTGCTGTCTTGAGGCTGCTACCTGGAAGCTGGTGGGACCGATCGCTACCCTTTCTTCGTACTGGCCAGGGCTGATTTCTGCTTACCTGGACTACCTTCCTGTGACTTTGGTGCCGAAGAGGATTGTCGTTCATACTGGTGACTGTTTATGGTTGGGGTGACCGTGGGTTGGGGCCCACGTTCCTTTTGAGTGGGCCTCCGCTTCTGGGCTGGGGGTGTACAAGGGGCCGGTGCTATGGCCCTCCTCCGCTTTCCCTTTTGTGGGGTTCTTTTCGGGGCGACAGGCATGCCTATTGGGGGGGGGGTGGGCCGTGGCCTTCCGCTGGTATGCAGGGTGGGTTTCGGGGATGGGAATGCTTTAGGTTACCTTAGTTCTATGGCCCTCTGTCTTTTTCTCCTCTCTCTTTTCTTCCTTCTTTAATATGTCTTCTTTAGTGGGATTGGGTCTAGTGTGATCGGGCAGTCTTATCCACTGTGTCTTAATGCGGACTGATTGTATTTTTAGCCTCCTGACTGTGGACTATTGGTTTTTGAGTATCATTTGTGGTTCAATGTACCTCCTGATCCGTGCCCCTCCCAAGACGGTTTCTAACTGCGGCTAGGTATGGTTCTGACGATATTCTGCATAGTACTCTGATTAATCCTGTTTCACGTGGACAGAACCAATGTACTGTTTATTGATATCCTGATGCAAATATCCTTCAGATTTAAATTGAAAATTAGACCACAATGCTCCTGTTTTTTGATCCTGATGGACTCGCCTTATTGATTTGTATTGTACTCTTGAGCCTTCGGGCTGCGCATATGGTTGTATATATGTCTGCCTGTCAATAAAGGTCTTCCAAAAATTAAAAAAAAAAAAAATAATGTGTTTAGTGTGGTAAAAATTTGCTGTGGAAGTAGCACTGGCAAGTTTACGAAGTAGTACAGTATCCAGGGAAGTAGGACCATCTTTGAGATTGCCACCGACCCATTACAGACAGGGGCAGGGACGTCCAGAAGTTCACGCTACCCCGAAGGCCATTGATTGCCCTCCGTACATTACCCTCGATCTGGTCTTCCGGACTCCGGTACACGTTAATGCCGAGGTATTTAAATGTGGTCGGTGCTACCTGGATCTCATAGGTACCAAACTGTATATGGGTAGGCCGCTGTCCTTCCCGGAAAAAGAAGCCTTGGGATTTTCCCGGGTTTATGGCCAGGCCAGAGATATTCTCAAATCGTTCAAAGATGGTCGCTAGATGTGAATGATCATCCTGCAGATTTCGGAGGAACACCAATATATCGTCGGCATATATGGAGACCAAATTATGGATTTCTCCAACTGGTATGCCCGCCTCCGCTGCCCTAGTTCGGAGTGCAATCGCCAGGGGTTCCAGTGTAAGTACGAACAGTAATGGCGACAGCGGGCATCCCTGTCGCGTGCCCCTGTGGACGTCATAACTGTCCGAGGTGTGCCTGCCTGTGCGTGCTCTAGCCGTTGGATTCATGTATAGCAGACAAATCCATTTTATCAGGGCATCCGGGAAGTCGAAGTGTCCTAGGGCTTCAAACATAAATTTCCATATCAGGGAATCAAACGTTTGTCGGAGATCCAGGGCTATGCAGTCAGCGTGCCGCAGATCTTGTGGGGTGGTCGCCTTGAGGGAGTGGAGTCGCCTCGTATTCTGGGAAGTGCTCCTCTCTGGGAGAAAGCCACAATGGTCAGTATGAATCAGGCCAGGGAGATGGGTTTGTATTCGCAAGGCGATAGCTTTGCTAAGGATTTTATACTCCGTGGAGAGCATGGAGAGGGGTCTATAGTTGCTCACATCAAGGGTGTCTCTGCCGGGTTTCGGAATGGATATTACCAAAGCCTGCATAGTCGTGGCTGGTAGGTGGCCGACCTCATAAGCAGTTTTGTATATTTTCTCCAAGACGGGTGCCAGTGTGAGGTACTGGGTTTTCTCGGAACCAATACTATTACAATAACCCAGCGGTGTCAGGGCAACACCCAAAGACCCCGGATTCCCCTGTCTTGGCAAACAGAGACACGGGATACTTCTCGATGACGTCAAAGGCCAAAGTTTAGTGGTTGCAACCAGGGACAGAGGTCTACGAAGTACACACGGGTAGTTCGACAGAGACTGCACCCTCTCAATGAACAAAAGTCGGTCTTTTATGCCGAAAATTACGCCTCTGGCAACATCACAATTTACATTTGGTGCATACAAAACTGACCAATGGACAAGTAGCATTTCAAAAAGTAGCGAATCACGACAGTCAAAGTTAATCCCATTTTCCGTTGTCCAGCCCACCAAAACGATCGCACATATGCTAAGTTTCCTGTTCGATCAGGCCGGACAAACCCACCATAAAACCTTCAACTCAGATCGATGAACATGTCGTAAAGGAAAGGCAGAAACAGATGGAAAGGAGATAGAGGAGTGGGAACGGTGTGCCATAAAGTCAGGGCACGTCCTGTTCTCTGATCTTAGTCAGGCCAGCTGCTGAACAAGGAACTGGCTCAGCGGGATTCGCCCCAGGCGAGGAGTCAGTTCGGCCAGGTCAACCAGAAGTCAACTAAGGCATACGTGTCAAGGACTCGTTCGGCCACAATCATAGGGCCTATGTTAGGGCAACCATACAAGATGGCTGCCACATACAAAATGGAACCCGAGGGTTTAAACTAAATCCTCAAATGCAGAGTGTTCTCCTATATCGATTCATACGAAAACACTCAGACACGTTACACTCGCCATTTGCGGTCTGTAGAGACCAAAATCGTCCATTTCCGATGATCTTTATAAATCAGGTTTCGGAACTATCGAACCCAATTCGGGACCACGGAACCACAAACCCTCCTTTTGCCCTATCATAGGCAATAAACCCAGACCCATTTTAATCTGAATCCGGATCTATATTCATCAGGTCACTGATATGCTGTTGTAGCATCATCTTATTACTATGCATTTCTCTCCGGACAGGTTTCCGTACGCACAAAGTAGCACACATGCCACAAATAGCCGGAGCACACTGTACACAGAGACAAAACATGAACAGAATCGCTAAGACCATCCCAATGACCATCAGAATCTTCCAACCCCAAGTGGATATCAATCCCCATAACCATCCCATCAAAGACCAATCCCCTTTGTCCAGATGGACAGAGTCGGAGATTTTGTGCAATTTGGAAATAGCCTGGATGACTGACGGAGCATTGTCAGGAATAAAAACGCAGCAGCTCGATTGAATCAATCTGCAAACTCCACCTCGATCTGCTAAGATAACGTCTAGGGCAACTCTATTTTGAAGTGTCATAAGTCTATCCGACTGGAGCTCAGCAGTCAAGTTACCAAGGGCACCGGCGGTCTCCACTATGGTGGACTCAACCACTCTCGTAAGCTGACGAATGTTCCTACAGTTAGCCATAGGTCCCCAGAACGGCAGAAAACCCTTAAAGAAATCACCCAATTCTTGTCCTGCAGTGTCTCCTTGACTAAAGACACCTCTAGCAATTCTCGTCTTGTGGTAATCTGCCGCAGCTGTAAAAGTGTGGGGTAACAGAAAGGAAACAAAACATGTGCCCGAAAAGTCGGCGGGCAACCATGTATACGCTTTGTCATAGCAAACAAAGTAAGTACCCTTAGCAGCTAGGAACGCTGGAGAAGACTGAGACGGAAACACATAAGTCTCAGCGCAAACGCTCTTCCCTAACTGAGCCTTCGGATTCTTACCGTTGCCCTGCAAACAATAGTAGCCCTTATGGGGCACTATCTAGATCGGTAGAGGACTTTTCGCTCGCTAGTTAATACTCAGACTAACTCCATATCCAGTTACGTTCTAACCACTATATGGTTGTCTCTCATCTTTCGGAATAGTCTCTACTGCATTAGTCCCTTTAATCATGTTGACTATGCCTCTAGCTATAGGAATATTCTTCGGATTATCTCTCGGTGAACGTAAGGGGTCAACACTGTGGGCATATATGAACATGGTTCTATAAGTTTGAATCGAACCATTCAAACTAAAGGGCAAAACTAGATAAGGAATTCCCTTATCGGTCGTATGTGGCATCAAACCACAAATCCAGCAATTCGTTGTATTAATCACTAACTGATGCTGATGCAAAAGCTGTATAAAGGAATTATTAGAGAATTCCTTACGTCTGACTACCTCATATTCAGGCAAAGGGTGGAAAGAATGAGAGGAAACAGTAGGTGAAGGTGTAGGTTGCACAATGGAATTAGACGTCATTTTAAAAATAAATGCTACATAACCAACTATGAAAATCACGAAACTTAATAGCAAAAGTATGCATGGTATCAGAAAACATTTCTTCGACATTATTTTGCAAATGCGTTTTCTAAAAGTCAGTGTCTGCACAGGTCTCTCCAACTCAAAGAAATCCATCCTAAACTAAAGTTGCTGCCCGCGGTGGTTGGTTGATTCTGCTTGAGAGTGCCTCTGCTGCATTCAGGAAGACTGCCTCGGACCAACAGAACCCAAGACCTAGTGTCTCAGGCTTACACTCCCAAGACTGGTAGCAACCGCGACCCTAGCAGCAAGAACCGGATGGCAGTTCAGAAAAACAAAAATACGTAGATCCTTGGTGGAGAGTTAACCTGCAAACAGTAAAAAAAATCAACTTTATTAATTTCTTTATTTGTCCTTAGTTCTAGATCTCAAATAGTATCTATTTCTTCCAGGTAACTCTTGATCAGCAAACAAAAGATAAGGCTCGGTAGTGTCCAATCGATCTGCAGGAGGTATTGATGCTTGCAAAAGTCGATCGCTCTCCTGTTCTGAGTTAGTCCCAATCAAACGAGCATCACTGAACGTTATGAATTTCGGGATTGTCTCGGTTTCAGAATCTGCAAGACCATCCTGAACCCACTTGTCATACGGCAAAGGTAAGGGTGCTTTCTTTGTGTGGGAGCCGTGTATCCAGTGGCTTTCCCGCGTACTCGCGCCGCAGATCTCGTCGACAAAAGGACCTGGAAGGGTCCAGTCCAGCGGGGCTGATGATTCTTCGTACACTGGAAATTCCTGATGAAGACCCAAGAGCCAGGTTCGATCTCGTGGCCTGGATCTTCTGTAGCTTGTGGGAGAGAGTCATATACCTGTAGGCGTAAAACACTCATTTTAGTTGTCAATTCACGCAAGTAATCAAGCAAAACAAGGTATTCGAGGTCACTAAACCTCGTCGGTCTTGGTACGCCCCAAATATTCGCCGGGCGACCAAAAACTACCTCATACGGACTCAAACCCATTCGTGAGTGCACAGTCATTCGAGTGGACAAAAGTGCTAATGGCAAAGCATCTGGCCATTGTAAACCAGTGCTCTCCTGAATTTTGGCCAACTTAAGTTTCAATGTGCCATTATAGCACTCAACTAAACCAGCTGATTGGGGGTGATTTGCAGCATGGAATTTCTGCCTAATTCCGAGACCATCACACACTCTCTTCATCACATGACCCACAAACTCACTTCCGTTATCACTCCAAATGATTCTCGGCAAACCAAATCTAGGGAAAAACTCTTTTATCAAAGCTTTCGCAGTGGAAAAAGCAGTGTTGTCCTTAAGGGGGTAAGCTTCTACCCATCTAGAAAAAGAGCAAACAACCACTAACACATACTTTAAGTTGTTGCATCTTTCCATATGGATAAAATCTAGCTGCAAAGCCTCAAACGGATACGTAGGAGGAGCAAAATGACCAGCTGGTGTTGGAGTTCCCTTGCCAGGATTATGCATCAAACACACCATACAATTCTTGACCAAATTCTCTGCACATCTGGGTATTCCCACATTCTGCCAAACCGGAGCCAACAACTTGCAAATCCCTTTCACACTAATGTGCGCCGATCCATGTGCCATTGTAACAACTGGCAGCACATACGCGTTTGGCAGCAACCATCTTTGATGTTCAGACAAATCAGTCCAACAGCCATTCGAATCCAACCTACCCTTACTCTCTCTCCATTCATCCAACTCTTTCTCAGTAGCCTCACTCTGGATAGTCTTCACGCTTTCAATAGTGTCTTCGCACATGCTCTTCTCTGGAACCCATCTCGCAGGACCCACAACATACATTCGACTCGTCACATTCCTATCAGTTTCTTTCGCAACTTCATCCGCAAACGCATTACCACGACCAACATCATCCGTGATCTTCTTATGGGCACTGCATTTTACGATCGCTATTTGCAAAGGTAGCGTAAGAGATTCAAGAAGCTCATTCACCAGCTGCCCATGCTGGATCTTTGTCCCATGCGATGTCAAAAATACACGTTCACGCCACAATCGTCCAAAGCTATGAGCCACTCCAAAAGCATACTGACTATCGGTATACACATTCACTCGTTTCCCTTTCGCCAACACACATGCTCTCGTAAGTGCAATTAATTCCGCCGCTTGAGCGGAATTATGTGGGATACGTGCAGCTTCGACAACTGTATGTAAAGTCGTCACAGCATATGCTGCAGTGGTATCGCCATTTGGTAATTTAAAACACGAGCCGTCAACCCACAAAGCATCATTACAATCAGGAAGAGGAGTATCTCTTAAATCTATCCTTCCTTTGGTCTCTTCTTCTGTTCTCAAGAAACAATCGTGTTGCTCTTCGCTATCATCGTCTGTCTCAAGCGAAATCGGCAACAATGTAGCCGGATTTAGGGTATTGCACCTCTTGATGTGCACATGGCTTGCTAACAACGTAAGCTCATACCCTGACAACCGAGCACTAGTCAAGTGCTGTGTCTTCGTCCGATTCAACAAGGTATCCACTGCATGTGGAACAATAACAACTAACGTATTGTCCATAACCAAACCAGCAGATTGTCAGATCGAAACAGCCGCTGCTGCAGTTCCTCTCAAGCAACTCGGCAATGCTCTAGCTACAGGATCTAATGTTGACGAAAAGTACGCACATGGGCGTTGCTTTCCGCCAAATTGTTGAGTCAGAACCGATAATGCACATCCCTCTCTCTCATGGACATACAATGTGAAAGGCTTGCTGTAGTCGGGAGTACCCAACACAGGAGCCGAACACAACGCATTATGTAACACAGAGAAACTCATTCCTCAGTCCAAGGAATCGGATTTGGGGTATCCTTAACCGTAAGAGCTATCAAAGGTTTCGCTAGAAGGGAAAAATTCGGGATCCACTGTCTGCAGTACGACGTAATACCCAAAAACGCACGTACTTCTCTCTGTGTCGTAGGGACACTCATTCTCGCAATAGTCTGGATCCTTTCTGGGGTCAGTTTCCTTCCCTCCTTCGATAAGAGGTGACCTAGATAGGTAACTTCTTGGTGTCAGAATTGCAATTTCGAGAGAGAAACTTTATGATGGCATTCAGACAAATGAAACAACAAAGACACGGTGGCATCCTTACATATGTCTTCTGTATCAGCAGCAACCAACAAATCGTCAACATACTGGATAAGGGCTGCACCTTCGGGTAAGGTCAGCAAGTCAAGTTGCGTCTTCAGAGCTTGACTATAGATAGATGGACTCTCACAATAGCCTTGAGGAGCGCGCTTAAAGCGGAAACTTCGTCCTCCTAAAGAGAATCCAAAGATATCTCTACTCTCTATGGCAATCGGGATGCTGAAGAAAGCATTCTTCAAATCAATCACCGAAAACCAAGTAGCAGAAGCTGGAATCAATGTCAATAATGCAGTAATGTCGGGTACAACAGGGAATTGTGGAACAACAATTTTGTTCACTTCACAAAGATCGATAACAAACCTATATACAGGAGGCTGTGAAGAATCAGTTCTCTTCAAGACATGCAAAACCGGACTATTACACACATTACCTCGAGTCTCTTCAATAACGCCTTTGTCAATCAAATCATAAATGATCGCCAAAAGTGCTCGTTCACCATCACTCGAAATACGATATTGCGGAATGCGTGGTAACTGAGCATTCGCTTTCAGCGTCACGACATATGGGGGAATGTCTAACAGGCCCACATCATTCGGACCTGTAGCCCATAATGAATCTGGTAGTGAAGACAATTCAGGTGGAAGACAATCTTTCGAAACATATATCGGGGAAATCACATTCTCACCCAAGGTAAGATGTACTCCTGACGGAGAACAGTACAAAGTCGCATACAATCTCTTCAGCAAGTCAAGGCCTAGCAAGTTCTCATTACAACCTGTAGTCAAAAGAAGGGGTGCTTCAAACCTACGAGGACCAACAGAAAGAGGCAATAGAACGGAAATCGGATTCGTAACGGGGGCGCCAGAAAAACCAATAGAAACATTATTAAAGCCAGACAAAGGTGCGCCAGGGAGTTTAGAATGCATAATAGAACTCTTCGTAGCACCAGTGTCCAGCAGAAAAGGTTCTGACACACCTGATGCAATCACTTCCACGTAAGGTCCACTCTGATCTACCGGAACTGAAACAACTCCCTCTCTTTGTCCATGGCTGTCCTAACAATCATTACCTTGCTCTTCATCGCGTTCAACATAGTAATCATCCACATAGTACTGTGTAGACCTACCAGACAAATTCTGCTGTTGATCGAAACTGTTCATTGAATTCTGCGGAGGCAAAGGGCGCGCGTTCTGTCCGCGACCTCTACCTCTAGGCGCTTGTTGAGCACCTCTACCTCTAACACCAGGAGCACTATTTGCACGTTGCAACAAAACCGGACAACTATTCTTATAATGACCCTCTTCTCTACAATACGTACACTGATTAGGCCCATACTGAATACGCTGTTGTTGAGGAGTCTCGTCTCTTTGCGAGTTCCTCGAATACTGTGGTGATTGCTGATAATCACGCGGATTATTAACACGGGGTGGATAAGCTTGTTGAAGAAGAATTTTAGTCTTCAATTCCTTAGTCTTCTTATCCGCTCTCTCTAACTCATATTTACGCCTATTCTCGTAGTACTGAGCCGTGGCAAGAATTTGCGCCGAAGTAGAAACGGGCCAAGAGCTCTCAGAATCCTTTAACTTAGTACACAACTCAGGAAGAAGATTGTGCACGAATGTATCAACTAATAATCTCTGGCCACCTTCGGTAGCCATATCCTGACCACTATGATCAACAAAAGTTTCCTCGAAACGCGAGAAAAAGTCTGAAACAGACTCATCTTTCTTCTGCTTACAAGCTGACAATTTGTCCCAATTATCACGGACTTCAGGCATTAAAGTCTTCATGAAAGTGATAATTCTACCAGGAAGTTCGGCAATAACATCTTCAGGCTTAGCACCTCCAACTTGTCTATCGTTTGCTGCAACCAGATTCACCCACGAACCGCCTCATTCATTGTCATGATCGGTATATCGAATGACATTCCCGATGGACTGTGGGACAACATTCCCAAACAACATATCTATATCTGCCAAATTCATAACGCACAAACTCACAGTTTGCGCAAGTTCTTTATAATATCCAGCTGGATTCTTTCGCGGATCTGGTAGAGTCTGCTTAAGCGCTAGAACTTCTGCACGCTTCCATGGAACATGAACCCATACTCACTGAAAGTGCGCTACAACAGGTGGTTGAGCAGCAGCATCAGCAGGTCTCCACACTGGAGGAACCTCTCGCATCGGATACTGACGTGCATGTCTCCTAACTGATGAATCTGGCTCAAACAGCCGTTCAGTAGGGACATCGCTACGAAGTGACAATAACGTCGATACCGCTTTCTCAACATCGAGCAGGCTCACAATAGTTCCTTTAGCAAACTCTGAACGTAATCGAGACAATTCTACAGGAACTCTACCCAATTCGTCCATCCAGTGTTCATGGAGGAATGCACACATAAGCTCGAAAATGTAACGCTGCTTTGGTGCTTCCCATTGTCGGAAAACATCCATAATACCTTCTAGATCATACTGGGACTTATACGTGACCCATCTACGTGCCGTATGATCCAAAACCACTCTCTCATCTGTATCAGGCAATTGGCTACGCGATTGTCTACGCTCACTCACAGGCGACATACCCATTTGTCCCAACAACGGAGTTAGAAAATTAGAAAAGGCAGCGGTCATCCGCTGTCTAGGAGAAGGAACAGTCGGAAAGACAAGAGAAGACGAAGCAGTAGTAGTAGTGGGATCCATAGTCGGAACAGGCATAGAGGCAGTAGGAGAAGGAGAAGGCCAACGAAGAAGCTGGCTGTGGAGGAATAACAGGAGGCAAAGCAATAGGTGCCCGCGCAACCACAATCTGTTGTGGTGGTGCCGTAGCATTCTGCGCATAAGGTGGTGGTGAATTTAGCAAATGCGACATCAAAGGGTCTTTCACAAGATCCTTCTCGTCTTTCTGCTCTTTAGCCGGCAAGACTGGGTAGCATCTGTCTACCGCTAACTTCCTCACTCTAAGCATCTGCTCGCTGTTTTTCTCTTCCTCATCATCTCTGTATGCAACGGCAGCTTGCACCATTGACATACCCTTTCTATTCTTCTTCGCTAACTTAATTTCTTTCTGTTTGGCTTCTTTGCGCCATATGCGGAAAGAGTCAAACATGGCCGGCCGGGCTTTCTTCTTGAACAACCTCACTTCAAGGTTATCTAAGACTTCTGTCTCAAAACTACCATAACGGGGCCACTGTAGGACACCGTCATTCTTCGTATATTTTATCCAAATCTCATTGTAGCTAATAGGACCTACTCCATGTTTCACATACAACTCGTATCTAGGAGTTCCGATCGGAGGAACCGGACACAAATCCTCTAACCGGGAATCCCTCAATGCACCACAACTAAACAAATTCCTAAGACTGCTAAAACCAGGCATCTTGCTCCCTAGTCTAGCTTCAAACAACAAGGGTAATCTAAAATCTATAAGCTTGTGAATACACGAATCCTTTGGCTTTGGGGCCTGCAGGTACCAAATCAAAGCTATCCACTAAAGGATACAAAATAAACTAAGAACTAGGAGACGCTCCTTTCATACTTAACTGAATTGTCTATGGCGTCACCAGAAGACCCGTTAATCGTCTCGCTCTACAATCGTCTAAGGCTCCAAAACAGGGCGACAGTCAGGGCAGCAGTCCTTCGTAGCCGTCGGGACGCGGGAAACCTCGCAGCAAAGACCTTCGGAACCACGTCGACATACAGGGGTTGCTGAAGTGGCTGGCCAACCTCTGGAATTTCCTCACGAAGCTCCTCACGAACCTCTGGCTTGGACCGGTTCCGCTGAAGTCGCCCCACGTTGGGCGCCAATTGAGGTACTGGGTTTTCTCTGAACCAATACTATTACAATAACCCAGCGGTGTCAGGGCAACACCCAAAGACCCCGGATTCCCCTGTCTTGGCAAACAGAGACACGGGATACTTCTCGATGACGTCAAAGACCAAAGTTTATTGGTTGCAACCAGGGACAGAGGTCAACGAAGTACACACGGGTAGTTCGACAGAGACTGCACCCTCTCAATGAACAAAAGTCGGTCTTTTATGCCGAAAATTACGCCTCTGGCAACATCACAATTTACATTAGGTGCATACAAAACTGACCAATGGACAAGTAGCATTTCAAAAAAGTAGCGAATCACGACAGTCAAAGTTAATCCCTTTTTCCGTTGCCCAGCCCACCAAAACGATCGCACATATGCTAAGTTTCCTGTCCGATCAGGCCGGACAAACCCACCATAAAACCTTCAACCCAGATCGATGAACATGTCGTAAAGGAAAGGCAGAAACAGATGGAAAGGAGATAGAGGAGTGGGAACGGTGTGCCATAAAGTCAGGGCACGTCCTGTTCTTTGATCTTAGTCAGGCCAGCTGCTGAACAAGGAACTGGCTCAGCGGGATTCGCCCCAGCGCGAGGAGTCAGTTCGGCCAGGTCAACCAGAAGTCAACTAAGGCATACGTGTCAAGGACTCGTTCGGCCACAATCATAGGGCCTATGTTAGGGCAACCATACAAGATGGCTGCCACATACAAAATGGAACCCGAGGGTTCAAACTAAATCCTCAAATGCAGAGTGTTCTCCTATATCGATTCATACGAAAACACTCAGACACGTTACATTCGCCATTTGCGGTCTGTAGAGACCAAAATCGTCCATTTCCGACGATCTTTATAAATCAGGTTTCGGAACTATCGAACCCAATTCGGGACCACGGAACCACAAGTGTTTCAGAGTAAGTTTGGTAAAACTCCCCAGGCAGTCCATCCATACCCGGAGTCTTACCCCGGTTAAGTGTGTGGATAGCTACTTTTATTTCCTGCTGCGCTATGGGTCTGGCTAGGGCCGTCTGAACCTCTTGGGTCAGGGTTGGAATTGTCAGTTCTCCCAGGAAGTCTATCATGTCATCCCTAGCATCTGCGGGGGGAGGAGCATAGAGTCTCTCTAGGTGGGTCTTAAACACAGTGTTAATTTCTAGTTGTGTGTTTACCTGCCTGCCCGTTTCATCCCAGATGCTCGTAATTATTGGGATCTCAGGGGTATCTCGGATCAAACGAGCTAGCAGTGCACCGGATCTATCCGCCTCCGCCTGCTGGCGTCTCAGATAGTCCCCATAGTCCATAACCCTTAAGGTTTCCAGGAGTTATGCGTGCTCAATGTTACACAATTGTAAGTCGCCTTTGCGCTCAGGGTCTATTCCTACCTCGGTCTCAAGCTCCTTCAGACGGTTCTCCACTTCGCAGAGTTTTTCATGGATTTCTTGTCTGGCTCCCACCAATTGGCCAATCGCAGCTCCCCTTATCACAGCCTTCATTGCATCCCACACTACCAAGTTCGAGGACGTGGAGTCCCAGTTTTCCCTGAAGTAATTGGCTAACGTGTCGGCAAGGTGTGTGCGGAACGGGCCATCTTCAAGTAGTGAGGGGTTGAGCCTCCAGGTGGGGACTGGTGAGGGTATCTTTCCCCAGTGTAGGTCAAGTGTTAGCGGCCTATGATCCGAAAATGTTTTGGCAAGGTAGTCTGAGGACGTACACTTGGTCGTTAAGGAGTTGGTGCAGATAAATCTGTCTAGGCGGGTATGTAGGTTATGCAGTGGGGAGTAATATGAATATTCTTTGTGTGTTCGATGTAGTGCACGCCATACATCTGTCATTCCCCATCCCTGAAGCCATGTCCCAAATGAATCAGACAGTTTGTGTACCCCTGTCGCCTGGAGGGGAGGGTGCGATCTGTCCAGGTCCACATCTAGTATCATGTTCCAGTCTCCCCCTAAGATCCAGGGGACGTCTATCCAGTCTGCTAAAGCCCGACCCACGGTTGCAAGGAATCTGTCCTGATCAAAGTTCCGGGCATAGATGCTACCCAAGACTACCATTGTACCGTCTAGTGTGCCCTTTACCAGTATGTCCCGGACTTATGCAGTGATTTAAATATAATTAGAAGCATAGTGCTGTGAGGGAGTTGAGTGAACGGAAATGAAAATGTATAAACAATCGTCAATTGTACATCATTGATTAATGGTTGTAATACATTCTGAAATGGTCTCCCAAAGTCGGAGCCAAGAACGGAAATAAATCACACTTTTTAGAAAAAACAAACAATATCTCCTCTTTCAGGCTGTTCAAATCACGATTAACCTTGGGAGTAAGATTATGGGGAGCAGTCTACGTTTCGACCCTGTTAGGATGTAGGGTAGTTGGCCCTTACAGACGGGTCTTCATCAGGACTGGGGAACAGTGGGCAGGCCTCCTAGGGAAAAAATGGAGAGGAACTCAGAAGGGTACATATTACCCGAAACACTAAGCGTTGTGAACGCTTGGTCATAGCAATTGGACAAACACTGTTAAAAGGACTACATGATCCCTGAAAAATACCTTAGGAGAGGAGGACCGATAAAGTTGCCATCAGGTCCGGTCAGTTACGCCTTATGGAATTTCTGAATATGAAAAAGACCATGTTTTAGAAAAACCTATAGTCGAGTAAACTATATGGTACACAGTGGGTATGGTCGCGTAACAGATTACGCATTCAAGATTACCTTCGGTTCCTGTTCGGGCGTCTTGATCGGTGTTTAACAGATCGTATCTAGGGAAGCAAGTGTAAAAAGGGGCCTCATGAGTATCTAGTCATAAGGGTGAAGGGAGCATGCCCTAATACTTCTTCCTACGCAGTATTCCAGTGGGCTTACCTCGTTAAACACAAAGTCACATCAGCAAGGTCTCGAGGCAGTCAATGGACGCGGCTCTCGTAACCAGGAAGTATGAGTCAGGGGCGTGGCTACGTTTTTATAGCGGATTACTGAAAGTGAGAAGGGACTAACCTCGTTGTTGCTTAGAAACCAAAGGACGCTGCGTGGACATGGTTAGGTGAGACAGTATTGTATCAGCATGGAATGATTAAAAGTGCAACTTGCCCGCAACCATTTCTGAAAATCGTTTGGTGTACCTGAACAACATGTCGGTAAAACCAATACATTTCACATATGCGAACATTATCTTGCATGTACCTGCCATTCAAGGTGGTATAAATGCATTTTCACACAGGATCGTTACGGTTACGTGTAGGAGCACGTGACAGATATTCAGAAAATGAAAGAAAAAATTGAAAGAAAGGTCAAGGTGGTGTTATTTAGAGGGTAGCTAGTTGTGCAAAACTACTTTCAGACTCATTCAATCCGGTTTGTACTGAATCGAAAAGTTGCATCCATTTAAGTTCTCTGACATTTAAGACAAGGCCAATGTTACCTCCCCTGGGACCAAGTCGTACCTGTTCAAGTACAACCCATTTCAGGGTTTCTGGGAGATGGTTCTCTTTTATGCAATGTTCCACTAATGGGGCACCTGTTACTTTACATCTCACTCGGCTACAATGTTGTGGGAAGCGCATTTTGATGCGCTGCTGTGTCTGACCGACATAGATTAGGTCACAAGGGCAGATTATGCAATAGATGACATTGTCTGTGTTACAATTGGTGTGGGACTTTAATTTAACTCGATGGTGTTAGAAGATGAATTCCTTTGTTTGAATGGTGGATGGGCATGCCTTGCAGCTGCCACACTTAAAATGACCCAGGATGGCAGGGAGGTTCCAGAGTGAGGTAATGGTAGGGGTTGGTGCATTATCCAGCAGTGAGCATACCACATAGTCCCGTACATTTTTGGCTTTTTTGAATGAATGCAACGGAGGATTCTGACATCCCACATCTTCCGATATCATAGGCCAGTGTTTGTTCACAGCTCTCTTTATCATGTTGCTTTTCGTGGAGAAAGTGGTTACACATATGAGTCTTTGGTCTAGAGTGTTGGTGCGCTCGTTAGGTTGTAGTAGTGCTTCTCGAGGACAGAACCATGCTCTCTTGCGAGCCATTTTTGTAAGTCTCTTAGGGTATCCGCGTTCGATGAGGCGGTTCAACAGGTTTGTCGACTGTGCCATATAGTCATCTTTCTTGCTACAATTTCGTCTAATTCTCAAAAATTGTCCGAAGGGTAGATTGTCTCGGAGGCTCCTCGGGTGATGGCTAGAGTATTGAAGTAGCGAATTGCGTTCAGCAGGTTTTCTGAAGAGGTTGGTGTGCAAAGCCCCATCCTCAGCTATAATGGAAAGATCCAGAAAATCTACTTTGTTATTGTCAAATTGTATTGTGAATTTGATGTCCTGGGATTTTGTGTTGAGCCAGTTGAAGAAGTTTTTGATGCCGATATCCGTGCCTGTCCAGACCAGGAGCATATCGTCTATGTAACGCATCCATAGTCGTATGTTCGATCTGAAAGGATTCAAGTCGCTGAGAATGAAAGTAGTTTCAAAGGTGGACATGAAGATTATTGCTAAGTCAGCTCCCATTGCAACTCCTTTTGTTTGCAGGTAGAAGCAGTTCTGAAAAAGGAAGAAATTTCGCATCATCGCAATTTTTAATAGTAGGATGATGAATGTGGTGGGAACACGCACAGGGGCTTCTCGTTTGTCCAATGCCAAAGTGGCCACCACCAGTGCTGCTTCCTGAGGGATACTTGTGTAGAGTGACACAATGTCACAAGTGACCAACTTGAACGTTTAGAGAAGAAGCTCATCAGAACTAAACTACATGGACATTTCTTAGCACAGTGTTTACAAGCGAACATTATCACATCTGGATTACAAGTCAAGGTGGAACCTGCGATCTTTGTGGACATCCCAAAATTTAGGGAATGATTTAGTTGTGTTGCCAATAACTGTTCCAGACACTGGATGGTGTTAGGAATAGAGACGGCTGCAGAACAAGTACAAGTCCTTACTAAGCAGATATCTAATCTGAAGGCTGAAATTGCGGGCGACACCACACTCACCAACTTCAAAGAAGCCCTAACAAAATTGGTTGCGACACTCCAAGACTTCGAAACTGTGACTATCAAGAGAAAATTGGAGAAACTCGCCCGTGACGTGTGATTATACGATAAAAAGAAACCGTACCCCTATCTACAGGAGGACTACTTCCGACAAGACGCTCAAGGACGTTTCACCAACCGGGGACGAGGTGGTTTCAGAGGTAGACGAAATTTTTCAACTTTTTCTGATTCATCCTACAGTTCCGGAGAGGACTCTGAACAAGCCGGTCCCAGTGGAAACTACGGGTACCAAGACTCGTACGGCCCAGCATACCCTCCATCTTTTTTAGGACGGGGAGGATGGCGACCACCACGAGGACAAGGGAACAACTGGAACAAAGGTACGGGCAGGGGCCAACAGAACGTGGAAGCGACCTGGGACAACGGGAGAGGGAGAGGCACCAAACAAGTCCACTTCCCCCAGGAAGAACATGGAGAGAGATCCACCCTCCGTAAGAATTACAGGTGGTAAAACCGGCCAACAGTCCTGTAATCAATATCTCATCACACAACCTCAAAGATGAAGAAATTAAAGTACTTAGCCGTGGCCTATCGTTTGTACCAACTTCCTTACCCAATGTCTTCACTACCATTGCTGAACTGCATAACTTTTTTCGGAAAATCCGATTAAAATATTTCTTTAAAGACAAGCCTCCAACCAAGGTGGGGACACCAACTGGCCTACGAACACCATCCACGTTTGTGCCTCCAACCTATGCCATTACTAGTAGAATTCTGGCATATGAAAGTCTAGTCCTTCAAGATGTCAAGAAGATACTACAAGAAAAGAAATATACGAAGTTTAACATCAGCAAAGCTGAACGCCTGGCCCTGACATCTCTAAAAGACAATATTGAGATCATAGTGAAGCCGGCAGACAAAGGCGGAGCCATTGTAATACAAGATGTGGGGAACTATAAGGAAGAGATCTTGAGACAACTAGATGATGGGATCAGCTATAAGAAACTACCTGGTGACCCATCCAAAGACCTATCAGCTGAAATACAAAGAGTAACCAAGGATGGTGTGGATCAAGGTTTTCTGTCGGACCAAGAGTACCAGTATCTCAACCAGAAAAACCCACGTATACCGACCATCTACACCCTGCCTAAAGTCCACAAGGATCTACAGAACCCACCAGGACGGCCTATAGTATCTGGATGTGGCTCAATATTGGAACCGCTATGCCGGTACATATATTTCTTTCTGAAACCCCTGGCTGAAAAAACTGGGACGTACCTGCGTGACACTACCCACACTATTAACATAGTAGACAATCTTCCATTTGATCCTAACGAAGAACTATTGGCCACTTGTGACATTGTGTCACTCTACACAAGTATCCCTCAGGAAGAAGCACTGGTGGTGGCCACTTTGGCATTGGACAAACGAGAAGCCCCTGTGCGTGTTCCCACCACATTCATCATCCTACTATTGAAAATTGCGATGATGCGAAATTTCTTCCTTTTTCAGAACTGCTTCTACCTGCAAACAAAAGGAGTTGCAATGGGAGCTGCCTTTGCTCCCGACTTAGCAATAATCTTCATGTCCACCTTTGAAACTACTTTCATTCTCAGCGACTTGAATCCTTTCCGATCGAACATACGACTATGGATGCGTTACATAGACGATATCCTCCTGGTCTGGACGGGTACGGATATCGGCATCAAAAACTTCTTCAACTGGCTCAACACAAAATCCCAGGACATCAAATTCGCAATACAATTTGACAATAACAAAGTAGATTTTCTGGATCTTTCCATTATAGCTGAGGATGGGGCTTTGCACACCAACCTCTTCAGAAAACCTGCTGAACGCAATTCGCTACTTCAATACTCTAGCCATCACCCGAGGAGCCTCCGAGACAATCTACCCTTCGGACAATTTTTGAGAATTAGACGAAATTGTAGCAAGAAAGATGACTATATGGCACATTCGACAAACCTGTTGAACCGCCTCATCGAACGTGGATACCCTAAGAGACTTAAAAAAATGGCTCGCAAGAGAGCATGGTTCTGTCCTCGAGAAGCACTACTACAACCTAACGAGCGCACCAACACTCTAGACCAAAGACTCATATGTGTAACCACCTTCTCCACGAAAAGCAACATGATAAAGAGAGCTGTGAACAAACACTGGCCTATGATATCGAAAGATGTGGGATGTCAGAATACTCCGTTGCATTCATTCAAAAAAGCCAAAAATGTACGGGACTATGTGGTATGCTCACTGCTGGATAATGCACCAACCCCTACCATTACCTCACTCTGGAACCTCCCTCCCATCCTGGACCATTTTAAGTGTGGCAGCTGCAAGGCATGCCCATCCGCCATTCAAACAAAGGAATTCATCTTCAAACACCATCGAGTTAAATTAAAGTCCCACACCAATTGTAACACAGACAATGTTATCTATTGCATAATCTGCACTTGTGACCTAATCTATGTCGGTCAGACACAGCAACGCATCAAAATGCGCTTCCCACAACATTGTAGCCGAGTGAGATGTAAAGTAACAGGTGCCCTGTTAGTGGAACATTGCATAAAAGAGAACCATCTCCCAGAAACCCTGAAATGGGTTGTACTTGAACAGGTACGACTTGGTCCCAGGGCAGGTAACATTGGCCTTGTCTTAAATGTCAGAGAACTTAAATGGATGCAACTTTTCGATTCAGTACAAACCGGATTGAATGAGTCTGAAAGTAGTTTTGCACAACTAGCTACCCTCTAAATAACACCACCTTGACCTTTCTTTCAATTTTTTCTTTCATTTTCTGAATATCTGTCACGTGCTCCTACACGTAACCGTAACAATCCTGTGTGAAAATGCATTTATACCACCTTGAATGGCAGGTACATGCAAGATAATGTTCGCATATGTGAAATGTATTGGTTTTACCGACATGTTGTTCAGGTACACCAAACGATTTTCAGAAATGGTTGTGGGCAAGTTGCACTTTTAATCATTCCATGCTGATACAATACTGTCTCACGCTAACTATGTCCACACAGCGTCCTTTGGTTTCTAGGCAACAACGAGGTTAGTCCCTTCTCACTTTCAGTAATCCGCTATAAAAACGTAGCCACGCCCCTGACTCATACTGCCTGGTTACGAGAGCCGCGTCCATTGACTGCCTCGAGACCTTGCTGATGTGACTTTGTGTTTAACGAGGTAAGCCCACTGGAATACTGCGTAGGAAGAAGTATTAGGGCATGCTCCCTTCACCCTTATGACTAGATACTCATGAGGCCCCCTTTTTTCACTTGCTTCCCTAGATACGATCTGTTAAACACCGATCAAGACGCCCGAACGGGAACCAAAGGTAATCTTGAATGCGTAATCTGTTACGCGACCATACCCACTGTGTACCATATAGTTTACTCGACTATAGGTTTTTCTAAAACATGGTCTTTTTCATATTCAGAAATTCCATAAGGCGTAACTGACCGGACCTGATGGCAACTTTATCGGTCCTCCTCTCCTAAGGTATTTTTCAGGGATCATGTAGTCCTTTTAACAGTGTTTGTCCAAATGCTATGACCAAGCGTTCACAACGCTTAGTGTTTTGGGTAATATGTACCCTTCTGAGTTCCTCTCCATTTTTTCCCTAGGAGGCCTGCCCACTGTTCCCCAGTCCTGATGAAGACCCGTCTGTAAGAGCCAACTACCCTACATCCTAACAGGGTCGAAACGTAGACTGCTCCCCATAATCTTACTCCCAAGGTTAATCGTGATTTGAACAGCCTGAAAGAGGAGATATTGTTTGTTTTTTCTAAAAAGTGTGATTTATTTCCGTTCTTGGCTCCGACTTTGGGAGACCATTTCAGAATGTATTACAACCATTAATCAATGATGTACAATTGACGATTGTTTATACATTTTCATTTCCGTTCACTCAACTCCCTCACAGCACTTTCCCTTCCCCCCACCCCATGTGGGCACAATTGTTTTATAAAGCGTAAACAACCTTGTAGTAAATAACGTAACCATGAAGTGGTTGACATAGGTACTTTGTGAATTAAAACATCGTAACCTCATTTGTTTGTTCCTTTTTGATTCTTCTTTTTTCATTCTATGCTTCTAATTATATTTAAATCACTGCATAAGTCCGGGACCCCTTTTTCCGTATCAACCATTACCCAGGTCCCAGTGACTATCTTGGGTCGAACCCTGTGTTTATACAGCTTTACCAGTATGTAGCGCCCTTGCTCGTCCACCCTTCTCTCCAGTTCCACAAAAGGGGTACCGTATTGCACCCATATCGTGGCCCCTCTGGAGAAGGCAGAGTACGTAGTGGAAAATATGGTTCCCCTCCATTTTTTCCGTAGTGTATGCGCCTCGGACTGTGTTAGGTGGGATTCCTGTAGGAATACTTTGTGCGCTCGCTGGCGAATCTAGAAGGCGTGTACTCTGTCGCTTCTGTACTGCCCCTTGCCCTCGCACATTCCAGGTAACCAGCCTATATTTCCCTTTCTTGTCAGCCATATCCAAATACAGGTGTCACAGTGGGCATATTTTCATATTGCAATATGTACATTATCAGTGCTAGCCAGGAGACGGTTCCCTCACCTTCCCAAACACAAACTCTGGAGGCGCAGCCTCGGAACCCTGCTGTGCCGAACATGAAACTGTAAAACATAACCAAACAATCTGCGGTGCACACGCTTTTGGGGGGTCGGCTAAGCATGGGCCGTGTCCAAAGAGCCATACTTATCTGCGCTGTCGGCTCAACGGCACCGCCGGGAGAGTTATCGTATAACCGTCCATTACCCTTAGCCGCGTTTTGGGAGGGGGGACATTTTTCTGCTTACACAGTTTTATGTTCCTGTGTGTCACAGGAGTGTGGGGTGTGAGAGGTCCTTATTTCAGAGACAGTATATATAAAGCACAATTTGGTTACCTCAAGTTTTATCATAGCAATAGATAAACACATTCATGCACCCCGTCTGTAGGTCCTCTTCCCTCACCATGTCTTGGCTGTGCAATCAGTTTATAATAAAAGGATACCAATTTGACCTAAGGTCCCAGGTCTCATCCATGTGAGGAGTTATTCCTGGGCATTGTCTAGAAGTTCATCTGCCGCTCTAGGTGTTACAGTCGGGAACAACACCATACTATTTTCCGAGTCCGAATGTACAGTGCTGTCTTCAGTGTCTGTATTGATTGTCCCTCGCTCCTCCCTGAAGGAGCCCACCATTGCGATAGCATCCTCCTTCCTTGTTTCTGTTGGTGAGCAGTAGGTTTATGTCGTTTCGGTTCCGCACTTCGTGCACCTGACCTGTCCTCCGCGCGATCTGATCCGTCCTTGAATCCGTTGGCCGATGATCCCTGGGTTGGGTCCGGGTTCTCTTCGATATCCATCACTTCCAGCCACTCTTCCACGTCCTTGGGGCTTTCAAAGAAGTGAGTTTTGTTGTCGTGGATCACCTTGAGGCGTGCAGGAAACAACAGGGCGTAGCAGAGTTTGGCTCTCTGGAGTCTCTTGTTTACCTCGTAGTAGGAGGATCTCTGCTTCTGCACCAGGTTGGTATAGTCTGGGTATAGTGAGATACATTTGCTCTCATACTCTATGATGGATTTTATTCGGGCCTGTCTAAGCAGCACGTCGCTATCTCGGTAATTAAGAATCTTAACAATCACTGGCTGTGGTGGTTGTCCCCGTCTCGTTCGACCGGTGGGGATCCTGTGCGCTCTCTCCACACAGAAGAACGGTGACAGTCCCTCTGCAGCTACGTTATCTCGGAACCACTGCTCCATGAATTCCGTCGCGTGGGGCCCTTCACTGCGTTCCGGAAGTCCAATGACGCGGATGTTATTGCGTTGATTGCGACCTTATGCGTCCTCCACACGTTCCATAAGAGTTTTTACTTGGTGTTGAATTTGTTGGATGGAGGCGGTGTGTTCCGCCACCGTCGGGGTGAGGTCCATCAGCGTCAGCCCTTTGTCTTTAACTTTGTCCGCCAGTTTATCGTGATCGGCTTTAAGCAGTGAGAGATTAGTGGTAAGGGTGCCCATTTGCGTCTCCATTGCGGCCCTGGAGTCTCTGATTTCTTTGAGTATCAGATCCAGTTTTTCCCCTTGTTGATCATCCGAGAGGGTAGAGTTCAGTGTTAGAGGTGTGGAACCTCCCAGGCCCGCTTTCGGAGTAGGCCCCACAGATGTCCCTTCCTTGCCATCCGTGGCCTTTGTACCTTTTCGTACCATGGTTGTCGGCTGGAGGCCCACACAGTGGCTGGGGCTACGTCGCAGGGTAGGCACCTACCACCTCCCATGTTCCTTCCACTCGGATTCCCGTCTCAGCCCTGCGGTCTCTCAAGTCTTCGATAGGTGATTGGCCTCTCGACAGGGTTCCAGTTAGGCCACTGTTACTTATGAATTTGCAGTCCGCACCCACCTCTTTCCCTCTCAGAAAGGCATCAAGGACAAGTTCACAGGGTGGGCAGTCAACTTTCACCGTCTCCTTAGTCCTAGGGTGGGCGATTTTGCACCCCCCACCCAGGGCAACAATGGCGGCCTTCTTCGCGCCCTTACTCGTCTCTTGGGTCCGTTCCCGCGTCTCCGCTGGGTTTGGCGCCGACTGTCCGTTTTCTCACTCCTCCGGCATAGCCCTACTCTAGGTCGGCGGCTCCCCTCCGTCTATTACCATCTCCTCGCTCAGGGCAGTTGCGATGACTCTCTTCGCGTCCCCGGCCTCGGCCCAGGCCGTCGGTACTTGTGTAATCTCGCCGTCTTGGCTCTCCAGCAGCGGCAATGTCAGTGGGGAGGAGGGAGGGGGGGAAGAGGGGGAAGGCAGATGGGGTCTATTCCGTACCTCCCACGGTGTCTCCGTGCTTCCCCCCACTCGTCGGTAGTCTTACGGGTCTCCGTCCAGGGACGCCGGTGCAATGCGGTTCCGGGGTTTCCCGCAGGCGGAGCTCACCTCCGTGCGCCAGATCCGCTCACCGGGCGGTCGCTCCCAGGCCCTCGAAATCCTATACCAGGGGTGTTGGGGGATCTCCGCTCATACCCCCTCGGCTCCGCTAGCAGACGGGCAGTGAGTCAGGCAATCGTGTCCGGGCAGTCCCCCGACACTGCGGCAGGCAGCGTCCAATGCCCCGGGCAGTGCCCGCACTCGAAGCCCCGGCTTGCAGCGTGGGGCTAGGCCGCGGACTCCTCCTTCCAGTCCGCCGGTCCTGAAGTCCCCAAACTTCTGTAAAGGCGAGCGGGGCACCACAGTGGTAGAATACAACCGTTGGTGGCGCAGGACGTCCCCCCGTTACGGCTGGCAGGATGTGTTTTCTCCCGGCGGCACCGGAGCTCTAGCAGCCTCCGTCCGCCATGATGGCTTGCTAGCCACCTCATCACACATCCTTTGACCTCCACTTTCACTCACATATACTTACAGATACACACAAATTCACACATATACACTCTCACACATAAACATGCTCTCACACGCAAGCAGGCCCACAACATACATTTAAAATCATGTTTTACCTACCTCAGCTGCCATGGAAGGGCATATTCCAGCTTATTGTACTCCATGTTTATTACACTACTAGTGAATAATATATTTTATTTATTCACTATTAGTGTACATAATAAAAAAGTGACTGATAATAAAGATAGTGAAGCCCCAGCTGCCCCTGTGTTAATGGCGCTGAAATTGCCACCTCCGAAGCCTGGGGTCGCAAAGGTAGTGCTAGGGGTAGCAAAAGGCAAGCCAGGGGTTGCAGCTGCGACCCTTAAATGACGTCAATGCCTACCATCAACATGGAGCATGCTCATCCCAGCAGCAGTGTGGGCAGCTGAGAGAGCAAACGCATCTAGTGCCACTTACCCCAGCAGCACCATGGTCTCTAGGGGAGCAGGGAGTGTTGGCAGGGCCCAGCCTCCCTTCCTCTCAGGGACACTTTCTAAAAATCTGGAGTGATCTGTGTGTGGTATCAGCTTTCATTTGAAGCCTCAAAGAAAATCGGATTCATATTCCTCTTGCTTCACAGTATTTAATTAAAAACGTCAGTGCACACACTTGGACTACAATGTAATTATGAATACACATTTACTGCATTCATTCTAGCGTGCAAAGTGTAATGAACATGCAAGAGCATGTGCGCCAGAGAGATCTTCAGCTGTGGGCGGAGCGCCTTCGCATAAGAGCCTGCTGCGCGTCGAATGTCTCCTCCTGGTTACTGTAGCTCGAGAGCTCTCGAAGACGTTCATGTGGCTGTGAGCGCGAAGCACGCCCGCCCCTCTGAAAGTGGGTTACGGTAAGGTCGCTTCAGAAGCAAAGCTCAAGGACTTCGTTCAACTTGTAATTCCCGCATTTATTACTAGAGAAATCACGTTTGTGCCTAATACTTCCTCAGAGCAGATGGTGTGTGTTTAGAATCTAGTAAAACGCACGCACGTTTTGAACAGATTTTTAAAAACTGATATTAAAAAAAAGAATGCAGAAATGACAATATTCGTTTTCTTATGGAGAGGTTTTGGAGAGAAAAGATATTTCTTAATCAGAACGCGATACTCCTATTGTATTATGAATTCATATACACATGAAGCCATTGTCATAATTTGTAACTCTGTATAATTCGAGGGATCCCGTGTGTTTCATAGGGTGAAAGGGTGCATTTTCACTGCTGAAAGGAATGATATATACAGGTGAAACTGTGGAATACTGCAACAAAATAGGCCTTTTTGCATGATCATGCCCATTTTTTTGGGACTGATGCTGCTGTTTTTTTGACTCTGTGCACTAGGATCCTGCTAACCAGCCCCCACTGCACCTGCTTTCACCAATAAAACATGTCAAATTGTCTACCCTCCTAAAGAGTATATATAATTTACCTTTAACTCCTTAGTATATGGTACAAACAGTACCCAGGACCTGTAAGTTAAATGTCACTAGTGGATGCAACATGTATTGTGCCACCACTAAAGTGACAATGCAAAACATGACTGCGCAGGTCTGCCAGCCACCAGTAACCTAAATCTGCAGTTTAAAACTGCATATTCATTCTGTAAAAATAGCGTCTTAAACCCTTCTTTTAAATATGAATAAGACACCCCTAAAAAGACCTTTAATAGCCATAAGCCAGGGTTCATGATATTTAAAATCAGGAAATGTAAGAATTTTATGCCAGCCATGTCCTCACAGTGACAATGCCCTAACACCTATTTTCGTTGTTGCAGGGTTAACTGTTTTATAGGACAGCTTTTTGATGCAACATTAAAGTTAATAATGGTATCTCCACCTAGGAACCAAATAAAAAGTATCTTCTTTGACTTTTTAAAATATTTGTTACAAAGTCAATTCATGAGTAAAGTCAGATTTGTAATAAATATTTTACAAAAGTACTTTTAAAAGTCACCTTTAACCTGCCTGAATACCTCTAGAAGCCCATTTTACTTTGCTTCGAACTATCACCCAGGAGCTGAATTACTTCTTGACGTGGTATGAATTGGCTCGAGAGATCTGCCAGGGGCTTATTTCCTCCGGTAAAATTTTGTGACACAATTCTGTTGAAGGATGGCAGTTGATTTACTACATGGGTACAAATGTCAGGCCAGCACGGACGTAATACACCATAGGGTTGTTAATTCACTCTAAGTTTTGTTCTATCTTTCTTTGCATACAGTTTCAAGAATGGACAAAATTGTATATCTACATGAAATCATTCACCCCATAGTAGACTTATTTTTCCCTTGGAAGTTGCTAACAACATGATTCTCCCAACCCTGTCTTTAGAAGTTTAAACAAGGCCAACATTACTATATCACAGTGCCTGATTACGAGTTGAGCGTTATTTATCGCCCAGATAAATAACAATACCTTGGGCTATGTAATTTATTAGGTCTGATAAATAACAACTATTATGAGCATATGGGGAACAGCATATGGATGTTGGTGTTTAATGCACCAAAATCCGCATGATACAGTAAATATTGTATGTTTTCACCTGTTACATTTTGGCAGGTTTGACCTGCTGAAATGTAACAAATGTTGAGTTATTTGACACATCTGATAATTGTTGGATCCCCTAAAAAACAAACTTGTAATTCCATCCCATGCGTAAACAGGGGTATAAGCGCTGCATGGAATTTAATGGGCCACTCATAATTAGGCCCTCTGTATGTAGAAGTCTGTGCATCATGATCATCAGATATGGATGGTTTTTAAGCACTTGAACCTAAGTGTTTTAATGCGTAGCATCACCTACTCAGGGGGTCTCCTGTTGTTTAGAAAATTGCTTAATATTAGTAGATTGAGAAAGTATATAGACATAAAAAGGGCATTTTACATTTTAAAACACTCTGGGGCCGATTACAATGTTGGTTGGAAAGCATCCGACTGACAGTCCAATTCTCCTAGACCGCCTTAGAACCCATCTGCCTGTCTCAGTCAGAAACAATTCCGACCGACCGATTACGATGCTTGTGGTCAGAAAGGAAACAGTTGGGTCATTCCAATCAGTTCCGATCAGCATTCAAAGAGTCTGAGTCTGTCTCAGCCAATCTGTACAGCTCTGCCGACCACGTTTCTAACCAACCGATTACGATGTTGGATTCCGACTGCCTTTCCGACTCGGTCTGTCGGAAACTGACTTTAAGGGCCCCTAGCAGGCCCCTCTTCATCCTGAGTCCTCCGGTTTGGGGTCGAGGGGATACACAAGGGACCCACTCCCTGTAAAACCATGCACAGTGTGGCAGGCGCCACAGGGCTCCGGCTCCTCAACATCGTCTTTCCGTGAGGGTAGGTGTACAGACGACTCTTGTCCTTCAGCGAGGGCACTTACACTTGAAGTGCTTAATACGGGAGGAGACCATTGAGGCATCGTACTTACACCTTTTAGGGTATCGCTAAGAAGTGGCAGGACTCCCGGCCTGCCATGAATTGCCTGTGGAGTAGGTAATATTGGCCTACCCCAGTGTGTAGATAGTTTTTTATATTTAGGTCCTGATGAATTGCGCTGTATCCTTGCGAACACTATGCATGAAACATGTTGACCACAAGGTAGAGTTCACTTTTCTGGATCCTTGCACCAGACAGTGAGCTCTCCTCACTGTTTTTAAGAAGGTAGTTAGCCACACCATTAAAAGTTACGCAGTGGACTACCTAACCTTTTTTAATCACCACCACTCCTTTACATCTACACTCTCCCTAAGGCCCTCACACCCGCATGCACCAACTGGCAGGGACAAAAGATCTCCGATTAAGAGCCCCATCTGGGTGTCCGTCAGACATTGCACCGCCAGTTTGACGAGGAGCAAAACCCAGATGATGAAGCATGACACCTAGCTTGCTGGGTGTGTGAGGGTTTTAGTCCCGTAAGGGAGTATTCCCTTTCCCCCTTTTTCTTGTTTTCCTTCATTCCTGAGGACCTTGTCCCTATAGTGTCTCTTTTCTCTTGGTATATCACTCAGGGGAACTGCGTACTACACTTTGTTAGCAGGCGCCACAGGGTGCAAGGTTTTCCTGCAGATGCCCATTTTCCCCATAGGAGCCTGTGTCGTCGGTCAGAACACAGGCTCCCATAGGAGTCCTTCAAAACTGGAGCCGTCGTCTGTGATTCGGTCGGAACGGATTCGACAAGGAGTCAAGCGTTTTAGTTTCTGACCATCATCGTAATGAGGCCCTCTGTGTGAAGGAATTTGACATTTGAGGGAAAAAGGTACATACTATCTTTCTCTTGATTTGTGAGATCAGCACAGGTACTTCAAAAGTAATATGGTATGGACAATTAGGGGACCCACTTGAAGCACCCATAAAAGCCAATCAAAAGATATCATGCATTTGGAGCAAAAAAAGTAAAAAATAATATAAAATATAGTCTATATTCTGGCACCTCTTCGTTTGCTTAAACACTAGTGTCTGTTTCACTACCTAAAATCAATGCCACAACCACTGCTTAATCCCCAGTGGCTCTACTGTTATCTAATCAGCAGTTTCTCTACCCCTGCCTTTACCCCTATATTTCTAGCCCTTCCGAAACCCTGCTGCATCTCCTTCTACTTGTTTTCTATACCACTACCATTCCCTATTCCTTATTACCTTACCTATATTGTTTTACATCTACACCTACATATACCCTAGTTTTTCTCCCCTTCACTACTCATTGTACCTCTGCCTCATCGCTAGGCCTCTGCCACTACCTTTACCTTATTTCCTTTACCTCGACCTATGCTATTGTACGTCGATCCCTACTGATGCCTAGTCCATTGACCCCTACTCATATCCCAGTACTAATGCCTCTTCATCAATCAATTAAACACATTTATAGAGCGCGCTACTCACCTGCAAGGGTCTCAAGGCGCTGGGGGGGTAGGGGTGGGGGAGGCTGCTGCTACTGTTCGAAGAGCCAGGTCTTGAGTTGCTTCCTAAAGGCGAGATGGTTCTCCGTGCATTAACTTCCTATCCTCTTTTCTTCTTGTGTGCTTACTTTTGCAATTTTATTGGCCCTCTTCCTATCTCCTGTATGATTCTTGTTAAATTTCCATTTTTCATTTTCGAAGAAAAGAGTTTTCCTCATTTTGGAATTTCACCAAAATTGAGTTTTAACAGTCTGCTGTAGACAGGCTGTTATTCTTCATTTTGGATTGTATATGAAATGAAGTATAGGCAAAGGTTTAAGCTTTTCAAGAGCAGAAAGGTGTTGAAGATGAGTCTGTGAACAGCCACAAACGTGTTTGTTTGTAGGCGTTAAAAAACTGACAGCCCACTCATACCCTGTAATACTCACTCCCTATCATTGTGAGTAAATTTACTCACTCAAAAACTACTATGGTGGTGAAAGACTTCATAAGTGCAAACCCAAATTTTAGGATTTCTAAAAGTGATTTTACAGTCATAAAAAATACTATTTGCATGTTTAAACAAAACTTATCTGGTAAACTGAGGGAGCAGTTTTCAATCGCCACATCTCTTTCTTTCAGGTGTTCGCAGTACTGTATTGTTTTCAGTTAGTACCCTTCTATGATAGGATTGGTTGAGTAGAATTGCCACTCTTCTGGGATAGTAAGCAGTATATAAAAGCTCATCAATTCATAACTACATGAGAAAAGGGTGAAATATTGCTTCATATGAATGAGTAAAATATAAAAAAATGAAATTGTGACAGGCTGTAGACTGAATTATTGATTGCCAGTGAAATACTTTCCAGTATTCACAGTACCTTTCAAAGGAAGTAACTCACTGCTGTCTACAGCGCCGGGACACCCCCGTTGGGGTAGCCGCGCACTTTACAAGCTTCAAAATAATAATAATAATAATAATAATAATGAGCCCCTTGAAAAGAAAAACCCAGTGGCAGAAAACACCTTCCTGATGGTTATTGAGCAGTAAAGTGCGTCCGGAAGAATGATGGCCAGGAAACTCCAAGAAGATAGTTCAACCAAGAATATTGAAAGAAAGAACTCTAGGAAAAGGGGCTTGAAAAAGGACTGGGTGGGCAGTGAACATGGTGGAAAAAATCTGAAAGTGTCAGTGTTGCTTTGCGCCTTCCTCCTGGACACTGTTGCATGTATACTCTTTCAGCAGAAAGTTATCGCATAAATCCCTTCCATCAGCCACCTTGAATTATAAAATACAAACAAAAGCAAAACACACTAAAGCCCTTTTGGATTGGTTTAAAAAAAGTGACTCCAGCTACACTTCCTGTTGAACCATGCTAGGAAGAAAACAACATGAACACCATAGGACCAACCAGAAAAGAGTATAATTTCAAGCCAATTCTAATTGGACATGACATGTCCTGCAAGAGGTAAGCAGGGCTTGAATAAATGTGAAGGCTCTGAGACACAAAGGGGCAGATTTACAATAACTGGCGCATCCCAAGGGATGCGCCAGTTATTGTGCGCCGCAGCTCCGCCACCCATGGTGCGCCGCATTTACAATGTGGCGCACCATGGGGCAAAAAACGGCACAGATGCGTGACGCATCTGTGCCGTATAGGTGGCGCATTGCTGGAGTTGCGTCGCAAGCGCGACGCAGCTCCAGCAAGGCTCGGGGGTGCCCTATCTGTCCAATGCTGCGTCAAGCCTTACGCCTGCTTCAAAAGTGACTGAGTGAAATCTTGTAGATTTCACTCAGCCACTTTTGCGAGGCGCACCTGCCCCGGAACGCCCACCCTGCGCCGGAACGCCCACATGTGGCGCAGAGCTTTACAACGTGACGCATCTGCCTAGATACGTCACGTTGTAAATGGGTCGCAGGGATGCGCCACGTTTACACAGCCGTTGCGTGACGCAACGGCGGCTCAAGTCCGACATAAATCTGCCCCAAAGCACTTTGAACAAGCAGCACGAGTCTCAAACGTGTTTGTAAAACTAATCTTGGTTGCAGACATAGCAGAAATATAAATTGCTGAGTTATCACTCTACCCTGTGCGTTAGGTGTGGGCTGCCACAAGAGCTGTGGATGAAGAGAGCGTGATCGGAGGGGCTTGACGTGCATGACGTGCCCATACTTTTTAATTTATGGAAAACCGTTCAGCTACTTTTTGTAAAAAGACAAGTTTCCCAGGGCAGTTTAATTCCGAAAGTTTGAATGCTTCAGCTGCAGTATCATTCAGGGAGGCTGCTGTGTGGTGAAACCGAAGATGGGCAAACAGTTAAACAATAAACAAGCTTTCTTGCCAGGGTGCCTGCCTGCCTAAAAGATATGCAATTGTGCGCAACTGGTTAATCTGCAAACGTAAAGGGTGCCTTTAAGGTGTACTGGCTTTAATTGATAGAATCACATACCCCCAGATTCATCAAAGTCATGTTTTACGAGTACTTAATAGCGAATTTTAAGGATTCGCTATTAAAGACTCGCAAAACGATTAGCTAATTGCTAATCGCAAATAAGGAATGGCTTTCCCATTCATTCCTATGGGCCTAAAGGCCTAAAGGCCCGTAGGAATGAATGGGGAGTCATTCCTTATTTGCGATTAGCAATTAGCTAATCGCAATTGTGCCACAATTTCAAGGGTACCAGGGTGTCCAAAGGACACCCTGTTACACCCCTGAAATGGTAATGTTCACTGGTGTTGCGCACACACATGTCCCAAGGACATGTGTGTGTGTAACATACAACTTAGAAAAATACACTAAAGTGCATTTTTCGAAGTTTTTGCTATTTACCACGTAGTTTGACTTCATGGTAAATAGCGTCCCCAGATTGCGAATTCGCAATCTAGGAATGGTTCATGCATTGCATTTAAGAAATCGCAAATTGCGATTCCTTAAATGCAATCGCAATTTGAGAACTCGCAATTATTTGCAAATTCTTAAATTGCGAGTGCATGAACCCTTGTTACATCTCAAATGCCATTTTTGTGGGCGTAAACGGCCGAATTTTGCGTTTCGCACCGTTTGCGCTCGCAAAAATGCTTGATGCATCTACCTGATAATGTACTATAATGCAGTAGCCACTGATTAACTTAACTTTTTAATTAAATGTATTTCCCACTTAAGCTGTGGTCTATTTTATATGTAGCTACCCAATGGTGAAAGACGAAAAAGCTTACAGAATATTTTGTTTCCTAGCCACACCTTTGACCCCCACGCTCACTGGCCCCGCCCCTTTGCATGCAGCATCACAGTTCCCATATTTTTTTTATGCACTTCGGTGCTGCCCAAGAAATATGTGAAGATGAAACAAAACAAATACAAACTGAACAAGACGCTTACTGCTAAAGGTAAAATACAATAAGCCTTGCTTAAAGCCCTTGAAGTGATCGTGATGTGTTTTCCTCCGTCATCCCCATTTTGTGCTCTGTTTACTTGGAGCACCGGATGGAACTTGCTAGAATGCTGCGGGCCGCCAGTGAGAAGGCGTCTCGCCTCGCGCCCAGCCAGAGGCCAAGTCTTATTTCTGCGCTCGAGGAACAACATTAGCGTCGCATTTGTTTAAAATGTAACTAATATACTGTTTGTGACCTTTACAATACATCTGTTAAGTCGTTATGAGCTGCTGGTTTACACTGGCTACATTCTGTTTTCTGCTGGCCCGAGGGTGGTTGCCCCTTAATGGCGTGGCACGCACGGTCACCTTTCACACGTAAAGTTTTGATAACTGATTTACCGGCTTGTCTCATTTTCAAGACCCGTAAAGCGAATCACTCAAATTCCTTAAAATTCACCATTAACCTTAAAATCCAAGTACAGTGCAATTGATCGATTTAGGCTGCAAGAGTGACGCTGGGTCGATTAGACTGGGGCAGAAAATAGGCCCAGGCACCAAAATAAAAGCGACCCCATTAGTGAATTAGAACGCAAAAAAAGTGACCCATGTTTGCAACGTATGGCAGTTTTTAACTTTTAAAGATACCCTTTGTAGTAGGCGTTTTGCAAGGTGGAAGAATGAATTGATTTCAGCTTCCTGCAGCCAATGTTTGTTTTAATATCTGGGAACTCAACAGTGAAAACTAGCCCAGAATACCATAAAACAGGCCCACCATCAGTCAAAAAAACAGCCCACACACTGACCCGACAGGCCAGCCCGTCGGGCACTGCCTGATTGCCCTGTAGGCCAGTCAGAACCTGGTTCCAAGTAGTTAGTTGTTGATGCAGTGCTTAATTTCTGGTGCTCTGTGCTGGCACTTAATTGGCAACATTCTGGCAACATATAACAGTCTGCACATCATGGCGTTGTTTTTTGAAATGTAGAGATGAGCGCTGTAACAGCTGAATATGATTTCCATATACATTTTAAAAAAATGAATACCTGCTGACTAATTTTTAGGGGCCTCTGCTGATCGGAATTGTCAGACTTGTAGGAACGTGATGGCAAGTAGGGGGCATTGGTTGGTTCAAGTTGCGGTGCCCCCGAAGAGGGCCCTGGCACCTATGTTTTGTCAAATTAAGCACTGTGTTGATGTGAAGATGACACGCGAGATTGGCGCTATAAAGTATGTATTTCAAATAGATATTTTCCTAATCATGGTTTACTAAGCCATACAATTTGCTTTAAGAAAACTATTTGGCGAAATGTGCATTTTATGGCCACGTTTTTGGACTGTCTAGTTGCTTATTTCACTTATACTTAAAATGTTTGAAGTGAGGGCTGTAAGAACAAGAAGATAGTAATCAATGAAAGTTTGAACTTATACATTTGTCCTTCCTATGCATCTGTTGTACGAGAGAGTAAAGCACAACCCACTGACACTCATTAGTGAGGAAAAAGCTGCCTTACAAAACCACCAGACTCACTAAACCTCATATTCTTCTACATTTCCCACCCCAACTGTAAGTGCTTTCCCCAACACCCTTACCCCAAGCAGACTGCGTGTCGCTCACTGTATCTACCTTTTACTTTCATAACTCACTTGATTCCTATACTTATAAACCTTGAAGTTCCTACCTTCGCCAATTGTCAACTCACTTCCCCTCGCCTCTCCAAACTGATTTGCCCAGCCCAACACCAGAAAAACCAATTCAGCATACAAACCTGTCTGCAAACCGTCGGTGCGCCTGCCCACAGTGACAAACCCTAATACACCACCTCCTTTTTGCGTGGCCTGCCCCACCCAGAATCCCGGCTGCAACTCCTTAACAGGGGATGGGAGGGTGGGAAGAAATTATTTAACCTGCCTCTCCTGAAACCCCACCAGCCACTGTATTGCAACTACAAAATGGTGTCTGGTAGGCTAATCTCCTGCATAATTTAACACCTGGCCCCAACCCTGCCTACCAATATGTAGCCCACATCGCCTACAGTACCCCTGGACTGTACCACCCTGCCAAAAAGCCTGGGAGCACAACTCTCTCTGGTCGCCTGCCTCCCAAACCCCCATTGGGCCAGAGGGTACAGCACAGACCACTTACACTCCTTAGTGTAAAAAAGGCCTCTTTATTAAAGCAGGTGCACATCACAACACATATACCCCCAAATGCATCAAGAACCCATTTTGCTATTCCTTATTAGCGAAAAATAATGATTTGCTAATAAGGAATAGCAGAATGCTATGCATGAAGAAATCACTAAAAAAATAGCGATTTCTAAAAATTCCTTAATTGCGACTAGCAAATTGCGGCATGTTTGTGTGTAAAATGGAACTTTGAAAAATGCACTTTAGTGCATTTTTCAAAGTTTTTGCAAATTAACATGAAGTTCAACTTCATGGTAATTTACGACCCCTATTAGCGAATTCGCAATTTTTTTAACTGCAATGCATTGCATTTAAGGAATCTCAATGTGAGATTCCTTAAATGCAAGTAATCGCAATTTTGCGATTTCTTAATTTGCGATTTTTGCATTTGGGATGATGCATCCCAAATGCAAAAATACTGGTCGCAAAGGGGCAGATTCTGAGAATCTGCCCCTTTGTGAGCTGATTTTACCTTGATGCATCTATGCAATAATCCCAAGGCAAATCTGCCTTACAAAACTGCCAACCTTACTAAACATCATGCTCTCCTACATGTTCCCACCCCACTCCTAAGTGCTTCCCTCCACCCTTACCAAAAGCAGACTACCTGTCACTGTATCTACCTCCTACTTTCATAACTAACTTAAATCATTTACTTATGAACCTTAAACATTCTGTCTTTGGTAATTGTCAACTTACTTCCCCTCCCCTTTCCAAACCGCTTTACTCACCCCAACATCAATAAAACCGATTTAACATGCACATCACCACTCAGAAAAGCACCATAGAGTTTTTCTTTCCCCACAACCAAAAGCAACTAACCTGTTCAACTTGCTCTTAACTCAATCGCTACAACCTCATCCCTAGAGCCTCTGGCAACGCCTGTTTTGTCTATATTAGCTATAACTCCATACCCACCAGTGTTACATTTACATTGTCACCCCTGAAGAAACTGACTGCATCATATTTCAAGTCAGGGTGCACAATCCTGCCCTTGTCTTTCTGCCCTGGAAATCTTTCTAATTTCCTTGTTTACTTTCGTCCTTGCTTTGTCAATAGCTGCCAGCCTCTCTGCCCCACTCTACTCCCGCCTGGGTACATACTCCGTCCACAACACAAAAGATCCAGTCCAATTGGTCTTTATCTACTTTAAGGCCCTCTTCTTTCTTCTGTCCAAGACAGTCCTTTCTGTCTCACCACATCATTCTCCCCTATATGGACTACCAGTATATCTCAGCTTTACCTACTGTTCAATACGGGCAACAGCTGCTGCTACAACACGTTCTCCTCCACTAGACCATCACACTCCAATAGCTCCCTATTCTAAACTCAAATCACACCTGTATCTTCTCCCAGATGCCTGTCTCTTAGTCCATCTGACAAACAAATGTCCCACGATCCAAACCAATTAATCCTCTCTTTCTGGGCCAGGGGCAGTGCCTGCAAAAAATAGCACTAACATTAGTTATTGACCTTCTCCAAAACTCACATTGTCCCCTCCCATTCTCACATATCTCCTATAACTGTCAGAGGTTCACCTGCCCATTTCCCATTCCCTCTCTCTCCCTTCTTCTGTAGCTGCCCCTATTTTAAATGAATGTGTTCCAAACTCTGCTGGGGTAAGCCTATGTCACTGCTTTATGCAGCACCAATAGCAATTGAAAAGCTGTCACTCTCTACCCCTCTTGATGCTGAAAAACTCTGTTCCACCCCCTTTCACCCTAAATCTTTTGAACCTGGGGCACAGATACACAGGGCAAACTTGCCTCTCTGGGTACAGCGGTAAATGAAGTGTTCTGCCAATTTGCGTCTGATCCATCTTTGACCTTGCAAGCATGATACTAATGCTCTCTGTGCTAAAGTTCCACATCTGCCCATTGCACCTACACCCCATCTCTCCCGCCCAGCCACTCTGACACTCAAAATGCTCCAAAGACTAAACAAATTATCTAGCAAGGGAAACAAATTGGCTTCAACCTCATTATGACCTACTGCTTTCAATTCACCCGCAGCCTTTTGCAACACCAACCAAACTAGCGGCTCCCTTTTCTTTCTTCCATTCCCCCATTCCTTTGCCCATCCATCCGGCAACCTGTTTCCCAGTTCCCCTGCGTAGACCTATAGCAGCTTACCTACAAACGCTCATGCCTGCCAACTTATCGTAATTTGTGACTAGGGGTGGGCAAAATGTTTCTTTCCACCCTTGGAATTGGTGGAATTTGTTGACTCCACTTTACCTTTGTAACTCAGAATTCCAGACAAATTCCACTAATAGCTGAGTGGCAATGCGAATGTGAGCAATATTTGGTGTCCCCTTGTGCGTTTTTTTAAGGCTGGCATTCGCAGGCGGTTGTAGTCAGAGGTCTGCTTCTCAAGTAGATCTGCTGCAACTTGAGTAGATTTTTTTACTCGAGCAGCAGCATAATCAACTCGAATGGCCGCACGCTCTTGCGCACTGCATGGTGAAGTTTGCACTACAGGTGATAAATTATAGCACGAGCAGTGCGACGTGCATATTTCTGCCTGTTACCCCATCTTAGGTGAAAGTTCCAAGAAAGATCTTTCCCCTTGTGCTGCATTTTTACAGTTGCTTACATTAGTGTTTGTTGGGCCAGATGTAACTGTGTAGTGTGTTAGAGGTCATATTGTTCTCAGGACACAGGGCTGTCCAAGTTAGGCACTTGTACACGAGGCAAAGGATCTTGAAGTTGACTTTTAATATGGACAGGTGTTACAGGAGAATTCTGCTCAATTCTATGGAAAAGGAACATGATATCTCTTCAGATCTAGTTACTACTTCAAACTACCATCTGAGCCCTTTGAAAGCAATTGAGTTGGTTCGAGAAGGCTTATATGGGAGTTTTTGGGAACAGCTCTCTTGCAATTGAACTTAATAATAGGGAAAGTATATTTGCAATAACGTGGAGGAAGGATTTGAGTTCAGTGATACAGTGCACTAATGTGAAATTCCATGTTGAGATTTCTGCTGAATAAACACTTCCAGATTGATGGAATTGAAGAAGAGCTCGAATACCATAAGCAGTTTCATTAAGGGCAACAAATGACAATAGGGAGCTCTTGCTACAAACGACTTTACAAGCATCAGAACTTCTGCTGTTCTTTTCTCAGTCAAAGGAATCCAGAACCTACCACAAGAGAATTAGGATGCTGAGCGCAACACGGTCAAGGTTTGCCATAGGTCAAGGAATAACAGCCTAGAGTGGGAAGCCTCAGGCAGCTGAGAGAATATCATCATATTACCCCAGGTGGTCTCAAATGCCATCTACACGCCATTAATTGGGAGGATACTTTACTTACAAAGTCTAATTACAGAGTCTACTATGTGACCTAGGAGTGCTTTTTGTTAATAATGATAATTTGCATTATTGTTAATGCTTAATTTTGTGTCTAAGTACTAACATACTTTACAAGCAAAATAAACATTAACAGCATAAATGAAGGTCAGAAATGAAGACGAGAAAGACTTGAAGCAGCGCAATACGTTGGTAGCAAAGGGCCATTTTGCAGCAAGTGGTAGAAGAGAAGAAAAAGTTGAGAAGGAAGAATTCAATAATGCATTAGACGTCATGATTTGCACAGGAGAGGTAGGTCATTCAACTTCTTTTGTGTCCCACCAAACTCCTACCAAAATGCATCAATTTGCAATTCTTTTTAACCTCACTTATCATGTTGTTCATGGAAAAAGAATAACTGATACATCCATAGCAGGACCTCTGATATGCTCCTCCGCCAAGGTGAAGGAGCATCGCCCCACTGCTTCAAAGCAGTGCAAAGTAAAAATAAAAAGATATTAACGGAATATCTGAAAACTTGGCTTTTCTAGCTATCTGTGGGAGTCAACGTTATCTGCATATATCCTGCGCCGGGAATCCCTCAGGGTAGCTGCGCACATTAGAAGTCTGTCAAATAAATAAATAAAATAAAGATTATCATTTTATTTTAAGTTTTACAGCTGCATTTCAACCAGATTAAGGTAGGACGGGTGGGGCCGGGTTTCTGTGGCAGGAGGAGTGGTGGCTTCACCTTAACTGCGCATAACAGTTTGGCCAGCCAAACCGTCATGCACTCTTTGCATGTTCTCCACAGGCTGTACTGCACAGCCTGGGTGGAGAACATGCCAACCCTCCAAGTCCATCTCTGAGCACCAAACCACAGCACTATGACCAATCACAACGCTGCTATAAAGCAGCTTTGTGATTGGTCAGAGGAGTCTGGGTGTTTCATGGTTCCTGGGTTGGAGGAAAGGCGGTGGCTGGCGACTGCGGCAGGTGGCGACAGTGACAGCAACAACCTGGTAAGATTTCACCCCTGACCTTCCCTCACCACGGTTCACTACCAGCAGCCACTGGATATCCCAATGACGTGTCCAGCATATTATAGCACCCATCCTCGTAGAAAATGCTGCAGTTACCCCTTGGTGCCCACTACCACAGGCCCCCACCATGGATGGCAGTGGAAGTGCTTCTGCTGACAATCCCCAATCCCTCCTTTGGTGAGAGCATGACATTAGCATCCGCATGATGCACTAAGGTCATAAAAGTGCTTGCAGACACAGGAAACCTCTGCACTTTTGTGAGTCTGAGTCATGGTTTCCACCTACCATGGGGGCAAATATGCCAATTATTGTGGTCGATCTACCATGGTTGGAGTGCCAACGCCACTAGAAAATAGGGTAGGGCTGACCTGATCTGTTATCAGGCGATAGAGAACCCCTAAAGCCCCAACAGCCTTTCTTGCGCCCTGGAGCAAAGACCTTGAATACTGCAGCCACCCCCATGGTAAGCAAGAGGAAATTCGGATTAATTTGGGCGTAAATGTCACATATGGGGTCAGCAAAGAGGGGGGATGCCTACTTTATAACACGTCATCTCCCATTTGTCGCCAGCGGATTTGCAAGATGGAGTGAAAACAGATTTGACAGGTATTTTGAACTAGGTAATCAGGGGTTGATGTCAGACCTTCATTTTCTGGTTAGAATATTTAGGGCCAGATGTAGGAAGGCTATTACCGGTCGGTAACGAGCGAAATTAACGAAATTAACCAAATCGGTAATTTAAGGAATCAGTAAATTACCGATTTCTTAAATACCGATTCGGTAAATTACCGAATTCCTAATGTAGGGAGCACTTAAATGAGTGCTTATCCCATGTTAGGATTCGTTATTTACCACCAACTACAAGTTGGTGGTAAATAACGAAAACACCCCAAAAAGCAATTTTATGCAAATTGCTTCAGTGCCATGTTGCAGACATACATGCCCTTAGGGCATGTATGTCTGCAACATGTGCCCTTAGGGCATGTATGTCTGCAACATGTGCACCCATGCACAATTGTGGGGTGCAACAGGGTGTCAAAGTGACTACCTGCCACCCTTCGAAGTTTTCCCCCTTTTACCGAATCGGTATTTACCGATTCGGTAATTGCCATTTATTCCTATGGGCCTCCAGACCCATAGAAAGGAATGGCAATTACCGAATCGGTAGATACCGATTCGGTAAATACCGATTTTTACAGATTCAGTAAAATTTCCCGAAAAATTACCTACATACCATTTACCTATTCTTAAATACAGAATCGGTAAAATTCGGTATTTAAGAATAGGTAAATAGTATTTACCTACATCTGGCCCTTAGTTACTTATCTTTAAAAGGGAACTTAGTAGTAACAAATGGCATGATTCACTTATCACTTGGAAACTTGTTTTTGAGAGAGAAGGGAGGTTAGGAATTAATCTTGAGGTTATACAGTTATTACTATATTCTCTGTGATTGCGTATTATGAGGGTAAGACCATCTGCGAGTGACTCCTGTAGAGAGCTATACTTGAAGATGACTGGAACATTATCCTACAGAGAGTTTCACTTTGTCCTTTGCAGAGTGTTAGACCTGACATCCTTGGCGTGGTTACCCCTGACATTTTGCCTCTGCCTCCTGGATTTTTGGCTGTGTGCTGGACTTATTCTTTGCTAGTTTAGATGCTCTGGGCACTTTGCCACTGCTGATCAGTGCCAAAGTGCAAGGGCACCCTGTGTAAATTACAATTCTGATTGGTTATTCATGATTGCCATATTTGATTTACTAGTAAGTCCCTAGTAAACTAGTGAATTTTCCCTAGGGCCTGTTAATTAAATGCTACTAGTGGACCTGTGCACTGGTTGTGCCACCCACATGAGTAGCATTGTAAATTTGTCTCAGGCCTGCCTATGCTGTGTCTGTGAGTGCAGTTTTAAACTACACTGTTGATCTGGCAAGTGCACCCACTTGCCAGGCCCTAACCTCCCATTTTCTACATTTAAGACACCCCTTAGTTAGGCCCGAGGCAACCCCATGGGCAGGGTGCAGTGTATGTGAAAGGTAGGAGATTTACTGGTGTGTTGTACATGTCCTGACAGTGGATTACTGCCAATTTCGTTTTTCACTATTGCAAGGACTAACTCTCCCATAGGTTATTATTGGAGCATCCTTGTATCATTTACAAGTGTAACTGTTATTTAGAGCAGCTAGAGATTTGAAGTTTAGGCTGTCTGAGCTCAGAATTTAATAACACACCTTTAGTGAAGGTGATTTTTAAATCGTGTGTTTGAAAATGTCACTTTTAAAAAGTAGGCATTTTCTAGTTTAACCATCCTGTGTGCATCTGCCTGCTTGTAGTTTCACTGTCTGGTTTTAGACTGCCAGGGGCTGTTTGTGCATTCACTCCAGACACTCACACAAAGGAAGCTAAGGTGTCCCCTGCATATGCTGATGGGTCTTCCGTGCCTAGAGTGGTGGGAGGAGTTGTCACTGACACCTGAATAGGTTGTGGCTGCTCTGCACAATTCTGTCTCACCCTGTATTGTGGCTTGATAGCAATAACTGTATAACCTTAAGGGAGGACAGTACTGGTTTTTACTGATCAAGAGAGACTTTCTTACAAAGACGTTAGAGGGAAAAAGGAGTATAAGTATTAGACCTAAAACCCCAGAATTTAAGATTACTTCTGGAATCAAGAGTAAACTCTGCCAAGGAAGAAGCGCTGAAGAGCTGTGAGGAGAAGTACTGCCCCTTTGCTGTGTGTTGCTTTGTTGGGTGGCCTGCAGTTGCTGCTTCTGCTAAAGAAGAGCACAAAGACTGGACTTTGTAGTGAAATTTGCTTGAGAAGAATCTTTTGAGGGCAAGTGTGTGCTTGCCTCCTGTTCTGAAGTCTCAGGGACACAAAAACTTCACCTATAACCCTCTTGAACTCTACTGCTGGGAGTTCTGACCTACCTGGGGGTGCCTATTCCAATTCTGGGCCCCTGGAGGTTGTTACCGCTACAGAATCTGCAAAATCGTTTCTTCGCTCTTCTTACGACTGTTTTATTTGATGCTACACCACTGTGCGGGAGAAAATCCTGGCGCACAGCCCCGTGCTGCTGAAGAAATTAATGCAGCGCCTGCCCGCAGCCCGGAAAACCACTGCATGCTGAGTGCTGTGTGCTGATCTCCGACGTCCAAGATCATCGAACCGACGCTAACACAGGCCCGATGTACGGCTAATAGAATCCATGCATCGCCTGTCAGCGGCTTCGGAAATCGACGCAGCACCTGGATCGCTGCCGCACTGACCCACAGCAGCCACATTTTCTCATGCATCGCACCAGTGCGGCAAATCCACGACAACGTTGGGCTTTCAGTAAGAAACCGCTGCATCACCTCCTCTTCATTAAGGAACTGACGCATCACCTCCCCTGCGTGTTAGTGAGGAACCGATGCATCAACTCCCCTGAAGCAAGGAACAGATGCATCACCTTCCCTGTGCCTGTTTTCATCAAACATTTCTGATGAATTTGAGGTAGTTTGTGTAAAATTCACCCAGGCATAGTTTCCTATGGACAGAACTGTTTTTATCTGTTAAGTCATATTTTGAATACAGTATGTTGGATTTTTGTCATTTTGGTCTTGTGTGGTTTATATAATGAAACTTTATTTCTCTAAACTGGTGTGGTGTTCATTTGTGATTTTTGCACTGCGTTACTGTGTGTTATATACAAATGCTATACACATTGCCTCTGTAGTTTAGCCTGACTGCTGTGTGCCAAGCTACCAGAGGGTGAGCACAGGCAAAGTTAGTGGTGTACTTTACTCATCCTGACTGGAAGTAAGGGTCCCTACTTGGACAGGGTATATGCCACTGCCAACTGGAGACCCCCAATTCTAACACAGTGCAATGCTGAGAATGCACATTCAAGATTGTACTCCAATTTCAACTGTTTCTGGAGCATGTTTCTAGTATTTACATCAGTGTTGAACATGGACCATTTTGCGGGAGTATTCCCAAACCTTTTGCCTTCTTCCTCCTATTTTTTCGGACCTGTTTTTGTTGGTTTAGGACTCTAGGCACTTTACCACTGCTAACCAGTGCTAAAGGGCACATGCTCTCTGTCTAAAATGTTTTGGTGATTGGTTTATCCATGATTGGCATATGTGATTTACTTGTAAGTCCCTAGTAAAATGTACCAGGGGTGCCCAGGATCTATAAATCAAATGCTACTAGTGGGCCTGCAGCACTGATTGTGCCACCAACATGAGTATCTCTGCAAACATGTCCCAGGCCTGCCACTGCTGTGTCTGTGAGTGCAGTTTGAAACTGACATTTTGACCTGGCAAGTGCCCCCCACTTGCCAGGTCGAAACCTTCCCTTTCACTATATGTAAGCCACCCCTAAGGTAGGACCAATGTAGCCCCATGGGCAGGGTGCAGTGTGTGTAAAAAGTAGGGCATGTGCTGGTGTGTGTCACGTGTCCTAATAGCAAAATACTGTTAATTTCATTTTTCGCTATTGCAAGGTCTATATCTCCCATAGGTTAACAAGGGGATTGCCTTAAAATATATTTTAAGTGTAATTTCCCATTGGGAGCAGATGCAGATTTGGAGTTTGGGTTCTCTGAACTCACAATTTAAAAATACATGTTTTGGTGAAGGTGGTTTTTAAATTGCGTGTTTAAAAATGCCACTTTTAGAAAGTGCAAAAAGAACAGATGATGGATGGAATGCTAAACCGATCAAACATACACCCAGAGTCACAGATCTGGGTTAAATCTATTTTTTTTGCATGCCACTGAATTCCAGTTTAGACGCAGCCATATGTAAATCAATCTTGACCCTGCTCCCCATGGGAACAGTCGAGCCCGAACTACCAGAGATCAGGTCCTCCCTGGACCAGAAACAAGTATCCTGGGCCCAGTTGCGGGGTTTCACCCCTCATCAGCCTGGCTAACTTGAATATGGTGGCGTAGTGAGCCCAGGAGCCACGTCTGGGCATACCTTCCCACTTACGGTGACAAATACAAAAAATATAGATGATGGACGGAATTTTGAACCAACCAAACATTTACCCCTAGTCTCAGATCTGTGTTAAATCCATCGTTTTGTTTGCATGCCACCCCATTCCAGTTTAGACCCAGCCAAATGCAAATTAGTCTTGACCCTCATCCCCACCTAGGGTTTGATTCATTCAGCATTCTGTCCATGAATGGCCACAGCACTTTTTGCCTGAGTGTTACCCCAAAACCGTTCCCAGAATGCTTAATCTTTGAAAAGTGATCTCTTTACTTTTGTATGTTGGTTTGGTCTTGATTTATTCAGATAAATATTGGCTATTTTTCTACACTGATGTGGACTCATTTTGTAGTGTTTTCCCCTATGTTTCTGTGTGTGTATGTACACATGCTTTACACATTGCCACTGAGATAAGCCTGACTGCTTGTGCCAAGCTACCAAGGGGGTGAGCAGGGATTATTTTAGCTGTGTGACTCTATTACCCTGACTAGAGTGAGGGTCCCTACTTGGACAGGGGGCAAACCCCTGCCAACTAGATATTCCATTTCCATCATTCAGCATCTCTGACTGTTGCTGGTGCATGTCCTCGGGATGAGGTTCCATTTACAAATTTGATGGCTCTGCTACAAGCCCAGATTTTTAGGAAGTTTCCACTTCGATTAACAAATTTAGGGCCGGATTTGGGGTTTGGTAGACAGGGTACTCTGCCCAAACTTGATGGAGTCCATGTTAGCCAAACTAACAGTTTGAGTTTAAGTTAACGAAAACCCTGATGGGCAGCGGGCCACCCGCTAAACTCTCAATATTGCCATCAACGCGATAACGTTATTGTTACACTGTGAAGTTTTTTTTTTATTAGGTGCTGAATCACCTGGATGCAAAAATGCTAATTCATTCCCTATGGTTACATATCTTTTGAACGAGGCAAGGCTAGCCCTTGCCTTAACGTGGAAGAATGCCATCCCCCCAAACAAATTGGAATTTTTGAAATGGGTGGTGATGTCCTCCGAACATGATTGAAAAACTCCCTACTTATAGGTGTAGCAGTGCAAATGATTTTGAGAAAATATGATGTGGTTTCCCACCTTGAAGATCCATGCCTCTCAAAGTTTCTGTAAATATGAGTAATGATATCCGCACACGTCATATCATTATTTGGTTCCACTGTAATTCCTTGACATGCAAAGGCTATTGGCTGTACACTCAGGGCCTCTGTTTGATACTATTAACAATCTTAGAGATAATAGTTTAAACCTCAGCTACAGCTTGTTCTCTTTGAATTCCTAATCTGCCTCCTGAGATCAGCTTATTTAGAACCTTATGGTTTCCTGTTTTCCTTTTTCTGTTCCCACGTTGTCTAACTTGCCATTATTTAATATTATTTGCTTATCTTTGTGTTAATCTGACCCTTGTGCTAAAATCAGTCATATTTATACAAGTGACATTTTTAAAAATTGTTTTAATGGAATTGAGATGCACGTCGTCAGTTTACAGGGAATACTGTCTGTTTTGATACTTTTTTTGATATAAAAATTAACAAAAAATATATTTGAAATATTACAAATCATCATATTAAATTATTATAAGTCTGATCAAGTGTGTCTATGTTCTGAGTGCCATTCCTCAAACCCAGTATAAAATGAATGGCAGGAGGAGGTGCAGTGTTGTATTGTGGCCTATTTTGACATAAGCAAGATCATAGAGCGATACAAATAGTGAGGTACGCATAATCTGCTACAGGTCCACTGAAACCCAGGCCCCACATGATATACCTGCTCACTCTTAATATACCCCTCTTATGCGCCCTGATTTAGGAGTAATTGTTAAAGGCTCATTTCAGACTGTGTGTTTTTTGCACATTCCTAAATTTGCTAAAATCAGAGAGATTTATATGAGGCATTTCAATGCATTGCCCCTTCTACATGACAAATATCTGACATTAAAAGCCCTGCAGTGTAAAGGAGGGTAAGTCCAATCACCCAAGCCTTGTTACCAGGTTAAAGTTTCTTGCTCCAGTCCTATCACGTAATTTTTAACTTAAAATAATCGTGTTGTTCAGCTGTGGGTGCCCTGTAGTGTTGATGTGTTGCTTGGTGGGCATGCGGTGACCATTCATACACTGTAGAGACCACTCAGGCTTGAGCAGACCAGCTGGCAGGTTTGCAAATGGCCCTGCCATGCCTTTCCTCACCATGATCACCATTCAACAGCGGGAACGCAACAGAAGGGTCACTTGCTCGCACTGCAAGAGCTTGCGTGTCCAGGGGCTGCGAGAAATTGGACCATTTTTCAACGTCTGATCACAAATGTATTTTTTCCCCTGATTTTTTGCAGAGCTGCGCGAGCTACCAGTGGTACCTGAAGCTAACCCACAGGCACTTACGTCTCACAATGCCGGCAAAGCAATGTCAAATCCATCGTTAACTGAAGAAGGCGAGCAGCGTGCCAAAGACCCGCCTCCAACCATGGCTACAGGTACAGATTCCTAACTACGCTTAAATTATGTAGCAGAATCATCTTTAAAAAGTGCTGCCTACGGGGAAGTAATTACTAACTTTGAAAGGTAAACTCGTGGGGAATTTTAACTAAGACTTCTAGGTGATGTCAAAGAATACAGTGTGGTTGGTCAATGAAATATGCAGACTTATACAGGTATTTGGACAAATTTAGAAGGTTGTCAAATTGGTTTTGGAAGACATGCCAAAGTGCAGGACGGAAGAGTCAATTTCTTTTAGTATCAAGATCTTAAAGAGTCACTATATTAATCCATCCTGGTCTAAAACAACTGTTAATATATGGTGTGTTGTACCACAGCGGCGGATACACTGGGAAGCATAACTATGGATGCCGCGCAACTTACGATGTCAGTCACAGATCCAACGGCGTGGGCAACAGCCATGAATAACCTGGGTATGGTGCCAATCGGCCTGACAGGACAACAGCTTGTGTCCAGTAAGTGCTCTGTTTGCATTTCTAAAGAAATGTTTACTAAAAGGAATGTTTTAGCATACACTGCATAATGATTACAATGGCAGATTTTGCAGGGCTCTGTCCCCATATTCTGTGGTTATTGTGGTGCTGAGTTGAAGAACTCTTTTGGGAATGAGAGTCCCCCATACCAATGGTAGGCTCCAAGTGTATTGCTTGTCACGCATTCTGAGAAAGGAGATTCTTTCTCTTTTTTAGTAGCATTTCTTGAGAGCCTGCCATTGAATATTGTGGAGACTGGCTTCAGCCCTCTGTTTTGATAGGAAATGCAATATGCGATTGAGTAAAGATGGCCCGGGGGGCATAATTACAGAGGTGCAAATTAAATCCATTTATACATCACTAAAGAGAGAGGTGAAGCGTGCTTTGCTAAGAGAGAAACGTTTTAATGCTTGCCGCTGTATTTTCATAATAGTAGAAAGCCCAGGGCTCCAAAAAGTTCACATTGCAGTGAGGTCTAGGAATACGAACTTTCACCATTGACGTGCAGCCTTGGAGGAGATGTAAATATTGTTTTCAGACTGTTGACATTAAATGTTTTTTTTTGTATTCACGACACAGTCAGCTTCCTCTGGTTGTCTAACTCTTGCAGCGTTAAGCCTCATACTGAGCTGAAAGTGATGTGCAGCTGTGTAAATAGTTTTTCCAAATGTTTCACAATCAAGTGCATGGTGAGTGACTGAGTACGTGGACGGTTGGTATGAAAACCTCCAGAACGCAGAAGAGGCTTTTCAGATTCGGAGAGTTGAGTTCTGAGGATGTTCCTAAATAGATACTGTTGCGGCCACCCCAATTGTATCAAGGAAGTGTCCCTTTTAATGTTGTTAGTATGGCTTTGTCTGATTTTCCTTGGGGCTGTATGTTCTTAGTGCACCATTATGCAAACAAGGTTGCATATGGAGCAGCTCCTTAAAGTCTTGTTCAGTTTCAGTTTCTAAAAGCCTCCAGTGAGTCAGTATAATCTCTTTAATCTTTCTACTTTTTATCGAATAGTTAGACACAAAACCATCTTGTTTTCCGGGTCTTCTTGGTGGCGTCATGTGATAGATCATGTCTGTTTTAATTTCCTCTGCGTTTTACTGCATCATCAATAATTTCACTCCGGTATTGTACTCTGCTATTGAACTTATGGAACATATTTGATTTTGCAAATTCAACACTCCTGTTTGCAAACTATTCTTTTAGGGGCAGATGTATCAAAGCATTTTTTTGTCGCAAATGCTGAGCATCGCAAAAAAGCAGCGTTTGCGAAAAAGAAAATCTCAAAAATTGAATGTATCATGTAAAAACCATTGCAATAATAAGGAATCACAAATTTTGCGATTCCTTAATATTGTGTAAGCATTTAAGGAATCGCAAATTGCGATTCCTTAAATTCTATGTATGAAGCAATTAAGTATTGCGAATTTACCCTAAGAAATCGCAAATTACCACCAACTTGTAGTTGGTGGTAATTTGCGAATTCTTTAACAAATGCACTTTTTGGCATTTGTAAAGGTTTCATGTGGCATTCATACATGCCCTAAGGGCATGTATGTGCGCCATATGCACACACATGTAAATTTCAGGGGTGCAGCAGGGTGTCCTTAAGACACCCTTGAAATTGTTCTCAATTTGCGATTAGCAAATTGCGAATCGCAAATTGAGAATAACTTCCCATTCCTTCCTATGGGCCTCCTGGCCCATAGAACTGAATGGGAAATTATTCCTTAATTGTGATTAGCAATTTGCTAATAGCAATTAAGGAATTTTAAGAAATCGCAAAAAAATAGCAAATTTCTAGATACATACCATTTTGCAATTCTCAAATAGCGATTCTCAAAAAATCGCTATTTGAGAATCGCAAATGGGTATCTTGATACATCTGCCCCTTGGTTCTTAATAGCTGCGTAAATACTTTTCCAATCACCATTGCTGAAAACCCTAATAATGGGGCACATTATTTCTATCTGTTGGTTTGATGTGTATACTGGTTTGTATGCTTCCTTTGTCCATTAAGACTCTAATATCAAGATAAGAAATGTGATTGTCACTTATTTCATATGTGAAACATATACCTACATTAATTTGTTAAATTTCTTTACTAATGGTTTCCAATGTAATTCTCTCCCCTTGCCAAAGCAAGAATGTCATCAATAAATTGATGAAATGTTACAAAATAGTTTGCCCATTCTTTTCTATTAAAGGTGTTGGTCTTTCTCAAATTGATTCATAAAGACATTTGCATAGCTGGACTAGGCGCAATTCCCCATGGACGTGTCATTCAGCTAACGAAAATGTTTCTTATCCCATTCAAAGTAACTGTGGCCTAGATGTATCAAGATTCCATTTTGCGAATCTTAAATAGCGATTTTTTGCGAATCGCTATTTAGAATTTGCAAAATGGAATGTATGTAAAAAATTGCATTTTTTTTGCGATTCCTTATTTATCTTTATTTGCGAATTCGCATTTTGCGAATTCGCAAATAAGGAATAATTCCCCATGCATTCCTATGGGCCAGGAGGCCCATAGGAATGATTGTGCAGTAATTCTCAAATTGCGAATTCGCAATTTGCTAATCGCAATTTGAGAATTATTTCAAGGGTGCAAGGGTGTCTCATGGACACCCTGCTACACCCCTGAAACTTACATGTGTGTGCATATGGCACACATACATTCCCTATGGGCATGTATGTGTGTCACATGCCACCTTCAAAATAGTCATATTTTGTTTTTTAAAAGGATTTCGCAAATTAACACGAACCTCAAATTGGTGTTAATTTGCGATTCCTTAACCCGAATTTGCAATTTAAAAAAGTTTCATACATGCCATTTAAGGAATCGCAAAATTGCGATTCCTTAAATGCATAAGCAAAATAAGGAATCGCAATTTTTTGCGATTCCTTATTTTGCTAATTTCTGATACATCCCAAAAGATGCTAAATGTCCGTTTGCGATTCCTTAAGGCCGAAATTCTGCGAATTTCGGCCTTAACGAATCGCAAAAGGCTTGATACATCTAGGCCTGTGATAGCGTGTGAAATGTAGAAGTTCTAAAATAAACACCCTCTTATCAGTTATTTGTTCTGGTAAGAGTGCCCTCTTTAGTGCCTCACCAGGCAACACTCTCAGTGCCACAATGTGCCCCTTATTTTCTGCTTCCGGTCTCAAAAGTCCAATCTACGCTGCAGTAACATTCTTAGCAGTGGTAACTTTTTCGCTTCCTGATGGATTCTTTTTGTATTTTTTTATCCATACTTGCTCCCATGTTTCTTAACTAAAAGAGGTGAAATGCAAAAGCTTCATGTCATGTGTCATGTCTTTAACCAGGACAGGATTTGATTCTAGGGCATACAGTTTGGGGCATACAGTTTGGAATTTCTCATTATTGGTCTGGGTCTACAAATGTAACCTTTACCCAGCATTGCTACCGACTAGTCTCCTGGCGCTTTTTTCTTCCAGATGTATTATTCGAAGGCAGGCATGCATTTTAAAATGGATTTATAACCATTCCAAGATGGTCAAGTGCACATGAGAGGTGGTAATTTTTTTGTATTTGCTTGAGATTGTTTTAGGAATTTAACAATCTAGATTAAAGTTGTTTGCCGCCCACAACTGTGGCACTGAGCTCTGAATGGGGTTCCTTAAAAATTGGAAAATACATTCAAAGATGGCTGCTGTAGATGCATGTGCACCTGTGGTGACCATTAATGCATTTTCAAATTTTTGAGAACCCCAATCAAAGATGGCTTCCATTGATAAACACACATTCCCAGTGCCCATTTACTATAACAAAGCACTGTTTAAGTCAGTAGGTTTTCTAGCTAGGCCATTGGCTTTTCCAAAGCCTCTTTGGGAAAGCCATGGATATGATACCTGTTAGACCTGACACCTTTGTGAAGTAGTCCCCCAAACCTTCTGCTTTCACCCCTCCAGTGTTTTTTACCCATTTTTATTGTCTTTTAGGACTCTGTGCACTTCCCCTTTGCTAACCAGTGCTAAAGTGCTTTGTGCTCTTCCCTTTGAACATGGTAAGATTGGCGTACTCCCAATTGACACATTTAAGTTACTTGCAAGTCCCTAGTAAAGTAGTACTACATGTACCAATGATCTGTAAATTGAATGCTACTAGTGGGTCTGCACCACATTTTGAACAACTCGCTTAAGTATCCTTTTACAGTATGTCTCAGGCCTGCAGTTGCGGCCAGTGTGCGCAGTTTTTGAACTACTGCCATTTCAACTTGGTAAAATAAACCTTTTGCCAGGCCTTAATCTCTCTTTTCAATATATATAAGTAACCTCTAGGGTAGGCCGTAAACAACCCATAAGGCAGAGTGAAGTGTATTTAAAAAGTTGAACATGTACTTTTACATTTTACATTTTGAGATAGTGAAAAACTCCCAAATTAGTTTTTCACTGTTGCAAGGCCTACTTCTCCCATAGGTTAACATTGGGGTACTATATTACATTTAACAAGTGATAACTTTTGATTGGTAACAGGTAGAAATGGCATGCTTGCAGTGTAATTTAAAGCCCTCTCTAGGGGTAATTTGGGATTTTAATTCACAATTCCGAAAATGCCACTTTTAGAAAGTTGGTATTTTCTTGTCCTAACTATTGGGTGCCTGCAACCTGTATCCTGTTTCACATGACTAGGGTAGTTATCAGTTGACCTTTGACTTTTCCTCCCAGACAGTATCACAATAGAGGGCGGAGCTGTCACCTGTCACACTTGCATTTCAGAGACATTGCTGCGCCGCGGCTCACACTTAAATAACTTCACACTAGCCTATTGTCACTGTAAGACAGACTAGGACCAGTACAGAGAGGACCAAAAATTTCAAACACCTCCTTGGGCTGAGGTCCAGAACCTAATCCAATTTCAAAGCTAGCACCAGGTGTAAACGCAGGGCCCTCAGACCCACTTTTTATATCACTTCGGGACCGGTGGAAGACTCAGTAGAATGACTGCTCTGTGCTGTGCTACTGGAAGGACTTCCCTGCTGCAAGAAGGACTGCCCTGCTGCCTATGGAAGGAAGGAAGGAAGACAGGGCCTTCTGCTTGAACACAGAACCACTAGAAGGACTCCAAAGCCGACCTGAGTGACCTCCTGCTCTGAGCTACAGGAACATAACAAGCTTCAGAGATATGTCATGCATCTGCTGAGCTGCCCAGACTCAAATGGACCTGCCTGTGCTGAAGTGAGTCCTGATACCCAAGCCCTGGACCCTTGGCTGGCATCAGAGTGCCCAACTGTGGGTTCTCTCCAAACTGACCCAGTGCAACATATTGTGACGCAACGCAGGACCTCACATTGCATCATCTCGTAGCCACTGATCGGTGGCATCACTGGAAGTAACACAGCACGATGCAGCTCAACGCAGGACCTTGCAACGCAGCCCTCTCAGCTCCTCATCAGAACCGACGCAGCATGACACAACCTGACGCAGGACCTCGCATCGCAGCCCTCGCAGCTTCTCATTGGAACGGAAACAGCACAACGCTCACCATCAAGGACATAAAGTACAATTCTTAGTAGGACTAACCTGGTTCCTGTATCTGATCCACACTCCATGTGGTCGGCCTGAACTTGTGACTTTGTCCCGATCTAGAGCGATTTTTTCTTGTGTTCTGTTTTCATGTTATTGCTGTTTGTGTGCTGCATAAATACTTAGACATTTACTTGTCAGTAGTACGGCCTAGTTTTGTTTTACTTTTCTAGGCGGTAGATGAAGGTGCCATAATGAATATCATTAAAAAAACGGGATCTTCTACACTTGTTACCCAAACTTACTTTTGAACCCCAGGCACTATATCATAAAAATTATCTTTGCTTATTGTATTAAGATGCAGATATTTAAAAGACTTCAGCTGGCACATTTCATCCTGCACAGGAGCTTAGCTAGTAGCCATGACTGTTATGTGGACGCTTGTGCTCCCAACCTTTTTAATATTATTTCCTTTTGCTACACCCTCTTCTAACATTTGGTTTTAAAATGTAATTGATTCATTATTAATCATCTTTCATCTCTGATTTAACTTATCCACATCCCACCATCTTAAAACTATGCAGTATCACACCACAAAAACTCACATTAGAGCTACAACCTTGCTTCTAAGCTAAGCAACCTAGGAAAGAGCACGCTTCTTGTATCTTTACCTACAGCGCATGGCTGAAAGTGGTCTTTGAGGACACAACAATATGAACTTCTATAAAGTGCCATACTACGAGGAGGCTGGAAAGCAGCTTAGACCCCCATCTCATTACTCTCAACTCCCTTAGTAAAAGATACAACAGATACTTGTGGGTGAAGAATATTACCAGCTATTGACTCTGGGATCCTGAGGGTTCCTTCTGTTTTTAAAAAGGAGAAAGTTAAGGAACTCGATTAAAGTTAAAGCAAGATCTTTAAAAGCTGCGGCAGAGAAGATGACAATTATCTATCAACTTTATAAAAAGTATGGCAAGTACCATACGAACATACAAATAGAATCCGAAATTGTTCAGAAGCAATCTGGTTGAAACTTTTACTTTGAAATTGTGATGCGTCTAGGTATTTTGCATTTAAACACATCTAAGAAAATGTTGTCAACACCTTGGCTGCTACTTGAATTTTCCCCCTGTGCGGGACATTCCAGAACAGGGTGTGGTCGTGACGGAACCATTCCGTCATCAGCACAGCTCAGCCGTGACTGATGACGGAATGGTTCCGTCACAAGCATCGAAGGGGTTAAAATAGCCTTGACATTGGCTGAGTACTACCCCTTGACATTAGTTACCCCACCTGCAGAGGTATGGATGCCATGGACTCTGGTCAAGGCAAGGAAATAGGCCCCTTTGAGTGCTGTTGGGGTAGTAACATACTTTATTTCCAGGGTTCAATGGTCTACTCAGGACTCTGGTCCCCGGTGCCACCACACCGGCTGCAACAATAGTAGTTACACTCCTGCTCAATTGGGCAGGACTGCAGTCCTACACAATGTATGAGCTTAAGCAAATTTGTGTAGGGGTTAGATGTGGTAATGGCCAAAGTTTAAGTTTAAAAAAAATCAATCCTTTTTTCTGTCTGTGGATCTGAGTCTCTGCACATAAAAAGATGGGACTTTTAAAAGAGGAAGCACCAAAGGTCTGTCCTATCTTTCTATGTACCGAGCCTCTACAGTCGTAAAGATACTACTAGCAAAATAGCTTTGTGTGGTATCTTCCACATATAAACTCCCCCGGCTCCTCGCATGTAATGGAACTGCTCGCGGTGACATCACTTAGAATGTCACCGCGACCAGCATTCCAAGGCGAGCGCCGGGGACTGTGTGAGGCGGCTCGAATAAGCGAGGCTGTGGCTGGGGTCACAGGAGTTGTATCTTGCCATTAAAGACTTCTTTTATTATCACCATCCTGAGTCCTGATCTTGTATTGGTGATTTCTACACTGGCGACGAGGGAAACCCTTCCTGTGACCTCAACACGCCCAGGGAACGAGAAGGAGCACAGCTGACCTAATGACACGGAAGCGGGCGTTGCTGTAAGCTTCCGATTGCAGCGGCAAGTAACGGTGACAGTCCCGAGGAACATCGGGTAACTGGCAGCAGTGAGCTGTGTAAGGCGTGTGAAGACGAGAACTGCCCTGGTCATCAAAAAAAGTAAGGTGACTCCTACCTGCCAACAGCGCGCACCCTAGCAGCACTCTGACGAATTACCTCACGCGGGCGCTGGCATGCATAAAGCGCTGGTATTTTAGAAACTTTAAAGTACCTCAGCCTGGCTAGCGAGAAGAAAATATCTCACAGGGCGCATTCTGGAATATAGGCGCAAGCTCCGCTCGAGCCCTCTGTGACGAAATTGAATTGAAGACTTTGATCGCGCGTCCCCTCAACGAGCAATAGGGAAGCGGTTGGCGTTAACACCCCAGGGGCGCGTGAAACCCTCCACAGACTCCAGTGTCATTGTGACGCGTGGCGGCTTTTACGACTAATTTCAAGGAAGTGCACAGGGGCAGCGCGTGAGAAAAGTTTAGCGTGGTTGTGTGTGAAGAATCCTACCATGTTGGATGCCGGAGTGAGATACATCGGGCTGCTGCGAGGAGTGACTGAGTTAGAGCGCTGCGGGGAAGCGAGGAGCATTCACGGCGGCTGGAATGTTTATGAGCAGCACTTCAGAGGGCATCTGAGAAGCGCGACGCGGGAGGCAGAGTGGAGCATAGGAGCGCAGCGAGACGGAGCCTTTGTGCGGACATCCTCAGCCAAATTCTTAAATGATTTTGTGATCGAGTGACAGCGCGGCAGGAGAAGAGAATAGAACGTGAGGAAGAGTAGCCGTGTTGTTGTAGCACCAATTGAGAGCACAAGAAGGGTGAAAACATTGACTGTGCATGAATCTCGTACTGAAAGTATTCATCCAGATGCACTGAGGGATTCTGGACTCTTCTGTCTCTCCACCACAGGTTAAAGTCAGACTACATTGAGAGATAGGTAGAGCGTAGTGTGGTGCATCAGGAAAAAGCAGCAGTATAGCCAGCACCATTATACGCTCAAAGTTTCTGCACTTCATCCCCCTACTCTAAGGACTGTGCAAGGATTATTCTCTCCGTCTGCTCCTGTTTAATGTCACTGGGGGAATGTGAAGCAAAGGAATGTGTACTCTTTAAGGCGTATGCTAACTTACCTTTTCCTTTTCAGCGTCACTGTGCCAAGTGGGTGTGTATTTTCTCTGGGTGCCAGCAGGGGAAGACTGAGCACCCAGCATGCAGAGTGTGACCCCTCCACCTTTTTTCTTGACCACCCCAGGGGATCCCAATATCCAGTGGAAGAAATGGAAAAAGGTGTTTTTAAATTACGCCACTGTTTGTGGGCCAAACCTGGGTTTAGAAAGAAAGGTTGCATTATTAGCCTATTATCTAGGTGCGGAAGGTGAGGAGGTCCTGGATCATCTCCCAGATTTAGGGGCGCAGGAGGCTAGAGGTCTGAATGAGTTTGAAGTGAGCCTTAGGAAGTTAGATTTACACTACCTTCCTAAGACTAGCACGATTATGGAGAGGTACCACTTTGGGAAGAGAGCACAAAAAGAGGGAGAATCGATAGAAGATTTTGTATCCGATCTAAGGAAGTTAGCCGCCACTTGCAAATTTGGTGGAGCAAGTGAGGAGAGAATCAGGGACCAATTTGTTTTGGCGTGTAGGATGGAACGAGTGCGTGAAGAGCTATGGCTCAAGGACGACCCGCCACTGCGGGAGGTGCTCATTATAGCCAAGCAGGTGGAGCATATGCTTCAGTGCGTCAAAGAAATAAAGCAAGACGCAGGGGAGAAGAAAAATGATGAAAAGGCCAATGTCAGTGAGGTGGTGACTGAATGTGAAGCAGTGTCAGTAGTGAAGATAGTGAGTAAAGAACATAAAGAAGGCAGGCAAGGGGGAACGTTTAAAGGCACTTGCTATAGGTGTGGCAAGCAGGGGCACCTAGCTAACGACAGAGAATGCCCTGCTCTCAGATTCACGTGCAACAAGTGTGGGAAGAAAGGACATTTCAAGCAGTACTGCAAGAGTGGGCAGGGAGTCAGCAGACAGAGTAGAGACAGGACGAATGTAGTGTGCGACGAGATTGTTGTGCAGGTACAAGAGTTACAAGCCCCTAGTCCCAGCAACCCTGTATGTGCCGAAATAGTGGTGCAGGTCGAGGGAGGACAAGTCAGCAGTCCCAAGGACACCATAAAGGTTGGGGAGGTTGAGGTGGAAGCATTATTTGACTCTTGTTCTAGAATTACCATTATCAATGCTAAAGAGTTCTCACGAGTGCCAAAGGGAACGATAACCTTGAAAAGAATGGATCTTAGGCCAGGGGGGTATGCCGGTCGCCCCATCTCCATGAAGGGGTATTTCCTGGGGAAAGTAGAATACAGCAACAGAACAACGGTCTCAAAGGTATATGTGTCCATGGTAGGAGACAACATCTTGGGGTGGCAGGCACAGAAAGAGCTAGGGGTCTATTTGAATCCTAACTGTGATCCCCAGATCCTGATACAAGAAATTATTGAACACAAAGCAGACGTTGTAACAGAGTTCCAAGAGGTGTTCAGGGAAGAATTAGGGTGCCTGAAAAACTACTGCCACAAAATAAGACTGAAGGAGAACACCAGGCCTGTCGTGGCCAAAGTCAGGAAGCTTCCCATTGCTATCCAGGAGGAGGTGAAGTCTGAACTGGAGAAACTGTGCAAGGCCGGAGTCATCGAACCGGTGGAAGCAACAGAATAGTTGGCCCCCATTGTGGCAGCTAAGAAGAAGGATGGGTCGGTCCGGCTCTGCATTGACTTAAGGGCACTAAACAAGGAGGTTGTGGTCGACCGTTATCCCTTACCCAACATCACCCAGATGATGAGCATGCTAGAAAGTGCCAAGGTGTTTTCCACCCTCGACCTCACCTCAGCCTATTTCCAAATAAAACTACACGAGGAGTCTCAGGAGCTCACAGCATTTGTGACACCCATGGGCGCATACAAATTCAAAAGGATGCCATTCGGGCTAGTCTCGGCGGCCGCCGTGCTTCAGAGAATCATGGGCAACATGTTGAAGGACATCCCAGGTGTCATGTGCTACCAGGATGACGTGCTCATATTTGCCAAGAACCATGAGGAGCACGATAGTAGGCTGAGAAGCGTGTTGGAGAGGTTTCAGTCACAAGGCCGCACAGTGAAAAGAGACAAGTGTGTGTTTGGCTGTGCTGAATTGGACTTCCTGGGACACAAGGTGACAACTGAGGGTATATGTCCAAAAGCTGAATTGCAAAACACCATCGTGAACCTGACACCCCCCAAGGGCAAGGACGAGATCAAGTCATTTATGGGGATGTTAGAGTTCTACGGAAAGTTCATAAGGAACTTGGCGGGAAGGACATATGCCATCAGGCTACTGTTGAAGAAGGAGAATGAATTCCGGTGGAGTCAGGAGTGCCAGAGGGAGTTCGAGGACGTAAAGAAGGCACTCGCAGAAGCCCCCAGCTCGAAGTCGTATATACCCAACCGGGCAACCATAGTCACCACCGACGCAAGCGCGAAAGGTTTGGGAGCTGTCCTCACCCAAGTTGGAGAAGAAGGAGAAGAAACCATAGCCTTTGCCTCGAGGTCACTCCAGAAGTCCGAGAACAACTACTCAGTGATCGAGAAAGAGGCTTTGGCAGTATCTTGGGCGTTAGGAAAATTCAGAGACTTCCTCTGGGGAACTCAGTTCACCCTCCAAACTGACCACAAGCCGTTGGTGGAAGTATTCAGTAAGAAGGGATTGGATGCCATCTCCAGCAGGATAAGGCGGTGGGTAGTCGGTCTTCAAGAATACACCTTTGACGTCGAATACGTCCCCGGGACACAGAACCTCGCAGCTGACTGTCTATCTAGGCTCGTCGGTGATGAAGGAGCGAGAGAGAAGCTGGAGAAGGCGGATGAAGAAGAGGAGGATCTTCAGATGGAGGATGTCTGCACCATCCAGAGGGCGTTGGGAGAAGAAACATGGAGAAAGGCGTTAGAAGAAGACAAAATTTTGGAGGAGATTTACAAAAGAGTAAGGGGCGGTTGGAAGCACGGTGACAAACAGGATGAAAACCTGCGGCCATACCGGTGTAAAGACGAGTTGTCCATAATAGACGGATGTCTATTCAGGGGTACGAGACTTGTACCTCCTGCAACTGTGAGAAACAACCTGGTCGAACTAGCCCACGAAGGGCATTTGGGCATCACCAAAACCAAGCAGAGACTCCGGGAGAGCTATTGGTGGCCGAGCATGGATCTGATCACGGAAAGGAGAATCAGAGAGTGCATTCCGTGCAGCAGCAGCGACAAAGTCCTGAGGCAACAGACGCCCCCTATGATGTGCAGGCCGCCCCCTTCAGGACTGTGGGTCGAGTTGGCATTGGACATCATGGGCCCCATGTCAGGGGAACAGCGGACGCCCTACATTTTGGTGCTTGAGGATTTGTATTCCAGGTGGCCAGAGATAAAGTTTGTCAGCGAAGTCACGACCAAAACTGTCATCAGCTTCCTAGAGGAGGTGTTCATCCGGGAAGGGCTACATAGCAACATTCTGACGGATAACGGTGTACAACTATGTTCGAAGGAGATGGAGGACTTCCTGGAGGGAAGAGGCATCAGACACAAGCGTTGCGCCCTTTACCACCCCGAAACTAATGGCATGGTCGAACGCTTTAACAAAACCCTCAAAGAGAGCATCCAATTGGCCAGAGCCAGCGGAATAAGTTGGAAGGAGGAGGCGTGGAGACGGTTAGAAGCATACAGGTTCACGCCACATCAGACGACGGGGTCACCCCGTTTGAATTGCTCCGCGCCAGGATACCCAACACGAAGCTAACCCCAGGATGGATGGAGTGGCACAAGGGGTGGTCAGACCGATCTAAAGAAGGAGAAAGCTTGAAGAAGCAAAAGGAAGCCATGGAAAAGAGAAAAGAAGGATATGACCGGCGCAAAGCCACACAGGAAGTAGAATTCAAGGTGGGAGACAGCATCAAAATCAGAGCTCCAACAGGGAAGGCAAGTTGGTCAGAGTACACCAACCCTACCAAGATCACCAAACTATTCAAAAATGCAGTCAAGACACAAGAAGGAAAAATATGGAACCTTGGGAGGGTTGTAAAGTACCATCCACCAGAGAATTCAAGGGGACGGGAGGGAGACCCTAGGCGGGACCCTAGTTCCACCACTAAGAGGCAAACCATGATTCCCCACCCAACCATCAGGCCTAGCAAGAGGGTGACCAGACCTCCCAGACATTTTGATCAGTATGTAATGATGTAACAGGATTACCCTGTCTGTTTTGTCAAGCCTCTCACCAGGCCTAGGAAAATTTTACTGTCTCACACCCCGTTGGGTGTTTCTGTGCCACCTGGTGCATTCTTCAGTTCTTGTTATGTTCATGCTTTTCCTTCCGCAGGGAAGGGGGATGTGTGGTATCTTCCACATATAAACTCCCCCGGCGCCTCGCATGTAATGGAGCTGCTCGCGGTGACATCACTTAGAATGTCACCGCGACCAGCTTTCCAAGGCGAGCGCCGGGGACTGTGTGAGGCGGCTCGAATAAGCGAGGCTGTGGCTGGGGTCACAGGAGTTGTATCTTGCCATTAAAGACTTCTTTTATTATCACCATCCTGAGTCCTGATCTTGTATTGGTGATTTCTACACTTTGCTAATAGCAACTAGCAAACTATAGTAAACTCACACAAAAGTGTAAACTTACCTTTGTGAATCAGGGCCATAACATTTTTCTCAGTAGAAGTTTCAAATTACTAGCTCTTCTACCTCTGTGACCTTCTACCATAATATGCAATATTGGATACAGTCCTGTCTTATCCAACTTTGAGATTAGCGTAGGTACATTTAAAGGATTTGTTTTCAGTGCAAAGGAGAGAATGTGGCGTTACTGCCAGAGCTGCTGACCGTGTACCCACGGGATCAGATTTGAATCTTGGCGTCGGTTCAACATCTTGTGATTTTTGTCATATCACTTAATCTCCCATACCTAAAAAAGGAATGTGACCTTGTGTAATGGAACTGGTGCCCGGGTAAAGCGCTCCAATACCTTCGGATCAAATTCACGCTATATCAAAGTGCAAAAAAAGCTTTAAAAACTTGCACTTAAACTATGTTCTTACGGAACTATTCTGAGTTGTTCTGTGCCCAACAAGAAGGTGAAACGAATGATGCAGAAATACTAAGATTAACTTTATGCCCCGCTGTCTTTTTTGTGATGTCATGTGTCATAGAACTCACCATGCAGTGCGACGTTAGTGTGTGACGCTAGTGTTGTATCCATGGCATTTATGTTATCTTCACTGTATAATAATGATTAGCAACCCTCCAGTTTCACTGCAAGATCTGCTTGAAACTATTCAAGAGACATTCCGGCTTTCTACAGATCAGAAATTGAATATTTTCAACTCAACACTTTCCCAAAAGAAAACGTGGGAAAAATTGTTGTTTTGTCAAGCATTTTATTTGTTCATTTATTCATTTGTTTATTTAATAAAAATTGTTCTGTTGCGGTAAGTTTCATTTCTGTAGATCTCACAGCTTTAGTGACAGAAGAGGTATTCAACAGGGAAGTGTTAGACCACGTGCAGTGCCTAGGGTATAGGAAATCTGCATTCTTTAAGATAAAACATGAATATTTGATTTTATTCGCCAAAGGTTTTGTAATCCTCCATTTTCCAACATGCTGGCAGGATGAATTTCTCCTGAGCCAAACCACCCTTCTAAGGCTTTGAACTGCCCGCTATTATATTGAGAGAACGTAAAACGTTATTTGCAGAGCTGAGAACGGAGTATGGAGCGATGTAAAAAAAACAAATTAGTATGTATCTCCAATCCTAAGTGATTTCTACCAGTAGGTTCCCTGTCCTATTTTATGTGCCATAAAAATATCCTTCCAGAGGTTGGTGGACTGCCTGAGTCAACTGCCTAAAGGACCAGCCACTGAAGAAGCAGGAAGGAAGGAAAGAAATGACTATAGAATTAAGCAGTGGTACCTGATCCGTGTTTGGGAGGTGTGCATTTCAGAATATTGTAATTGTAATCACATTTATAGAGCGCTTACTACCCCTGATGAGGCGTTGTAGCTCCTTACGCTGGGCAACACACTTTTCCGGAACTTAGGGTTAGTGGTTAGTCCAGTGTTTATGGTGACCAATGTTCCCTCTAATTTGTTTCTGTGTACGGCAGTGGAGGGTCTCCGTGCGCTGCAACCATGGCTATGTGCGCTAGGAGCCAGACCGTGCGTGCAGTGCCAAATGTCACCCAAAAAGTTTACTTAAAAAAGTGAAAAGATGGTGCATTTTCACACATACAGTGCCACGTTAAGGGTCTTTGTCTGTCTGTGTGTGTCTGTCTGTTTGTGTCTGTGTGTCTGTCTGTGTCTGTCTGTCAGTCTGTGTGTGTGTGTGTGTAACCATGCAGCACAACTCACATTTTAGGCGGTACTCAATGTGCTCATTCCCCCTCCCCCCCTTCACTTTGGGCATTGCTGCACCACAAAGACCTCCACCTCACTGCTAATTTCTGTGTTAGTTGAACTTCCTGGCAAGTTACAGACTAAGCAACAGGCAGTGCATGGCAGGTTTGGATTTAGGAAGTAATGTTATAAATCCAAAAGATGTCTAGATGGGTTTCACTTACCACTGTGAACCCGTTTACAAACAGGACAGACAAAAAATCAACCGACTTTTAATCCCACTTAAAATGCCCGTTTCGATCAGCCAAGTTGCAGCATTTTGCACCTCCTGTAATCTTGCTGTCATACGGTGAGGAACGCCCTGGTACAGAGAGAGTCTGTAGTCCATAGAGAATATGACGACCTCCTGCAATGTTTTCGGACAATGTGAAGTAATTGAATGATCCAACGATTTAGGGAGTTACAAAGAGAGAAAGATTGGTTGTGAGGATATGAAATGGCTACGGCCTGGTAGCCACCATGTGAAAAAACATAAGGAACAGAAGTATTAATGGCTTTTTGCCTTTACTCCACACTCCACTGAATTCAGAACACAATCAAAGAGGCATCAGTAGGTGTCTGTATTGCAAGCCTCAGGCCTGGCGGAAGTGACCTCAGCATTCCATGGAGGAGGCAAAGCCTCAGTGCAAAGTGTCACTCCCTACAACTGTTGTGCCTGACATATTTTTCTGTGGTTGTCGTTGTGAATGTGAAAGTGCTTTCAAGGAAGGACCCCAATGCTCTGCCCTTTACACAAACAGATGAAACAGAATAAGAGTAACACAGAAATACCTTCACCTGTTCGTATCAGTGGGCTCATTTGCATACGTGCCAACATTTCAGAAGAGCAAAGAGGGAGATTTAAAAAAACTCGGGAGAATGGGGCCTTGAATCGGGTTACTGGCATGTATGGGCTTTGGAAGTGTGCTGCTGCAGGATCGGACATTTGAAACACAAATGCATGTTTTTTTACCTTTCCGAAGCATGGAGCAAATGGCAGACAGAGAGAGGGTGATGCAAGTGCTGTACACTGGCCTGGCAGGTTGCTGGCAGTGTATGCACCCCCTCTCCGTGGCAGCCCGGGCTGAAACAGCTTCCCCTGCATACACACAGCTGCCCCACCCCCCCGCCATGCCCCAGTACTTCACAGGCCAGACCCTTGTTAATGACGCTTTGTTGGTAGGGTGACCAACCGTCCGTAAATTTCACGGACAGTCCGTAATTTGGACTTCACGTCCGTTGTCCGTGAGGAAACCTTTTACGGGCGCCTTTTGTCCGTAATTTTGGCCATCACAGGGAGCAGCACTGCTCCCTGTGAGAGGCCTCACCTTCCTGATGGGGCGCCTCGCACTCCTCCTTGAGCAAAAGAGCAGCCCCTCCCGCCCATTGTCATTCTGTATGGGGCTGATGATTGCCACATACAGAATGTCAATGGGGCAGTCTGGGCTGGTAAATCATGTGGCGGCCTCCTGATGCCTCGGTGTACAGCAGGGCGTTCTGTAAAATAAAAGGCAAAACGCTAATGCTGCAACTTTAGCAACGTAAGAAAACAGTTTATATAAAGAAGCCTGTAAAATAAGTTAAAAAAGAACGGGTTACCGTTCTTTCACTGTCTCATCATTTTATAACTGAAGTAGTTTCAATATTATATCCAACAAAGCCATGGTTGCTGCTTTTTTTATTTTAAGCAACTAACAACCATTGACAAAGCCAATAGGCCTGGTTTTTGTTGGTGTACTGATACTTTCTGTATTATATATCTGGATGCAATGACAGAAACAACATAATACCAGTCGGGCGGAACACTACGCTAGCGCTGATTTTTAGCCTAGGTGTTTTAAACTACGCACTTAATTACATCGAACACCCCCTTTGAAGGGACCCCCCCAGTTTTTTTTACACCGCTTCAAGCCCTGGAAACAACACCATGTCCTAGTCATCTCACATCCTGGCACTGTGCATCATGTGTGACTCATGACTTCAACGTTTTCAGACTGCCTATGTGCAGGGGCATAGTGAACCCTCCCCCACCCCACTCCACCTCTTGCTTTAGGAACTACAGCAAGGTGAAGTTCTTGATGGGCCTCTTCTGTCTGCAACTCTGTAGACAGAGGCTCAGCTCATAATGTGAAAAGGTGGGAGAGTAAATAAGTGAAGGAATGTGTGAATGGCTGGATGGATGACTGAAAGGATGAATGAAAGGGTAAATGGATAGATAAAAGAAAGGATGGATGGATGAGTGGAAGTATGGATGCGGGAAAAGGTAAATAGATGGATGTATGGGTGGAAGGGTGGATGGATGGGTAAAAGGGTGGGTGGGTGTATGAAAGGATGGATAGATGAGTGAAAGCTTAGATGCTGGGCGAGTGAATGGGTGGATAGATGAGTGAAAGGATGGATGGATTGAATTGATAAGGGGAATGGTGAATGGATGGATGGATGAGTGAAAGGGGTAGATGGACAAAAGGATGAATAGATGAGTGAAGAAGTGAAAGGGTGGATGGATGAGAGAACGGATGGATGGATGAGTGAAAGGATGGATGAGTAATAAGATCAATGGATGGAATAAATGAATGGATGAGTAGATGGATGGGTGGATGATGGATGGGTGGATGGATGTATAAGTGACAGGGGGATGGAGAGAGAAAGGGAGGATGAATGACTGAAATGGTGAATGGGTGGAAGGATAAGTGACTGGGTGGATGGATGAGTAAGTGAATGAATGAATGGCTGGATGGGTGAAAGAGTAAATGGCTGGATGGATGAGTGAATAGATGGATGGGTGAATAAGTGGATGGATGACTGTATGGATGGATGGGGGGAAAGAGTGGATAGATGAATAATGGATGGATGACTGAAAGGGTGGATGGAGGGATGGATGAGTGTAATGATGGATGGAAGGATATATGGTGGATAGGTTTGCAAATGGTTGAAAATGTTAGGATATAAATGGGCACATAGATGAAAGGACAGAATGAATGGTGAAAGACTGAATAACAGATAAAAGAATGATATACCTTGTAGCACCCATTATCTTAAGTAGCATTGCTTATACATTGACTTTCACGTTAATATGAGTCATTGTCTCTATATAATGTGTGTGATGTAACGCACTCCGACACCCTGCCCTACATAATTGGGATGAGTAACACTATAAGAGAAATTAAATACACATGAGAGACGGTCTAAGTGAAGATGAGGGGCACCATTGAAGGGTGATAGCAAGGCAGGACTGGCCGGACCGGGCATCGGGTGTTTCCCTGGGAGGCTGGAAAGGGGGGGAGCAGTTTTGTTACTGGGGGCTGGCACTGCAAAGTTCCTTATATATCCAGTAGTTTCAATCAACAATAAAAGCGGCTTCACTTATATTCAGGTGTGGTTCACCATTGTCTGGTGATTAATGTACCTGCTGGAGCGAGATGCGAATTTTGAATTGTCTAAGGCAGCAAGCTGCAGCCATACTGAAAAACCGTCACATGCACGATTGTCTCAACCTAATATAAACCTATTTTGACTTGTACTTAGATGGTTGTCTATTTACTTACATATATACTATTGCGCGACCACCTCTGACGTATCTGTAAAACTTACCTTTCGTCTGGAAGTTTTGTCCTGAATTTTGACCTTTTGTCCTGAATTTTTGTCTTGAATTTTGACCCTTTGTCCTGAATTTTTACACTCACAGTCCTGAATTTGCACCTATGCCAGTTGGTCACCCTATTTGTTGGTTTTTCACCTCTTCGAGAGCCCCTGCATCGATACTCTTTGCTAGAAGAATTAGCACTTTACACTGACACATACCAAGCCCTGTCAGCTGAAACCCCCAAGGAATCAGGTTTTTGCTTGTAAATCACGTTTAAGGTCGTGAACCCGCTCGACCCGAGCATGGATGCAACTAAAAGTCCTTGAGCAGTTTCCTGCTCCGATGGAATATGGGAAAGTAGCCCCCCCTCCACAAAGACCCCGGTACCACCCGCCGCTGTCCCGTGGCTTCCTGCATGTCTGCCACTAATGAGTGCTAAGAGCCCTCAACCTGCTCGGTGCTGTTTATTTAGAGTAGGGCGTCACTCTTCACCAATCATGGCCGCTGCGTTTCTTTTTAAATAAATTACATATAAATGGGCTCGGTGGCAGCGTCACCTCTTCTGTGCCCTTCAGCTGAATCCACAAGCGCCTGCGGCAGGTTCTAGCTGCTGGGGTTAGCCACAAAAGCAAGTGCCCACATTGTAAAACTTACCTTCTACTTGAAGGTGAACACTTTCGCCGTCCTTTGTCCACCGCAATCGGGAAATTCCTGTTTTTTCGCGCCGCACGCCTTTTAAAAGCGGCGACGCGAAAACTCTTGCGGGATGGACTGTGTGTGCGCGCTCCACACCTGGCAATACAGAAGTGCGCGGCCGCGCAGCCGCGCGGCTTATTGGGAACCGTGACTGTTAATTTTTGGGATTACCCTTGTGCATACAAGCACACCATTGCATGTAGTCATTCCAGTTTTTGTTAAGTGCGGACTAAGTTAAAAGGAGCTGGTTGCATTATTAGTGGGGTGTAAGTGAGCTTATGCGCATGGTTGGTGTGAATAATGGATGAATTAGAGGAAATTAAGTATTGTTAGGTTGCATAGGTATGATCTTCAAAGGAAGTGGGAGAGATTGGGATCTTGTAAATGAGCTGCAAGCATTATGCAGAAATACATTAATATAGAATAAGGCAGACATACTTGTGTCAGCGTAAGTTGAGCTCAGAGAGACAAGGCATGCTAAGGATGGAAGGGAATGAGTGGGCATTTGAAAGAGAGAAGAAAAATAGAAGCATCAAGATTTTGTAGAGCATGCTTCTCACCTGTGAGGGTCTCAAGGCACTGAAAGGGGGGGAGCGGGTGGGTGGGTGGGGGGATGTGAGCAGTTTTGTTGGGGTGAATCGAAGAGCCAGGTCTTGAGGTCCTTTTGGAATTGGTGCAGTGTTGGGCTTTGCCGGAGGCGAAGGGGAAGTTTGTTCTAGGTCTTCGTTGCAAGGTAGGAGAAGGATCATCCACCTGCTTTGGTCCTGTAGAAACAAGGGTCGGTGGCTAGGGTGAGGTCGGCTGAGCGGAGATTTCTCTTGCGTGCGTGGTAGGAGATTCAGTCGTTGAGGTATTGGAGTCCGGTGTGGTGGAGCACTTTGTAGGCGTGTGGGAGCAGCTTGAAGGTTATTCTTTCCACAGGGAGCCAGTGGACATGGCGGAGGTGTTGCGTGATTGTGTTGTCAATATTGAGGATAAGTCTGTCTGTGGTGTTCTGGATGGTCTGGAGTTTGCAGAGGAGTTTTTGTTGATTCAAGCACAGAGGGTATTGCTGTAGTTTAGTCTGCTGGTGATGAGTATGTGGGTCAAGGTTTTGCTGGAGTCAGGGGGATCCACTTGGACGTCTTGCTAAGCATGCAGAGGGTGTTGAAGCATGCGGAGATTACAGCGTTGATCTAGCGATTCATGGTGAGTGAAGAGTTGAGTATGATCGCGAAGTTGCGTGCATGGTCCATTGGAGTGGGTGGGTTTTTAAAGGCAGGGGGCCACCAGGTGTTGTCCCAAGTTGAGGGGGTGGAGCCGAGAATGAGATCTTCTGTTTTCTCCTAGTTGAGCTTCAGGCAGCTGTTGCTCATCCAGGTCGTGATGGCTTTCATCCCTTCTTGAAAGTTGCGCCTGGTGATGTCGGGTTTCTTGGTGAGGGAGAGGATGAACTGGGTGTCATCTGCGTAGGCGGTAAAGGTAGGGACGGTGGCAGAGTCTCCCCTTTCCGCTTTTCAAACTGGCTAGCGCTACTGCTGTGTAAAAGGCTCATGACTGCATCAACTGCTAGAATTATCGTGCCATATTTTAAAACTGACATATTTTAAAAATGCTATTACTTTGCATTATTGTCATTTTATCTACTTATCTGCACTGATATTCCCCAAGGAGTCTGGGCTCAATCATCAGCCTGCACGCCTCGTTCCGACTCGGTGACTAGCACCGTTGAGCAGAGGGCGGACAGGCAAGAGCCAGACACACTTCCGGTCTGCGAGCGGTTAGCGCTCTAGCTTTCACAAGTGCGAGGGGCATAAAGCCTTCCTCCCACTTCGAGCGTGCAGCGTTCGCGCGCAGTGGATCACCTAAGAGATCGCCTAAGAGGAGCCAAAGAGTAGCCCGTCTGCGCCCGTCCGTGCCAGGACGGGGCCAGGGGCCATGGGCTCTGCTCCTCGTGGTTCCTCTACAGTCTCAATGCCGCCTAGAATAAGGTACTCCAGCATTGCATTACATCATCTATGCCCTACCCCTCTTAAAGGGTGTAATAGAAACTCCTGGCCGTGTCCAGAGGGTCCGTTTTCCTGCATACATTGCCAGTTTCAGGTATCCTATACTGTACCAACTGCTGGGGCTACACCATTAAAATCTCTGCCACAATGCGGCCTGAAGAGCTTTTTATTGAATGTGCGTTCCTTGCCCAAACAGCATTTAGAACTGTGGGATCTTGTATTTTCCTTACAGCCTGATATATGCTTCCTAACTGAGTCCTGGATGAAGCCCCATACAGTTCCCGCAATAACACTGGGGGTTCCTTAAGGCTACACATTTTTACATTTTGATCAGCCCAACAAAACTGTGGGTGGATTAGCCATCATACACAAGGAAGAGCTGAAGGTTGTTATACTGGAGCAATTCCACTGTTTATCTATGGAAACAATGATTTTTAAAATAAGCTCTGATGCTAAAACCTTTTGGAAAGGTGCCCTAGTGTATCGTCCACCTGGACCTTTATTGGGTTTCACCCTATCCCTGGTGGAAGCACTAGCACCTCATTTTAAAGCTAAAGAAAACTTTATTCTCTTGGGTGATTTTAATATTCATGTTGATATTCTTTCACACCCTGAGACCTCAACCTTCTTAGCAGATCTCTCCACCTTAGGCCTTGAAATGTATAACAAGGGCCCTACACACAAAGGAGGTCACACACTGGACATACTCTTTTCTAACTGCCCTGATATACGATGCCTGCCTGCAACCCAGATAAGCTGGTCTGGCCACTATTTAGTGGAATTTTCCCTATTGGGTGTCTCTAAACCCTCCCTTAAGCCATCGCTCCCATCCATCTGGAGACGACAATGGCATAAAATGACAGTAGAAGAGCTAGAGATAGTATGGAAGAAACCAATCTTCACTGAGACAGATAACGTGGATCTAGCCCTCTCTAAACTTACTGATTCCCATATAGTGGCAATAGACACTCTTGCACCACTAAAACTGCACAAACAACATCCCACCTCTAAGCAAGAAATATGGTATACCGAAGCACTTAGAGTTGAGAAACAGGACTGCAGGAAAATGGAGAAGAAGTGGAGGAAAACCCAAACAGAGGAGAATAAAAGGGCATATAAAGAGGCTCAATCGAATTACTACAAAAATATAAGGCTGGCTAGGAAGAACAGTCTTATCCAGCAACTCGATGAAGCAGGCAACTCCACTAAAGAGCTCTATAAAATACTTCAGACCTTCGTAAAACCGATGGCCTGCGAAAGTTCGGATGACTTTTCACAGCCCCTTTGTGATGACATCTCCCTGTTTTTTTTAAATAAAATCAATTTGATCTATGATAAAATTATGATAGCCTCCAGTAATATGAACAGCACTCCCAGTCCATCTAAATCATCCAAAATTGGGAACCATTCACTTACCACCTTTCCACTGAATAATGATACTGATTTCTTCAATCTTATCAGTCACATAAAATCTGGGTCCCCGGCCGATTTTCTACCTGCCAAACTGATTGCCCCCTTGAGTACTTTGATTGGACCTGTGGTCACATCTGTATTAAATCTGTCACTCAAGGAAGGGCAGGTACCTATGGAATGGAAGAGAGCGGTGGTGAACCCTATTCGTAAGAATAAGGCACACCCATGGACGGATCTTTCCAACCTCCGACCCATCTCCCTTTTACCATACTTTAGCAAGATGGCCGAGAAGCATGTGAACACCTGTCTGTCAAATTTCATCGAGACAGGGGGCGGTCTGGACCCCTCGCAATCGGGATTCAGACCCAATCACAGCACCGAATCTGCTCTCCTCTCAGTGACCGATACGATCAGGATGACACTAGATGGAGGGGGCTCAATGATTCTGGTGCTGTTAGATTTGTCCGCGGCCTTCAACACGGTGTCACATGAGATTCTTCTCGGCCGCTTGCAGGAGGTGGGCATAGGGGGTGTGGCACTGTTCTGGGTAGAGAGTTTTCTCACAGGCCGCTCGCAAGGTGTCAGACTGGGCTCCCATCAATCCATCTCTAGGGAGCTCACCAAGGGAGTGCCACAAGGCTCATGCCTAAGCCCAACACTATTTAATGTGTATGTGGCACCCCTGGCTGACATTGTGAGAGAATATGGGTTCACAGCGGTGTCCTACGCTGATGACACCCAGCTCTTGTTTCCTTTCCATTCCCTGACTCCTGCAATAAAGAAATCCTTTGCGGATATGAGGGCGGTTTCTAACTGGATGGCTGCAAACTGCCTTCAATGCAATGTAGGCAAAACAGAGGTGATGTTATTCGGAGAGGCCCCGCTTCTGTGGTCCCCAGAATGGTGGCCTCTAGATCTCGGGCCAGTGCCAAGCCCAAAACTTACCGCTAAAAATCTTGGAGTGCCTTTGGATCAGGCACTGGTGCTCAAAGAGCATGTCAATCAAGTTGCCGGTCTATGCTTCCACACCATCGGACTTCTGCGTCGTGTTTTTCCACTCTTGCCTGACCACCATCGTAAGACCTTGGTCCAGACGTTGGTGATCAGTAGATTGGACTACTGCAATGGCCTGCTCATCTCGGCCAACGAGGAACAACTTAATCGTTTGCAAGTGGTCCAAAACACCGCAGCAAGACTGGTACTCAATGCCCAGCCCAGAACCTCTTCCCGTCCGCTTCTGGATAGCCTTCATTGGCTGCCGGTTCGGCAGCGGGTTAAATATAAAATCTGCTGCACCATCCATAAATGCCTCTTTGGTATAGGCCCCAAATATTTAATAGACAAGTTCATCCCATATAGTCCCGGACGCTCTCTCCGCTCTAGCAATCTGCAACTGCTTCAGGTCCCAAGGATTAAGAGAGTGAGACAGGGAGGACGTGCCCTTTCCTACAAAGGCCCCATTCTTTGGAATTCACTTCCACTTGCCTTAAAAACTAATTAAAATTTTCAATCCTTTAGGAAGGGCCTTAAAACCTACCTCTATTCGACCCAATAAGTTCACTGGCAGCTCTACATCTCTACTATCAGTCTAGCATTTGCACCCAGGCGCATGCGCGGAGATATCCCCTTGGGGATCGAATCCTGCGCTATATAAGAAAATACATAAATAAATAAATAAATAGGAGACTATGTTGAGCCTGTGGTTTCTGACGATGGTTGCGAGGGAGGCCATGTAAACGTTGACGAGTGTGGGGCTGAGGGTGGATACTTGGGGAACTCCGCATTTGATCTCTGTCGGTTCTGAGAGGAAGGGCGGGAGTATTATTCTCGTTGTTCTGCCTGAAGAGGAAAGATTGTATCCAGTCTAAGGCTTTTCCTTGGATGTTGGGGTTGTGGCGTCTGGTGGCTAGTGTGTGGTGGGAGGTGTTGAAGGCTGCTGATAGGTCCAGGAGGATGAGGGATGCTGTGTGGCCTTGGACGAGGAGGGCGCAGATGTTGTCGGTGGCGGCGAAGAGGGTGGTCTCAGTGCTGTGGTTGCTGCAGAATTCGGATTGAGAGGAGTGTAGGATGCTGTGGGTTTCTGTGAAGTGAGCTAGCTGGGTGTTGACAACTTTTTTGATGACTTTGGCAGCAAAAGAAAGCAGTAAGATGGGCCTTAAGTTCTTGAGGTCCGTCGGATCTGCAGAGGGCTTCTTTAGGAGGGGTTGAATTTGGCGCGCTTCAAGTTGTCGGGGAATGTGGTGGTCTTGAGGCAGCAGTTGATAGTTCCGCGTAGCTCAGGTGCGATGGATGTGACGGCCCTGTGGAAGATGTGCAGTGGGTAGGGGTCAGAAGGTGCTCCAGAGAGGATGCTCTTCATTGTCTTTAATGTGTCTTCTGTGGTGAGAGGGGTCCAGGTGAGGAGGGTCTGTTGGGTGGCGTCATCGGGGGTGGGAGTTGAGGAGGTGTCGTGGTCTTGGTCGTCTAAGTTGTTGTAGAGCGTCTTGATCTTGAGGTGAAAGAAGGAGCTGAGTTTGTTGCTGAGGTCTTGGGATGGAGGGACGTCGGTTGTTTGGCTGTTGGGTTTGGCGAATTCCTGTATGCTGGCGAAGACTTCCTTGGGGTTGTGGGCTTTGGAGAGGATTCTGTCTTGGATGAAGTTTTTCTTTGTTGATTTGATGAGTTGGTGGTGTTCTGTGATGAATGTTTTGTAGGCAGAGCATGCTTCCGGGTTTTGCTGTTTCTCCACGTCTTCTCCAGTCATCGGCAGGAGCGCTTGGATTCTCAATTATCCATGGTGAACCAGTTGGCTTTCTTGTTGTGTCGTCTGATGGTGTTCTGGAGGGGGGCGGGAGTGTTGGAATAGTTGGTTATCCATTGGTGGAGGTTGCTTGCCGCTGTGTTGGTGTCTGTCATAGTTGGGGGTGGAGTGCAGGTGAGGGCGGAACATCAACTATCAGACGTTTTAAATTAAAAGTCCGTTTTTCATGTCTGGTTTAAACAATATTTTTGCAGAAGCATACCATTTGAGGATGCAAGAATGTAAAAAGAATCATTATTTACTTGTTAAGATTGTGCTATGTTGGCTATTTTTGATAGGTACTAGCATCAGGTAAACTAAACCATCTCTCCGCTTCTAGGCCACTGCTAGACCACCAATCCAGTAAGGACAGTTAATCAGCTTAAGAGGTGAAAGTGAAAAATAATGGCTGGACGCATATGTAAAGAAATATCTAGAGCGTTATGTTGCACTAAAAAGAAAGCTGTAACTTCAATATCATAGCAGTGTGACAAAATACATGGGAATTAATGTGCACATTGAAAAGGAGATTCTGCAAATGCTGGAGCAAATGTCTTCTGGTGTTCATCCTCAGGTTTTGCTCATAGTATTATTTACAAAGCAGAGTGGGCTCCATTTGATTATCTCTGCTTTGCATATAAGAACAAGGACTATATTACCCAGAGAGCACTATAGATTCAGCACGAGCTATGATGTTTGGTTGTTGTTTGACAGTACAATGGACCACTGCTTGCATCTCTGAATGAATACTAATGGATTTAAGAGCAGTTACAGCCCATGAATGTACTTGTCCTAAAATCCAAGGTATTAGGCCTTGTGCATGTAGGCACCTTGAATCTGGATCGACATCCCATATCCACCAGGACCGCCCCCTCCCAGAGTTCCAATCTACAAAAGTGATGAAGACTCACCAGTCCACTTTATCTCTCACAGCCCAGCTAGCCCTCCTATCACTTGTTACCTGCAGGTTCGCCTCGCCTCTCCTTACAGGTAGGTCCACCCTGAACACATTTGCATGCATGCAAATCACTGTTAGTTCCAATGCCTTGCCCACACCACTTGTGCCACACCTACATATGCTCACCCCCTTTATTCCGAAAAATAAAAGTACACATTGTGATTTCCATGTGTGCCCCACGCACCAGGATGTCTTTGCCCTCTCCCCCACATGATTGCATTGTTCTGTAGCAAAATGCCATTGTGTTCTTCGCATTGGCTTTCACTAATGGGTCTAAATAGAATGCAGCAAGCTCAAAAGCTGAAAAGCCAAGCAACAGACACAATATGCTATGAATTTAATAACGGAAATGTAGGTGAATGGAATTATCCATCAGCCCGCTCCATAAATCCCACGGGTCCGGCAGCCAAAATTGTTTTTGCATGACTGATGAAAACATTCAGTGCCCGGGTGCTTGGCAGAATACCAAGGAGGCTGTGAGGAGAACGGTGCCAGCCAACAGCTTCCTCAGGGTTTAGAAAAGCTGCAACGTATCTGACCTACTCCCACCCCTTCACATTACGCTGAGTTGAACTGCGAGAAAATTACATTTGGACACCCTCATGCGCATTTATTGTGTGGTGAGAAGTCCCCCGCTAGTCAAACTCGAATGCACTTATTAGCCTGGATCGTGTCCTGCTGTGTGGGTGGCAAGGGTAGTCAGTCAGCTTGTTTCCATGTCAGGGCACAGTGAGCCACAGAAGATAAGAATGCTGTTGAGTGGTAGTTATCAGACGGACGTGACGTAAGGGAGGTCAACAGGCTCCTTTTGAGGAGGCCGCACTGGGCCTAGGGTCATGCTGCTCTGGGCCTCTCTGACCAATCAGTAAGTGTGGCGGGTGCCACCCATCCAAAAATGAACGTATGAGTTGTTCTGTCAGTCTCCAGCAGTAATGAGCTGCAGCCAGGAAGGGCTCTTTTAAAAAAAATTATTTAAAGAAAATGTATGTATCAAAAAAAATTGTATACGGTTGTTTTTCAAATCAACATATGCAACAGATACCAAGCTCAAATAAAGAGGGAGAAATTGCTCACAGCGTGCAAATCTTACTCAATCTTAAAAAGGTAAATAATTATTATATCTCTATGTATGAAATATTATATTAACATTTCCATACATTGAATGCACTAGCTTCATGACAAAGCAGAGGGAAATATTTTACGGAATACTTCTCGTATGCCTACCGCTGAAAGCATTTTGCTGGACCGTTGTATAATGTTGGCAGGAGTGCAGATAATATTTCAAACTCCATAACTAGCACAGTCAGTCTGACAGTGACACAGCTTTTCGTGGATGGAGGAAGAAAATTTAAATGTAAGACATTTATCTGAAAAAGTAAAGAGTCTTTGTGAACGCCTCTGTGACAAGAATTTAGTCACAAGTTCTATAAAAAAATCATATATTGTTTAAAATCTTCGAAGACATTATGAAGTGCTAATCCAAACCAGTATCTTAGCGATTAACTAACCAGCTTGTAGGCCTCAGTAGCCTCATGCAGGCCACGCCTCGCTGTTTGTTTGAAATCATGCACCTACGTGGTCATCAACCATAACCGTGAGTATCAATTCATCTACAAAGCTAGAGTCAAAAAACATACAACTTAACATAATAACATGTTAAAACCTTTCCAAACACCAGTATAGTGTGACATACATATGAAACGTTTGAGCTATCACCAACTTACCTTACTTTCCTTATGCAATGACAGTTTTACGATGAACCTATGACCTGTTATGTGTTGCTAATAAAGCTTTAGGCATTGGTGGGGACTTAAGATCCCACCCAAGCTGATATTAAAAAAGTATTAGAGCTATTGACCCTATAGGCACAAATTACTTTCTATATTCTATGAATCTGAGTTATGAAGTCTTGGGGGTCAACAGCTGAGTGACTCCCTCTTTCAATACAAGGCGGATGCCATTCACGTATCAAGAGGACCACCCCTTTTGGGAGGTCCTACTTATGTATATTTTCCAAGCCAGGGTCTGCCGTCGGGAGGACTGATGAAATCGGGCAGGGGAAATTAACAATGCACAGCCTATCTTCAGGACCTTGGATTTTTCCATTACTGGAACAAACCCTGCTTTGCGAGTTAGTCTCTGTTGGACTTGGCCTTTTTCCCCCAAAATGTTTCGCTTTTGACCCCCTTACTTAGGATGTCTCCCCCATGTGATTAAACCTGTATAGGCCATGAGTGGTGTGAGACACCTTGTTGAAAATGTAAATTTACATGATGTTAAATGGTGTACAGAAAATATCCCCCATTTTAAAACTGCACCTGACTGAAATGTACTGAGACTTAAAATGGATGCCATGGCCCTGGGTAGTGCCACCTGACTGCGTTAGGTTGGCGGTCTAGTTAATATTACCCAGCTACCCCTAGCTTTTGGAGGGAAAGCCTGGCACCCAGGGTGCTCACCCCCTCCCCTAGAACCAGTTTAGGCTAGATGTGCCAACATTCTAGAAGGTCCTGGCACTGCCTGGGAGGAGGGTATACATAGGGGGAAGTGTCACCAGAGAGTCAGTCAGCGCTGGGACAAGGAAGGGAGGGGGACCTGCTGTGAGGTGCTACCGCCACATGGGCCTGTGTGCTGGGCCCTGTACCCCTAAACTTCCCCCCTCTGCTGTCCCCTGGGCCCCTGACAAAGGAGGGCCCCTACCCAGGTCACTGACGCCGTTTTGGACCAGGTACCACACCAGCGCTGCATGGGAGAAGCACCCAGGAGGTGAGGAGTGGGACTGTCTACCCCCTCTTGTGAAGCTGTGGCCCTGTGGAAGTGCTGGGTCGTGAGGAGCTACCCGGGGAGGATTGTGCCCCCGAGGGACTGTGGACGGCTGACTGGCATAAACTGTGATATTGCCCCCTAAGCGCTGTGGGTCCAAAGACTGTTGCTGGACTGGGAGGAGCTGCCTGGGGAGGATTGTGCCCCCGAGGAACTGTGTCTTGCTGACCTGCCGCAGTCGACCGGCCCCTGAACTGCCTTACAAGTAGTGCGCTGTGAAAAGCGCCATAGTGCTGAGGAGCCTACCCTCGTTGTGGCGCGCTGGATACCTGTTTTATAAATAATAAAAGGGAGCCTACCCCTTTTCACAGCCGGAGATCACCGTCGCAGCCCGGGCGCTGAGGAGATTGTGAGGGGACTTTGTGACAGGTGAGGGAGCCTGCCCCTTGTCCTGGCCTCGCGCTGTGTGGCAGCGCCGAAAATCATCGCCGCGGCCCGGCGCTATTGTGGGGTTCCCCCCCACTGCTGGGGGTATCGTTGCGGCGACCCCCGGTACAAGGAGAGGGCCGCCGTAATCAGGAAAGGGCCGCGCTAGGCCCTGAGGCCGCGGCACTCGCGTCACGTGACGGGGGCGCCCGGCCGCGTCATCGGCCCGCCCCCGCCAACGCCGCGCAGGGATTGGTCGACTGCCCGGGCGGCCGAGAAGGCAAGAGGAAACGGAGAAAAGCCCCGGGTCCCCGTGAGGGAGGGAGGACCCGGGTGAAGCTTCGGTGCAGGGCCCCCGTGGTCAGGAGGGAGCCCTGAGAAGGACGACCGGAGCGGAAGGCCACCCCGCCGATCTGTGCCCCACGCGAGAGGCTGGTAAAGGTAGGCGGGGCCGGGGTACACGACCGGTGCCAGCCCCGCCTCCCGATCGGTGGGAACCCGAGTGAGGAGGCCGTGGAGAGCCCCGCGGGAGAGGTGACAGCTGCCTGGAGGTCTCGGGCTCTCGTGAAGAGAGGAGCCCTACACGAAGAGCGATAGCTGCCTGCAAGGGGCCCCCAGTTGGTAAGGGAAGCCCCGCGAGTGAGCGCTGTGCAGCAGGGGCTTCGAGGCACATTGTCGGTGCCTGCCCCTACCACCAAGAAGGCCCTGGACAGCCGGTGAGTGTGGGCGACAGAGTACAGTGTGGAGGGTGGAGAGGGCAACGGGACACAGGGTCGGTGTCCGCCCCCCTCTGTTGACTGAGTGGGGCCCAAGTGCCCAGAAAGCGGGTAAAAGCTGCTAGCGACTGCTGCCACGGAATCCCAGGATGCCGGTTAGGCCCCGCTGAACTGCCTACAGAGACCCCGGATAATCATAGAGACCACGGAGGGAATGTAGAATGTTGTCGGGGCCCCCAGGGAATTGTTGTTACGCATAGCCAGGTGATATGCCTAATGAAATGCACATTGTAACCTGTTGCCTGATGTCCCCTGAAATGTTTAGGCCTGACACCTACTCTATATGTCCATACCCTAAGGAGGGTTGCCCTAGGTTAAGCTTCATAGGCCTAGAGTCAGGTCCATGTTAAATGTATAGGTGCCCCCAGGTTCAATGGGATTCGGGCCTAGTGTTTATGTGACTGCTGCCTGCCTGACCTCCCGAGTTAGGGCCAAGCTTTATGCCAGTGTGGGGTGCCCTAGGGAGTCTATTAGAGGCCTGGTTCATATGTTGTTGATGCCAATGCCCTGCTTAATGGTTGTGTTGCAGGTTGCAGGCGGGGCTGAGGATTCATGTTCCTGTCTGGTATTATATGATGTTTTTCCCTTACAGGGGTTGGGTTGGCGTTGTCACGCATGAGGTGTAATTACGCTTATATGCAACTTCCAATTTCAGCCAACCTCCCAAGGATGAAGGCCTGAGTAGGCCCTGCCGGACGCGTAGTTCCCTAGGTGGAGGGGGGAAGAAACCTGATGTTTTATTACAGGTGTTCCTGCCTAATGTTAATGCCAGGTGATTCCTGTTCTTTTTGCAGGAGTCGCCAATGCCAGCTATTTTGGGTTCTTACCCCTAATGTTTGGTTGCATGTTTAATGGGCGAATACGCCAAGTGCATTTTTCCCTTATATAGGTGTCATTGATGTTACGTGCCAAATGCTAACCTTTTGATATTTCAGCTATGGACTATGGACTCAACCCTTTTTGTCCCATGTAAATAATCCCCCACTGAAGTACTTGGCTTGGGTGCCAGTTGGCACCTTGTTGTTATTACCAGTGTATTTTTCCTTTTTACCTTACAGGTTGGAGATATCACTAAACTTCTTCTTTTCCAACCAAAGGTGGAGTTGCGTCTCTTTTGTAGTGTGCCTGGTGTGTCGACTGTGGGTACTGCGTGAATGCTTCACATGTCCTCGAAGTTTGGCCTGCCCGCTTGATGCCATGCTACCCCCTTGGAGATTTGGGTAACCCCCATTTCTTACAGTCTCCGATAGAAAAAAAAGAATGCAGAGCAGGTCCCAAAAATATTGTAACTCTCTGAGCATTGATTTTACCAAAACTGCATCTGTCGTATCGGTGGATGTACTTTCAACAAAGAGATCCCCAACAGGCAGGCAGAGAGCTATGAATAGAGTGAGTAGTCCTCAGATGGTCCGCAAAGGACTCTGTCGACCCAGTGTCACAGTATAGGTACTACCATGGTCTAACTGGCCCTGTTAGAGCCCAATTAACAGTCTGTCCCCTAGGTGTCTCTTGAATAGGTCACTAGTAGGTTCTCAGGAGGATTAGTGTTGCAACAACAAGTCCAATGCATCAGGAACATCTGTTGACGAAACAAAGTTTTGCTGACTTGGAAAGATTACGTTTATGTTTATGTTTAAGGATTTCTAGAGCGCATGGCTGCCCGTGAGCGTCCCAGCGCTGATGATGAGAACAGGCATGGACACATGAGGAGAATTAAGGGAACAGCCAGGTTTTTAGGAGTGTACGGAAGGGGGCTAGATTGGATTGAGCACGAATTTCCAAAGGGAGTGAGTTCCATAATTTGGAGGCATAGGGCTCTAATGACATAAATCAGAATCTGAGGGTACATATTGATGGCTTATGGACGAGACCAAAGGTCAACAATTGAGAAGGATGGTCTGTGTATTAGTGAGTTTATAGATTCTGAAATGAAATATTACGCCAGAGAAAAAGCAATCAAGGAAAAAGTTAAATATGCAATAGCGAGGTAGCTCATGAAACAGGAGAATCAAGGTCTGACAAGCACAGGACCAGCGCGAGGTCAGAAATTATGAACTTTTTGTTAATTTAAGCAGGTGGTTAGGTCAAGCATTTAATAGTATCTCTTTTAAAAGATGAGCTACAAGCAGAAGATGATGCGAAGGGCCAGTCAAGTAAACCAGCACTATCTCGAATATTAAACAAGTTGTGTCCGTCAAATTGCTAATAACCAGAAATCAGTTGTAGCTCAAAGTATAGGCAAAGCAAACTCCAGAGTAATGTTGAAGGGCAGGGCCAGGATATAGTTAGTAGGGGCAAGGCAGAGTAAAGTTCATGTAAACATGGGATTAGGGCTGGTGTGATTATTTATAGCTCCATGAATGAAGTGTCATCTGCCTATAACTTTCCGCCCGTTTTGGCAGATGCATAGAAATGCATAAACCAGTCCGCACAGGACGTGGGAGTCCCATTTTTACTAACGGAAGTCCACATGCAATGATTCGAGCTGACACTTTTAAATCCACCGCATACTGGCTCACCAAGAATAGTAAGTGCACCAGCGCATAGCCAATCAATACTGTCCTATCTCATAGGTTTCTTAAACTGTCTTCCAATGTATTACACATCCTGATTATTAGGGCTCAAGCAACACCAATATTATCAGAGATTCTACAGTGATAGCTGTCATATATGGCCTGTTGGTTCAAGTCTTAAATCACCTTGAATAAAGGCAGACTAGTACAGGCAACCAAGGATTTGCATCATGGGTCTCGGTTATCTGCATTACAATTAGTTTGCGGGAAGAACAACTCTTTGGCACTAGTGTGCACTTCAGCTATCAATGCAAACTGCCACTGAAGGGCGTGCACCCAGCAAAACCTCTGGTGTCAACATAAGCGCGCTCTATCACTACATCGCATCAGCCCTCCACGGCCTTCTCTTTAGATAGATAAAGCTCTTTCATATATGTTTGACTGCACATCTTCAGCCTTTCCAGCACATTGCTGTTATGTGATCTGTTGAGCTGCAGTATTGAAATATATAATCTTCCACCCACGTCTGAGTACAGTGTAGCTAGTTCTCATGCACTGCTTGTTCGACCCTCATTGTGTTCATACCAAACAGTCCTGTCACATATTTCTCCTGTGAATGTGCATTTCACTGTACATTATTATGCAAATAGTTTTCTGTAGCAGAAATCTTTCTCCTGTGATCTTCTGTTCTTGGCAGAACAGCCCTTTGACACTGGCAGGCACACCGCATTGCTGTGACAGCACAGCATTATTTTGCAAAGCCAGTGTCGTTTCCCCACCTCTTTATTTAGGTTGTCAGCATATGGGTTAATGGATCATGCCGTGATCATGAATAATACGTGTGTGGATTTCTACTTCATTGTGATCAGCAGTGACTCTACATATGGAGATATGTATATGAAAGAGGGTCTCATGCCCAGGAGCAAAAGCAAAACAGAGATCTTATTGCAATTAAGACATTTTGCACCCTCTGTAACCCAAGGTTTGGAGGAGTAGTTTAAGGTCGTGATAGGACTTTTTAGTACTCCTCTGTGTCCGGGTTTTCACTTCACAAAGCAATTTTTTTCATTTGTTCACAAACCAAAATATGACTTCAGTTGAGGTCTTGAACCTGTTACTCAAGAACCATATCAGGAGTTAGATAGGCCTCACCTGTTGTCTGGCAAATATGTATCAAGCCATGTGGACTACATTGAAACCAACATTGAAAGCTGGCGAGGATGTTTGAATGCCATTGCACCACTCATATAAAGCAACCCCAAGGTCCATAAAATGGTGGATTTGTGAACAGTCCTCTAATCAGTTCATTTTCTGTAAATCCCTCTTTGAAATACATTCAGTGGAGCAGCTGGATCTTACAAACTTCAAATGGATAAGTGGGTGCATCGTTTGTTAAGCAAACGATTGGTACACGGGTTCACTGCTGAGGCCTTCTAAAGAAATTTCGATCACAGAACAGCATCCATCAACATTCTATTGTTTGTCTTAAAGTAAAACTCGTTCCCCGGAATAGAGGGTAAACAACACACCTGTTACATCAATCATATTTTGTGCTTGGTGGCGTGGGGACAAAGACAGTGAGTACTGTGCAAGTTTGTGACTTTCCTTATGTTAGCGGGTAGTGCCTATCACCTGGCCGAAGCAGAACTGTGAACTACGTTTGGTAGTAGTAGGTGATGTCTACCACCACCAGGAATCTGTGCCTATAGGAAACACCATATTTACCATCAGTGCAGAGACACGCACATTGATCTTCAGTTCCTTGGGGTTTGCCCACACAAAGGATGTAAAACCCTTCCCCAACTAGTATCAAGTACCACCAATTTGGAATTTTGGTGCCCACTGTGGCCAAAGGCATTGGCCCAAATAACTGCCTACTTGGCATACATTTGAATAGTGTACAAATATGAAAATATCAGGTTTCCTCAAGCCGTGCCATGGACTATAGTAGGGTTTCGGAGAACCCCCTTCTGTCCATGTAAAAGGAGCACAAGAGTCCCACCTCCAAATGAGGGACTCTACAAAACAAAACAGTTTCCACCCAGTGCTTCATTGGAGTGCCAGGCAGAAATTGGCTTTTATGAGTCAGAATGGACTGCAACACACTTTTTCCTACCTGACAAGGTGAAAACTGATTATGTTTTTCCTTATATCTCTTCACATGGGCTTTTCAGATTTTTGGAAAAACGAAGACAATATATTTCTCCCATAAAGGCTTTGCCATTTTCGGAATTTGCATTACCTTTTCGTTTAAATGTTAAGGTCAGTCAGTCTACCAACTGGTGAGCCAAGGTTACTTTAAAGAGACATTAGACAATCTAAATGTTTGAATAATGAACTCAGTGTGCTTTTTAAGCTCTGATGCACAGTCTAGACTCTAGAGATTTTATCGTCACTGCCCCTTTGAGTTTTTCTAAGTCAGCTTTTGAGCGGGGCTGCTGATACTTTTTGGCTTTCAAGCTAACCCAATATACAGATTGTGATTTAAAGCGTGTCTGTTGCGAAGATCAGTGTATTTAATAGTTCGGAGAATGTTATTTCCCTTGATCCAACTTGATCACATTTAACTCCTGCCTGACAACCGGCTACAGATTTATTTAAAGCATTGTTGTAACGCTCCCCAAAAACGCAATATGCCAAATCTCATTAATATTTAATCACCCAGGAACAGCTATATACCGTTCCTTCAGATACACCAGTCATGATGTGCTATAGGCCTCCAACCACTATCGGCCCAGCACCTTCAGACATCCCATGCACTATTTCACATCATCTTAGGTTCTGTGATAGCTCGCTCCTAGTATGTTCTGATTGTAATGTTCCGGGTCCCATTCAACTAGGTAAGCAATTTAGAAGCCATTGTGTATTCTAATCTCTCTATCACCACACCAGTCAGAAGAGGGACCAAGAACTGTTTTCACCATCTTCCCATATTGAAAAGCCCACTTTCATATCTCTCCTCTAGATAGAACATTGGTAAATGCATTCATCTCATTTTAGCTGAATATTTTCAATTGAGTCTTTATAGGACTATCAGAAGAGCCCATATTCAAGGTGCAAAAAGTGCTAAATGATGTTGCTCATCTATTCCATATTTCTATGAGTGCATCTCTGCTCGGCTCCAATCTTCACTCTGGTTTCCAGTGGAGTAGAGGATCCACTTTAAACCAATATTCAATACGCATAAACCATCTGTAATTTAGGTCCTCCCTTTTTTTGACCTCTAAATCTGTTTGGTACACTGTCATGTGGCCCAGTTTAATCAAGAAATCCAACAGCTTCTGAGTATACACTTATTCTCCCTTTCCCCAAAAAGTAATCATTCTTTCATCTACCTAATTCTCAAAATGGATAATTCTTTCCTAGACAGTATATGAACCACTGAAGATCATTTAAAGTTTAAATAAAGTCTGAAGACATGCTAGTTTAAATCTATTGCCTTCTAGACATACCGATTCAGATGTACTATATTTACTGCCATAAAGCTGTAAAGCACTCTCTACTTCCACACAACACTTAATCAAAATGATTTTACATATTATCAGTTACATTGGCTGTCAAAAGTCTCTATTTTACTCAAAATTGACTTGTCTCAACTCAAAGTAGCTATTACAAGCTCATCAGTTTCCTTCAGATTCATTAGCCATGATATTCCTCCCATGTGACCCGCAACACAATGGCCTAGTTGCCATCATCTCATTGAATGCCACTAATGAAAGCATCTGTATTTATTTATTTAGCTATTTGAAAGTTTTATTTTGTGTTGCTTTTACACTGAGGCTGTTGACAAAAATATTCTTCAAATGTGGAATACAGAAGTTGAATAAGCTGGAAGCAATAACATCTCCAAATGACTTTTCAACGTGCTTCATTTTTGATGAAGTCATTCTGGTTAGATGCAGCTTCTACGTGTGGGGTTAGAATGTTTCATATTTGAAGTCTTACATTATCAGAGATCTCCTTCCATGGTTTGACCTTTTACAGGTTGATTGGATGGTCACATGTTTAGAACTAAGTGAAGGGCCCTAGCTGGAGCATAGAGTAGTGCCGTTTTCTGGGATTGTGTGATAAAACAATGCATGCCTCAACAACGCATGCCTGAACCATGCGGTCTTAACAACCCCAACGGCCACCACCAACTCATAAGAAAAATGAAGAAAAAAGCGATTGAAGACAGAATCTCCACACACGCACACAACAGCAAAGAACACTTCAACATCATCAAGGAGTTCGCCTGTTAGACGGGGACCTGGAGGGTCGGACGAGGACAAGGGGAGAGGCCTCCGGGGAGGGCCGTCTCCAGCGATCGTACAGACAAGTAACTTCCCCCCCACAGATGGACACCACACAAGGATAAGGTTAACGCTTTTTATATGCAGTTCTTGAAGCAAAGTATCACGGTACAGTGAGATCGGGACACGAGGGTCCTCTCAATTCTAGTCTCTGGAAGGGAAAGGGGGTAGCGGGACAGTCTTGATACCGATCTGGTATTGAGGTGGTATGATGGATAGCTCACAATCCTCGAGCTCGGAGTTCTGGAAGGTCGGGCCGCGGCAGCGCCAGCAGGCTCGGATGACAAGTCTCACTTGAGGAGGGCCGCGGCAGCGCCAGCAGGTCTTGAGGACGATGTAGGTTGCAGAGGGCCGCGGCAGCGCCAGCAGGTCCCGAGGACGATGTAGGTTGCAGAGGGCCGCAGCAGCGCCAGCAGGTCCCGACGAGGAGGAAGGTTGCAGAATGCCGCGGCAGCGCCAGCAGGCAGGACGATGGTTCACAAGGTAGGGCTGTGGCAGCGCCAGCAGTCCGTCAAGGATGAGTTCTTCTAGGTGTCTCTCGACTCCAGGATACAACTGCCTTCCTGCTCTGGAGCTGCCCCAGTTATAGGTCTGGCCCCCTTTGATGTCCGGACCCTCGCTCTTGGAGGTCGGGAGGTCTGGGATGAGGGAGTCCAGACACCCAGCAGGGGGGTGGAGCCAGCGCCCGGGGAGGCTTGGGGCGATCGGCACCTGGCGGGGGAGAGCCATCGACAATCCTCTCTCCCATTGACCTGCCAAGTGGTCCGTTCACCTCCTGGGTGGATGGTGGTGCCGGGATGTCGGGGCCTGGCCAGGCCCAGGGTTGGGGTCGAGCTGAGGCCACGCGGCCTCGTGGTGCAGTGTCCAAGATGGCGGCTGGGCCGGGCAATGGTGCTGGCGGTGGCCCGGGCCAATGATACAGAGATGTCCGGGAGCAGGCGTCCCGTAGGGGACGGGTTGCGGGTTGCTTCTGTGGGTCGTCGAGGTTGTTCTTCTGGTGGCACCGGGAGAGCCGTTGTCCAGGCTCTGTCATGCGGGGAGGGAGCGAGCCCTTCACGAGGCCTGTCCAACATGCGTCCCCCCCAGCTAAAGGCGGGGAGAGTCACCCATCCTCTTGGGGACTCTCCTCGTCGAGGCGGAAAAAGCGGGACAGGCCGTCCGCGTTGGCGTGGTCCTGGCCTGGACGATGCTCCACAGTGAAGTCCATCCCCTGCAGGGAGATGGACCAACGCAACAGTTTGGGATTCTCCCCCCGCATCTGCATCAACCATTGCAGGGGTCGATGATCTGTTTGTACCCGGAAGTGGGTACCGAAGAGGTAGGGCCGGAGCTTCTTGAGGGCCCACACTACTGCAAAGGCCTCCCGTTCGATGGTGCTCCACCGCTGTTCTCGGGCCAGCAGGCGTCGGCTGATGAAGGCCACTGGCTGGTCGACTCCCTCGGGGTTTAGTTGGGAGAGGACTGCCCCAATGCCATGGTCTGAGGCATCCGTCTGGACGATGAACTCACGGCTGTAGTCGGGGGCCTGGAGCACAGGGGCGGTGCACATGGCGGCCTTCAGTTTCTCAAGGCCGCTTGACAGTCCGGGGTCCAGTTGACGGTTTTGGGGTGTTTCTTGGATGTGAGTTCCGTGAGGGGCCCCACAATGCTGCCATAGTCCTTCACAAACCGCCTGTAGTATCCGGTGAGCCCCAAGAAGGCTCGGACCTCGGTTTGGGTGACGGGTGGCTGCCAGGACTGGATGGCAGCGATCTTGAGCTGGAGAGGGGCCACCAGACCGCTCCCCACTTGGTGCCCGAGGTAGGTCACGGACCCCTGGCCAATTTGGCACTTGCTGGCCTTGATGGTGAGGCCGGCCTGTTGGAGGGCGTGCAGGACTTCTCGGAGGTGGTGAAGGTGGTCTGTCCAGTGGCGGCTGTACACAGCGATATCGTCCAGGTAGGCGGCGCTGAATTCTTCGAGGCCCGCCAATACCTGGTTCACAAGTCGTTGGAAAGTGGCGGGGGCGTTTTTCATGCCGAATGGCATCACTTTGAAATGGTAGTGACCATCCGGGGTAGAGAAGGCGGATCGTTCCTGGGCTCTGGGGGTGAGGCCGATCTGCCAGTAGCCCGCTGTCAGATCGAAGATGCTCAGGTAGCGGGCAGCCCCCATGCGGTCAACCAGTTCATCCGCTCGGGGAATGAGGTGAGCGTTGGTTCGGGTGACAGCGTTCAGGCCCCGATAGTCGACGCAGAATCGGAGCTCGGGGGTGGTGCCCGGGGCAGCAGCTTTGGGGACCAGTACGACTGGGCTGGCCCAGGGGCTGTCGGATGGCTCGATGACTCCGAGTGTGAGCATTTTGGAGACTTCGTCTTGGATGCAGGCGCGCACCCGATCTGGCACTCGGTACGCCCGGTGTCAGATAGGGGGACTGTCCCCAGTGTCCACGTCATGAAGGCACCAGGGGGTGACCCCGGGGGTGAGGGAGAACAGGTTTGCAAATTGCAGCAGGAGGGCCTGACAGTCTTGGCGCTGCTCCGGGGTCAGGGCATCGGAGAGTCGGACCCCGTCCACCGAGCCATCTTTCTCACGGGTCCTCAGTAGGTCAGGGAGGGGCTCGGAGTCTTCCTCTGCCCCACTATCTGTGGCCATCAGTAGGCTGAGCTCCGAGCGTACGAAGTGTGGTTTGAGTCTGTTGGCGTGAAGGACCCGGAGGGGGTTCCGGGGGGACTCCATGTCGATTAGATAGGTGACAGGGCCCTTGCGCTCAACCACCTTGAAGGGTCCTGTCCATTTGTCCTGCAAGGCACAAGGCTCGATGGGAGACATTACCCATACTTGCTGACCAGGCTCGAACTCGATGGAGGAGGCATGTTGATCGTACCATTTCTTCATGTCCTCCTGACTGGCCTCGAGATTGGCTTTAGCGAGTTCCCTGAATCGCCGGGTCTGGTTGCGGAGGGTCAGGAGGTACTTATACACGTCCGGAGGGGTCTTCTGGGGGGCCATTTCCCATTCTTCTTTAACCAGGCTGAGGGGCCCCCGGACAGGGTGTCCGTACAGGAGCTCGAAGGGGCTGAAACCGAGGGATTTCTGGGGGACTTCTCGGTAGGCGAAGAGGAGGCACGGGAGCAGCACGCCCCACTGGCGACGTAGGGGTTCCTCCAGCCCCATGATAATACCCTTGAGAGTGCGGTTAAACCGTTCGACCAGTCCGTTTCCTTGCGGGTGATAGGGGGTCGTGAACCGGTACGTAACCCCGCACTGCTGCCAGAGAGATTTCATATATTTGGAGATAAAGTTCGTGCCTCTGTCGCTGACGACTTCCCGGGGGAATCCTACTCGGGAGAAGATCCCCATTAGGGCTCGGCCTACCACTGGTGCTGTTACAGTCCGAAGAGGAATGGCCTCGGGATAGCGGGTGGCGTGGTCCACCAGGACCAGGATGAATCGATGCCCTTGTGCTGTTCGGGGGTCCAGGGGCCCCACAATGTCTATTCCCACCCGTTCGAACGGGGTGGTTACGACGGGGAATGGTTGCAAGGGTGCTTTGATTTTTCGGCCTCTCTTCCCGCTGGCCTGGCAGGTGGGGCATGCCCGGCAGTGGTTGGAGACGTCATTTCGCATTTTGGGCCAGTAAAAGTGGGTTACCAGGCGGTTATACGTTTTGTCTTGCCCCAAGTGCCCAGCAAGGGGGACATCGTGTGCAAAGTTCAAAAGGAAGTCTCTGAAGCGGAGGGGCACCACCAGCACCCGACTGGCCCCCAACTCTGCAATTCTTTGCTCGCTGTCTAGTAGGTCATTGTCCCAATAGATCCAGTGGGCCCCTGCGGTGTCTCCCGCGCTCTGGGCGAGGGCTTGCTGTCGGAGTCCCTCGAGGGAGGGACAGGTCTTCTGCTCCTGCCGGAATTGTTCCTGGGTGGGTCCACCCTCTTGACGCCACTGAGCCAGTTCTGGAAGATCTTGGAGCGGAGTGGGCCCTTCTTGGGTTTGCTCTGGGGGATCAGTACTGAGGGTGTCTTCCTCTGGGGTGATCGGGGGAGGAGGTGCTGGCCATTCGGGTTCTTCGGGTCTGGGGATGGCACGGGCGGCCATGGACCGGGTTGTTACGCACGCCCAGTCCGGGAGGCCCAACATCCCCAGGTACTCTCTTCTCTCAATGGCCGCCCACGGGGAACTCTCGAGGTCGTTTCCCAGGAGGCAGTCCACTGGGGCATCATCGCGGACAGTCACTTTTAGCATACCGGACACTCCTCCCCATTCGAAGGGGACGCAGGCCATCCGACACAGGCTCTCTGAATTGTCGGCTGATCGGACGGGGCAAAGAACGTTTGGCAGGATTTGTTCCGGGGTCACCAGGTGACAGCGGACCGCCGTCACACTGGCCCCGGTGTCGCGCAGGGCTTCGGCCTTGCGCCCATTTATGTTCACCCACTGGCTGTATTTTCTGGTGTTGGTGGGTAGGGGAGCCCGCGGGATCATGTCTCTTTCCCCCAGGCAGGCCAGGATCATGGCGGCAGGTTCCCACTCGGGCTGTTCCTGCTCGTACTCTTCATACTCTTCGGAGGTTTGCTCCTCTCCTAGCGCGGCGGCAGCGACCTGGCGGGGCACGGGAGTCTGGTTCTTCGGGCAGCTCGGGTCGCTGGCATAGTGTCCGATTCGCTGGCACCGGTGGCAAGTAACGTTGGCTCGGAACCCTGGGCGCATCGGGGGGTTTCCCCGACCGGCCGGGGGCGGGGTGTTGCTGGCGGGAGCTGCCAGGACGGCATCTCTGCTCTGCCCCGGCCCTGGCCTCCTCCTCCTCCTCGGGGGCGATGGAGACCTTGGTTGTTTCTGTTTTGTTCACTTGGCCCACTCCGGGCCACTCGAGTGCTTTCCCAACGGTCAGCTTCAGCGGCGAGCTGCCGAGGTTCAGTCAATTTACTGTCGAGAAGGTGCTGCCTGAGCTCGACTAAGCAATTGTTGGAGAGGTGCTCCCACACCATGAGGTTAAAGAGTTGCTCGTAGGTGGTTACGTGGCTGCCCTTGATCCACCCCTCGAAGGCTCGGCTGAAATAGTTCACATACTCTACCCAAGTTGTACCCGGGATCCGTTTGCAGTCGCGGAACCTCTGGCGGTACATCTCGGGCGTGAGTCCGTATCGAGTGAGGAGGGCGGCCTTCATGTGGTCATAGGAGGTCATCTGATGGTCCGGGAGCTGTAGCAGGGCATCGCGGCCTTCATTGACGAACCTCCCCCATAGCCCGGCTCCCCAGTCACTTCGATCAATCCGGTGGGAGGTCGTGGCGATCTCATAGGCCTTGAACCACTGCTGTATGTCGTCGTTCCGATAATATTCTCTGACGACATCCTTGGGGATGTGGACCTTTGGTTCGGTAGTGCCCGGGGTGTGCGGGCGCTCGGGCACCCCTAGATCTTTATTCTGTTTCCGCATTTCTATTTCTGCTAGCTTGCGCTCGTGTTCGTATGCCAGTTTTTTCTCTTCGAGTTCTCTCTGCCTTTGTTTCTCTTCCCGCTCCTCTCGGAGCCGTAAGTGTTCTAAGTTTATCTTTTGTTCCGCCAGTTTCAGCTCTCCGTCCAACCGGAGCCGTGCCAACTCCAATTCATGGAGTCTGCTTTTCTCTCGTTCTTGGATCTCTTCCAGGGAGAGACCCGCTCTCCTTTCTTCCGTCGGAGTGGTGTTTGTTTCTGGTGCCTCGCGGTTTTGGTTCCGGGGTACAGCCGCACCCGTTTCTGCCCAAGATTCTAGGGCGTGTTTGAAGTCCTCTTTCGTGCTCAGCCCGGTGGTAGCAATGCCTAGTTCCATGCAAAATTGCTTTAGCTCTCGATGGTTGTACTCTTCTAGTTTCTCCATCTGGAATTTCTCTGCGGATCCGCTCTCTTATGTCATTGTGGTTGAGTCGTGGGGTGAGTTACTCTCTGTACGATTACGCGTCGGTTCGGATCGCGCCGCTGGCCACCAATGTTAGACGGGAACCTGGAGGGTCGGCCGAGGACAAGGGGAGAGGCCTCCGGGGAGGGCCGTCTCCAGCGATCGTACAGACAAGTAACTTCCCCCCCACAGATGGACACCACACAAGGATAAGGTTAACGCTTTTTATATGCAGTTCTTGAAGCAAAGTATCACGGTACAGTGAGATCGGGACATGAGGGTCCTCTCAATTCTAGTCTCTGGAAGGGAAAGGGGGTAGCGGGACAGTCTTGATACCGATCTGGTATTGAGGTGGTATGATGGATAGCTCACAATCCTCGAGCTCTGAGTTCTGGAAGGTCGGGCCGCGGCAGCGCCAGCAGGCTCGGATGACAAGTCTCACTTGAGGAGGGCCGCGGCAGCGCCAGCAGGTCCCGACGATGATGTAGGTTGCAGAGGGCCGCGGCAGCGCCAGCAGGTCCCAAGGACGATGTAAGTTGCAGAGGGCCGCGGCAGCGCCAGCAGGTCTTGAGGACGATGTAGGTTGCAGAGGGCCGCGGCAGCGCCAGCAGGTCCCGAGGACGATGTAGGTTGCAGAGGGCCGCGGCAGCGCCAGCAGGTCCCGACGAGGAGGAAGGTTGCAGAATGCCGCAGCAGCACCAGCAGGCAGGACGATGGTTCACAAGGCAGGGCTGCGGCAGCGCCAGCAGTCCGTCAAGGATGAGTTCTTCTAGGTGTCTCTCGACTCCAGGATACAACTGCCTTCCTGCTCTGGAGCTGCCCCAGTTATAGGTCTGGCCCCCTTTGATGTCCGGACCCTCGCTCTTGGAGGTCGGGAGGTCCGGGATGAGGGAGTCCAGACACCCAGCAGAGGGGTGGAGCCAGCGCCCGGGGAGGCTGGGGGCGATCGGCACCTGGCGGGGGAGAGCCATCGACACTCCTCTCTCCCATTGACCTGCCAAGTGGTCCGTTCACCTCCTGGGTGGATGGTGGTGCCGGGATGTCGGGGCCTGGCCAGGCCCAGGGTTGGGGTCGAGCTGAGGCCACGCGGCCTCATGGTGCAGTGTCCAAGATGGCAGATGGGCCGGGCAATGGTGCTGGCGGTGGCCCGGGCCAGTGATACAGAGATGTCCGGGAGCAGGCGTCCCGTAGGGGACGGGTTGCGGGTTGCTTCTGTGGGTCGTCGGGGTTGTTCTTCTGGTGGCACCGGGAGAGCCGGTGTCCAGGCTCTGTCATGCGGGGAGGGAGCGAGCCCTTCACGAGGCCTGTCCAACATCGCCCAACCAACGAGCGAGTCAACTGACATTCCTTACTCACAAGACCTCTGCGACAAACTCAGCATCTTCTTTCACCACAAACTCAAGAGCATCTACGACAACTTTGATGAAGACAACCAACACACTAAACCCCCACCAACCACCCCGACAGCCTGAAGCCAGCGATTGACAACTGGACAGCCCTCACATCCGAAGACACATTGAAAATGATGAAGTCAATCCACTCCAGGGCCCTCACGGACCCCTGACCCCACCACATCTTCAACGGAGCAGCCGACACCATCGCACCCAAGCTCCACCACACCATCAACCGCTCCCCGGTGACCACCTCGTTCCCCGACAACTGAAAATACGCCGCGGTCAACCCCCTCCTGGAGAAAGACTCGGCGGACCCCACTGACCTAAAAAACTACAGACCCATAACCCTGCTCCCGTTCCCAGCGAAAGTCATCAAAAAAGCCATCAATAGCCAACTCGCCACATTCATTGAAGAGCACAGCATCTTCGACTCCTACCAATCTGGCTTCAGAAAAAACACAGTACTGAAACTGCCCTCCTCGCCGCAACAGACCACATCCGCACCCTACTGGACAAAGGAGAAAGAGTAGCCCTCATCCTCCTTGACCTCTCAGCGAGGTTCGACACAGTCTCTCACTGCACCCTACTATGCAGACTCGACGACGCAGGGATCCAGGACAAGGCCCTCGACTTCCTCTCTGGCAGAACGCAGCGGGCAAGACTCCCCTCTCACCTCTCAGACCCTACACCAACCACCTGCGGAGTCCCACAGGGGTCCTCCCTTAGTCTTTCGCTCTTCGACATCTACATGGCTCCGCTAGCCCCCATCGTCAGAACCTACGGACTCAACATTGGGTCATACGCAGACGACACCCAACTCATCCTCTCCCTATCCAACGAACCCACCCCCGACAGACACAACTTTCGAGAAGGCATGGAAGCCGTTGCCAAATAGATGAAAAATAGCTGCTTACAACTAAACACCAACAAAACAGAAGTACTCATTATGGGCCCAAACCCTGATGCCTGGAATGACACCTGGTGGCCACCCGCCCTCAGAAGCCCGCCCATCCCCACAGACCATTAACGCGACCTGGAAATCTTCCTGGACTCCGAGCTCAAAATGGACCGCCAGATCAACTCTGTCTCGTCCTCCTGCTTCCACACCCTCCGCCTCTTACGTAAGACCTTCAAATAGATCTCCCTCGAAAACAGAAAGACCATCACTACACCCTGGTCACCAGCAGACTCGACTAAGGCAACGCACTCTATGCCGGAATAAACAAAAACCTCACCTGCAAGCTACAGAACATCCAGAACGCCACCGCAAGACTGGTCCTCAACCTGCCGAGACACTGCCACATCTCCCAGCACCTGCGCACACTCCACTGGCTACCCATCAAGGCGAGAGTCACCTTCAAGATGCTCACCCACGCACACAAGGCCCTCCACAACACTGGACCAGCATAGGTGAACAGCCAACTCCAATTCCATGCACCCCAAAGGACCCTACGATCAGCCCAGCTCTCCTACGCCGTGGTCCCCTGCACCAAAAAAACAGATCGGGAGGCCGCTCCTTCTCCTTCCTCACGGCCAAAGCCTGGAACGCCCTTCCTCTCCACCTCAGACGGACAACATCGTTTCCCATCTTTGCTATAATTCTCAAAACCTGGCTCTTCGACAGATCTACGCCTTGATGGACTGGAACCTGCACCCCCACCACCCCCAGCGCCTTGCAACCCTTACGGGTGAGTAGTCGCGCTTAACAAATGCTTCATTGATTGATTGATTGAACCACGTCTTTACCACACATGCTTTCACCACGCATGCCTTTACCACACAATTTGTGGTAAAGACATGATTGGTAAAGGGACTCGTGTGGTAAAGATCACACTCCTGCCCATCTGCCCTGAGCCCTAAAATCCTCCCTCCTGCAGTCTATTATATGTGCCCAGCCCTATAAACTACCAGACTCCCTATCCTGATCCTTAAAACACGACCCCTTATCCCCAAAAAACTATTCTGACCCCAGCCCCTATCCCTGAGCCCTGAAACAAGCCATACACCCTAAAACCACCCCTCAAATCCCCCCTGCCCCAGCCCAACTGCCCGCTTGTTGGCCTGAAAGCTGCCCCTCTTCTGTCTCCTGCCCTGAACCTTAAAACTTAGTTCACTAAAACCTACCCCCCCTCCCAAAGTGCCCCAACTCAACTGCCCCCTCTGCCTGAAAACTGCCCCTTTTCTGTCCCCTGCCCTGAGCTCTAAATTTCAGCCCCCTAAAAACTACTCTGATCCAGCCTCCCCTCCCTGATCCCTAAACCCAGACCTTACCCCCTAAAACCTCCCCCTTTCCCCAGCCCAACTGCCCCCTCAGCCTCAATGCTCCCCCTTTCCAAATGACCCTACGATCAGCCCAGCTCTCCTACGCCGTGGTCCCCTGCACCAAAAATCCAGATCGGGAGGCCGCTCCTTCTCCTTCCTCACGGCCAAAGCCTGGAACGCCCTTCCTCTCCACCTCAGACAGACAACATCGCTTCCCATCTTCGCTATAAATCTCAAAACCTGGCTCTTCGACAGATCTACGCCTTGATGAACTGGAACCTGCACCCCCACCACCCCCACCACCCCCAGCGCCTTGCGGCCCTTACGGGTGAGTAGTCGCGCTTAACAACCCCAACGGCCCCACCAACTCATAAGAAAAACGAAGAAAAAAGCGATTGAAGACAGAATCTCCACACAAGCACACAACAGCAAAGAACACTTCAACATCATCAAGGAGTTCGCCCAACCAACGAGCGAGTCGACTGACATACCTTCCTCACAAGACCTCTGCGACAAACTCAGCATCTTCTTTCACCACAAACTCAAGAGCATCTACGACAACTTTGACGAAGACAACCAACACACTAAACCCCCACCAACCACCCCGACACCCTGAAGCCAGCGATTGACAACTGGACAGCCCTCACAACCGAAGACACACTGAAAATGATGAAGTCAATCCACTCCAGGGCCCTCACGGACCCCTGACCCCACCACATCTTCAACAGAGCAGCCGACACCATCGCACCCTTTCTCCGCCACACCATCAACCGCTCCCCGGTGACCACCTCGTTCCCCGACAACTGAAAATACGCTGAGGTCAACCCCCTCCTGAAGAAAGCCTCGGCGGACCCCACCGACCAAAAAACTACAGACCCATAACCCTGCACCCGTTCCCAGCGAAAGTTATCAAAAAAGTCATCAATAGCCAACTCGCCACATTCATTGAAGAGCACAACATCCTCGACTCCTACCAATCTGGCTTCAGAAAAAACTCAGTACGGAAACTGCCCTCCTCGCCGCAACAGACAACATCCGCACCCTACTGGACAAAGGAGAAACAGTAGCCCTCATCCTCCTTGACCTTTCAGCGAGGTTCGACACAGTCTCTCACTGCACCCTAATATGCAGACTCCACGACGCAGGGATCCAGGACAAGGCCCTCAACTGGATCCGCTACTTCCTCTCTGGCAGAACGCATCGGGCCAGACTCCCCACTTTCCTCTCGGACCCTACACCAACCACCTGTGGAGTCCACCAGGGGTCCTCCCTCAGTTCTTCACTCTTCGACATCTGCATTCTGCATGGCTCTGCTAGCCCCCATCGTCAGAACCTATGGACTCAACATTGTGTCATACGCAGACGACACCCTACTCAGACCCTACGCCGATGACGCCCAGCTCTCCTACGCCGTTGTCCCCTGCACCAAAAAACCAGATTGGGAGGCCGCTCCTTCTCCTTCCTCACGGCCAAAGCCTGGAACGCCCTTCCTCTCCACCTCAGACAGACAACATCGCTTCCCATCTTCGCTATAAATCTCAAAACCTGGCTCTTCGACAGATCTACGCCTTGATGAACTGGAACCTGCACCCCCACCACCCCCAGCGTCTTGCGGCCCTTACGTGTGAGTAGTCACGCTTAACAAGTGGTTGATTGATTGATTGATTGATTGAACCACGTCTTTACCACACATGCTCTGAGCCCTAAAACTCCTAAACCCCAGCCTTGAAAACGAACCTGACCCCCATCCCTGAAAACTACTCCCACCCCCCCAAAACCCCACTTACCTCACTGCATTGCATCACATCTTCTCCCAATCCTTCCTCTTTCTGCTTCCGCCATCCAGCCAGCAACTAGACCATGCATATGTCTTAACCATGTATATGCATAGTTAAGGTAAGCGTGGTTAGGCTTATGATGTAGGAACATGCGTAGCTGAGGCCACGGTGTTCCGACTATTTACTGTTTTCTGGAGTAAATCTGTGCCTGCGCCCTAATAGCCTTTGTGAACTTATCAGACAACCTTGAACTTGATCTTTGTATCACCTGATCACGCTGAATTGCTTTCAAGGCACAATATGCGTATTTGTGCTTAGTTCTGTAGGCTTAGTAGCTTAGTAATGCATTTCTTGAGGAGCCCAACGTCACTGTTGTCAAGATATGCTAGGATAGCTTCACCAGGTGGTCTATGTGGATTTTAAGAAAATATTTTGCAGAGTTGAGAGAGCACTCTTAAATGCATTGACTTGGGAGTGAGCAAGACTTGCTAGTCAAAGAGTGTTCTATGGGTTCTTACTTACAATTAAATTAATGGAACGGTTCCGATGGTGGGTGGACAGTCAAAATGTCACGAGTTAGCCTTTGCTGTTCCCGTCACCAGAATCATGGTTTTAGCTTAATTCATGCAGAGAAATCTTTTTTCCAGGGAGACACAAGGTCCACTCAATGTCACCAATTTAATCTGTCATAGTTATGGCACAGCCTCAGTATTTACAATCCACCCTAATCAGTGCATATCAATTATATCTCATCGGTGCATCTGAAAATGAAGGGTGGATGTATATAGCAATGCAGTCCCCACCCAAAAGTCTGTAGGCAGCAGATGTAATATACTTCGTAAAATTCTCACCAGCTGGCGACCCCTGTAAAGATCACCTTCTTCTCAAATGCTGTTAGTAAGCCACTTTGTACCTTTCTTCTGCGTACCCCATTTTCCAGTGGTATAACATATCAGCAGATCAATGGTTTCCTGCAGTGAAGAACTAAAAATCTCAAAGTTTAGAGTATTACATGGTGGCGTGTCAAACCCTAGACTGCAGCGCTAGTATCTGGAGCACAACTCCCCTCTCTTGAGTCAGGTTTAAAGTGGTGATTCAGCCCTTAGTGAAGAGAAAATTACTTACAGCTTGTTTTGGTGACTCTCCTCTTGAATTTTGATGGATTCAGAGGTATCGAAACAAAATGTCTGCTGCGTAACTGAGCCCAGTCCATAAAAATATATATAAAAAATACGAAAAATACCAAACATTGCCCTGTTCACCATACTGGCTGAGTCATATGAGCCAACTGCAGATGTTAAAGGAAGAACTTGTTCTACCTTTTTCTTTAAACATTCTCCCTGAATAACAATGCAGAATTCTAAATATGATCTGAAATTGAACTGCATTTCTGTATTAATGTAATTTTCTTAAAATTTAACATTTTCACCTGCAAACTAATTGAGCCATTTTAATTTACTTGAATTATGTCTGTAGGGTAACAGTCAAAGATTCAAACCACTGCTAGTTCTACTACTAGAAACATGGCAACTTGTAGTAGTTTTTCAATTGGAAGTACTGCTCAAACTACTAATGGTATGACTTCTATTAATGCTGCTGCAAATACCATTATTGCTACAAGTAATAATCAAAGTACTGTCAACACTACTATGGTTACTACTTATAATTATGCTACTTGTGCTACAACAGCCACTAAAAGTACTAAACTTCTAGTACTGATCCCACTACTAATTGCAATATAGCGATAGGTACTACCTCCACTTAGTTTATAGGTATTGTGTGCATGGGCATGCTCGAAGAAGAGTACAGATATGTCATTTGGTCAAATGTGAATGCAAACCTGGATTACAGCAGCACGCATTGGTCTGGATTGTCTTTTCTTTTATTGCCCTCACTCGCCAGTTGTAATTTGCTCCGGAGAAGGCCCCTAACCACCTGATCTATGATTATGCTGTATGCGGCGAGAGGGGGCTTTCTCAAAACCCAGCTTCTTTTAACAATTTGTCTTAATCATTGGATTTCCCTCACTTTGTTTATCTGACCTCTAGATCAAGAACCACAACCATAAGTCAGCAGTCTTTCTATGAAGCTGACACTATAAATCCATCATGCACACTCAATCACCGCCCGTAGCCAATTTTAGGAGGGATGCAGTTCTAATTTCAACCAATTTGAACAAATCTCCCACCTAGATATCATATAAAAAAGACACTTCTTTAAGGCCGACGAGATGTAAATATTTAACTGCATGTCCACACCAAAAATAATCAGATAGGGCCTTATTGCAACCTTCACTGGCAGGATATCTGAAATTGTGCATCTTACTTCATGGCAGAACTTTTCTAAGGTGGAACAGCTTACAAATACATGCACGTCGTTGCCACTTTTGTCTCTGCACATGGGCACTTCATCTATAGTGCACTGTGTCAGCTTTTTCGATGTCACGTAAATCCTTTGCAAACTATAAAAATGGTACTTCTTTACAGTGGAAGATTTCACTATAGAATAAAGAAAATTCTGAATTACGAGACATAAACTAGGCTACTATGTGCTTGGCAAGTATCCTTTCCAGGGATGGAACAGGCTCTTCAAATTCTCCTCCTCAGTTTTGACTAGTTCCCAGTACTAAGTTGACCCCTCCTTTTTCAATGGTTTAGGATCTTGTACCCGTTCTTCATATCTCATGCATCCTTTGCATACCTGTTATGATTTGACCACCATGAGGAGAATGTAAGAAACCTACAATCTACACCCCGTTAGTTGTGAGGGACTGCGATGAGAGGTCCTGCGTCAAGAATGTGTCACACAACGGTGGTTCATAGGAGCTGTGGGCTGCGTTGGGATGTTCTGCAATGAGGATACATCGCGCAGCGATGGTCCTGAGGAGCTGAGAGGTCTTGTGTCAGGGATGCATCAGGCGGCAGCGGCCCAATAAGGAGCTGTGATGCATCATGCCGCATCGGTTCTGCAAAGAGCCAGCTGTGCTTGCAGAACACCTTCAGGCCCACTTCTAAGGTTCCAGGACTGGGGTGGCACCACTCGAATGTGTGCAGGACTCCCAGCAGGCAGAGTCCTGCACCTGGCAGATTTAAGGTGGTTAGAGCCTCTCTGTCCCGGAGGCTCTGATCAGGAGGCTAGGCAACTAGCCCTTGAAGTCAATTTGATGACCCTGGATTCAAATGCTACTCCACTCCTCCTCACTCAGGCAGCAACGAAGGGCAGCAGAGAAGCAGACCTTCTTGCAGCAGAGCACCACAGCAGCCCTTCTTCTGAATCTTCCATCGGTTCAGGTGTGTACTGAAGAGTTGGACCAGAGGGTCCACTATTTATCCTTGGTGCCATCTCTGAAGTAGTAGGACTTTCTGGAGGATTCCACTCCCAAAGTTGTTTGAAATTTACTTTTTCCCTGCTCTGGCCCCAGCTTGTTGGGGTCGACAAAAGACTAGTGTGAAACTCTTTCTGAGTGAGCAGTTTTTATTATGTGTAAGTGTAGTAGGTGACAGCTTCTTCTCCTCATCCTGACAGCGATGGCCCATCCTGCCAGCACCTTTTCTCTGTTTAGCTCACTGTCTGGGAGGAATACAAAAAGAACAACTGCCAGCTACACCTAACCATGTGAGCCAGGATACAGATTTCAGGCACTAAATGGTTGGGGCAAGAAAATGTCAATTTCTAAAAGTGGCATTTTTAAAAATTTGACTTAAAATCCAACCTTACCATTAAAGAGGGCTTTAAATTACAATTCTTTAGATACTAAACACGACCTCTCTACCTGTGCTCAATTGAAAGCTATTACTTAGTAAATGTAGTAAGGTAACCCTATATTATTGAATGTGAGGGGTAGGCCTTGCACTGGTGAAATTATATGTATTAAAAAGGAAGATTTAGGTCTGCAAAAGGTTCATTTTTCCATGTTGAAATGGCAGTTTAAAACTGCAAAAATAGGCTGCAATGGCAGGCCTGGGACATGTTTTAACAGGCTACTTAAGTGGGTGGCACAATAAGTGCTGCAGGCCCACTAGTCAAAACAACTGGAAGAGGTTGTTATTTTTCATTCAAAACAATTTACTGAGTTGGTCAATACACTGGACCTATATGTTCATATCGCCATTCATTGATTATGATTAATTCATTTAACAAGTCTTCAAAAAGGAACACCATACTTCTTTAACACAAGTAGCATTTAATTTACAGGCCCTGTGAACATGTAGTACCACTTTACTAGGGACTTACAATTAAATCAGGGTAATTCAGCTATGCTGATCCTCCTTGATCTATCAGCTGAGTTTGATTCCATTTCCTACTCAATTTCTAATCCAGAGATTCGGGGAGATTGGTGTCTGCGGTAAAGCTCTGAAATGGGTAGAAATCTCTTTATCAGAGTGATCTCATACAGTGCAAATGGATCCTTATAATTCTAAAACTATGGTCTTGGATAAAGAGGTGCGACACGGATCGATTTTGAGCCCTACCCTTTTTAACATATATGTGGCTATCCTGGCCTAGCTTATCAGGTCATGTAGCTTCGATACAATTTCATACACTGATGACACACAACTTTTCATCACTATGGATTCCAATCCGGAATTTACAAAACCCAAATAAAAAAATTGTATGGGGGAGGGGCTACGACAGCAAGCAAGATGGCCGCGTAGTCTCCCGGCTCCGCTGACCTCCGTCTTTCGCTCGAAGATCCTGTCATCTATCCTGATATTCCGCCCCATATCCGTGTCTATGTACTAATCTGCAGTCCGATGGAGCAATCCCGAGACTTTTCCGACATTGTGGAGTGGAGTAATGTCGAGGTTTGACTTGAAGCCTAACCCAGTCTGGAAGCCGGAGTCTCGAGTGCTGGTCCAGCCGGGTCCTAGTTGAACAACAGCAGACCGGTGAGGGCGGCAGGGTCCGGTCCATGGAACTTTCGACATCTTTTGGATTGCTTTGCTGCCGATCAGCTGCCTGGTCTCCTATCGAAGGTGAGGAGACGAGTGACGCCCGAGGCGGTGTTTTGCCTTTATTGTTTCTATGGCCTTTTTTCTCTTTCATATCCTTCCTTTTGCCTTTTCTTTTGCTTCTTACTTTTTCGGGTCAGCGTAGTGGGTCCACTCTTCTGTCAATTATCGATTTTTCTTATCTGTGCCTATAATTTTCACGGTATTTCAGTATCATTGGGCGGACGCTTAACTGGTGCGAATTGTGATTGTATGCTTGTTTATCCTGAATTGTATACCTTAGCGCCACTGTCTTAAATGATCTAACTGTGGAAACTCTACTATTTTGCCCGCCCTTTATGCGACTCTGTGATATTGTATGGCACCTGATCCTTTTATTTTTATATTGTAAAATGGAGCCTTTAGAATCCTGCCATTCGCATGGTATGCTTAATAGCCAGTTTTAATTGAATTTGTGGTACATTCGCTTCCCGGGCGGCCGAGTCGTGTCCTAACTGACTTGCTGTGATGAAACTGATTAGCGGCCGGCCCTGGTGGTTGTAGGCCCATATTTGTAACTGGTTGAAGTACCAATAAAGGTTTTCCCCCAAAATTTTTTTACAAAAAATGGTATGATAAAAATTGCATCCTGGATGATGGTTAATTTCCTTCAGCTCAACACTAGTAAGACGGAAGTCTTACTCTTTGGTAAGACTCACTCAGTCTGGTCTGCCGACTTGGATTGTTCTGGACCTGAAAAAATGGTGAAAAATTTGGATGTCTTCCTGGATGATAATCTCTTCATGAATGAGCATGTTAAATGTATCTCTCAAACTTGTTTCAGCCTGATGCGCATGCTTAGAAAAGCCTTTCACTAGGTTACTCTGCAGATAAGGAAAACCCTAGTCCAGGCGTTGATAGTGAGTCACCTGGACTATGGGAATTCCGTTATAGTTAGAATGAATGAAGGCCTCTTTTCCAGACTTCAGGTGGTACAGAACACAGCAGAGCATCTTGTCTGTAATCTTCTCCCGCGATCTCTCTCTGAACCTTTATTACGTTCTCTTCATTGGCTTCCCATAAAAAAGCCTGCACTCTTATGTGTTTGTTTTTTAAATCACTGCATGGGAAGGGACCATGTTATCTTAAAAACAAATTGCAGCCACATATCCCAGTACGCCTCCTCAGAACCAGTGAGCTACTATTTCTATGCTCCAAACGCATCCATACAGACAGATATGGCAGCCACTCCTTTTCCTGTTTACCTCCCAAACACTAGAATCAGCTACCTTTACCTCTACATTCTTGCTCAGACTTATTCTCTTTCAAGAAATTCCTTAAAACATGGCTGTTTGATCTTTAATCATCTTATGGATTTGTGACCTGTATTTGACTGCTATGTGCTGGGAGATCCCCTCTGGGATGATTCATGCACCTAACAAATCTAAAAAACAAAAAACAAAACAAACAAATCAAATGTGCCAATTGGATGTAACCCAATTTTACCATGCTTATGTGAGAGAGCACAAACACTTTAGTTCTGGTTAGCAATTGTAAAGTGTGCAGTGTCCTAAGGCCAGCAAAAGGTAAACCTGCAAAAATAGGAGGATTGAAGGCAAAAAGTTGGGTAAAACCACACCAAGGATGTCAGGTCCAACTACACCCCTTTTTAATTTGCTATTTATTGAAAGTTTGCAAACATTGAAAAAAGGGGAGAAAACACATATCGTTCACACCTCAAGGCATCTTCCATGGACCTGGCTCACTGTGTCTCATGTTATTTGTTGCTGAAGAATCCCTAAGTTTGAAGGGTATGTCCAGACTTGTGACCTGTTGCTCACTATGCACAGGATTCAAGGTATTTCTCTCTGATGAAAAAAGTAAGGGGATCTGGCCCTGTAATTTGGGCTGGACAATTCCTGTTGGAGCATGATCAAGACTGATTTGCACATGACAGGCCTCAGAACTCTGGTTAGTGGGTTCAAATGGTGATCTGGCTTGCTGACCAAGTGATTGCCAGTGCCTGAGATTACTTCAAGCTTTCCTTCCATCATCTTGTTGTTTATTGCAATGGACACCCTATGTTTATGAGCTGTTTAGTCCCCTCCTGACTGTGCCACAGGACTCAAGCTATATCTCACTGACGAGACTTAAGTAGGTTAACACAAGTCTATGGTTGTGTGTGTTCCTGTTGGGATGGTACCTACCCTAGCAGTTCGGACTAGACTGTTCCAATTGGAGCAGGACCAAGATTGGTTTGCACATGGCAGGTCTCTGTCCAGAATGTCATACTGGGTGAAGAAGAATGATCTGGAACGCAGCCCGAGTGGCTGCTCCTGTCTGAAATTAATTTGTGCATTACTCCCATCTTCTCTTTGTTTGCTTCATTTACCATGCAGGCATAGCAAAAAAGAAGCCAGTTGGCTCATTTCAGTAAAATAGGGGAGTGGAAATTTCTTAAAAAACTGATCTTTACTTCTTGGTTCTCAATTTGGCTGAATGTTGTCATCCATCATCCACAATGACATTACAATCCCACGTTTCAGCATTTGGTGGCTGGTTGTTGCTTTCCTAGGTGTGGATTTTTGAGAACCAATAGTTGCACAGCAAGAATGCAGGGTTCGATTTACATCTAGGAACTGGGCCATCCTGCCAACCAGATCTTTCATAAAAGTCATGGATGACGTTGGCCCGGCTGCGTGCACTGTCCTTTTAGACTATCAATATTCCTCCAAACTACACACCCCCTTCCAAAGCCATACAAAATGTTCCTGTTGAACTGTATATCGCTGCCCATGCATGCGATGGAGATCCTTATTCTGATAAAGGAAGAATGTCCAGAAGTCTTGTTCCTGACTGAAACTTGGCTTAATCAGGATCAGATCCTAATATCGTCCAAGCCCTCCCCCCGGTTACCTAATCCAAAGGATAGACCAGAGTCTCGGTAAAGGCGGCAGGATGGCCATCATTTACAAAAGCCACCTTAGCTGGCGCATTTCTGGGGGTCCTTTACCATATTGTGAGAACCTCCTATTTACAATAGGTTTTACCCCCACGCTTTCTTTGTCAGGCATCCTAATCTACCATCCCCCTGGATCGTTGGGTCAATTTTGTAAATTGTTACCTGAGATGGCTGCTAACCTCGCCAGCACTCCTGCTAATTTTTCTTTACTAGGTGATTTTAATCTGCATATTGATGACCCATCACATGTGGCCGTGGCAGGGATTACTAAGGATCTTGCCTCATATCAGCTTAAACAGAAGGTCACTAATGCGTCCCATGCGAAGGGTCACCTCCTAGATTCCATAGTCTCCAGTCTAGAGGAATGAACTGGAAAGCTACCTATTCCAATTTCCTGGTCCAATAATTTTCTGATCCCTTTTTCCTGGACTCCCACTTGTGTTACCCCCTCAACCAGGCCAATAAGAACCTTGTCATGTCCTTGGCCCTAACTCCCCTCAGAAAAGTGGGTATTGGAGCTAGAAAACACTAAGCTGTCCACTAATATTGATCCAATTGTTGCCAACAAAAGATTTAACAACTGGATTGAGAGCACTTTAGATCAAGGTCTCCCCAAGAAATTGATCCAATTGAAAGTAGGACTCAGCAGAACGCCATGGTACTCCCCAAGCTCCCGGCGCTAAAACAGATCTGCTAGAAACTCGAAATAGCCTGGAGAAAGATTTTCTCTTTAAGCAAGAAATCGGAATACAGGGAAGCCATAAGATCATGCAAAGCCGAAATTAAATTGGCCCAGGCCTCATATTACGAGGAAAGAATTTCCTTGGCAGCTAACTGCCTCCGCGAAACCTTTCGCATAACGTAAAAATTACTTAAATCCCCCCACCCCTGGATAGACCTGATGCCACTGGCCGACGTTGCAATGAACTTGCACATTACTTTCATAATAAGATGCAAAAAATCTACTCGTCATTCTCCCTTGTGGACAGCCTAAACAATCTCTACTCAGAGGGTACTGATCTGCTTAGCAGAGAACACTCCTTGGAGGCATTTCCCCTGATGGATTGTGAGTCATTGCAAACCATCTCCGCACTAGTGAAGAGCGGGTCACCTAGAGACCCAGCTCTACCTAGTATCCTGAAACAAGTGTCCGAAATAGTTTCCCCGAATATTCTGGATTTGATTAACACCTCTATCTCCTCTGGAGTGGTCCCACCGCTGTGGAAAAGAGCGACGGTGAAGCCTCTCTTGAAAAAACATAGTCTTGTTCCAGATCTACTGAGTAATTTTCGCCCCTTCTCGCTCCCCCCAGGGATTAGAAAAATTGCAGAGAAACATGTCAACTCAGAACTTTCGACATATCTGGAATCCCACAACCTCCTCCATTCCTCCCGAACCGGCATTCGCCCGCGTCAAGGAACAGGAACTGTGTTGTTAGCAGTTGTCGAAGAGTCTAAAAAGATTCTTGACGCCGGAGGTTCAACAGCGATTATCCTTTTGGACCTCAACACAGCCTTTGATACGGTCACTCAACAAATTTTTATCCATCGACTCATAAGTTTTGGGTAACCAGAGTAGCCTTAACATGCCTGCAATCATTCTTGGAAGAGAGATCCTTTCAGGTTTTCGAGGGTAATGCCACTTCAAAACCTCTACCTCTCCATTGCTGAGTCCCCAAGGGGTCGTACCTCACTTTTTCCCTTTTTAATGTTTATCTGACTCTGCTTGCAGAGATTGTGCTCCCATTTTGGGTTCATATAGTGGCCTACTCTGATGACACCCAACTGCTTGTAGGTCTGAACCACTCTGATAATGTCTCTATCAGCCTTTGTCCCTGTCTAGAAGAGGTAGCTAAATGGGTGAATCACTCATACCTAAAACTAAAAGGTGACAAGACCAAGGTTGCTCCTTGGTAGTCCATCCCTCTTCAAGGCGGATGTTATGTGGCCAGCCTGCATGGCTCCCGTCCCTGCCCCTAAGACACAGATGAAGAGTTTGAGTATCTGGCTTGACCAAGACCTCAGCTTCATGGTCCAGGCACAGAAGGTTGCGACTTCCTGCGATGGCATCTTAAGGATGCTCCGTAAAGTGCTTCCACTCTTCCCCTTCCAAGCAAGAAAGCTTATGGTACAGGCACTTATTCTTTCCCGCTTGGATTACGGGAATGCCCTTTACCTCGGAGCTCCACCCTCGACTCTCACAAAACTCCAAACGGTGTAAAACTGCGCAGCGAGGATTCTTGTGGGGACCTCGAACCGGCAATCTACAAAACCCGCCTTGAAGTCCCTCCACTGGCTCACTGTTTTGGAGAGAGTTAACTTTAAGGCCTTGTGCATTGCCCACAAGATGTTAACAGGGAATGGACCTGTGATCAACCACTCCATGGTCCAGCTTTATGCAGTGCATAGACGGCTGCGCTCAGACGATCTGCATCTGGCTGCTGTTCCCAGGATTAAGAGGGCCAGAAGTGGCGGTCACCTATTCTCTTATAAAGCCGCTAGGCTGTGGCACACCCTCCCTCTCTGCCTACGGAGGGAACCCAGCCACCTAGCCTTTCGAAAACTACTGAAAACTTGGCTCTTCCCCTAAGTGTACTGCAATGTTTTTCTCAGTTATTGTCATAGCGCTGGGATGCCCCTGGGTAGCTACGCGCTTAACAAATTCTGTTTTCATTTCATTTCACCTCAGACCGCTGGGACCAGTGTCACTGTACCTGTTGCAATAACGAGACCTACATTCCTGAGAGCATTAGGCAGCTGGACCTAGTAATGAGAGTAGAGTGACTATCCACAACTGACAAATCATCTTAGATTTGACTTTCCAGGACACGTGTAGCCGTTAACCTCCTTCAAAAATAAATCCAGGAACAGTCTTTTGTACCACAGGAAGTAATGATCAGAAGATCATGTTAATTGTTTCGCATGAGATGAGAGACTAATAAGAGTATCTTTCAATTTATGTGCCTTTATGGTCACAATAGGAGAAGCCTGGCGAAATCCACGTCACTTATTACTAAAATCATCTAAATCCATTTACGTCTGTGTTTTCAAACAGAAAAACTCTTTGGGTAAAAACCAATCTCTGAGCCCCTCTGTGGTCAGGCACAGTTTGGGTCCCTTTCTTAATATTGCAGATTTGGATTCTCTGTGCAGTTTAAAGAGTTGTGTTTTGTGACATACAATGGCCTTACAATACGACTACATTTCACATTCTCACCTATTTACTTCATTGTGGTCTGTTAATAGGTGTATCTTTCTCAGCAGTGCTCTTACTTCCCTCGCTGCCCTTTCAATGGACCACTGTTTTCCTGCATAACTGATTTTATCCAGCCACTCTTCACAGCCACAATAGTTCTCCTGCTCTTCTGAGTGCTGTCTTTTCTTACTGGGGGCTGACATGTTACTAATATTATTTGTGTGATTCTGCTCTTTCGGTTTTCAGGGACTTGGTACGATTATATCTGCAGACGTGTGCTTTACTTTCCCCTGTATATGACCTCTCTCTGACATTTGTCTGCTCTGGGAAACATCCTTAACAACGCAACTTTCACCACGCACTACCATTACAACGAAACTATTACAACGCACGATCCATTACAATGCATGCCATTACAACGTAAGTATGGGTAAGTATTTAATTTAATTTTAACCCCCACACCATCCAACACTTTCCCTACTGTTAAGCCCCCCTGGAGTTAGAATAGTAATTTTAAACCCCTACACTATCCAACACTTACACTAAAAAATACTTACCCATACTTACGTTGTAATGGCATGCGTTGTGATAGATCCTGCATTGTAATGGATCCTGCGTTGTAAAACTTTCGTTGTAATGGTATGCGTTGTGAATGTATGCGTTGTAACGTTATACATCCGTCTGCTCTGCTTTACAATTTCACGACAGTGTTGAATGCATCTGTAAGAATCAATATAAATTCTGACCTGCTGTGTGTCCAGTTTTAACTATATCCTCGCATTCTTTTGATTGATTTTAATGTTACCCATACTTTGTGCTCTAGTTTTATTTTTCTGTTTCGCTGGTGTGATCCTCCATCGAAGAATCGCCAAGTATATTATATGCAGGTGTTCTCATGTGTTAAATGAAAATAAATACTAATATCCCTTCTAGACTCATTAGAAAAAATGATGCGGGTTAAGGTGTGTGTGGGAGACGAATTAATATTGTTGTAATTATGATGACCGTAACAGTTATTGCATATAGGTCAAAACATAGATTATTGACTCACTGATAGTGAAATAACAAATATATTTTAGTCATAAATATGTCTTTCTTTTTTTATGTTTATAAGTACCATAGATTTGAACACAAAGATGTTCAGAATTCATATAGACTAATGTAGATGTATTCAATAAATGGTTAAAATTCCATGTTGGATCTGAACTTTTTTGCGGGGTCTCCCCCAGATTTTTGCCTTCTGTTTGCTGAACCAGTTTTTGTTAGCATTAGGACTCTAAGCGCTTTTCCCCTTCTAACCAGTGGTCGAATGCTTATTCTCGCTCCCTAAAATGTGGTAAAACTGGCATCTACCCGATAGGTACATTTAATTCACATATAGGTCCCTAGTAAATGCCACTACATGTACCCAGGGCCTGCAAATTACATGCTACTAGCGGGCCTGTATTACTCTTTGTGTCACCCACTAAGGTAGCCTTTAACAACGACCCAAACTTGGCTCACCGACCTTGTGTACTGCCATGAGCAATGATCTGCGTTCTGGAAACTGATGCCTTCAAATTCCAGGACTGTGACATCTGGGATCGTGTCACTTAATTCCTCCTCCGCAGAAACCCTACCCCTCCCACCACACCAGGACACTCTTTGCCTGCTGAGGGAACCACGGGGGAACCACAAAATGCTCTTCACTAGACAAAGACATTGTAGAAGAATTCGCCAAACACACATAGTTAAAATGTACCAATGTCAATTTTAGAAATATAGAGAATGTTCCATAAATGCGATTGATATGGTCCACTGTCTTGTTCTGTACAATAAGTGCCTACTGTGTAACTGTGTTCACTATGCAGGTCTCCTGCAGTATGGACTGATGTTGATTTAAAAAATTGCGTTTTAAAACATGTCTCAGGTCTGCCACTACAGCCTGTAGTGCAGTTTTTAATTGCCATTTCGACCTGGCAAAATAAACCTTTTGCCAGCCCTAAACCTTCCTTTTTAATACATATAAGTCACATCTAAGCTAAGCCCTAAAGTCTCATGTGGCAGGTTGCATTGTATTTAAAAAGTACAACGTGTTTACTTATGTTTTTCATGTCCTGGTAGTCAAAAACTCAGAAGGTCGTTTTTCAATACTGTAAGGTATTTGACTTGGATCTTTCTACAGGGTCATCCCAAGACTTTTTGCCTTCACTCCTCCATATTTTATGAATTTGTTTTTGTTGGCCTTAGGACTCTGTGCATTTTACCACCGCTAACCAGTGCTAAAGTGCTTGTGCTCTTTCCTTAAAACATGGTAGAATTGGCTTTCACCCTATTGGCATATTTAATTTACTTGTAAATCCCTAGAAAAGGGGCACTACATGTGCCCAAGACCTGTAAATTAAATGCTCCTAGTGGTTCTACAGCACTGATTGTGCCCTTTAAACATGCCTCAGGCCTGTCATTGCAGCCAGTGTAAGTGCAGTTCTAGGCTGCCATGTCAACTTGGCAAAGAAAACCTTTTGCCAGTCCCTAACAGCATTTTTAGGTCTCGCCTGACCCAGCGCATTCGCTGTCTGGCGAGACTTTTAAGTAAGGGCTTCAAAAAATGCTACCATGGCCGGCCTACAGCTTGTGTTCATGTGCTCGCTCTTACGAGCAGAGGCACCATATGGCTTTCCTCGTCATGCTCATTAAGTGCATCGCTCGCCGCACTTGATCGCGATTACTTTCACTTTCGTACCTTTTGTTTTTTTTACTTTTATTACTTTTAATGTGACGCGCGCTTGTTCTCCTTTGATCCCTATCTTTCCCTTTCTAAGTCTCACCCTCTCCCTGCCTTTTTACAACGGCGGCCGCACCACTGTACCCGCCCCCACCACTCATATTGAGCTGCTCGTTTTTCTCAGCCTGTGTACATTCTTATCTCTGGCTTGTTTGTTGTGAGTGCAAAACAATGAAGGAGTTTATATACATTCATTCTCGGTAGCTGTACCTATGTTTATCAGACTCCTACGTGCTCTGTTGTTTTCCAGCACCTCTCAAATGCAAGTAGGCACTCTGCTTTAGGGTACTGCACTGCAGTTTTCTGATTGAACCATTGGACTCCTAGTGCCCGCGGACAAAACTTTTACCTCCGCTGTCTGGCCTGCGGCTGTAGTACCTTTATTTGAATATGTAACCTGAGTGAGTGGCTACAGCAGTGAGCGTGGACTCAAGCGCCCGTCCGCTTACTCGTTTAACGCTGTGAAATACATTTCTTTTTGGGGAAAAGTCACTTTCTATGAGGTTTGCCATTTATGTGCCGTCTGGTTATTAATTTATTTGAGTAGGCACTGCAGCCCGGCTCCTCGTGTTTTTGTTGAAAGTAAAACACGTTGTAAGGTCCTTGTAATCTTTTTTTTTCTTTGTGTGTTTTTGCTAGATGCACATCCTGGCTGTCAGATTGCGATTCGACAGGGCTGTTAAACAGGGGATTGGAGTTTTAGTCAGAGGTGCCCTGCGATGATGCCCAGGGTATCCTGCCAGCATGCTTCCCAGAAGAGCCACGTGACCGGCATTTCTCTTTCACTGTGACCGACAGTACTGCTGCTGTTCAGGGCTGTTTGTTCTCCAAATGCAATTATTTATAGTCAACAACATGGTCCTCTCGTCTCCCATCCATCCGTGCTCCCAAGGGATACGCATCTTATTTTCGAACGCATGTTTAAAGTGGTGGGTTCTCCACCAATGATGGGGTTGTTGGTGTTGCATGTGTACTCTCTGATCGAGTTGTTGACCAACTGAGGGTATCTGTATTCTGCTGGTGAGCTTTAAGCTGGCGTGGCGCTTCTGAGGAGATGTTGAAGGCACTATTGGATTTTCTTGCCAATTGCTACTCTTAGTGTTTGAATGCCTGATCCTTTGAGACCCAGGCTGATTCTCAATTCTTTACTTGCCCTTAATTATCCGATTTAGGGTTGCTCTAGGGTGCTGTGCCTATTGGTGTCGAAGCTTCTATGTTAAATAAATACACTTTTTTGAAATTTGAGGAGACTTTATCATATTTTCATTAATTAGCACGGAAGGAAGCCCATCCTTGGGTGTGTGTGACCGTTCACCAGTGGTACGTGAAGTAACAGTAGGTGTTTCGGCACCCAGGCTAAAGTGCTGCATGGCTAAATACTTATAAGGTCTCAAAGACGAGGCCTATTGGCTATGCCAATGCTTTTTAATACATAGAAGGTATTCCTAGGGTAGGTCCTGGACCCAGAGGGCAGGGTGCAATGTATTTAAAATGTAAGCCATATATTTTCAAGTTTTACATGTCCTGGTAGTGAAAAACTCTTACATTTGTTGTCCACTACTGCACAACCTACCTAACCCATGGGATAATATTGGAGCTACCTTATTACATTTTAGATGTGTAATTTCCAAATGTTAACAGGTACCCAGGCAATGTTTTGTGTCTCTGGATTTGTTATTTCAAATCATAACTTATGGTAAACCCGGATTTTAACTTTTTAACAATTTTGAAAATGCTACCTTTAGAAAGTTATTTCGTAGCAATAGGGTATACCCAATATCAGCTGGAACTGGGCCAATAATGAGATATATGACAAAGGATCCAACTGATCAATGAACCTCTGAAAGGGAAAAACACCAAACTAGAACATACCCCATAATCATTAAAAATACAGTGAGCAGGATGACTTGGTTAGCCACAGAGCTTTATATTGAAAAGTATTAATCGTCAGCTTGTTTTTCAATTTGCAATTACAATGGTTGCTCTGCCGTGACAAGGTGTATAAAGTGCTCAGGCTAGTGCTCGTGAAGTGAAGGAAAAGAGGAGGATGGAACTTTCACAATATACATAATATACAATATTTACAAGAGTTAGATTGACCTGTCTAACATAGTTTTTTAAGAAAGGAACTCAAGCTGCCCAAGCAACACAATGCCGTAAATGCCATAAATGCTGGGCTGAAAGTATAAGTACAGGTTTGAAATGCAAGAACAGTTGACGTTTCAACCCCAGGTAATGGATGAAGGTTGTTCAATCCTTACAAAGGGGTCTTCCTCAGGACTAGAGCAGGAACCACCTACAAGGTAGGTAAAGTTGTCGTCATTACTAGTGTAGGTTAGAAAGGGGTGCGTATTTACAGAGAAATGGCAATTATGGCTCACCTTATTACTGACACTGTCAACTATACAGTGTGAGGTTGGTGGTGGGGCTAAGTTTCTCCAGATATAGCAGAAAATGAGACACCAGGGGTGCCGGACTGAAAAACAAAGTGATGCACGTCAGTGATCGCTCAACTCCACAGCAACAATCATGATACTGGTAACAGGGGACAACAGTGGCAGTACTCACAGGGTTCCATCAAAGGTGAAGTAGTGCCTTGGAGATGTGTCGGGCACGGGGGATTCAATCCGAACAATGAACGTCATCCAAAGATTCGCGTACTGCTGAGGTAGTCAGCTGATTTCTACAAAACGAGACTTGCCATGTCTTTTGTCACCCAGACCTCTTGGAACCTTGACAGGGGAAGGGAAGAACTTTCTAGAATGAGATGTGGAGGAAGGACAGGGTGTCCCTCCAAATACAAACAATGGCACCAGGTGTTAGATTTGGGGGTCTCTAGTTTACAGAGGTAGGTACCTTTGACCCAATAGGGACCCTTTGGCCTAGTCAGGGTAAGGGGGTACACTCCTAAAATAACCCCTGCTCACCCCCTTGGAAGCTTGGCATGAGCAGGCAGGCTTATCTCAGAGGCCGTGTGTAAAGCTTTGTGAACACATACAGTAACCCAGTGACAACACTACAGATGGACACCACACAAGTTGTAGTATAAAAATAAGCATTTTTATATAGATTTAACACAAGACCACAAACGACAAAAATCCACAATACTGTACTGAAAAATGGTAGAAATAGCTTAGTTCTCTTTAGATGTTAAATGTGACACTTTGAGTTCAATGTACCTTTGGATGCGTAACGCTATACAACCAAAGTGCTGCAGGGAAGGTGATGCGTCGGTTCCTTACACGCAAGAACGGTGATGCGTCAGGTCCCTACTGCTGCGTAGGGGATGCGTCGGTTCTTTTCTGCGTGGGGAGGAAATGCATCAGTTTCTTACTGCGCTTCCGTGGTGATGCGACCAGCAGGGCCGTGATGCGATGAAAATCTGGTGCAATGAAACAAAATGGCGTCTTCTTCTTGATGCGACAACGATGTGTGCACGCCTGATGGACGTGCGGCGGCTCAACAATTCTTCTGAGCCGCAACAGGCCCTGCGACACGCTTCTCTGGTGATGCGACAGCTTCTGCTGCGACAGCGACACTCTTCTCCGGTGATGCGAGGAGCTTCGGTTGATGCGATGGTGACAGCAGCAGTGGCGGCATGCTTCTCCGGTGATGCAACGGTGTGTGCTGCGACGGCGACGGCAACACTCTTCTCCCATAGGTGACTAATATGCAGAAAAGGGAAGGTTTAGGCACTGGCAAGTGGGTGCACTTGCCCATTCAACATGGCAGTACCAGACCGCACACAGGCTCTGTGATGGCAGACCTGAGACACACTTTTACAGGCTGCTTCTGTGAGTGGCACAACCAGAGCTGCAAGCCCACCAGCAGCAGTTGATTTACAAGCCCTGGGCACACTCAGTGCACTGGACTAGGGTTTGGCAAGTAAACCAAACCAGCCAACTATGGAGTCACTAATACATACATCAATTTACCATAGGGAGAGCATATGCACTTCAGCAGTGGTAAAGTGCCCTGAGTCATAAAACCAACAAAACAGGTCAGACAAAGTACAGGAGGAAGGCAAAAAGTTCAGGGATACCCTGCAAAAAGGGCCAAGTCCAACACCAGGTATACATTATGGACCTCCAAAGCTACTCTCTAGAAGACTCCAGGACTTGTGCCTTTACAAAAGAAGGACTGCCATGCTGCCTGACGACTGCCCAGCTGCTCGAGGACTGCCTAGCTGTCTGAGAAGGCAGACTGGACCTGCTTACCTTCATTGCGGGCTAACCTGAGGGATCTCTGACCTCCTCTTTGAGCCACAGGGACATAAGCTCCACAGGCCTCACTGCACCTGCCCAGCAGACATGCTTAAACTGGACCTACCTGAGCACTGTTGGCCTCTGCTGGAGTGAGTTCCTTATCCCGAAGAGGTGCCACGAGGTCCTCGACCCTTTGCTGACATCAGTCTGAGCTCCTCCTAATAAGGAAAGGTCAGTTCCTGAAGTTGGGGCTCTTTGTGACTGCGAACAGCCCCCTTCACACTGATATTCTGCCACCCACTATGACTGGCAAAGTGAAACTCCGGTGAAGACCTGCTCTACAGCAACCAGCACTGATGACTGACAACGCAAGATCTGCCCTTCACACTACAGCAAAGACAACATGTGGTGACCTGCAACGCGAAGCTCCAGCAACGACTGTCCATGATGCCCAACTGGCTCTTTACACTACAGCGATAACAGCCCGTGCCTCCTAACCTGCTCTTCGCACTACAGTGGCAACCATCCACTATGCTGTCCCTGATCCTTGCAGCCTCCTCCGCCACGAACGGAATTCTTCATGCAGGACTTTGAGTTGCTAACTCTTTTAGTAGGACTAACCTGGTCCCTGTATCCGACCCACGCTCCATCTTTGTTGGCCTTCACTTGTGACTTTCTCTCAGTGTAGCACGACCAGATGTCCACCACGAGGGGCGCCTTGTGCTCTTTAGGTGCTGTTTACAGAAAATATTTAAATTACATAGCTCTGGTTCTACTGATTGGATTTTTGTCGTTCTTGTATAGTTTTATTCATTAAAATTCATTAAAATTGACTCTATTATTCTGAATTGGTTGGGAATTTTTCTTGTGTTGTGTTTTCACCTAATCACTATTTGTGTGGTGTATAAAAACTTTACATATTGCCACTAAATTAAGCCTTACTGCTTTGTGCCCAGCAACCAGAAGGATAAGCGCAGATTAATTTACTAGCTTTTGTGGTTCACCCTGACAAGTATTGTGGTTGTTGTCTGAGTGGGGCTTCCACCCACCTCAACTGATAACCCAATTTCCTACATTCAGATTATAACACAGTTGTACTTTTATACACTTGTTTCCTGTTTGCCTGCACTGTCACCTTTACAATCCATACGGGTTATGTGTAATAAAATATTAATTGCTATTTGATTTACATCCCAATTATCCTCTCTGTTTATTAATGAGGTTAATTAAATGTATAAATGTGGAGCTTTTCCCCGCGCCTAAACTGGAATTATGATGTCAATGAGAGAAGGGATTTTGTATGCATTCCCAGATGCATACTGGGTTACCTATATATTTTTTGTACTCCATTCTGTTAAATAAAGCACATTGGCGTGTACCATTTTGTTGTACTCTAAAAGGTCATTTATTGTTGTGACCGTTCAAGAGGGAAGGAATCAAGCACTTCGTAGATATCTATATCTGTTATCGGACTAATAAAATGGTAGCAGAGATGGTACAGCACATTAGTTTCCAAGACTACTCAGGACCCTTCATAAGTTGTGACACGGTTTGTAAATAAGAAGGTTGAATTAGGCAACCCTGATACTTGCTTATGTGACTAGAAATGTGTTATTGGACATTAAAATTACTGATGTGAGAAGGCTTGTAGTCTTAAGAAAGATTGTGTCACATGGCTTAATTGAATATTCCTGATGAAAAGCATGTCTCTTGTTTCAGTGCGTAGGCTCTGTTAGATGTCCCTGTGTGTGGGATGTCCCAGGGTGCATTTAAGTAACAAGCCTGGTGGTACAGTTCAAGAAAATCGCGATAATGTCATATTAAAAGTTCCACAAAGCAAAAAATTAAAGAACATCATAAATCTACTCCGGTATTAGCACTGAACTTGCCAATATTATATGATAAAGGATCATCTACGCTAAAAAAAAATGTTATGCAAATATATTGAGCTTCTTCCACAAATAAATTCCCAAATTTTCATATGCACCCAAGCTGAATTTATATGAGCAAATTTAGTGAGAGCACAGATGAACCTGATTCACTGAAACAGGATATGCAGTTATTTGTGACCTAGGACGGATTTTAGTGCTAAAGACAAACCATCTGTTGTGGAAAGATATCCACAGTACTTCCTTTTTATTTTTTAGAGTGAAAAGTAATGGGTGTCTCTACAGGGCAAATAATTTCCGTGGTGGTGGAGGGGGTGCGGCGTTGGGGGAGAGGAAAACAAAATTGTTGTGAAAATAGTGAATGAATTAATGAATTTATATGCATAATTACTTAAAATCATTGCAGAATTGCAATACAGTATCAAAATTAATGTTTACAAACATGTCTCGCCCCTTTGTTATTTATGTATCTAATTGCATATCAAAATCTTACATTTAAACAGGTCTCAGACTATTTGTGAATGGGGTTTTTCCCTAAAAATTCAAGGGTAAAATTATAATTGAAATTGTCCAGGTCCCTTATGTATTCATTGACTGTGGGATTTAGAGTCTACTTGATGCATTACAGTTTTCGTGGGCCTCTCGTGGTCCTTTTTCTAGGGGGAGAGCCTCACTGTTTGTCCCTTTCTGTGCCAACAGGAGTCACTGCTGTTGCGGCCAAACTGTTTGCATCTGTTTTGTTTTTAATTAGGTCCCATCGAACCATGTTCATGAATTTACCAGATTGTGCCAGGTCCGAGGGCACGGTGCTGGACTGGAGCAAGGCAACTGCAGCAACACATTTTCTATACCATGCCTTAAAAACATTGGTTTAAAAAATTTACAGCGGTGTTGAAGTAGGGCAAGGCAGCAACATATTAGATGTACCAGCGATTCTCCACTGTAATTACACAGCCTGCATCTGGTTATGTTACTCAGGGATTTCCAGCCCGGATTCAGATCCTAAGTGGGCAGTGGCACTAAACGCGCCCATTGAATTTCTTTCAAGCACTTCCTTCCTAGAGAGCTGTTCATGTATGGCTGGATTTTGAGTGACTCATATGCTTTCGTTAGGCCAGACCATACTCCGATGTTCTTGTATCTGTCTATGTCTTGATTCCGTGATATCTGGGTGATTGGTTTATTTAGCGCCTTCTTAATTGCTGAATAGTTTAGTTTCTCTTGGGACCAGCACGCTGTGGATCGACCCAACTCAGCCACCATATCCAGACAGCACTTCTGCCATGGGTTCGGTCCCCCTTTGAATATCGTTCTCAGTACCTCCTTAAAGGATCCTTTCTGGGCTTTTACTGTCTTAAATCAGAATTTTACCAAGGTGCTCCTGCATTCATTTTTTTGTTGTACCAGGCCAAACTCTAGACGAAGCAAGGCATTTCCTGTATATTTGGGAAACCCAAAAAGCCTTTTATAGCACCGGCACTGGGCTTTTCCCATGATCTTTTCCATTTTGCCTGGGAATGCATGTGATGCATGCCCAGCAACGGCGAGCAGTTTAGATTTTGTCACTCTCCTTATAGGTTCCGTCGTGGGGCTATGTAATTTGCCTTGTAGCTTGCACAGTGTATAGATGGTGGCTTGTATTTTGGCTTGCGTCTTTGCCAGGTGCAAGTTTGCCTAAAAACAGTGTCAACTTGAGGATTTTGGGGGCACGGGGCAAGGAATTTTTTGGGGGCCCCTGTTCGGAATAGTATTGAATTTTGTTACCCACTTTCTGCGAATTCAAATCCCATGATCCCAAACACTGTTGATTCTCCCCAAAAGGTTGAGACACTGTAATTGGTAGAGGTGAGCTGTAGAGGTTTCCTGGAGTTTTGTGACGCTTGATGTAGTTGGAACCCCATGTGTCATTCATTTAGGCATCTATTGGCTGCCCATGGAACTGAATCTAGGATTGACCTTTTCTGGCTCCCAGCCTGTGACCTATTATAAGTTCAGACTATCCAAATATTACAGAGCAATTTTTGATCACGCCCCTCTCCTTCTTGAGTGGAGTGCCTCTGCAAATGTCCTCCATCCCATGTGGTGTTTTGATGCGTGGTACTTTACAGACCAAAAGTGTAGGGAATTTGTGGAACAGGAGATACAGAACTTCTTCCATAAAAACCAGGGTTCTGTGGCTTCTCACGGTAATTAATGGGCAGCAAGTAAACCTTCCCTTCGAGGCTGTATAAAGGGATACATAGGACGCAAGAAGCAGCAGAGGCAGACTCACATGAAGCCCATATTCTTGCTCTTGAGAGCGCAACGCAGGGATCTGCATCAGAAGCCACTGCCCACTTGTTAGAGATCGTGCAGGCTTAACTCTTCTGGATCGCTTTGGAGAAGGCACAACAATTTTGGAGGCAATCCTCTCAAAGGGTGTATGTCTAGCGCGTCAAATCAGGTAAGCTATTGTAAAGGCTGGCAATCAGGGAGGGTTCCAACAGGGTGGTCCCGGCTATTAGAAATGAGTTTGGCACCTTGTGGGAGGAATTGCCAGCTATAGCCCAGGCGCTTGTAGCTTTCTCTCAAGATTTATATAGCATGTCCGCCTCCTCCAGAGGAGTCCTGTCGCCCTCTTCACTGATATATTCCCCTACCGTCTATTCCACCTTTCCTAGCACGTGAGCTGGAGTCACGGTGTTGATAGGGGAGGTCGAACAGATAATCACTGATCTTCAACTGGGGAAAACCCCTGGCTTTGATGGTTTCCCTATTGAGTTTTTTAAACGATACAGTAATCTCTCGTCACCAGATCTAGTAGCCCTTTATGCTAATGCTTTGAAACACGGTTCCTTTTCCTCAGACCTCAACACTGCCACTATTGTGGTCTTACCCAATGCTGGCCAAACTGCAGATCGCTGTCCATCATATCATCCCATAACACTTATTAATGCTGATATCAAGATATTTGCAAAGGCATTGGCAACCAAGATTGGCCAAACCCTCTCATATTTGGTGCACCCGGACCAATGTGGCTTTATGTCGGGTAGGAGTACCTCCCGCTGTATTCATAGGGTGCAGCTGGCCCTCTCTAGAGCGCCTTATCTGGCCTTTGATACAGTCTCTTGGTCGCTCCTCAAGGCATGCGAGCTTTGGCTCAGTTTATTGCAAATTGGTAAAATTGCTCCATACAGCATTGTCTGCACAAGTAAATGTCAACGGGATTCTCTTCTCACCATTCCCGATCAGTAGGGGCACTCGGCAGGGCTGCCTCTTTTCCCCATTGCTTTTTGCTCTTACAATATAGTCGTTAGCCCGCCTAATATGATGCTATGCATGGGTTCAGGGCTGGAACTGGGGGTTGCTGGGTGACCACATAACCTTATATGCGATTGATGGTCTGCTTTTCCTTAGCGACCCTCAGACGGCAGGGCCCTTTGCCTCGAAATCCTTTGTTTGTACATTGAGGCATCAGGCCTTAGGGTGGACGTGAGGAAATGTGTATTGTTATCAGTGAATGGTGATTTGATGGGACGAGTCTGGTGCCCCAATATCCCTACTAGAAAGAACTCCTTTCAGTATCATGCAGTCCAAATCTCTTGTCTTCCGGACCTAGCCTGATCTCTCAGTTTTCGTACTCTTCAATTGATACTAGATTGAGACATTCATAAATGGAGACACCTCCCACTTAATCCTATGAGGAGTATGTCTTTATTGAAAATGATATATTTGCCTTGATACCTCTACGTCCTGGCAACCTGTCCCTACTCCATTCCCAGGGCCTGGTTTTGCTCCGTCACATTGAAACTACCCTCTTTTGTTTGGGTGGGTGGTTGCCATTGTATGGCCTTTGTATTGGCCAGGAAGTCGCCATTTGATGGAGTCCCCAGTCCCTCAGACATTTCCGCATATTTCCTTGCTGTTCATTTGGTCCCGGCGAATGAGTGGTTCACTGGGGATTGGGACGACCCAGCCTATCGGTTTGAATTGCATTTGCTGGGTTTTGATAGACTTCTGGACCTCCTATACAGCACCCCGCTCTCCAAGGTGGTTTTGTCCTGCAACAGGGTGACTGTGCTTTGTTGGAGGGCGGCCCTGCGCCTCACACGCTGGATGTGCTGCCTCACAGATATGACGCCCCTGTGGCGGGGCATCTGGTTAGGCCAGGTGGCTGGCCTGGCGGGATTCTCCCATTGGGATTGTACTGGTATTACTTACTTGGGGGACATTGGAAAAGAAGGGCTTCTGATGTCATTTCAAGAACTGCAGGAACACTATAACTAATCACATGCACAGTTTTTCAGTTACTTACAAATGCATCATGCCCTTTTAACTCACATCCCAGTTAATCCACAGATACCCAAGTATAGCCCTCTTGAAACCAAGCTTTTGATAGGTCGCCAGGCTAAGGGAGCAATTTCAGCAATATATCAGTCCCTGATAATTAATGTCCGGACCACTTTAGTGGATGGGTGTGGGATGCAGGCATGTTGCACAAGTTGTAAAGCCCAAATGCTGACTTTCTTCACATGACGTGTAAGTGTCTCAGATCCTTCCAGGAGGGAGTGACACTGGAGATCTCTGCAGTCCTGTAACATAACATTGAATTGGGTCCCTGCAAGGCACTACTGGGACTATTAGCAGGAATCGGCGAGTACCTTGCTGAGAGGAGATTCACTGGGGTGGTGTCCCTGGTAGCAAAGAGAGATATAGCCTGCTGCTGGAGGCATCCGGAGGCCTCCTCCTTGGAGGGATTTAAATTTCGGCTTACGGGATATCCAGCACCGTTGTGAAGGAGTAATCCGTCCACCGATATCTAAATCAACCCCAAAGTCTACTATTACTTGAGGAGCATAGGCTACACTTTAACCCAGGAGGGCAGCATAAAATGCTTTTTAGGTGTAAATAACCTGAAGCTCTAAAAAATGATTGCTGTAACTACACTGAAATCTAGATTTTGAGCAACAGGTTTTTTTGCATCAAAATCTATGGAATCGCATTCACCTTGGACCCACTGAGACATCATAAGGCATGATATCCATGACCATTGACCCAGATAATATCATTGAAAGTGAGACCAGTAAAGCTAAAATAAACTTGAAACTGTACAAGAATAATTACATTCTAGTAAAAGCAAATACACATTTCCACCAATATATTATTGTAGGAGGCACAAAGATCACTTGGAGTTAGAGTCTTCATATGGCAGACAAGGCGCCGTAATATACCAGGAGCATATGCAATGCGGTTGCATAACAGTCATCATATGACCAAATAGAACTTCATGCTTGCTAATTACCTATAATAGCTAATTACTCCCTTAAATACCAAAGTAGAACTTCAGATACCATTTCACTGTTACAAATGCCTAGGTGCAGCTGCAGATGCAAAGGTACAAATATCATATGCCTAGGAACAGAGTCAAAAACAGAAGAACAGCCTTGAATGATCAGTCACAGCTTCCATATGCCCAGCCATAGGTTCAAATACCCGCCCTCAACTGAAATAATCAATTACCCCCTCACAATCATAGGCACTGCCATATTATGCCAGTCAAACCATAAAGTGCCCGATGTAGCATCAAAGACCAGGCAAAACCATCTTATTCTCATGTTTATTTTCAAATGCTGTAGTACAGTCTCCAGTACCCCAGCACAACTCCATCAATCTAGGTATGGCTTCACCTGCCCAGGCACAGTTTCATATATCTATCTTTTCACTTTAGGAACACTTCTGCTCAGATGTTAGGATGTGACAGTTGGTCTTCCAAGGGCACTTTGACCCTTGTATCACTACCATACTAAACCCCCTCTAAATGCCTAGTTTATTTTTATTTTGGGAGGCAGTGGGATAACTATCAGGTAAACAAACCGCCTGGCTACAAATCAATGCAGTTTCTTTCCCTTGCCTTCTGGAAGTATGGTCTTCCAGCTGGTGGCCAGACTCATTAGGAGCCTGTCCTACCCCCACCTCCTCCGCAAAAAATCTGGGGGTTATGATAGACCCTGCCCTTGACATGAGCAAGCAGGTCAGTCGAACCATCTCTACCTGCTGGGGCATCGTCCATATCCTGAGAAGGATTGGGAACTACCTTTCCTTCCGGGCAAGGAAACAGCTAGCTGTTGCCCTTATCGGCTCCAGAATGGACTACTGCAATGCGCTGTATGCGGGCTTGAAAAAGAGCCTACTGCAGCGCTTGCAGGTAGTCCAGAATGCCGCTGCAAGATTTGTCCTGGATCTTCCCAGGCGCACCTCAGCTACAGCGTCTAGAAAGCTGCTACATTGGCTCCCTGTTGAGTCGCGGATCCACTTTAAGACCGTATGCTTGACATACAGGGCTCTGGCCAGAAATAGCCCCACTGGTCTAGGATCTATCCTGTCCCGCTATTCTCCCACTAGGAATCTACGGTCTTCCGGCAGACTCCTGCTATCGGCCCCCCGTTTCAGGAGAGTGAAATGGGGTGGCAGGACCTTCTCCACCTTGGCCCCCAAGTGGTGGAATGCTCTTCCCCTGGAAATAAGATCACTACCCACCTTTCAGGCATTCAGAAGGGCTTTGAAAACTCACCTTTTTGCGCAAGCGTACCTGTAGTGTTGTAGCGATTTCACTTTTGATCTGTTTTGTTAGGCGCCTTGATGCCTTCGGGTTACTGTTTGCGCGTTATAAATTTGACTCATTCATTCATTCATTCATTCCAACCTATGTCACAATGTGACGGACTGGTTGGGCAGACGCGGTCCTGCCCTTTCTCTCCCAGGTGTATCAAAGCAAGTGACTCTTAAAGAGCCCCAGAGATTTCAAACTTCCATTGCTTTCCCAGTGCAATCCAGTTTTTAATCAGGGAAAGGAGGTTAAGGTGGTTTGAAGGACAAAAGAAAGTTAAGATGTACATTTTTCAGTTAACAGGACAAAGCCGAGAGAAATCGTAGGTGCTTTTGTAGCACATCAGCTCATAATGCACTTTTACTTCCGCAGGTCTATAAATGGTAGACCCCAAGGTGAAATTAATGCATCTGGTTAGAAAATAAACTATACAATTATTAAAGTGCAAAACACAAAACAAGGGCACCAAAATAATTTTTATATAGCAGTGCCACATTGGGAAAGCCTGAACTCTTACCCTCTTCAACTGCCACATAGACTTGCAAGTGAAGCCGAAAAAGTCACCAACACCTGGGGCAGGTGGAAGTCTCATGCCACATATGACCATGCAATCAAAGGCAAAATAACATTCAAGCAACAAAAAACACACTGTTACACAAATAACAGGTAACTTGAAATATACATGCAATTAATATATGTTATACCTGGCATTTTGGCATGTTTTTCCCCTCTCTTTTTTGCTTCTGACCTCCTGTTTTTGTCTGTGTGCTGCATTTCGTTTTTGCTGGTTTTAGACCTCTGATCACTTAACCACTACTGATCAGTGCAAGTGCTCCCTGTGTAAATTATGATTGTGATTGGTTATCCATGATTGGCACATCTGATTTACTGGTAAGACCCTAGTAAAGTTCACTGTGTGTGCCCAGGACCTGTAATTCCAATGCTACTAGTGGGGCCTGCAGCACTGATTGTGCCAACCTCATGAGTAGCCCTGCAAACATTACACAGGCCTACCACTGTAGTGTCTCTGAGTGTAGCTTTAAACTTCCATGTAGACCGGGCAAGTTCTCCCACATGCCAGGACCAAACCTTCTCGTTTACTATATGTAAGGCCCCCCAAAGGTCGGCCCAAGCAGCCCCATGGGCAAGATGCAATGTATTTAAACAGTAGGACATGTACTGGTGTGTTTTACATGTCTTGATAGTGAAATACTGCTAACTTTGTTTTTCACTATTGCAAGGACAATCACTCCCATAGGTTATCATTGAAGCTGCTTAGTAACATCGTACAAGTGTAACTTCCAGTTGGAAAGAGATAAAGATTTGGAGTCCCTGAGCTCACAATTTAAATATACATCTTTTAGCGAAGTTGCTCTTTAAATTGCATGTTTGAAAGTGCCCCTTTGAGAAAGTGAGCATTTTCTTGCTTTACCATTCTGTGCCTCTGCCTGCCTATGGAATCCACATCTGAGGGAGGGTGACAGTTTGCATGTTTGTGCATTCGCTCAAAACAGCCCCACAAAGGGAGCTGAGGCATGCCCTGCATAGCCCGATGGCCCATCAGCAGGCTGATGGGTCTTTCAAAGCTAGAATGGTAGGAGGAGTTGTCCCTGACACCTGAATAGGGCTGTGTCTCTCCTCACACAAAGCTGTCTCTACCCACCTGTAGTGTGTCTGCAGCCAGGGCAGGGAAAAGCAGGATATGTGCACTACAAAGACTTTCCTTTGAAGTTTGCCTACTTCAGAGGCAGAAACTGGTATAAGTACTGGAGCTGTGACACCATAACTTCAGAACACTTCTGGGCTAAGAGGACATTCTGCCATGAAGAAGAACTGGAGAAGCTGTCATGAGGGACTAACAATTTGCTGTGTGCTTTGTTGTGTTGCCGTGCTGCTTGCTGCTTCTGTCTTGGGCAGTGAAAAGACTAGGCTTTGCTTTCTACATTCGGCTAGCCAAGGTTCTCCACGGGCTTGTGTGTGCTTGCCTCTTGTTAGGAAGTCTCAGGGCCATCAAAGACTTCATCTACAGCGGTTCAGTGATGGAATATCGATGCTAAAAACATTGATGTCTAAATATAAAAAAAAAATATTGACAACAAATATATCGACTCCAGTACCTTAACAGGTAAGTACAAAAATATTGAATCAAAAATATCGAAGTTAAAATTATAGATGTAACAAATATTGATTAAAAATATAAATAAAATAATATGTTAAATATATAAAATATTAATATAATCTTTAACAACATTAAATACATTTAATGTACATTTTAACTAAATATAAAAAATAAACTCAATTTAAAAACATATAACCACACAAACCTAATAATTTATATATATACATATATTACCTTTAAAATAATTTATTAACTATTATCTTTTTTTAATTTTCAAATTATATAAAATAAAATATATACATATATCAATAACTTAAAATAAAAATAACCGTTCTATATTTAATTAAAACATTTAACTATTAAAAAAAAACAAAAAAAATACTTTTCGCAATACAATAAAAACAACCGTAGGGAAAATGTTGGATAGTGGAATAATTAAATTGCCTATTCCAACTCCAGTGAATGCAACAGTAGGGACAGTGTTGGATAGCTGAGGGATTAAAATTACTATTCCAACTCCAGTGAGTGCAACATTAGGGAAAGTATTGGATAGCAGAGGGGTACAAAATATTATTCCCACGCCAAACAGTGCAACAGTAGGGAACATTTTGGATAATGGAGTGGTAAACATTACTATTCCCACTCCAGTGAGTGCAACAGTAGGGAAAGTGTTGGATAGCGGAGGGGTCAAAAATACTATTCCGACTCCAGTGAGTCTAACAGTAGGGAAAGTGCTGCAGTGCGGAGGAGTAAAAATGACTATTGCCACTCCAATGAGTGCAACAGTAGGGAAAGTTTTGGATAGCGGCGGGGTAAAAATTACTATTCCCACTCCAGTGAGTGCAACAGTAGGGAAAGTATTGGATAGCGGAGGGGTTAAAATTAAACTTTTAAATTATATAAAAATAAAATATATACATATATCAATAACTTAAAATAAAAAATAATCATTCTATATTTAATTAAAACATTTAACTATTTAAAAAAAGTAAAACATACATTTCACAATACAATAAATACAAGAGTACGGAATAATTAAATTGCCTATTCCAACTCCAGAGAGTGCAACAATAGGGACAGTGTTGGATAGCGGAGATATAAAAATTACTATTCCCACTCCAGTGAGTGCAACATTAGGTAAAGTATTGGATATCAGAGGGGTAAAAATGACTATTCCCACTCCAAACAGTGCAACAGTAGGGAACATTTTGGATAATGGAGTGGTAAAAATTACTTTTCCCACTCCAGTGACTGCAACAGTAGGGAAAGTGATGGATAGCGGAGGAGTAAAAATTACTATTTCCACTCCAATGAGTGCAACAGTAGGGAAGGTTTTGGATAGCGGCGGGGTAAAAATTACTATTCCCACTCCAGTGAGTGCAACAGTAGGCAAAGTAGGGAAATTATTGGAAAGCAGAGAGGTAAAAATTACTATTCCCACTCCAGTGAGTGCAAAAGTAGGGAAAGTATTGGATAGCGGAGGGGTAAAAATTACTATTCCCACTCCAGTGAATGCAATAGTAGGGAAAGTGTTGTATAGCAGAGTGGTAAAAATTACTATTCCCACTCCAGTGAATGCAAAAGTAGGGAAAGTATTGGATAGCGGAGGGGTAAAAATTACTATTCCCACTCCAGTGAATGCAATAGTAGGGAAAGTGTTGTATAGCAGAGAGGTAAAAATTACTATTCCCACTCCTGTGAGTACAACAGTTGGGAAAGTAATGGATAACGGAGGGGTAAAAATTACTATTCCCACTCCAGCAAATGCAAAATTAGGGAAAGTGCTGGATAGCGGAGAAGCAAAAAATAGTATTCCCACTCCAATGAGTGCAACAGTAGGGAAAATGCTGGATAGCAGTGGGGTCACAATTACTATTCCCTCTCCAGTGAGTGCATCAGTAAGGAAAGTGCTGGATAGCAGAGGGGTAAAAATTACTATTCCCACTCTAATGAGTGCAACAGTAGGGAAAGTGTTGTATAGCAGATAGGTAAAAATTACTATTCCCACTCCTGTGAGTACAACAGTTTGGAAAGTAATGGATAGTGGAGAGGTAAAAATTACTATTCCCACTCCAGCGAATGCAAAATTAGGGAAAGTGCTGGATAGCGGAGGAGTAAAAATTACTATTCCCAGTCCAGTGAGTGCAACAGTAGGGAAAGTATTGGATCGTGGAGGGGTAAAAATTACTCTTTCCACTCTAGTGAGTGCAACAGTAGAGAAAGTATTGGATAGCAGAGAGGTAAAAATTACTATTCCCACTCCAGTGAATGCAACAGTAGGGAAAGTATTGGATAGCGTAGGGGTAAAAATTACTATTCCCACTCCAGTGAATGCAACAGTAGGGAAAGTGTTGTATAGCAGAAAGGTAAAAATTACTATTCCCACTCCTGTGAGTACAACAGTTGGGAAAGTATTGGATAGCGGAGGGGTAAAAATTACTATTCCTACTCCAGCGAATGCAAAATTAGGGAAAGTGCTGGATAGCGGAGTAGTAAACATTAGTATTCCCACTCCCATGAGTGCAAAATTAGGGAAAGTGCTGGATAGCGGAGGAGTAAACATTAGTATTCCCACTCCAGTGAGTGCATCAGTAGGGAAAGTGCTGGATAGCGGAGGGGTAAAACGTACTATTCCCACTCTAATGAGTGCAACAGTAGGGAAAGTGTTGTATAGCAGAGAGGTAAAAATTACTATTCCCACTCTTGTGAGTACAACAATTGGGAAAGTGTTGGATAGCGGAGGGGTAATAAATACTATTCCCACTCCAGCGAATGAAAATTAGGGAAAGTGCTGGATAGCGGAGGAGTAAAAATTAGTATTCCCACTCCAATGAGTGCAACAGTAGGGAAAATGCTTGATAGCAGTGGGGTCAAAATATATATTAATTACATATAACAGAAAGGTACACATATTATCTAAAATAAATTAAGAAATACATGTATAAACAATATTTATTTAAAAGAAGCAAATATTAACAAACATAAAAAACATATTTAAAACATACATGCACTTATTTAATTTCCTACCCTAAAACGCCATACCGATATAACAAAACCTCGACATTTTTATTTACATGTATTTCCATAACTAATTAATTAATAATGCCTTTATAAAATACTAGCAGCCCGTCCCGACCTTGTCCTGGAGCAATTAGGCTTCCCTGACCCCCGCCCGCCCCAACATTGTCCAGAAGCCCAGGCCCCCGCCCGGCCTGTCCCCCGCCTGCCCCGACCCCCGCCTGCACCGACATTGTCCGTGGGTCCCCTTACCTCAGCCGCGCTCCCCCCCGCGCTCCTCAGTTTACCGCTCCGCCGCTCCTCGCTCCTCACCGCCGCTGGTCACTGCTCCTCCCGCCTGTCCGCTGCTCGTCACCATACCGCCGCTGGTCACCGCTCCTCCCGCCTGTCCGCTGCTCGTCACCTCACCGCCGCTGGTCACCGCTCCTCCGGCCTGTTCGCTGCTCCTCACGTCACCGCTCCTCCCCCGCGCCATGTCCGCCGCTCCTCGTCGTGCTCCTGGACGCCGCTCCTCCCCGTGCCCCTGACGTGAGCACGCACGTCGCGGCCGGCGCTACTTCGGAGGGACTACTTTTTTTATGTACATTTTTTAAATAACGTTTTTAAAAAAAAATTATATAGCCTATAACTATCTGCACACCCTGACGATTACAACGGTGTATCGTGTGTGTGGATTGGCGCTGTGGTTCCCGAGTTTACCCGCCTCAAAGCCTCAAAGTTCTTCCTTTATTATAGTAGTATAGATTATGAATAGAAGAAATAATAAACATTCATTGAATACACATTCTTTAACACTATAATATGCACTACCACTCTGAAGTCGCTGCTGCCACTCTGCGAGCGCAAGCTTTTCCCAGTATTATTTTAAAACAACCTGATTATGTTTGTAGCGTGACAAGACTTTTAACCTGCCATTGCTTTTTTGCACAATTGTATTCCTTGCACAGAGGACGACAGCGAGTTAGGCTGCTCCTCCTATTTTTAGACTTTCATTGTATTTCTTGTCTCGCGCTGCTTACTGGCTCATATTCACGAGGAAGTCAGCGAGTTAGGCTGCTCCTCTGATTCATTAGCTACTCTGGTCGCCGAATCCCGAGCTTTGGTCCACCACGGCTGGGTGCCGATTGAGTGGAGAGCTCATGGGGAGGTAGGCGGACCAATCAGGGTCATTACAGCAAGCCGGAGGGCGGAGACAGGTGACCGCGCCTCCCGCTATCCTTATTTTTTCTATTTATCGGCATGTGCTGGTGGGGGCGCAGCGGGCGGGCGCAGCGGGCGCGCCGAATGCGCGCCGAAGTCGCGCATAAGTCAAGCCCGTCTGCGCCCGTCCGCGCCTGGACCGTGCCCAGTGCCGGTCCGGCTGCCCTTTCTCCCTTAGACATCTTGAGTCCCCTATCTTATAGTCGCGACACCCTGATTTCCTTGAACCCTGGCTCTCATGCGGATCTGCAGAGGTGTTCGCTGAGCTCCGACACTACATGGGACTGCAAGGTCTGTAATTTCCACCTCCCCTCCTGCCTATCTCATTCTTCTCCCAAGAACAAGAGTGAGCATCCTATCAAGGCAGCTCTCATAAATGCCCGTTCTATGGTGAAACATGCAGAGAATGTATTCGAGCTCATTACAGACAATATCCTAGACATTCTGTTCATCACAGAAACGTGGCTAAGCGATTCATGTGCCCCTGTGGTTGCGCTAGCAATCCCAAGTGGATATCGCCTGGCTAGAGCCGATCGCTCCTCAGGTAGAGGGGGCGGCACTGCTGTTATATTTAGAGAAACATGGGCTTTCTCCTGTGACAAATCGTTGAGTGTGCTGGATGGTGAAGCCCTTGATTTCTCCTTTACTCTCTCTCCCCATTTTACTCTGGGAGGGACCTTGATCTACAGACCGCCGGGGCCGATCGGCTCCTTCCTGATCTCCTTGGGTGACACCTTAACGGACCGTGCATTACGGTTCCCAAAGTTTCTCCTTTTAGGAGATTTTAACATTCATTTAGATTCCATTAGTTCCTCGGACACATTGGGTCTGCAAGATCTGCTGGCCATAACGCACCTAACTCAGTGGGTCTCTAAGTCGACGCACTCACTGGGACACGTGTTGGACTTGGTTTGTTCCAACTTTGCTTTGGTTCTCAAAGATCCCCAGCCTGTTACCTGGTCCGACCATGCTGTGATTATTTTCTCTTGGTTTGTGACACTGTCATCTCGCCACCTTCCTACCCAGTCAGGCCCTTCAGCACGAAAAATTAATATTCCTGGACTGGTGGAAGCCCTCACGCACTCCCAAATTGACCGGTCCACCAACCTAGAGAGCCAAGTGGATCTTTTCAACAGTTGGGTCAGTCGGGGGGTTGAGAATGCTTCCAAACCGGCTCGGAACATTTCCCAACGCGGGCTACCTTCCCAACCCTGGTACACGCCAGCATTAAAAGAACTAAAAAGGTCGTGTAAAAAATTTGAACGACTTTGGCGGGTTGCATACTCCCCGCAAACTAAAGCAGACCTTCGTGTAGCCCAAAGAGAGTACTACACTGCAGTCAAGACTGCGAAAGGTGCTTATTTTGCAGCTAGGATCCTAAAAGCAGATAACAATGATAAGGAAATCTTTGCCATAGTTCAAAGTTTTCTTTCACCTATGACGGAGCATAAAAAGATCCCGGTTTCTGCCGAATGGTGTGAGGAGCTCTCTTCCTTCTTTATCAACAAAATCAGGCTTATTGAGGAGGGATTAGCTATGAGCACTGCTGCCTCACACCCCCCGGAGCTGGCTCCTGGCACCCCCGCTAGTAGCTGCCTTACCAAATTCACTATGGTGGATCAACTGGACATCCTAACGATTCTAAAATCTTTAAAATCAGGCTCCCCCTCGGATCCTTGCCCTGCAAGAGTTCTGGCGGGAGTAGCAGACTGTGTAGGTTCTGAGGTCACTACTCTGATCAATTGGTCTTTACAATCAGCAGTGGTACCTAAGCAGTGGAAGCAAGCCAAACTCCTGCCTCTCCTGAAGAAACCTTCGGCAGACCCCGCCACTGCAGCCAACTACCGCCCCATCTCCCTGCTCCCTGCACTGGCGAAGGTCTGCGAAAAGGTTGTCTTTCGGCAGCTGAACGCCTTTGTGGAGGAGTCAGGTGCGCTACATCCAGCCCAGTCGGGCTTTAGGTCATCCTTCAGCACTGAGACAGCTTTGGTGGAGGTGGTGGAAGCCATTAGGGAGTGCACGGACAAGGGTGGCAGAGCGGCGCTAATTTTATTGGACCTCTCTGCCGCCTTTGATACGGTTCCTCACCAACTCCTCCTGGCCCGCCTCACTGAGATAGGCATCACTGGGGCTGTGTGGTCCTGGCTAGAATCCTTCCTGGACTCCCGCTATCAGCAAGTCTGGATGCCCCCGTACTCCTCCTCGGCCAGGCTTGTCCAGACCGGGGTCCCACAGGGCTCTACTTTGAGCCCACTTCTTTTTAACATCTACATGACCCCGCTGATCTACCTGGCCGAGGAGCTGGGTGCAAAAATTATGGCCTACGCCGATGACACCCAGCTCCTGTTTACATGGGGCAACTCGACATTAGAAACTGATGTCGCACAAAAATGCCTGGCAGCCGTTTTCACCTGGTTAGCTCATGCAAAACTCAAATGCAATGAGGGAAAATCAGAGATTTTACTATACGGTCAATTTCCAAGCCAATTCACTGAATTAATTTGGCCACCTGATTTTCCCCGTCCCCTTTCTGAAGGTGGCCCAGCTAAGAACTTGGGCATATGGTTTAACGCAGATCTGAGGTTTGCAGAGCAGATCAAGCGATTGACGGGTGCCTGCTTCGGGACCCTCAGATCTCTGAGTAGATTCTTTCCTCTCTTACCCCAGCCAGCTAAAGAAACGGTCGCTAGGGCCCTTATATTGTCCCGCCTGGACGCTTTGTATCTGGGTTCCCCTTCCTTTCTGGTTAATAAACTTCAGCTTATCCAGAATGCTGCCGCAAGACTCCTGCTGGGTATCTCTAGACGAAACAGCATAAGACATCAATTGGCTACTCTTCACTGGCTGCCGGTGGCCCAAAGAGTCCAATTCAAGGCCCTGGTACTCACGCATCATGCCCTTCATGATACTGGTCCTGCCTACCTCAGGAAAAGAGTGACTTTTCATGTCCCAAGCCGCCACCTAAGGTCGGCTTCCCAACGAAGGATGGTAGTGCCCCGCTTCCGCCGAACCAGACTGGGCGGTCAATCCTTTTCGTTCAAAGCCGCTGCCCTCTGGAACTCCCTCCCTTTCACTCTCAGGGACACCAGAGACCTTGGTTGCTTTAAGAAGCTCCTTAAGACCCATCTTTTTAAAATAGCCTATTAAAATTGCTTGTTCGGCTGTTCAGCTCTCGATTTCTCTGTGGTTATGTTTTGCGCCAGGATACTCTTGAGTAATTGTGCGCGCAATAAATATCCTTATAACATAACATAACATAACATAACAACCCACACCTAAAATGAATTACACAATTACCATAATTAATTCTTAATTAATACATATAAATTAAGTAATAACTAATAATTAATTTTTAACCGTGTATACACTATGAAAATGTAATCGTTGTATAAATTGTGTATATATGTGGGAATTGTCTATTATGCATTTTTATGGCATGAATGGCCGAAATAAAGAATTTACAAACAAACAAACAAACAATAATTAATCAATGAAAAATAAATTACTTCCCACCCTTCTCACCATTTTCACCTATAAACACCAAATGAGACACCTAAAATGAACTACACAATTAACATAATTAATTGCCAAATAAATAATAAAAAATAATTAAAAACGAATTATTAAATAATTAAGAATAAATGAATGTACACATTCAATACTATAACATCTCAATTCAACAAATGTTAATAACTAAAAATTATTCAATAAATGTAATAAAATTAAATTATTTCCCACCCTTTTCTCCTATAAACCCACAACTCGCTACGGAACTAACAACGCAAAATTCAAATAAAAAATAAAATAATAACTACTAAAAATAATAAATACATCTTATATAATTAAATTACTTCCTGCCCTATTCTCCTATAAAGCCATAACCCGCTACGGAACTAAAAACGCAAAATTCTAATAAAAAAAACGTAATAACTACTAAAATGTTAACACGTATAATGAAAATACAAACAATTCTTATATAAAGAATACACACATCACACACATATAAAATATGTACAAAAATACATAACATTAATAAAAAATAGATATTTTTAACATCTATATTTTTGCAAACGATATTAAACACTTCAATATTTTTTTATGTGATATTACTTACCTAAAAATAGATATTAGTACCCACGAGAAATTGTCTGTCGATATTCTTGACCCATTATATTTTTGCCACGGTATCTGTGCAATCCGATATTTTTGACTCAATGTTTTATCTCTGCACCATGTGCAGCCCCTGAATTTCTGAGAATTCTGACCTGCCAAGTGGTGACAATTCCAGTTCTGGGCACTAGGAGGTGGTTTGGCTGCTAAAGAACCAAGAACCAAGAAAATCTACCCATTGACTCCCAGCACCGGTTTTCCGGACACAGTACAGCTGTTCGGTTGAAAAACCAATACATTGCTGCGTTGTGGCTCAAGAATTAACGCAGCGCCTGCCATGTGGCTGGCACATTGCTGCAGCCTGATTTCTGAGCACCATGTCACCGATGTCCGTGACACATGCTCCAACTCCAACTTGGGCCCTGCTATGCAGCAGAAGAAATAAATGCATCACCTGCTTTGTGGGTGGGAAATCGACACAGCGCCTGTTCCGCCACCGCATTGACCCAGCGCATCTCGATTTTAGATGTCTCATCCCTGTGCGCCAAGTCCTTCATCCACATGGCCCAGCAGAAAGGAACCGAGGCTGCATGTCAGGAGATCAATGCATCACCTTCCCTTGCAGTAAGGAATCAATATATCACCTCCCCTCACAGTAAGGAATCAACGCATTACCTCCCATGACTTCAAGGAATCAATGCATACCCTCCCATGCACTGCAGTAAGAAACCAGCGCATCACCTCCCCTAGCAGTAAGAAATTAATGCATCTCCTCCCCTGGGAGTAAGGAACCGGCGCATCACCTCCCTTGAGAGTAAGGAATTAACGCTTTGATTTGCTATTCCAGCTCCTCACCTCACCTCCCCTGCTTCTGCTTTTGTCTTTGATTTTGATACCTCCCAGTTACTTTTTGACTTTAAGGAATCAATGCATAACCTCCCCTGCACTGCAGTAAGAAACCAGCGCATCACCTCCTCTAGCAGTGAGAAATCAATGCATCCCCTCTCCTGGGAGTAAGGAACCGATGCATCACGTCCCTTGAGAGTAAGGAATTGACGCATCATTTTGCTATTCCAGCTCCTCACCTCACCTCCCCTGCTTCTCCTTTTGTCTTTGATATTGATGCATCCCAGTTACTTTGTGATAAAAGTGACGCATCTGTAGCTTCCTATGGATGGACTGTTTTGAACCTTTTGAAAGTGATATCTTTATTTGTTTATGTTTGATGTTTGTCACTTTAGTCTTGTTTTAGTCAGATAAATATTGGCTATTTCTCTAACCTAGTGTGGGGTCCTTTTGTAGTGTTTTCACTGTGTTTCTGTCTGTATTTACAAATGCTTTACACATTGCCTCTGAGATAAACCTGACTGCTCATGCCAAGCTACCAAGGGGGTGAGCAGGGGTTATTTTAGCTGTGTAATCCCCTTACCCTGGCTAGAATAAGGGTTCCTACTCAGAAGGGGTGCACACCACTGTCAACTAAAGACCTCCATTTCTAACAGTGGTGGTCAGCGGTGAGGATAGGACTTGTGTTTGTACTTTACATAAAGTAATTGGTGTACACTACTACCAGATCGCAGATCACTACCCAACCACAGACTTTCCTTTTTCACCTTGTTGAGTTCGGATACTTTTTGAGCTTTCTGCTACAAGCATTTCTCAGTCTAGAGAATCATGAATCACACCTGCAGATTTAGTATTTGAGGAGGAAAGGTTGGAGTCTTACAATTTGCAGCAACCTAAGCAAATCTGCAGGGACCTCAAAGTCCATTTTAAAGGCCTCGCCTTAGTGACGATGTACTGATGGTTCACGATCTACCTGGGGGAAGGTGCCCTCCAGGGCAGGTAGCAGGGCCTCATCTAAAGGTCTGTCCCCAGAGGAGCTGGAAGACAGGCCTTAGGTCAGGAGGCATGAGATGGAGCTTGAAAGGCTTAAGGTGCAGAATCAGGTGAAGCTCCAGTCGGAGAAGGTCAGGCTCAAAATAGAAGAGAAAAATATGGTCATGGATCAGAAACTGATTTTTAAAGGAGCTGGATTTAAAAGCCAAGCAGGTTGAGTCCAGCACAGATGGTGGCAGCGTTAATTAAGTCCAGTTTGGGCAGAAAGTGCACATCCCTAAGAGCTTGACACAGGATTACAGCAAGGAGAGAGACATAGATATGTGGTTTATGGATTATGAGGCAGTCTTACACATGCACCGGGTCCCTGAGAGAGATTGGAGGGTGGGTCTTTTGAAGCATTTTGCAGTGGAGGATCGGAGTATTTTGTTGGCACCATGGTGACCAGAGGCGCTTACCAACCCAGAAATGAAAGAAACCCTGAACAAGAGATATGCCTTACTCCTGAGAAGCACGAGAAGCACAGGGTCAGGTTTAGGGAGAGCAAGAAGCTTGAGTCCCAGACAAGGCTGGAGTGTGCTGATACTTTTTGTGGAGCACTGGATGGTTGAGTGAAGGGCAGCAGGGTAACAGATTCTCAAGGGCTTTACAATTTGGTGGCACAGGAGCACTTGTGTGGTCGGTATTTTTCAGAGCTGTGCCAGAACTTGATTGAGAGCAAGCTGACTGACACCAGGAAGCTTGCTATGGAGGCGACCGCTAGCTCAGAAATCAAAAGTCCCTTGTGCATCTTTCAGGCCAATTTTCCTGCTCAACATGGAGGTTAAGGTATTGGCTGAGATATTAGCAAATCACCTGAGTATGGTCACCCACAACTGGTACACCCAGATCACTCTGGATTCATGTCTCAGAGGGCCAGGAGACACAACCTGAGACACTTATTTGATTGCCTGGAAAGGCACTAGGTGAAACAGGAACCTGTTATCCTTCTGGCTCCTGAGGCCAAGAAGGCATTGTACTCCCTGGAATGGTCGTATCAACACATCATTCTGTGTAAAATGGGGTTAGGCCAGGAGTTTTTGGCTTGGGTGCGGTTGCTATAGACAGACCAGAGAGCCCAGGGGAGGGTCAACAGCACTTTCTCTGCAGGCTTTTTTACTGAGGCTGGGAATTAGACATGGCTGCCCGCTCTCTCTGCTCCTTTTTGTGAGCATCCTTTAGCTGCTGGTGGAGTGGGTGAGAAAAGATGCTCTGAAGAATCAACTGAACCCCCATTTGGAAAGATGTCATATCATATGCACATGATATTCTCATTTACCTGAAGTATTGTTACAACTTCCTCCCCAGTGTGTTAGAGTTCCTTACCATATTTTGTTTTGCACCTTTTTTTTTATTGTGTTTATTTAAACCAAACTTTACATTGGTAGATGTGACAGGTAGCAAATAGACATTTCACATTTGTTTAGTCATCCATTACTTAACTTAACGGCAGTGTATTACATTATTCATCTCAGCTTCCTATTTTCACAGTTCTATTTCTATCCTCACTCCCCCTCCCACTCATCATCTGAGCTATCTATATCTGATTCCGGTAGTGGGTCGCACAGGTCTCCTCGGTATATGTTCCAGGCTGTCCCTATTTTATTCCATTTTCGCGGGCTACCCCTGGCTGCGTAGACTGTGCGTTCGGTTAACATAGTAAGATCCATGTTCGTACACCATGTTGTCAGTGTGGGCAGGTCTGTTGCGCCCCATTTCTGCGCTATATCCCTTTTAGCGATCATAAGGCCCAACGTGACCCAGGTCCGTCCATGACGGGCGAGATCAGTAGGATCCCATATATTTAGGAGACATTTTCGTTGCTCTGGTAGAAGGGAAACCTTAAGTGTTTGTGATAACGTGCGCATCACCTGACGCCAATACTCTACTATCGCTTAACACTCCCACATGGTATGAAAAAAGGTACCTTCCTCCCCGCATCCTGGAAGTCAAAATGGATGTTGTGCTCGTTTCAGTTTGTGCATGGTGGTCCGGGTATAGTAAATGTAGTGTAAGATTTTAAGTTGTACTGGTCTAAGTTTGGCTGAAATTCTCACCTCCTTAGGGGATGCCAGGGCTTCCAACCATTCCGTATCATCCATTTCTCCCACTTCTGCCACCCATTTCTCCCGTAGTGTGACTGTGGGATCCGGTAAGTTGTTGAGTAACTTCCGGTATGTAAGTGATGTTGCGTGTTTCTGCATGTAATCAGTGAGTAGTCGGTCTTCTAATGAGGAGGCTTCCTTCCTTACCATATTTGAGATATACACAGGCATTCATATCAACTGGTGGTGAAAGGAGGCTGTGGCAAGATTCCACTAATATAACCTCCTGGAGGATTCCAATATTTTAGTTTATATAACCACCGACCCACATGACGTCCACTGACAAAACCTGGGAAGGGTATACGAGGAATTTAAGATAGTTGGAACTCATTAGAGAAAAGTTCCTATATCTCTACTAGTTAGAACAGCATTATACAAGATGATTACACTCCAGAAATTCCTCTACCTCCTCAAACATACTCCCCATGAGGTGCAGGATGAGTTTGCCACACGCACAGTGCACCATGGTTAGCCAATTACACTCTGACATGGGGGCCCTAGAGTTTATGAGTATTAATGCTATGAGGTTACCGACTGTTCCATATCGATGGGGTAATATGGTAAGCTGTCAGAAATATTGTCATTTGACTGTGGTTTCCCACCCCCACACATGTTGTTGAAAAAAACAACGAAAAGAGTTATAAAAAAAGGCATAAAGCATAACTTTGCCACGGATGGGGAAATGGGGGTTTTGCTGTCAGTTCTAGGGGTGCTCCTTATTCACAAGGTCCAGCGGCCGGGAAACGGATGTATGACGATACAACGCCTTCTATTACAACGCGGTACGTTACATTGCGGTCTTCACAACGCAAGTCGTTAAATCAACTTGCACTGGAGGGCGCTGGACTTGGGTACAGTGTGAATTACTATTCCAATTCCAGTCTACATACAGTAGGAAAGGTGTTGGAATAGTAAAGTACACTATTCCTTAGTCTAGAGCGCCCTCCAGTACAAGTCGATGTAACTACTTGCGTAGTCAAAACCGTGATGTAACATACCGCGTTGTAATGGATGCGTGGTAAAGGATGTTTCTCCCAGGAATCTCAAGAAGGTTCTTGTCCTCCCAAAATTTCCATATATCACCTTCGGGCCCTTTGTAGTGGACACCTGAGTATGAGCAGTGATGCAGCCCCTGGGAAATTGCCATTACACCCCTGTTTGTTGGTGATCCCAGGAATACCCACTCCATGACAGAGACTATGTAGCACAGACCCCCTTCCTCTAACATTAAGCTTTATCAGGTTTAAGCTTACCCCTTCTTATTTACCAATTGTTACACATCGCCCTACCCCTAAGCCTTACCTTCTCAGTTTGTTGTTTCCAATGTTATTAAATTTTCGAGTTTATTACTGGTAAATTATTGCATCTCGGGGTAATTACCCCCAAAATAGCATGTCAAGCCTTAAACGTAGTGGGGAATGACTGACTTTGGCAAGAGTGACTAATTTATTTTTATTTATTTATTTATTTATTTGAGTTTTATATAGCTCTGGCTAGACCCAAGGGTATCAGAGCGCTTTACATATTTTGAGAGGAAGTTTACAAGAACATGATGACATCAATTAAAATTTAAAACAATCATACAGAAAAGCAAAAAAAGTAAATGAAGTCCACAGTATGGATACATAAACATACAGCAAACCATCATTTGGGTGGAGGTAAAGAGTTAAAAGGGACAGGTTCGAGTCTGCAGAGTCATTAGGTGAGGGCATACCCACAGGTCAATGTATAACACATTATGTTGTTCTCATGTAAGTTTAGTGTGGGAGAGCCCTGGACACCAATTGGTGAGAGGGAAGTAGAGCCTAGAACTAAATGCAGAAAGACCAGTAGTTCTCTGACTACAAATACAGATACTGAATATATTTCCAATGGATTCTAAATTTCAGTTATTGCGAGATTAGAGAAGTGGTTAACTTCAGAAAGGTTATCATTCGTTCATGTTGTAGTTATGTGCGTTATGAGTATATCATGTTGCAGCAAGCTAAACAGAGTTACGCTGAATGAAAAGAAGTAATTTCTTAGAAGATAGAAGTCTTGAGGTCTGGTAGGAAGATTTGTATTATATATTGTTGCACATGTTCTCTGCTCATCTTTGTGTTTCAGGAGCTCTGAGAGGCTTTTTAAAGCATGAAGTACTGCTGCTGTATAAATCTTTCAGCTATAAAGGACAGGCAGATGCGACAGTACTCTTGTCGGGTATTCGAGGTCACTAAACAAGTAACTCATTTTGAGCATTGTAAAAGGCACAAAGAGGGCAAGAAACGGGCTATTGTGTTCAGCCCTCTCTAAAAAGCCCTGTGATGGGGTGTACAGAATGATGAAATAGGAAGAATTGGAAGATGGCGAGGCTAAATTGACTTTAAAAGAGTTGAAGCTGTATGCTCACCCTATTTGACTTGCTCCAAGCTCATTTGAGTGCTGTGCTACTCTTTGTGCTGTGAGTGAGAGCAGGTCATGTTGACCAAAAAGTAGAGCCGCGGTCGCTCGTATAAGCGCTCACCTTGAATTGCTAATAAACATTTTTCAAATAATGTTAAGAAGTAGTTGATATCATTCCTTCTAGTGTTTTATTGGCACACAGAATCAATTACACAGATGTAATTTAAAATTACCTGGGGGGGTACTTCTTAATATAGTGTATTAGTAAGGTTGCCGAACCTTACTGGAAAGCTGTGCCTTTAAAACAAGCATTACCACAGCCAGTAGGTTTCAACTATGTGAGAGCTATTTGCTTTGACAATGTCTTTTAGCAATCACGTACAGCAGCTTGGAATGCATCAGAGCGAAGTGGAACAACACGGCATAAAGTGGAGTGGCTCACAGTACAGTGGAGTGAAGTAGAGTTGTGTAGAGTGAAGTGGCATAGAGTAAAGTGCAGTGGTCTGGAGTGGAGTGGACTGGTGTAGAGCAGTGTGGAATGGCATAGAGGAAAGTGGCTTAGAGTATAGTAGAGCTGATTACAGTGGAGTGGAATAGAGTGGAGTGGCATAGAGTAGAGTGCAGTGGAATAGAGTAGAGTTGAGTGAAGTGGGGTAGTCTAAAGTGGCGTGGAGTGGAGTGGCATGGCTTAGAGTGGTGTGGAGTGAAGTAGTGTTAAGTGGTGTTAAGTAAAGTGGCATGGAGTGGAGTAGAGTGGCGTAGAGTAAAGTGGTGTAGAGTATACTAGTATAGAGCAAAGTTCCTTAGAGTGGCATTGTGTGGAATGGGGTAAAGTGGCTCTGTGTGAAATGGAGTGGCATTGCAAAGAGTAGATTGGCATACAGTGGAGTGGAGTGGCATAGAGTGTTGAAGAGTGGTATATAGCGGAGTGGTGTGGAGTGGAGTTCCATAGAGTGGACTGGCGTGGAGTGCAGTGGCATGGAGTAGAGTGGCGCAGAGTAGAGTGCAGTGCCAAAGAGTGCAGTGGCATAGAATGATGCAGAGTAGCGTGGCGTCAAGTGCAGTGGCATAGAGGGCAGTGGTTTAGAGTGCAGTGGTTTAAAGTGTTGTGGTGTAGAGTGTAATGGTGTAGAGTGTAGTGTTGCTGGATAGAGTGCAGTGGCATAGAGGGCAGTGGTTTAGAGTGCAGTGGTTTAAAGTGTTGTGGTGTAGAGTGTAATGGTGTAGAGTGTAATGTTGCTGGATAGAGTGCAGTGGCATAGAGAAGAGTGGTACAGAGTAGATTGCCTTAGCGAAGAGTACAGTGGCATAGAGCAGAGAGCTAAAGAGTAGAGTACAGTGGCATAGAGTGGAACAGAGTAGAGTGGCATAGAGTGGTGCAGAGTACAGTGCAGTGACAGAGTAGAGTGGTGCAGAGTAGATTGGCGGAGAGTGCAGTGGCATGGAATAGTGGTGCAGAGTAGAGTGCAGTAGCATAGATTGCAGTGTCATAGAACAGAGTAGAGTGAAGTGACATAGGTTGTAGTGGTGTAGAGTAGAGTGATGCAGAGTAAACTGCTGTGTAGTGCAGTGGTGTAGAGTGCTGTGCTTTAGAGTTAAGTAATGTATAGGTCAATGGTATAGAATGCAGTGGCACAGAGTGATGCTGAGTAGAGTGGCATAGAGTGCATTGGCCTAGAGTGTAGTGGTGTAAAGTAGAAAACTGCAGAGTACAGTGCAGTTGCATAGACTAGAGTGGTGCAGAGTAGAACGCAGTGGCGTAGAGTCGTGGAGAGTAGAGAGCAGTAGCATAGAGCAGAGTGGTACAGGGTAGAGCGCAGTGGGGTAGAGAAGAGTGGTAAAGAGTAGAGATCCAGGCTAGAATGGTGCATTGTGTAGTGGTGAAGAGAGAGCTGTGACATAGAGTGGCGGAGACTAGAGTGGTATAGAGTGCATTGGCCTAGAGTGTAGTGTCGTAGAGTAGAAAGGTGCAGAGTGGAGTGTAGTGGCGTAGAGTAGAGTGATGCAGAGTAGAGGGCAGTGCCTTAGAGTAAAGTGGTGCAAACTAGAGTTGCCTAGAATGCAGTGGCATAGAGTAGAGTGGTGCAGAGTAGAGTGTAGTGTGTCACAGAGTGCAGTGACATAAGGTGCAGTGGCATAGAGTGCTGTGGTGCAGAGTAAAATGCAGTGGCGTGCAGTAGAGTGCAGTGGAGTAGAGTGGTACAGTGAAGAGTAGAGCGGTGTAGGATGCAGTGGTGTAGAGTGCAGTGGCTTAGAGTGGTGAAAAGTAGAGTGTCATAGAGTGGTGCAGAGTAGAGTGGCAGAGAGTGAAGTGCTGTAGAGTATGGTTGAGTCAAGTACAGTGGTGCAGATTAGAGTTAAGTGGTAAAGAGTGGAGTGGTGCAGAGTAGAGTAGAGTAGCATAGAGGGCAGTGATATGAAATACAGGATAGAGGGGTGGAAGGAAAAAGAAGCAACAGGGAAGGGGATGAGGTGGGAGAGAAGAGAAGCTTCATGGACGGGAAAATGGGAGGCGGACTAAAAACATAAGCACTCATATGGAGTGCTTGAACACAAAAAAGTAGCTCCAAAGATGGGATAAGTGGAAGGAGACAAGTACTTAGTCTGTTCTCCAAGGTAGGACCAAACACAAGTAGAGGACATGACACAGGCATGCCAAGACAAATGAGAATGAAAAAAATGAGAATGACGCTAAAGTTAAAAAATGGTAAGTTATGGGTGGGCTGTAAGCTCACAGTATGTAAATAAAATATCTTGCAAAGACAGCTCATATGTTGTCTATGTGAAACCTAAAAATACATAGGCTCACCAATCGTGAAGGCTACCGAAGGCCTCGCCCATGTGTGCAATCTGGCACCCATATATTGATCTTCATCGCACTAGTCATGTTACTTCACATGAACATTTTGTCACTGCTGATGGTGCGTATGTGTTAGGAGTAGTATGATTAGAGGTGGAAAGGGGTGTGTGCATAAAATGAATAGCTCACCCCACGTGCACTAACTTCAGTGGCCTAAAATATCCTTCTCTAGCTACGACTTTTTAGTCTGTTATTTTTATTATAGCATAGGAACCAAGCCAATGTGGGATTCCTGTGGGATTCCTGTCTAACACTCACCCTTTTCCACCTCTACTCCTAATACTCCCAACACATGCTCCCTCCATACCTCCTATCTCACATTGGCAAAAAGAGAAGACCTCCTGCAAAGAGCCCCCTCATGGGGCCTGTTGGGCATTGCAGGGCCAGCCCAAGGAGGAGCTGGCCTATGATGAAGCATGACACCACTTGGAGTGTGTGAGGGTCCTTGCTCCTAAAGGAGCTACTCCCCATCTGTCCTTTCTGCCACCTGGAAAATAACCTTCTCCTCCCCCACACCATATCCCTCCCCCCTGCCGCCATTAGGAACTGCATACCTTTGTTCTTTCTATTGACACATAGGGACGCATATGCTGGACCTGTAGAGACCCAGTCCCTCTCCTTGTGATTTCAGAGTCAGAGTCAAAAATACTTTATTCGATTATTTTAAAATCATAAAAGTATACTACACACACATTTATAAAAGAATACACATACATGCACAAATCAATGATACAATACAATTACAGGCAATTGTTAAAAACGATTAAAAACGGTTAAGAACAATTGTGTGGGAAAAAGTCAGAAATTAGAACATTAGAAATAATTCATATACCCAAAAAAAAACATCAGATTAGATATATAGGAAGTTTCAATACCATGCTACTTCCTCCTGAAAGCCTGAACACAACAGGGAGCAAAAATGAACAACACATGATGGAAAAAGTTAATCTAAACCTTGGCTATTCCATAATTCATTCCGTCATAGAAGTATTCAGTAATCTACGCCGTTTGGCGCGCATCGCTGATACCAAAAAGTTGGCAACCCCAAACATCACGATAGGGGTCTCCATGAGTTGTAGGAACAACAATGCGGGTTTCACTTGCTTAAATCCCTTGTCCCTCAGAAGTGGTAAAATATATTTTTTCCTTCCCTCAACAAAAAAGGGACAAAAAAATACAAAGTGTGTCAAGTCTTGATCAGTGAAGGCATCACATTTACAAGGAGCATTATTTCATTTCAGATATTCACCCAATAGGAGATGCATCTGGTTAAAACGGAATTTCGTCAGTAGCCACCGATGATATGGCCTATTCACTACCATCAAATAAGGCTGAATAGTCATGGTTGATATTACTGTGTAGTGTGCCCTTACTGTAGTTTTCTCGATTTCCTGGGCTTCACGATGGGTGTTTCTATAGTTCATAAATTGGATTTTGATCCATGTAACATCGTCTTTACACAGCCTTTCCGGGTTACAATACAATTCCGGGCGGCCCAATTGTGTAACTACGGATTTAATGTGTTTCAGCCATTTTATGTCTTTGACTCTATCTCTCCCCATACAGTCGCTGATAATTTTACGATTTAGAGTCAGACTAGGATTCAACCATAATTTCACCCAGAGGAGTAGTGGGGCCAGGTTAAGGGCATCCTCGATATGTCCTTGCCCTAATTCCGAAAGGACTGAAAAAGAGGGTGTGGACTGTGGTAGACCCAATAGGGAACGCATGGACTTGTTCTCTTCTTTCTGTATTGGCGCAAGATCCTTATATCCCCAAATCCCAGCCCCATATCTAGCCAGAGCCAGGGTTTTGGCTCTATACAGGGAAAGTATGGCTTCAGTAGGTTTCCCTCCCAGTCTCTTTGCGAAGCTCAATATGGCTGAAAATGACCTTCGTACAGCCATCGCTTTATTAGCAATCTGGGGAGTCCAGGTGCCCAAGTCATCGAAAATTACACCAAGGTATGTAAATGTTTTAACTTTAGACAATATCACACCATTACATCGCAAGGTTTTTGTAGTTTTCTTTCCTTTCCCAATCGACATAACGTGAGACTTTTCCATATTTACTACCAGATCTAATTTCTGCATAAAGGCCCCAAAAGAGTCAAGGAGTAACTGTAATCCAATTGGGGTTCTGGAAATGAGGACCGTGTCGTCGGCATACATCAGTACGGGCAGAGGGGACCCACCCATGCTAGGTATATCTGGTGTAGCTGTTGATAAAACTGAATACAGTGAATTGATATACAATAAGAACAACATGGGGGCTAAAATGCACCCCTGTCTTACCCCTCTAGCTGATTTAAACCCAGCGGTGCATTTACCATAAGCATGAGCGAATTTTGCGGATCTCGCGTTCGCGAATTTTGCGGATTTGCGGATTCGCAATCCGCAAAATCCGCGAATTCCCGCGAATTTGCGGATTTTTTTTTTTTGTGTTCGCCCGTGTTTCTGCCAGTTCGCGAGGGTTTTTACAATTTCGCAATTTGCGAACTTACCTGTCGGGTCGCAAGTTTTGCGAACTTGTTGTTTCTACGTGTCCAACCTGTTTGGGAGGACACTCTTCTTCATCACTGCCACTCTCTGTCACCACTGCCACTCTCTGACTACTCATGCCACCCTCTGGCCCACCCATGCCACCCTCTGTTTCATCACCACACCCTCTGGTTGTCCAGTGTACATTATTTTCGGCAAAGCAAAGCACACCTTCCCTGCCTCAAGTGACCTGAATTAATTTGGGGCTGATTAATGTGTCACAGAATATTTTTTTAGCTGGCACCTGCTTCCTTAGTGCGCCCTGATTAGTGATCTTTTGCACTTGCTAAGTGCTTTCATTGTTGCAAAATTAGTTACAACACCTGCCCTGCCCCAACTGACAATAATGAATTAGGGGCTGATTAATGGATTTTAACTTCCAGCCTGGCTCCTGCTTGTCTCCCTTAGCTGTAATTCATGACCTTTGTGGCATATGTGTAACTATTCTGAGGTTCAGAGCAGGGTCACATAATAGTTTCAACTGGCAACTGAACTCTGGAGGGGCCCCTCAGGAAGCACTACAGGAAATGGCTACTAATGATGTGCCTGAACTTTTGAACCTGGTAAGTAGTTACTTTCAGTTTTGCTTAGATCGTATTTCTGCAATTTCGCACTTATTCGCGGGGCGCGAACTCACGCGAACAGTGCGAGCAGTGCGAGCAAAATCCGCTGCTCGCGGATTTGCGGATTTTGCAGGAAATTCGCAAATCTCGCGGATTGCGGATTTCCCGAAAATCCGCAAAATCCGCGAGCGGAACGGATTTTCCGCCCATGCCTAATTTACCATCTATTGTCATACGCACTGATGCAGTCAGATCACTGTGCAGGTAGGCTAGGAAATTTACCAGTGCAGGGTCCAAACCCATATCCAGAAGAATTGTCCACAGCTTCGACCTATTAACTAGGTCGAAGGCTGTGGACAAGTCCATAAAAGCCAGATGGATTGACCCCCTAGCAGCAACAGTATATTTACAAATAGTCATATACAGATTAAGACACTGTTCCTCAGTACCCCTCCCCGTTCTGAACCCATATTGGGTATTGCATAAGATTTCATTTTCTTTTTCCCACTTATTGATTTATATTAGGTTCTCAAGGAGCTCTGTCAACATGGCCTAAAAGGCTTGTTACCACAGGTTCTCAAGTGTTGCTATGTCATAGCAGTGGGTTATGACATTTAGAAACTGAAATAAACGATAGAGGCTCTGTCTGAGAGCCATACATAACAATTTGAATGAGTCTCGATCACTTGTATAGAACATGATAAAGAATGCGACCTTACTCCACATCAATCTGTTTTCGAAATAAATACACGAGTATCATCAGCGGTGTAACAGAGTTGAAACCAGTTGGTTTCCCATTCTGGCAACTGTTCTTCAGCAAGAACCAGATTCCGGACCAGCTTCACCAAATCGCCCCACCTGCCTCCTGGTGCAGTGTGCACATATTAGGATAATTGACCACGTTCATTGTGCGCTTCGCTGTGCGACCAGCAGCCATCAGGGGGCGATGGGGCTCTTATTTTAATTTCCAGCACTGGAGCTGCTAATGCTTCACTTCATAAACAATGAGTAAATACTTTTGACTTAGTTTTGTCATTATGTGAATTCATAAGAAACTTCTGAGCACACTGCTCCTCATCAGAGCGAACATACATACACTCAATGTGTCACTTCACAACACAAGTTATTAAGAAATAAACAGAGAGTTCAGAATATTTTTGCCTTTCTAAAGCTCTGTTTGTGTGTAAGATATGTAAGTACTAATTGGACATTTGGGTATTTTAGTACTTAAAACGTGTTTATTGGTATTCAACAGAATCCATGTTAACACCATTATAATAATGAAAGAGTGAGTTAAAATCTGTAAGGTTTTCAATTCATCATTGTCGGTGGTGATCTTTGAAAATGGTGGGGCAGAATACTTTCTAGGAAGTTACCCCATTTTTTTTAAAGATTTGCCTTAATAGGTCACCATATGTTAAGAATTGTCTACATTGTGGTAGCACTAGCATTTTGTTATGGGTACCTCTTCATACCAAAAATTGCAATAATTTTCCAGTACCAGAATTTTCCATTGATACTGCCCATATATCACAGGTGGCCTGTATGTCAATTATTACCTAAAGTATTTCTGAGGCAGCATTTTACCATTGTGTGCTTTCCCCAACCGACCCCGTCATCCCAAATATGCCATGGCTGCCCTCTCTGAGGCAAAGAATTAACCTCCAGTATGCCAGCACCTGCATTTTGCCATAGGTGTCACTTTAAGTCAAGCATTATAACCAGTGTTTCAGGTTCTGGATTTTCCATCGATGACTTCCCTTATACCTAGAATTACCTTCTCTGTCCCAGTGCATTTTGTGTGAATAATCTCCAATATGCCAGTAGCATGTTACCTTTGGAGAAGCCAGAAACTCATAATTAGGGTGACTACGCCATGTGCAGCAGCAGACTCACAATCAATCATAACACAGGCAAACAAACACATTCTCATTCAATCATAAAACATGCAAACAAACACATTCTCATTCACTCACACACGCTTACTCTCTCACATTTACTCTCTTCCTCTCATTCACTGTAACTCACACTCTCTCGTATTCATTCTCACTCATACTTCCTCCCACTCACTGTTACTCACACACAGTGGCGGGCGGCATTGCTCGCGTGTGGGTGGTTGCTGGGGGGTCATGTGGGTGGGTCGGGATTGCGGTAGGGAGCTGAGTGGAAAAAATAATAATAATAACTTGCCTTTCCGCCGGATCCCACATCTCTGCTCCTGCCTCTGACTTCAGGAACAGGAAGCCAGGCTCCCTCCACTAAGCCAATCACAAAGCTGCCATGCAGCATTGTGATTGGTTTGAGCGCCGTGACATGGCACTCAGCCAAGGGCTGGAGGGGTAGGCATGTTCTTCATGCAGGCTGTGATGCAGCCTGCATCGAGAATGGGGAAAGTGCCTTGATTGGTTTTTGTGGCCTAAGAGGGCCAACCAAACAGTTGTTGCACACTGAGGAGTGGGCAAACCACTCCTCCCCTACCCTGCCCGAGAGCAGAGCAGTCCCGCCAGTCGATCCACCCGCAAAGCGGCACAATCATAAAATGATAATAGCTGAAAGTTAATATAAATTTATGTTTTTGTTTCAGCACTGCTTGAAAGCAGTGGGGCGACACTCCTCCGCCATAGCAAAGGAGCCACCACTGCTCACACACAAATGTACTCATAGTCACTGGTTCTTACTCCCACTTACAAACACACACACCCTTTCAGACTCACTGACTCTGGACCCAGGCACAGCTGCACCTGCTGCACTATTGATAGCTACACCACTGACTCACTACCATGCCCTTTCGCAATCTCTAATCACTCACACTCCATCACTCAGTCATTACTTTCACTTTTGCTTATTCATGCCATCTCTCAAACTCAGATTCTCCCTTTCACCCCGACTGGCACATTCAAACACACTAACACACACAATCACTCACTAACACACTCACAAACACATACAGACATATGCACAAAGAAACAACTTTTTTTTAAACTTAACTTCCTTCTTTTGCTGGCAACTCAGATGCTTCATGGCAGCAGCAGAGCAGGAACAGCTCTGGACATTAGAACCAGCAAGCCATGATTCCCACTGAGGACCCAGACAGAGCGGCAAGGCCAGGCTTGAAAAGAGGAAGACACACCACAATCCCTCTCCCATGTTTTTCTTGATAGGACTGCAATCAGGTAGTGTTTAACCGTCTTTATTTAAACACGTCTACCCTTAAAGAGCGCCGCGCCTCAACTGCCGATTAACGGTTACGCGCGCCAAGCATTTACGCAGTCTGCGTAGCCTTGCGCGGGCGCGGCACGTCATGTGGCCCACGTGACGTGCATACACTAGAACGCGCTACTACATATCTCCCCTTTTTTCCCAACATGGAGACAGTTCCTCATTGTCCACTGTTCAGTTCATAGTCTCTGTATTTAGCAGGTTTAACCACCACCCTGCCACTTCGTGTCTGTCTTACCGTGGTGTTGAGGTTCTCACATTCGTTACTTCCTTCTGACTCCTGCGCAGCCGCGCCTGCTCCTCCATCTTTCCGACTTCCTCGGGCCATCCATTCCTGCTCGCGTTCCCTTATCTCTAGTTCTTGTGCTTCTCCTTCATTCTCATCGAGCGCTCCTTCCGGAGCCTCCTGCTCTTCCGACTCCTTTTCTTCCTCATCCAGATCCATGGTTCTCTGATCGCAGTTCAAGATTTTGTTACACCTCGCCATGCGGTCTTGCGACCAGACGTTGCCGTCGCTCAATAGGGCCGCCCTGCCCCGTACCTCTTTCACCTGCATGGGCTTGCTGTATTTGCTCTCTCCCTTCCTCTGCACATTTGCCAACTTCACTCGCACCCACTCTCCTTCCTCTAGTCCAGTGTCCCTTACATTCCTTCTGCGGTCATAATGCCTGGTGTAGGTAGCTTGGGCTTTCTCAAGGTTGGCTCGTACTAGTCAAGTCAAGTCAAGTCAGAGAATTTATATAGCGCACTACATACCCAGAGGGTCTCAAGGCACTTAGGAAGGGGAGGAGGATTACTTGTCAAATATCCACGTTTTAAGTTGCTTTCTGAATGCTAGGTGGTTCTGGGTGAGGCGAAGGTAAGTGGGAAGTGAGTTCCATGTTTTAGCAGCCAGGTATGAGAAGGATCTGCCTCCCATGGTGGTCTTGTTGATGCGAGGTACAGTGGCGAGGGCTTGGCTGGAAGAACGTAGATGGCGGGGGGGGGTGTAGAAGGACAGTCGTGAGTTAAGGCATTCTGGTCCAATGTCGTAGAGTGATTTGTGCGCGTGGGTTAGCAGTCGGAAAGTGATTCTCTTATTGACGAGTAGCCAGTGGAGGTCTTTCAGGTGACCAGAGATGTGTTCGCTGCGTGGGATGTCCAATATGATTCTGGCTGAGGCGTTTTGGATTCGTTGGAGTTTCTTCTGGAGTTTAGCGGTAGTACCTGCGTAGAGGGTGTTTCCGTAGTCCAGTCGGCTCGTGACCAGAGCATGGGTGACTGTTTTCCTGGTCTCGGTGGGGATCCAGCGGAATGTTTTTTTGAGCATGCGAAGAATGTTGAAGCAGGATGAGGATACGGCGCTGACTTGTCTGTTCATTGAGAGTGAAGAATCCAGGATAACGCCTAGGTTCCGTGCGTGGTCTGTCGGGATGGGTGCTTTTCCAAGGGCTTCCGGCCACCAAGAATCGTCCCATGCAGAGGGGGATGTACCTAGGATAAGGACTTCTGTTTTATCTGAGTTCAGTTTCAGACGGCTGTGTTTCATCCATTCAGCGACTTCTTTCATTCCTTCGTGTAGGTTAGTTTTGGCGGTGCTGGGGTCCTTGGTGAGAGAAAGGATTAGTTGAGTGTCATCCGCGTAAGAGATGATGTTGAGGTTGTGTTGGCGGGCGATGGTCGCGAGAGGGCTCATGTATACGTTGAAGAGGGTGGGGCTGAGTGAGGATCCTTGTGGTACGCCACAGATGACTTCGGTGGCCTCGGACTTGAATGGTGGAAGGCGGAATCTCTGGGTTCTTCCGGTGAGGAACGAGGTGATCCATTCAAGTGCTTTTCCCTGTATTCCGATGTTGCTGAGGCGTTGTAAAAGGGTGCTGTGGCAGACTGTGTCGAATGCTGCAGAGAGGTCGAGGAGGATGAGGGCGACTGTGTCTCCATTGTCCAGTAGAGTTCGAATGTCGTCTGTTGCTGCGATAAGGGCGGTCTCAGTGCTGTGTTTTGCTCGGAATCCAGATTGTGAGGAGTCGAGGGAATTGTTGGCTTCGAGGAAAGCGGCGAGCTGGTTGTTGACAGCTTTCTCGATGACTTTGGCCGGGAATGGAAGGAGCGAAATGGGGCGGTAATTTTTGAGTTCGGTGGGGTCCGCTGTGGGTTTTTTCAGAAGGGCGGTGAGTTCAGCGTGTTTCCAGTTTTCCGGGAAGGTGGCGGAATTGAAGGAGCAGTTGATGACGTCTCGGAGGTACGGTGCTATGACGGAGTCTGCTTTGTTGAAGATGTGGTGAGGGCATGGGTCTGTGGGGGATCCTGAGTGGATGGAGTTCATCAGGCGGATGGTGTCCTCGGTGGAGATTGGGTTCCAGTTGTTAAGGGTGTTCGCGGGGGGAGAGTGTTCAGCATATGGTTGGGTGGGTTGGACTCCGGGTTGGTTGTCGAAGCTGTTGTGGATGTCTGCAATCTTGTTGTGGAAGAATGAGGCTAGGGAGTCGCAGAGGGCTTGAGAGGGGGTGATGTCGTTGGAGTTGGCTGAGGGATTGGAAAATTCCTTGACGATGTTGAAAAGTTTCTTGCTGTTGTGGGCGTTGTTGTCAAGTCGATCCTTGAATGCTGTTTTCTTGGCCTTTCGGATTAGTTGGTGGTGAGTGCGGGTGGCGTTTTTGAAGGCGTCCTTGGTGCTGGTGGTTGGGTCTTTTTTCCAAGCTTTTTCGAGGGTGCGGCAGAGTTTCTTGGACTTCTTAAGATCATCGTTGAACCATGAGGCCTTCTTGTTGCCAGGTTTGCTTTGACGTTTTTTCAGTGGTGCTAAGGTGTCGGCGGTGTTGGATAACCATAGGGTGAAGTTGGCGGCGGCTTGGTTTGGGTTAGAAGAGTGGGCTGGGGTGCTTAGAAGGAGCGATGAGGAGATCTGGTCGGTGGTGATTTTGTTCCAGTTTCTTTGTAGAGTTGGTTGGAGGTGGTTGGTGGGTTTGGGCTTGTTGTAGGTGACTGTTTTCTCCTTCCACACTCGATTGTCCTGCGTGAACGGTTCTCTGCCTCTGACTATTTGGAACGGGCTGTACCCTGTGCTGGTGGGCGTTATTCTGTAAGCCCAGATCATATGCCAAATTTCTGCTTCCCAGTCCTTGTCATCGGCTATGGCAGCTTGGATTGACCCCATTACCACCCTGTTGAACCGTTCCACTAAGCCGTTTCCGGCTGGGTGATATATGGCTGTGTGCTTGGCTCCTATGCCATTCCTTTTCATGAATCTGTTCCACTTCTCCGATTTAAACTGGGGCCCATTGTCGCTAAGCACGGTCTTGGGGAAGCCTTCCCTCACGAACGTTTCTGCCAGGAACTTGACAATTGCGTCTGTGTCCATAGTCTCTCTTATCATTATCTCCGGCCATTTCGAGTACCTGTCCATCATGACACACACATACTTTTGCACTCCTTGTATGTCCAGAACAGGGCCCAGGATATCTACACTCAGTTCTTCCCAAGGGTTCTTTGGTAGATCGAACCTGCCCAGCTCAGGTCGGAGGAGTTTCAGGGTCTTATCCGCTCCTTGACACCTGGTGCAGTTCCTGACATGTCTTTCTGCCTTCAAGTCCATTCCCGGCCACCAGTAGTCTTGCCTGGCTCTCAGCCTCAATTTGCAGATCCCAAGGTGCCCCTCATGGAGTGTGTCTAGTAGGCGATCAATGAGGTTGACGGGTGGTATTACTCTCTCACCCCTGTGTACAAACACTCCCCTGTCGCCTATCGATAGTTCTTCTCTGACTTCGTAGTAGGATCTGAGTTCCCTTACCAGTGCTTTCTTCTCGGGCCACCCTTGCATCACGAACTTCTTCACCTCCTTTAACACGACATCCTCGTGGTATGCCTGTTCCCATTCTGTGAGGCTGATGGAGACCTCCTGATCCTCTGTGAGTGCCACCCACTCCTCTGTTCCTTCCGTGATCTCACCACTGGATTCCATCGCAGCAGCTCTGCTTAGGTAGTCCGCCACACAATTTCTGTTCCCTGGTACATGCTCCACGTCATATCGGAACTCTAGTAGCTTCAACGACATCTTAGATATTCTTGGCGTGGCTTCGGCATTGCCCAATTGACGTTAGCACCTTTAGCAGGGGTTTGTGGTCCGTTCTCAATAGGAACCGTGTGCCCCACAGAAATTGTCTGAACCTCGCGGGGGCCCACACCACTGCCAGCATCTCCTTCTCGATTACACTGTACCTTTTCTCTGTATCCGACAGCGTGCGCGAGGCAAAACTTATTGTTTCCATCTGTCCTTGCCCTCTATCCTGCATCAGGACTGCTCCTAGGCCCTTGTCGCTGGCATCTGTGGTCAAGACTGTTCTGCCTTGGGGGTCACATCCCTGAAGGGGAATGGCTTCTGTGATCGCTTTCTTGACATCATCGAACTCCCCCTGTGTTTCTGCCGACCATCGGAACTCGGTGTTTTCCTTCGTGAGTTGCCTCATATGGTGGGTCCTGGAGGCGAAATGTTGTACGAATTTCCCATAGTACTCGGCCATGCCAAGAAACGATCTTACTTCTTCTTTGCTGACTGGAGGGGGTGCCTCGCGGATGGCCTTGAGGTTTTCAGCCTTGGGGGTCACTCCTTCCACGCCTATTTCATGTCCCAGGTATGTCACTGATGACATTCCAATGCGGCACTTGGACCATTCCGCGGTGAGACCTTTCCCTTCCAGAATCCGTAGCACCTTCCCCAGCTTTGCGTCGTGATCCAGTTTGTCTCGGCCCATTATCAGGATGTCATCCTGAAAGTACTGGACGCCCATGCTGTTTTTGAAAAGCTGATGCATCAAATTTTGGAAAACTGCCGCCGCAGACGCCAGCCCGAATGGCATGCGGAGGAACTGGTAACACCCAAACGGGGTGATAAACGACGTGAGGTGGCGGCTCTCCGGATGCAGGGCAATTTGGTGGTAGGCGGACGTCAAGTCGATGGTGGAGTACCATTTGATGCCCCGGGTGCTGGCCAGCATCTCCTCTATCCTTGGCAGAGGAAATCTTTCTACTACAATGTTCTTGTTTAGCTCCCTGAGGTCCACGCACAGCCGGACCTTCCCGTTAGGCTTCTTAACTACCACCAGTGGCGACAGCCATTCGGCACATGTGATGGGCTGAATGATCCCTTTCTTCTCCAGTTCTTGGAGCTCCTCTTGCACCGCTTCTCGCACTGCAATGGGGATGTTTCTGGCTCGGTGGGCCACGGGTATAGCCTTGTCCTTCAGGATGATCCTATGTGCGAATTTCTCGTGTTTCCCCACCGTGCCTCCGAGTACCTTGGGGAATGTCTTCCTCCATCTGTCTTGGTCAGGCCATGACTCGTGTTCAGTTAGTAAGATCTGCTCCACGCCCCCGGGATCCAACTTGATGCCCAGGTCACCCTGGTCCAGCCAGCCCAGCACGGATGGTCCCTTTTCCGCTATGTAGAGCTTGCAGCAGGCCGATCGGCCCCGGAACTCAAACTCCAGTGGTCGGAATCCCGCCATTGGTATACGGTCTCCGTTGTGTGTGACTGGGCGGATATCTAACCTCTCCAGTTCCGGGTCTAGTCGTGGTACGAACTTCTCCTCCCATACGGCCCTCTCGACGATGGTATACGGCGAACCAGTGTCGGCTATTACACTGATCATGATCCCTCCTATGGTCATTTCCAACACCGGCTTCATAGATCTTTTCCCATCCACATTCATGACTTGTCCATCGGCTCCCAGTACCTGGTCGTATATGCCCAGCACCGTGGCTACTTCCTCCTCCGGTGTGTCCTCCTGTGTGTCGCTGTCTTGGCTGATGAGTCTCACCGTGTTCTTGAAGGCTTTCTTTCTGCACACTTTCTCAAAGTGTCCGATTATTCCACAGTACATACGTTTGGCGTGGATCGCCGGACATTTCTTGTCATGCGCCTCGTGCGTCCAGTTTCCGCACCTGTAGCATGGTTTCCGGTTGGTGCCCGCGTGCCTTTCTGGAGGTCCGCCATTACTGCTCCACTTGGCGCCACTCTTTTCTGTCGTCTTTTTCGTCGAGTGGTCCTTACGGGTCTCATCCTCATCTATCTTGTTCACCATGGCGTTGGACGCCGTCTCTTTCTTTGTTGCGTCCGCACACCTCCTCGCCAGTTCTGCCCTTTTGACTATGACCATCACATCCTTCAGGGTGGTTTCTCCACTAGCCCACAACTTGTCTTGCACGGAGGTGCACGTGGTGTGCATTATTACTTGGTCCTTTATGAATTCCTCTTCCCAGTTGTCGTACTTGCACGCGGCCGCCAGCCGTTTTAGTGCCGCCACGTACTCCTCTACCGTCTCCCCTGGCCGCTGCTTCCTTTGTTGAAAATTGAACCTGTCCACGGACACACACACCGCCGGTCTAAAGTGTTCGTTCAGGTCCTCGATTGCGTGAGCGTACACATCATCGTCCGTGCTGTTCCTTTGCTTCGGCACCAGGCTTTTATACACTCTCAACCCTTCCGGGCCTAGATTCAACAGCAGGATGCGTTTTTTTCTTGATGGTTTGAACGTTTCTTCGCTCTCGTCCTCCAGCACGCCAATGAAGTTGTCGATGTACTCTCTCCAATCCTCCCACTTCATCTGTCGCATATCCTGTTTGAATGCTCATCCTTTCACTCTTGATCGTAGGCTGGTGGCTCGTTTGGCCCTTGGGACTTCCTGGCGCACTGTCTCTTTCTGCCTTGTATGCGTGGTTCTGGGGACCACCTGTGTCAGCCCCTTCGCTCTTTACCAAGGTATCCAGCTCGTTCGTTGACTAGTGGACGCTACCTTGTGGCTCACTGCTCCGCGTGCCTTCCTCGACTTCTCGCCGTTCTGACCTCTGGGGGAGCTTTGGTTGTCCGGCCCTGCCGGGCTCTTCAGGGTGATTGCTCGGTTGTCGTCGATTCACTGCAGTGTAGGGATAGTCATCGCACCCTCATCGCCATTGTAATGTATCAATCACCCAGCAATGATGACGCTGCAATCAGGTAGTGTTTAACCGTCTTTATTTAAACACGTCTACCCTTAAAGAGCGCCGCGCCTCAACTGCCGATTAACGGTTACGCGTGCCAAGCATTTACGCAGCCTGCGTAGCCTTGCGCGGGCGCGGCACGTCACGTGGCCCACGTGACGTGCATACACTAGAACGCGCTACTACAAGCACTATAAGAAGCTGGGGATCATGTCACTTCTTCTCTATGTGACTTTTCATTGGTCTCAGGGATGCACCGATGTGCGCCCTGGCTGCCAAATTTCAGCAAATATCCTGTGCTGCCTAAGACATGAACAATTTATCTGCTATGTAAAATGGACTTCGCCTATGTGAAGGGAACATAGTGGACCTATCCCCATCGTGTGCAATCCAGACATCCACATACAGAGTGATGTGTTTTTTTAACACAGCACTCTGTTTGCTGAATCATGCTTCAGGCCCCTCAGTCCCTCCTGTCATCAGGAGCCTGGAGACAAGGCCGAGAAGGCTGACCTGCACACTGAGAGTGTTAATAGTGCTCACTTAAACCATTAGTAGCCCAAAGCCCTTGTTAAGGACCAACCACTGAGATTCATACCCTTTCAGCTGTTTGATGCAGGCCTTAATCACTGACCAATTTTACCAGGAATATAAGAAAGACCTGCAGATAACACAATAATTTCAGCAATATATGCATTTACACTGTTAGCTGTATTCCAAAAAATACTAATCTATAATATGCTGCACTTGGTCTTAGATATTACTCCTAGACCTCTCCATCGAGTGCATTAACCTTCAAAAAGTATCTTACCACAGATCTGCAGGATTAAAGTATGAATCTGCAAAAGACACCTTAAAACCATAAGCTATCATAAAATGTAAAACATAAAAAGCAATCGGTGCACCACTATTTGACAATTATACAAAGTACAAGATCTGTATCCAGAGTCGTATTCTTCAAATCTTCCTTTTTATTTTAAATCACAATTGGTGTTAGTGGGACATGCAGAGTAGAGTGGATCAGCCAACACATTTCGTTTATTACAATGGACTTCTTTAGAACATATGCAGAGTCATATTATAAGAGGCGCCACTGTATCTGGGACAAATTGTAAGTTGTCAGCAATATCATGTGACTGAACGCCGAACAAATGAGTCACTATAAAGCAGTTGTAACCAGCTTTTTCTTAATCACAATTGCAATTAGTGTACGGGACATCTTTAGATATAAATACGTAGGGTCCCATACAATTAAGGGTGGCCCAAAGCACACAGTCCCATCCACTCAGCACCGTAATACGTGCTGAACTTGTGTTTACCAGGTGATCCTCCCAGTCCGTATCCAAAAATGAACGAAACGCTACATGTTGCATGTCACGCTAACACCAATTGTGATTTAAAAATAAAAAGGAGGATTTGAAGAATACGACTGTGGATACAGATCTTGTACTTTGTATAGTTGTCATATAGTGGTGCACCGATTGCTTTTTATGTTTAACATGTTATAGTCCAGTTAAGGACCGCACCTTGATAGTGGGTGCTTAGATCATGTGTACACAAACTTTGGGATATTTCCCTCTATTTACTGCTTTTGGGGATAGCCGGTTAGGGGCTAGCTGCTACAGGGTTTCACTGTCAAGTTGTTGTATCTCACTATCATAAAATGTCGTTTATTTGTGACTAATTTGGTTAGTCCAAACAGCTTTACTTGTGCTTCGGGACCATACTAATGGTGGTGATGCAGTATGCAAATGCATTGAACATTATATATGTTTCCCTTGTTGCAAATTTCTTTGGTGGCAGAGGTTTTTCAAATTAAGTGATTCTGCCCCTTACACCATCAGTTTTCTGCAACTCCCCAACCACCCCTAATTAATTGATTCTGAGACTATAGTTTTTCAACTTCCTGCATTGGATACAATACAGCATTTCCATGAACTAATTGTCAAAATGAACCTATGTAATCCTAAAAGATCTAAAGAATAACACATTGTATTTTTAAACGTAGTTATATTTTTGGGGGTGAGGCTAGTTTTTTTTTTACCATGAACTTTCAAAGTGTTGATAATAAGTTCCAAAGTAACTTAAATAGTTCAGGTGCCTGAATTTCAACCAAATATTGGAATTGCCCAAAAAGTCCTACTCACTCATTTTTAGTCCTTGACAGACTGTTTTGGGATCTCTCGCCCCTTTCATTCCCGAGCTTACACACTATGCCTTCACGCCTGGTTATGTAGTATCAGTTTTTTTCGCCACTGCAGAATGTGGTCCCACATACATTTTGCGCGGCATACCTTTTTTAGGTCGAGCTGACCTAACTTTCAATGCGAAAACATTGAGAGCTATCAGCGAAGACAACTAATGTTGCCCGTATTTGGGAATGTGGACACGAGAGGGCGCACGAGCGCAGAGCGCGGATTTCATCTCACTCACGCATGCGCACATACACAGCCACACACACACTGCATACACACACGCAGACCCACGCGCACACACACAGACACATTCAAACACACACAGACACACGCGCGTACACCCCCCTCCCCCCCCACTCACCGGGCTCTTTCGGCGTGTTCCGTGTCTCCTCTGCAGCGCTGGTCGGGCACTCACCGGGCTGTTGCTGGGGATCGGGCTCCTCTCTGCGGCAGTCTCGTCTCGTCGCGGCACCAGGGGGCAGGACTTCACTTCCGGGGCTCCCTCCAGCACCTGGGAGCCCCGCAACACTCTGGCTGTTTTGCTGTTGGCAGCCCCGGGACTCTCCTCAACTCATGGGAGCCCCGGGCTGCGGAGAGGCCATCAGTCGGCCGGCTTCACTTCTTCCTCGGCGGCGGCGGGCAAGACTTCCTGCCGGATTGCAGGCCCCGCCCCCGTCTCGGCCAAAAGTGCCTGACTTCCGGTTTTCACGGAGCAGGGCTGCGGCGGTGATTTCTTTCGGGGGCAAGAGCGGGAGGCACCCTCGAATTCGTGCGGCCAATGCTTGTTCTTAGTGTACTTGCCCATTATGTTGCCGTCTCTCCGATACTGGGCAATATTAGGATCTAATACACTTTATATATTTTCAGTGCTGACGCCGCCGGTTATGCTGCGTCATGTGCTCCCTTAGGGGACGCGTAGGAGTTTGAACTGCCACACCCTTTCACCGCTGGAATAGCAGGGCACTCAACACCCCAGGCAATGAGGTTTGTCGCTTCGGTCAGGGGCCAGTACGAAGCACAGAGGGCAAACCCTCTGATTTGTCCAGTTCAGCCAGTGTGTTCAGGGCACAGGTCCACTTGTAGGTTTTCCTGGTATTGCTTGGAGACAGGGCGCCTGCATTCTCATACCCTTTCATTATCGTATGGGCAGGATCCCTGGTCAGGGCGCCGGCTTGTGGGGGCAGCAATAGCAGGTAGTCAGAATTGTGCACCCGTGGTTATTGATGAACACTCTAGAGCCCAGCAGGCTTCTGCAGTAGTGACCAATCAGTCTTCATGCTCCGGGCACCCCAGTGCGAGATGGCTGACTTGCCAAGAGGTGGGACACTGCACAGGTGCATGTGGTGGCACCAGTTAATATATAGGAGAGTGTAGGCAGCAGCAACACGACTTGTCAGTGGACAGTTTCTGGGACCGGTGTTCTGTCGACATTCGCATCGCTCACACGGTGTGAGTACCGGGAGGAGGGGTAAGGAGTCAAAAACAGCCCTCTCTGCCTGTCCCAGCCTGTTATACTGGTAGTATTGACATCGGATCTTCTGATACTTGAGGCCTCCCTGAGGGATATTTCTCATCTTCCTAAGAAATGCGTTACTTACCTGTAACAGCAGTTATCCAGTATTGGTGTCTTTCATAGATTCACATGCCTGAATCATTCCCCGTCGCCGAGACGGGAGCCTCCGGTACATAAAAAAGTAATGTCCTAAGGACATACATAGAGAATATAGGCCGAAGGGCCTCCCCTTTGGGGTCTTTCCACGTCCTTATGTAAAAAAGGACCGAACTCTCATCGTTAGCCAATCAGCTCCGACCTCCCTCCAGAACCTTCCCGGGAGGAGCCTCAGTCCCTCAGATTTTCGTACGCACCCATCTAGGGTGTCGCAATGTAGACATAGAGGTACGTGAGTCCTTACCGGGGAGGCGGGAGGGTTGCATGTGAATCTATGAAAGACACCAATACTGGATAACTGCTGTTACAGGTAAGTAACGCATTTCTTATCCAGTATTTGGGTGTCTTTCATAGATTCACATGCCTGAATCAGAGTAGCCAGCAGTTATACATGCATAGTGGTAAAGCACATTCTCACATCCAGCAGGCCTGCATAAATCACAGACAACATGAGAGAAACATGGCAATATACAGTCATGCATATAGCAGAAAAAACCATGAAGAATGTGCATACCTGGATGGCGGGACGAGGTAAGGCTCACCTTATTGGAAGAGATGGCGCAGCACCGCTTGTCCCACTGCAGCGTCCTTCTGCAGTTCGATGTCCAGGCAGTGATGGCCGGTGTGATCGTGATAATGTCCTCGAAGGAGCCGGAACTTTGTTTCTATTGTCTCGCTAACGCCTCCTGCAGGGGACGCATGCGGAGCCTGCAGTGTGGTATGAGGAGAATGCAGGAGGACATCATCCCTAGCAAGGAGGTGAACGTCCGGACTTTGATGCGAGACTTCTTGGCCACAGCCGCGGCCAGAGACAGTATTTTGTTGGTCCTGTCCTCCGAGGGGAAAGCCTTTGCGCGCTTCGTGTCTAAGGTAGCCCCTAGGAAAGTGATCCTCGTAAATGGAGTAGTGCAGGATTTTTTGAGGTTGATCGTCAGACCCAGTTGTTGAAAAAGAGCGCTGCAGGCGTTGTAGGAAGCAGTCGCGCCCTCCGGGGAAGGCGCCTTCACCAGCCAGTCGTCCAGGTAGGGGAATACTTGGTGACCCCTTTGTCGCAGGAAGGCTGCCACCGGCGCCAAGCACTTCGTGAAGATACGTGGCGCAGATTTGAGGCCGAAAGGCAAGACCTTGAACTGGTAATGTCTGCCTGCTATTTCGAACCGTAGGTACCTCCTGTGCCGTGTGAGGATGGGGATATGGTAGTAGGCGTCCTGTAAGTCTAGGGAGACCATCGAGTCTCCACTTTCCAACGCCCCCAGGATCTCTTGGATTGTGACCATCCGGAAGGATTGACTCCGTAGGAAGGCGTTGAGCGCCCGGAGGTCTAAGATCGGTCTCCATTTGTCCCCTTTTTGTTGGACTAGGAAGGAGTGGGAATAAAATCCCGTCCCCTTCTGGGACTTTGGGACCCTTTCTATGGCTCCTTTGACCAACATGGCGGATACTTCTTTGAGAAGGAGGTGCAGGTGTTTGTGAGCACGCTTCAGCGGAGGAGTGTTGGGAGGGGTGTTGACAATTTCGAGGGAATGTCCAAATTGAATTATTTGTAGTACCCACCGATCCGTAGTGATCTTTTGCCAATTTTTGAGGAAGTGGGTCAGCTTTCCTCCAATTCGAAAGGATTGAGACGGTGGTGGGACTGGCTGAAGTAAATGGTCACTGGCGGCCGCCAGTGCCCTTCTTGGCGGATTTGCCTCTGAAGGACGACCTCCCATAGGACGACTGTTGGGGCTGTTGTTTGTGCTGGGGCTGGTTTCTGTTGTTGTAGGAGTAAGAGGACCGATTTTGGTAGGAACCTCTGTAGGAGTACTGACCTCTGGAGCGGCCCCCCCGAAAGGACTGGTTCCGGGACTGAAGGGAGCCCAGGGCCCTCGCCGTATCGGTATCTTTCTTGATGGCCTGGAGTGCTTCGTCTATCTTCTCCCCAAAGAGAAACTGACCATCGAAAGGCATGTCCAGCACCTTAGATTGGACCTCTTGCCGAAAGGACGTTGCTTTGAGCCAGCCTTGGCGGCGGAGCACGGCGGCCCCGGCCAACTGGCGGAATCCCGTCATGGCTGCGTCGATGGCGCAGTCGATGATTTCTGCCGCGGAGTTTTGTCCTTCCGCTAGGAGAGCTTTCACTCCGTCCTGGGTCGTGGATGGCAGACCTTGCAGATAGGGGGCGATGTCCTCCCATAGCTGGCGGTTGTAGCGCCCTAGTAGGGCGATAGAATTGGCCACCTTGATGGTCATGGCGGACGTGGTAGAGAACCGTTTGCCTATGGTGTCCAATTTTCTTCCTTCCTTGTCTGGGGGTGCAGACAGCGGCGAGGATGGGTTGCGAGATTGCTTTTGGGCCGCCTGGGTCACAACCGAGTCCGGTTTGGGGTGGCCTGTCAGGCAGGCTGGCGCGGTGATCGGGGCCTTATATTTTTTGTCTAGGCGCGGAACCACCGCCGGCACCGAGGCAGGCGTAAGCATCAGCTTCTTGCCCTGTTCCCACAGAAAGTCTATAAGTGGGATAGACTTGGCCAATTTCTGGCTGTGTTCCTTGAAATCATGGAGGAAGCATTCCGTTTCCGTGGATTCCACCGCCATGTGGAACCTCTTTGCTGCCCTGTCCACCAGTTTGTGGAAACCCCCAACGTCCGCCGCCTCAGCTTGGCGCGGTCGCGGGGATGCCGGGGTAGACGAATGGTGTGATGACGCAGCATCGGCATCGTCGTCTCCGTGGTCCGAGTCAACGTCTTGCACTTCGCCTTCTTCCAAGTCCGTCTCCTCCTCCTCGTCTTCCGAGGAGTCCTCTACCTGAGGCTGGGGCCGAGTGCGAGGCTGGGGTTGGGTCCGGGGACGGGCCTGGGGAGCGGAAGGGCGCGAGGCAGACGGTTGCGCCTGGGTGACCGGCACCTGGGCTCCGCTGTCGGCATCCGGGAACCGTTGTTTATAGTCCTGCACCAGTGAGCGCAGATCGTTGACCAGAGACAGGGGCAAGCAGATCATCGGGGTGTTCTCCGTGCTGACGCTCATGGAGCGTTCCTGATACATAACCTCTTCCTGGTCCTCGTGGACGTCCGATAGGGAGGTGGCCGGATCGCGCTGGTTTTCCTCCTCGGACTCCTCACTCTGCAGTGCCACCTGCTCCTGCTCGGGTGCCAACCCTACCGTTGTAGGTACTGAGGAAGTTGGAATCGAGTGAATGGAGACTTCGACCAGTCTAGATTCTTTCCAAGATGGCGCCGGGGTTTCTTCCGACGACGTGCGTGAGGATGGCGCGCCCGCCGGTTGTGTTGGTGACTTGAACGCCTCCGTTAGTGTCGATGGCACCAAATTCTGCGGGGTTAAGTGAGTCGCCGACTTACTGGTGGTCGAGCCTTCGACTTGAGATTTTTTGGGTGAAGGCGGACCCTTTGAACTTGACCTCGACCTTTTAGGTGACGATCCTTCGGCATGAGATTTCTTCGGTGAAGGTGGACCTTTAGATTTGGACCTCTTAGGTGACGATGACGCAGATAGTGGGGACACCGTCAATGGTCCTGTAGTAGTCTTGGACGAAGGCTTCAGGGGGATGGTGGAGGAGACCGGTGCGCCTGAGGACGCAGTGGTGGTCGTCGTGGCCGTCGCGGAGGGCGATGAGGCCGTAGTGGTCGACACAGTGGTCGAGACCGAGGTGGTCCGCTTAGTAGATGGAGCGGGTTTCTTGAACCTCTGGCCGTCTTTAGCAGACACGGAGGAGGTGGTGGAACGTGCCTCCGAAGGTTTCCTGTGCGCCTTCTTAGGAGGAGTGTCTGTCTCTCCAGGGGACTGCACCCTGGGTCTCTTCTTGGAGACTTTGGAGGTCACGGAGACACTACCCTCGGAAGATTCCAGAGTGTCTCGGACCTTAAGCCTGTCGAGCCATTCGAGAAGGCGAGCCTCTCTTTCCTTAACAGTCTTCTTTGGGAAGGCTCTACACACCCTACACTTGTCAGGGACGTGGTCAGGGTACAGGCAATATAAGCACAGATCGTGCTTGTCCTCCGTTTGAGTCCGTTGCTTGCCGCAGGAAGAACAGGCCCTAAGAAGGGCTTTCTTTTGCGAGTCCGCCATGGATGAAACCTTCTTATTGGATTCCGACATGGGAGACGGTAGTCGAAGATAAGATAATTATTCTTTTTGTATAGAATGTACTTCCAGCGAAGTTTGAGACTTCGAAGCGAGAAAAACCTGAAGAGCTCAGGTTGGAGACTCCCTAGCACAACGTGCGGTAGAAAATCTGAGGGACTGAGGCTCCTCCCGGGAAGGGTCTGGAGGGAGGTCGGAGCTGATTGGCTAACGATGAGAGTTCGGTCCTTTTTTACATAAGGACGTGGAAAGACCCCAAAGGGGAGGCCCTTCGGCCTATATTCTCTATGTATGTCCTTAGGACATTACTTTTTTATGTACCGGAGGCTCCCGTCTCGGCGACGGGGAATGATTCAGGCATGTGAATCTATGAAAGACACCCAAATACTGGATAATTTAATGATTCCAGACTGCTCCGGGATAGCGCTGGCTCCTACCGCTCCTATCACGCAGTTCACAGTGCATTGGGGGACCAAGGAGAACACACAGTCGTATGCGTTGCCACACCGCACTCCGTGCCCACTGCAGTTCTCTTTGTCCTGAAAAGGGTTGCCAGCTGGAACACTGCTCGCCAGGGGTGGCTGCACTCACATGGCTGCAGGAGCTGCGCTGCCCTCGGTGTCTGCTCCGTGTGTTCAGGGTGGGCCCCTAGGTCTCCACAACTCTGTGTCTCTTCCCTCCCAAATCATCCCAGTGGGAGTAATCACTGTGTTCCACGCCCCCCCCCCCCCAAAATCGGGGTGCAAAGGCTATTCTGTCTCTCCGGACTGTGCGCGTTGGACTTGGGGCGCACAAGTCCACCTGCAGACCGCTGTCTGATCACTGCAGTAGCAGTCCACTCATCTGCTGCAATGGTGCCCTTTCTGCTTCTGTTGCCCAATTCACAGCACCACCCGGTGTTAATGGAAGCACAGTGTCATAGGTGCGGCTCCGGTGCGCTACGTGCTGGCAGCGATTCCCCGTGGTCTGAAAGGTGTGCCAACTGAAAGGGTATCCATTAAGGGGGCAGTCTTACTTACTCAGCTAGTGGAGCAGCTACATTGCAAATATTCTGTGTCTTATGTCTTGATGTGCACTGAAATCGATGCAAGTGAAAGAGGGTGCTGTGGGAGTGCAATAGAAGTCCCCCCACCCTGCCATTTAAGATCATACGTATTTTCACAAATGAGAACAAATTGTGAACTCAGAATATTTGCTGGTGCACATATTAACGTGCATACTCATAAATGCCCCTGGTATTTCACCACTTGTGCATTTTGTAATACGTTCTTAGATTTTAGTCACAATAAAATACACTGAACATAATCTTCACAAAAGTTATTTACAAAAGTTTAAGCTATTGCCATTATAAATTAAATTAACTTTTATTTAAGTATTAATTATTTAAAAAAATAAGCCATTGTTATTTGTAATATCAATACATCTAAGTCACGTAAATACAACACATATTGCATTACAAATGCTATAGGTCACGGTGTCACATTTGCGAAAGTTAAAATTATTGGCATTGTAAATGACAAAACTATTAATTTAGCTATTTTCAAAACCAACACAGAAATACAAAATTTGTCATTTACAATACCAATAGCTCAAACTTTCCTAATGCGAGACCTATTGCATTGCAAATGCTTGTTATACATGTTATTTATGATCTTGATTAGTTTATGTGAACGTTTTATATGATTTATGATGGCGCAATTAAATAGTCAGGACTTAAAAAAAATATTTTCGCTGGAATCTTTCTTTCACGGTACGTGATGGTACTGGGTGGTCCATCTACATACAGCATACAATTCTGTGCTTGTGAAATAGAAACTTTGTTCACTTTACTGTCACGTGCAATCCCTCATTTCAAGGAATACAGCATAAAACAGGCCCAGAATGATTTTGGACTGTCTATCTTCTTTCTTTGCAGGTTCCGTTTGCTTGCAGGGGTTTGAACCCAGCTTGAGTATGATAGCTCAGATTAACCCCTTGATGGCGGGAATGGGCCTGGTACCTCAACCACTAGAACTCCCAGTCGTGAAAGAAATAATTCACTGCAAAGACTGCACCCTTTTCCCTCCAAACCCCAGTAAGTAGCACGTGGCTCTTCAACTTTTATTTCAATGCACGGTTTATAAATATGATTTAGTTTTATGACTATTATTTTTTTTAAATTTCAGTTTTTTTTATTTACTTTGTCCTTTGCAAATTACTTGAAATATTGCCTTTGAGTCTTTAAATAAAACTTTTTAAATACATTTGCAATGTCTAAGCAATCATGACTACAAAGGAGTGTGCCATCACCTCACCATACATTGCCTTATTGCTCTTGACTTATTATTAACCTTTATGATTTACCTAATGATGTAGCTACGTCATGCGACATTGAATTTGAAGGTAAGTCAAGAAAAATGTATTAATACAAGTCAGTTTAAAAAATGTCAAGAGAATTTTGGGTGGAGGGCTTAACATGCCACCCAAACTTTGTTTTCCTTTTGAAGTTCATTTTCAAGTTAGGTAAAGGCCTCAGTGTGTGTGTCCGTGTGTGTGTGTGAGGGGGGGGGGGGGGGGGGGGGGGGATGCATAGCATATAAGCCGAGCTGGGTATTCAGGTAATTGTACCTTATAATCTAACTCAGAATGTTGAATTTGCTTCATTGAAGTAGAACACCTATGGGGTTTATTCACAAGAAAGTGTGATAACTACCACAAGAGTAACGTAACGCAACTTTAAACATTGCAGCCCATCGCTGGGAAATAACTCTGTGACAACGTGGAATTCACAACACAGCGGTAGCATGCAATACTCTGCCAACACGACGGCCAATGCCCGTGACACAACCACCTCAATGGAGATAAAAACACCAATCCCAGCGCAAAAAGACCTGCGATGGGTAAAAGCGCAATTAGAAAACAGTGACAACCAGCGCGAGGGCTGCAATACACACTCGCAATGAGGGTAAAAGCACAAGAACAGCAAACTGAAAATGCCACAGAACAAAATCCAACAACAGCGGAGTACCACAGATGTGGCCTGGCCAACTGCAGAGGAATACATATACACCGCAACTACCTAGCACCGTGGAAGAACAGAACCAACAGGCACACCGCATGAAAGAGACCAGTGGCAGACAAATCAGAGCTGCACGAGCGACACACCCACCATGCAGCATATGCACATAGGCAGGAGTGCACCTTGACATTCACAACATCCCGGTACAAACAGCACCCCCACCACATTTGAACACAGGACACAACTGATTCCGCAAATGTGCATGACCTGGCAAATCCCATCTGAAATCGCAGGGAAAACTAACATTAAAATGTATAGGTACAAGCAGAAACCTGCAAATATGTTGTATTCACACATGCAGTGCATTTGGACATTTACTACTGTTGCTTGATTGCCATAGATGTCCACAATGTGACATGCTCATGAGAAGTAAGTGTCATTGATGGTATTCCTACGGGCCATTCCTGCCGCTGATGCAGTGGGATGTGGCCCACCTGCCCCATCACCACCATCATCGTCCGTTACCTCTGGGACTAGGATCCATGGGGCCCCGGTGCGAACACAGATGTTGTGCAGCACGCAACATGCAACGATCAGCTTGCACACGATGTCTGGGCTTCCCACCTGTGCCGTCCAGGCACCTGAAACGTGAATTCAACATGCCAAATGGGCGTTACACAATGCCGCTGGTGCGTATGAGGGCCTCATTGTACTGCCTCATGGCGGGTGTGTTCGGATCTCGGAGGGGCGTCATCATCGAAGAGCAGAGTGCATATCCTTGATCACCTGTGACAGTGAAGGGAGAAAAGAGTCAGTACTTGGTTCGGCCGAATGTGATGGCAGGTCCACCAATCCTGTGACGCCTGTCCTGGCTGTGTGTGGGGTGAGTGTAAGCCAGTCTGCAGAGAGTAGCTGATACTGGCAACTACACCAACGGTCATCAGGCACCCAAAAATGCAATGTTGAAACTACAAGGGGGATGACACGAGTCGCACAGGGCTATTGGCCCTAGATGCACAGCGGGCGAAACAGGCCCACTGCCACGGGACGTTGATCTGCGGGGGACTGGGGTAGGGTCATGTGGGCAGAGCAGTGCCTCAAATGTGTTATGGCTGCATTTCGCATCTCCACATGTTTAACTGTTGTATGGCCCCATGAAATATCTATTTGGGGTGCAGGGGTGGTCCAGGAATACCATGGAGTGGTGTGGTCGTGTCTGGCAGGTGGTCGTGTAGTTTGAAATGTTGATTGTGGTTTGGTCACGTGTGCATCCCCACAGTTGTGCATTGTGCCTTGGAGGCAATGGGATGTGTGGTGTGTTGACATGGTACTTACCAATGAGCAGTCCCGTTCCATATGTGCCATCCTGGAAGCGCTGGTTGATGATAGACTGTCGGAAGATGAAAGAATCATGCACACTGCCTGGGTAGTTGATGACGACATTGGTAAAGAGTCCCCGGTGGTCCACTATTGAATGCACATTGATAGAATGTGTGTGCTTTCTGCTGCGGTAGTGGTGTGCAGTGTCCGCAGGGGGCACAAGTGGGACATGTGTGCAGTCGACTGCCCACAACACGGCTGGGAATCCGGCTATGGCGTAGAAGTCTTGCTTTGTCTCCAGCTGTTCCTGCGCACAGTGTTGGGAAAGTGAAGGTACAGGGGTATGAAGCTGAGGATGGCATCCAGGACAGGTGTGATGAGCTCTGATAGGGCTGGCTGTGAGGCCCCTCTGACTCTGGCAGTTGTTGTTTGGAAGGTACCAGATGCCAACAGGTGCAGCACAGCCATCAGCTTTGTCTGTGGAGGGATGTTCATTCTCTGCTGTTTTTGGACCGTCAGCCTGTGGGCGATGTGGGTCATGATGCGGTGAATGGTTGTCCTTTTGAGCCTGTAGTGGCCAATGACTTCCTCAGGCTTCAGGTCTGTGAGAGTGGTGCGTTTTCGGAAGGTCCTCTGTCTTACTCTGCACTGCCTCTGCGGTGGTCGTGGGGGGTGCGGGTCCGGGTCCTGGGGGTGGTGGCGGTCCCGGGTGTGGTGGCAGTGGGTGTTGTGGCCCTGTTGGGGCACGAGCTGCATGATGAGTAGTGGCTGTGTGTGGGGCTCCGTTGCCTACTGCAGGTAGTCGTCCATCTTTACACCTGCTTGAGGCAGCTGTTAAATACTAGCGGCTACCGCGGCTTATCGCCTGTTTTCTTTTCACTTTGCGGATCTGTCAGTTCGTTGTAAAAGTGGTGTTGTTGTTTTTTGTGTGTTTCTGCATGGGAACGCCTACTCTGCATCTCATTAGCATTAGTTGGTGGTGTCCGCCGTGGTGTCAGATTTTGGGACTGTTATCGTGGGAATTCTGACGATGTCTGCTGATAGCACCAGCTTGTGAAAGGTGGGGTAAATTTATCACAACATTGACTGCGCTAAAGTGCTGTTAATTCGGCAATAGCTCCTTGTGAATATGCCCCTATGTCTCTAGTCCAAGAAGAAATATTGTTAAAAATGGTATTGTGGTTTTCTAGTGAGATTGAATACTAACCTGAGTCATAACACATACAACTTCCTAATCCAAAATGTCAAAACGACAGTGAACTGCCAATTATGGTTCGCTACAAGTTGTTACACCCCTATGCATTGTTTAGACCACAAACATGACATCACAGATTATATTACAAATGACATGATTAATAACTTCTCCTCCCCAAAACAATTCTTTGAAAATTTGAATGGGAAATTAAACTTTTGGGCTATTTCTCTATTAACTTTCCCTGCGCATGAAACTTTCCAAAATCAAATAGAGATGGAAAAATGATGTTTCTTGAAAAGTTGCACATAAATGTGACTGTGTAAACACTTTTACAATGAGTTTCGTGCAGTACAAATGCATTCCAGTACAAACTGGCGGCAATACATACTGGTTGTAGTGGCTGGAAAGACCTGTATGAACACAGTACAGTTCTGGTGCTATGTGCTCAGACTTAGAATTAGTCCTGCAAACCTTGACTCCATATTTTTACATATGTGTTTGTGGATGAACCCAGACTTTCAGATGGTTGATTTACCCATCAAGCCCCTCATTACTTCTGCAAAAATCCTTTTGCAGAATATGATCTGCGGGTACTGGTGATTTTATTCTGAAAAACAGTAATGGTGGACAAAGAAAACATGATTTGTTCATTCTGCTTTCAAGTTCAACTTAAACATATGTATCCTTTAACTGTCCTCAAACCTACTAGCATCTCTGGGGTCCGAGGGGCCTCAGCTTCATTTTTCTGGTTCCCCCTCCTTGTGTCCCACCACCACAGTTGTTAATGCTGCCCTCGTTGATGAGATTCTCGATTTTGGCTCAAACAGGGCCACTCACCGCAGCCTTGCCATACCTCGGAACTGAAGCATCGCTTTGGCTGTTGCATCCTCAATGTAGATCCACACAATGCTCTGCAAACCAGGATTTAAGGTACTCTCTTCAGTGGGCCTAACTGGGTCCCTATAGCCGGGTGTCATTCTATCGTGGTCAGCCTGAACTTGTGACTTTGTCCTGGTCCAGCATGACCAGATATCCACAGTGGCCGTTTTACGGCTTTTGGCTCTATTTTATCCCAAAACTGTAATATTAAATATTTCCAGTTCTGCTAATTGTATTTTTGTCATTTTGGTGTTGTTTTATTTATTAACTGTGTTACTGTTTGAGCACAAATCCTGAACACTATTCTGCTGAGTTATATCTGACTGTTCTGTGTGAAGATACTCAAGGTTTGATATGCATTGCCTTAACTCTCGAAAATAACCATTTATAATGCCTTAACTGTGGAATATTGTATTTTCTCTATGACTGATTAACTGACACAAGAAAAAAGCCTTGGAATCTATCCGCATTATTTCACTTGGATATAGGCTTGAAGAGGCTTCACAGCTCAGAGGCTTAGTAGTCGATCCATTTCTGGGTTTTCTTGAATTTTTTGGTTCTGCTATAAGAATGCATTTATATCTAAATGTACAAACACGCTTTTTATAAGTGCCTTTTGTAGGTTGCCACCACCAGTATTATTTGTGGCCTTTGAGTGCTGCTGTAAAACACTCTATAGAGACGCCACTGCTTAAACGTAACGGCCAAATAGCCTTGAATTCTCAGTCCTCATTTATGCTTTTTTTAAGCTGAGCATATTTTCACGAAATCAAAATTAGAACACAGAAGTAAATGACCTCTGTTTTTTTTGCTGCGATTGGTGTTGAACCATCAAGCGATATTTGAAATATTTCTTCCCAAAATTACATTTTGGGATTTTGAATAGAAAACATACTTTTTGTGGACCCCCAAACCCAAAATACATTTTACCAGTAATTGCTAACTTATCCCTAATAATTTAATGTTCACAATAAATAAATGATGTGGACCTTCTCACAGGCATTAATATCATCTTATAAGTGGGGTTTAGAGAATTGAAGAAACCATTTTAAGCAAGGAATACCATTAGCTCTAGTCCTGCCAATTTCTTTCTTGTGGTTTTCAAGAAGAACAATTTAAGCCACCTTGCCTTGCAATTTTGGTATTTCCACTACTTGGATTCTGTCCTCTTGTTAGCTTGTTTTATTTTCTGCAGATGTAAATTTGAATAGGTGACAAAATAAAATTGAAGTTTGAATTTCTGAAAGTAGAAGCTACTGAAGTGAAAGGAATGAAAGAACGTTCAAATACTGAATTGGTCTCTTTATAAATGAACAACAAGACACAAGTGCAGAAAGACAAACATACTTTCAGTTTCTTTAAAGATAGCCGAACACATTCACTAAAATCTTCTTTAAATTGAACATAATTCTTAACAAATCTTATGTCAGAATATTCTCTTATTGTTAAACTTTTGTGGATATCACTAATAAAACTCAGTCAAAATGTTTTGCTAGTAGAACTTGCTTCAGCAGGGCTGTCAAGAAAAATTGTTTATTGCTGTACGTTTCTACAATCTAGTGCTTCGTTAGCTCACAGGTTGTAAAGTGTACAATCCAACACACTGTTTCTAAATCACAAGCAGCTGTAATTGATGATAAATAGTAAAAAACACAAAGCTTAATATGTGTGCGGCGTTGGGCACGGAGTTGCACGGAACCCCAAACAACAGCACCTTAGAAAAAAAGTCTATGGATGACGCACAACGTGGAGGTGAGGCATCCGTACCGAGGCAAAGCCAGTTCCCTGGTTGCCATGGGGGAGGTGAGGCATTGAGGAGGTGAGACGTTGAATCCAGGACAGGGAAAGTTAGGCAGCGCTGGTGGTGAGACGTCGGTTTCGGTGACGCGATGCAAAGTCAAAGAGTTTGTGGAGTCACCTTTGTCGGTTATTGGCTCTGTGATAACAGGATGCAGACTATGGCAGTGATGGCGTTGGTGTGGGCACTGCCATCAGGAAGGCCAATAACGGCAGGCATTGGCAGGAGTTGGATCTGCATTGCAGTTGGGACAGTGCATTGTGCACTTCACGAGCGGTGCTCCTGGCCTCGGTGCAAGTCAAGGCATCACTAGCGGCATCGCCAATGGCTTCGGAGTTGTTTTTTTTATCGCTTTGCAGTACCAACCGCACAATTCTCAGGGCCCAGGAACTGGAATTGGCAACTTTTCGAATGCAGGAGTCAAAAGAGGACTCAAGGTGCAGGTCAGTGGGATGCAGCAGAAGACTTTGTGGCCCTGAGTCTTCAGAATAGGAGGCAAGCACATACAAGTCATAAAAGATTCTTCATCATGCAGGTTCACAGCAAAGTTCCAGTCTTTGTCCTCTCCTTGGCAGAAGCAGCAACTGCAGGCCAACCCACCTTCTTTAAAAAAGGTGTTATTAAATTCTGAGTTCAGAAATCCTAAACACAATTTCTCTATCTTTCTCTATCTTGTACCTATGGAAATCTATGCTTGGAAGATGTTACAGAGCAACTCCCATGTTGGCCTATGGGACAGATAGCCTTTCAATAGTGAAAAATGAAATTGGCAGTATTTCACTATCAGGACATGTAAAACACACCAGCACATGTCCTACCTTTTTGCATACACTCACCCTGCCCATGGGGTACATTAGGCTTACCTGAGGGGTGCCTTACATGCAGTGGCGGCTGGTGAGATTTTAAAGTGGTGGGGCTGAAAATTTTTGGTGTAGCGCACCGTGCAAGCGAGCGTAGCGAGCGCGCCCGAACCACCTAAGGAGGGTTCGGGGGGGTTCTCCCACCGAGAAAATTTTGAAAAATTAGAAGCCAAGTGGTGGATTTTCAAGACTTTTGGAAGCCATTGTGCTTAACAGAAACAGGCCACTGCCTCCCCTAAAACTATCATCAGTTCCAAGGCCTCATGAATAAACCATTTTAAATTGCAATAAACCACAATTACTTATAACAATGTTGCATAAATAGGTTGGATCTGTCTACTGACCCAGTGGCTATTTGAGATAAAGTGGCATTCAAGGTAGCCCATCAGAGTAAAATGCCTACTTTTTCCACATAGAATTGAATATATTATTGGTTAGTGGTCATTTTTGGAAACTCAGCATGCATAAAGGCACCATGTATAAACACATAAGCGTACAGAGATAAAATATATACATGCAACACATAAAATGTTTCCCCTACCTGTGCTTGTCTGTTTCCTTTATGAATCATTTGTTCAAAGCCAAGTACACATGCCCTGCCACTTGTATTTTGGAGATTAGTGGGCCTTTTCTGAGCGCGGTTTAGTTGGAAGAAGGGATGCCACCGTAATTGACAATCACAGCATCTAGGATAAAGTTAAACCTACAGCAATATACTCGGCCACATTAATTACAACCCAGACTGCACCAACAAGGCCCCAAGAGAGGCCTGGGCTGTCAGATGCATTAATGCTTACACATGCCCAGTACCTCACGAACCAGATCCAAAACAGGTTATTAGAAAGCTTTTACAACTGGTCAGAGAATTATTCAGCAGCAGCCGAGGTGGCGGTTTTTCAGGCGCCTTATTAAAAATGCTTTCCTTTTAACAGTGTATAAAATCAAGTATGTATTATATTCCTCACGTTTCCCTACATTTCTACTAAATAATAATAATTAATAACAAGCAATGGCATAGCCAAGAGGTCTCGCCTTTGGGACCATATAAGTGTTTAGCCATGCAACAGTTGATGTTTTTGCACCAGGGATATTGTGCTGGATAACTAAACATTTATAAAGTCCCAAAGGTGAGACCTATTGGCTATGTCAATGCTTGTGTGTAATGTCTTTGTTGTTGTTTAGATACATAAACAGCAAACACATTCATGTTGCACTATAAGCATACCCAGAAGCATATACAGACAAAATGTAGAGAGATATGCAGCGAGACAATACACAAAAGGCAACATGCAAACACAGGTGGTTGTCAATGGATGCGCTGATGGCTGTTAAGAGGAATACATAGTTAAAGAGACTGTTTGGTGACTGTAGGTGCATATTATGGTGGATCGGTGTTAATCACATAAGTAGCTTGATGCACATGCAAACATATGGGTGAACAGCCGGGTGTTGGAGGATGGATCAATGCGCAGCTAAGAGTGGATGGATATGTGCTTGGTTGAAGGTGGTTCAGGGATGAATAGGTATGGGTGGATATACAACTTTACGCAGATCCATATGGATAACTGAGCAGGATAAGTGTGCGTTCATGGGTGGTTGGGTCAAAGATTAAGTGAGTGCATAGCTGGGGGCACGGGTAAGGGTAGGATGTGTGGATGTAATTGCATAGGTGAATTGAGGAATGCATAAGAGTGGGGGTGAATGCCTCCAACAACATTTAAATTAAATGAGTCATGGTTTGCTCCTGACATTCTAAACATAAAACATTGGGACCCATAGAGGATTAGTGTTGAATTAGTATAGTGAAACATGCAAGTACATTTTAAGTAGTGGATAGGTTAGTCAGTTATTTGGAATAGGAATGATAGCACGCAGAAGGATAGAGGAGGAAAACAGGTTTGTATTTACAGCACAGGATCACCAAATGGGAACTCTCTTAAAATCATGTAAGCGTGCAATAAGTGGTCTTAAAACAGGCACAAAAACGAAATAGTAATTGATTCATAAAATATAGTAGCATGCCTTAGGGAACATGTGTGGATTTGCATTTTAATAGTACATAAGTTTGTATGCAAGTGAACATACTTTTTCAGTATAATAAAAGAGCTTTCCTTGCCTACTCAAACTGTCACCCCATAAGCATAACCACTGTACTAGGCCCAGTTTAGTCAGAACCCCTATGTCAGCCTATTAATATCTGAAGTGTAGGGTGCAATTATTGAATTAATCTCAGCCAAATTTAACTACCCAGGGACAAATTCTAGTCTATTGCTTACTGTTCCAATACACACAGCAAGCCCCGTCTTGGCTCTCATCGTCGTCGGAGCTCCGCTCCCCCCCATTGCTATGCTCGGTACTGCTCCCAGGCTGGGTGCTGCTGTCCCCACCAGAGCTGCTACTGTCCACAGGGCTAGGCTCGCCACTGGGGTTCTTTTCTTTCTTTGATGTCTCGCGAGATTTACACTCAGAGTGAACTGTCGGTGTCCTCCGGGCCACAGAACCTACTGGAACCTTCCCACCGACTCCGCTTTGCCGCCATCTTGGCACCGGACTCGTAGAAAGCCGAGAAGGGAGGGGCGGGATTCGGAAGAGAAGAGCGTGGGGGCTGCCTGGAGTTGTGGACGCGGAAGCTTTGTGGCAGCCATCTTGAAACTGGCAGTTATGCGAGAGAGTATACACGTAGGTACTAAGCAGCGTCGAACATCTTAAAATTGGGCCTATTTTCTTTCAACATTATGAGGAACAAGGTATTTTATGCTACATGTGATGTGTATTATCTGTTAAGCTAAATATCTGTCAATGTTCCGGCCTCTTGTTACTGTTGCTGGGAGCTCAGTAACTTTTCAATCATGATGGCAGTGTGATACCTCATGAGCTGTGCTCAGCTCACCACTGTTTTGACTCATGACTGAATGCTCTGGGAAAGGACCAAACACTACTTTTCCGAGGGTGCAGATGTCACTTGCATTGAATGGATAACTAGTTCCTGCTCTAAAAGGTTGCCCTTTTTAAAAGTTGAAGGAGGGCTGGCTTAGATGTCAGTTGCCCCAATACCCTGTGTTCAGTGGAGAGCATGACACCTGTGCAGCTGTGAACTGGTCTGGTCCACTGCTGCCTGCAACTTGTTTTGGGAGACGGAGAACTGGGGACGCTAATAACTGTTCCAGTCCCATATTTGCAATTGCAGATAATTCACTGCAGCATCTGGCACCTACCCTTGTCCTTCATCTCCAAGCAATTAGGGTAAAGAAGAAATCGCAATGCTGGCAGATACCCTAGTGCCATGTTATGAATTTAAAGAAGGACCTCTGGCTCATTCCTCTTTGTCCCCTACACCAGTGCTTTAGGGGCACTAAGCCTCCCCGTCCCTTTGGCAAAGCCAGTGATAGCATTGAAGAGAGAGAAACACAGGCGTGGCAGACTCCTCCACACGTCTTGGGATAGGCCATAGGGATATTTAGAGAAAAGGGCAACCTGCAGGGTCAAATAGACCCTCTCTGGATCATGGGAAATGCTTGTGGATATAACAGCCCCAAACACCCTTCTGCATGGCACATGAAATATGAGCGTCAAGACAAAATAATCCATCTCATTCACTGGCGAGGTTGGTCACAGTATAGTTTTAATCCCCACAAATCCCCACATTGGCAGATGACGTGAAGGTGAAAGGCTGCTGCTTTTTTAAAACTCTATGAGGGAGAGATATTCATAAGTGGAAGAACCCAAGGACTGGTTGTAGATTAATTCTTTTTGAAATATTTGGATTTTATGCATGAGCATCATGGAGGGTCAGCATAAACAATATTCTCCTTGGTGGTTTTATTTACTTTTCATGGCAGTCTGTTTTATTTGAGGATATAGCCTTGAAACACACAGCTGGTTATGATGTGGCTCTCCACTGAAAGCAGGAGCTAGAGTATTTGCTATAGTGTTGGGTTATGTGAGCAAAATTCCTTTGATTATCAAGTGGACTAGTGCAGGTACTGTCAACTCTAGGGGAAGCCATATCATGTAAATACAACACATATTGCATTACAAATGCTATAGGTGTCACATTTGCAAAAGTTATAACTATTGGCATTGTAAATGACAAAGGTAATAATTTCGCTATTTTCAAAATAAAAATAAATTTAAAATGTGTCATTTACAATACCAATAGCTCAAACTTTCCTAATGCGAGACCTATTGCTTTGCATATGCTTGTTACACTCGTTTTTGCCTTGGTTACCAGGCCTACCTTTCCGTGTAAATGCCACAATGTCCATCTGATACGGTAAGCTTGGTAGAAAACAAATCTAGTCAGCTAAAGAGTCAGCTAAAGTGAGTAATGTAAATGTCATCATGACAATATTCTGCAGAGCACACTCATGTCTTGTTTAAAAATACACTCAGTCTGCTGAGCACTGTTGAACTAAGGACAGGAGACATTTTCCGTCTGGTGAGATCAGAAAACACCTGTGTTGCACTCAATCTGTAAATGATCTAAGATACGGTACCACCACCAAAACTAATTGAAGCAGCTGGGCCAAATCTGACAGGACTCCACTTACCCAGCTAAGGCCCTTTCAAACCAAATTTGAAGAAAAAAAAGAAAATCAGCAGACCTAGAAATGTTACAGTCAATATAATTGTATTGAGTTCAGAAAAATAACGGAGTTAATTTATATTTGCAGCAGGAGATGCCGATTTTTCCCCCCACGTTTTATATAGCGCAAACTCGACCCGAAGGTTTTGGAGCGCTTTACCAGACCGCCAGTTTCATTGCCCGTTCATTTTTGATAAGTACTGGGAGATTTAGTGATCTGGCAAGAATCACAGACTGAAGAGCCGACGCCGACACTGGAACCTTTCTCCCGAGCTCCCAAGTTAGCCGCTCTGGCCGTTACTTCACACCCTCTCCCCTTTGAGGATCTTTGTTACGATTGTTTACATACATGATAAAGACAGCCAGAGAGTGCACTTCACGAGCCTAAGAGTTAACACTTTTCTTTAGATGGCATGAGTTATTCAGAAATATCTTTGCACTGTAGTAGTGTACCGATACATGATAGCACATGAAACCTGAAAAAAACATCTACCATGCTTCGTCGAATAAAATGCACTATTAAAATATTTCGCATGTTAACTTTCCACTTGGTAGCTTGGGATTCAGCATTAATCAAGGTACGAATGTTTTACAGGCTTTTGGACAGGTTGGCACCGCAGCTCACAGACTGTGTCCTGGGCAGGCTGGTTCCACATCTTACAGAGCCCATGACTGGCAGCGCAGTTTACCGACTCTTGGACAGGCTGGCACCGCAGTTTACAACCTCTGGGACAGACACTGTCACCCCAGTTTACAGACTATTGAGAGGACCCTGCCACCCCAACTTACATGCTCTTGAGAAGGTCCAATCACCGCAGCTTACACAATCACAAACCCCTGGCCCCCACTGAAAATGTAAACTAGGACAGCTTCCATTGAGGGCCCCACTACCACCCGAGGGGCCCTCACGGTCACCATGCGGGCAGCCTTCCTAGTTCACGGTCCTAAGACATAATGTGGGTCAGTTCAAGGGGTCGAGCCCTGATGCTGGCAGCAGAATACGGCAGGCTTGGGGTTTCATCTTTCTAGGGCTAACGGAACCTGTGGCATTTAGGTAATAGTGAGTTGTACCCAATACAGTGAATGCATTTATTGTTTCAATGAATTAAAATTCAAACAAAAGGCTGAGCATGGTGTCACCATCCACTCACCTTCATTGATTATTGATAAAACATGATCACTTCATTTAGCAAATCAAGCAAGCAGTCACAAGCATGACATTAAGAAAGAGGCTGTAAAAATGTGATATGTATTCACTAGTTTAAAACTGTGGTCAGCCTATAGCCCTTTGCTCGATCTTTACGAGTTCTTTGAGCTGACATCAGGATTCGTAATAAAATAAAAACTGCCCGCCTGTGGGGCCCTACCTGCCCGAGTTCACAAGTCTCTTCTACTCCGGTGACCTGGTCCGGACAGCAACCTGGCAGCCTGCAACCAAAATGGATGGACTAGGCTGCTGCTGCAGGGAACGACTGGTCCGCTTTCCTTCAGAGGCTCCGACCTTGACCTCGGCAGGGCTAGTCTCCGCTCGCTTGACCGCTCCTCTAATGCTCTGAAAGTCTGCAAAATGGCTGCTACTCTCCAGTTGCTCTCCACCAACTGCAATCATGCGCGGGAAGAATTCAGAGTCTGCGCAGAGGGTCCCTCGTCACAGGGTGAGTCTCACCACGCCCTGTGACGAGTTGGGAGGGGGTGGGGTGACGCGACAGCAAGCTCTCCTCCACTCTCTGATTGACGTGGAGACGTTAGAAATCCCGGGCTTGTGTTAAAAACGCCCGGGGCTAACTTAATCTCCACGCCATCAGGGGGTGGAGACTGGGCATCCAGACTATGTCTTTGCCTCCCTGATGACATCACAGCCTTCAGGGCTGTGAGGTTCTCAGCCGGCAAAGACATAGCCGGTGGTGCAGCGCGGCGGTATTGGCAGTGGGGGGCAGCAGACTCAGAGACAGTGCGACCTGTTCTTAGCGATTTTATTTATTCTTACAAATAAAAAGAAACATACTGGTGGTGATCTTTATTTTTAAAACACACAGAAACGTAATAAATTACCTGGGGCTAAATTACCTGGGGCGGAGCCCCGACGCCCATAAAGAGAAACCGCCACTGCTATCATGTACGAAAAGAGAAGGCGGGACTGGCAAGTTGGTGCACTTGCCAGGTTGACATGACAGTTTAAAACTGCATTCACACACACTGCAGTGGCAGGTCTGAGGTACATTTACAGGGCTACTAGTGTGGTTGCACAATCAGTGATGCAGGCCCAATAGTAGCATTTGATTTACAGGCCCTGGCACAATCAGTGTTAAAATCACCCGCAATAATCTTGTAGCTAAGGTTGACCTCCTGATTCAAGCAACTATCCAGGATTGAAACAACCTGGGAGCTCCTACCACCCGGAAGACCCCTCGCATAGACATTATATACAAGCACATTGAGGCCCTTGGGTTACTAACCCGGATAGCCATGACATCAGAGCTGTTGATGGGAACCTCATCCACCTTTAACCCCTCACATTGCCGTACCCAAAGAGTCAGCCCACCAAGTGGTTTACCCCTCGGACCCTTGACTGCAGGTTTAAAAAAGTTTAAATATCCCGCAGGAAACATGCCCTCCACAGCCCAAGTTTCTTGGAAGGCCCATATATCTGTCTTCTCAATAAAACTAGCCCAATCCAATGAATGTAGTTTGGATTCCAACCCAGCAATATTCCACGAGGATAGAGTTGTAGAGGGTCTCGTTGAGCAAGGTCTTACCACCGGGCGGTCTTCATGGACAACAGAGATCACCCGCTGGTCCAAGCTCTAACCGGTTTTACCTACACTTCCAGTAGAAATAGCCTGAATGGGTTTGCACCCTCCGCCCAACTCATTGTAGTTACCAAGTGGGTACCCACCTGTTGTCTTCTTAGCCCCGTATTCTGAAACCTCTGGGGGATATCACCTCCACTCAGTCAATCGTTGTCCTCTAAAGTGGATAATAGCTCAAAACAATTGCTGGTCTGAATGGGATAATCAACCATGCTGAAAGCCCTATGGGAAACCCAAGGCTCCTTAAATCCTGGGGTCCTACCACGCTTATAAAAAAAACCTAAGGGTAGAATTTTGATATCAACAGCAGCGGGGGGATAGTGGGAAGCCAGCTCAAGAATGTGTTGTACAAGCGAAGGTGACCTAAAACTCAATACCACGCAATCACCCACCAAATACTTTTGTGCATGACCAATCCAATTGATACGCCTCACCATTTTGAATTCATCAAACAATGCCTTACTGATACCAGACTTTTTCCTCAGAAAGTAGGGAGCTTTATTTTTAAGGGTTGACCAATGTTCACGAATACCTACAGTCAGAGGGTGTACGTTTGCTAGAATAATAGTGTAGGGTGTAGCTTTGGGGGGAAGGTGGAGACTAGAAAGCATAACGGGACTCCCATCAGGCCCTTCTTCGACCCTTCTCCCATTACCTGCTACCTCATTCCGCTGCAGGGTTTTTGCCATAGTGCCATTTTTTGGGTTCGACCGAACAGGCTTTGCAGCACACGGCACCTGTGGGACCCGGTCAGTGCATACTTGTCCGTTTGGAGTGTCACCGATTTGCACAGTGGCTTCCTCCCCTATAATATTGCATGGTGCACCCCCATTATCCTGTAGTGTAGAGTTAATTGGAATCCTTTGCTTACTACAGGAAAGGCATTTTTCAATTTTGTTAAGCCTCTCATCTACTGAGTTGAGCCTTTTGAGAATGGGTGCGATAAGGGCGGCTAGCTGATCCTTTAGTATTGAACACAAAATGTCATTGTTAAACTGGACGTTAGCAATAGCAGGAGATTTATTTATAGGAGCAATAGCATTTGTATTCCCAAAAACATATACCCCATTAGTTCCTACTGAGGCAGTTGCAGCTTTTTGAGTTGGGCAACGGCCTTTCCTTTTTTTGTTGGCGGTTCAACCACTACCCCCCTGGTGCTTTCCTCCCCCTTGTCTTAACCATAGCTTGGCTCTGGGTGCTACATTGTAACAATGAGTCGTCGGGTACGGGGGGCATAGGCATCTCACATATTGAACCAGGTGAGGTGCTCTCACCAGAGCGGTTCACTTCTATACTTGTTTGGGGAACAGGTAACTGGGCACATGGCAACGATCCTCCCCTTGATAGAACTGGCTCCAGAGAGAGCCTGCGTTCAGTTGCCTGTATCTCGTGAATCAAAACTGATTCGGCTTGGTTTAAAAATGCATCAAGTGTCCCACCACCCTGTCCCCTACCTTCTGTTTACTCATGGCTGTAGAGTTAAACGTAGGAGGAACACCCAGGAGTCAACTTTGGCGGTTATACCGTGCACAACAAGCAGACATTAAAAGTCCCAAAAATATAACAGTCTTACGAGTTTCTGCAGGAGAAGTTAGAGATGTTAGACATGTGGCCCAGCCGGGCCTCCTCAGGCCTCTGACGGGCGCGGACGGGCCCACCCTTGGGCCGGGCTTCGCCCAAGCAGTGCCCGGGCACGCCCGCGCGCGTCCCGCCTTGCGGGAGGACCTTGGTGTTTTTAAGCACCTCCCGGCGCTGTCAGTGACGCAGTGAGCACGCGCCCAGGGACTCTGGGAAATGTAGTCCCGGCGGGATGAATATGGCGTGGCAGTGATTGTTGCAGTCCCCCGGACTGGTAGTTGTAAAGGCCCAGCAAATGCAGGAACACTCAGGGTGGCAGCAAAAATGAAGGCAAAAGGTGAGTGGCCCCAACAACAGGAATCGCGTCCCCAATGAAGGAAAAAGGTGAGTGGCCCCAAAAACAGGAATCAGGTCCTGCGCTGCGGGGGGGCCTCTGTGTTTTTATGCACCACCCGGCGCTGTCAGTGACGGGGTGAGCACGCGCCCAGGGACTCTGGGAGCGGTAGTCCCGGCACGATGAATATGGCGTGGCAGTGATCGTTGCAGTTCCCCGGACTGGTAGTTGCGAAGACCCAGCAAATGCAGGAACACTCAGGGCAGCAAAAATGAAGGCAAAAGGTGAGTGGTCCCAACAACAGGAATCGCGTCTCCAAAAAAGGCAAAAGGTGAGTGGCCCCAATAACAGGAATCGCGTCCCCTATACTAGGGACTTTCTAGTAAATTAAATATGCCAATCATGGATAACCAATCCTAATAGCAATGTACACAGGGTGCACTTGCACTTTGACACTGATCAGCAGTTCCAAAGTGCCCAAAGAATCTAAGCCAGCGAAAACGAAATCCATCACACAGTCAAAAATACAGTAGGTAGAGGCAAAAGGTCAGGGGAAACCACACCAAGAATGCCAAGTCTAACACATTCTTTGAGTGGCCTAATTATTGAACGAACATGTTGTTTTTATTAAAACAAAAAGGTTGGTACTTTTTGGTTGCAAAACAATCTTTGTATTCTAAGACATTAGTATCTGTATATTTAGAACACTTTAAATGAGCTACATCTGTAGAATCCAGTAGGTAACATAATAGCCAAGTATTATTACTGTTGAAATCACACGATGCAGTCCACTGGAGCTAAGGAATTTTTAGACATGGCAAATCTCAAATAATATTATTTTTTTGCAAGACAAAAACTTCCAAGGTTCCTTCTTTTCTTTAAAGATGCAATACTTCCTTGTGATTTTATAACTAACACTATTTTCACACTGCATTTTGTGGCAAATCTTATATTATCCTCTCTTCTTTTTTAGGGCCATGATTGTCCTTCAATAATTATTCTATATTGACATTTTAAGCTCAAGTTGACTGTTACAGTGAAGGAAAGCCAAGTAGTCAAGTCATGTAGATTACACTTGTAGGTTTAGAAATCGACAAAACATATTTTTGTGAGGCTAGTTTCCATAAGCACACCATTGCAGAGTTTCCAGTGAGACTATCACTTTTTGAGGATGTACATGGTGCTCTGATGCATGGGCCAAAAGGAAAACAGTCCAATCTGCGCTTACCTGCGTTTAGGATGTTCTTTGGAAACGGCACATGAACTGGCACGTGTCCCTGATTAACTAAAAAAATGCACTCTCCATTGCTCTTGATAACTCATGGAACTTGTGCATATGGTGGAGAGAACACAGTAGGGAATCGTGAATGTGCTATTAATACCAGCCCTTTGTGTTTCTCTGCAAGAGGACGCCTCGACCATTGGTAGCCCTGACAGCCTCCACAACAGTTGATGTAGTCATGGGCTGCACCTGCCCTGGTGGTGGCATTCAGAAGCTGGGCTGCACAGTGTGTACATAGAAACAGCATGACTCGCATCCCTGGACTCTCTGTAGAGGATCTCAAATATATATTTCCCATTATAAGCAAAATAGGGTGGTCGCATGAATTCTTCACGTCCCTCTCCAAGTGCACTGTGTGAGTGGTGGGTGCAATATTAGTACAACCCCCCCCCCAGCCCTCCCCCTCCCCCCCCCCCCCCCAAAAGGCTGTTTAGCTTGTGGAGAGGCATTAATCCAGTGCCCCTGGAGAATGATAGAACACTCACTTCATATTACACGGGAGCAAAATGTGCACCTGAAATGTGCTTTACAGATGAAACTGCACAAGCGTCTTTGGCCCCTTCTATAATGTGGAAGCGCCCATTGAGAGCAAAAAGTGGACACAACGCCTTGTCCACTCGCACACCACCACTATAATTTGCAAATCTACCAGATGACTCTGTCTTCAGGGACAAAATATTTGAGTCCTAGGCTTTCCTTTAAAAATGCAGTAGATTGTAGGAGATATTGTTCTAGTTCATTGTCTATATTACCATACTTTGTAGAAGGAAACACTGGAGCCGAATATGATGTTCCATTTTACTGAGTCTATAGAGGTTGCAGCTCCTGTAGTAATCTGTCAGAAGCTGAATAAACTTTTCCCACTTCAGTGGATCTCATTATATTTCAAATCCCCTGCATAATAAAACACTCCCGCAGATCCAGCCTTCGAGTCACAGATCCAACCCCGAGGAGATGCGAATGTCATAAATTTAGTAGCCGTGTTTAAGAGCTTAATTGCCCCCTTTCTTATTCTTTATAATCAGGGCTGGCTTTTTTTCCTGGCGTCGTGAAAGGATCGCATTAATATCCTGCATAGAAACCAGGCAAAATATTGCGACAGCATTCTTTTTCATCCTTTGTGCAGTTTTGCTAAAACCCGAATGGTTCGCTCATTTAAATATAAATAATCCCTCGGCTTGTGATACTTCAAATCCAAATAAACCCTTGTCCTGCCGCTTGGATTTTTTTCGCTCTGTCACGGCGGCCTCCTCCGTTACCTGGCAGCAAGGCCCGCAGATACGTCGCGCTGTCACGTCGCCGTGTTTCTTTTTCCGCTCTCTTTGTTTACTGGGCACGCTCTTTTAGAATTATGGAAATGTGCGCGCGCTTGTTGTTTGTCTTTCTTGACGCACTCACGCACAGCCCCAGCAACAGGCGTGTAGAAATTAACGTCCGAGACCGAAGGCAAGAGCAGGCGTGTAGAGGAGGCAGGAATGACAAATGGAAGAATATATGGGAATTATGATTCACTTTATGAGCCAATCATCGACACAGCTCTGTACATCCGAATGGTGACATTTGCCACAAAGATGCTGGTATACTGGAGGGGGACCTTTATGATTCGGGATGTTAATAGTCATGCTCATCTCCTCAATTCTTCCCCCTGTACATCCATGGGAGGCGGGCATCAATTAATTCACTGTAATTGATGGTATGTAACCATGAGATGAAGACAAATAATTAATGCATTGTAATTAAGCGTTTTGATCTCTTTTGCCCAGAGTATTAAGCCGTTAAGACGTCCTTTGGGGGCATTAACTGCTCTTAATTGCCTGCCCAGTTATTATGGGCCTAAGCTGAAGGCGAAGTTGCATAATGATTTGAATGGCAATTAAAATAGCTTATTACTCAATAAGCATGTGAGCAATAAAGTCTGTACCACCCCTAGGGTTCCCCTATACAAGCAAATATACACACCCACTGTCCATAACTTCTCTATAATCCACTCCACTGAACATAGAATGCACGCAAACGACAGTAGTTAATACCGGGATTCTAATTGGCTGAGTATTGCAGTGTTCTATTTAAGCTTTATTACCCACACCTGAAGGCAATACGGCTGTCACTTACATGACTGATAGAAAGTGGACAGAAACTTATTATCTGTTATTGCCCAGAGCAGTGAAAAAAAGCTGTAAGCACCAACGCAAAATAGACATTGGCAAAACCAATACATCTGTGCTTAATGTGCTAAATCACGCAACCTCAGCAAATTAGACCAAAAAAAATGGGTTGAAGCAAGCAGAAGGGGAGAGGGATGGTTATAGTTTTCAGTGAGCCCTTCATGTTGTTTAATGCAACCACTCAAATGGAGGCAGAAGAATACACACAAACAGCCAGTGGCATTAGGTGAGTGATGAAAACATCAGCCAGTTGCTGAAAGAGGCTGGTTGCAGAATGCCAGTGGGCGAAAGCAACAGACACAAAGCTCACTCTACGTATTTTGTAATCAATAGGTATATTTATTTACATATGTGTAGTTAAATCCCTGTCTTAACCCCTTCACTGCGGCGGCTATTCCGCCGCAGTGCTAAGGGGGTGGGGGGGCCGCGCGGCGGTCCCGTGCTCGTGACGGAACCGCTCCGTCACGTCACGCGGGTGAGCTGTGCTTGTGACGGAACGGTTCTGTCACGGCCCCGCCCGCGCTAGAGAACGTTAGCGCAGGTGCGGAATTTGCGCCGTGCAGGCGCGGCGAGAATGCCGTGACGGAACCGTTCCGTCACCAGCACAGCCCACCCGAGGCTCGTGATGGAACGGTTCCGTCACGAGCATGGGAGGGGTTAAATAGGGAGAATAGTAATTCAACAAATGAGTTGGCCCATTATGCCGGGCAGGAACCAATTCTAATACAAATACAATAATGTAAACAGAGCAACAGTTCACTGGAGAAACAGCTTTTACGACCAGTGGTTAATTTGTAAACCAGTAAGTGTTGGTGCTCTCCTCCGGAGACAGCTTGCACCAGCCTATTTCTCATGTTAGCGCTGCCTAAAAGAGAGCCAACTACACAAATGAAAGTGAGGAGAGGATGTGGTGTAATTATCAGAGCTGCAGACTTCTGAGCTGGAGAACCAGGTTTAAGTCTTGGCATCAGCGCAACATTCTGTGATTCTGGGCAAATCATTTGGGGCCAGATGTACAACCCACCAATTTGCGAGTCACAAATTGCGTTGCATTTGTGACTCGCAATTTACGACTCGCAAATTGGGATGCACTACAATGTCTGCAACACTGTTTGCGATTCCCAATGGGTTAGCAAATTGCATGCCTCATGTACATTAATGAGGCTGTCGCAATTTGCGACCCCATTGGGAATGGCTTTCACTCCCAGTGATGGCGGTCTACTGGAGTCAGCAGACCACCATGTCTGGGACTACTTTTAAATTAAGCAGTTTAAAAAAAAATGCTGATATTTTTTCTTTAAGGAAAACGGTGTTCATTTAAAAAATAAAAATGAAACTTTTCAGTTTCGTTTCTTAAGGGCAGGGAGTGGTCCCTGGGACCACTGCCTGCCCTTAAAAAATATCTTGAGAGCCACTAACAAAGGGAAAGGTGTCCCCTGGGGACCCCTTCCCTTTTGCAACAGGTTTACAACCCTTCTGTGAAGGGTGGTAAACTGCGACTGTTTGGCGACCGCAATTGCGACTCGCAAAATAGGATTAGTACATGGGCCACACGTTTTTTGCGGTCACAAACTGGTCTAAAACCCATTTGCGCCCGCAAAAAACGTTAGTTCATCTGGCCCATAATCTCCCAATGAATGAATGTGTCCTTACCTGGAGCTCAGGAAAAGCGCCAGTATTGATTATTAAGTGATAGTGTTAAGGACCAGAAACCACTGGCTGAAATTACGCACTGTTTATAACGCATCATTTATCACGCAATACCTTTACCACCAATCCTTTTCCACGCAGTGACTTTACCACTCATTGTCCTTATCATGCAAGTCTTTACTATGCATATGCCTTCCTTTACCACACAAATGTGAGCATATATCAGGTAAGAGAAACCACTTTTTCATATATGTGGGACCCTTTTGCTGCTGCTGGATTGGGACTAAGAGTTTCAGGAGATTTATGCAACACCATCGCCTGCTGGGGGAAGGAGGAGGGACTCTCACACCTCGCGCTGTACAGCGCTGCCTACCTCCCGCTCCGTGAGACCTTTAGTCCGCTGCTGAATTGGTAAGACAAGTCCCTGGAGACTTTTATTACATGTGAGCCTGCTGGGGGAAGGAGGAAGGGCTCTCTCGAACTTGCGCTATATAGCACTGCCTGCCTCCTGCTGCACAGGACACTTTTGCCATTCCTGGATTAGAACTACGAGTCCCAGGAGACTTTTGCAACACCTGAGCCTGCAGCCTGCTGATGGAAGGAGGAGGGACTCTCAGACCTCGCGCTATATAGTGGTGTTGGACTTGGCATCCTTGGCGTGGTTTCCACTGACTTTTAGCCTCTACCTCCTATATTTTTTATGCTGGCTTAGAGGCTTTCGGCACTTGTTAGTGCCAAAATGGAAGTCCTCCCTAAGAAAATTGTTATCATAATTGGTAATCCCTTATTGGCATATTTGATTAACTGGTAAGTCCTTAGTAAAGTGCACTGATGGTGCCAGGGCCTGTAAATCAAATGCTACAAAGGGTGTCTCCAATTGGCAGAGGTTGGTACCTTTGTCCAAGTAGGGACCCTTGCTAGTAGTTAGGGTAAGGGGGGATACACACTTTAGATAACCCATGCTCACTCCCTTAGTAGCTTGGTACGAGCAGACAGGCGTATCCCAAAGGTAATTTGTAAAGCATATGTACTCAAAACACACGGGTAACACAGTAAAAACACCACAAATGGACACTACATCAGTTTAGAAAATAAGGTGTCTTTATCTAAGCCAAACAAGACCAAACAACAATAATTCAACATACATATATCACAATAGCACTTAAGACCAGTTACCTGCAAACTTGTAGAAACAAATAGCTAATCCAGGGGCTATTACAACATTGTGACAGGCCTAAATCCAAAGTATGTACAGTGAACGGGTATACCCATTAAAGTCACTGGGACCTGGGTGCAATGCGGTACATAAAATAGGAGTCCCAGTACACAGTCTATACAACAAGGGAAACAATTTAAATAATCATACAAGTAAAAGTGAACATAGAGGTTGTATTAAGTAAGGTACACTGTTATTTAATCACAATGTGTAGAGATAGACAAAACATATATCTTTAGCACATTTATATATAGTGACATTCGTGCCCCAAAATGTGAAAGAGTATAGAAGTGCATGTGAAAACACATTTAGTGAAGAATGTCCTGCGTGAATAATAAAGAACTAATCTCTAGCTTCACGATGATTATTCCCTGTTGGTGAAGGTAAAGAGCCAACAGTCAGAGCAAAATAAATGGGCACATTATACTCCGACAAAACCATGCTTATTGCACATCAACATATATTCTCTGTTCGAGATGGCATCAGCTGGTAGGGGGGGAAAAGGAAGAAAGCAGACGTTTCGACCCCAAAAGTGATGCTAGGTGACGATGGAGCCTTAGAGCGGGGTCTTCATCAGGACGGTGATGGGAAGGGGAGGGGCTTCAATCATCCTACAATAATGAAAAGCAGTGAGTAAGGAATTGGGCGAGTGGGAAGTGAATTAAAAGGTGGAGTGTCCAATGACATTTACCGTAAAAAGAGGAATCATCACTGGAAGTGGGCCGTCCGGCTCCAGTAGGAGTGGAGTTACGATCTGTAACATATTCAAGATTGCGTGCATTGTTGTCATATTTATAGCGGAGTTAATCGTGTTGCAAAATATTATTAAATAAAAGAGTGCACTCACGAATAGTGGTATCGATGGCAAATCATCGATATATAATTCAGATGAATCAAGGCTGCCGCTTTCGTCAGTCGTAGCTGCATGTGAAATATTAAAAACACGGAGGGAGCAACATTGTGAGGAAATCAAAAGTAAAGGTACAGTTCATGAATGAAACGCTACGGAAAAGGTCCGCACTAGTAGACACTCACTTTGAGTAGCGTAGCCGGTATGTATACAGGAATGGGAAGAAGACATCAAAAGTTGCCGCAGTCGGAGATGTCTCTAAAGAAAGGAATATGGAGCAGGAAGTTGGCAGATCTCTTCAGATAGCATGCACATTCTCATAGCACACGTGGATGTGATACCCATTGTTTTTGAGACAATCATGTAAAGGAGCAAGAATGTGGGCACCAGGCATAGTGTTGGTCACATAGTTCCTACAAGATAGCTAATGGGTGAAGGTTATATATTGTATAGGCAAATGTATTTATTTGGATAATGTCGCAAATTGTGCGTGGCTGCTTCCCAATTCGTTAAGTCCATTGTTGATCGAATCAAAGAGTGCCATCCATTTGGATTCGCGGATGTTTAGGATCATAGTGATATTCCCACCTCTCGGGTCAAGTGTAGCTTTCTCTAGAATAATCCACTTCAACGTGTCTGGAGTATGGCACAGTCTCTCACAGTGTTCAACTAGTCGGGCGCCTGGTACTTCACACCGTATTCTACTGCAGTGTTGCAGTATTCTGGTTTTTACTTTTTGTTGGGTTTGTCCCACATAAAGTTGGTCACTCGGACATAGAATTGCATATATCACGTTCATTGTGTTGCAGTTTGTGTATGATTCCAGAGTGATCTTCCGTTGATTGTGCATGAACTCTTTAGATTGTATTTTCATTGGGCACGCTTTACAGGATCCGCATCTGTGATGTCCCAGAATAGGAGGAAGGTTCCACATCGATAGTACAGTCAGTGGTTCTGGAGTTTCAAGGAATGTATGAACTACTTGATCTTTGATGTTCTTCACTCTTCTGTATGCATGAAGGGGAAGCGCATCTTGCTGGATGTCATCGGAAATGAGTGCCCAGTGTTTATTCACGATTTTTTTGATGGCATTGCTTTTGGTTGAAAAAGTTGTTACGCAAATTATCCTTTCACTTGTGGAGTCACTTCTATCCCTTGATTGCAGGAGGTTTTCTCTTGGGCTATACCATGCATGCTTACGTGCTCGTTTGATAAGTCTGGCAGAGTATCCCCGTTCCCGTAGGCGATTAGTAAGTTCCTCTGATTCTGTCATGTAGTCTGCTTTTCTCGAGCAGTTCCTGCGTAGACGCAGGAACTGCCCAAAGGGCAAATGATCCCTTAGACCTCTAGGGTGGTTGCTGCTGTATTGCAGCAAGGAGTTCTGTTCTGCCGGCTTCCTGTAGAGAGTGGTTTGAAATAAACCGTTATCCTCAAAGATTTTTCAATATCCAAGAAATCAATGTGTTTGTCATTAGATTGTATTGTAAATTTGATATCTGGGCTCTTCTCATTCAGCCAAGTGTGAAAGCATGTTAAATCCAACGTTTTTCCTGTCCAGATCAAAAGAACGTCGTCTATATAACGAACCCATAGGTCTATGTTGTTACTGAATGGGTTAAGGTCACTGAACACGTAATGCCTCTTGTAGTCATCCATAAATATGAACGCGAGATCTGGGGCAAATGCAGCGCCCATGGCTACTCCCTTGGTTTGCAGGAAAAACTCATTCTGAAAAATGAAAAAATTCCTCATCATGGCAATTCTGAGAAGATCAATGACAAAGTCTGTGGAAATCGGCACTGGTGCTGTTCTTTGGTTGAGTACTCTTTCCACAACATCTAATGCAGATACTTGAGGGATGCTTGTGTATAGGGACACAATGTCACATGTTACCAAGAGCTCTTTGGTTGAATCAAAAGGGCGTTCGTCCACTATATTGATCGTTTGCATTGTGTCGCAGAGGTATGTTTTGGTATTCTCAGCATTGGATTTAAGGAAGTGGTCGATATATTTACAGAGAGGTTCCAGCATGGAACCACCTCCAGATATAATCGGCTGACCGGGTGGGTTGGTCATGCTTTTATGGATCTTGGGCAGAGTGTACAACGTGGGAAGTCTGGGATGGCGTGAGTTTAGAAAATGGAATTCTTGGTCTGTAATAAATCCTTGGTCTCGTTCTCTTTGGGTGATTTGCATGATCTCTTGTGCCAGGGTCTTCGAAGAATCAGCAGGTAGTTTTTGATAACTGACCCCATCTGTCAGCTGTCTGTAGATTTCTTCTTTGTATTTTTCCACATCCTGTACCACAATGGCACAGCCTTTGTCTGCCGGATTAATAACAACCTTCTTGTTGTCCTTGAGAGCGATCAGAGCTTTCTTTTCAGTAATACTAGTGTTGAATTTGGTATACTTGTGTTCACCCACATTCCTGTCCACATCTCAAGAGACCACACTTTCGTATGCTAGTATCTTACTGGTGCTAGCATATGTCCGTGGGAAAAATGTGGACGGTACTCGCAATCCAGTCTGTGATGTTCTCTGCTGGGTTGTGGAGTTCTTAAAGTAATATCGTAAACTGATTTTCCAGAAAAAACTATAAAGTTCAGTTTTCAAAGAAAATTTGTTTGGCGGTGAAGTAGGGACGTATGATAAGCCTCTGCTTAGAACTTTGATTTCTTCATCATTTAAGATGTGAGCTGAAATATTTATGACCGGGTTGTTTACCACCGGTACACCTTCCTCCTGGTAGATATCTCTCCATGGCTTTCTGGTCGAAATGTGACCTGCTTCTGGCCTTGGCCTCGTCCCCCGTCCCAATTTGAGTCGCTCGGTTGACAACCACGTGGGGGTCCCCTGGACCAGTTGTTGCTGCGGCCTCTGGGGGTCTCCATGGGCCCTGTCCTAAAAAAGGGTATTGGGGTGGGTACCGGAAGTCCTGATAGTTGTATGATGTACTAGAGCCTGGTTGTTCTGTATCAATCCCAGAACTGTACGAAGAATCAGAGAAAGTCATGAAGTTTTGGCGTCCTCTGTAGCCTCCTCTTGGCCGGTTAGTAAAGCGGCCTTGATTGTCCTGTTTGTAGTGATCAGTGTGTAAGTATGGATACACGTTCTTTTCTTCAAAGAGGCGCACGTCACACGCCAGTTTTTCTAGTTTTTTAGTCTGGGTATTCACATTAAAGTCCTTTAAAGTGGCCTGTAGGCTGGTCAGTGCGTCCTTGGCATTCGTAAGGGTGTTGTCACCGGCAATTTCAGCTCTCAAGGTGGCGATTTCTCTAGTTAGAACCTGGACTTGTTCTGCTGTGTTTTCTACTCCCAGCACCATCCAGTGCCGGGAGCAGTTGTTCGCAACAAAACTAAAACCCTCTTTAAATTCAGGGACGTCCATAAAAATGGCTGGTTCTATCTTAATCTGCAATCTCACAGGGATGATATTCTTCTGTAGATATTTTGTTAATAAGTGACCATGGAGACAGGTGCAAATTAGTTTTTTCGACAAACCTTCAAGCCGCCTTCCCATCACGTCCTGATGAAGACCCCGCTCTAAGGCTCCATCATCACCTAGCATCAGTTTAGGGGTCGAAACGTTGATTTTCTTCCTTTTCCCCCCCTACCAGCTGACGCCATCTCGAACAGAGAATATATGTTGATGTGCAATAAGCATGGTTTTGTCAGAATCTAATGTGGCCATTTATTTTGCTCTGACTGTTGGCTCTTTACTATCACCAACAGGGAATAATCATTGTGAAGCTAGAGATTAGTTCTTTATTGTTCACGCAGGACATTCTTCACTAAATGTGTTTTCACATGCACTTCTATACTCTTTCACATTTTGGGGCACGGATGTCACTATATATAAATGTGCTAACGATATATGTTTTGTCTCTCGCTACACATTGTGAATAAATAACAGTGTATCTTACTTAATACAACCTCTATGTCTACTTTTACTTGTATGATTATTTAAATTGTTTCCCTTGTCGTATAGACTGTGTACTGGGACCCCTCTTTTATATGTTCTAAATCCAAAGTATGGCACTGACCGTGAGGTGTGCGACGTCAGGCGCAGAGTCACTTGGACCCACAAACAACAGTACTTGGAAAACTTATTTGAGTGAGCCCTTCATGCTGTTTAATGCAAACACTCAAATGGAAATAATATTAATAACACTATTTATATCTCAGGGGTACTTTGTATAAATCGTTATAGCCCCCTTGCTGATGGAGTGTTAGACTGGTCATCCTTAGGGTGGTCTTCCCTCAAACCTTTTGCCTGCTTGCCTCTTTTTGTTGTCCTTAGTACTGGGACTCCTCTTTTATGTACCACTGTTGACCAGTGCTGAAGTGCATTTGCTTCTCCCTTAAACATGGTTACACTGGTGTATACTCAATTGGCATATTTAGTTTACATACAAGACCCTTGTAAAGTGGTATACTGTATACCCATGGCCTGTTATTTGAATGCTACTAGTTGGCCTTCAGCACTGATGGTGCCACATACACAAGCAGCCTTTCAAACCTGTCTCAGGGCTACCATTCCAGGGCCATTTATGTGCAGTTTACGGCCACTTCAACTTGGCTTTTCAAAACACTTTGCTGAGCCTTAAACTCCACTTTTGTTACACATAGGCCGCACCTAAGGTGGGCTCTAGGTAGCTCTAAGGGCAAGTTGCCGTGCCTTTGAAAGGTAGGACATGTGTTGGTAAGTTTTGCATGCCCTAGAAGTTACAAATGTCTAAATTAGTTTTTACTACTGTGAGGCCTAGCCCTCCCATAGGCTAACATTGGGAATTCCTTAAAACACTCCTAAACTGTAATTCCTGATTAGAAAGGAGTAGCTGATTCATATCTTTGGCATGGTTATGATAAATCCTCTTTACTGATCAAGTTGGATTTAACAGTACTGTTTTAGAAATGCCACTTTTAGAAAGTGGACATTTCTCTGCACTTACTGCTTTGTGTGCCTTGCAGCCTGTCTCCAATACGCTACTGGACCTGTGAAGAACTCTGCCAGGAGTGAAGACGGCTGTGCTACAAGGATTGTCACTCTGATGACTGCTGATTTAGGAAGAACTGCTTTGCTGCTTTGTGTGCTGCCCTGCTGCCTGCTGATCACTGCCCTACTGAGGACAAGGACTGCCGCATCTCACTTGAACCCAGATTGACTCCAAAGGTTTGCTTGCTTGCCCACTGTTCTGAAGACCATCAAAGACTTCTTACAACCCCGCAACAGCATCTGGGCTTTGCCATCTGTGAGTCCTGCCCTGCCAAGTGATGCCAATAAAGTTGTGGGCCCTTGAAAGATGATTTCCGCAGTACTGAACCATCAAAATCAACACAGTGACTACTTTGCGCCAATCAGAGACATCACCTCGATGGACTGCATGGTTCGACGACGATGGACAGTGCAGCACCTACATTGCAAAGGGGTTTGTCGATGAAGCCTTCATCAACAGCATGGATCAGTGCTGATGCTTCCCCTACATCCATGTGATTGGCGACCACGCGGCGACTCCTCGCATCAAGTCTTCGGCGTCAAAGCTTGCACCATCCAAAGTACTTTTCAGCAGGATCTGCGTGAGTCCTGTAGCCAGCCTGCCCTCTATCACGGTCAGCCTGAACTTTGGATTTACCCCTATCCAGCTCGACCTCAAGTAACTGCTAAGTCGGGAAGACTGCCCGAATCAGACCAATACTTAAAAAACCTTCGGCCAATCCTCAGGACCTGTAGACCTCCAGACCAAAACCTTTACTTCCCTTCTTCCCTAAAATCATTGAAGCACTACTGAATAACCAATTGACAGACTATTTAGAATTGAATAAACTGCTGGACCCCTCTCAGTTGGGTTTCCTTGTGTCACATACCACGGAATCAGAATTAATGGAAGTAACTGACACAATCAAATTAGCTCTAGACAAATGGACCCCAGCCATGTTCATCCTTCTAGATTCATCAGTGGTGTTTGATACCATCTCCCATCAGACCCTGGTTCAAAGACTGAGGGACTTTGGTATTGGCGGAAAGGTGTTAAAATGACTAGAAAATGTTCTCTTTGAAAGAACGCTTCTAGTGCAGCTGGACTCGTTTACCTCACAGTCCATGATTTTAAACAAAGAGGTACCTCAGAGGTGCCACTCTTTTTAACATCTGTGTGTCCTCCCTGGCTAAGCTGATTAGATCATGTGGATTCAATACCAAACCTTATGCAGATGACACATAATTGATTAAGATTGATCCTGACCCTTCCTCGCCAATTGAAAAACTGCATGTTGAAAATGGCAGCTTGGATGACAGCGAACTTTCTCCAACTCAATACAAATAAAACAGAGATTCTCCTATTCGGAAAGGCAGATGAGTTATGGTCTGCTGATTGGTGGCTTTCGGAACTGGGAGCCTCCCAGACTCCGGAAAAATGTGTGAAAAATGTAGGAGTCATACTGGATAATAACTTACCCATGGATGAACATGTGAAAAGCATCTTGGGATGTGTTTTGGCCTGGTGAGAATGCTTAAGAAGGGGTTCCCCTGGATACTTCTCTTGGCTAGAAAATCCCTTATTCAGCCACTAATAGTGAGCTAACTAGACTATGGTAACTACCTACTGGTCGTATAAGGAAAGGACTTCTCTCAAGGCTCCAGGTGTTTCAAAGCACGGCAGCCCGCCTTGCTCTGAATCATCCCCCACGATCTCCATCTGAACCCCTTCTGCGCAGCCATGGTCCATGCAGGTAAAAGTGGTGGGGCCGAGTAAGGGGGGATTTCGAGGGACAATGCAGAGGGATAATTATTTATTTATTTATATTTCCCTCTGCATTGTCCCTCGAAATCCCCCCTCACTCGGCCCCACCACTGTTACCTGCACAGACCGCGGCTGCTTCTGCACCCGCTCCACTGGTTGCCCATAAAAAAAGGGAGGTATTTAGGCTCCTATGTCTAGTCTTTAAAACACTGCAGGGAATGGGACCAGTCTATCTGAAAATTAAATTTAAACCTTATATCCCCTCCCAACAACTCAGATGCAGCAACCAGTTATTACTATACCCTAAAAGAATAAATAAAGCCAGACTGGGTGGTCATTATTTTTCCTAGCTGCCCCCCATCAATGGAACAAACTGCCGTTCTACATTAGTTCCTGCAATAACGTTACTCAGTTCATAACACTCCTCAAAACCTAGGTATTCAATCTCTAACTGGACATGGTTTTGCTTCTGTTGCTTGATACTGCGGCACCAAGAGATCCACCTGGGGATAATTCGTTGCGCTTAACAAATAATAAATAATAATAAGTGCTATTTGCTTCTAAGTGCTACTTTTTTATTTATTCCTTCAAATCCATAACTCTGGTTCTACTTATTGGATTTTTGTCATTTTGGTCTTGTTTTACTCATGAAATATAATCAATATTATCCGACCCCGTGTATAGTAGTTTTGTAGTGTTTTCATTGTGTTACTGTATGTGTGTGTGTGTTACGCAAATATTTTACATATTGCCTGTTAGACCAGGCAACTTTTGGCGTGGTTTCTCCTGTCTTTTTTCTTCTACCTCCTGTATTTTTGACGCTGCGCTGGATTTTGTTTTTGCTGGTTTAGATGCTTTGGGCACTTTGCCACTGCTGATCAGTGTCAAATAGCAAGTGCTCCCTGAGTAAATTGTTATTGTAATTGGTTATCCATGTTTGGCATATTTGTATTACCAGAAAGTCCCTAGTAAAGTGCACTGGGTGTGCCAGAGCAGGTGATTCAAATGCTACTAGTGGGCCTGCAGCACCGATTGTGCCATCCACATGAGTAGCCCTAAAATGGTGTCTCAAGCCTGCCACCGCAGTGCCTGTGGGCAGTTGCTGACTGCCATTCTGCCCTGGCCAGTGTCCACACTTGCCAGGCCTAACCCTTCACTTTCTGTACTCATTGGACACCCCTATACAAGGCCATAGGTACCCCCCTGGGCAGGGTGCAGTGTATATGAAAGGTAGAGCATGTACTGGTGTGTGTGACATGCTCCGGTAGTGAATTACAACCATTTTCGTTTTTTACTATTGAGATGCCCATAGGCTGTAATGGGGATTGCGGAGTATAATGTTTACCTGCATATCTTCCCATAGGAGCAAGATAGGAACTTAAAGTCTGGTATCCCTGGACTCAGAATTTAATAACACATCTTTTAAGAAGGATGTTTTTTAAATCCTGTGTTTGAGAACAGCACTTTTAGAAAGTGGCTGTTCTCTTGTCTAACCTTTCTGTGTGCCTGGCCTGTTTGTGAATTGACTGTCTGGTTAGTGAGTGACAGGGGCTGGGGAGCCCCCAGGAGGGTGGATGAGTCAGCCCTAGGCTGAATGACTGCATCTGCATCTTGAGTGGTGGGAGGGGATAGCACCTGGGCCTGAATAGGACTGTGCCTGCCTTCCACAATGCTGCCTCCACCTCCTGCTGGGCGGCTGATGACCCTGCCCCTCTCTCTGAAAGGAGAGGAGAAGACAGAAAAACAAAGTGTTCAGGAACTGACCTGAACTGGTTCTGACCAAGCCAAGGCCTCTCTGCCTCTAGAGAACATAGGAAAGAATGGTATAAGAAGGGCGACCCAGACTACAGAAAATCAGATCATCCTGGAATCAAGAAGGTACCTCTGCCGAGGAGAAAGCTGGAATATTGAAGAGTAGGGACTGTCCTGCTGTGTGTTTGTGGGATGACCTGCAGTTGCTTTGCTGCCAAGGAGAGGGGAAGGACTTTGCTTTGTGCTCTGTCCCCTGGCTTGAAGAGATCTCCAAGGGCCTGAGTAGAGCTGGCTCCCTGTTAAGAAGTCCCAGGAACAAAAGCACTTCACCCCCAGCTCCCCCCTGAACTCTATTGAGAGATTGTTGTCCTTCCTAGAGTGCTAGGGCCAGTTGTGGTACCTTTGGAAGTTGTACCCGTTGACTGGGAAGCTGGACAAGAAGAAACTAAGCCTCTCTGCAAAATTTCACGCATCGCTCGCTTGAGGAGCGCATCCCCGTCAGTGCAAGAAAATTCCCGCCACCGCGAAGATCGAGATTGTCGCAGCCCCTGTTGCCACTGCAAGAACCGACACATCCTTCACTTGCGGAATACATTGCTCCGGTGCGGGAAAAGTACCATCGCTGCGAGTATCGTTGCAGAGCCTGTCGTCACTGGGTGAGATCGCCGCACCGCTTGCTTGCGGACTGCATCACGTCGCTGCGAGAGTCGTCACAGAGCCATCGCATCGAGGGGCCGCGAGAGAAGATCAACGCTGTGCTGTGCATCGCCGCTGCACCTGAGATCGTCGCCACCCCGAAGATCGTCGCATTGTACCGTTGCGAGACGCTTCCTACGAAACCTGCGTACCGGAATCCATACAAGGTATCGCATCCCTCCCCATACAGATCGGAGTCATCGCAACATGCCCGCTGCGTCCAGCGGGGCTATCACATCGCCTCCCCAGGGTCTCAGGAGTGACGCATTGCTTGTTTTTCAACGCTGCAGATGTTACCTGGAACTTTTGTCGCATCTAAAGGTACTTTTGGCTAAACGTGATGCAACTGTGGATTATTTTAACGCAACTTTAAGAACTCCTTTGAAACCATATTCTTGAACTGTGCATGTTGGATTTTTGTTGCTTTGGTCTTGTTTAGTTTAGATTAAATACTTCTATTTTTCTAAACTGGTGGCTGAGAGGAGGTGAGGAAGAGGGTCACTTTCCTCTTCCAGGCTGGGAAGCTGGACAAGAAGAAACTAAGCCTTTCTGCAAAATGTCACGCATCACTTGCTTGCGGAGCGCATCCCCGTCAGTGCGAGGAAATTCACGACGCCGCGAAGATCGAGATCGTCGCAGCGCCTGTTAACGCTGCAAGAGCCGATGCATCATTCGCTTGCGGAACGCATCGCTCCGGTGCGGGAAAAGTACCATCGCTGCGAGTATTGTCGCAGAGCCTGTTGTCACTGGGTGAGATTGTCGCACCACTTGCTTGTGGACCGCATCATGTCGCTGCAAGAGTCGTCACAGAGCCCTCGCATCGAGGGGCCGCGAGAGGAGAAGTTCGACGCTGCGCTGCACATCCCTGCCGCACCTGAGATCGTCGCCGTCCCGAAGATCGTTGCATCGTACCTTTGCGAGACGCTTCCTACGAAACCTGCACACCGTAATCCATACAAGGTATCGCATCCCTCCCCATACAGACCGGAGTCATCGCAACACACCCGCTGCCTCCAGTGGGGCTGTCGCATCGCCTCCCCAGGGTCTCAGGAGTGATGCATCGCTTATTTTTCAATGCTGCAGCTTTTACTTGGAACTTTTGTCGCATCTAAAGGTACTTTTGGCTAAACGTGACACAACTGTGTATTATTTTAACGCAACCCTAAGAACTCATTTGAAACCATATTCTTGAACTGTGTATGTTAGATTTTTGTCGTTTTGGTCTTGTTTAGTTTAGATTAAATACTTCTATTTTTCTAAACTGGTGTGGAGTCCATTTGTGGTGTTTTCATTGTGTTACTGTGAGTGTCGGTACAAATACTTTACACATTACCTTTGGGGCAAGCCTGTCTGCTAGGAGCAAGCTACCAAGGGGGTGAGTAGGGGTTATCTAATGAGTGTATTCCCCTTAACCTGACTAGAGGCCAGGGTCCCTATTTGTCACAAGTACCTACCTGTGCCAACTAGAGACTCTGAATTCTAACATTGCCACTTTAGATAAGCCTGACTGCTCAGGGCCAATGTACCAGAGGGAATCATGCTTACCCTGACTGGAGTTGTGGTTCCTGCTTTCACGGGGTGCATACTCTGATAACCAGAAATCCTATTTCTAACATTGATGGTCTGTGATCTTGCAGGCCAGAGAAACACAGTCAGGTACAACATCTAATATGATGAAAGAGTGTGATTGTAATAAAACTATAAAAGAATGTAGACATCTTATCAGGCAGATGAGGGGAGAAATCTGTAACCACGAGCCCAAGATACCCAACTAAAGAATATGAGTGAGAGGGAGGGCTGACCAAACCATCAGATAATGAAAATGCTTGCATGGGGATTAGACACAAGGAAGAAGGGAATAGACTCATGAGTACACAAGGGAGTAGAGAACCTGCGAAGGAGCACGTACCTATTAAGGTTGATGCAACACTCTGTAACACCAAATGGGAGAGTACCCAATGGAGTAGAGCTCCTATGTACCCCCCATCTCCATACACAGACCCCGTCAACATGCCCTAGCACATAGCTGGAATCATACGGAGGAATACAGACGTATACCCCAAATTTCAACTCCATAATCTGTGCAATGGGGGCATCAGGAAGAATGGCGGAAGCAGGGATCTAGACCATCAAGATGAAACTAGACTACTTGGAAACACCCGTAAAAGATTATTTAGTACTATGTTCCGAGGTTATCCATGGGAGCCGACAGGACAGTGAGTCTCTCAGAAATAAAGTGATACACTGTGTAAGAAATTACAGGCACTGTTATTTCCTGATAAGATTGGTTTATTAGGGGTGAAGCGTTGCCCCTTGCAGAATATGCAGTTCGACTATATAAGCCTTTAGTTGAGCAAGGAGGAGTACGCTACTGGGTTAGTGAATTTTGATTTGCGAACCTTCCCCCCAAAGGGTTCCCCAATACAGTTTTAGTTCTACTTGCCATTTAAGGAATATTCCAACATTAATGTGAGCAAAATGCCCCTGTTACCCAGGTAAGAGAATCCATACATACACCCACTGTGAAATGTAATGATGAAGGCCTTAGCAAGATTGATTGACTCAAGAAGATGAATGATGCACCCTCAGGGGGAATTCTGTCTTGAACATTGTATTCATCCCCCTCCCTAATTTGGGAACAGTCAGTCAGATAGAATATAGATATGAGTGGATGGCTAAAACAGGATGAGGATTATTTAAAATACACTTCCCCACAGAGCGAAGTTGAAAGAATGCAGTTTAATCTGCTCTCTTGGAATATAGCGGGATTAAAATCTAAGGTGATTGACCCAGAATGGTAAACAATTATAGATACATTTTTTATTTGGATGTTCCTTGAAACCTTGAGCTCGAGCGTGAACTGCAGGTCGCACGTCAGGAAGTCCAGTAATATGGATTAAGACCTCCTTGTATGTAAAATAAGAAGGTTAAATCTTAATTCTGCTGATAACGTGGACCTTGATATTAATTTTGACTGCTGAACACCTATAACTATCCTTTTAGCCCTAATCATGATTCAGAAACCCTATCGGCCTTAGTGGACTTTTTAGAGAATCCAAATATTGGAAGTCATCTTGTTAAAGCTGGGGATTTTAATGTGAAGTTTGAACCAGTGAATGTTATTCAAAGTCTTAGACGCAAGACGAAGATGAGGAAAGGGGTATTCTAAGAATTCTGAGCTCCACTCTAAAGAGAAATTTCTTCAACGTATGGATTATATGCAGGTAATAGGCGCACAATCTCAGATAGAGGGGCTATTTAGATATTTAAAAGGGCAAGATTTAGAAGCAGGATTGACTATGTATTGCTTGATGTAACCCTAAGGCCCAATCTACAAGACATAATGGTCATTGATAGAACTGACAGTGATCATAATGCTCTAGCCCTGAGCTGAAGAATATCCCATACCTAATTAATAGTTTCTCCCCTTGCTTGTTGGACCCACCCATAGTGTCTTCTTATGATGGTAGAAGGTAAAAATACCCTGTGTTCATTTGGATTAGAAAATCCTTGCTTCTATATATACTGAAGTTTAGATCCTCCCTATGTCTAATTGCTAACCAAGCGCCAACTGAACTGGCTGTCATGCACATATTTATTGAATTACTTCTGCCAAGTAGTTACTAGACAGAAAGAGTCAGAATGGTTCAATAAGGATTGTAAAATAGCCAAGCATAAATTAATCTCCTCTGTAAAAAGTGATTGAAGAACCGCTACAGTAGAAGGGATGAAAATTTGCAATAGAACACCAACACTCGCCAAGAAGAACTAGAAGGAACAAACTGGTGAGATTTGGTTACCATGGATGCAATGAATAACAGCTATTGAATGCATAACAAGAAAATAACGCCAGGTGTAGATAGAATACCTGGGGATCTCTACAGCTCTGAGCTGATCAAATGGGGCTACATACTAAACATGATTTCTAATGCTATAGTGAAGGGGGCAGAGATACCGGAAACATAGAAGGGGTTTGAAATAATTGTAATTTATAAAAAGAGGACACAGGTGATCCAACTAATCATAGGCCCATCAGTCTGCTAGATAATGCTCAGAAAATTTCTAGTAAGCAGGTATTGGCGGATATATAAATCTGGATGGAGGTCAACCAATTTTATCCCATTTACAAGCAGGATTTAGGGCGTATACGAGCACTATACATCAGGCATTTTGTTTTTTACTGATTATTTGGAAATTGGTCATGATTAATAAGGGGCATTTGTAAGTCGTGTTGTTGATTTAAGATCTGCTTTTCATTGAATCACTTAGGGGAAACTGTGTACTGCACTAAAGGAGATGGTGATGCCACTAGATCTGTTCACTTAATAATCTGTTAACATAATGGAAATTATGCTCAAGTGAAGTAAATTGATGGAACGCTTAGAAATCTTTAAGGGGGTCTGACTGGGATGTGTTGTAGCTCCATCTTTGTTTTCACTCAATAGAAATTGACTAATAGACATGCAATATGACTGTAAAGGTGACCCCCTAAATTATTGGACCAACAAATCCCTTCCCTCCTCTTCACAGATGACACATTGATAATATCATAAACCCCCATAGGATTACAAAATATCCTGAACCATTTCTCTGATACCTGTGATAAATCTGGCTTTGAAATTTACATCCTTAAAACCAAATTTATGAATTTCCGGCCACAGAAGACATTTAGGGAGAAAGTGAAGTTTGGATCATGGATTCTGGAACAGGTCCAAGATTTTGACCATTTGGGTATCAGGTTAGCTAGCAATCTATCATGGTCTCCCCAAATGCTTAACAGTCAGACGACCTTCTTACATGTTAAGAGGGCAATTATAAAGAAATTAAATTGATCTATGTTGGACTTGGCCCTTAAGGCAGGTTCACCCCTAATCTTTTTGCTTTAGATCTGTGATCTGTATGGATGATTTTCTGGTCTGTGTGCGCACTTTTTCCCTGTGTCCCAGAGTAAAGTGCGTGCATGTAGTTAGGCTGGCCTGCTCTCCCATAGGAATGCATGGGGAATGTCTGTGTCCCTGGTAGTTCCTGATGCGTGGGGAGTGCAGACTCGAATTTAGTATGTGCAAGCTCGTGAGAATGAATGCTTCGCAATGGTGTATGTGGCATGAGTGTGTCATGTGTAGAAATGCCACTTCTACGAGTTGGCATATTACTGTAAAATATGCCTGGCGTGTGATTGGCTGGAGCTGGCTGGTGAGCCTGGCTCCAGGAAGGCTGGATGGGTCTGCCCGGTGGTGAGTGTGAGATTAGCATGTTGATGGCTTGGGAGGAGTGCACCTGGTCCCTGATGGGCCTGGACTTTCCCCACACAATGCTGGCTCCACCCCCTGTAGTGCGACCGATGACCCTAGCCCTGCCAGTGAATGAAATGGGTGGTTGAGCTATCAAGGGTACTTCAAAACCAGCTGCGACTGGTTTTCCCCCACCCTGCACCCACAGACAAAGGAATTTACTGTATAAGAAGGGGCTGTGTCCCCATACAATTTGTTCTTGGTTCTGTTCTCTTCCAGGATCCTTGCCAGATGGGGCTGCTGCTGTTGCTGGGGCCAGGAGGACCGCCACTTGGACTGCCTCCCTGCCTGGAAACCCAGTGAGCTAGCTCTGGCCCTACCTTGCCCCCCTGCCTGCCTCCAGACACTGCTGGAGCTTGACTTTGTGCTTAGGGAGCGCTCTCCCTTGTCCCCAGCGCTGGGAGCGCTTTGTGTCTGCCCTTTAGCGCTGAGAGTGCTTCTTTCATGCTGCCTAGCGCTGGGAGCGCTTTTTATCTTTATCTAGCGCTGGGAAGCGCTTTGGTTGCTGAGCCGGTCCCACCCGGCATTTGCCCGCTTCAATTGCCGATTTTTGGCAAAGCGAGTGCCCACCTCGTTTTGTCTTTTATTTAAAGGCCGGAGCCCACCCGGCGTTGCCTCGCTTATATTTTATTATTTAAAGCCGGAGCCCACCCGGCATTGCCCCGTGATCACCGCCGCAGCCCAGGAGCATCCAAAACTGTTGCCGGGCTGCTGCCTAGTGCGACCTGGAAGTCCCGCCTCCTTACCCCCAGGGCCGCGCTGCCATTGGCGGCCCCAGCGGAAGTCAGGCAGAGTACAGCGAGACGGGCCAGGCGGGAGACGAAGGAAGCCGGCTGCCGTGTCCGCGAGGCTCCCCAAGTGAAGAGGAGCCCCGCGCTGCCCAGAGAAGGTGAGCCAGCAGTGTTCCTGCCCCCGCAGCACCAGCGAGGACCCAGTGAGTGCGGGGACAGGGTCCTTTGTGTTTACCTAGAGCGGCCCCGGTTGGCAGCGGGCCGCTCCAACAATCCTAGGCATTTCCTGTTTGCGAGGCTCAGGCAGCCTATTTGATTTACGAGCCCCGAGGCTCGAGGGGGCATTTCATCGTTGGAGAGCGCTGAAGCTCTCAAGGTGCCAGTCCATTGTTTTGTGAGCCCAGAGAGGCTCTTGGGACACGAGTGTGGCCAGAAGCCCCGAGGCTCCCACACAGTGTTCCCTCATCTGTGTTCTTGAGCCCACGAGGCTCCAACGTTGCCCTAACTTTTCCTGCACCAGTTGCCCAGCACTTTGTGGGCAATTGCTACGTTTAGGCTTTGTGTTCTTGGCTGCCTGCGCAGCCTGCCTGACAATTTGGACTCAGGGCATTTCAGCCCCTTGTGAGGCCAGTTGGCCTGAGGGACAATTCTAGTGTTGTGCTACATGCACCCTGCGCATTGTGATTTACTTGCTGATGTGATTCTTGCGCAAATGTTCTAACCTGCACCTCTGAATGTGTTTTAATGCCTCATGTGCAATGTGTTTATGTTTTATCCCCTTTGCTAAAAGTGACCTGTTTAGAGGATTGTTTATGTTATTACCTTTGCTAAATGTGACCTGCTTAGGTGATTGTATAGGTTTCCTTCCCTTTGCTAAGAGTGACCTGCTTAGGTGATGGTTTTCCTTCCCTAGGTCCTGATGATAAGGTCCTAGTTCCCTGCGTGATTTTCCTACAGTGTTTAGGGTTGCGTAGGAGGTATTTACTCTTTACCAGTGATTACTGTTTGTGTGCTACATGTAATATTTTGGTGACAGTCATTATATGTTTATGTGCTAAGTGTTATACCTACAAGTATTATTTCTAACAGGTGTCTACCCCTGACAGTGGTCCATGTGGCCCTGTCCTGTACATAATCGCTTGTAAATTCTGCCCGTGCCTGTTGGCACATTGTAAAGTTTGTGTGTTATCTAATGTGTTTTTACTATAATACAAAGGCTATTTTTTATATAACCTTGCGTGGAGTTTCCTTTGTGGTGGGCCTTGGGTGTTGTTGCTGGGGTGCGTGCGCAAATACTTAACTCATATCGCCTCCAAGTTTAGCCTTGCTGCTCGCGCCACGATACCTAGAGGGTGAGCAGGGGTTATCTTGGCATGTAACTCCCTTGCCCTGACTTAGGAGTGGTGGTCTCTGACTGACTTTGGCGTGAGCCCTGGCCAGCCAGGGATCCCGTTTCTAACAATCTAACTCCCGTGCAATTTCTCCTGCACTAGAAATTTATCGAGCTTGGGGCTTGGTGGAGCTCTTTATGGGGCAGAATTGTGGGGATTTGGTCATACCAAAGGGCTGGAACATATGGAAAATAGGTTTATTAGATCATTATTGTTGGAAGCGGATTATTATTAGGGGTAAGTATGCCCCTACCACTCGCAACAAGGCCGCCATTGCAATGTAGGGTCCCGACAAGGTCTCAATAACTGATTCTCTTGCCCATCCCTTGGTAGCTGGCAACAAGCAGGCAGGCTTAACTTAGGAGACGGGTGAGTGTGAAGCATTTAAAAACACCAATTTATTAACTAAGTGAACACACAATAAAAATCCACAACCAATTTACGAAACTAGGAAATATTTTTATGATTAAAATGACACCAAAAGAACAAAATTACACCAAAACAAAAAAAGCAGCTTCATCTGCTTGGTTCAGTGGGAGCCCCAGTCAACTCCTACAAGTCTTGAGCTCTGGAGCTTTCAGCGTTACAGACCTGAAATCCAGGCCAGGTCCAGTGCAAGGTAGTCTGGTTGACTCTCAATGTCGGGTCGGTCACCTTATGGAGCTTTTTCCAAGAGTTACTCCAAACTTCGGGAACTCCTTCCTGAGGTTCCTCTTAAGGGTTCAAAGTATCTGCACTGCACATCAAACATTCTGGAATCTTAGAATTGCTCCTCGAAATTTGGGACCACAGTTCTCACAATATACCTAGCCAACTCCTTAAAAGTACACTGGACGCACTCCTGGCTGGAGACTTCTTGGGGGAGATGATGCAGGTGAGCTCTGTTAACCTGTTGCTTTTAGTGAGTCCACTCCTTAACCTTTTTTGAAGCAAGGCAAAGTTTTCAGGGCTGTAGTTCCAAGTGTGCAGCAAGAGTAGTCCTTCAGAGGGAAGTCCTTTGGGTACAGACCAGGGTTCCAGTAGTGCAGTCCTTCTTCTCTTTGAAGTTTCAGGTAGCAGATGTGAATTGCTATGCAGCTCTCACATATTTATCCAATGTTCTTTGGCGACAAGCAGGGAGGCACCCATAACCAATGGGGTACACGGTTCCACCCAAAAGCATGACAGCATCCTCAGAATCTGACATTATTTGGTCCCACAAAGCCCAGCACTTTAAAATTCTAGATAAATAATTTCTCTCTTTGGGATTAAGAGCTCACTAAGCCAACCCACTGGTGGGATTCATTTCTCTTATCAGATCTCCCTTTCCAGAACTCATGCAAATTCCATCACTTTGGATCCTATCTAGCTGAAGACGATTGAGTAGGCCTGACTGGCATTCCTTACTGTCCTGCTATCTTTAAAGCCCAATTTGATTCAGCTGCTCCCTCCACCAGATAGCCTCTATTTTTATGCAGGTCACTTATCACCTCATCAAGGCAGTTTGGCTAAGCCTGTTAGGAGCTGGCCAATCAGATGAGGCTGCTAGAAGGCTGGATTTTGGCTCACAGAAACAAAAGTTCTATAACTTCTTTTCTGTGTTGGTTATGATAAATTTGACAGTGGCAAGTTGTTGGATTTATCATTACCAATCTTTTAAGTAATTGAAATATTATTTTAGTTCACTCCTATTAATAGTAGCACTGTATTACAGTATTCCATGTTAACCTGTGGAGCTAAAATGCTGCAATGCAGGAAAAACTAAATTGGTAGTTTTTCCCTCATCAAGGCATATAAAACTGCTTTTAAAATGCCCCTGCTCATTTTTGCATGGCACCCTACCCTGGAGCACCTAGGGTAGACCTCCGGGCTGACATTTGTAAAAATAAGGTAGTTTAATACTTTGGAAGTACCTTTAAATCCAAAGTAAAATGTGTATGTAATTTTGATATAAAAGCAGCTTGCAAAGCAGGGCTGACTTTTAAAATGTCAGCAGGCTACACAATAGTGCACACTTAAGAGCCTCAAAGCTCCTGGGCATCCAAACCTACATGCCCTACCATATACTAGTGACTTACAGGTAGGTTGTCAGAGACAATTGTAATTACACCAAACTACCATATATATTTGTAATCAGAGCACAGGCCCTGGTCCTGGTTAGCAGAGACAAGGGCGCAGTCAGAGTTAGTTATCACCAGTACCATTCAAAAGATGGGGGTGATCAGAGCAAAAAGGAGGACTTTCTCACAGTTACTGATTATACTCACCCCGCTACGCCTAGATCTAGGACTGAAGAATGTGTTACATCATGCTGCACTTAAACCTTTGGTTTATTCGGTTAAGCTCTGGATGGGCAAGTCCCAGATCCTCATCGAAAAGGCAGTTGTTGAGATTAAAAAGCTGGATAAAACAGAATTAAGACTTTAGTTTAAGCATGTCAAGATGTGGCTGTATAACTTAGGTCTACATGAAGCCTGGGACAATCCGTAGAATTTCACCAAAGGAATGGTATCTAAACTGAAGACTAGATACTGGGATCATATTCTGGAAAGCTGGTTATTATCAGCACATGGCACTTAACAGGGCATTTTACCAATGTTAAATGCTCTTTGATTTTTGAAAAACTCATGGACCCGATAGAATTCCCATTAGCTTGATCTGATTATTTCAAAATTTATAGATGGGATCCTCCTGCAAGTGAATGAAGTTAGAAGTAAGTGGCGGATAACTTTCGCCATGCCATCCTGTCTGGCATGTAAAGTTAGCACAACTGGAGCACTTTATGTATTTATGTCCTGCCTATGCGGATGCTGGGAGGAAATCGGTAATCCCAGTTTGCCAACTACTCTCTATAACTTGACTCACAGATGCTATTCGCATATTAAGCTCTGAAAATACTGAGTGGGTTGTGTTTTTAATATCAACGTATCTATTGTATGTTTGACACATTAGTTGAAAAATATAAGGCATTTTTTAATCCCCCATGATAGCTGTTGACTAAGCAAATGCACTTTCCATGCTGGTCGACTTTTAGATAGTTATTAAAGGCTTTCATATGTATTAATTCCCCCTTGACCGTCACCTACCCAGCCGGACCTTCGGCAGACTTTCCTTCATCTTTCTGCTGTATCTCCCTCCCACCCCTTTACCCTTACCCCCTTCCCCTCTACACTTCACTTATCTCGTTTTCTATGCTTTTGTAATTGTTTGTCTAGCAACTGATGTAAATTACAACTGATGTAATCTTGTAATTTTGTGGAACCTCATGTAAAGCGCTCTGATACCTCTGGGTCTAGCCAGCGCTATATAAAACTCTTAAAATAAAAAATAAATAAAAGGGAAGTTGAAAATTGGTCATGGATATATATATCATGATATGGGGTTTCTATATACGATTAGCCATTTTACTGCAGTAATGTTTTTGTTGAAATCTACATTGAACTTAATCACTAAGATTGGTGCAAAATGTTGATTAATTAATCTTAGCCCATCCATGGCTTAATTATGGTTATGTGATGGTGCCTAAAATTAAGGCATAACGGAAAGTTGCTGATTCTCTCGATATCGCGTATCTTGAATTTTGTTTTGTATTGCTTGATGTTTATGAAATTTTGCTCATACAGAGCGTAATATGCTATTTGTTATTTATTATTAATCTGTGCAGGCGCCACATAAATTTGATCATTTTGAATGTTAAATGAAATTGTTGCATGAATTATGCTGCATCGATGGAAATGTGGAGTTTTACCATTTACAAATGGCGCTGACGAACTGTGATGTAACATGCCGCTTTTGATTTCAATGAAAATGAAAACCCTGCACCGGAAATATTCTAGTGATGTAATTTAAAAGTATCGCGGAACATCCGTCTATGTTCACAGTTGAAAAAAGGCACAAAGCCGAAACGCTTCCTTTTTGTTTCTCTCGGTGAATAAAATACAGAGTTTTACACCCAACAGAGTGCGGTCTCTTCACTTGCCTTGGTTCGTGAGGTTCTGAGCTTCGAGATATATATATATATATATATATATATATATATATATATAACCTACTGGGAGTTGCCAGTAGGTATATATAGTTAGGACCTAGTTTCCATAGGAAATCCGCAACATTCTATTGGGAATAACTTTGGCGCCGGTTGTTGAATCTTCGCGAATTTCTCAAAGAAGATGGCTTATTCCGCTTCTTCCCTGAAAGTCTCAGGTAGATTCGTCAAGCGGGGGCCGAGAAAAAAGGGGGTCCTAAAACGTGTTTTCCCCATGTATCTATAAGCGCGCACTGTGCGCACACCGTACGCGTACCTTCCCGCGCACGAGCTGCATGCTGATTGGCTGCCACTGTCTGTCAACACTCCAAAACAGAAATTGATGGCAGCCATCTTGTGCCTCTGTAGACTGAGGCACAAGAAAGCAGAAAAGCAAATGTGTAGAACTCAAAAAGAGGGCAGGGTAGAAGCACCCTGACCCCCTAGGCCTGCTCAGGGGGTCCCACAAGGACCCCCAAGGCAAAAACATGTAAAAAAAAACATTCTAAAATCGCGGGGTGACAAGTGTCAAAAAGGAGGTGCTAAAAACGACATATATATATATATGTATATATATATATATATATATAACTTACATAAAAACGCAAGTACAGAGCTATTTGCAAAAGGTGCCATAAATGTTCACATGTTACTCATTTTCTTATCTTATTTACAAAAGTGCTTGATATTAGGGAACCTATATATCAGGACACCGGCAACAAAGCAATTATCCCACATCCAGAGTCTGCATTAATTCATTATCATGGGGAGCCCTATTTATCTAGTCAAATCAGATCGTAATAAGGGGGAGTTTATGAAAGGTCTATAAAAAGTTATGCTTTCCTCAGTGTTATTAAGTCCATTAGGCCATTTGCTGTCGAACTCTAATATCATTTTTGTTTCTAGTCGACCCAACTGGCACTCACGGTTGCTCCTCTATGTGATTTAGGAATCGCTCCTATCACGAAGTATTGTAAGGATGCCACGTCATTATTATGACTTCGCTGAAATGACGTGCCACAGGATATGCGGGGTCGCTGTGCAGAATAGCACGTAGATGTTGTAAAATCCTAACATGCACCTGCAGCTTGGTGCTACCGATGTACTTCCAACCGCAGGTGCATGTAAGGACATATTTGGTATATTCTGTTTCACAGTTATAACTGCCAGAGATAGCCACCTCCCGAGTACAGAAAGGGGTCTGGTAGTATTGACCCCGAATTTACAAGCTCGACGGCTACTACATTTACGAAACCCATGCGCTGGTTTAAGCCACATTGGATTAGCAAGTGACTCAGGACTGGTTTTATCTAACACCACACCCATGTTTTTTGCTCTTCTAAATGTAATAACGGGAGTGCTGGGTAACCTCAGACTGAGAACATTATCAGTTACCAAGATTGGCCAACTTTTCTTTACTATGGCTCTAATCTTTTTATCTTCATTACAAAAGGTGGTTATTAACCTGAGATTATTGTTTTCAGTCTGCATCCTTGTATCTATAGATGATCCTTCATCCATATTGCCAATTTCAGCGGACTTAAAAAGGCTTTCTCGCGTTCTTACTATTGCCTTTTTCACAGCCTGTTGTAGTAATTTATCTGAGTAGCCTCATGCTCTCAATCTTACAATCATTTCTTTAAGGCAATAATCAACATTTCTGTTGGTACTGCATATACGTTTTAGCCTCAAAATCTCCCCGTAAGGAATACTGGCTATTAGATGTTTCGGATGTGAACTGGTGGCGTGGGGAGTGGCATTACCACCAGTGGGCTTTCTGTATAATGTAGTTTCTATTCTTGCCTCTTTAATGTAAACCTTCACATCTAAGAATTCCACACTGCTTTTGTTAATGTGTGATGTGAAGTGGAGGTTCAGATGATTTTGATTTATTTCATCCACAAAATTGAGGGCCTCTAATTTGTCCCCTTGCCACAGGATAAAAATCTAATCTATATAGCGCAGGTAACAAATTATCTTCTCATTGACCCACGTCCTGTGCTGCAATTACATTACCTGCTCCTCCCACCAGCCCATGTGTAAACACGCGTAGCTGGGGGAGAAACAGGAACCCATCACCACTCCTCTTAACTGTTTATACAAATCCTTGCCAAACAGGAAAAAGTTGTTATTCAAACACCACTCAATTAATTTAATAATAGCCTTATTGTGTTCATGGTATTCACACGGTCTCTTCGATAAAAAATGTTTGACAGCATCAATACCCTGATCATGATTAATGCTCGTATACAGAGACTCTACATCTAATGTAATGAGCCACATGTCATCACTCCAATCTAAATCCTTGATTTTTTCCAAGAAATCCCCCGTATCTTTTACATAGCTGGGCAATTGTTTGACCAAGTCCTGCAAAAAGAAGTCAATGTATTGACTAACTTGTTCTCCAGCACTCTTTATCGCAGATATAATTGGTCTCGCAGGTACAGGTGATACTTCTTTGTGAATTTTGGGAATTAGATATAAAATGGGGATGACCGGAAACTCATTATTCATAAAGTTGAATTAATCTTTTGAAATCAATCCTTTCCTCCGCCAAAGTGCTAGTAACTTGTATTTTTCCAGTATTATGGGTATCTTTCGTAGATTCACATGCCTTAATCATTCCCCATTGTCGGGGTGGGAGTCCCCGGTATATAAAAAGAGTAATGTCATAAAGACATATACATAGCAATAGGCCAGAGACCTCTCATTAGTAACATATCCATGTCCTTTTGTAAAAAGGACCAAACTTTGGCCAAGAGCCAATCAGATATCACCACCCTCTAGAACCTTCCTGGAAGGAGCCCTAGTCCCTCAGATTTTCTACCGCACGTCGTGCTAAGGGAGTCTCATCTGAGCTCTGCTCAGTTTTCTTTGTATTCTGGATTTATTTCCACATATTTGTCTCAGAATTATCATTCTGTGAGGGATCTTCCGTTTAGTCATGGCTGATGCTCCAAAAAAGAGACTTTTCAGACCTTGTGCCTCTTGTCACAAAAAGAGGATTCATGTGAATGACAGGCATGAGGACTCCCTTTACTGTCTATACCCTGACCATTCAGCAAAGGATTGTAAAGTTTGCCGTACTTTTTCAGCCAAAACTCTCAAGGATAGAGAGGGCCAACTGTTGATATGGCTTCAGAGACTCAAGGACAAGGATCAACCAGTCTCTTCAGGTGAGAGTGAGTGTTCCATTAGGAGTATACACTCTTCTCCCCAAAAGGCCTAGAACGTTATCCCAGGACCATCTGTACAGGCACCTCAAAAGAAGACGCCCAAGTCTTCAGAGGTTCGTTCTAAGGCTATTGACCTCTCCGAGCAGGATCCAACCATTGCCCCCTGCTCATCTTCTGGATAATGAGGACTCGGATGAGGGCTCTATGTTCCAACAAGCGACAAGCCCATCTGAACTACACGTAAAACTTCACGAAAGCTCAGATTATGAAGAACAAGGACAGGATGATTTGGAGTATCAAGAGGAATTCCAACCTCCACCACCTCCTCAACAGCCTATGGTGTGTCTCCCAACTTCTATAGTGACAGACCTGCAGTTTCTCATTGCGGACTACAAAGAGAGGTTCCCGTCCACTGCTCCGCCTCCGCCAGTGCTGACACCACCAGTTGTGACACCGCCAGTTGTGACACCGCCACCTAGGCCTCGGCCTACTCCTTTAGTCCTTTGACCAGATCCGGCTCCATCGCGTCCTCTCCCATCCTCTGATGAGGAAGACGAAGAAGAGGAGCAACAACGTGAGGAAGGGGAGCTGCAGGACACACAAGACCAATGGGATGAGTATGTGATCCCTGGTCCAGCATCCCCTGTTCAGGCATAAGCGGATTTACCCCCGGAAGACATTGGGGGATTCCACAACATCCTAGAGAGAGCGGCGTTGCACTTCAAACTCAAAGTAACGGCAACACCACAGGATGACTTCCTTTATGATTTCAAAGAGCCATTCCAAAAGGCGGTACTGTCCATTCCCATCGTTGATTACATCTGGGAACAAGGGGAGAAAATAATGCAAAACCCTTCATCTCTGGCTCCAGTACTGCCCATAATGGATAAAAAATATAAGGCACCTGACACAGCCCCATCTTGCCTTATTGGCCATCCAAAGCCAGACTCTGTGATCACCAGGCAGCGCAATGGAGGTCAAAAAATCCTTCAGCTGCATTGGCTGTGCCGCCAGATAAGGAAGGCCGAAAGCTAGACAACATAGGGAAGAGGTTTTCGTCCATGTCAGCTTTAATGGTGCATGCAGCAAACTCTTTAGCACTGTTGGGACGGTACAACCTTCAAATGTGGGGGGATATCACTACATACTTGGATTCGCTTCAAGAGGAGCAGAAAGAAGAGGCGAAGAAGATTCTCCTTGAAGGCGAGCGTTCCGCTTTGGAGATGACTGATGTGGCGATGGATATCGAATCCACAGGGTTCTGGCAGCTGTCAGGAGCTGCAGTCCTGAGGCACCAAGGTTGGCTTAAGGCAACATATTTCCGGCCTGAAATTCAGACCAAGGTATTGGACATGCCGTATGATGGTCAGCTTCTTTTTGGACAACACATCGATGAGATGCTACAGGGTATCAAGAAAGATACTGATACCGCAAGAGCTCTAGGTACTCTCTAATACAAGAATCCTTCCTTTCGGGGCTCCAAAGGAAGAGGTCAGTCTTCTAGAGGCACCTATCTGGGGTAAAAATCCATGTGCGGTTCAAGCCAACAATACAAACCCCAGTACCAGCAAAAGCAGCAGCAAAACCAGTCGTCCTACAACAAGTCTTCCTTTCGAGGACGAGGAGGAAAGAAGGACGCAGGCAGAAGGCAATGACTTCTCTCTGCCACAGGTCTCCAGTTTCTCTCCACCTTGCAAAGTTGGCGGGAGAATTTCATCCTTTCTTCACAATTGGCAACATATACAATGGATCGGTGGGTCCTCTAACTTGTTCAATTCGGACACTCCTTAGAGTTTGTGGAAACTCCTCCTCAAAAGCCGCCAATCCCAATGCAATTGGAACTCTCCCTAATGCTAAAAAAAGGAGCGATAGAAAGAATCCCCCGGAATCAGAAAGGCAAGGGATTCTACTCCCGATTCTTCCTAATTCGAAAGAAGGAGAAAAAATGGAGACCTATATTGGACTTGAGAAACCTCAACCAATACCTCAAAAAACCGTAATTCCGTATGGTGTCCATCCAGGAGGTGCTGCAACTCCTCAATGCGAACGACTTTATGGTGTCTTTAGACCTTCATGACGCATATTTTCATATACCAATCCACAGGAACCATAAACAATTTCTCAGGTTCGAGGTGGCGGGCAAACACTACCAGTTTCGAGTATTGCCTTTCAGCCTAAAGTCGGCACCACGCATTTTTACCAAATGTCTATCTCCAGTAGCAGCATACCTCCGCCAACAACATCACCAGGTCTTCCCGTACTTAGACGACTGGCTCGTCAAGGCACCTACTTGCGCAGGCGTGACCAAGTCCTCCAACGCCTGTCTTCAGCTCTTCAATGGTCTGGGCCTTACTCTCAATGAGGAAAAATCCGTCCTTCAGCCGTCCCAGTATCTCACTTTCCTCGGAGCTGTCCTAGATACTGCTCAGAGAAACACTTTCCCTTCACAGGAACGTCAAGTGAAACTACGGACCTTGGCCGCCTGGATTCAATCCAAAAAGTCCATCACCGTGCACCTGTACAAGTCCTTGTTAGGGATGATTTCCTCGAACATCCTGTTGGTCCCACACTGCCGCCTTCAAATGCGTCCACTTCAGGAGGCGCTATCAGCTCAGTGGATTCAATGCAGGGGATCCTTCGACAACGTCATCCTGATAACTCCTACCATGGTCCAGGCTCTGAGCTGGTGGCTTCATCCACAAAATCTACGGCGAGGCCTTTCGTTCATACTTCCAATCTCGCCACATGTGATAACTACAGATGCGTCCTTGAAGGTTTGGGGGGCGTTCCTTCAGGACCTTCAAATCAATGGGCAGTGGTCGCTGGCAGAGAAGCAACTGCACATAAACCTCATTGAGCTAAGGGCAGTTTACCTGGCATTAAAAGCGTTCCTGCCCAGGATCAGAGATTCCCCAGTGCTTGTGAGAACAGACAACACCACCACAATGCACTATCTGAACAAACAAGGGGGAACATGTTCTCTGTCGCTGTCTCAAGAAACTCAAAACATTTGGAAATGGCTTCTTCAGCACAGCATTTCCCTTCGGGCGGAGTACGTCCCAGGGACGGACAATGTCCTAGCGGACTCTCTGAGCAGGCAACCTTCCGTGTGCCACGAGTGGGAGCTGGATTATCAACTTCTCAGCTCTGTATTCGCCCGATGGGGCAGGCCTCATCTGGATCTGTTTGCGGCACAACACAACGCAAAATGCCAACATTAAGCAAGCTGGCATCCCCAGAAGGGATTACTGGGGAATGCATTTTCGATCGGATGGTGCAACATCTTTGCCTACCGCTAATTCTATTCAAGCTTTGCCCGACTCTCCTTACAATGAACCAAGGGCAAGTCCTGCATCCGGATCCAGCATCTCTCAGATTGTCAGCTTGGCTCCTGAGTTCAGAGAGTTTCAACACCTAGACATTCCTCAAGAATTCAGGGCAGTCTTAGCCCGGGCTCGGGCAGACAGTACCAACAAGACGTATTCTCTGAAGTAGAAAAGGTCTTGTGTATGGTGTAAAGCAAATAAGATACACCCTTTTTCATCAACACCTGCACAAATTCTACCTTACCTGCTCCATTTGGCGCACTCAGGATTGGCCCATGCTTCTTTTAATGTCCACCTGGCGGCAATATCTCGCTTCAGGCGTTCGTCATCTGGTACTTCGCTCTGGTCCAATAGACTGGTTAAGCAATTTTTAAAAGGACTGTTTAGGACATTCCCTCCGGTGCGAGCTTTACCACCCACCTGGCAATTAAACATTGTTCTTGCTCAACTGATGAAACATCCCTTTGAGCCAATACACAGAGCCGACATCAAATACCTGTCTTGGAAAACCGCTCTCTTGCTAGCGCTCACATCAGCAAGGCGTGTAAGTGAGCTGCAAGCCTTCTCTATTCATGATCCTTTCTTGCAATTCAAACAGGACAGAGTTATCCTACGGACCGACCCTAAATTCATCCCAAAGGTTCCATCTAATTTTCACCTGAATGAACCTATAGTCTTGCGGACTTTCTCCCAAATCGACTTTCCGCAGCAGAGAGGTCTCTCCACTCTTTAGACCTCAAGCGTTGTCTGAAGTTATACATTCACCGAACAGAACAGTTTCGGAACTCCAACCAACTTTTTGTCGCCTTCAGCAGGCCCAGAAAGGGTCTTCCTTTGACTAAGCAGAGCATTTCTCGTTGGATCTCTGCAGACATTACTTTCTGCCATCAACAGGCAGGTCATCCTCTGCATTCTAAAGTTCGAGCTCATTCAATCAGAGCTGTCTCCATTTCAATGGCGCTCTTTGCAGAAGTGCTCATTATCGACATATGCAGAGCGGCGACGTGGAAGACACCACAGACTTTCACCAGGCACTACTGCTTGGATTCTGAACTTATGAAAGATGCAGCAGTTGGTCAAGCTGTGCTCCATCATCTATTTCACTAGAGGTGAGCCTTCTTTCTTCATCCCACCTTCCTACTGCCTACTTGCACATTTCTCTATTATATTGTTTTTGGTACTTGTTATATTTCATATTGGTACTCTTATATCGTGTGATTTTACATGTTGCACCATACGAAATGTGCTGGTTATTGCTTGCTACTCTGATTCAGGCATGTGAATCTATGAAAGATACCCATAATACTGGATAAGAAATGCGTTACTTACCTGTAACTGCAGTTATCCAGTATTGGTATCTTTCATAGATTCACATGCAACCCACCCACCTCCCCGTGTATTTGCATAGTTAAAACTATGACCCGGACAGTAGTTTAAACCTAATGATAGCAATTGTTCTTCTGCCTTAGTTAAAACAACTGTTGATAAGTTGACAATACTGTTATTTTCTATTATCGTTTCCTCTGCCAAGTGCTTTTTTTCTCCTTTTTTTGATTTTTGTTTGCACTTGTGTCTCCTCTCGCTTCTTCGCTTGTTCCTTCTTTTCCTGGTTGCTGCTTTTGTTGCCTCTGCCTCAATGTCTGCCACCTCTCCTCCACTAAAAAATCAATTTCTTGTTCAAGGTTTAATTTAGTTAGAACCGTTGCTTAGAGGAATCTGAATCCAAACTCGAGTCGCTTGTTAAAGATATCGAGTCAGAATTGGCCAATTCATCATTGTTACTCGATTGAGAATTACTGGTTGTAATTGTTTGTAGCATTGATTTTTTACCCTTGCTGCTGAATTCTTGTCTCTTAACAGCATTGTATTTTCTCGCAAAAGTAAAGATTTGTCTATTGTTATAATCAGCCAAATCACGTGCAAATTTGTGAGCCTTGCGTAGTTTTATTTTGTCTTCATGTTTACCCAAGCGCTCATTCATTGCATCCAGTAATTTTTTAATGCTGTGCAAGTGAAAATCTGCATGTTTTTCAATTTCCTCCTCTAATTTTTCTATTTCACCCAATATTGTGGCACGGTCAATTGAAGCATATTTTATTAAGATATGAACCAAATTCATTGACATGGTTAGGTTGCTTTCGCCCCATTCCTTAAGCATGGCGGGATTAGGTTTGTCAAAACTCGGGGGTAATAAAATGCGTAATCCCCGAGGAACCCTGCCAACTTCCGAATATTTGCCAAGAGACCGATGCTCCCACCATTTGGTCATTTCTATTTTTTTCTTTTTCTCCAGCTCCCTGATTAGCGACTTAAGATTAGCTTCTCCCTCATTGCAGTTTTCTGGCGGTTTGCTAGTATTCTTAGCACATTGGCACATTTCCAAATAACTCATCCGCAGCCTCCTCCCGCTTCCGAACAGTTTCTGCCAACATGCTGAAACTTGGATCGATATGTTTATGGTGGTCACCGCAGATAACGGCGACGTTTCCTAAATGCTCAACAGGGTGCCTCCCCACCTATATGCATGCCTATTTCCACTCACCGATAACATGGGCTAGCGATCCCTGATGATCCTCCGACCAACTCGACGTCCGCTTTCCCGGTTACGGTGTCCTGTGTCTTTCGGCACCAATAGGGGTGGCCGTCGAAGTTTCCGCCACGGAACTGTCCAAAGAGTAAGGTTTGAAGGCGGCCGCCGTCTTGTGGTGAGGGAGTCCGTCACCGGAAGCAAACCAACTTCCGCAATTGAATCCAAAACAACACTCCAAACCACTTCCAGCACACTCGCCAGCGAAGAAGGAGAACGGACCATTTCAGATGAGGCAAGTTCTTATTTTATTGAGCCAAGTTCCAGCAGTGACGCGTTTCGGGCTAGGCAGCCCTTGATCACACATCGGTCACAGGGGAAATGTACCATTTTAAATATTTTTTAGGTGCACACCTACTACCACCACGTGGTTAGGTCACATGACCATAAATATAGAAAAAATACTTGTAGAATGATATACCACACACATTACTTGCATTGCATAATATGGCCATATTATTCCATTCACTGTTTATATATGTATATATGTGTGTATATAAGGAGAATATTGGGAAAGAATATATATATATATATATTACACCAAAGCATCTCCCTCGAGAGAAACATGAGTCGCAACAAACTTGCCTTTAACCATTTATTCGTGCAGGGTAACAGGACAAAGCGTCTTTTCCGACATGTTTTGTTTCTGCTGGAAACTTTTTCAAAGGTTGCGCCTGCCACCAAATCAGTTCGCTGGTTTGCTACAGGTAAGATTTTCCAATTTTAAATGGCTCTGAATAGCTCCGCCCATTAGGAATCACTTCCGTTTGTTAACAGCATTCTGGTACCTGTAGTGTAGCCAGCGTCCGATTTGAAACTGTTTTGAAACCCTTCAGTGGGTGGTGGATATTTGTCCTGTTGTGGTACCAACCACTTTAAAACCTCTGCTGACGATGTTATGATGCAGGTTCCCCCAGTGTCAGCCCACTTTTCGGATTGACTGGGGGCCGAATACCGGAGTCCAGTCCCCGGGAGCACCGCAGACCCCTAATCCGTGTGACGGTTCTGGCAAGGAAGGTTCAGGTGCGGGGCTGCATGGCGCTTCGTATATATATATATATATATATATATTCTGAGTTCACCCTGGACCAGGCCATCTGCTCCTCCCACCAGCCCACGAACAGGTTCGCGTAGCTGGGGGCGTAGCTTCAAGTACTTCTCACGGGAAGCAGGTATGGACTAAAAGATGGTGCAAAAAGTATTTTTATTGCATTTCAAACTAAATAAAGTGCTAATGCAATGTCCATGACGCGTTTCAGCTGCTGTGACATATATATATATATATATATATATATATATGCCAGCGGCCATTTTTTATTAAAGCATTACATGTCACGTGCAAGCAGTGGGTAAAAAACGCCTTGGGTGGGTGAAATTGCCTTACCCTATTTATACATATATATATATATATATATATGTATAAATAGGGTAAGGTAATTTCAAGGGTCTAACAGTAGGTAATTTTATAGGGTAGTTAGGGTGATTTTTGGGCTTGGTAATGGTATTGAGTGGTAAGGGCATTTTTAGGGTTTAGTGGTGGGTGAGGGTATTGGGTGGTAAGGATATTCTCAGGGTTTAGGGCCGGGTAGGGATAAAGGATTTTGAGTGGTAAGGGTTCTGGGTGGATAGGGGTATTGGGTGGTAAGGGTGTTTTAAGAGGTGGGTAAGGATATCGGGTTGTAAGGGTATTGTTAGGGTTTAGGGATGGGTCAGGGTATTGGGTGGTAAGGGTATTTTTAGGGTTGTGGGGTGGATGGGGTATTGGGTGGTAAAGGTGTTTTTAGGGTTTGGTATTGGGTGGTAAGTGTGTATTTAGAGTTTAGGGGCTGGTATAGATATACACACACACACACACACACACATATATATATATATATTTATTTATTTTTTTGCCTTGTTCAACGTGAACCAGGCGAAAGCTGAAACTCGTGGTTTCCTGCAATTAAATATTTCCCAAGCATCGCGTTGTGTTCGAGTACGTCTGTTGGAGGAGCAGAGCGCAGTTAATATCTATCGGCCTTCCGGTAGCCCCAACTCGGACCACCCGTGAGTTAGCCAGGCAGATCCTGTAACCACAGTTGATGCAAAGCCACCCTTCCCGACGACGCAGAAGTTTTGCTGCCGACTGGCAGTCCATACTTTATGGAGAGATGCCGTTACCTTAAGCGCCATCCCGGAATCTGCAAATCGCCGAGTTTGTGTGGTTGGAAGTGAGGGCACAGGAACTACTTACAGCCCTGCACAGCGCTACGAATTTCAGCCTGCACCCTTCAAGTCAGCAGCTTACTTTAGGCAAATAATTACTAAACTGACAGAGACTTTCAGCGAAATCCCAGCAACAAACTCCGAACCAACTGCATGCTGGGAATTGCAGTACTAACCCCCAAAAAATGGCTCAATGGACTCCAATTGAATGCGGCTCAGGTTTGACCTGCCTTACTTCAGGAGCAGGAAACCTAACAACAGTGATACCAGGGAACTCGCAGCACAAGCGGCATTTGACAAAGGCTCACACCGAAACGCGTCATGCCAAGTGTTTGAAGTAAACAGTTCCTGAAAAAGCCCCGCTGTGTACCCGCTGTCTTCTTTACCACGAGTGGACATTCTTAGCATATTTGACGTGCGCCCAATGATGCGTAGTGGGGACCCTTCCAGAAATGTTCACGGGTCATTGGTACTGCCCGGAACTGCCACCCTTCCCGACGACGCAGAAGTTTTGCTGCCGACTGGCAGTCCATACTTTATGGAGAGATGCCGTTACCTTAAGCGCCATCCCGGAATCTGCAAATCGCCGAGTTTGTGTGGTTGGAAGTGAGGGCACAGGAACTACTTACAGCCCTGCACAGCGCTACGAATTTCAGCCTGCACCCTTCAAGTCGGCTGCTTACTTTAGGCAAATAATTACACAACTGACAGAGACATTCAGCGAAATCCCAGCCACAAACTCCGGACCAACTGCATGCTGGGAATTGCAGTACTAACCCCAAAAAAATGGCTGAATGGACTCCAATTGAATGCGGCTCAGGTGTGACCTGCCTTACTTCAGGAGCAGGAAACCTAACAACAGTGAAACCAGGGAACTCGCAGCACCAGCGTCATTTGACAAAGGCTCACGCCGAAACGCGTCATGCCAAGTGTTTGAAGTAAACAGTTCCTGAAAAAGCCCCGCTGTGTCCCCGCGTGTCTTCTTTACCACAAGTGAACATTCTTAGCATATACATATATATATGGCGGACTCATGAGAAAATAAACGCTACTGCTTGCACTTACTCTGGGCTCGTGTCTGCTTTTTCGGTGCTTGCTGGAGATTACACGCTGCATCTGATTTCCTCAAGCGGCTTCTGAGATTATATATATATATCCACCAAACACCTTCCCAGGACCAGGAAAGTAAATAGCCGCACACCACGATGAAGCTTACATCACTTTATTCAGAGGCAGCAAGTAGTCCTAACATGTTTCGTTCGTTTTCCTTGAACTTTATCAAAGGGTTGTGCCGCTGCCATCACATCAGGTATGAGAAGGAACTGCATCACTTCTTTACTTATCAGTTGTCAAATGGGCGTTGCACTCCCTCGCTAGGTTTTATGGTCAATGTAGTTCCTGACTTTGTACAATTGCTCGGACAAATATATATATATTTAAATGAAAGTGGGTCACTTATGTGATATTTAATTACATTTTCATTGTAACGGCATGCACAGTAAAGGGATAATATGGGTGGTAAAGCCTTACGCTGTAAATGCAATGTGTGGTAAGGGCACTGCGTGGTAAAGTTAGAGTAGAAAAAGCATGATTTGTAAAGGCATGCATTGTAATGACAAACAGCTGCTCACTGTAGACTCATTTCAGAAACCAGTTAACCACTGACCGTGGTAAGTTGAAACTTACTACGGCTGGTGATTAACTCCCCGTTTTTGGTCATTAAATTAATTTCCCTGCATATATAGGCTTGAACCGTCAAAGATACTCTCTCTTCACCAAGCACCAACTTTAGGTTTCGGCCGTCAAGGAGGGCACGCACACTAGGCTATCTGCCCTTGCAATTTTTTGCAATTTTCTTCTGATTGGATTTATGTTAGCACCAGATTGGTTCCTCTATCCACCAGTGCCTACAACTGAAAGAACCATTACTCTGCTCGCACAATAATAGTCTGCCAATTTGGCTGCTTCACCAGCTTACTCCTCGGAGACCTTCTGGCCCTAGCCATTATGCACGTCACTATTTCCCAGTCCTGATGATGACCTTTGACTCATAATAGAGATCGAAACGTCGTTCATTTTAAACAACATTTAGACTCACTGACACTCAATGCTAAATAATTCTCTGGAGTCAAGGCTCATTTGTCTTTTTATGTTAACACACGTCATTTTTTCCCATTTGCCACACTGTGTGATCACTGTTCAGAGCACTGTTATATTGGCTGACAATTTTGTACATAAGTAAAATGTAACAACTTTATGTTTAATATTAGATGGTTGTTTATAAAACTTTAATGATTGTTTTCCATTCCGGGGTGGATTATGCATCCGCATAATATAGAATGTTACCTTCAAATGAGTCCACGGTGAATCGTTGTTCTATATAAACTGAAAAAGAGAGTGGCAAAGGAACAAGGACCAGTCTCTAACCATGAGCGGATGAATCCAGCAAGTGATGAATGCAGGAAAATGCCTCTGCTGTCTCACTAAACAGCTTGGTTCCCTCTCTAGATGTTGTGGGCTCAGAAACCTCTATTTCTTGAAAGTCTCCACCCCTCGCATCTCTGAGGTGAGATGTAAGCCCATACAACTGAATATTTATACTTGTTCATTTTTACTTACTGCTGAGGGAAATGAGGACTTTCCCGATCACCGATGCAAGGATTGGATCTAACATGAAGGGAGGGTGATTACTGAGTCTAACACAACAGGAGAGAGAATCAAACTGCACAATAGAGCAGAGGAGTCATTTTCCCTGCACCCATGATGAGCTGGATTCACCCACTCCCTTTCCCAAAGGGAAGCAGGCATAGGCAAAGTGGGCAGGGAGAAAACTATATAGGGATAAAAGTGTGCTAGACAACACCAGGGATTCACACACTGATCTGACCTATTATACATCTTGGCTACAAAGGAAGAATTCTGATTGGCTAGCTGGCTCTCACTATTCTGTTTACAGGTACTACTTGATGATATGCAAACTGTGAAAGTGAGTGCATCTTAAAAGCTACCTAGCCACATATTAGAAGTGACATCTGCTTTTTGTTCATCCATAGATCTTCCACCACCATCAACAAGGGAAAGACCTCCTGGATGTAAGACTGTGTTCGTAGGAGGGTTACCCGAAAATGCGACAGAGGAAATCATTCAGGAAGTCTTCGAACAATGTGGAGAAATTACAGCAATTCGGAAGAGCAAGAAGAATTTCTGTCACATTCGGTTTCAAGAGGAATTCATGGTGGATAAAGCTATTTACCTCTCTGGTAAGCAACTTTCCAAAGAGATTTTCTTGGGCTTTGTATTTCTATACGTGGAATGCTGTTTCACAATAACTTTTCAAAATGCTTCCGAATTCATTGGCAGGGATTCATTTTTTAGCTATGGTTTCCACCTGCAATGCCATTTTTCCATGATGCATCCTCAACAGTGCAGGTGCAACTCACACTTGACAGGGCGCTTTTCCCCCCCAAAATTGGGTGCACTGGCCCTGTATGCAGGGGGTACACCCAGCTGAGGTTGCAATGTGGTGTAGACAGGAACAGGGTGTTCCTTATGTAATATTGCAAAAAACACAGTTGATGGACAGAATGTAGAACAATGTCATACATTCACCCCAGTACAACGATCTGGGCCTAAATCCGTCGTTTTTTTTGCACTCCACACCACCCTAGGTCAGACAATGGCTATATGCAAATCAGCCCTGACCCTGTGCCTCATGGGAACAGTCCAGCCCGAACTACCAAGCCATGTCTTTCCTAGACCGGAATCAAGCATCCAAGGACCGGTTTCTGGCTATCAGCCTTCTTCAGCCTGGATAGCTTGACTCCAGTGATGTGGAGAACCTGGGACTCACGTCTAAGCATACCCAGCCCATTTATGTAATATGGCATCTGGTTCCAAATACAGGGGAACATGCAGCCATTTACAAGGTACATTTCGGATCAGGGAACACCAGGCTAGCTTCATATTGATTTGGGTGTTAAAACCAATCCTGGATCACCTATTTTAGCCAAACTCTCTAAATGATCCCAACGTGGTGATTTTGAGTTTGTGCCACTCCCAGAACTTTTGGTAATTTCATCTGTTGTTCATCTGGAGTGGCTATTGATGCTATATAAGCCCTGGAGTGAGGGAAGGGCCTTTTGCTCGGAGATAATGATTTACCATTTTGATGGACTGTGTAACTCCACTGCAGGTTAGGGCTACTTTTTGTGTAAAAAAAATCCTATAATTTCCTATTTTATTTTTCAAAAGCACTGTAAATTCCAGGACTCATCCTAGCTTCCAAGAACAAACACACCAAAAACAATACTACACATAAAAATATAAAAACTAAAATACATAACAATAGTAGTTCCATGTAATATGAGGCAAAATTACAAAATACATTCAATCATTTAGAGATTTACCTTCTCCTGATTCAGAAGTCATGCACGGTCTTTTAAAAAAGCCTTCCATTTGCTGGGCGACATTTGGCATTAGGCACTCTTTTTAATATCTCTGCATGGCTGGCATGGGAACAAGACAAGATTACCGCCTGCTCTCTATAGCAGACAGAAGTCTTTTATTGTGTCTACAGCAACACAGGCTAATTTACAGAATAAGCCCCTCGTTTTAGGACAAATAAAAACGTAAGCAACATAATCCCCACTACCCTGTAAGGGCTTCCAAATCCACTCACAAGTTTTCTAGATTGATTTTTGGATCTATGTATATGGACCCATAAAGTGTAATTATTGGAGGATACCGCAGATTCACTTTACTAAAAAACGTTTGCCTTGTCCTAATAAGGACATGAACTTGTATGAAGAATAAATGAATAAATTACCACAGCGTGGTAGATCAAAAGAGAGCAAAAGACCTCACTATGACTATAGAAAAAGTCTCAAATTGCAAACTAGTGACTCGATTGGTTGTCTGAAGACATCTGTGGTTGGCAGAAGTTTGAATATGTAGCAGCATTCTGAATATGTATCATTGAGTTACTTTATCCAATAGGCTGTAGAGCACACAATATTCTGTAAGATTCCATGTTTCATATAATGTGTATAAAGCTAGTGGGGTAGATTACAAGTTAAGTTATTCCATGTGCAAAGTCAGAAAAGACAGTTAAAGATTCTACGATTCGCCTGAGACAAAATTCAAAATCATATCCCGCCTATAATGACGATTACCTGGTATAGAATGTTCTATAGGTGGGGCAATCCGAACAGGAAATTGTGCCAGCAAGAACACGTGCTGCACAGTCACTGGCTAGGTGATGCTAGTGGGTGAAACTGAGGATGGTGTAAAGAACTTCATGAAGTGCCGGATTAAACCCTGTCGAAATTTCGGGGCCCTCCTCCCAAAGGATCTCCTAATACCCAATGCACCGGATTTTTTTTACAAATTGACAGCTGCCAGAAGATGAGCCTTTAAGAGACAAACTTTTATGTCAATCTGATGTCTCTGGTTTATGTACTTTAAGTTGTTAATGGGTACATTACATTAATACAGTATTTTCTCTATAGAGATTTTAATGTAAAGTTTTTGTTGAGTTGATTAATTTTTTTCTATCTTTTGGAACCTTGATTGTAATTTTCTTTCTAGATCAAATCAATAATATTATGATACTTTGTCAAGGGGCCCCTAAAATGAGTGGGGCCCAGAGGCCTACTTTGCCTATTTGGTAATTCGCCACTACTTCATCGAAGGTGTGGTGTAGGTTCTCAGGAATTGGCCAGGGTAAGTACTGAAAGCAAGACACTAGGGGGTCCATTACGATGTCAGGCGGATCGCCACTGCTATGGTGGCGGTGGCGATCCGCCCGACATTCATGCCCGCCCGCCACCCATTTCCCCCCTGCCATGTTACTATGGCGGGGAGACCGCGGCAGACGTAAACACCGTCTGCCGCTTTTCCGCCCCGGTCGCCTTGCGGCCTGGGCGGAAAATGTTTAATATGGTGGCGGTGTTTATTAGACACCGCCAGCCATATTATGATGGGCTTTCAGACATTCTTGCTGCCACGGAAAGGCATGCGGAGACTCACTGCGGGGACCCGTTGCGGGCCACCTGGGACTGCGGGGGTGGGAAGTGCACATGGGGTGTACCTATGGTACCCCTCCTACCCCCCGCATTTCAAAGTGCAACATGGCAGGCACCGCGCGGTGCCTGTCATGTTGTGCTTTGAAATGCACCAACCACATCCGTCTCAAATGCGGTAGCTCAAGTGTCTAAGTCCATCAAACGCTCAACTAGAGTATAACATATTTAGCTACTTTTCTAACTGTCCCTGCAGTTTACTTATTACCGCATGGGATCTGCAACCGTCCTGACGAGTTTCCCCTCTCTGGGACATAATACACTGGTATATGAGTCTAATGTAGGGGGGGGGTTGAAGAGATGAACACCAATGAACGGTCCCATTTACGTTTCTTTCCACCTATATCCTGGCGTCCGGATTTTTTAGCCACTTTCCTAGTTGTTGAATGGCGATTGCCTCCTGACACATCCTCCTGTATTCTTTCGCTGTCTCTGGATTCTGTGAGTGTTTCAAGGTCATCTACGACCAATCTGCCCTGTCTGATAGTGAGAAAAAGCTGTTGTTTGTATCATGATCAAGACTAGATGTTCATGCTTGAATTTGTGAGCTTTTACTGGGCCACTGTGACCTGCCTGCTGGCCGCACTTTTTTTGCTACTGCAAGACTCTGCACTATGATATTTTTAGGCACTAGACAACCTCCATTGTCCTCTTTCTCCCGCATGTCTGTCTTCGGTAAAGAGTCGGTCAGTTCTCTTATGCGCCCCAGAAGTTACTTCTACTAATAGTAGGTCAGTAGCACTATTTCCTGTCCCCTCCAACTCCTGAGCTACTTGCATTGTTTTTTCAACCACAACATGCTCATGAGGTATTACCCCCGTAGATTCCTGTGCTGAAGTGTCTATGTTAGCCGTTGCTGCCTGGGACAACCCATTGCTCTCTGAAGGCAAGGTGGGAGCATGAAGAAAATGATTATATTAAAACAGTGGAGAGCTTGTATAGGGGTAAAGTCTCAGATACCAAATGGTTAAGCTTACTATTTGCTTCATCAAAGTAGGGGGGCTAAATGATAAAGGTAAATGGCAGAGAGTAGTTGAGATACTTAGGTCCCTGGGAACTGAGGTGATCTGTCAACTGGAAACACATATACCTTGGGGAAAGATGGAATTGCTGACAATTAGAGGTTATAACTTAGTTGCATATACAACTCAGAGTTCTATGATAAGGGGCAGAGATATTTTTTCCAAGAATAATATGGGGCCTATTAAGAGCAAACTGGTGGATAAGTAGGGTAGTTGGGCAATTGTTGTGTACTGATTGGAGTACTGATCTGTTCAATCTGAAAGTATTCAATAGAGTATGATGGGGTTACTTATGGTATACTATGGAACAAAAAGGGATAGGTCCAAAATGTAAACGCAATGTATCTGACCCCATATGCTAGACTTCAAATAATGGGTCATGAGTCAGGCAAAATATACATTCCTAGGGGGGGCAAGACAGGGCGGTCCCTGCTCTCCAATATTATTGGCTTTATATAGACCTGTTTTTAGTCCAAAGTGACCAAAGTCAGGGCATAAAGCCTATGAGTGTTAATGGATATGACACTAAGGTACTATCTTATGCAGACAATGTGGCAGTGATAACTCCAGACCCCGACAATGCAATAGTGAAGACTGAACGATTATCTGGGAAACATGGTAAGAGATCAGGGTATTTGCTGAATGGAGAAAAAACTCAGGTAGTTTGTACTGACAATATTGTATTTGTAGATGCCCGTTGGACGGATTCTGCAATATATCTAGGCAATAAAATCAGCCACAAGTTATATACTGGGTTGCACTTATCTATTATTGGTAGATGCAATATTGGTAAAATGTTTTTTTTTTCTTTTTTTTTTCTTCTGGGTTTACGTCCTAAGTAATCGGACACCATATTCCAGTCCACCGAAATATTTAGATCCCCGCAGACTATGATAGGGGTAGGCCAGTTGGCTAGCTCTCCTTCCAATTGATCGTACATTTCTGGGTCGTCCTGGTTGGAACTGTAAACTACACACAAGGTATAGCCTATATTGAGCTCCACTACAACCCACCTCCCTGAGCTATCTGCCTTAGAGCGCTTACTCCCCACAAGTGAAGCCTTGCGAAGATAGTGACCCTCTTTATTGTCGATGTTTGAGAAGAGCAAGCCAGCAGTTCATACCCCGTGATATTCATATGGTTTCTTTTTGCCCAGGGAAGATGGGTCTCTTGTATACAAAGAATTTTGATGTTATTGTACTTAGTAAAGTGTCCCAACCTCTGGCGTTTCCTCCAGTCATTCAACTCACCCACATTAACTGTACAGATTCTAATGTTTGTCATATCTATGAGTTGAGCGTTCTAAGCATTCCTTGACTGCTACTGCTGCTACATCTTTCAATGATACTAACAAACCAATATTGTTTAGCTCAAAACACCAAGTCATCTAATTTTTTGTTTTTTTTTCCTTGCCCCCCCACACCCCTCCCAGCCACCCCCCTCTGGCCTCCCTGGCCTCCCCCTTGACCACCCTGCCCGAGCCCCACCCCCCCTCCCATTCCCTGAACCCTCACTTGTGAGGCGCTCAGACCTAGTCTGTGCACGTGATGGTCACAGTTGGAGCAGTGGAGAAAAATACAGTGCATTCAGATAGCTTCCATTGCCATACCCCTTACAACCATTAAGCTACACTAAGAGTAATCCGAAGACCTCCGACCTGGGGGACCTTTTGTGTGATGCTTCAGTTATCTATGCAAAAGAATATTAGCGTTCATTACGTTACTTCCCCTGGGATTCTAGATACTCTTTGGCCTTGATTTCTGATGCAAAAAATAGTGTCCTTCCTTCATTAATTGTTTTCAATTGAGCCGGATTAATCAAATAGGCCTGCGTCTTTTTGTCCTGGAATGCTTAATCAGCTGTCTGAGTCTCCAGCGTCTTTCAACAGTCATATGACAGAAGTCCGGACGGACGAAGAATGCCATCCCTTCAATTACCCTTTTAGCATCAGGTCTGGCTTTTTCCGCAATTGCTTGTCTCAGCACAAAGTTGCCCAGGAAAATTAAAATTGCCCTAGGTTTATCACCTTCCTAAACGGGGTACGATGTGCCCGCTGAATTTCTTCGGACCAATTCCAGCCTAAGAGCTCAGGGAAGGCCTGCTCGAATAGCTTAATTGTGTAGGCCCTTACATCGGTTCCTTCGATACCCTCGGGCACCCCTAGGATCCGGAGATTATTCCGCCTGAGACGATTCTCAACGTCCTCCAGTTTCCACTGGATGTCCGTGACTTAAGAGCTCTGAGCATCAACCTTGCTGGTGACAGCAGCAGCCTCCGTCTCCGTTGAGACTATTCTCTCCTCAAGGTTCGAGATCCGATCTCCCAGGTTGGTGCAGACCTTAGAGAGTTTCCTTACAACGCCCTGCATTTTCCTAACTGCTGCTTGGGATTTACGGCTGTCCTGCCTAGTTTCTTCTCTGTGGGCGAGGATATCCTGAAGGATAATTTCCAAGAGTGACATCTGGGCATCTACCCCACCGGGACTCCCTTGCAGAGGCATTGCAGAGGAGTGATCCCAGCTGAGCTCTCTTTGGGGGGCCTTCTGTCCTTTTAAGCCGATTTGGGTTTTGACTGCCGTTGCCGGGGAATTCTGCTCAGGATTGCTCTCCAGGTCAGGGTCACTATCCTCCAGAAAGGAGCTATGGTCTTCTTCATCATCTTCTGACCATTCACCTCCCTCTGATACTGAGTAAAAGCATTCGCTCGGGTCTTTCTCCTTCCCTTTGTCTTTTCCTTTGTCTGCTTCCAGTTGGGGCACGTTGTTTGCCACATCGCGTTCCTGATAGTTCTGATCTCCCACTTTAATTGCCACGTTGTCAACCAGGTCGCATTCCTGCGGGTCATGGGCATCCACCTGTAGCGTAGTAGGATCTAAGCAGCTTATGGTGCCTACATTAGTAGGCAGAGTCGCCCCGGCATCTAGAACCCCTTGTTCCTGTTGCCTAACGTCGCAATCCTTGACCCCTTCCGAGTTAGTACAGGCGTTTAGTGCCGAGTCCTCCATACCGGCATCGTGTGACCCCGCTACACTTCCCCGGGTTTTACTACAAGTCTCTGGGGGAGCGAGTGCCATTTTTACTGCCTCTAGGTTGTTCTGTGCATGATTCTGTACTTCTGTTATACCAGGGGGGTTACCTCGACTGCCTCTGCCCCTGCCGCTGGCTCAGTCTCGCTGATTTGCACTATCGCTTTGGCCCCCTTCTCTTTTCCTGCCTTAGTAAAAAAATCCGCGATAGGGGCGTTAGCAGCAGCCAACCTTGTCCTCGCTGCAATCTGCTTTACTACCGGGGGAGTCTGTGTTAGAACCTTTGGGCTGTTATGAGACTCGCCTGAAGCCGTCTCGACGCTAGCCTTCTTTTTTCTCTCGGCTGCTTTACCTCCAGCGTTCACCTTGGGGGCCATCGCGCCGCGTCTCCTCCTAGTCTCGTCTCCACCGAGCCAGCGCCTCCGCAACCCGCTATCACCGTAGCCCTGTTCCGGAGCCTCCGCTCTGCACAGCGGGGTCGGGCACGCTCCACCTGTGCCCCGCCCCATCGTTCGCGGACGGACTCGGGAGTCTCGATGGCCGGCGGTGAGAGCCGTCAGAACCAGCGTCAGTTCCCGCAGCAGCCGAGCTGCAGGACCACTGCAGGTTGGTAGAGAAAGCATTCGCTTTGCACCAGTTTTAAAAGCAGTTTCTAATAATAATGCAACACTAGCAGCTCAAAGATTCAGTAATGTGAGACCTATTGTATTGCAATTTTTTTTACATTGCCCGAACTTGAGTGATAATGGAGGTGAGGGGCAAGATGGCGGCCGCTTAGTTGTGGCTGTTCACAGCGGAGCAGTGGAGATTAGACTGGAGCCCCTGTAAACTACTCCGAGGATATCTGACCCCCCTTCCTTCTGTTAGTAACTGGTTATGGCAAGAAACCTCTTTAGTGAATGTTAGTCTTGCCGAAAGTGCTTTACCTGTTTCGCTGTATTCCGCTAGAGATAATTCTCCCACAAGAGAGGGGAGTTTGGGCTGCTCTCAATTATGTGCTCTACTATTGGGCAGCCCTCCTACAACAGATGGCTGGATTGTTTATGGCCGGGCGACCTGAGCAAAACTTCTGGGGGAAAAGCCGCCGAATTTACCTGCCCTCCACCGTGCCTGCTGGTCTCCGACTCCCCCCTCCCGTCGCCGCAGCTCCAAACTACGCGGCCGCCGAGTGGAGGAAGGGGAAGGGCACTACAATACCCAGGACCACTAGCGGTGGAAGTACACGCCATTTCCGCGCCTGGAGGCGCACTTAACTGCAGCAAGCCCCGGCAGAGCGGGCGACCTGAGCAAAACTTCTGGGGGAAAAGCTGCCGAATTTACCTGCCCTCCACCGTGCCTGCTGGTCTCCTTGCACCCCCCTCCCGCCGCCGCAGCTCCAAACTACGCGGCCGCCGAGTGGAGGAAGGGGAAGGGGACTACAATACCCAGGACCACTAGCGGCGGAAGTACACGCCATTTCCGCGCCTGGAGGCGCACTTAACTGCAGCAAGCCCCCGAGTCGCGGGTCCGCGCATGGGCTAAGCCCGGGCAAAGGGCGGGGTCTCTGTGGCCCTCAGAGGCCTGAGGAGGCTGGGCTGGGCCACCCCTCTTGGCTGCCCTTTTTCATCATCCTTGGGACCCACATCAGGTCAGTGACAAAGTACATTATAACGACTAAATAATAGTTCTGAATTATGGGTAAAAGAACACCGGCAGTACCTAGGCTAAAAGACGTGCATAAACTGGCTCATCCAACAACTACTACCACCCCGCGCCCAACACTGACCGCTATTGACAAAATGCTTCAGAAGACAATCGATGTTGTTGCTACTGCCATTCAGAATACTGAGAGGCGTTATTCACTCCCATCCAGCCTGCCCCCTCTTCTTTTGAACCAAGATAATTCAGTGGACTCTTTACTTGTTGCTTCCTACGCAGGACTCCCAGGCATAGACTCTATTGAGAACTGTATAACTGTGGATACGGCCCCATTGGCACAATTCACCCCAGGCAGCAGGTTATCATCTACACCCACCCTGCTCAGGCCTGACATGAATATCAGTCAAGATTCCTGTGCACTATTGGTAAATGACCACCTACACTTAGATGGTAACGATTCATATGTAGATCCTAACATATCAAATACCGAGGGGGACAAAAGTGACAGCATCCCTGCGAGAACCCGGGGCCAAAAAGCTAAAAGAAAACTGAAGCACCTTGATACTGAGTCACCACCAAAAACACATAGAACTAAGAGAGGGCGTAAGCGAAATCGGAGGGCTCCTGCCCCCGTAGAGCAGGTAAGAGACAAGGGAGAAGATGAAGAAATAGAAACCAAAACACCCCCCATTAAAGCTAGTGCATTATCGGGGAATGAAGTATTCTGGGGGAGGATGGAGACATTATTATTCTCCCTCTTAGGACCAATTAACCAACAAATCCTTAACCTAGATAAGAGGCTGAGAGCGTTGGATGACCATGTACTAAAATTGGGCACAGGGCAGACTCTAATCAATAAACCTAATGCTGGGACATTAGGCTGTACCAACGCTAAAAACAGTGGCCCTAATACAAAATCAAAAATAGCTGGCCATAACAAACCAACCCCAACGATGTCTGTACCTAGCACAAGTAAAACCCAACCCCCAGCCCAACACGTCCCCAATTTAAATACGACTAAGGCAGCCAGTGGGGCAAGGACGGATTCCAACGCTGATAAAAGTAAAAGGGCCCCAACCCATCAACCCAAGAATGATCCCCAAAATCGCCCTATAGTACAATCTGATTTTATTACGGTAACCAATATGAAGAAGATCCCTACCCGCATCAATCTTCCACCTGAATGCGGGGCATACGTGTTGATTTTGGTCAATGTGCCTAAACTAAAGAACGACCAAGAGGAAAATCATACAACTCTTAATAACAGGATCCTCCATTGGTTATCCACGAATTGTAATTTCCCAATGGAAGGAGCAAGGGAGATAATCCAAACACAAAGAGTTGGGTGGGTGGGCCCATTGAGAAAAAAGTTTGAGGGAGACTGCGTAGTCATAAATTTCAGGTCCCCTCAATGGGCTCAAAAAACCCTTGCTAATGCGCCACTACTCTCACCCTGGGAATTTAATACAACTTTGCTTCCCTTGGGTTACTTTTATAGACATTTATCCCCAAATTCTAATCCCATGTCTAACCCAGCCGTGCGACTTCAGGAGCGAAATATTGGCATCAGGGATTTATATCCATCTCATCAACTGAACCAAGATTTCAGTCTCATGAACGGCCCAGCCCAGCGCCATCAGGCTAAATACATGGGACACTCTACGCCATACCCACACTTCCCCATCATGCCCCTGCATAATTACAGTGAGAGGCCACACTTCAGCCCCAATGTAAATTCAAACTTTGGTCATAATGAGATGAGGCCTATATATAACATTCCAACCTATAACCGGTTCGAATATGCCTTCTCGAATCTAGAAGATCAGGACTGACTGGGGACAAAGGGAAGTAGTGGTGAATGCCGAGATGATAGTGATGACATTGAGGAACATTTACCCTCGGTGTCAACTATGCCAACTATTTCAACTCGGGAAACATTGGTACAAAGGTATTTTATTACACCCGTTATTACACAAGAGGTTTCACTTTCTACATCAATTAACCTTATGCAGAGCACAGTTAAGAGTGTCAAAAGCAAACCAACTAGACATAGCAATCACTTTGAGCTATCCATTCTTAGCTGGAATGTGGCAGGGCTAGAGTCAAGATTGTCAAACCCTGAATGGGCCCAGTTACTGGATGGTAAAGACATCATTATGTTCCAATCGACCTGGGCTGTGGAGAATATACATATTGAAGGGTATCATTGCTTCAGCGTGACAGCACCCAAGCCTGACTCAGGACGTGCAGTGGGAGGTTTGTTTATTAGCATTAAGACATTGGCCGGCGGTACAATCACAGACCTTTCAAGAGGAAACCCGAATATACAGATTTTAGAGTTCTAGCGAAAGACCCGGATTTATTTAATCAATTTTTACAACAATGACTTTTGTTCCGTACCTAACAAAAACTTTGAAGCACTCTCTAAGACTTTACAGTACCTTGAAACTTGTGCTGAAATTGGGGAGGAAATAGGGATTTTAATTGGGGGGGATTTCAATGCAAAAATTGTTAAGAATCGTAGAACCGAGGATAGAAGTCACTTAGATCAGGCGGAACGAAGGGGTATTGAATTAGTTAATATATTAACTGAGCATACTCTCAGTAACGCTATGGATATAAATCACACTCCTAGTGAATTCCATGCTCCTACATTCAGAGGGCGGGACTGCTCGTCCACAATTGATTTAATTTTTATGTCTCCCTATTTATTAAACTGTGTGACAAAATCTATAGTGGTAGAAACCTCGTTTGGTGATCATAACCCCCTCACTGTGACGTTAACACTAGGCCCTAACAAGGTATATGCTAACTTAAACGGGGCAAGAGATATAACACCTACAGGCGACGGTTTGTGCCTGAAATGGAGGGGAGTCGACAGTGGGGCTATATTAGAAAGCGTAAAAAGGGAACACCCCAAGCTATTTACTTCTTGCTTAACCACAGATGGGAACTGCCATAGGATAATCGAAGATTTTGCTAAATTGTGTTCAGCAATAAAAGCTTCTTTGTCAGTCCCATTACCAAAAGAGCGGAAAGAACCCAGGTGGTTTGACTCTGCCTGTTCACTAGCAAATAGGGAACTGCGCAGGGCATTAACCACTAAACCAAGGTGCCCAGTAGAGGTCCAGGCAGCCAGGAAATTTTACAAATTTAAGATAGCTGAAAGGAAGACTGTATTATTAACAGAACAATGGGAGTCGCTGGTTGGGAGCCCTAACCTGAAAAACAGCGGCCTTTTCTGGTCAGCCGTCAGGAAAACGCGCGAAATGGGCAAACAATTAACCCCAATTAGTTGCAATATAACCAGCAACTTATGGGAGGCCCATTTCTCCAAAATATATGCTGCTCCACCTGAAGATTCATCTAGCCCCCCCCCGTGGACAGCTCCGCGGTCTAGAAATAGATCTCCATGAGGTGGTGTTAGCCATCAAAGAGAGTCTTGGAAACAAGGCTCCAGGCCCTGATGGCCTACCCATAGATGTAATCAAGTACAGTCCAGACCTATGGGCACCAATCCTCCTTAATGTTTTTAACAGCCTACCCACAGTTCCCATGCCCTCTACTTGGGCAACTAGCATTATAGTTCCAATTTTTAAAAAAGGTGAGAGATCGGACCCAGTGAACTACCGTCCGATTTCTCTTGTGGACAATACCTTAAAAATTCTGGGACGAATAATCTATAACAGGATCGTAGAGTGGACTGAAGATACGGACCTATTGGATCCGTGCCAGATGGGATTCAGAAGCAGGGTGGGGACGGTCGAGCAATGCTTGAATCTAAAATTGATTATTGACAAGTATACCATTGCCCGATCGTCCCCTATTTATCTCGTGTTCATGGATCTCTCATCCGCTTTTGATCTAGTGAATAGATCCAAGCTTTGGGCAATCCTTTTGAACTATGGACTGGACGAGGCTCTTGTTAATTTCCTGGCATACCTCCACACTGACCTCAAAGCACAAGTTAGGATTGGGGCGGGCAGAGAATTTTTCAAATGTCCTGATCCCCCCCATTTCACATTGCATCTTGCCGTTCACTATTTCTAACTTTCTTCATTTTCCGAGCCCACTCACACATTGTTGGAACCTGATGAGATCGCCATTTTTTAAGCAGAAGAGACCTAGCTACTGCCTTTGTGATATATATTAGTTTCGCCCATTTATCGGCTAGGTGGAGAGATGGATAATATCACAGGACTTTCAGCCAGCTATGGGATGCCAGTTTAATTGGGCACTCAATCTCCAAATACCGAAATATTTTATTCCAGAACCTCTGAAACAAAGGGCACTGAGTGATTATATGCGTCCAATTAGCAGCCTGTTGCTTTAAACAACGGAAGCAGTGACTGGACGGGTTAGGGTTAATCTGGAAAAGAGACTGTGGGGTACTGTATAGTAGCCTTTTGCTAAAAAATAGCATCCAGCGCCAACTGAATTCTTGCCTATCTCCCCCCCTAAAAGTTCAACTGACATACTGGAATGGACTAACTCGATCACCGCACTGAACTGCACACCAACCATAGTGGACTCAGCCAAATCACTAAGAATCACACTGGACAAGAAATTAAATATAAGAGCCCACATTAACACACTAGCCAAAAATGCAAGGTTTCACCTGAGCTACCTGAGAAAATTAAAACCATTCCTAGATACAGCGGACCTTAAAATGGCAGTTCAGGCACTAGTCATTTCTAGGATTGAGTACCGATGCTCTACCCTCTCCGGACTACCCAAGTTCTCAACTGCTCCCCTAAAAGCTTGTCTCAACGCAGCCGCAAGACTCTTAACAGGTTCAAAGATTCAACCACATCTCTCCACACCTCAAAGCTCTGAACTGGCTCCTGTACGAAGCCAGAATACAGCTCAAATTGGCCTGTATCACACACAAAGCGTACACTCTAACTCTCCAGCGTATCTCGCCATGAAAATCGTGGTCTCCGGAGGAGATAGTCACTCCCGGTCTGCCAGGGCTTCTGTTCCGAAACCTCGCCTCTTCTGGAAGAAGGAAACATACAACAGAGCTTTGTCTGGGGCTGCATCGATAATCTGGAATTCGCTGCCACCCAACATCAGAAGAAGGAAGCAAAGTCTTTCCTAATGGGCAAATTCCCTCCTTAACACTATCAGCCCATATACAGCTCAGCTGCCTAGCTATATGCTCTATTCTTGTCCTCTACCAGTGTATGCCTATCTGGACTTCCTTGACGTAGGCTATGCAATGCCTTATATCATGGTTGTTGCTATTTCCTTTTACTTCATTCGTACTTCACTGTCACTTTATGAGTCTTTTGCTGTAACATCCGTCTCTGTTCCCACTAATGTTTGTTTTTCTCCTTAAGTTGCACCCATGTTGCCTATTCCCTCTCATTGCTATATCCTGTTTATCACAGCAAACGTTCACATGATTTCGTCTGTTCTGAACTTTTGTAAACCCCTTGCTTAGCTCTGTAAAGCACTTTGATACCCAAACGGGCCACGTTAGCGCTCTACAAAACACTAAATAAATTTGCTCCACGTAACATGCTAAATTAAGTTTATTAACCTCAGTCTACATTCTAGCTGTTAATTCCAACTCTTCATGTGTTTTCCCATTTTGTCATTTGCTTTCCTAGTATGATCCATACCTCTTGTAGAATTAAAAAGTTTTTGCCATTCCCCGGGTCTCCTATTTACATCTGCTTCAAACAGCACGAGCACCATTTTTTTTACTCTCGTTTATTTGAACCAGATCCAAATTACTGAGAAATTTATACAGCGATCTATGAGAGCCAAGGAGAAGGAAATCATTTTGGATTAAATCGTGGATTTCAGAAATACTGAACCACCTTTCCATCACCATAAAGTCAGAGATTTTCCTAAACCCTGGCTTTCGCCAATTTTTGGAATATTTCAGATGAAACTTTAGTCCGTAATTCAGATGCGAGTTCGGATAAGGGGGTTGCAGTGTTAACAAGCATTGAAAATGCAATAGGTCTCGCCTTTAATTAAGTTAAAGCCTTTTGCTTTGCTATACAATACCATTAGCAAAGCAAATGGCTTTAACTTAATGAAAGGCAAGACCTATTGCATTTTTAATGCTTGTTTGTAGATATTACAAGTTGCTTCTGTCTGTTGTAAGCAGAACACTCAGTTACAAAACAGAGAGGGTTTAAGTGTATGCTAATTAATTCAAATATTATGAAAGACCTTTACAAAACAATGTATGTAAAAGCTGTAAAATGCATACACTTGTATTAACATCACTAGTAACCTACGGAAGAAACATGTAAACAAATGACATTTGGTCAAAGGCCGTGTGAACGGGCCAGCTCATACATACAACTCTTTTAAACATTACAATCCAGACTCATTTGCATGTGTCCAGAGAGTCTATCTGGTTCACACTGCTATGTTAGCCTGTTCATTCATCCCTTCATTCATAAGCTTTACAAACACTTGGTTGTACACTGGACGCAAAAGTTAAAAACAGATTTAACAGAGCCATGCAAGCGACACATGCCAACATTTGGAAACGCGGAAGGCGAGGCTAAGGGAGATGGGGGGGGAGGGGGTGCAGCACATTATCCTGGATGGGCTTAGACAATTCCAGCATGGAAAGTTGTGTTGAAAAGAAAACAAAGCTAGCGCCAAGACATCTTCAGGTATTACAGCGCTCTTGAAGTTTCCGTAACATAACATAACCAATCCTGATCTTGAGTTCACAAAGTGGTCATTTTTAACCTTAAAATTAAAACGTATGTTTTCAAAAAGCTTTGTGGATCTGGTTGCTTGAACGTTTCCCATCCCTGTGCATCTCTCATAGATGTCTCCCCAAATGCCATATCCATGGATAACTTCACAGCCCTTATTATCAGTCAGAGGCTGATGCAAGTCCGGGAGGGTACCATACTGCTGATTCCTGGAGTACTCCGCAACCTTCAATAGGGTTAACTAGGCCATCCTGCGGCAACATTTAACCAGGTACAGAATTGCTCATAAAAGATCCTAGCCCTTCAGCTTTTACACTGACATACCTGGGTATATGTAAAGCTGATACATTTGGCGCAACAATATTGCGCAAAAATACACTGTGGACTGAATTGGGATGCATGCTTGCCATTTTGATGTTCAGTATTTTCACAGCAGATGTGGGTGTAGGTGTTGTGAGGGGCAGCCAGTAGGTATTTTATAATATGCTCATGCCAATTATGCTATATACTTCCAACACCGGTTTCAGCCGACACTGCCCGTGTTAGGCGATCATAACTGTCTAAATGACTTCATAATTCATGCAAATCAAACAGGCACACATTAATGGAGGCAGGGTTGAAATGGATGTTAACAGAAAAACAGGGAGACTGTGGGAGATAACGATGGTGAAAAGGGCGAGAGGGGGATCGAGTGATAAAAGTAAAGTAGGAGAGTGTTATAATAATGAAGATCTGTAGACCATAGATGTATCCAGGATTGTAGCTTTATTGTTCACTTAAAATCCTTGGTATAAGATATTACATAGTTACAGGAAACAGACCCCACCAGGAGCAGTACCACTGCTCAGCCCCTCATACCAACTGACTTCTACTTCCACTCAAACACTCTCAACATTCTGATGACATCACATAGACTGAGCAGCAAGGGAAGAGCATGAACAGAAAGGATGCATCAATTACTTACTAGATTATAACACAGAGCTGTGTAGGGAAAGGAGGAACAGTGCAACGGTGGAAAGCTATGTTAATACAGGGGAGAGATGGGGGGAGAGATAAGGAAGGAGTGCCAGATAGCTAATTCCATGGAGCCCTGGGAGAGAGGAGAAGAGCACAGCATACTAACAGCAGGCCATGGGGGACTAACAGGTGAGGGAGGGTCTTGCGGGAAGAGGAGAGACATCCACTGTAGGCAGCCAGAGGATGAGACAGTAGAGCAGAGAGGCAGGCATCAGATCACCGAGAGCCACATGATAAGACAGGGATGGGATGAGAGATCGAAAGAGAGGACTGGGGCCAACAGCGGGAGGAGCAAAAAGTAGATGGTGAGATGCAGTCAAATAGATAAAATGAGATAGGGGAATACAAGCATTGTGAATAGAGCGATTTAAGAAGAAATCCACGCCTGGCAATCAACAGTCATGAAAAGAGACAATAGGAGAGCGACACAAGCAGGGAGGGAGACAAGTGGACGTGAAAGGGAGACAATAGACAGGAAGAGCAGAAGAGCGCATGGAAAGAGGCAGTCACAGGATGGGAGACAGATGGATAGTGGCAGGCAGAGAGTTATCGTATCAAGAGACAAAAGACAGCCGGCACAGTCAACAGCCAGGCAAAGACAGGATAGCGGCAAGGAGACAGGCAGTGAAAAGGACCACCAGGGACAGGGAGAAGACGGACAGGAAAACATATGGAAATGGCAGAAGTGTAGCATGGCTGATACAGAAAAGGCATGCAGACGAGGAGAAAGCAGAGAGGGAGAAAGGAAGCTGTCCAAGAAGAGAACCCAAAAGAGAGGGATATAAACAAATGGGTAAGGAGCATAACGAACAGATGACAGAGACCACCAAAGACAGAGGCAGGTACAAGGGGCAGTCAGGGACATGGGTGAGTGCTAGTAGGGAGAGAGAGAGGGTTTTAGGGCAGTGAGTGTTACAGAGGCAACTCCTCCTAGTCTCGTCTCCACCGAGCCAGCGCCTCCGCAACCCGCTATCACCGTAGCCCTGTTCCGGAGCCTCCGCTCTGCACAGCGGGGTCGGGCACGCTCCACCTGTGCCCCGCCCCATCGTTCGCGGACGGACTCGGGAGTCTCGATGGCCGGCGGTGAGAGCCGTCAGAACCAGCGTCAGTTCCCGCAGCAGCCGAGCTGCAGGACCACTGCAGGTTGGTAGAGAAAGCATTCGCTTTGCACCAGTTTTAAAAGCAGTTTCTAATAATAATGCAACACTAGCAGCTCAAAGATTCAGTAATGTGAGACCTATTGTATTGCAATTTTTTTTACATTGCCCGAACTTGAGTGATAATGGAGGTGAGGGGCAAGATGGCGGCCGCTTAGTTGTGGCTGTTCACAGCGGAGCAGTGGAGATTAGACTGGAGCCCCTGTAAACTACTCCGAGGATATCTGACCCCCCTTCCTTCTGTTAGTAACTGGTTATGGCAAGAAACCTCTTTAGTGAATGTTAGTCTTGCCGAAAGTGCTTTACCTGTTTCGCTGTATTCCGCTAGAGATAATTCTCCCACAAGAGAGGGGAGTTTGGGCTGCTCTCAATTATGTGCTCTACTATTGGGCAGCCCTCCTACAACAGATGGCTGGATTGTTTATGGCCGGGCGACCTGAGCAAAACTTCTGGGGGAAAAGCCGCCGAATTTACCTGCCCTCCACCGTGCCTGCTGGTCTCCGACTCCCCCCTCCCGTCGCCGCAGCTCCAAACTACGCGGCCGCCGAGTGGAGGAAGGGGAAGGGCACTACAATACCCAGGACCACTAGCGGTGGAAGTACACGCCATTTCCGCGCCTGGAGGCGCACTTAACTGCAGCAAGCCCCGGCAGAGCGGGCGACCTGAGCAAAACTTCTGGGGGAAAAGCTGCCGAATTTACCTGCCCTCCACCGTGCCTGCTGGTCTCCTTGCACCCCCCTCCCGCCGCCGCAGCTCCAAACTACGCGGCCGCCGAGTGGAGGAAGGGGAAGGGGACTACAATACCCAGGACCACTAGCGGCGGAAGTACACGCCATTTCCGCGCCTGGAGGCGCACTTAACTGCAGCAAGCCCCCGAGTCGCGGGTCCGCGCATGGGCTAAGCCCGGGCAAAGGGCGGGGTCTCTGTGGCCCTCAGAGGCCTGAGGAGGCTGGGCTGGGCCACCCCTCTTGGCTGCCCTTTTTCATCATCCTTGGGACCCACATCAGGTCAGTGACAAAGTACATTATAACGACTAAATAATAGTTCTGAATTATGGGTAAAAGAACACCGGCAGTACCTAGGCTAAAAGACGTGCATAAACTGGCTCATCCAACAACTACTACCACCCCGCGCCCAACACTGACCGCTATTGACAAAATGCTTCAGAAGACAATCGATGTTGTTGCTACTGCCATTCAGAATACTGAGAGGCGTTATTCACTCCCATCCAGCCTGCCCCCTCTTCTTTTGAACCAAGATAATTCAGTGGACTCTTTACTTGTTGCTTCCTACGCAGGACTCCCAGGCATAGACTCTATTGAGAACTGTATAACTGTGGATACGGCCCCATTGGCACAATTCACCCCAGGCAGCAGGTTATCATCTACACCCACCCTGCTCAGGCCTGACATGAATATCAGTCAAGATTCCTGTGCACTATTGGTAAATGACCACCTACACTTAGATGGTAACGATTCATATGTAGATCCTAACATATCAAATACCGAGGGGGACAAAAGTGACAGCATCCCTGCGAGAACCCGGGGCCAAAAAGCTAAAAGAAAACTGAAGCACCTTGATACTGAGTCACCACCAAAAACACATAGAACTAAGAGAGGGCGTAAGCGAAATCGGAGGGCTCCTGCCCCCGTAGAGCAGGTAAGAGACAAGGGAGAAGATGAAGAAATAGAAACCAAAACACCCCCCATTAAAGCTAGTGCATTATCGGGGAATGAAGTATTCTGGGGGAGGATGGAGACATTATTATTCTCCCTCTTAGGACCAATTAACCAACAAATCCTTAACCTAGATAAGAGGCTGAGAGCGTTGGATGACCATGTACTAAAATTGGGCACAGGGCAGACTCTAATCAATAAACCTAATGCTGGGACATTAGGCTGTACCAACGCTAAAAACAGTGGCCCTAATACAAAATCAAAAATAGCTGGCCATAACAAACCAACCCCAACGATGTCTGTACCTAGCACAAGTAAAACCCAACCCCCAGCCCAACACGTCCCCAATTTAAATACGACTAAGGCAGCCAGTGGGGCAAGGACGGATTCCAACGCTGATAAAAGTAAAAGGGCCCCAACCCATCAACCCAAGAATGATCCCCAAAATCGCCCTATAGTACAATCTGATTTTATTACGGTAACCAATATGAAGAAGATCCCTACCCGCATCAATCTTCCACCTGAATGCGGGGCATACGTGTTGATTTTGGTCAATGTGCCTAAACTAAAGAACGACCAAGAGGAAAATCATACAACTCTTAATAACAGGATCCTCCATTGGTTATCCACGAATTGTAATTTCCCAATGGAAGGAGCAAGGGAGATAATCCAAACACAAAGAGTTGGGTGGGTGGGCCCATTGAGAAAAAAGTTTGAGGGAGACTGCGTAGTCATAAATTTCAGGTCCCCTCAATGGGCTCAAAAAACCCTCGCTAATGCGCCACTACTCTCACCCTGGGAATTTAATACAACTTTGCTTCCCTTGGGTTACTTTTATAGACATTTATCCCCAAATTCTAATCCCATGTCTAACCCAGCCGTGCGACTTCAGGAGCGAAATATTGGCATCAGGGATTTATATCCATCTCATCAACTGAACCAAGATTTCAGTCTCATGAACGGCCCAGCCCAGCGCCATCAGGCTAAATACATGGGACACTCTACGCCATACCCACACTTCCCCATCATGCCCCTGCATAATTACAGTGAGAGGCCACACTTCAGCCCCAATGTAAATTCAAACTTTGGTCATAATGAGATGAGGCCTATATATAACATTCCAACCTATAACCGGTTCGAATATGCCTTCTCGAATCTAGAAGATCAGGACTGACTGGGGACAAAGGGAAGTAGTGGTGAATGCCGAGATGATAGTGATGACATTGAGGAACATTTACCCTCGGTGTCAACTATGCCAACTATTTCAACTCGGGAAACATTGGTACAAAGGTATTTTATTACACCCGTTATTACACAAGAGGTTTCACTTTCTACATCAATTAACCTTATGCAGAGCACAGTTAAGAGTGTCAAAAGCAAACCAACTAGACATAGCAATCACTTTGAGCTATCCATTCTTAGCTGGAATGTGGCAGGGCTAGAGTCAAGATTGTCAAACCCTGAATGGGCCCAGTTACTGGATGGTAAAGACATCATTATGTTCCAATCGACCTGGGCTGTGGAGAATATACATATTGAAGGGTATCATTGCTTCAGCGTGACAGCACCCAAGCCTGACTCAGGACGTGCAGTGGGAGGTTTGTTTATTAGCATTAAGACATTGGCCGGCGGTACAATCACAGACCTTTCAAGAGGAAACCCGAATATACAGATTTTAGAGTTCTAGCGAAAGACCCGGATTTATTTAATCAATTTTTACAACAATGACTTTTGTTCCGTACCTAACAAAAACTTTGAAGCACTCTCTAAGACTTTACAGTACCTTGAAACTTGTGCTGAAATTGGGGAGGAAATAGGGATTTTAATTGGGGGGGATTTCAATGCAAAAATTGTTAAGAATCGTAGAACCGAGGATAGAAGTCACTTAGATCAGGCGGAACGAAGGGGTATTGAATTAGTTAATATATTAACTGAGCATACTCTCAGTAACGCTATGGATATAAATCACACTCCTAGTGAATTCCATGCTCCTACATTCAGAGGGCGGGACTGCTCGTCCACAATTGATTTAATTTTTATGTCTCCCTATTTATTAAACTGTGTGACAAAATCTATAGTGGTAGAAACCTCGTTTGGTGATCATAACCCCCTCACTGTGACGTTAACACTAGGCCCTAACAAGGTATATGCTAACTTAAACGGGGCAAGAGATATAACACCTACAGGCGACGGTTTGTGCCTGAAATGGAGGGGAGTCGACAGTGGGGCTATATTAGAAAGCGTAAAAAGGGAACACCCCAAGCTATTTACTTCTTGCTTAACCACAGATGGGAACTGCCATAGGATAATCGAAGATTTTGCTAAATTGTGTTCAGCAATAAAAGCTTCTTTGTCAGTCCCATTACCAAAAGAGCGGAAAGAACCCAGGTGGTTTGACTCTGCCTGTTCACTAGCAAATAGGGAACTGCGCAGGGCATTAACCACTAAACCAAGGTGCCCAGTAGAGGTCCAGGCAGCCAGGAAATTTTACAAATTTAAGATAGCTGAAAGGAAGACTGTATTATTAACAGAACAATGGGAGTCGCTGGTTGGGAGCCCTAACCTGAAAAACAGCGGCCTTTTCTGGTCAGCCGTCAGGAAAACGCGCGAAATGGGCAAACAATTAACCCCAATTAGTTGCAATATAACCAGCAACTTATGGGAGGCCCATTTCTCCAAAATATATGCTGCTCCACCTGAAGATTCATCTAGCCCCCCCCCGTGGACAGCTCCGCGGTCTAGAAATAGATCTCCATGAGGTGGTGTTAGCCATCAAAGAGAGTCTTGGAAACAAGGCTCCAGGCCCTGATGGCCTACCCATAGATGTAATCAAGTACAGTCCAGACCTATGGGCACCAATCCTCCTTAATGTTTTTAACAGCCTACCCACAGTTCCCATGCCCTCTACTTGGGCAACTAGCATTATAGTTCCAATTTTTAAAAAAGGTGAGAGATCGGACCCAGTGAACTACCGTCCGATTTCTCTTGTGGACAATACCTTAAAAATTCTGGGACGAATAATCTATAACAGGATCGTAGAGTGGACTGAAGATACGGACCTATTGGATCCGTGCCAGATGGGATTCAGAAGCAGGGTGGGGACGGTCGAGCAATGCTTGAATCTAAAATTGATTATTGACAAGTATACCATTGCCCGATCGTCCCCTATTTATCTCGTGTTCATGGATCTCTCATCCGCTTTTGATCTAGTGAATAGATCCAAGCTTTGGGCAATCCTTTTGAACTATGGACTGGACGAGGCTCTTGTTAATTTCCTGGCATACCTCCACACTGACCTCAAAGCACAAGTTAGGATTGGGGCGGGCAGAGAATTTTTCAAATGTCCTGATCCCCCCCATTTCACATTGCATCTTGCCGTTCACTATTTCTAACTTTCTTCATTTTCCGAGCCCACTCACACATTGTTGGAACCTGATGAGATCGCCATTTTTTAAGCAGAAGAGACCTAGCTACTGCCTTTGTGATATATATTAGTTTCGCCCATTTATCGGCTAGGTGGAGAGATGGATAATATCACAGGACTTTCAGCCAGCTATGGGATGCCAGTTTAATTGGGCACTCAATCTCCAAATACCGAAATATTTTATTCCAGAACCTCTGAAACAAAGGGCACTGAGTGATTATATGCGTCCAATTAGCAGCCTGTTGCTTTAAACAACGGAAGCAGTGACTGGACGGGTTAGGGTTAATCTGGAAAAGAGACTGTGGGGTACTGTATAGTAGCCTTTTGCTAAAAAATAGCATCCAGCGCCAACTGAATTCTTGCCTATCTCCCCCCCTAAAAGTTCAACTGACATACTGGAATGGACTAACTCGATCACCGCACTGAACTGCACACCAACCATAGTGGACTCAGCCAAATCACTAAGAATCACACTGGACAAGAAATTAAATATAAGAGCCCACATTAACACACTAGCCAAAAATGCAAGGTTTCACCTGAGCTACCTGAGAAAATTAAAACCATTCCTAGATACAGCGGACCTTAAAATGGCAGTTCAGGCACTAGTCATTTCTAGGATTGAGTACCGATGCTCTACCCTCTCCGGACTACCCAAGTTCTCAACTGCTCCCCTAAAAGCTTGTCTCAACGCAGCCGCAAGACTCTTAACAGGTTCAAAGATTCAACCACATCTCTCCACACCTCAAAGCTCTGAACTGGCTCCTGTACGAAGCCAGAATACAGCTCAAATTGGCCTGTATCACACACAAAGCGTACACTCTAACTCTCCAGCGTATCTCGCCATGAAAATCGTGGTCTCCGGAGGAGATAGTCACTCCCGGTCTGCCAGGGCTTCTGTTCCGAAACCTCGCCTCTTCTGGAAGAAGGAAACATACAACAGAGCTTTGTCTGGGGCTGCATCGATAATCTGGAATTCGCTGCCACCCAACATCAGAAGAAGGAAGCAAAGTCTTTCCTAATGGGCAAATTCCCTCCTTAACACTATCAGCCCATATACAGCTCAGCTGCCTAGCTATATGCTCTATTCTTGTCCTCTACCAGTGTATGCCTATCTGGACTTCCTTGACGTAGGCTATGCAATGCCTTATATCATGGTTGTTGCTATTTCCTTTTACTTCATTCGTACTTCACTGTCACTTTATGAGTCTTTTGCTGTAACATCCGTCTCTGTTCCCACTAATGTTTGTTTTTCTCCTTAAGTTGCACCCATGTTGCCTATTCCCTCTCATTGCTATATCCTGTTTATCACAGCAAACGTTCACATGATTTCGTCTGTTCTGAACTTTTGTAAACCCCTTGCTTAGCTCTGTAAAGCACTTTGATACCCAAACGGGCCACGTTAGCGCTCTACAAAACACTAAATAAATTTGCTCCACGTAACATGCTAAATTAAGTTTATTAACCTCAGTCTACATTCTAGCTGTTAATTCCAACTCTTCATGTGTTTTCCCATTTTGTCATTTGCTTTCCTAGTATGATCCATACCTCTTGTAGAATTAAAAAGTTTTTGCCATTCCCCGGGTCTCCTATTTACATCTGCTTCAAACAGCACGAGCACCATTTTTTTTACTCTCGTTTATTTGAACCAGATCCAAATTACTGAGAAATTTATACAGCGATCTATGAGAGCCAAGGAGAAGGAAATCATTTTGGATTAAATCGTGGATTTCAGAAATACTGAACCACCTTTCCATCACCATAAAGTCAGAGATTTTCCTAAACCCTGGCTTTCGCCAATTTTTGGAATATTTCAGATGAAACTTTAGTCCGTAATTCAGATGCGAGTTCGGATAAGGGGGTTGCAGTGTTAACAAGCATTGAAAATGCAATAGGTCTCGCCTTTAATTAAGTTAAAGCCTTTTGCTTTGCTATACAATACCATTAGCAAAGCAAATGGCTTTAACTTAATGAAAGGCAAGACCTATTGCATTTTTAATGCTTGTTTGTAGATATTACAAGTTGCTTCTGTCTGTTGTAAGCAGAACACTCAGTTACAAAACAGAGAGGGTTTAAGTGTATGCTAATTAATTCAAATATTATGAAAGACCTTTACAAAACAATGTATGTAAAAGCTGTAAAATGCATACACTTGTATTAACATCACTAGTAACCTACGGAAGAAACATGTAAACAAATGACATTTGGTCAAAGGCCGTGTGAACGGGCCAGCTCATACATACAACTCTTTTAAACATTACAATCCAGACTCATTTGCATGTGTCCAGAGAGTCTATCTGGTTCACACTGCTATGTTAGCCTGTTCATTCATCCCTTCATTCATAAGCTTTACAAACACTTGGTTGTACACTGGACGCAAAAGTTAAAAACAGATTTAACAGAGCCATGCAAGCGACACATGCCAACATTTGGAAACGCGGAAGGCGAGGCTAAGGGAGATGGGGGGGGAGGGGGTGCAGCACATTATCCTGGATGGGCTTAGACAATTCCAGCATGGAAAGTTGTGTTGAAAAGAAAACAAAGCTAGCGCCAAGACATCTTCAGGTATTACAGCGCTCTTGAAGTTTCCGTAACATAACATAACCAATCCTGATCTTGAGTTCACAAAGTGGTCATTTTTAACCTTAAAATTAAAACGTATGTTTTCAAAAAGCTTTGTGGATCTGGTTGCTTGAACGTTTCCCATCCCTGTGCATCTCTCATAGATGTCTCCCCAAATGCCATATCCATGGATAACTTCACAGCCCTTATTATCAGTCAGAGGCTGATGCAAGTCCGGGAGGGTACCATACTGCTGATTCCTGGAGTACTCCGCAACCTTCAATAGGGTTAACTAGGCCATCCTGCGGCAACATTTAACCAGGTACAGAATTGCTCATAAAAGATCCTAGCCCTTCAGCTTTTACACTGACATACCTGGGTATATGTAAAGCTGATACATTTGGCGCAACAATATTGCGCAAAAATACACTGTGGACTGAATTGGGATGCATGCTTGCCATTTTGATGTTCAGTATTTTCACAGCAGATGTGGGTGTAGGTGTTGTGAGGGGCAGCCAGTAGGTATTTTATAATATGCTCATGCCAATTATGCTATATACTTCCAACACCGGTTTCAGCCGACACTGCCCGTGTTAGGCGATCATAACTGTCTAAATGACTTCATAATTCATGCAAATCAAACAGGCACACATTAATGGAGGCAGGGTTGAAATGGATGTTAACAGAAAAACAGGGAGACTGTGGGAGATAACGATGGTGAAAAGGGCGAGAGGGGGATCGAGTGATAAAAGTAAAGTAGGAGAGTGTTATAATAATGAAGATCTGTAGACCATAGATGTATCCAGGATTGTAGCTTTATTGTTCACTTAAAATCCTTGGTATAAGATATTACATAGTTACAGGAAACAGACCCCACCAGGAGCAGTACCACTGCTCAGCCCCTCATACCAACTGACTTCTACTTCCACTCAAACACTCTCAACATTCTGATGACATCACATAGACTGAGCAGCAAGGGAAGAGCATGAACAGAAAGGATGCATCAATTACTTACTAGATTATAACACAGAGCTGTGTAGGGAAAGGAGGAACAGTGCAACGGTGGAAAGCTATGTTAATACAGGGGAGAGATGGGGGGAGAGATAAGGAAGGAGTGCCAGATAGCTAATTCCATGGAGCCCTGGGAGAGAGGAGAAGAGCACAGCATACTAACAGCAGGCCATGGGGGACTAACAGGTGAGGGAGGGTCTTGCGGGAAGAGGAGAGACATCCACTGTAGGCAGCCAGAGGATGAGACAGTAGAGCAGAGAGGCAGGCATCAGATCACCGAGAGCCACATGATAAGACAGGGATGGGATGAGAGATCGAAAGAGAGGACTGGGGCCAACAGCGGGAGGAGCAAAAAGTAGATGGTGAGATGCAGTCAAATAGATAAAATGAGATAGGGGAATACAAGCATTGTGAATAGAGCGATTTAAGAAGAAATCCACGCCTGGCAATCAACAGTCATGAAAAGAGACAATAGGAGAGCGACACAAGCAGGGAGGGAGACAAGTGGACGTGAAAGGGAGACAATAGACAGGAAGAGCAGAAGAGCGCATGGAAAGAGGCAGTCACAGGATGGGAGACAGATGGATAGTGGCAGGCAGAGAGTTATCGTATCAAGAGACAAAAGACAGCCGGCACAGTCAACAGCCAGGCAAAGACAGGATAGCGGCAAGGAGACAGGCAGTGAAAAGGACCACCAGGGACAGGGAGAAGACGGACAGGAAAACATATGGAAATGGCAGAAGTGTAGCATGGCTGATACAGAAAAGGCATGCAGACGAGGAGAAAGCAGAGAGGGAGAAAGGAAGCTGTCCAAGAAGAGAACCCAAAAGAGAGGGATATAAACAAATGGGTAAGGAGCATAACGAACAGATGACAGAGACCACCAAAGACAGAGGCAGGTACAAGGGGCAGTCAGGGACATGGGTGAGTGCTAGTAGGGAGAGAGAGAGGGTTTTAGGGCAGTGAGTGTTACAGAGGCATAGAAAGAGGCAGATACGGGAAAAGGTAGACAAAAGCAGATAACGAGTGGGAGGCCAGCAGGCACACGTGAGGTCATACAAAGACCTGAGGAGCAGCCAGACACAGGGAAAGGCGTATGCAGGCGGGAAGAGAAGCAGGGAAATTAAAAGGCCTGATCTGGAGCAGGACTGATATTCACCACGAGGCAGAATGAACGGAGAGGGAAAACACAGAGACAAGGGAAAGAGGAGGGCAAGGAGACTGGAAGAAGGGCAGTGTGACGCGATAACAAAAAGTCATGGAAAGTCATGGAAAGTCAGAAAGAGTAGAAGACCGAAGATGTATGTAGGCACAAGTTGAGTAACAGGTAGACAAAATGGCAGGCAGAGATGGATTGAATGGCAGAGTATGCGACAGAGAGGGACAGACAAACAAAAGGGGCATAAGAAAAGCATGTAGAGCTGCAGGCAGGTGAAAGTGTAGACACCGACTCAGGTGGCGAGTGACACATGGAATGGAAGAACAGTAGACAGTGGGGCATTAAGCACAGTTGACAAAAGCCAGCACGACTTTGGATGGGAAGTATGTATCTACCACTGGGTGTTTTGTTTCGAGCCGGAAGCCTTGCACCAGCTCCTGGGGTCGAGTGGTGGCTGCACGCGCTACGGCGGATTCCTCAGCACTGCCGCCGGGCCCTTCAGCCTGTCTGGGAACAGTTCCAAACTCCAACAGGGGGAGGAGGGAGGGAAAGCGAAAGCACGCCGCCATGCATGCCTACTGACAAAAGAATGCGCACGCGTGTGCACATCCCTACATTAATTAAAGTAGACAAAGATGGCATCGGGCTGTATACATGCACGTGCATTTTTTTGTCCGTACGCGTGCATGTTTAACATTGTGAATGGCGAGAGCAGCCATCTTTGTCCATCTGGAAATGCGTGCATCCAGTAGCTGAATCGATTGCAAAGGGTCCTCGCATGACGAGATCAGCGCATGCACTGCTTTCGCCAGTCAAGACCTAAAAACAGGGATTGTGTATCTTCTAAAAAATCCTGCCATTTATGAAAAAACTACTGCATGCTCTTATAGCGGATTCTTTTGGGAGATTTCGTTTTTTTTTGCGGACAAGAGTATCTGATGCTCTGTGAAAATTAACAACACAAAGTAGTTCTCAAATATACCTGTATGCGATTCTAATTTGAACCTAGACATATATTGTGCAAAGTATGCAAAATAATAATCTCTAAGAATAAGGAGCACTAGTCCACCTTTCTCCAAATCCTCATATAAAGTGCTTAGTGCAATTCAGGGAGTTTTTTTTCTCCAATTAATGGACATAAACATAGATTTGATCTTTTTGAAAAAGGATGCAGTTAAAACACACAGAATAGCTGAGAATAAGAAATAACAGGAGTACAGACATCTTAATCAGCTAAATACCCCACCATAATGGTTAATGGAAGAATGTTCCAGCGTGAAAATAAATCCTGTCCTTTTAAAAGCAGCGAGGAGAAATGCATATCATATAAATCCGCAATCTGTGGCAAACATTTAATTCCTAAATATCTCAACCATTAACTTTTCTTAAAGATATTTAAGAAAAGGTAATAGTTGATCAAACTCTAAGGATGATTTCAGGCTGAGAGAAATGGAGCAGGTTATGGATTACACTTGGAAGGCCACACACAGGTCAAAATCTTTAACCAGGGACATGACCATTTTTTCCATTCTATTTTTTTATGCTTGGTATACAGCCTAGACATCTTTCCTTGTGTGTGGTCTAATCAAAGATTTACAGTACAAACTAAGGGGCGCATTATGATTGCGGATTTTCCGCATCCTACGGGCCGGCGGAAGCCACCGCCGGCCCGGAGGATGCGGAAAATCTGCAGCGGACCCACCAAAGACCCACCGCCACATTAGGATGGCTGGTGGGTCCCGGTTTCCGTCCGCAGCTTTTCCTCCGCGGTTGGCTTACAACTGCGGAGGAAAAGCACTAATCTGGTGACGGTGTCTCTCAGACACCGTCCGCCAGATTAAGTATGTGCCTGCAGACATGCTTTTCCGCGGCTGCTTTTCCGCCGTGGAAAAGCATGTGTAACTTCACTGCGGGGGCCCGTTGCGGGCCCCCTAGGTGAAGGGGATGTGGGGGGTGCACATGGGGGGTACCTATGGTACCCCCCTGCATTTGTATGCAGAAAGCGGCAGGCACCGCGCGGTGCCTGCCTCTTTCTGCATGCAAATGCAATGCGTGCATTTTTAACATTGCCGCGGGTGCAGCTTGAAGCCGCACCCGCCTCAATGTTAAAAATAGAGGATGTGACCGCCACCCTGGCGGTCACATCCTAATCGCACAGGAGGGGACTCCGCAGCCCATGCGGACGTCCCCTCCTCCTCAATGATCGCGGACGGACGCAAGTCCGTCCGCGATCATAATCGGCCCCTATGTTTCTACCCTTTTTGTTGGCTTTAGGACTCTGGGCACTTTACCACTGCTAACCAGTGAAGTGCATGTGCTATGTATGATTGGTTTGCACCTGTTTGGCATATTTGATTTACTTGTAAGTCTCTTGTAAAGTGGTATACCATATACCCAGGGCCTGTAAATTAAATTGTACTAGTGGGCCTGCAGCACTGATTGTTTCTTAACACCTTGGCTGCTAGGCGTTTTCCCCTGCTGTGCTGGGAATTGCTATTTTCCTTTATCCATGACGAGCCCAGCTCGGTATCAGCGTGCGAGCGCCCTGCTCCATGACGAGCTGGGCTCGTCATGAGTGTGGAAGGGGTTAAGACAGTGATCCCTAGACAGGAAAAGCTATTTCAAGAGCACTCAGTAAACATTCGCTCAATAGACAATATTTTCTTTGTCCAGCCGGACAGTACTTATTCATAAATAAGTGATTCAACAGAAAGATCAATTAAATGCAAGTGGGACGAAACCTGCATCCAACTAAGGAACATACATGGGGAACATAAAGGGAGGGGGGACCGGGGTTTCAGGCAAGAACAAAAAGTCTGTTTGCAATAGTATTTTTAGACTTAATTTGCTGAAGGGTACCATTGCATTTTGAAGTTCAGAGATATTGAAAACATATATGGTACATATGGTGTTGACAACGTTTCGATCCCTTAAAGGAGAACCATGGGATCATCCTCAAGACAGTAAAATTAAACTTGCCTTAGTACAAACATTGTCATTCATGTTTGTCAGATTACTTGTCACTCCGGGGGTAAACAAACAGGGCTTTGCAAAATTGGCGCTCCAATTGTATCGGTCTGAAGCCTGTAAATACAAAGGCGGTCTGGGTATCGGTCTGAAGCCGAGGCGCCTGATTATAGAGAGGAAAAGGGATCCACAGAGTTCGGCGGTGTTAACCTTAAACAGTGAAGGTGGGACGTTAGGAGAGCTGGTTGCTGCTTCCGATAGGGATTAATATCGGCACACCGAGTAATTACTCGAGTCTCGTCTACAGTGTATTCTTCAGCCGGATGATGGTCTGAGAGACAGAATAAATACTGTCCAGCTAGAAAAAGAACATATTGTCTATTGAGCGTATGTTTACTGAGTGCTCTTGAAAAAGTTTTTGCCTGTCTAGGGGCCACTGTCCAAAGAAAAAATCTAGTTACCCAAGGTCCCTAACTTATTGCCTTTGGGTTCCCTTGTCTTGTTTAAATAGCAGCACTGATTGTGTCCCTCATAAACATATCCTTCCAAACATGTCTCAGGCCTGCTACTGCATGGTCTGTGTGCGCAGTTTACTTCCCCTTCAATGTGGCATTTGAAACTACCTGTCAAGTCTTAGACTCCTCTTTTATTACCCATAGGTCAACCCCTAAGGTAGGCCCTAGATAGCGCTATGGGGAGGGTGCTTTATAAGTAAAAGGAAGGACATGTGCCTTTATGTGCGGCATGTCCTGGTAGTGACAAAAAGCCAATTTTGTTTTTCACTGCTGTGAGACCTTTTCTCTCTCATAGGCCTCCATTGGGAATTTAGTTATATATTTTTAAGTGGTAATTCCTCTTCAGAAAGGAGTGGCATTGCCATGTTTGGTATGGTTAGAATATTGGTGATAAAACCTGCTTTCTGGTGTAGTTCGATATTACATTACTATTTTAGAAATGTGGCATTACTCTGTGCTTATGACTCTGTGCTTTGCAACCTGACTCCAATACATGTCTGGGTTGGGTGACAGCTACACTTTGTGCATACTTTCTAGACAGCCACAACATAGTAAGGACTAGGTGTGACAGGGGATACATCTGCATTCATCTACATACTGATAGTCTTCTTGGCTGGGAGAGGGAGAGGTGGTTCACACTTACCCCTGACTAGGTTGTGTCCTTCCCTCAAACAAGGGGCTGATAATCGCCCTACTGATCTTTTAGCGCCAGGCCTGGGCTGAAAGGGATCGTTGTGCACTTCTAAGGGTTCCTTGAAGTACTCCTTCATCAAAGACATTTTTGAGGATAATTAAAGGGGCTCTGACCCCATGTTTTTAGACACTTGGTGGGACTTGTAACCAGACTCTTATGGCACTACAAACTGTACATTGCCAGAAGACTGCTGTGCTACCAGGTGGAAATGCCATTTGGGGTGCTTGCATTGTTGTGCTGGCCTGCTTCCTGCTGGGCTGCTGGAGGGGCTGCCACTCTGCAATTTTACTTTTGTGCCCGTTACTCTCTTTGTGCCCCAAGTGCTCTCCCAGGGCTTGTTGGCTTGCCCCCTGTTCAGGCACTTTCAGGGCCAGAGCAGGTAACCTGCAAGCCCCTTTTCCATGGGAAGCTACCTCTTGGCAGTCCAGCAGCAGTGGGCTACTTGAGGAGCTGTGGTCAAGCTCTCCTAGCTTTAGAACCTGCAAATCAGCGCGTGAGGATTGCTGATCACTACCGTCAGAAAGCACTGGTCCAATGCTCCTGTTTCCTGGAGGAAGCCTAGTGTGCTCAACTGGTTGTCTGATCATTGCTAGTTCTTAGAGCATGCTCCATGTGTGGGCACTTTCAAGAAGAAGTTACTAGCATGTGCTCCCCATTTGTCCCGGGAGTACATTTCTTTTCCCCAGCACCACCCTTTCCAGCGGGAGAGAGACACTGCAGCAGTGAGGGCAACCCCAGGGAGTGGTGTAGCAGGCATGGAGGAACTCCTCTGGCATTGTGTGTTGGGCAGGCCTGACCACCAGAGGAAGAAATGCTGGCATTTTTTGCAGCTAGTCTCTACGGAGGAGACACCTCCGGCCATTTCCTGTAGCCTGATCTTGCACTGCCTCCTCAGTTGGGGCGCTCTCTGTGGCCCAGCTTCATTAGCGTAACCAGATGTTCCTTGGCAGTCACCAGATTCCTCATGTACAGCAAAACAGCAGCTGCACCGCATGCTTGTGGGGAGCCGCATTTTGTATTAAGACTGATGAGGACCCCAAGAGCATCTGGGAGCCATCTCTAGGGGCAGAACTGTTGTGGCAGAAGATACCGTAACCAGGCTAGTAGGCGCACAGGTGATTTGGCGCCCTACGTGTTAGCCCTGTGGTCCTGGAAGCCCTTCGAAATTTCCTAGAAATAGCTCAGTTACTTTTGTGACCCTCTAGTTTCATTGTGTGATTTATGTGCTTTTCATGCAAATAGATATCTGTCTCCAAAAAGGTACTGCGTTCCTTTGGAGGGTATCTATGCGTCACATGCATGTAAAGTAATATTTAGGTAATCTTTACTCTCTGTATCTGAGGTGAATTTTTTTCCAAAGTATTTACTGATGTATGATGTTTTTGCCTTATACAGTATTACGAGTACTATCTGATTAACTGCACAGTCTGTGAAGAGTATTTATGGTTCATGTCATTTTCGACTGGTTTTATGAACAGTATATTATATATTATAATATATTCCTGTGCGGAGTCTCTTTTGTGGTGTATTCATTGTATTACTGTGTGAGTGTGTTGCACAAACATTTTACACATTGCCTCGGACGATAAGCCTGATTGCTCTGGGCCATGCTACCAGAGGGAGAGCACAGGTTGACTTGCCCTGACTAGAGTGGTGGGTTCTGGCTTAGGTGCATATCCTAGCCAACCAGAAACCCCGTTTCTAACATCAGTAAATTGTGCAAATCCTAATCCGATTGGTCTGCCTGAGCCTTGTCATATTCTTTAATCTACATCCTTTTGTAGGTTATCTTGCTCCTCCTATCCTTCTTCGACTGAACCCCAGAAATAAATATCATAAAAACTTAAATTGTGGCCTTGAAAGCTTCCCATACTACTTCCACATCCGCTGTGCTATAATCAAGAAAAATATCAAATCTTTGTTAATAGTGACTGGATATTTCCTTCTCGGCTCAATTATGTTTTATCTGTAATCCATATCTTTGCTATTCTGGGATGAAATAGTGGAAACTTTAGGATAACCACTGCATCATCTGAAAAATCCCTGCATTATATTTCAAAGACATTTTTGAAATAGTGAGATGGGCTACAAATAGATCTATCTATGAGGCTGATCTATATTGATCGAATAACACAAAGACATTCTGGTGGATGGGTTTAATCTTTGACTTACTTCCTGTGCTCCTAATGGAGTGCATAGATCTCAAAATATCTGCTCTGCGCGGTTTTTATATGCATTCAGTTTGAGTTCAAAGTATCCAGGCTAGGAGAAGGAAGAACATTTTAAAATACCCACCTCTCCCCCAAAATCAGTATCCCAGTGAGGCTGCATAGCCCTCATTTTAGTGATTGAAGAGGTTTAAGCATTCGCTTGAGCTCTCTTCATGGATATGCAAGCTATCAACATTGCTTTTGTAATGGAGTCCTGAGATGATGAGACATTGGGCCTAGATTTATCCATAGCCATCCCAGTAGGCTTCTCTATCTTTAGGCAAGATCAAGTGGGAAAGGGAGGTAGAGGTATAGCCGTGATCTATCGGAGTGCATTGAAAGGGGTCTTTGTAAATCAAAATTATACCAAAGTCTTAGAAGCATTATTGTTTAAGATTCAACTGAACAACTACTTGTTTAATGCTATGCTCATTTACTGCCCACCTGGGCCCAGAGCAGCATTTCTACATATAATGAGCCAGATACTGGATATTATCTCCCAGTCTTCTGATTTTACATTTCTGGGGGAATACAATCTAAACTTGGAAGACATCCAGGATGGTGACGCTGTCAATCTCATTGATGTTTTGGAAAGTATAGCGTTTACCCAGCACGTTATGGGTGCTACACATTCTGTAGGCCATCTCCTGGATAGGATATTCTCAAACAACAACTCCCTCCAGATCTTACCATCCCTCCCGCTGGTCAAGTCTGACCGTAAAGCAGTCATGTTTATTCCTAACTCCTATAAATCACTACCAAACGGTGATCAGGCAGTAACCCACAAGTTGATCAGCCCTTGGAGCACTATTACTGTAGGAGCCTTGGAGAGATCCCTTTTCTTAGAACTCTGCGCCACTTAGTAATGACCCAAATGAGGCCGCTATTGCTCTTAATCAATGACAAAATAGATCAATAGACAGTTTGGCACTGGAAAAAATAAATATCTAAACCAGAGACTTAACCCTTCAGAATATTGGTCCCTTCAGAATATTGGTTCTCTGAAACCCTCAAATCTCAAAAACAAACCTGTCACTGATTAGAGAGGAAATGGAGACTCCACTATGGCTCTATTGAAAAGGAAGTATATAAACCGTCCCTGATGACCTACAAAGAGTTCATTCTTCAGAAAAAAAGTCACTTTTATACTACTTCTATTGAAGCTTCAAAATTCTTCTTCTGAAGAACAGTTTGCTACAGTGAGAAAGCAAGCCAGACCTCCAATGGCCACAAACACAAATATTAGCCTAGGGTTTTGTTAATCTTAGGCCACTTTCTTCCGGGATAAGATTAAGGCAGTCTACAGTAACTTCTCAAGTACTCATCCACCGGGACCACTTTTCTCCCAGTGTCTGAAGGCTAGAACGGCCACTTCTGATTACATCTGAGAGACTGCAATAGAATCGCCTCGCACCCCTACTTTATCATCTTTCACATACCTCACTTTTGATCAAGTTATAAATCTGCTTCTTCTTCCCAAATCTGGTAATCCCCTTGACCCCTGTCCTCCCATGATTTTTCAATTAGTGCTGGAAGACTTTGCAATGTATATTTTACCCATCTTTAATCAAATGTTCGCTTCTGGCATTTTTCCCACTAATTGGAAGCTAGCGTCAATTATTCCACTCCTATCGCCCCATTTCCAGACTCCCTCTTCCTGTAAAAATGGTGGAAAAGGCTTTGAACTTAGACATTTCTGACTTTGTTGAGAAACATGGACATCTTGACCCTACCCAGTATGTGTTCAGAAACCATCACAGCACAGAACTGACTATAATCACAGCATCAGAGCAAGTCATGAAGACAGTAGACGCAGGGGGGAATATGGCTCTGGTGCTGTTGGATACTGTTAATAATAAAAATACTCCTAGACCGCCAAGACTCCATAGGCATCAAGGGTAGAGCACTGACACTGCTTAAATCATTCTTGACAGGTCGTGAACAATTTTTGCCCTAGTTGACTTTAAGCGGTACAAAAAGGGGGTGGTGATGGACGGAGCATCTGAACCAATCAAACACTCACACCCAGTCAACAGATCTGGGTTTAATACATCACCGTTCTTTAGCCCACTCTGCCACCCCAGTTCAGACGTGGTCATATGCAAATCAGTCTGACCCTGTGCCTCATTGGAACAGTCCAGCCCAAACTGCCAAGCCATGCCTTCCCTGGACCGGAAACAAGCTTCCTAGGACCAGTTTCTGGCATTACAGCCGTCCTCAGCCAGGCTTGCTTAAATCCAGTGGCAAAGTGAGCAAGGGACTCACGTCTGAGCATACCCTGCCAACTTATGGCGAACAAAGCGGTACAAAAGGGGGTGGAGATGGACGCAGCATCTGAACCAATCAAACACTCACACCCAGTCAACAGATCTGGGTTTCATCCATCACCGTTCTATAGCCCACTCTGCCAACCCAGTTCAGACGTGGCCACGTCTAAACTGGGGTGGCAGAGTGGGGTAAAGAACGGTGATGGATTAAATCCAGATCTGTTTTTCCCGTTCTGGGGAGTAGCTTTGTGCTCCTTTGAGTACTGATGTAGCTAATGGAGGTCGTTTTTCCTTCCGGTCTTCGAGTAGTGGAGTGGGGTAGGCTAGTTTTATTTCCGGTTCAAGCTGAATTCCCCACTGGGAGAAACTAGGTACGTGCTTCATAATCGATTTTGCTATCTGTTTGGTTTTCCACGTTGCCCTTGTTTTCTCGTTCCATTGTGAATTTGTTGCTGGATGGAATTCAATTGATAGCAAATCAGAGGTGTTTATGGACTTTAGTTCTTCTATTGTATTAATTAATTTTAATATGTTGCCCCTATTTAAGATGTCAACTCTCCCCTTAGATTTATATTCGGGTATGAAAAAGATTGTTTCTGAGTCTGTTTCTCTTGTGGGCTGCGTTATCTCAAGAGACTGCTCCCGAGTTACGTTTTTCCACTCTGGGTGTTTGATGTTCTGCTCGTTTGATGTGGGCTGTGAGATGCCCTGATAGGATTGATCGCTGGGAAGCGTATCGCCAATATTTGCGTTACGTGAGATTTGGAAATTTAGTTTGGTCGGTGTTGTCTTTGCCTTATTACAGGAACACCGTGATATACAGTTATTCAGGATCGTTTCGTTTTTGGTGGAATTTTGACTTTCCTGGTCATCTCTTTTGTCCTCCGGATTCGGGCATTGGATGTCTTCTAACTGTTTGAAGCTTAACTCCAATAAAACTGAGGTCCTTCTTTTTGGTAAAAATATGTGTTTCTGGTCACCGTCCTACTGGCCACAGGAGTTTGGCTCTCTCCCTACATCAGTAAGCAAGGTGAAGAACCTGTGAGTAACTTTCGACTCTAAATTTACCTTAGAAAGGTTCTCCCATTCATCCCTCACAATCTACAACAACTGGTCACGGACTTGGTGGTGTCCAGGGTGGACAGCTGTAATGGTCTTTTTGTTAATATAAGGAAAAAAATATCTCACTAAAATTCCGATTGTGCAAAATGCTGCAGCCCGTTTGCTACTGGGTATTACTGGATCCCGGTGAAGAAACACATTTTAAAAGCCCTCTGCATTGCCTTTAAAACAGTGCATGGTACTGGCCCAATCTTCGTTAAACCCAATTTTCAACGTTACATCCCAGCTTGGACCCAGAGGTCTTCCTCAGTTCACAATCTTGTTGTACCCAAATTAAAAAAAAGCTGGATGGGGTGGCTGAAGTTTTCTGATGGGAACCGCCAGACTTTAGAACTCTCTCCCACTAGAACTTAAAAAAGGAAACCCAACTGTTGACTTTTAGGAAGGCATTAAAAACCTGCCTTTTTAACCTATAACATCTCAGATTAGCTTCTGCTGTTCTCTCCTTGAAGTAGCGCCTAGACACCCTTGGGTATTAGTTATGCTATATGTATTTTATTTTCATTTCATTAATATAGTCATGGATGGGGCTCTAATAAGAAACAATTTTATACCTCACATTATTGGCCAATACAGGAACTATTATCCAAAACCCCTCTTCATGAATCAGAGAAGGCAAACAGCTGACTTGTGCTTTCTTTCAAACAACCATTGCTGTTCCTCTGCTCTTACTTATGAAAAAAACACAGTTTAACCCCAGGATAGTTCAATTTGCTTCTCTCTCTTCCTCTGAAGACATGCATTTCAAAGAATATTTGCAGGATCATACTGTAGCAGGTTCAGAAGAGGAGCATCACCCTCGCATCTATTATTGAAGCTTTTCCATTATGGCTAACTATTACATATTCCATTTCTTCTGTCTTGCCCCCCCCTTCTGATTAAAAAATCCTCATACTAGATACTTCAAAGAACATCAAGGCAGTAAGCACTGAGGACTTCAGCCATGCCATCCTTTGTTCTCAAACGACTTTTTCTTTCTGATGTATCCAAGCAATTTTCCCCAACACTGTTATGTTTCCTGCATGACTCATTGTAGTTTTCCTATTTTAGCCTAATTGTGCACATTGGAGGCCTTGTTTTCCTTTGCATATGTTGCTGTATTAACGCAATTGCTTTTGTGCCACATTGTACTTTCACACAGAACCTGCATATGCTTTTACGTTCTGTTCTTTTCCTGGCATTTAGTCTGACCACCACCTACAAGGTCAAACAGCAATGCCCCTTGTTATTCTTTATGGGTAGACACTGGCACCCAAACATAACACAAGAATGCAGCTTTTGTTTATGTGCACACATGTCCTATCATATAGATGAGCACATGGGCCAAAAAGACTCACATGGAACAAGAGTTCTGAGACAAGATGTACAGAGTCCTGAGATGTACAATGTCCGTCTGCGTATGCTAAAGTACGGGGTCTGCCAGTAATTCCAGAGATCTTCCGTATATATTTATTACTCTTTAGTAGCAAGGGAGGGGGGTTTAGGTTACTCTGTCATATACATTGACAGGGCTTTCCACGATATATGGACTGTTACCATGCTAACAGTATTTTTAATATGTATTTGTTTTCTAATTGTGGCACGTATGCTGCATTTCAGAGTGTGATAGTTTGAATAAATATTCTAAACTTTCTTTGCGTCTCCTGGTTATCTTATTGTGGAGAAGTACCATTGAGAGAGCGAAAGGATGTGTCCTGTAGCTGAGAGGGTTGAGAGTGTTGTTTCCTGGGGGTTGCCAATTCACTTATTTCTCTGGTAAGGTTAGGGGGGCAAGCGAGGCCCTATAGCTAGCCAGACTCAGGCTCATAGATATTGAGGTGGAATGGTGACTGAGTCCCTACATACTGATATTTTATGGTCCAAAGCATAGTTCTGTTCCAGAGTAGAATCCCTGCAACAGCACAGTTACCTACATTATCCTACACCACCTTTCACCAATCCTCCACAAAACCCATGCCCAGCTGTTCCCTTCCTTTACTTCATGTTCCTAAACCCTGGAAGTTAAAAACAATCAACCCTCTATTCACATGATGGACTCCTCCTGCACCAGTGGCAGCCCAGAGCTATTGCATCTCACTACTACCCTCCCCCCATTCTAAGACAACAGATCCTTAAAGATGTGAAACTGGCTCCCCCATAGAACTTTCAATTTGACTGGCTGCATTATTTGCGCCTGTGCTCCTTTTGATTTAAAGGACTCAATCAAATGTTTCAATACCCAATGTCTTCAGGAGGTTTCAAATGCTAAATCGGGAAAAACTTTAAAAGAAAAATCACTTCCCACTTTTATAAAGTTCACCTGAATAGCCATTCTGCAAATGGCCTCTCAAACTCTATAATCTTGAAAATTAACCAAAATAGTCTGTGATTTTGTACCATCTTTGGGTGCAGTGGAAGGGGCTCTGTGTGCTTTAGCAATTGAAAGATCAGAGCATGAACCAGACAAGACATGATTAGACAAAAGCTTAGGCCGTTCCTTTGTTATATCTTTATTTTGTCCAAACTTTTCCTGGACCATCAACCGTCTTAAATATGCACATTGTAATGTGTTCTCCAAATCATTTTAATTTATATTTAACCTGATACATATCTTTTAGGAGGTGGGATGTAGTTTCAGACTAGGACCGCTGCACATCCTCCCAAGTTTGAGATCCTTTGTCCAACTTCTGTATATCTAGAGTTTACGTTCTGTACCCTTATCAAGGAATCCAGCTTACTCTCAATTTTTATTAGCATCTTCCTATGGCAGTTTCATTTTGTGAATCTCAAACCCCCAAATGCTTAAGTAGGGGACCTAGAGTGGCATTAGATTCTTCTAAAGCACCCTCCGATACCCCTCTATCCATTTCTGGGGCATCAACTTGGGGCCTCGCTGTGACTGAACTGCCTCCCCTAGTGTATTCTGGGCCCCCAGCCAACCTGTAAAAGAGGGCATCAATGTTTCAGAGCCAGGATCAAGACCACGGTCACCCCCTTCACTAGTAGGTGCAACCAGTGCAGCCACATGTACAAGTGTATCATGTCCATTCCTATGCACTACCGCCCTTCTCTAGAGAATGATCGTTTTTTTTTTTTTTTTTTTTTTTTTTTTAAAACCTTTATTTACAAATGCACAGTACACAGCGTCTGCCTACAACCCCGCAGGGCCGGCCGCTATGACAAAAAAACCCAGGCTGAGCGAGAAGTGCAATATGAGGCAGCACGTTGCTGGAGCAATCTCTAAAATCAACATTATCGGCAAGAGCGTAACATCAGACAAATAGGATAAGAAAGGTTTAATTTTATGTTTTTGTCGAAGTGAACACTAACAAACAAACACATGGTATCATAGTGGCATGGGTTGCTGGAGGTGGGGGGGGGGAATGAATGTAGGAGAAACGACGATGGCGAGGGGGGGGTGGCGCGCGCAAGAGAGGCATGTGGTGAGAATAGGAAAGGAACGTAAATCACGGAGAGGAGGGAAGAGGGACCTCGTAGTCAAGTGGGGGAGAGCAGATATCTCCACGATAAGCATTCCAGGGAGCCCAAACTCTGGACCACTTCCCCGGACGCCCCCGGGCCTCATATACCGTCTTCTCTCGGAACATGGACCAGTCCATGTTCTCCTTCCAGGCACTTAACACTGGCGGTCTAGGGGAGCCCCAAAGCTGCGCAATATCCCTCTTCCCGATCATATTGCCAAGGGTGACCCAAAGTGTCTGGGCAGCAGTGCAGTCAGACGGTTCCCATACATTCAAGAGACAACGACGCGCCTCTGGAATCAATGGGACCCCCGTGACACGGCTCATCACATCATGCACCCTGGACCAGTACGCTACAATCACCGGACATTCCCAGAGAACGTGGAGAAAGGTACCATCCATCCCACACCCACGCTTGCATCGACCATCCGAAACCAGACCCATTCGCACCAGACGCATTCCAGTAAGATACACGCGATGGAGGATTTTCAATTGGACAAAGCGAAGTCGTGCAGGAATAGCCACCTCCTTAGGGGAGGACACGGCAGACTGCCAGTCCTCGTCGTCCAATTCAAGTCCGTCGGCCGTCCAGGCAGCCCGGAGCTTCTCGAGCTGGTCAGTTCTATTATTAATGAGCTTCTTGTAGATTAAGGAGATGGTACTGTCTGGGACGTGGCCATCTAGAACCCGATCCTCCAAAGGGGAGGACTGCGGAATGTCCGTACCGGGGGGGAAGACAGAAGACAAGGCATGCCTCACCTGCATGTACCGGAAGTGCTCCCTATCATCGAGCCGGTATTCTAGCTTCAGCGATTCAAAGGACTTAACCGCGCCACGTGTCCACAGGTCCCCCACAGTGCTAATCCCAATCATGTCCCATTTCTCAAATCCTTTCGTCTTCCACAGGTTGCCCAGACGTTCCGAATCATACAGTGGCGTCATACGTGTCAGTCTACCGCCCCAGCCCGTGGCCACCGTAGCGTCTCGCCATGCCCGCACTGCACATTTCGTTGGGCCCGTAAGAAGTCGGAAGGGGGCCTTAGAGTACAGCGCCCTATTAAAGTTGCCACCGGGCAACAGCAATTTATCCAAAGCAAAGGCAGGAGCGGGCTCCGGAGCGTACGTCGCATGGTTGATGGCACTCAGGTGTGAGGCCCAGTAGTATCGTCTAATGTCCGGCAGCGCAATACCTCCGTCGTACCAGGAGAGCGTTAGCTTGGACAAGGCAATGCGGGCACGGCCGTCCCAGATAAGTTGCCGCTGTAAACTCTCGACTTCATGGAAGTAACGAGCCGGAACAGGGTCGAAGAAATTTTGCAGGGCGTAGAGGAATCGAGGGAGCGACATCATTTTAAAGAGCGCCGCCCGGCCCAATGGAGATAAAGGCAGATCGCGCCAACGCCGAACATCCTGCTTTAGTCTGCGGAGTGGGGCATACAAGTTACGCTCATAGCGGACCGAAGAAATCATGGATACATGGATCCCAAGATACTTAAAACCGTCCGTCGCTACCAGGATGGGAAATCTGCGGGGGAGAGGCGGCAGAGTACCAGCTATGGCGTAGACACAGGACTTGGTCGAGTTAATGACAAGTCCCGAGTTTTTACCGAAGGACGTGAGGACGTCGAAGAGAACATTGAGCGACTTCTGTGGGGAAGTGAGATAGAGGAGGATGTCGTCCGCGTACAAGGAGACACGATCCTCAAGGTCAGGGGACCATCGGATCCCTTTGATCGAGGGTTCCCACCGGAGCCACGCGGCCAGAGGTTCGAGTGCCAAAGCGAACAAAAGCGGAGAAAGAGGACAGCCTTGACGTGTGCCACGGCCCAAGGGGAAGGGGTCCGAGCACCGACCATTAACCGCAACCTGGGCTAGCGGCTGCTCGTAGAGAAGCTTGACCCAAGCGATAAAATTGGGGCCAAAGCCAAATTTAGCGAGGGCTGCCCATAGGTAGGGCCATTCAATAGTGTCAAATGCCATCGTGGCATCAAGGGAAGCGACTACTGCTGGCTCGGCGAGAATAGAAGCTCTCGCGAGGACACTATGGAGCCTACGCAAATTAAGAGCAGTGTTTCTGTGGGGGATGAAGCCGGATTGATCCGGGTGGATCAGGTCAGAAATCACAGCAAGCATCCGATTGGCCAGCACCTTGGCGAGGATTTTGGGTTCCGCATTAAGGAGGGAAATGGGGCGGTAGGAGGCACACCGGTCACGAGGTTTGCCATCCTTATAAATGACCACTATAGTAGCGAGGCGCTGCTCAAGGGGGAGGCATCCAGCCTCAACCGCCTCGAGGAACATGTGACGCAGGTGGGTGGCCATCTTGTCGGGGCAAAGCTTATAGAGTTCAATGGGGAGACCATTAGGACCCATTGCCTTACCCGAGCGAAGGGAACGGATTGCAAGGGCAATCTCATCGACAGTAAAGGGGGCCTCTAGAGCAAGGCAGTCCGCATCAGACACAGTAGGCAGAGCAATGTCCCGTAAGAGTAGCCTGGAGTCGGCCTCATCTCGGTCACTAACAGGCGTATAAACCGTACGGAAGTGGTCAACAAAGCACTCAACAATCTCACCCGGATCAGAGACAGTCACACCAGAATCACGAACAATGGAGGGAACAACACGACTCGCACGCTCAGTCTTATCCAACCACGCAAGAAGCTTGCTAGCTTTGTCACCCACATCATACAGTCGACCAAGTTGATTAGACCGCATCAATTTAGCAGCATCCGTGACACAGGCTTTATAGTCTGCTTGCTTCAATTCCAATTCATGCAACAGTGCAGGCGTGTCATTCCCACCCAGCTCGCTCTCAAGCGCAGTGATTTCAGTTTCAAGAGCCACAACAGCCTCCCTCTTGACCCTACGCTCAGTGGCAATGAGTGACAGGGCGGACCCCCGAATAACCGTCTTAAAGGCCTCCCAGAGAACAGTGGGGGAAGTGACAGAGCCCATATTCTCAGAAAAATAGCAATCTATTGCCTTAAGCAAGTCTGAGCGGAGCCGGGGGTTTCGAAAGTGCCAAGGAGGAATCGGGGGAACTCTGTTACCAGGAAGACCGCCCACAGAAATCGTAATTAGCAGGGGGGAGTGGTCCGAGATACCCCGGGGGAGATGTCGAATCTCACCGACAGTGGACAAGGTGGAGGCTAACATAAGAAAATAGTCAATGCGGGAGAGGCTGCCGTGCGCACCAGAGTGAAAAGTGTATTGGTGGAGTGCGGGATGTAGTGAGCGCCAGACATCAACCAAACCAAAAGTGTCAGCCATTTCACTGAGCCACATCTGGGACTGTGGCAATACTCTAGGGGGTAGCCTGTCGCAGTCGCCGGACATGACAGAATTGAAGTCCCCGCCCAGGACCAGCAAGCCGTCTGGCAGCCCAAGGAGAGTCCTGCCTAAATCAGCATAAGTGGTAGCCTGCAGTCCCGGGGGGATATAGACAACAACAAACACGACCTGCTTACCCTCCCACCTCCCCGAAACAGCAGCATACCGCCCACGTTCATCAAGGATAACATCGTCGATAGCAAGAGCAAGGGAAGACCTCACCATAATACCCACACCCCGGGAACCCGAAGTGAAACCCGCATGTGCAACAAGTCGATATCCCCGGCGGTCTAAGGCCTTGCAAGCATTGCCAATCAAGTGGGTCTCCTGAAGAAACACAACATCAGGGGCGTGGCGCCTCAAGAATTGCAGTACAATGCCCCGCTTAATCCGGTCACCCAAACCATTTACGTTCCAAGAAAGAATCCGCATTTCACCCCCCCCCCCATTGCGACGAAAACATTCCACACCCACCCCCCAGCAGAGCCCACTATGAAAAGTCATTGCAAGATGTGAAGTACCATGGAACAAAGAACAAAACAGATTAAACAAAACAGAACCAAGTCCCCAAACACCAACCCCAAGACCCAAACCCGTTACAACACCCCCCTCCCTGCACCCCTGCTGACTAAGAAGCCACCCCCAACTGCAGTGTGCCTGTCGCCCCATACTTCTACACAAAGAACCCCCCGAGGAGGAAGGGAGAAATCACCCGTTACCGCACCGCCACGGGCAGAGTCAATAGGGAATAAGTCAATGTACACAGAACGTTTCATAGTCTCAATCGGAACCTCTGGGGCATCTGTTACTCCTGGGCCGCTGCACCACCTTCCGCACCACCAGGGCCTCCGCTCCCAAAGTCATCTGCCGGCAACGAGTCCAGCCAGTCGGCTACACGTTCAGGTTGATCAAAGAAATAGGCACGCTCCCGATATTCGATCCGGAGCCTGGCCGGAAACAGCATGGCATATTTCAGTCCCCGGTCTCGTAGACGACGCTTCACTCCAAGGAAACCTGATCTTTGTCGCTGCACTTGAGGAGTGAAATCGGGATAGATGGAGACAGAGTTATTGTCATACTTCAGGGGACCATGTTTACGGGCGGCCTGGAGGATAGCATCCCTGTCCCGGTAGTGAAAAAGCCTGGCGATGATAGGCCTCGGTGGGTTCCCCGGCTTCACTCGACCTCCAGGAAAACGATAAGCGCGCTCCACGGCAAAGAACTTACTAAGTCCCGCCGGAGCCAATTGGGCGACTATGAGTTCCTCGACCAGGAGATCGGTCGCTACAGCACCATCACCTTCCGGCACTCCGACAAGGCGTATGTTGTTCCGCCTGGCCCTGTTATCATAGTCCTCCATCCGCTTAAGCAGTAAGTCGTGCGATGCACGCAGATTGCCAATTTCGGACTGCGCCTCGGCCATGTCGGTCACCAGGCTCGACGTCTTGAGATCTAGTGCCTTCACCCGCTCATTTGTTTTGGCCAAGTCGGCCCGAATCAGAGTCACATCCACCGCCACCGTGTCTATTTTGGTCACCACGGCTTCAAATTGTTGACTCATGTCGGCCTTGAGTCCAGTAATGGCAGCCATTAGGTCTTGGAGCGATACTTCCGAAGTAGACGATGTGTCTGTTGGAAGTCCTTCAGCACCCATACATACGGTCCCGGGGGAGCCCCTCGGCTGGGTGTAGCGTTCGATCATGTTTGACTGGATCGATCCCCCCCGGGTTGCCGCCTTCCGGCGTTTTTCGGCCTCCACTTTCGTCGCCATCTCGCATTCAGTGTCGGTCAGATAGCCAGGGGAGGTGACGAGAAGGTAGAAAAGTCTCGGAACTCCGATGCGCCACTGAGACAGAGGTGTCGCAGCCTCCTTGCCAGTCCAACGGAGGATAGTGCAGGCTGAGAGGGCCGCAGGCAAGGCAGAGTAGGAGGAGACAGGAACAAAGAAAAGGAAACCGAAAGTGAAAGCAATACACCTCCGGCGGGCCAGATGCCAGGCGGCCGTTGTTGTTCAATTACAGGTCGGCCAAAGTGGGCAGCCGAGTCCCCGGTCGCGCCCGCGGGCAGGCCAGAAAGTTGCAAAGTCCAGAAAAATGGTCCCCAGGGTCCGATTTTGACCAGAGAAGGATCAGTAGCATCAGCGATGATGGCGCTGCAAAAGCCCGTCAAAATGACCAGGATAGGTGAAGGATAGATAAAGAAGGACGGTGCGGGTCTCGGGAGCTCTCTGCTCACGCGACCATCTTGGATGCCCGCGTAGCTCCTCTCACCAATGATCGGTTTGTTGACTCTCGCTTTGCAGCATCGAGGCAGGTTCCTAAAAAAGAATTGGTACTGTGGCAGGCTTGTTGAGTTATGGATGGTGGAATGGGTAATTAGACCAATGAGATTATTTAGGAGCAGCTGGAATTGTGTGTACAATGGTGTGAGCTTGAGATGATTGTTTATTCATTAGAAAGTTATTTCTGGTAGTGTCTTTACATATATTCTCCAAAGGTGATCTGGTCTGTAAGGGGACACGCATATCCAGTCTCCCATTTTCCCATAGATTCCTAGAATGCTCAATCTGCCCTGTCAAAGTCTCTATTTCCATTACGAGTTAGATGCTTCTGATAATGCATAGTGTTCTCCTGCTGCTTCCATATCATGGATTTGCGCTTTCTGAGATATGGCGAGTATATTAGGGAGATTAGATGGTGCACCACCTGTGGTGGATTTGTTATGCTGCTGTCTCCAAACCAATTTTTCCTTTGATAGACATAGTAGGCATGATCTCAACTCCCTCTTGTGCTATTTTAGTGTGTGTATCCATGAGCGGTTTCGTGCCATGCATCCTTTTGCTTTTCTCAGTGGGTATGGCTAAATATTTCTCTCTATTCCACTGGCCATGGGAGACTCCAATGAAGGCACCCCACACTTCTATAGGTATGGTTATAGGTCAGCAACTAGCAATGTCTAAAGAATTGTTTTTAAGTTTAATTCTTCCCAGTCCCTGCTTCGGCTCAACCATAGGCCACCCAAAGGGTTTTAGCACGACTGCAGTCATCTTTAACAGCGCCTTAACAAATAGTTACAAGCTATTGACCAAGAATTTAAAAAACTGAAAATAAGCTGAAAGGAAGTGCTGAATTGGCATAGCTAACAGCCCTCACTCTAAGCAGAGCACCAGATAGCAAGTTACAAATGTAAATTCAAATTGTAAGCAGGGGATTGCATAAATCGCAAAAAGCTCACCATCTATGGCTATTCACGGCAACAGTAGTCGGCTGTCCAGATCAGTAGAGGCTCAAATGGAAATGAATAAGTGAGCAGTTTTGCTCTGGCTCAGCTTCTTAAGGCATACTGGCTGGCACACCAACATGAAGAAGATGCCAATGCTTTGTGTTCTGCACTCGCACAGCACAGTCAGAGCAGGCAGCTTTAGGCTAGTGCTAGGCTTCTGCTCTCCATCAACTCGCTCAGTAGTTTTATCTCTACACTGCGGAATGACAGGGACACAGTTACAGGTCTTCAGTTTACTCCGCCTCAAAAACTCACAGCTTTAGCCAGCTCCTTTTGCTGGCTTTCTAGAGTTTACCGGCTCTTCTGCTTTCCCAACAAACCTACTGTGGAGCTGCATCAAAACTCACCAGCTCGGTGGTTACTGACCTGGTGGCCTGATCTCCTGCATTTCCTCCGTTTTAGCACAGGCCACCATGACAGATTAAGGCAGTATGCCTGCCAGCAAATCTTACCATCATGCCCTCCTTTATTCCATGGACATGGACATTTTTCTCAAAATGTAACTCTTCTGGTGTGCCAGTGAGAGTCCTTCGAAGTCAAATGTGTCATTTCTGGGCTCCTACTGGTGCCTTCCCTTTTGGAGTTTAAAGGTCCGAGTTGAACAAGTGTGGAAACTGTAGCACTGATGTCACTTTGATGTTGAGTCAACTTTGTTTCTGTGTGTCTTAAGATTTACCTTAAGACGTAGTCTATTTTTTGAAGCTCAAAATCCTCAAGAGAAGTAAGACAACACTGTAACTGGGATGGGCTCCACAAGGCTCTGAACGTCACCCAATATCTGCTGAAACCATTTTCCAAGTGGCAAAAAGCTCAGAGTGAGACAAACCTGAAAATATATTGTTCTTAAATCACAGCTTTCTTTCAGCATTATAGAGGTCCAAAACTGATAAGGGCCCGTTTCCAATGTCGTTCGGAAGGCCCCCGATTCAGATTTGGCTTTACCGGATCCAATTTGTTGCCCTTGTTTATGACTGAATCGTACACAGGTCTGAACGACCAAGTACAATGCGAAGATCACGTATGTGTCGATCAAATCGCTTCCAAACGCGAACATGCCCGTACGACTCGTTCGTAGACGAATCGTGCAGCCCAATGGAGCCGGAATCCGACCGAGTGAGTACGATGCACGATTCAGACAGCCATTTCGCCTCGGTCTAAGCACGACGAAATGGCTGCCGGAAGTGTGCTTCAGGGGCAATAACAGGCCCCCTTTCATCCAAGACTGATTTGCATATGGTCATGTCTGAACTGGGGTGGCTTGGTGAGCAAAATAACAATAGATTAAACACAGATCTGTGACCGGGGGTGAATGTTTTGCCATTGTCAACATTCCATCCATCATCTTGTGTGTTTTTCTGTTCACCCTATGTGGGAAGGGGATGCCCAGGAGTGGGTCCCATGCTCACTAAGCCCCTGGAGTCAAGCTATCCTGGCTGAAGACGGCTTATAGCAAGAAACCGGTCCTAGTATGCTTGATTTCTGTCCAGGGAAGACATGGTTTGGCTGTTCGGGCTGGACTGTTCCCATGAGGCATAGGGTCAAGACTGAATTGCATATGACCATGTCTGAACTGGGGTGACTTGGGGAGAAAAATAACGATGGATTAAACCCATATCTGTGACTAGGGGCGAATGTTTTGCCATTTTGCAACATTCCATCCATCATCTTGTGTGTTTTGCTGTTCATCCTATGTGGGAAGAGTATGCCCAGACGAGGGTCCTGTGCTCACTAAGCCACTGGAGTCAAGCTATCCTGACTGAAGATGGCTGATAGCCAGAAACCGGTCCTAGGATGCTTGATTCAAGTCCAGGGAAGACATGGCTTGGCAGTTCGGGCTGGACTGTTCCCATGAGGCACAGGGTCAAGACTGATTTGCTTATGGCCATGTCTGAACTGGGGTGGCTTTGTGTGCAAAATAAAGATGGATTAAACCCAGATCTGTGACTGGGGGTGAATGTTTTGCCATTATTCAACATTACGTCCATCATCTTGTGTGTTTTGCCCCTTTCATCCAGGGCCCTCTGAATTTGTCACTGGGGTGCCCATGGGTCGCCCCGATCCAAGCATACACATTGTGGTGGTTACCATGGGGTGTCTACCACAGGGTGTACGCTTTTACCCACCCACCCACCCCTATTTTGCTGTGGCAGCCTGTGTACGCTTCTGTATGCAGGCTCCCATAGAGTTCAATGGAAGTCCGAGCGAATCGTGTCCGTATGCTTACGGACGCATCGTACTCGCTCACTTGGACTCCCGGAGCACACGTTTCATCTGGATAGCCCTCCAGATCCGAGCCATATGAAGGTCTTTCCGGACGAGATAGGAATCGAGCCCTAAGTACTTACTTTCTGCAGTTGCTGGAAGGCACTCCTAAGTCTCCCAAACCTTCACAGTAGATTCCTAGGATTTAGGTGTCATCCTGCAAGGTCTCTGGCAGGACTAAGTCCAAATCGATTTCCAATTGGTAAACAGGCTTTTCCACAGAAGTGCCCGTCCCTGCCTTTTGTGTGCCCTCGACTACAGAAGCATACCTTTCGACCATTGCAAAAGCACTTTCACTCAATGGGTATAAGTAGAGAGCAAGCCACATCTCAATCCTCTCTTTGGGTAGATCCAAACAGAACACCTTTCCTATGTTTTTCTTCACCAGGTCCTGTTATATTCTGAGTGGTCAATAGTGGAAAGCCTATTCTATAATGCACATTTTGTAGGGGTTTGTGTCAATTTTAATTCTAGCCACAAATAATGCCCATGACTAGCCTTCCCTCTTTTTCAGGAGTTTCTGTTTGTCTTTCCATCTTTGGGGTATTCCAAGATGGCAGGCTTCCTGTCTCAGTTTCTAGTTCTCTCAAATTCCACCCAAGGGCTGCCTTTTTTAAATTTGGATTCCCCCCTGCCAAATCTTCCAGACTGGTCATAGAAACAGACCCTCCCCTCAACTCTGACCAAAAAGCAAGATGGCAGTGGAAAGTCCTAGTTCAAAAGCCTTCTCCACACTATGGAATGTTTAGTGGAATTATGTGAAAAGCTAGATCCAACACCTGTCCTCTGTGGATAAAATCTGTTTTTTCAATCTATTTCCTTTCCCACACTCTCAGGTTAGTGGCCATTAAAAAGTTCTGTAACTTTTCTGCCAGCTGAGCCAGATCTATTGGTACTCGGCAGGGAGGTATTTTGCACCTCCTTCAATGAATAATCACCATCAGGAAGTAAGAGCCTAGCAGAATTAACTAAATTACTGCTGTGGCTTACAGGTAGTGTAAACTATTTTTTACAGTTATGTTTGCATTATATTTAGCACAAATCTACTTTCACAATTTAGCTAAATTTGTGATAAGTGTCAATACATCGACTGGGTGATTTCTGTCGCATTTTTTATAGCGTGGAAAAAGTTACTTTTATACCTAAGCAGACCTTTCAATTGGAAGAGCTACAGTTGCCTATGCAGTGAAATAGCACTTTGTAGCTAGCTATTTTATGAACATTCTGTTAATAATATTTAGCATATTGTGCTTTTCTAGCATTGTTGCCTACAGGCATTCTTGTGGATGACTTTGTTTAAAAAAAATCCATCCAAGTTCTTTGGATATGTGCTGCTGCAGTGTTTTAGGCTGCAGCCAGTCAGATTACACGGTGAGTCTAAAGCTGTGCTTTTACATGTGAAAGTGAACATTTATTATTTTTACTAGGCTAAATGTCACCAATGATATTCCAAACACAACAGGTGATGGACCGAATGTGGATCAATGTCACACACTCAACCCAGTCCAAAGATCTGGGCCCAAATCCATCGTTATTTTGCACTCCACACCACCCTGGGTTAGACAATGGCGATATGCAAATCAGCTCTGACCCTGTGCCCCATGAGAACAGTCCAGTCCGAACTACAAAAGCCATGTCCTTCCCAGAACGGAATCAAGCATCCGAGGACCGGACCGGTTTCGAGGTAACACCTCTCATCAGCCCGGCTAGCTTGACTCCAGTGGTGTGGAGTGCCTGGGACCCACGTCTGGGCATCCCCAGCGCACTTAGGGCGGAATATGCAAACACAACAGGTGATGCAGGGGAAGGAATGGTTTCTGTATTTTTTGTATTTGTTTCATTGATCATTTATTTGTATCTGTACGTATTTATTGACAATAGGCTAAAGATTTAAAATAAAAAGAAAACGTTTTTTTAATTGAGTGGTCATGGGAACTATGACTGACTTGCATTGGTACCAGTGATAAAGTGGATGGTAAATAGTGTTCAGTATTGGCACTTATTTTGGTTTGTACTATATTGACTCAGCCTTACTGAGTAGAGTCAAGGCCCTTGGTTGTTCCTTGAAATAAGCAGCAGACATCGAAAGCTGGGCAGACTATCTGCCTCTCCTCCAAGTGCAAATTGGTGATTATGCCACCTGCATAGCTGCTTGTGTTACCTGGAGAGGGGAAGGGTTTCTTCCATTTCCACTGACAGCACCTCACAGTCCCCCATTCCTCTCTGGTGACTGGTGGGCTAGGTGTGTCTAGAGCAGCAAGGCCTAATTAGCACTGCAATATGGAGTGCACGCCTGCCACTCCCATGAGAAGGACCTGAGGCAAGAGACCAATGGCACAGGCTAAGGCCGCCCCTCCCCTCAAAGCTCCTACTGATTTGCAACAGCAGCCTCCACAGTAGAAGCCATGGCAACCAAGCTGGACCAAATCCTACAGACTATCACAACAACCAGAACTGAATTGGAAACCAATATAGATCCCGTCACATCAGATCCCAACCTCCTAAGCGATGGCCACCGCAAGTTTGCTGCTCGTGTTCTGCGAACCGAGAGCACTATGGAAGATATGCTCCCTCGCCCAACAGAATTCAGTAGGAGGTTCCATGATTTACAAACCCGAATTTGCACTATGGAAGACCAAATGGATGACGAGGGGGCCGATGCAACAAAATAGTCTGCGCATAGTAGGACTGCCCGAACACATTGAAGGAGTCAAAGCCAGACAGCATAGAGAACCCTGGCTGCATTGTGATGTGGCACCGCAGGGACTATTGGACTTCTTTTTTGGGAATGAGCATATAGGGTGCTGAGTAGGAAACTGCCACCTGGTGCTCCCCCTCATCTGATTGTTGCCCATATCCTGAGCTATCGCTACAGAGATGGCATCCTATGGAAGGCGCATTAAACCGGCCTACTGACAGTGGAGTGATAATCCATGTACAATAATGCAGAGCATAATTTCTACCTGTGAAAATATGGCTACAAGAACTGGTATTGAAGGACTCAATGTTATACCCCTCTTGCTTTTCATGGCAGATCTAAAATCCAGTTTCTTCATGACGCCAGGGGATACCTGGCTTTGGATTGACCAGCTCTCGCCACAGAATTCGGGGGCTCAGGAGGCACTGACTGGTGGACAGACCGATGCTGGCCGGCACAACGGGGATGACTGGGACGGGAAGGCATTGGCAGGGTACAATGGCACCATCACTGATGCAAGTGAGAGAAGACCGCTTAGCAGCCATAGACATGACATCTACCTTTCGAACAAAAGACCAGGCCATGCCGGGGGAATGAAAGAGTGGTGATACAGTAGGCACTGGCATGGGTGAAGTCTCCATATTGTCCCACTGATTACACCATAAATAGTAGATGATATAATCTGATTGGCATGAGTATTCTCCAGATAAACTTGTTAGTATACACACATGAGTGTCCCGGAACAAATCAACGTTAACTGGTAAAGGAAAACAGGTGCCACCGGCCCTTAATTGATGCGTAAAATGCAGAAGTGCCCACGTAACTTGGGTGGCACAAGCTTCCTACACCAGGGACTATGTCATGTGCTGCTGATTGCCCGGGGCTAAATTCTGCCGCCTAATCCTGAATGTTGCAGGCACATGCTCTCCTTGGATACTAGACCCTTCACACAAGTACTGTCTTGAGAATTCAAATGTTTCTGTGTTAAAGTTCCCCTTGTAAAGCATGAATGCACCTTGTTCTTGATTTGGTGGTTTGCGCTCCATTGAGTATCTGACTGGGAGTTGGGGGGAGGGAGGATCTCACACCGCAAAGGTACATACTACTTAGATGTAAAGCATCCCAAAAGCAGAAGACCTCAATAAACAGAGTACCCACTCCGGACAGCACAAAAATCTACTCACAATACAATTTGATGGTGGGGCGAAGGATAAATATGTTATCAGCACATGGGATATCAGGCGTATGGGCTCACTTAGCAAGGGTTTTGAGGCACATGACCTATTGCGGAAATGGAACAAGGATATTGTATTTCTCCAAAATGCACTATCGCAGGGATCAGGCTTACCCTAGGTGGTGGGCGGGAATTTCAATAGTGTTTTAGATACGCCCCCATCTTCCCCTGCTTAGCGCACCTGTAATCCATAAGTCTAAGGCCCTCTTAAAATGGGTAGTTAATTGGGGACTGCTCAATGCGTGGAGAACACTAAACATGGGACTCTGAGAATACTCCTATTATTCCAACGCCATACCCTGAGCACATACCTGTTAAACTCAGACGGGTAAAAAATTACCGGTGTCAAAGCAATTGCCTCCCACTTTGCACGATATAACTCTGACATATATGCAAGGAGGGAAGTATTACCCCAAGCACAGGTCATCTTGTTCATGCCTGGCCTATCTATTCTGACTCTTTCTGATGCCGAAAGGCAATACTTGGAGGGGGGTCTCACGGCGGTGGAACTCTTGTCAGCCTTGAGCCGGCTGAATTCATGGAAAACGTCAGGTCCTAATGAGTTACCAGGAGAATTCTTTAAATTGTTCATGTACAGACTGAGCGTGGAGACCCTGTGGTTGACGCTAGCTTTTGTACCTTGGAGATCATAGTGATCTGAAACTGAGACGTCCCCTGGTGAAATTTTCCTTATACTGCCCCATCATCCTCCTAAACACATAGAGCACTGGCTGACCATTTACTACAGGTAATTTCCTCACTGGTTCCCACTGAGCAAGTGGGATTCATGCCCAAATGAACTACATAACATCAAGATGCTCTTATTCCCTAGCCATGGCAGACAAACTGGAATGGCTGGCAGCAATACCGCTCACTAATATAAAAAAAGCTTTCGGCTTAGTGGGATGACCCTATCTGTTTTCCCTTCTCTGTCACCTGAACCTCGGGCCTAAACTTGTTACCTACATTCAACTGTTTAATACAAACCTGACGGCCAGAGTCCTCAGAGGGTCCCAACCATTGGAACCATTTGTGATTTGCCATGGCGCAAGACAGGGGTGCCCATTGTCCTCACTATTGTTCGCCATCACTATGGAACCGCTGGCCAAGTGACTTTGCATTGACGCTCAGATAATAGGGTTCTAATGGGGGGCCGGAATCTCAAGACAGGGTAGAGTTATACACCTACGATGTCCTTATCTTATTGACAGCCCCAGAAACCCCCGGTCCACAGATGATCTAAATCTTCGGCGAGACACCGGGCCTCCAATTAACCTGGCTAAGTGCTTAATTTAACCACTTCCCTCCTGCCCAGAGGGACTGAAATAGGCAACCGATTTACAGATTGTTAAGCACAGCTTCAAGTTCCTAGGAGTTTGTTACCTAACTGCTTCCATGGCTTGGGAAACCAGCATCCATGCACTAATGGGCACACTAAAGGCAGACATCAGGCCGTGGTCAACCCTTCCCAGGTCCCCAGTCAGTGGGCCACTCAGCCATCTTCAAAATGGTCTCCCTGCCCAGTTTCCTATACCAACTGCAAAACTACGCATAATGTCTATCCCGCTCCTTTTTCCACACTCTACAGTACAAGCTCCTCAGCTTTCTGCGGAACCAAGGCTCCCCATATCGCCCTCAATAAATGTGTTAAAAGCACATAGGATGTATGCACCCAAGGAAACCCTCCCTATGCTTCCAAAAAATGGGCACACCAAGAAACCCCCATAAAACACCTTCTGCATCCAAAAAATGGCCACTCCAAGGAATCCTCATACAACACCTCCTCTATGGGAGAAGGACATGACTGCTGATCCCAGGGTGGTGATCCAGACGTGTAGGGCCACTCTGAAGGACATGGGAAGAGCCGGGAGGCTCACAGAAAAAACTCTGCTTCGGGTGGGATCAATGATGCTGCAGATGGCAGCACTAGAGGCAGTTTGAAAATGGAAAACAGTAGCATCTCCATCTTAGGGGATGTGATGGCAGCCACAATACTTAAATCATGCCAGACCCAATTCTACTGGTATCGACCACTGAAACATATACTGACGCCTTATGTTTCGAGTCTTGAGAAGCTCCAGGAGTATAATCCCCTAGAAGCAAAATTGCTCATGGGCAAATGTGAGGACCATAAACTAAAGCAGGCCTGTCGCTTACTCATATGTCACATTCCTGACTCATTCACTAGACTCCGCTTTGCCTGGGAACGGGCCCTAGGGCCCCTTATGAATGAAGAATTGTTGGAGAGGAGAGCTTCCCGTGACTTTAGTCAATTGCAACATAGTTCTGCCTCACCCAGCTGAAATACGTACACAATATACCTTACAAGACAAGTACTATGGAAAATAGGAGCAATTGCCTCCCCTAACTGCCTTCAGTACACAACACAAGAGGGAGGATTACTACACACTGTATGGGGTTGTGTTAGGCTGGAACCATACTGGAGGTGGATGCATTTGAGCTTGGGGGGGCTCTGGAATGCAATGTACCTCAGGACCCAAAGCTGATCCTTCTACGCATCACCCAAGACCTCGACAAAGATCAGCAAACGTTGAGATTGCTAAGACTGGTTCTGATAGTGGCTAAGAGAGATAGAACTTTCCAATAATGGCAGACAGGGATCCCGCTTCATTGAGGAATGGTGCAGGGGACTTGACTGATGGATAAGGAGAGAAAAATCAATATTCAAGGCACGGGGGTGCCTCCAAAACTATTTAAAAATCTGAAGTCAAGACATTAGAAATGGAAATCCACACATACGTACAAGAATGTACATGGTCGGACCCAAAAGGACCCAGATACTCATAGCAACAAGGAGAAATCTGTGTGTGTGTGTGTTGGAATTAGGGAGATCTAAGGGACATCGGGGGAAAACACTTATGTTACATTGTTGCCATCCTGTCCTACAATCAGTGATGGAACCTGTTGTATTAAATAATAAGAAAACAATAAAATGTGTTATTAAAAAAAAGTTGCAGATTGCATAGAAGCATAAACAATATATACACTGGTAACATCAAATAGGTGTATGTTTACCTCTACTGTACGCACTCTCACTACATGGTTACAAAACTGGGCGCTAACGATGTCTGGCGCCACTGAAATTGTAACACCAAAGTATACTCTTTTTACTCACATACACATGAACTCTGCGTCCAAATTGATGAGGTTATTTTCACTGATGACCTTATCCTGCATGCTACACATACAAAATATCTAGGTTCCACTCATTCTGGCCATAACTCATTCCTCTTATAGTTATTGTGGGAATATGTCCCCCTGCCCATATCCACCTGCAGACTGCAGGTATACACACAGAGGACCCCCCCCGTTCTGGGTATTAATCAATGCAGATATTACAAAATATTTTGTCATCAATACTGGCTCTGCCTCCTCTCCCTTGAATGAATGGGACTTATTTAAGGTGTTGATTAGGGATCAGTGTATGGGTAATGAATTGAGCATGCGGCACCACCTCACTACAGACATTGCTAACTTGGAGGGTTGTCTACTGGTAGTACTTGAGGAGCTCACACCTTCCTTCAGTGCTTCTCTTTAGCGAATCAAGTCCCAATGCCAACATATTTCACCGTTATAACGACTGTGCTGTCTTAATTATTCCGAACACATGAGAAGAACGCATCCTTGTTCGGAACGCCCAGGAGCGGTGTTGGCATGGCTGACACTCCTGGAGATGGACAGGCATACTATCCTGTCTATATGTTCTGATGCAGGACAGTTATTCCACACCCAAAGGGAAATACATGCTGCTTTTACAAATTATTACACCCTGTTGTACACATCTGCTACAGAGTTACCCTTAGGAACCATAAATGACTTCCTGACGGACACTGTCCTGCCCCGAATATCACCAGACCATAGGGAAGCACTTAATGGAGACATCACTTTCTTTGTAGTGCAGGAAACGATTTGTGCACTTACCACCAGTAAAACTCCAGGCCCTGATGGGTTGCCAACAGAATGTTATACGGTCTATTTGCACTTGCTGGCGACGCGTCTGAAAACATCATATGACACGGCTCTTACTGCGACAGCCTTGCTACCTATGCTCAGTGAAGCCGTACTTATCTTGTTACCTAAACTGGGAAGAGATGCACTTGCACTAAAATCCTACAGACCTCTTGAACTGTTAAAGAGGAGAGAGAGGAGAGGTGTGGCGTCACAGCTAGGGTGACTGACTCTGGAATCTGGGGATCACGGTTCGATCCCTGGCACCGGCGACAGATTAGCCCAGCACCATTTGACTCTGGGCAATAGCTTGCTTAATCTTCCCAGCCCCTAGAGACACTTACGGGTGATTGTGTGCTTTACAAATGTGGATTATTATGATTATTAAACACTGATTACAAAATTCTGGCTAAGATTCTTGCATATCGTTTTGCCCCTTTAGTTCCACAATTGATGCACTCGGTCTAAAATGGTTTGTGCCTGCCAGGAACACCTCTCTGAATCCACATAATTTATTCCATATACTTGCCCATGCCCCACAGCATTATCCACATTCAGGTTGTATGGTTTTGGACCTCCACAAGACTTTCGACTCCCTTGAATGGCACTGCTTATGTGAGGTACTTGCTCAATACAGACTGGGTTACCACTTTCTAAGGCTGGTTAAATTATTATACTCTAATCTATTGTCAGAGTTTAAATTGGATGCCATATTTCTGATCCCACAGCGATTCAGAGGGGCACTTGTCAGGGCAGCCTGTTATCACCCTTCTTGTTTTCTTTGGCACTAGAACCTTTGGCAAATCTTTTGCATATCCATTGCCAACCGTGGTAGAAGGTACATGCTCAGTCTCCCTTTATGCAGATGACATGTTGCTCTACCTTAAAGATATTTGAGCTGTACCTCTTACTATTGAGAAATTGGTAGCTGACTTTGCCACAATTTCAGGCCTCAAAGTTAACTGGACTAAATCTTGTCTTTTCCATTTCAAACTCGATGTATAGTGTGAATGGCATCCAATTTATCTGGTAACTCTCTACATTCGGCTACCTTGGGATACACATATGTCATGCTCCTCAAGACCTCCTAGAGGGTAATCTGGTTTGTGCTGTCTCTGCTTTGCGGGCACAGATTTCATTCTAGCAAACCTTTCTGCTGTTGTTGGCAGGAAGGGTGGCTCTCAAGAAAATGGTGGTCTTATCGAGGCTCTTGTATTACTTTGCCAATCTTCCTCTCTTCATCCATTGGCTCTCCTTTCGTTCTCGAAACTTCTGATGGGTGATCTTATTTGGCAAAATGCATCTCGCAGAGTAGCATTCTCCAAACTCTATCTCCCAACGGACTGTGTCGGACTCAATGTGCCTAATCTTGAACACTATTATTTGGCATCCCACTTACAGTGGTTGGTACGATGGTTCACAGGTTGCAATCTCATGGACACAGCTATGCTCCTTCCCCATTAGGATCTGGAACGTCTACTTGCAATATTCCATTCTCATCCTAAGGCTCCGTTGCTGACTTCGCCACTCCTTCTAGTCGCCTATTGCTGCTTTTGTAGGGCGTTATTTGTCTCTCGGTCACTCCAGCCGTACTCCCAAGCACTGCCACTACTTGGTATGCCTCGTGGATGTGTGTCGACCTCCTTCAGAAAATTAACAACATGGCACGCTGTAGGTTGACATAGTATAGGCAACTTATATCGTGACGAAACGCTCCTCTTTATTGAGGAATCCTTTGACGACTTTGACCTTCCGCCGAAGTCAGTTCCTGTTCCACGCTTCTTTTATTGGAGTGTCGAACCAATCATGGGAAGAGATATAACTGGAACCTCCGCAGCATCTTGTTATTCAGTACCTCCATGTTTTGGGTATCACCAGCCACGGACGGAAGTGGGAGTACCTGCAGGGCGGTGACGTGGGGAGTGAGAGGGGCAGGGTGGGGGGTAGTAATATATGGATTACGGAGCTTTCCAGGTAAGTAAACATTTAAATAAATAAAACTAATTTTGTTGAGTGCACTGCATCCCCAAATGCGATGCAGTGCGCGCTACGAAAATAGTTTTATTTATTTAAATGTTTACTTACCTGAAAAACTCCGTAATCCATACATTACTACCCCCCACCCTGCCCCTCCCCCTCCCCACGTCACTGCCCTGCAGGTACTCCCACTGATGGCCATGGCTGGGTGTCGCTAGCCATCAAACCTGTTGTCTGGCTAGGCTCTTCCGCACTCATACAGCTATTCCCCTCACCACATTATGCCTCCACTGGAATATGGACGTTGGAGGAGCTTGTACAGATAGTGACTGGCAAACCGTCTTAGCTTACCCTTCTTTGGTGTCTTGAAATGCCCGTTTTGAATAATTCAACTCCATATTTTACACAGAGTTTATTTGACCCCCAGCAAATTAAACAGGTATTTGCATTGTACTGACACTGTGTGTGTCTTCGTTGTTTTGCTCCAGATGCTGAGCTTTTACATATGCCCTGGTCCTGCCCATCACTGACGGGTTTCTGGTGAGATGTCCCTACCCACTTGACACGATGCACGGGCTCTGTTGTGACTTACTCTTGGGAGGTTTGCATCCTGGGACCAAAAGAAAACGCCGCCCGAAAAAATACAGAGCTGCAATACGGCTCTGCTATTAGTGAAACGGGTGAACACCCGTAAATGGAAAGCAGCGACCCCACAGGTTGCCTCGGACTAGTCAGAGAGCATTTTACTACGCAGGGAAGAGGTGAAAGGTCTCTGTAAATACCCCATTTCTGAAACTTGTAATGCACTTCTGGGGAAGCTACGTGAAAGTTAACTAACGCTACCTAACATCTCTCTTGTGAACTCTTGCACTCTATTCCCCCTGTTTACACCCTCCTCCCCACACTACATTACGAGAACCATACTGGGAAACCAATGTAGCTCTGCTGCTATTTCCACAGGATCTGTGTGACCCAGAAGGCATCATCTGGGTTCCCGATTTTTCCGCCTTCTCATTCTGTCATCTTGAGCGAGTGCTGGCTTATTTAATATTATACTGTTTGGTAATTCCTTTATTTATTTATTGTTTTTTTCAATACTTATAATTTTCATTCCTTTTTTGGCATGTTTGTAATACAACAGGCTCATCACATATGTAAAATGTTTTATTCTTTAATACATTAGTTCTCGCTATTGTGCTCCTATTAGCCATGTAAATGTAGGCATGTAACTTTTTCTGTGTGTGTTGTAACATGTAGTCGAACTTCATACATGCGTTCTCTTTGGACACACGTTGGGGCTTATTTACAAGCCCCTTGCGTCAATTTTGCATCATTTTTCCCATGTTAAAAGTGACGCAAAAGTGGCGCAAGAGACTTGAATAACTAATTATTCATCGACAATGATCTGTGTCGCAACGGAAAAACCTTTAACAAATACAATAAAAAATAAAACAAATATGTGTATGTTCAATGTAATAAAAGTCCATATGCACCCACCAGTAAGGTTGGCCTGAGCCTCACATGATGCCCTTGTTAAGGGCACTAGGGAAGTGAAAGCTGTTTAAACTGAAGCATGTAAGAACAAGGGACAATGTATAGGCGTCAGATCACAGATGTACCAAAATGTATAGGGTAATTCAAATGTTCATCAGATGTCACTGGTAAAACAATATAGATTTTTTTTTTTTAGCATTTCTAACCTAACAGTTATTTCAATAAACCTAAATGAAAGTGTATTGCTCAATGTTCAAATTTGACAAGTCTTATTAGAACCTAGGATATTCTAGCTTGTAGAATATGGCAACGAACGACAGGTTTTGTTAGTAGTCAAGCTTCATTTTCAACCACCTTCACACCCCTCCCCCCTCAGCGCCTTGAGACCCTCACGGATGAGTAGTGCGCTCTACAAAACTCTGATTGATCTTTTTTGTGTAGCTCTAGTTCACTTTTTCCCTTTTTACTGCCTCCAATGACATTTCATTAAGTGACGAATGGTTTACTCTGTGAGATCCAGAATAAGTAAACTTTTTGTTTCTTCTTCTTGTTTCCAGGTTACCGCATGAGATTAGGATCCAGCACAGACAAGAAGGATTCTGGTCGCCTTCATGTAGACTTTGCCCAGGCCAGAGATGATTTTTATGAATGGGAATGTAAACAGAGAATGTTTGCCAGGGAGGAACGGCACAGACGTAAACTGGAAGTGGATTGGATGCGACCTCCCTCTCCTCCAGTGGTAATGCATTATTCTGACCACGAGGCCAACGTGCTTGCTGAAAAATTAAAAGGTATGGATCATTATTTTTGTTCACTTTATCCATCACTACTGCATCATGTTTGTAGGTGCTGAAGACTTATCTGTTGACATTTTTCATAGCAGAGTTGGGAGGCAGACACTTATTAACCACCTATAAAGAGGGATTAAGCAACTATAAATCACTCATTTGATCGACAATTTACAAAGTAATTTAGCCCCATAATATTAAAAAGACTATGTTGCAGGTCAACAGGGACTTGACAGATACTTCTAATGTGTTACCCAAAGAAGCCCCCTCATTAAATTAGTGTTTAACAATTAAATGTTTTTTCATTGATAAAGTGGCAACCAATACAAAAGCGCTTGAACTTAGTACCTTCCTCAGGGCTGTTACACATAATGATAGCTGAGGTCCATCATTCCCTAGAATCTGGCTGCTTTTGTAATCAAATTTCAGTGATTTTATGAGAATAGTGAAATCTTCTTCTCTTTTGACCCCCTGTCCACCTAATGTGTCACATTTTTTAGCTTCTACAATTAGCCAGCCCCTGTGTGCATTTTAAAAAGATTCCTTAAGTAAGTGCTCTGTTTCCTACAGGTTTAAAAATGTTGCCATAATTCCTCTGCTTAGGAAGCCGGGACTAGATCCAACATCTTTAAACAATTTTGCCCCATCTACCTTTTGGGTTAAAGGAGTTGCAAAGTGTGGATAAGCTTCTCGGCGACCATCTGGCTACTCATAATGGGCTGAATATGATTCAGGCAGGTTTCCGTCTTGTCGACAATATGGAAACCTTTCTGGTCTTTACTCTGGACACTCTCAGAGCGGACCTGGATGCTGGTCACATTAGTGCACTGATCCTGTTGAATGTGTCTGCTGCTTTTACTTTGGTGAACTATTCCAACATTTTAGACCATGCTGGGGCAGCTGGCATTGGGGTCCCTGTACTGAAGTGGCTTCATGGCTGCATTTTTACCTCGCATCATTATGGCACTGTGTACATCGCAGAGAGTGAAAGTCCAACGTGGAGTACCTCGGGGCTCAGCCCTTTCGCTCCACCTTTGCAATGTATACATGGGATTGTTAGCCTAAGCCCATGAGGCTATAGGTGTCAGGGTGAAATTTTATGCCAAAGGCACCCAGATTTTACTGCAACTCGGTAACTATGATGCCTCTTTTTCTCATGCTAAGCCTCAGCAGCATATGTGTTACATATGGACCTGGAGGGTTAGCTGTACGTTTAAATGAAATGCCAAGAAGACCCAAGTACTCCTTTTTAATGGTTTCTTAAATCTATGACAAGGTTACTATTTCAAAAACGAACTGGCAGCATCGCCTATGAATGTAGTCTCAGTCAAAAGCCTGTGATAGGCGCTCAGCTTTCCATGTCCAAACAAGTTTTGGCAATGGTTTCTGCTTGGACATATGATCTAGAGATTCTCAGAAAAATCTCTCCATACTCTCTCCATACCCTACAACAAAAGCTAGGTTTATAGGTGTTAGTATCTTGATAGGCTCCCGGCTAGACTACGCCAATGCAGTTTATCTGGAATCACCTGACTTCCTCTTTAATAGATTTTACATTATACAAAATGCTACCATTTGATTTGGTGTAATATGTTTGAAATCCACTCATGCCACACCTCTTTTGCACAATGGGCCACATGCATGACCGTCAGATTATGCGACTCATAAATTGCGATTTCTAGCAACTTGTAATTTGAGAGTCACAAAACCTGATGTACATCAGAAATTTGCGACCCATTAAGAATGGCTGGCACTCACAGGGGTGGGGGCATGCTGGGATCAGCAGACCACCATGTCTGTGACAGCTTTTTAAATAAAGCTTTTTTTTTTTTAAATACAGCCTGTTTTACTTAAAGGAAAAATGCATGCATTTCAACAATAAAAATAAAAAGTTTTCTTTTCATTCTTTTTACAGTAACAAATGTCTCTGCCAGCACTGCCTGGTCTGAAAAAATGTTGGCGCCCCATTTCAAAATTCTGTGCTGCCTAGTCCATGAAGAACCTTGTGATGCAACACCCACTTTTATTAAAAAGCGCCTCCGAAGGTCTGTTCCTGAGGGACAAATCTGGTCTATGTGAAGCCACTAGCTGAAAATCCCAACAGTGCATAATAGTGGAACTGGCAAAAGACTTTTTTCTTACTGCTTGCCTAAACTTTGGATTAATCTTCCAGTGTATCTGTACTTGGGGGGCACTTTGTCCACATTTAAAAATGGTGTGAAAACCTAGCTTTTTCCTCTTGGCTGTTAGTGGTAGTTATCCTATTCTAACAACTAAGCATAGGTGCCAACACAGAGCTGGTTGTGGGAAGTCGAGCATATTTACAGAGAGCCTGACTAGATGATGGGCCAATAGAGTAGTTGGGTGAAAACAAAGCATAGGTTGGCATTATTTATGAGTTCAACGTCATATCAAATGTCAAGCCTAGAATTACTCTAATGTGGAGAGGACTATGGGTACTTATTGCATTAAGGATGTCAAAGGCGCTGATACACATTCTGGAGATTATCTCCAGAACAACAGGGGTGCGATCTCAAACCCACCGTGCAGGAACTCAGTTCAGTGCACACGCTCATTTAGAGATGCCCACTAGGCCATAGTCCTAATGTGAACCCACCAAGCTATTCCTTGCGCAGGCAGCTTTCTCAGGATAGTTGTCCGCAGGTCCACTAAACAAATTCAGGGACACAGTGTTAACATTACAATTTGTTCGTCTTGCAGACAACGCACTCAAATATTGCACTAAGAAATCGGGACAAGTAGTTTTAAAAGTTTCTTTTAAAAATCTTGATGTTGTGCAAACGAAATGGATAACGACACAGAATAAGAATAAGATTGCAGTTATAATTGGTACCATTAATGAGACCAACAGAAACATTTCAAACATGTTGGCAAGTTAGATAGAACCCTAATGCTATTTCTAATCTCTACGCTGATTTAATTGGCTAAAACATTAAATTGTTATCTAAACTATCACAGCCTATTATATGTATGCTTAGCCGTACATATGTACACTAAAGGACAGAGTCATGTTAGCCTTGAACACTCAATCACACAGTCCTTTTTTCGATCACTGCCCATCTATACTCATTATCTGCCATAAAGAATGTGTTAATATGTGATAGGTGTTTATGGATCACAGTGGTACACCTCAACGTATAGGGGATGCAATAAGACGAGTTTCTTATGGGGTATCTGCATGTCTTCTCGTCACTCAGGTGGGTCAGGAACCACAGAAATTTGAAAGGACTCCTATAATCTTTAATGTGTGACACAATTTAATTATATCATATCCTTCTAAATACTTGGTCATTGGCAACCAAGCACATATACTATCTTAATGTATGTAGCAATAATCTAAATTCATCCTCTTTTTCCCCACTGGGATACCATCAAAATGATGATTGTACCACTCATCCTATTCTTATTCTCTGTTCTATCCTTTAAAATTCCCAATCACTATTTTAATCAAACCAATTCCCTTTGTGCTAAATTTCTTTGGAACAACAAACCTGCTCGTATTGCTTTATCTAAATTAATCAAACCAAAAAAAGAAGGGTGTGTACCATTTTCTAATTTTAAATTATAACATACTGCTTTTCTAATTAGACAAATTTACGCATTGAACAGACAATATCATGATAAACCGATACCTGATTGGATTCATTTTGAACGCTTTTTATTACACAAATTCTCTTTCTATGATACTCGTTTTATGTCCAATTGCACTTTTATTTCCAAACAACCAATTTCAAAATACTCCCAACACCTGATACACTCTCTTTTCACAGATGCCTCTAATTTTCACCAAGCTTTTCTTGCCTCCTCCATCTGGTATAATAAATGTATCAAGTTTTGCCATGTCTTTCTATTTTAAACATTGGAAGGAGAAGAATATTATATATACACACCAACTCATTTCACATAATTCTGTTATACCTTTTAATACACTACAAGACCGCTATGATTTATCAGCCGATTGCTTAGCCGAATACTTCCAATTATCACAGGAACTTCAGTCATTTCTAATAACCAAACATGTTCCCCCCAAAGTTACTCTATTTATTCCTTTGACTTCTTTATATAATATTCCACCTGATTCTAACCCGAAAGCTTCTCTCATATAAACATTTGTATCTACCCCTAACTCTGAAAGACTAAAATCATCAGTCGAATTAGCCTAGGAATTAGATCTTTTGATGTCTCTTTCAATTAAAAATGGGACAAACTATGGCACAATGTTTTTACTACTTCTAGAGCTGCTAATATTGCTCAGTCACTATTTTTCTTATATAATAGAGCAGTTCAGACACCCATGTTTATACACAAAATCAATCTGTCGTCATCGCCTCTTTGTTGGTCATGACTTTCCTCCACTGGCTCATTACTTCATTTGTCATATTATTGTCCTAATGTTCTCAAATTCTGGAAATCCATATGGACTAAATGTTCTAAGATATTTATTGTTTGTATTCCGTTATCAATTCATAATGTTTTTTTTGGGATCAATGTCTGTTGATTTCCATAACTCCTTGTTGAACTTAAAACATTTTTACCTCTTTATTGCTCTTGCATTTAAATGTATTCCTACTTGCTTGAAAGATAATTCTAAAATATGTATGCTATCAGGGAGTAATTTTATTTCTAATGAACATAGAATCTCTACTGTCTCATCTTCATCACTGCCTCAAAAAATCAATTCTGATTTACTATGATTACATTTTACTACTTTCCTATTTGCACATTCATCTCTACACTAATAACCATTTGACTATCCCCTTTCCCTCCTCTTTTTTATTTCTTTCTCTCCTCCTCTCTTCTTCCTCTCTTTCATTTCTTTCTCCCTTTCTTGTATTCTTAAAATATATAAATAATTATTAACTAATAGGTACCCTAATCTTTTCTCTTTTTTTATAATTATTATCTTATCCTCTATATTTTTTAACATGTTATTTCTATTTCCTTATGTACTATATAGTGTTGGTACTTTGTCTCCTATTTAATAAAAAAGAAAAAATCATGTGCGTATTTTATAAATTCTGGATGGCTTTGTGGCACCAGAGGCCCTAAGCTCCTGGTGCAAGAGTTGGTGCTAGAGGTGCTTTCAGACATTGATGGCCAGTCTATCAAGCCCTGAGTGCTGCCCCATGGGCTACTACCTCCTTGCAGAATACTTGGTTGCCCAGCTGGCTATTCGAGTCCTAAGTGAAGCTCTGAAGGCAGTGGTTTTTCTATCCCTGAACAGATATACACAGATCTGATCAGTGACCTTCACATGCCTTGGTAGGTACTGAAGAAAGTACATTAGTACTGGAATTAGTACAAAATAATCTGAGGATTTGTTTTGAGGCGAACTAATTCTTACACTTAGGCATTGTAGTGCCGCTAGATTGACATGTATTGCAGACTTACTTCAAATCACTAGTGTATTCATTCCAGGGGCTGTGAACAGGCCTAGTTTAGTTTACAACAATGGTAATATTTCTTTGCATTAATGCTATCCTTTTAAGGGGTCAGGAAGTATACTTCATGGAATGAATATTTGAATTATAATTTTTGGGTATATTCTTATAAAGGTGCAGCAAGGCCTCTTCTAAAAAAGGAAAATATGCTTCTGTGACTAAGTAATTGCATCTGCTCCTCAGTGAAACATAAGAGGTACATACAAACATAAACAAAGAGGATAATGGAGTGCTATATACAAAAGCAGATGCGTAGGTAATGTATAGAGAGAGGTGTAGGGACCCGGCCGTATTTATTAAAATATGAAACAAAATTTAAACCTTTAAATTAAAAACGTTTCATGAATCATGTACAAATTCAACTTCAATTACATCTTGATGAAGACAGGTTTTTCAGGCTAACCTTAACAAATCTCTAATACAAAGGTTTCCTAGCTGAGTCTAGCATCCTGATAAATGCATTACATTTGAATTTGTACAACCTAACATTAAGGGCCAACAGCAAGGTCTTAACCGGTGTCAGATCCCTATCACCAACTTCCCGCCCTCACGGTGTGAGTGGCGCATGCGCAGAGGACTTTACCCTCGCCGCAAATTGTAACTTCCCTTGTCGTGGGGGCCCCCTTTCACTCGACGCCATTTTAAGGTCGTCTGAGTTCGTGTGCGAGGTATCCGTAAGAAGGACAGCGTGGACTCCCCCCCCTTCCCCACACTCTCTTCCACCGGAGCGGATATCTGGCCCCCGGGAAATTCGTGGGAGGGGCATATAGCCGTCTCCCCCTGGGAGGGACCTATGGCCGTCTCCCCCTGGGCGACCCATCCGTAGTGGGTGGCGCCCCCCGTGGGAGGGGCCAATGGCCGCCTCCCCCCGGGCGCTCCCATCCATAATGGGTGGCGCCCCCCTAGGGACCTTGAAATCACTGCTCACCGATCATGACCTTACCGCCCGACCAAAATATAAATAAGACAGTTGTTTTACCTACTACGGAAAGAAAACTATGACTAAACTTGCAACAGCTCGATAAATTCACCGACTTCGACATTGCTACAAAGGGAAAAAGGTCCTATAGCAAAGCACAAACTTTATTGAATCCATTCTTTTACATCTCTACAAAGGAAAAAATGGCCTACAAGCAAGTATCTAATTACATGCATACCATCGTCATACATTTATGATGCAAGAAATGATTGCCATACATGTTTTATTACATCAAATAACACCGACGATATCTCTTTATTTCAGAAAACTCTGCAACAAGTGGGTTGGTGGGTGGGTCAAAAAGTGCAGCTTGTTCCCTTGAGGGCTCACGAGCGACGAGTGGTGCAGCCTTCAGAGCGCGGGTGTTTAGGACAACCTCTTTTGGGCGGGAGGAGCGTGTTCCGGCCACGCCGCTTCGGGCATACCAGCCGGGACACGCCCCCCGCCCACAATGGTTTCCCGGGGGATCGGGGCACCCATCCATACGTTCGGGGGGACCGAGTGGTCTCCCCTTTCCATTCGGACTATTCCAGGCCACCAAAGCTTGGTGTCATTTTAATGTATGTTGAATTAATAAACAACTGATGTTGATCTCATCTCTAAATTAGACAAACAGTGCCACCGTGTGGCAGTCTGTTATAAGTGCTTGTGTAGGCAATTAAGTGCTGGTGGCAAGCACAAGAAAAGACAACCACTGTATATATCTGACACTCTCAAGTCAGAGCCGTCCGTTCTCAAGATGACATAGTAACATTCTTAAAAAAAGAACATTCAATTAAAAGGGAAGTTATGACAGATTGTTCATGAACCTGCTGAGATCAGAGCTGGAATATGTGCTCTAGACAGCTCTCTCTTTGCAGGGATGGAGGAATTCAAGTGTAGCCTATATCATTGGGTGCATGTGGCAAGACTGAAGCTGAAGATGGGCATAGGCTGTACAGGAACTGCATACTACATAAGGCTAGAGCAAACTGGGATCTGAGGACTGAATAGGAAATAAGTATTACCTGGTGGGGGCACAGAAACTAGAGAAACTACATATATAGCACGTGTGTTCACTGAATTTTTGAAGGCACAGGACGCAAAAAAGCAAACTGCCAAGATCTCTTCAAGTTTGGGGAATGAATGGATTTCAAAGACCAGAATGCATCAAAACTGTAATCTGACCATCAGGAATTTAGTGAAAATTAGAGTCATGGGCCGTTTCATAGTAAATAGAGCTGAAGGCTAGAGTCAACAGGGCGTTACCAAAGCATGGCAGGTCCTAATCTCGCTACTGAGATATGTGTACGGTTTGCATGATCAGATCCAAGCAATTTTTAACTTAGCCTTTATTCCTTCCAATGTTGTTAATGTGAGTACCAAATCTGATTGCATACATCAATCATCAATGTTTAGCATGTTGGAAGAGATAAGATAACAGCTTGATGTTCCTTCAGACACCACCCCTGATCTTCAAATCCTCCATATGGCTGTAACGGTAAATAAAGTTAGTAATAGAGTATGCATTCCTGCATCTTATTACTAGATGTCTCTCCACTGCGAGCACAATTTCCTGCAGCAGAAATAACTAGGTTCTACTAGGGTTGGCCATCTTTTCAAAGCTATGCGAAAAGGCGCACAAAGCTGTCAGCTAACTAAGGTGGGTAGAGCCATTCAAAGGCAGGCTGAATATTTAGTCAACAGTACTTCGATTCTGTGGCTTAAAATTTAGCTTTACCCACTGTAAGTCATAGCTTCCAAAATACTTTTGGATAAAACACTGTTCAAAATTATACTGTGCCATCTGTTGCTACCATTCTTGCACTATCCCCTAACTAAATATTTAATTATTTTTTTATGTAAGAAGATCGCTGTGCAAATCTATGGCAATACAGAGCCTTTCATAGTGCACATTTTAGTCACTTGTGGTGAACAGAGGAATGAAACCTAATAATGGCTGCAGCAGGAACCAAAATGAAGTTGAGCCTAGTTCTGGTCTCGTTTAGCCCAGCACAGTAAAATGCAGTTCTGCAAGGTACAGTATTTTGGTTTTGTGCAGAAATGTTCAAAATGTTAATTAAGAACATATTTGTATTAAATTAAAATAATCGTTGACTGCAGATACAGCTCCAGGCTTGCCCCGCTGGAGGATTTTTAGCTCTACACGAAGGAACAAATTTTGATCAAGCAAAGGCACGAAAAGTATCTGCTCAATGCGAGGTCTTCATCAACTGCGAAATTTCAATCTCTCTCGCTCTGAGCTTTTCTTGCCAAAACCAGTGCTTAATGCTATTTTCATAGCTGTAAGAGCTACGGGCATGTTCCTATGAATGTATGCATCTATGGGTTATATCATGTTATGTATGCCTAGTCCAGCCCATGATGTATGACAGTATGCACCACCACTCAGTGGCATAGCTGGGGAGGGCGAGTGGGGGGGGGGGGCAGTGGGGGCAAACCGTCCCAGGTAGCACAAGTTATGGAAAAGTGAAAGAAAGGTGTGTTTGATCTCTTCTTTCCGTTTTTGACCTTATCCACAATGGCGGTCAAACGCCTGTGCAGTCTGCGGTGATATTGAGTGTAACGGGGAGTGATATCACGGTTCTGCAGACCTCATTTTATCCAGATATTATCCGTTACCCATATATTTATCGCTTCGGGGTACTGGAACCAGATGTACATACATACTCCGCAAAAAATCAGCTGCAAATTATGCACAGAATTTTTGCGACCAGTATTTGGTTTTGCGAACCAACCAATAATGACCTATGTACTAATAGGTAGGTTCATAATTAATGAATCACAGGGAGTTACAGAATGACCTGTGTAATTAATATTTATTAGGCAGGTCGCAGGTTTGCTACTCATGTGGTGGGCTAAATGCGATGCAGGGTGGACTACGAAATTATTATTATGGAATGGAAATCTTTTTCTTCAATTTCTTATCACACTTGGTGGGCATGGGTATCCTTTTTGAGAGGTGCACACGCCTCAGTTGATGACACTCATCTCTCCGCTTCAATTTCTACTGGTGTCTAGAGAACTTTAGATTTGTATATGGATTTAGCTTCTAAGGGTTTGGTTGCTCAATATCCTTTTGATTTGTTTGCATGAATGTTGTCCTTTTGTTCAGGAGTAGCTCCCCAGAAGATCCTTTCCTTTCTCTCCTTTCCCTTCTTTTCTTCCTCTCCCTATCTTTACCTTCTGTCTGTCTTCTCCTCCTTCCTTCCCTTTCCTTTTTCTTTCTTTCTGCTCTCTCTTTCCTTCTTTCTCTTAAATCTCTCTTTTAACCCATGGTGATACCATTGTTCTGGGTCACGGTTTATTGGTTTCCATATTATATTTTATCTCAAATAGTAATTCCTGATGAATTTATATTTTTTCCTCATCTGTATCACCTCTATGCTATTCAAGTTTTTTATATATTCTTGTAATCCTAATAAACCTATTGAACTAAATTGTTTACTTACCTTCAATTATCCATACTCCAGTTTTAAGCACCTCCCACCCTGCCCCTCCCCCGCCCCGCCGAAACTCCCTCCACGGGCCGTGACTGCTATCGGGACCAGGTGACTTCAAGTGGCGCTTTGTGCCTTTGGCTAAATTTTGAGTAGGGCTTCAAACCATCAACCAATAACCCACATTTTTACACTACTCCTGTCAAATAGCATTGCTGGGCTGAAATGGGAGTAATAACACCAAGTTAATTGGAGCTGGAGTGCAAGAGGGCTTCTCCATGGTGAAATATTTATTTTGAGTGTAGAAAGAAGCAAAACAAAAGTTTGAATGTGTTACTGTACATTTGTGTTACACTCCCCTCTGCTGAATTTTTCCACGTGGTAAACGTTCCTCTTACAGACATGTTTCACGTAAGCACTCAGTGAAAAGCACACGTGCTGTAGCTTTCAAGAAGTAATACTGGAATACTTAGGGAATTCCACTGAAGTCAGAAATTTCATCCAAAAGACAAATTAATCGTACAAGAACAAATGCCCATCTGTGATTTACCCTATTATTATGAATAGAGCTCATTAATTCTGTTAGAACACAGATTTGTTAAGAAAACATAAGAGTAAAATGTGGAAAAAACTTTAGCCCTAGAACCGGAAGGATTAGTGTACTGTTTTACAATATATTCATTTTTAGTCTTGTTATAAGATGCACGTTTGCTAAAACATTTAAAATAGTTTGTTTTATTTTAACGCTGGAGCAGTCATCCAGTAGCAAAATTACACAAACCAATATAAACTCACCATGAAATTGGAGCTCTCTGAGCCAGGAAATATAATCTAATGTTCTATAGTTTAAAGAAATAATGGGAATGCTCAATCATGGTATAATTACATATTGTGCAAGAGACTGGCATACAGTAGATAACATAATGGATTTGTAAGCCTATTACTAAACGGCTACTTGTTAGGGAACGCCCCTTTGCAGCCTGGGGGAGAGAAATTATTTTCATATGGCAAAATGAATCCGGCATTGATATATTTGTTGACTTCGCTGAGCTCAGTTGATTTGAATCTTATTTGAGATGGGGAACACGTTCTGCATTCTAAACAGAAACGTAAAGACGTTGTTAGCTGTGAAGCATTGCCAAAGATTGTCAGTCTTGCTGCATTGTTTATCTATTGGATCTGCAGATGGAAAAAAACGCTGTAGTACTTAGCAACATGTGAAGTTTGTTGCTTGATAAAGGGCACCCTGAAAATATGATTTAGAAAGCAGCTGTTCTGATTTCATGCAGAAAAAAATATGTATTGACATAACACAATTTTGTAATTCAGTATATGTCCAACATTTAGGGCCTCGTTAAAAGCGGGCCGATTATTTGCCAGTGGTGGCCGGCAGGGGACGGGGGTGACGGAGCGAGGTGGGGGACAAAATATACATTTAAAAAAGACACTTACCTTCTCACGGCCGCCGTCTCTCTTCAGCATCGCTTCCTGACGAAACAGGAAGCACAGAGGCTCCTCTAAGCCAATCACAACGCGGCAATGCAGCATTGTGATTGGTCTGAGCACCGTGGTTCGGTCCTCAGAGGGGGACTGGGAACCTGTGCATGTTCCCAGCAGGCTGTGCCAGCCACGGCCCGTGGAGGGAGTTTCGGTGGGGCAGGAAGGCGGGGCGGGGGAGGGGCAGAGTGGGGGGGGGGGTGCTAAAAACCGGAATATGGATAATTGGAGGTAAGTAAATAATGTAATAAATAAAACGAATTTCGTAGTGCGCCCTGCATCGCAAAATGCGATGCAGCGCGTGCTACGAAATTCGTTTTATTAATTAAATTGTTGACTTACCACCAATTATCCATAGTCCGGTTTTTAGCACCCCCATCCTGCCCCTCCCACGCCCCGCCTTTCTGCCCCACTGGATCTCCCTCCACGGGCCGCGGCTGGGCTCTGCATTACATCCGGGTGGAGATCATGCAAAGTGCACATGACTTTTTGGCCAAGCCAAGACTGCCAGCCAAACCATCATGCGCATTTAGAGTGTGCCCACCACACCTCCCCTTTGTGACCCCAGCCCTCCCGCCCTAACTCAGCCCGCAGTTCCCAAAAATAAAATAATAATAATGATGTTATTGTCATTATCATTATTTCCTTTTCCCCTGCTCTGAGAGCAGTGGGGCAACGCTCCTCCTCCTCTGCGGAGGAGCCGCCCCTGTTAACTGTTGTTATCACACATATCGCAAGCGTACGTTTTTCAGTAAATATCAGGAGGTTAAACCTGATGATATTTCAAGTGGAAATATATCTACAAAGAGCAATTGTCCACAATGCATGCATATCATCAGTAGCCATACCTGGTAGATCGCATGACTTTCTCAGGATTATTTGGAGCTTGTGCATACCTACCTCTCAGAGTTTCTCTGCCTGTTCTGAATAAAACAAAGTAAAATTAATAGCATTTTTTTAAGTTGAGGTGCAAGAACATGGAAAAAACCCACTTCTAATGGGGAAATCATTAGACACAACAGCCCATGAGATAAGAAGAAGCAAAAGACAGAGTAAATACATCAGGGTACACACTACCGAAGATGGATTCCTTTCACCTGGACTCCAAACCCCCTTTAATTGTAAGAAGGTGCAATCCATGGGTTCAAATATGTGTCTTGCTGATGTTTTTCTCAAAACTGCCTTGGCAGTAAAGCATGCCTCAGTTCTGTTAACTGTGGTGTCAGTAACAACTGTAAGGGTACAAGAATCAGGCAATATTGTGGTTTTATAGCAGCATTCTGATTGCTTTTAGCTAAAGGTAAAACGGTCCCATGCCAGAGTTGAACTTCCTGTGTTGGCTGAGGGTTTCAACATTGTGGAGTCCATTTGGGTTTGCGATAACAGGAGAAACCATTCTTAGTGTTTGGTGCCATCATAATGGGATGCCTTCCTTTACCTGCATTGAAACTGTCTAAACCACGGGGTTTACCATCATAAGTTTGGTACTTCTTTGCCAGACAATCTGGTGTTTTTGGGGTACCCGGGACCATGACTTCAATGAGGAGAAGGATGGGCAAAAAACTGGCACCTGTTTCTAAATTACAAAAAAAAACACCCTGCAGTGAAAGAAAATCCATGGCAGATACATCATCTAGTGCTATTTAATGGCATTAGCTGTCTCGTCATTAATAAATAGGGCAGGAATAAATACCCAAGTGAGGAGCCTTGAAAGAGCTTGAGTCTTGGAGCCTCCGCCAATTGGTTAGGAGGGAATCCAAATTCTATACCGTGAGCAAATGTAATTTCATAGCTCATCCAAATTAACAATTTGCCATAAAACAAATTTACTTGCATGGCTAACTTAAATGAGTACACCACTCTACTGCTCTCAGAAAACCACCTAATTCTTTTTTGCTGTGGTCATGTTATACTTGAACTATTTCAACAGCCTATATACGGGTTTTCCCATTATCTTTCTCTCAAAACTATGGAAAGTTTAAGAGCACACAGATCACCTATTGTTTGGTCTAAAATGACACAAATGCATCACTCCAATCCTGAAATCCTTCAATGACTCCCACTGATAGAAAACCAACCCTCAAGTAAAATGCCGCCGTGACGTTGAAGCGTTTTCATTACAAGGGTGCTGATCTTCAAGGTTTGGAATATACAAACAGAGCACCGCGAACTTTCGATGGATGTGACCTCTGTACCCATCATCACTGTTCATAAGGCTTCTTATTTATTTGATTGAGCCCTGAAGAAGTCTGTAAGGACGAAACGCTGTGGCTACCTCGTGTTTGGCTACTCCGCACTTTTTATAAGAAAGAAGACATTTTGAATAAAGAAGTCGTACTATGACCTGCTCCTTCTGTTCTTTGGAAAATTTGTGTTTTTTTATATGTTCTAATTACTAAATGGAGTGCCGGATCATTGTGTGTTAAATCAGTGTTTTATAGAGTGTTCCATAGGAGACGGAAGGGTATTGCGTCTCCGGTCCCGGGCCCCCAAACCAGTCACCATATCCAACCAAGAAGTTAGGTGTGGTCAATATTGCCCCATACCCTGTGTGTATATGTTAATCATAGAAAACAAACCTTTGAAAGACTCCCAGGAGCCCACTGAACTATCTGAAATATTTTAATCTGTTACCAACCAACCATAATTTACAGGTCTAGGAACCAGCTCCTATTGTCAACTGAATGGTCTGAACACAGGATATATGATGGTCAATCTCTCCATGCTCAGGGTATCTTCCTGTGGAATTCCATACCACTGCGTGTGATTGAAACTAGAAAATGATTACCTAAAATCAGAATATCCTTAAAGAGACAGCCCTTCATCCTCGTATTTGAATAATCGTATCTTCACAGCAGCTATCTCCAGCAGGACTCCTGAACCCTTCCCAGAAGAAAATGATCTTCGCTTGGACTCCAGCTGCTCTTCAAGGGTTTGTCATTATAGGGGACATATTTGACAGCAGGTATCTCTAAGGAATGTCCATCCTTGCCTGATGATTGTCCACCCCCCTCACTGGACAATTGCATATGTACTCCCTCTTATGTGTACCCTACAAAGAACGCACCAAGGCCACTGCAATTTACAAAAACCTCAAGTAAAATAAAATTTTAGATCCAGACTTTGTCAGAAATAAAATGTGCTTGTGTACAGTTCACTCAGCAACCGTGTTCATTGGGGGAATTGGAGTGTGTCCCAGGATTAGTTCACATGATTGTGAAAAGTGGGAGTGGGTCAATAACAGTGACAGTGATCTGGGGGTTTACCAGGTTCGTGATAACAGGGTGGAAATGCAACGTTTTCTGGCCAAGGATGTCCTAGACTGGAAGCTAATCAAGGAGTGCTTTACCTTTACCACACTGTTTAATGCTCACTGTAAATCTATTTTCTATTTTCCCTTTTTGTTTTTTTCTTTTTGTTAAAAAAAACAACTAAAAAACGCATGGATAACAGTGAGTCGTGATGGCTTTTTCTGCTTTATTTCTATTTTGCATTAGAGTTAACAATCTACGGAAATTTTGGGAAACCTAACTAAAAGATCCTAAAGGACTGCACACTTTAAAACTCGGCTATTAGAGCTGCCAGCCCGCAATATCTCCTCAGGGCAATAAAGCTTAAGTGAGATTTACAAGCGCCAAAAAATAAATCTTTGGCAGCTGTAGAACTGCACATTAGGCATTCATAGGATTTTATTCTCCACAGAGTAGTAGGGCAGTGCAATCTTCATATACGCTGTACATCAATAAGATTTACAAATACTGCAGGCCTTACATTTTATTAGCCTCCCAAAACTTGGGCAATAAAGATAAAAGGCCAGTAGTCCACCAGTCATTAGGGAACCATTACCCTAGAAGGCCCTTGCCAGACTGTAAAACTAATTCAGCTTTTAAAAATGAACATAGAGGAGTCTTTATTGTATCCAGGCGCGGGTGTGCAGACTCACATCTGGCCTCACTATAAACCAAATTAAGACATCTAAGGAAAAGCAGCTATAATTACGGATATTGTTTAACAGTGTTTGCCCTTGACATTTTTTCATTTCTTTTGCACGCTGAGTGCGATAGTAGAGTCTATGACCCATATTTAATACGATTTTGCATCTCTCACTTTTGTCACGCAGCCCGACATTAAATCGATTTTGGCTTTTACTAAGACGCTCAAAGCCACTTTGCCTGGCTTTGCTTGGTTTAGTAAATACAAAGTAATGTGACGCAGTGCATAGCGTTACTTTGCGTTGGGTAGATGTATGTGTGGAGCATGGGCACAGTGTATTTTGAGGAATATCCAGAGAAGAAATATCTTTATTTTTACTTGTTACTTCCTCTTTCCATGAACGCTGAATTTTGCAGCACACATAAAAAGAAAAGTGTGCCTCTTTGGATTTGTTTTGCGAAGGAATGTGTCCCTTCCTGTACAACACCAAAGAAAAGCAGAAGACAGAAGGGGAAAGGAAGAATTGGGTAAACATAAACAGGTGGAATGAAACAGGAAGGGAAAAAGAGTTAGTAATGATCCCGGTCAATTATGCAAGGCTCAGCCCTTTCATACAATGCATGTACCTAGATTGGTGTTGTACATTATACCAATGACAGAGTGTGTCGAGGATCATGCTGAGAATCCAAGGGTGCAAGGGGTATATCAAATCCTAGTGGCTTGCAATAATGAATTAAAGGAGCGTCGTATAACAACTGCGGACCGGCTTCCTACAGGGTGGATTGGTTCATGAGCTGTGGTGTTGCTGAATGCCCTTCGTTTACTGAGTAATTACGGTAGGTGTGTCCCATAACCACGAGCACTCACACTGGTTTATGTTTACGCAATTCTTCATTTCCACTCCCATCTTCCTCTTTTCTTTCCTACCAGCATTTTTTTAAGTCTCAGGCATATACATTTAAAGTCCTGATGATGATCCCCATACTAATAAGTGGGAATAAAATGTAATCGACATATAGTACCATGACTAACACAAATAACATTGCTCTATAAGTTGAGAGCATTGTTATTTGAAAATAATTATGACAGAATCTGCTCAATATTTGTACAGTCATTCTGAAAATGTCTGAGTTGTAAAATATCTTTTCAGTTGATTTGTTTCCCACTTTTATTACGTTTTTTGTTTGTTATGTGATTGAACAATTACCTCTATTTTTCTAATTTAAATGTTTTCTGGCATATAACTGATTTATTGTCTAAGTTCATTGTTCTTCACAAATTCATATTAAGGGATCACCTGTTCCTTTACAAACACTCATACCAACCGTCCCTTATATAGCTTTGGGTTCCTTTTTCCTTGAAAACCCTTCCTGTAACACTTGTAACATTGTTTTGCTTCATTCTATTGATCATTGCAGCGCATGCATTTTATACAAGAGCCCAATTGCTCCAATAAATATTTGAAATGCCAATTTGTGTACTTCCTGGGTCTCTCTTTGGGCATGCCTGATTTAACAACAAAAGGATAGATCTGTTTCCATGATTGCCTTGAGGAATAAAGGTTGTCATGTTCTGAGGATGCAGACACTCTCCGGTACCTTGTAGGGTTTAGAGGTCCAGATGGCGTACTGTGAGCTAGCCAGGAATTAGCTAAATATATTCTGATGGTATGCATGGACTCAGTCCACATATTTTAACGCTTATGTTGCCCAAACACATAGTCTTACTGAAATAGTAGGAACCTTACAAAACAGTACAGTTCAGTGTTGTAGAATGTGGTAGAGTGGATTGGCATACAGTGCTATAGAGTACAATAGCATAGAGTGGCTTAGAGTGGGGTGGTGTACAGTAAAGTAGTGAATCAGAGTGGAGTACTGTGACATAGTAGAGTGGAGTAACGAGGAGATGCAGTGATATACAAAGAGTTGCACACAGTGTCATATAGTGTACTAGAGTATTGCAGAGTGGAGTAAAGTGTTGTACAGTGGCTTACAGTGTTGTACAGTGGAGTGAAGGGGTATAGATAGTATTAAAGTATCGGAAGGGCATACAGCGTAATAGAGTGGAAATGCATAAAGTATAGTAGTGTGTGAAACAGTGGAGCTGCGTAGAATGGATTTTTTAAAGTAGCGTAGAGTGATGTAAAGTCTTGTACAATGGAGTGGAGTCAAGTGGAGTGGTGTAACATACTGTGGAGTAAAGTACAATAGACTGTATTGGTGTGTCGTAGAGTAGAGTGCCATGGAGTGGAGTGGAGTGTACTGACATAGTGTAGGTAGTAAACTGTTATAAATTAGAGTGGGGTCTCGTACAGTAGAGTGGAGTGCTGTGTCATATATTGGGATAGTGTGTTGAACATTGGAGTGTACGAGGACAGAGTGGAGTAGAATGGTGTAGAGTGCTGTGAAGTGTGGTAGACTTTTATGTAGAGTGGATAACCAATAAACTGGAGTAGCATACAGTAGAATAGCATGCAGTGGAGTACTGTACAGTGGAGCATAGAAGAGTGGATGGACATAGAGTGGAATAGCGTAGAGTGGAGTAGCATACAGTGAAGTGGCATGGCTTTGAGGGAAATAGGGTACAGTGGATTAGCGTAGTATGGAGTGCCATACATTGAAGTGGTGTAGCATAGAGCTGAGGAAACTGTTATAAATTGGAATGGCATCTCATACAGTAGTGTGGAGTGCTGTGTCTACAGTGTTGTAGACTGTCGTAGAGTGGAGTAGAGTGTAGTACAATAGAGTGTACAGGCATAGAGTTGAGTGCAAAGTTGGACAGTTGAGTGTACAGGATATATTGGAGTAGACTCTAGTAAAGTGGTATAGGGTGGAGTTTTGTAGAGTGGAATTATATAGAGTGGAGGAGAGTACATTGGAGTGGTGTAGAGTGGAGTAGAGTTAATTGGAGCGGCACAAAGTCCTCCATTGTCCCCTATTTTATGAGCGCCTTTTCCTTGGTTTTCCCTCATTTGATTTCACCTGCACAGCACTTGCGCTGAGCTTCAGAAATGTATTGTTTGTTAATATGAACTTAAAATGGACTTACAGCCTGCCTCCTCTTTCCTGGCTTCTCACTGGTTCCTGTGCGTGCCACTTACCTTTCCTCCATTTCTATTGGCTCCAGCATATTTTCCTGCATTTACCAATGTGTGTTCCTCGTCTGCTTCTCTTATCAGTTTCCCCCTGCAGAAATACTGTTAACATCCGCCTTGATGGAACTATATTTTCATAAAGTTTTGCCTTTTACTATTGCAGCATATTCATATAAAAATGTATCACCCGGGGACATCAGGTGATTTGCATAGAATCACATGATGTTGCGCTGCACCGATGAGATTCGAACCGGGATCCCCAGCTCTCGAATCAGCAGCTCTGGCCACTACGCCATATCCTCTCCACCCTGTGTTATCTTTCAGTGATCTCTTTCCTTCTCCCAGATGATGATTGATGAAAACTGCACTTTATTAATTACATAGGCGAAACCGATGCATTACCAATGTATGTTTTTTCACTGCTGTCGCCTTTCCTTTCTCCCGTTTTATGACTGCTTTCTCCTTGCTCTTCCCCCATTTTTGAGTGCCTTCTCATTGCTTTCCCCCCATTTTGAGTACCTTCTCCATGCGTCCCCCTCATTTTAATTGCTTTCTCCTGTTTTCACTCATTGCCACTCCCGCCCCTTTTCCTGCCTCCTGACTAGCCTCACCCACCAACTCCCAGCAGCTCTCCTTCCACCCTGAGCAGCGACAGCGCCTTGAGTCCTGCACATGTGAATGCATCAGTTCCTGAGTCCTTTGAGGGGCGATGCAACAGTTCTACTGAACACAGGAGAAGTGATGCGTCGAATCCTAACTGTAGGGGGAAGTGATGTGTCGATTCCCAGATGGTTCTGGTCTGCGGGTGATGTGTTAGAAAACTTGCCGCACAGGTGCGATGCGTGGAAACCTGGATGCACTGGAGGTCGAGGTTGCAGCGGCAAACAGGCACTGTATCGATTTCTTCAGCCGCGGTCCCAAGATGCATCGATTCTCTCAGCCGCACAGCAGGGCGTGCTTTGGAGTCGGTGCGGTGATCTCAGGCAGATCAGTGCACAGGACTCGGCTTGAGACAGACTTTGGTTTCTTCAGCTCCCAGAAACAGGAGCAACCTCCAGAGACCCAGAACTGGAATAGGCACCTCCTGGCAGGTCAGTATTCCCAGCAGTGGTGTTTAAGGTAGCTGGTGGTGAAGTCTGTGTCCCTGAGACCTCAGAACTGGTGACAAGCACACACAAGCCCTTAGAGACACTTCAAAAGCAGGTTCCCAGCAAAGTTGCAGTATTTCTTCTCTCTCTCCTTGGCAGAACAGCAACTGTAGGCCAACCCAGCAAAGCAACACACATCAAAGGGGCAGTACTCCTCCTTAAAGCTCTTCAGCTCTTCTCATTGGCAGAGGTACCTCTTGTTTCCAGAAGTGATCTAAAGTTCTGGGGTTTAGGATCTCATACTTATAGCCTATTACCTCTTTGTTCTCTTTGTGGCAAGGGTCTCTGAGCCCTGTCCAAACAAGTTCTGCCCTCTCTGGTCCAGCTTCATAACAGGAGCTGGAGACAGTATTTCGAAGAGAAGACAGCCTATTCAGGTGCTAGTGAAAACTCCTCTCACCACTCTAAATGCAGACCAGGTCTGTTACAACTAGCTATGAGTCACCCAGGCAAGGCAGGACACACTTCAACCCCCCCCCCCTTGTGACTGTCTATAAGGAATATACATTCACAGCTCCTGTCTCTCCAAAACTAGACAGTGACTACACAAACAGGCAGAGGCACACATGATAGTTAAATAAGAAAATGCCCACTTTCTAATTGTGGCCTTTTCAAAAACACAATTTGAAAAACAACTTTACTAAAAGATGTGTTATTAAATTCTGAGTTCAGAGAGCCTAAACTCCATATCTTTAGCTTTTCCCAATTGGAAGTTACACATGTAAAATGTCACAGTGCAGCTGCAATGCTAACCAGTGAAAAATGAAATACCCAGTATTTCACTATCAGGACATGTAAAACACTCCAGTACTTGTCCTACGTTTCACATACCCTGCACCCTGCCAATGGGGCACCTTGGGCCTCCTAGAGGGGTGCCTTGCATGTAGGAAAAGGGAAAGTAAGGGCCTGGCAAGTGGGTGCACTTGCCAGGTCAACATGGCAATTAAAAACTGTGTTTACAGACACTACAGTGGTAGGTCTGAGACACATTTACAAGGCTACTAATGTGGTTGGCACAACCAGTGCTGCAAGCCACCTAGTAGCATTTGATTTACATGCCACACTTAGTGCACTTTACTAGGGACTAACCAGTAAATCAAATATGCCAATCATGGATAACCAATTATAATCACAATTTACACAGTGAGCACTTGCATTTTGAAACTGATCAGGAGTGGCAAAGTGCCCAAAGCATCTAAGCCAACGAAAACTAAATCCAGTACACAGTAAAATATGCCAAGTTTAACAACAACAACATACTAAAAGAATCCAGTTAGGAGAACTGGAAATATTCTTTTTTTAAAGTTGAAGGCAAAAAGCGCCAGGAAAAAGTAAAACACCAATCAGTAGCCACTGTTCATAGTTGACTGGGTGTTAGGTGGGATTTCAGTCGGACTGTAATGCGGAACAGGTTAGACAAACCAAACAGGTTTGTCTTCACCTTCTGCCTGAGTCTCTGATGTGAAAGTCAGAATTCTCCACAAGTAGATGGTTGCAGGCATCATTAAGGGTGGGCGGAGATGGCGCAGGGCCTCAACGCGTAGCTCCACGGAGTTTGAAAAAAACTCCATGGAGCTACAGATCACTTTGCTCCCTCCCCACTCCTTCCCCTGTCCCAATTGCTTTAAAATAATTTTAAAAAAGCACTTAACTGTGCTTCTGCCACCTCCCCTGCCTGACCACGTTCTCCTCCCTGCTCCTCACCACCTCGCGTCCTCCTGACTCCTTCTCCATTGAAAAAAACACTACGTCAGACATCTTGCGAGTGCGCATGCGCAAGATGTACAATATAGTGATTTTTCAATAGAGGATGCAAGAGGAGGAGCAGGAAAGGAGAGCGGCCAGGCAGGGGATGCAGCAGAAACACAGGTAAGTGCCTTTTTTTAATCCTTTTACAGCAATTGGAACGGATCGGTCAACTCCGCTCCACCACGGAGGTGGAGTTTTTGCCTCTCTGGGTTCGCCATGGAGCACAGAGTAGGCAAATCTCTGCAAACTCCGCACGTAGAGCAGAGTTACCAGCCCAGGGTTAGGAAGTATCAGCTGATGTCATCTCAAAGCTACGTAGATGCTTGACGAGGTCCTGATGAAGTCATTGGTTTTGGCATGAAAAGCTCAGAGCATGACTTCGTACATTCAATATTTCAACCTATCAGACTTAGTCTAAGGGCCCTATTATGAGTAGGACCGCTGTACTAGCAGTGGTTGTTCGACTACTGCCACACTGTGGGCCCGCCCACATTATTGCATGTGTGGCAGGCAGACCACCACAGTATTGCTGTGACTATTGGGGATCCATGATCCTGCAGCAGTTGTGCAGTGGTTAGAGGCTAAAATATGCCTCGCAGTACCGCAGCGGCACCGCTGAACATATTTTGAGTTGCCTCTTCACCGCCCTTTTCAAGGCAATGAGCCCGTCAAGAAAAAGGTGTCAGAGAGGCAATTAAGGTGCCCCTAACAGGGCCCCCTGACACCTTTGGGCCTGGGGGTGCATGGGGTGTGCACAGGTTGTGCCCCCCTGGATTTTCACCCTTAGTTCCTGCTCGCTGTGGCATGTATGACACACCATGCAGGAAGGTGCCTTGGCGCTCTGACAGCGGTGGTCTGTATGTTAGGCTCTTCTATGAGCCTAACAGAACGACGCAGGACCGCCCGCCAGATCCGGATTGAAGTCCTAATCTGGCAGGCGGCAGCACTACGGCTTTGGTGGTCCTACAGCTGATGGTGCGTTTTACTGTCCACTGTAGGACCCCAAAAATCGTAATAAGGCCCTAAGTCTACAGCTGAAAATCTTTCAGTGGAGCAAGCCTGGAGCTGCATCTAGTGTAAAAGAGGATTCTGATTAAATACAAATGTGTGCTTAACATTATGAACATTTCTGCATAACAACAACAAAAACTCTGCACCTTGCAGAACTGTATTTACTGTGCTTGGCTAAACTAGGACCAAATTAGGCCTCAACTCCATTTTGATTCATGTCGCAGCCATGATGTTTGTCTTCATTTCTTTGTTCATGGCATATAACCAAAATGTGCAGTGTGAAATTCTGTGTTTTGACATGCTGTTCTCAAAGAACTAGGAGGAAGCCTTTCAACTCTTCCTAACTATATTCATTTTGTGAGACTTCAATTATTTTCTGTCACTAGATTTGTACTGCCACATCTGATGACATTAGGTCGAAATATTGCAAATTAATATTTAGTTAAGGGATAGTGCTGGTGGAGGGGCAATAAATGACGCTATTTATTTCTGTATTGTGATTTCTTTAGCGTGGCTCATCTTATGATGCGATTTCCCTTGAATTCCTTTTGTGAATTTTTCTATAAAATATGGTATATTTTGGAAGTGAGGCTATCTTAATATTTTGTTCATAAGCAGTCTTCTGACTTTCCTTCATTGGAGACTGAACCACTCAGTTTGTCTCATGCGTTGAACTTAAAATAGTTTCCTCTGAATTTTGACTTCATTGCCAACTTTTTGCTGCATTTGACTAAGCTTTATGCTAATTCTATTTATTGAATTAATTTGCATTTTGACTAACGTTTACTTTGCGCCTTTCAAATTTCACCTTGAAATATTTAAAAATACTTAATGGTTTACAATTTGCTACCAACTCCAGAGAGTCTATTTAGTTGAAATGTTAATTATTTCATTTGTTTTTGGGTGACATTTAGGGACACATTACCTCATACACGCTTGGCGTTCAATGCCATTCTCGATACTGTGTAGGTACATTATCTTGATAAGATCTATTTACTTCACTGTACTATTTGACAGCTGTCGAATATGACACTTTGCACATTGTTTACTTATCGTCCTGCGTCTTGTGCGACCCTGGAACCTTTCATTATTATATGTAGGGGTTCTACTTATTTACAAATAAAATGGCACTATTACCGGCTTAGCTATCAGCTTTTTTTTTTTTAAACACTTTATTTAGCTTTTAGATACAGTTACAATATTGCACTGGGATCAGAAAATCAGCAATATGGTAAGTACATGCAGTCAAAAAGGAAATCTCCCATGACACATTTAACAATGCAGTATTTGAAAGTATGCCGCCCCAGAGTAAGTTACTAAACCCCCCAGTCCACTAATGTATATGCATTCACAAGCACATGTACAACCAAAAATTGTTTTACATACATCTGGCTCGGGCATATTGTACCTGCAGCAACAGAATTGATATACTATCAAAGAAGTGAGTGGTGTAATACACAGTGAAATAGTCTAGCCCACCCCGGTAGGCACTATACCGCGGTCTGTTTGTGGGGAGGGGGGTGGGGGGGTTGTTGTCGGGGCCTACAGATACTCCCGAAATGGACCTCAGATGTCTTTGGGCCTCAAAGTGGGGGGGAGCGTTGTAGCATATATGTAACCATTGGTAGAGCAAGAAGCCATGCTCTTTAGCCATCCCTCACCGAGGGCGTAGTACTACCAATCCAGTGAATCGCCACTTCTATCTTGACAAGGAGCAAACTAATAGCAACAAACCTACACGTAGCCTGCAGGAACTGCATAACGTATCCCAAGAGTGCAATCTCAGGCAATGGGGTCATAGGTACCCTGAACATTTCACTCACATTTCTATGCAAGGCAACCCAATATGCTTGTACGTTCGGACAGGTCCAAGCAAGGTGGGCAAAATGGGCATTCTGGGCGTGACATTTGGCGCAGTGATGTGATCTGGAAGGGTCTATTCTATGGGGTTTGGCCAGGGTAATGTACATTCTGCAAAGAAATTTAAAATGAATCAATTTATGCCGGCTATTTAGGGAAATCTTGTTTTTGACTGCACAGCAGGCATCCCATTGTTCATCCGAGATCGGCCCACCCAAATCCACCTCCCAGGCTTTGCGTAATTTATCCTCATTGATCGGCATAAGTGCAGCGCATGACCTATATAGCTGAGACATAATGTGCACCCCCCTCTCACTGCCAATCACCACACTAAGCGAAGGGAAGGAAGGGGGCTCAAGAGAGTAGTCTGGAAAGGTAGCCCGGAGGGCAGAGCGAATTAGCAAAAGGACAAATTTGTCCATGAAGGAGGCATCCGGGAAGAGGGAGTTATCGTCTGGGTCGAAGGCATGCCTGTCAGGAAACAAGTCACCCATCTTAACAATGTCAAATTTGAGGCATGTCTTCTGTATCAACTTTTCATTATTTATGGGTATCAATTTAGGGTTTGGGATTGGGAGATCTGAGGAGTGTGCATGATGCGGTGCAGCTGGTCCCAAGCCCAACTAGTGGTCGAGGCAGGTTGGATATCATTGGGATCTCTGGGGAACCCGCTCGGCAAAACTGAATGAATGAATGAATGAAATAAATCTTATATTGCGCAAACTTTGCCCAGAGGCATCAAGGCGCATGGGATGGAAAGGCTGAAAGCAGTGCAGAGACCAGGGGGAATCTATAGGTATGCTTTGGTGTAGAGCCAGGTCTTTAAGGCTTTGCCGAAGGGATCAAGAGACGCAAGGCCCTTGAGCTTGTCAGGAAGGAGGTTCCAAAGCTTCGGGGCAAGAGCAAAGAAGGCCTTCCCTCCCCATCTGGCCTTCTTCGTCCGTAGAATGGACAGAAGGTTCTTGTTGGCAGAGCGCAAAGCCCTGCCAGGAGTATAAAGAGACACAAGAGACCTAATGTCTACTTCACCGGATTCGTGAAGTGCACAGTGGGTGAGACAGAGAACCTTAAAGTCTATCCTAGACAGCATCGGGAGCCAATGGAGATGTTTTCTTATGGCAGATCCAGAGGACCGTCTAGGGGCGTTGACAACGAACCTAGCTGCAGCGTTCTGCACAACTTGCAGACGTTGAACCAACCTCTTGTTTATGCCCAGATAGAGCGTGTTGCAATAGTCTAGGCGTGAAGAGATAAGGGCCACCGCAAGTTGTTTTCTGGAGTCCAGGGAAAGATAGTTTGACAGCTTACGAAGGATCCTTAGGACCCCGCAGCAGGTGGAGACGGTTCTGTTAATTTGTTTGTCGAGGGAAAGTGTAGTGTCAAGAATTACTCCTAAATTGCGAGCTGGAGAGGTGGGCGTGGGGCATGCTCCAAGGGCAGGTGGCCACCAGTCAGCCGACCATATCTCATCACTGCCTCCGAAGACCAGAACCTCTGTCTTTTCCCTGTTAAGTTTGAGGAAATTTTTGGTCATCCAGTCTGCTACAGCTTCCATGTAGTTTCTGAAATTAGGTGCCTCGGTCTCCACAGGTTGAGTGAGGGAGACCATAATCTGGGTGTCATCGGCATATGATAGAACTTTCAATCCAAATGATCTTACAAGCCTGGCAAGTGGGGCCGCATATATGTTGAAGAGGGTGGGGCTCAACGATGAGCCCTGCGGGACCCCACATTGGACAGGCTTGGCAGGGGAGAGGAAGTCACCCAGTTTGACCATCTGCATGCGTTGGTTGAGGAACGAGGCCAAGAGGCTCAGAGCGGGCCCCTCCACTCCCATCTCACTGAGGCGAGCAATCAGAATAGAGGGGGACAGTGTGTCAAATGCAGCTGTAAGGTCGAGCAGGATCAGAAGAGTAGTCTGACCACTGTCGACCTTAGCGCGGATGTTGTTGACCACCACTGTGAGAGCTGACTCCGTGCTGTGCGCCTTCCGAAAGCCATGCTGAGAGGAATCTAGCAGGCAGAATTTGTCCAGGAAGGCGCTAAGATGGGAGTTAAGGTGGGCCTCGAGCATCTTGGCGGGAAATGGGAGCAGGGATATCGGGTGGAGGTTTTTTAAGATGGTAGAGTCCAGGGAGGGCTTTTTTAGAAGTGGTTTGACTGTGGCCATTTTCCAAGAAGCTGGGAAAACACCCTTGGAGATTGCTTGATTCATGATATAAAGAAAAGGGGGTAAAAGAACCTCTTTACACTCTTTCAGGGTTTTTAAAGGACAGGGGTCAAGGGGCGATCCAGATTTAAGTTTATCCAGGAGGGGATAGAGGAGTTCAAGAGTCAAGGGAGGAAAATTTGTCAAGCTGCCGCGAGGCCGGATCGTCGAATCCTGAGGGAAGGGAGTTACCGGAAGGTGGGCGGCCTTAATATTATGGTTACAATCTTCAAGAGCTGTGTATATATCCCTAATTCTAGTGTGGAAAAAAGTGGAGATCTGGTTACACAACTCTTGAGATGGCACAATAGGGTCAGAGAAGTGAGCCAGAGATAGGCTGTCCACGATTTTAAATAGCTCTCTGGGTCATCTAAGGGTGGCCGTGAGGTTGGTGAAGTATGACATTTTTTCTGCTAGAACTGCGGCCTTATATCTTTTGAGCATGTCCTTATGCTTAGTTCTTTCGTTAAGGTCGAAATGGAACCTCCTGTCTTTCCTGCTTTCTACAGTCCTGTCTAAACAGTCTGAGGGAATCGGCGAACCAGGGGGCCGAGGGGCGTTTTATGGCAGAGTGATAGGCTTTGGCCGGAGCCAGAATGTTAATGGCCTTTGAAATTGAATTGGAAAGCTCACGGGAAGCCATATCTATATCTGGCATAGATGAAAGATTCAGATTTGCGATAAAAGGGTCTAGGGCTTCGTTGTTCAAGCCCCTGTAGTTCCTCTTAAAGGCCTGGTGACTTATGCTCTTAGAGGGAAAGGCCGAAGGACAGAAGGTAAGCTCGAGAGGGACTGCCATATGGTCCGTCCAAGATAGGGGGAGTGGAGAGCCTGTATGTAGCCTGGAGTTGTTAGTGAAAACTTCATTCAGGGTATGTCCTGCAGAGTGGGTAGGACCTATTACTTTTTGCAAGAGGCCATAAGATGCCAGAGTGTCAAGCAGAGAGATGGAGTCAGCCGAATTAGAGTTTTCTAGGTGAAAATTGAAGTCACCTAGGATGGTAAAATTAGATTTATCAATATAAGGCTCCATTATTTCCAAGAGGTCAGGAGTGAAGGCAGCTCTAGGACCGGATGGTCTATAAAGGAGGATGCCGGCAAAGGAGGCCGTGGGTGTGAACTTCAGCATGAAATGCAAAACTTGAAGAGAGTCCAGCGGGGAGGAAAGGGGCTCAATCCGGCAATTTATAGAGGATTTGTGTAGGATAGCAATCCCACCCCCTTTCCGCCTTTCTCTAGCCAGTCTCACGAGGGCATAGCCCTCTGGGATGGCATTTGCTAGTTCAGGCCCAGAGGAATCGGAGGCCCAGGTTTCAGTAATAAAAACCCATGAGGGCATCCTTACCGAGACAAAGTCACTGAAAATGATGTTGTTTTTAACCAGTGATCGGGCGCTGATAAGGAAGCCAGATTCCTTGTGAAGGGGAGGGAGAGTTTTTTTTACAATATTTGGCAGGAGGCGCGGATAGAATGTAATAGCTCGGGCCCTCGGAGGTACAACAATTAAGAGCGTTACACAGTCTTTGGGTGGTAGACCTGTGATGACAGGGCTTCCAGGGGGGTCTTAAGGCTAGGAGGGTATCCTGGGAGTAGAGGGGATTACCTAAGTCAGGAATGTTTTTTCCAGTATCCATACCGGCCCCCGGCACTTCCTTGGCGCTGACGGGCGCAGACGGGCTGGACTCTGGCGTGACTCCGGCGCTGATGCGGGGCGTCCGCTTGTCGCGTCTGCTGCACGGAGACATGACCGTTTCCTTAAGTAAGGAGGACTAGAGCGCTCAAGGTCCTGGTGCCTCCCACCCAAGATGTCCGCTGTGGGAGCTCTCCGCCCAGGTCTCGGTAATCAGCCCGAGAATTGGCTGAAACCGTCCAAGGTGCGGGAAAGGGCAGCGAAGACAGATGAGGGGAGCACAGGGGGATAAAGTAAGTGAGAAGGGGTGAAAATAAAGATGTTTAAAAATCGGCGATTACAAAGTGCGAGTAGTGCTAGTAGTCATCCCAACACGCGTTAAAGATTTGCAGAACTTGCTAGTGATCAGCGCAGTACACAAAGTTAAAACACAGTAGTCTACCTCCCGGCTTCCGCCGCAGGAGGGGTCCGCCTTTACAAATGCTAGACAGCAGAGATCTGCAGCTAGTGTGTCTGGTAGGACTAGGTCTGATTCAGGTCGGAGATAGGGGCTTCTGGCGTCTGGGTGGTACCATGCTATTGCGAAACTAGACTGCGCAGCTAAATAATATAGTCTAAAATCAGGTACCCCGAAACCACCTCTATCGCAGGGGAGTGTCATCACCTTCCATTTTACCCTAGGGTGCTTACCCCCCACACCAATCTTATTAAATGGGATTGCAGGGTTAAAAAAAAATTCTTTGTGAGCGGGATAGGGATGTTCTGAAAGAAATATAAAAATGTAGGAAGCACAACCATTTTGATGAGGGAACCTCGACCAGCCAAGGACAGTGGGAGTTGAAGCCATTTCTTATTCTGCGTTTCCAATTTAGCTACCGTAGTCCCATAATTATGACGAATAATCTGCTCCACATTAAGATGTATATGAACGCCTAAGTATTTGACCAAGTCGGTATTCCACTGCAGAGGGAACTCCAGTTCCCATTGGACCATGTTGGCAGTGAGCAGAAAGATTACAGATGTGTGCCAATTGATTCCCAATCTGAAATACACACCAAAGTGATATATTTTTCCCGAATGAGGGGCTCTAAATTAATCTGGGGGTTGCAAATATATAAAACAGTGTAATCAGCGTGTAATGAGACTAACAGTGGACCTGTACAAAACTGCAATCCTCTGTGCAAGTGCTTCTCTTGAAAGTGTCTTATAAGGGGGTCCATGGCTAAAATGAACAACAGCGGTGACAATGGACAACCTTGTCTAGTGGCACATGACAGTGCGAAGGAGGGGGACAGCATGCCGTTCAGTCTAAGTTGGGCCTTCGGCTGACTATATAGCAGGGCAGTTGTGGCAATGAATCCGGGTGGTATCCCCATTTGTTGCATGATGGATAACAGGAAAGGCCACTCAAGGGAATCAAATGCTTTTTCCTTGTCTAATAGGATGGTTTCAGGGTTGATTCTGGGAAATGTGTTAAACAAAGTGTGTCAAATTAAATGTAGTCGACTGGTGCGGTATAAATCCAGACTGGGCTGGGGGAGATTATGGACTCCATTAATAGCGACAGGCGGCACGCCAAAGCTTTTGCCAGTATTTTGTAGTCTAGGTTAAGAAGGGACAATGGACGATAGGAGCCACATAATAGAGGATCTTTACCTGGTTTGGGGAGTAATATAATGACCACCTCACGCAGGGTGGAAGGTAGCATCTGTCGCTCAAGAGCCTCTGCATACATGGCAAGGAGCTTGGGAATCAACAAATCTTTATAGGCCTTATAAAAGCCTGCTGTGAAACCGTCGAGCCCCAGGGCTGAGGAACCATTTAAGGCAGAAATTGCCTTGTCTATGCTGTCCTCGTTAGGGGAATAGCCAGAAAGTCGTGCATGACCTTATCAAGGAACACCAGTGTTATTTCTGATAGATAACTCTCCCGGCCCGAATTATCCAGGCCCAGCTAAGTGGCGTACAAAACCTTAAAATAAGAGATGAATTCCCCTTGGATGTCCAGCTGGTCAGTGATGTGTAGACCCTGAGTGGACTGCAATTCGGGGATACACGCCTTGCTATAGGGGGTAGGGGGGAGGTCTAATCATTTGGGCCAGAATACGGCCCGGCCGCTCCTCCTCACCATATATCTTAGTGTTATGGTATTTTCCCCAAGTAGAGTATTTCCCTCTCACCGGTGTCTCTAATGTCCGCCAGCAGAGAAAGCCTACATTCGTCTAGGTCAGAGCTTGTCGTCTGAAGCGGCTCGGCGCCCAATGTACTTCCTTCTCGCTCTAACCGAGCTAATGTGTACCGTAAATCTCGTAAGACACCAGCGCTTTTGGATATGCATACATGTAGGCTTTAAAACCCTGCCAGAGCATTGTGGCAGTGTCTACTGAACCGGTGTTAAGGGTGAAGTAATCCTCGATTGCCTCCCGCAATGCCTCTCGAAAAACGTCATCATCAAGCGCGCGGCTGGCGAACCTCCCCTGCCGTTCAAACCCCTCAGGTCATGGTATCGTCACATTTAACAATACTGGAGAGTAATCTGAGAAAGTACGAGGGAGTGTCCTGACCAGTTGGCACCAACTGACCAAATCTGGGGAAACCAGCCAATAGTCTAGTCTAGTCCACGTGTTATGACACCTGGTGTACTGAGTGAAGTCAGTGTGAAGAGGATTTAGCTTCCTACCAATGTCTGTTAGGGTGCAGTGTTTGTAAAGTGAGCTCAGCGACCTCCTCGCCCGTGGTTTGGTATCTGGAGCATTAGATGTGGAGTCCAGCAATAAGTCCTGGACAATGTTAAAGTCACCCCACACCAAGAGGGGAACTGGGCCCAGCTGCGCCAATTTGGAAAGCAAGGAGTAGTACAAGTCGGGGGAATCCATGTTGGGGCCATATATGCAGACCCAACAAATTGCCCAGTACAATAACATATCTACCTTCGCTGTCACGGAGTACCGAATTCAAGTGGAATGGAAGCCGCTTGTGGATGAGAATTGCAGTGCCTCTCGCATAGTTGCTGTAGTTTGCAAAATATCTATGTGTATCCCAGCCTGCGGCGAATTGGGACTGATCGGTAGGAGGCAGGTGCGTTTCTTGTAAGAAAGCCACCTTGTGACGCAGTAGATATTGCATAACCCGCCTTTTTTTCTGGGTGTTATTCAGTCCACGGACTTTCCAAGTAGCAATACCAACCTCAAAGGGGCTATGGTTGTATCCTATCTGTGTCATGAGGGAAATGCGAGTGAGTATTGAATGAAAATTGGCCTAGCGTACTTATCACAATCGTCAATCTGTGCATGCAAAGATGTCCCAGTGCAACTAAGCAGTGTGTCCCCCAAACCTCCCTCCCCCCACCCAGCCTCCCCTCCCAACCAGAGAGGCAGAACCATAATTGAGGGTGCTCTGATGGAATCGCGCCCGGTGCAGACGCGGTGGGAACGCAGGCCCTGTCCATGCTCACCACCGCAAACCGCGCCTCCGTGTACGCTCAGCGCTTGATGGGACGGCAGGCCAAATGGACCGTCCGCGTGCACAAGCGCCGAGCTAGCGTTCGCGATGCCGCTCACTGCACCAGTACGCAGCCCGCAGACTCACCGCACCTCGGCAGAGCTTCCAGGCTCCCGGTCTTGCCTCGGGAGCCGCTCAGGCTGATGAAGCCGCCATCTTGATTTTCACCCGGTTCGATCTCTATTGCCGCATCACGCCTCCAATCTGCGATAAATTGCCACAGCTGGGGGCAACTTGTGTTCAGGACCCGTTCCACCGCAGATTGATGTTCTTTCTCAGGTCAATGGAGCTGCTGAAGGGTAGGAATTCGCATTGCAGCCACGTCATTAAGCGGAGACTCAGTGCCGAGCGACCATCTTAGTCTCCTGTTTGGCCACGCCCCCCTAGCTATCAGCTTTTTAATAATGACTAATGTCTTGGCCCTTAGTCAATGCCAAAACTAGAACAGAGTAGGACGGCTCTCAACTGTTTCTTAACTGCTTGTTAAAAAGGGCCAATTGTCTAGATGAAGTTTACATTTTAACAGCATGAACATATATAGATTAGTAGGTTTTTAAACAATTATTTATTGTTGAACTTCATATCCTTCTATTATTTACCATTTGCTTGCTCTGGTATTATTGTATTAAATGGCCGCATTAAGGTGGTTTTTAAAAAAGCAAGAGGAAATACGTAAGCAATGACACAAGAGTTTAGTTAACGCTTGTTTAATATCCTATGTGTGAATATTTTAGCAATTGTTCGATATACGTTTTTTATTGATGCACGCCGGTTATTATAATGATTTTTACTAATTAAACAATAAAGTATAACTGACTTATCTTGATAAGATAGCTTCAACAGTTTTGTTAGAGAATATGGACACCCCAAAAACAGGCACCTGAAAGCCTGTAGATATGCCAAAAGCTTTAGCACCACAAAATTTGGATTTTGTCTGTATTCGCTAAATTGGATTATTTGCAGTCCTTAAATTGTTCTTAATCTGTTCCAGAACCAAGTTGAGTAAGTATTAATAGGGATGGATGTATTGTGGTATATTTTGGCTTTGCGTGATCGTATTGTTTGAAATGCGGTCAGTATTAATTACACTGCGTGTGAGCTCTTTAGCTTTGCGGGTCTTTAGGTGACTTGGTTTCTGTGATTCTGATTATCCTATCATATTTGTGAGCAAGATTGTTGATATTTCTTGTTGTGATTACTTAGGTGTTATTGCGAGTGAAATAGAGTAGTGTTAGAATGTTGAAATATTGTGGCTATTGATGGAGTTTTGGTATTTGCATTTGGGATGCATCATCCCAAATGCAAAAATCGCAATTTAAGAAATCGCAAAAATGCGATTACTTGCATTTAAAGGAATCTCAAATTGAGATTCGTTAAATGCAATGCATTAAAGTAAAAAAAATAGTGATTTCGCTAAAAGGGGGTCGCAAATTACCATGAAGTTGAACTTCATGGTAATTTGCATGAACTTTGAAAAATGCACTAAAGTGCATTTTTAAAAGTTCCATTTTACACACAAACATGCCGTAAGGGCATGTGTGTGTGCAAGATGTACCCATATGCAGATTTCAGGGGTGTAACAGGGTGTCCTTTTGACACCCTGGCACCCTTGAAATTGCAATCTCAATTTGCGATTCTCTAATTGAGAATCGCAAATTGAGATTGTCTTCCAATTCATTCATATGGGCCTCTAGACCCATAGTAATGAATGGGGAGGTATTCTTCAATTGCTACTCGCAATTTGCGAGTCGCAATTAAGGGATTTTAAGAAATCGCTATTTTTTTAGTGGTTTCTTCATGCATAGCCTTTTGCTATTCTTATTAGCGAATCCTTAGTTTTCGCTAATAAGTTATAGCAAAATGGGTGCTTGATGCATCTGGGGGATGCTCTCTTATGCTGCTATGCTTTATATTTATATGCTGTATATTTAGAAGTCAACAAACTGACAGAGGCAAAGGCAATTATATTGAATATGTTAAAAGAACTCTGACTTTTTTTTTTAACGATCACAAAATGAGGAAAAGACATTTGAAAGAACATTCTAATTATGCTGCAAAAAAGTGCTGATTTAGAGGTTAGTCACCAAAAAGGAAATTTAAGTTTGATGTTACGTTTCAGAATTCAGTTTTCAGTGAGTAAACCGAATGTGCTGTGTTAATGCTCATTGAAGCCTGAAAAATGACCAATCGCAGCAGTATGTAAACCATGTAGCGGGCTTTCCCCTCACTTCTTGTAGCTGTCAAGTGGCACATTAGCACCCTGCCGACAAGTAATGAAGGCTGCGCACTGAAGTATTTTATTGGAAGTTACAAATTAGTATTTTCGCACTTAAAGGCACATACCCAGCATAATTAAATATTTACTTGAAGTATAAGCTTAATTTTTATCGAAACATGCTATAATTCTTGCAATTTAGATTTTTCAGTAAAACCACATTTTGTCTTCTTTTACACTAAGAAATTATTTTCTTGAAAAATGACAGCTGAAAAATGTGTATTGAAATGCATACTGTAAGCATGCAGTTATGAAAAAGGAATATGTTTCTTCCTTTCAAAAAGGTTCTGCCTTTGGCTAATGTATTGTTACTTACCGCTAATCTTCATTAACCTGATTAGGGTCCTCCTCGTCCCAGTCCCTACACAGTGAGGCTGACCTGCCTCCACACAGCCAATCAAAACGCTAGAAAAAAAAACTAAAGCTAAAGGTCATATAAGCCCCTCCCACCCTCCTTCATGCCTGTTATCAACAAGTCCCAGACACAAACATAGCGGGAGGGAGGGAGGGAGGAAAGAGGACTGGGACGAGGAGGACCCTAACCGGGGTAATGAAGATTACCGGTATGTAACAAGACATTACACCCTCATGGGTCCACCTCGTCCAAGTCCTTACACAGTGAGGAACTCATAAGCAGAGAACCAATAGGAAAAACTCAGGACACCAGGAATCCATGCAAAAGTACAAAACTTTTAATCAAATAAATGACCAATGGAAATCAGTGTTCAGAATGCCAACAGCAAACTGTCAACAGATGCATGCAAGACATCAAGACGATAATGCCAAACAAATGTGTGATGGGACTGCAAGTGGCCGCCCTACAAATCTCCTAGATAGAGACCCCCGCAGCCTCTGCCCAGGAACCCGAGACGGAGGAGGCAGATCCACAGACTTATAGGACTGGCAGACCGCCAAACGCACCCATCGAACGATCATGGAAGTGGAAACCTTCTTTCCTTTAGCTACACCCCAACAGGAGACAAACAGGGCAGGAGAAAGCTGAAACCCCAGCAAATGCTGCAGATAAATCTGAAGAGTCCTGCAAACATCCAAAGAAGAGGGAACCAGGTAGGCAAATCAGGAAGGATCATCTCCTGTTGTAAGTGGAACCAGAAGAAACCTTAGGCAGAAAATCTGGATAAAGCCTCAAAACAACCTGATCCTGCAGAAACTGTAAAGAGAAGTAAATGAGCAAGGCACCCAACTCACCCAACCGACAAGCGGAGGTGATGGCCAGCAAAAAAGCCACCTTAGCAGACAACAAGTCTGCCTCCAACCAGGGCTCAAAAGGGGGCAAATGCAGACCCCACAAAACAGTAAGCAAATCCCAGGAAGGCACCATCAAATGAGAAACCGGCCAACGAAGTCTAAAGCTCCGAAGAAGCTGACTCACCAAAGGGGCAACAACCTCCGGGGACGCCCAAGGACCCAGACAAACACGAATCACCGCCCACTGAGAGGACAAAGTGGAAAAGAAAAAGGCCCTTTAAAAACTATCCCAGAGAAAATCCACACACAGAAGCAGGATCCCCCAGGACAGGATCCACACCATGGGAAGAACACCAAGAGACAAAAGAGCCCCAATGACGACCATAGCATTCATGGGTCGAAGGTCGACGTGACAACTGGATGTCACGAGCCATCACAGAAAAACAACCCTAAGACGTCAACCGCTCAAGAGCCAGGCCATCAGCTGCAACTGACGAATACAAGGCAGAGACCGGAGCGGAAACTGACGAGGAGCCAGAACTAAAGGACCCGGACTAACCGACCCCTCCACCAGCCGCAACTGGAAAGGAAACGAAAGGCGGCGAGGAAAGAAGGGCGAGAAATCCACAGGACCGACATCCTCTACCCCCAAATCTTCTGCAGCTCCCTCATGAGGAGGGGAATAGTGGGGAAGGCATACAGAAGGCCCGAAGGCCAGGGAATGGAAAGAGCATCCACCGCCCAAGCCTGAGGACACATCACCTCCGGACAAAACCGGGGAGAATAGCATTGTGTTTGTGAGGAGAGGCAAAGAGATCGATCCAGGGAGTCCCGAACCGAAGATAAAAGGACTGGAACAGAGGAAGAGAGAGATGGTACAGAACAGAAGATGGAAGGTTGCAGCTCAAAGAGTTCGCATGAAAAATCAACTGTCTCTGAATGTACTCCGCCCTCAAGGCCGACAGGTGAGATTCCGCCAAGCACAAATTATGGAGGCTAGCAGATTTAGAGACGCGTACTTAGTTTCCCCCTGACAGTTTAAATAACAACGAGCCACCTAATTGTCGGTACGAACCAACAGATTTGTCCAATGGAGATGAACCTGAAAGAATTGCACCGCCTCCCAGATATCCGCCAATTCCCGCCAGTTTGAGGAGCGGGCGATGTCCCTCCGAGACCACCGACCCTTGGCCTTTAAGGACCCCAACGTGGCCCCCAACCCCAAAGACTGGCAACCGTTTTAAACAAAAGGAGAGGTGGAAGACAAAACTGCACCCTTTACTCCAGATTGGGAGTGCAAAGCCACCAGTCCAAGTCCCGAACATGAGTTGGAGAGAGAGGAACCAGAGTCTCGTAATCCAGCCGGGAGGAATCCCACAGACCAAACAGATGTGTCACCAAGGGCTTGAGGTGAAGGAGAGCCCAAGGAACCACAGCAGTGGTGGCAGCCTTCAACCCCTAGACCCACAACCAAACATGAGCCGGGGCAGAGGGACGACTCTGTTCGGATCCTTTCCCGCAACAGAGTCTGCAGGGAAAGAATCCGAACAGGAGGGAGAAATACCGCCCCCAGAGAGGTGTCGAACAGACCCCTGATAAACTGAAGTCTTCGAACAGGAGCCAGATGAGAGTTGGCCTGATTCAACTTGAACCCAAGATCCTGCAAAAAAAGTTCAACATGGCCTCCACCGCCAGAAAGGCCTTGGGAAAGGAGGAAGCAGAGATCAAACAATCATCAATATAGGGAAGCACAGAGAAACCCTGATGCTGCAAAACTCCCACAGCAGGAGCCAATACTATGGTAAAAGTCCTGGGAGCAGTGGAGAGGCTGAACGGCAAAACTTGAAGCTGGAAGGGCATCCCCTGGACAGCAAACCTCAGGAACCACTGACTGGCAGGCTAGACCAGTATGTGAAAATCGGCGTCTTCCAAGTCCAGAGAAGACAAAAAATCACCCTCCTGGATGAGGGGAATGACTGACTATAAGTTGACCATCCAAAAAAGATCCAACCGCACTAATTTGTTCAAAGTTCAGAGATTCAGAATTGGGCGGAAAGAACCATCTGGATTTGGAACCAGAAAAAGGTGGGAATAAAACCCCAGACCCACCTCCTCCACTGGAACCGGTACAACAGCCTCCTTTGACAACAACATGGTGAACCCTGACAACATGGCAGACCGCCTCACGGGATCTCCTGACAACGGGGTAACTTGAATCCGGAGGGGGAGGGCCCCAGAAGGGAATCTGGTAACCCAACGTGATGACAGACAAGACCCACTGGTCGGAAATCAGAACCGACCAATGGTTCAGAAACAAACGGAGCCGAGCCCCCACAACGACATAGTCACTTCTGTCCCGCACCAGAGGGATGCTGCTGCTGTTGCTGAGGCCGGGACTTATAATGGAACCCTACCACGTATGGTAAGGGCTGAGAAGACAAAGCCCCCTGAAATCACTGCTTATGAAAAAATTACTTTTTCTTAGGCACAGGCTGAAAAGGCTTCAACATTTTCTTCTCCTCCGCAGAGCGCTGCACCATTGCCTTCAAAGCGTCCCCAAAAAGACAAGGACCCTCAAAAGGCAGTTTATGGACCAAGGCCTTCTGAGCAGCCTAAAGACACCACAGCTTGGTCCAGAGAGACCTCCTACCATCCACAGCCACCCCGGCAGCCGAGGAGAAGGACAACATGGAATCAAAAGTCACATCCGAGAGGCATTGCACCAAGACCTCCAACTGAGCCAACACAGGAGTAGGGTCCGAATAAAACTTCAGACATGTCAAACAACCACCGGGGCCGTCAAGGAAGCCTCCTCAGATGACAAAGAAGAAGCGGAAGCAATAGAGGACAAAAGAGAATTGACTTTGAGAACCGCTGGAAACTGGCGGTCAAAGTCTGCCAGGCGATACTGCTTCCCCAGAAAGCTAGGGATACCCTGTTTATCAACCTCAAGCCATTCCTTAGTCAGTATATCCTTCAGGTCATCCATCACAGAGGAACTATACTGGGCGTAAAACCCCTCTTCAGCCAATGATTTAGGGTCAAAACTAAGCACATCCCGAATATCAACCAACATGTCTGAAAAAACCTTGCCCTGGACATATTCTCCCTTAGAGGAATTGTCCATGTCCTCCCTCTTCATCAACCTTAGACCTCTTCTCTGCAGGCTCCAGCAGTGCAGACTGGACAGCAGAATTGATCAATTCTTGCAAGTCAGCCCTAGAAATCTGCAAAATGTCATCCTCTTGCAGGTTCTGGGTATTATGCTGCTTGGAAACTGCCTTTGCAGGCACCAGAGAAGAAGCCCCTTCACTAATGGCGAGCAAAAAAAGGAGTAAACTCCACAGGAAACACCCAACACACAAAAAGTAAGTGCCCAGCAACCTCCATTAAATATAGCCCCCAAATACCAATGCTTGTAACGTGAGACCAGAAAGCCAACAAAAGGTCAGCCCTCCACCCACAGCCACATTCATTCAACATGGCTACAGGGGCCGGACGTTGCGTGTAACCCTCAGCGCCGGAACGACCGAGGGCCAGGACATCAGGAGAGCTCCCTGCCCCTGCCCCAGCCCAACTCGAACGGGGAGCGTCCTGACCCTGGAGCAGGAGCGCGGCCGACCGGAGCACCGGTACGGGCGTGCAGAGACACACAATCTTAGAGAAACAATACATGAAACATAACCTTTTAAAAAATGGTTATGAAAAACTCACAGCACCGCAACTATCCTGCAGGAAAACCGGAATAGAAACACGGAGCACCAGCGTTCTGGCCGCTGTCGGAGCAAGAAAAAACAGGCATGACGGATGGTGGGAGGGGCTTATATGATCTTTAGCATTTGTTTTTTTTGTAGCGTTTTGATTGGCTGTGTGAAGGCAGGTCTGCCTCACTGTGTAGAGACTGGGAGGAAGAGGACCCATGAGGAGGTAAACGTCCCTGCCACTTTCTGAAAACAATGCCCCTCGTGCATTGCATTGGAAACACTACCTTGGTGGCGGAATAGGAGAGATAAACGCCAATAGCATGAAGTGAGATACTCTTTTGGGCTAATCTATGTGGTGATTGAGAAAGCCTCAAAGTAGTGGTTGAAAAGGGCTAACACAAAGCCCAGTCTCTCTATATTGGAAACAGTAGATTTTGGAGACTGCAAAAGCTGTCACGCCAAACCTAATGAGGTCGAACAATAAAAAAGGTTAGAATGAGTATGTAACTAACTACGAGGGTCCTGCAGCTTCTGCAGATTGGAAAGAAGTGAATTTACATTTCATATTTAGTGCTTATACAATTGACAATTCTTATGAGTTAGAAATAGTATGCAGTAACTTAATTAAGTAGATTATGTGGCAAATAAATGCAAATGTGCCACTTCCCTAATTATGTAGCATTTACATCAGAATTAATTAATTTGCATAGCACTCTGTATAATATTTTATTTATGTATTATTTTATAGCATTTGTAAGGCGCACAGCTACCCACAAAGGGTTTCCCGGCGCCGAAATTAGCAAAAACACAGGGCACAGCTAGAGAGAGAACAGCTTCGAAGGCAGTTATTTATCGAACAACCAGGTTTTTACGCTTTTCCTAAAGTTCTTATAGTTTTCTTCTTTGCGTATTTGAAAGGGCAGTGTGTTCCAAAGAGTTGGACCCAGATATGAAAAGGATCTCCCGCCCATTCTAGCCCGTTTGTACCTGGGTACCGCAGACTTCGCTGATGTAGCTGAACGAAGATTGCGATTGGGAAGGTAGGGCTTGGCAAGATCTTGGAGATACTTGGGAGCAGTCCCTGCTTTGATTTTAAACAAATAGCTCAGGGTTTTAAAGCGAATCCGGCAATATTTTATTGCCATTTTTAATATGAACAAAATGACAGCATTTGAGGTAATGATATTAAATCTTTTTCTGTCCTCCCATTTCATGTAAACACCATACCTATTCATGTGTTGCTATGCTTGCATTACCATTGCTCTGCCCCTTTCTTTCTGTTTGTAGAGTCACTGTAATTTTGCTGTAATACACCTTTGTTGCAGTTAATCCATGCCTCTCCAATTTTTTGGGTGTTTAAGTGGACATCCTCTTCTGCTTTCCACATCTGTGCATTGTCTCATTTTGCTATTATCGATCCCAGTCCCTTGATCAGGCATTGATATTGATTTATGCCAATATCCTCTAATTTCTTTAATTATAAGATTTTTGATGAGAGCATAAGTTTGGTCCCTGTTATCTTGGAGAGGGTCTGTGCTATTCCCATTCAGATTACTCTTGTGATGGTGCATTTCAACACAGGCAGTTAAGAGATAAGACCTTCTGGAGATGCCAAGGTGTTTATATGGTATAATATATAGGCAGAATGAGTTGCCTAATAAATATTAATTTGGTTTGTCGCAAAATGGAAGAGCCCCCTTCCCTTTTATGAATGAGATACCACACAAACTTGAGAGTTGGTAATTTATCAATGGTCTGCAGCCCAAATTACAGTTGCAAACCATTTCCACATATGGTACAGATTCAGTATATGGAAGAGATGCCAAAAATACTGCCACTGCAATACTGATCATTATCCATTTCTTGAGAAATTTAAAAAAATTTGAAGAAATATTACAAATCGTAAAGTGTGTTGACCACACTTAAAATGCCTTTTACCAGTCGCAAATCCTCTGGTTTACCAAATCAGAGGTTTTGCAACTGGTGAAAAGCTTAGTGCACCTGACCCTAGGTTTCACATTATTGTACATGAAAGCTCTACCTAAGAAATTTAGTTATAAACAATTGAGTTCAGACTGTATGAAATATTCTGCATTATATGTTTGAGCTGTGGGATTGTTGAGTGTTTTTATACATGCAACTCTGTTGATTGACTACCTGGAGACACCGGCTATAGTAGGCCCAATTCGTAGAACTAACTTAAAACAAAATCCTAAACTTACTACCATTTTGGTATTCACAGTAGGCACTTACTCATTTCGGTATTCACAGAAGTTAGGAGTCCTAACTTTAGGACTCCTAATTGCCTTCTGTGAATACCGAAAGTCTTAAAATTACGATTTTTCCCAGTTTAGTAGTAGTAAAGTTAGGACTCCTAACCTTAGGACTCCTAAATGCCTTCTGTGAATACCGAAAGTCTTAAAATTAGGATTTTTCTCAGTTTAGTAGTAGTAAAGTAAGGAACCCATATGAGCAAAGTTAACTCTTCAGTTTAATTTTTGGCACAGGGCCATATTTATAAGTGGAAAATACAACCAATATTTTAAGTGCAGAAAAATGTTCCATATTCCACATTTTTGGAGAACATTTTTCTGCACTTTAAATTCCTCCCATCTGTGTTATACAAGAAACGGTGCCACAAATGGGGGAAAGTATTTCCTGTGCCACAAGTGCATATGGCACAGTTTCTCAGTCAAAAGTACACATATATCCCATTCATACGCGCACATGTTCATACATCCCAAAAGCCACGCTCTATGTGACACACATGGCAGCCCTGTCATAGTGCCCCAGGTCAAACTATTTTGTTCAAACCATAGTATCTGGCTTTATGGACAATAGGCTTAAAGTCAATTAAACTGGACGTGGGGCATCTGGTAACAATGCACAACTTCCTTAGCCTTCAGTAGCTCACAATGAATTTCACTAATCAGGAGTAGTTCTCACTACAGAAAAGGCTGGAGACGCCTGCTCTAGCAGGTATTCACATAATAGTGACTCCTGCATCTTCCTCTTCTGGGAGTCAGAAGTAATGAAGTCTGGAAAAGTTTCTGAGGATCCCAGGATAAAAAAGTATATGTTTGTATATTGTGGCGGCACCGTCACCATACATCACACATTCTCAAAGATATCACAAAAGCAGAAAAGTGCAACGGTCTATCGGTGTTTGTCGCCATTGTCCCACTTCTTTGCCACCATTATTTACTAAGTGTTCAGAGGTTTCACATCTTTGTTGTGTTTCTCTGGGCTATTTTTAGTGACTGGTTTCTTCTCGCCTTACTTTGTATGCATTGGTATGGGGTTATTTTCTGTTCTGTAATGTTGTTCCGTTCCAGTTTATAGAGATTGTCAGTCTTCCACCACGCCACATGTCTCCTCCAGGGGATCAAAGAAGGTTTTGGACTGATAGACAAACCATAACCTTGCCACATAGAGTAGCATCTATCAGGGATTCATGACTGATTGTTTAAAATATGGCACTAAAGCACTAATTAGCCTGTGCTTAACGTTTTGCTAGCTTGAAACAAAATCAGTCAGGATTAACTTAGAGGCACTGTATTAAGCCTTTATGCAGCACTCAAACAGCAATAAAGTGAAAACACAACACATGAAAAATCCCACACCAATTTAGACAAATACAGAATATGGTAATAACTAAAATGACATAAAAATGAATTAAATCCAATCTGTAAAACCAGAGCTATGAATTTCTAACGTTTTTAGTGGAAAATAGTGCCTAAAAGTTCAAAGCACCAACCATGGATATCTGGTCATGCAAGACCTGAGCAAAGTCAAAGGTTTGAAGGACCGTGTTGGAACATGGTTTGGACACATGTGGTCGATTGATCCCAGTTTCGGCTTACTTGCCAGCAAGGCAGCAGGCTGTGTCAGAGGAACAGTCATTGTCGCTCGGGAGCACTGGACAAGGTCTAGGTGAAGCCATCGATGATGGTGGGAAAGGTTTCTGTGTTGGAGAAGCCATATTTCCAGGCAGAGGGGGTCATCGTCGTTGATGGGGAGCTTGTCGCCTTCGAGCCAGTTAAAGATTTTTACCTTCGGACTTAGATAACTCTTTAGAAGTTGAGAACCTCCAATGGGAGGAAGGTGCAAGCTGTAAACAATCATGGCTCCCAAAGGAAGCATGCCCCTGGTCTAGGGTCCTGCTGCACAGGAGCTGCTGCTGTGGAGAAGAAAGTCAGCTTACGTTACGGAAAAAGAAAAAAACAATTTGAAAGAAAATGTATATCCCCTCAACAGCAAAATATCCAATATAATAAAGTATAATCTTGAGAATGTGTGAAAAAATAAATAATAGTCAAATGAAATGACTTATGGAATAATTTCTGAAAGATTTCTACGTAACTAATAGTAGAAAAAAGGGGGGAGAAGAGAAAGATAAGAGAAAGAGGAAGAAGAGCAGAGAAGAAGGAAGAGAAAAGTCATGCTGATATTGTGAGTGTGGCATATATGTTCCTGATAAAATAGGATGGGATATTGATCAAAATTGTAGATAAACCATATGAAACAATAGCAACAAGCATCATTTTAATGTAATCTAAATGTCCCCACCAAGAAAGGAGCAAGGGATTCCATCTATCAAGTAGAGACATTATTTATTTATAGACATATTTAGATTCATTTTAGCTGCAACTGTTATATAATTTTAAAACCACCCATCCAAATATGGGTTCCATTTGAAGTGAGAATTAACAAAATCATGTTTGAAACACAATTTTTTAAGTGGAGGCTTACATACTTATCTAAGTTTATTTTATAACCAGAGATTAAGGATACACTCTCATCCTCATCTAAGAAAGCTGGGATACAAGAAGCTTGATTTGAAATAAGCAATACATCAGCTGCACTAGCAGGCAGTTTATTATGTGTTGTATCATATTCAAAGACTTGTATATATTTACTGTCTAATATTTGATGAGAAGGATTCCAAAGCTGATATAAATAATAAGGGAGAAAACAGTCAACCCTGCCTTTTGCCTGTATTTAACTTAAAAGGTGAGGCCATTCACAAAAATAGAAGCTTGGGCTGAAGAGTAAAGCAGGGATAATAGATTAATAAATTTAGGGCCAAATCCAAACCTTTTAAAACTTGAAAAATAAAAGGCCAATTCACCCAGTTAAGGGTCTTTTCAGCATCAAGAGTGATAACCGGTAAGGAGGATTTGTAACTATTTTACTTACTTAAAATGTAAAAACAGTCTTATGCAATCTGAAATATCTATTCCCTTTACAAACCAGATTGTTCTTGCCTCAGTAAATCTGGCAAAAGGGGACCCAATTGAAGAGCAATACATATTGGAAATATTTGATAACCAACATTGACAAGTGAAATTGGTCTATAATTTTACCCAAGTTGGGATCCTTCCTTGGCAACTAAACATAATAATGCACCTTGGAAACTACCAAAAGATGTTCCTATTGAAGAAATATGATTGAAGAAATAATTAAATTTGGGTAACAGCATGTGAGAGAAATGTGAGCAGAATTAAATGGAAAACTCATCTGAGTCAGGTGCCATATTTTTGTATTAGAGTTGATTACCATTGTAATTTCTATGGGATAGATATTGGTTTCCAAAGAAGAGAAGTCAGAACTTTTGTTTCGATCCGGTCTATTTAATGCTAAATAATTTGTAATAGATTCAGTATTAGGTATTACTTCAAGAGTGTTTAATATTTTGTTACATTGATCAGTTTTCCAAGATATCATTATCCATTAAAATGGGAACTTATTCATTTTTTATAATGGAATCTGTTCTAGTGCATTCTCATTTAATTTTCAGTTGGTTAGCCAATAATTTTCCTGCCTCATTCGGTTCATCATAATATCTTCCACAGGACTTAAGAAGGTAAGTAGAAACATTTCCGTACGATAATTTAGTAATTTTGCCTTAACTATCTCATCATGGCAAATATGGGATTTTAATAAATTATCTTGATCTACTCTCTTAATATTGTGCATAATATTATGTAGGTTTTGCAAGTTGTGACATCTGTTTCTTAGATGCATTATTAATAATAAAATCTCTAGCTGTTGCTTTAAAAGAATCCCATGTAATTTGCATGGATATATCTTCAGTGCAATTAAAATCAAAGAGCTCAGTGGTACAAATTTGAAATGCATAGTTAAAAGAATAGTCTAGTGAGAGAGTGCTATTACATTTCCATCTTCTATTGCTACAATGAGTGTATAACAAGTCAAAATCAATGCTGTCCAGAGCTTTGTTTGATATTATAATTTTTCCTGTCCCTGCATTAATTAAACTTTGTTTTATGGGCCTAGATGCAGATATATGATTTGTTCTGGATTGCAAGAGATAACAAGGTCAGTCCTGCCAAGTGTCACGCATCGGGCGTGACGCCAAACATTTCAGTGTGGTGTTTCCGCATCACCGCACTGAAATGCATTGTCAAGTATTTTGCCCCTGACTGGCACTCTGCTGACAACGCTGAAACTGGCTGCCTATGCCAACCTGGGCCAGGTCGCTGAGTCGCAGCAGACTTCACTTGCGGCTGGATGACTGGTGCAGACTATATTTTAAAATGAAAGCTGCAATGTAGTGGGTCGCGCCCTCCAGGGGGCTCAGCTGCGCAGGCGGCATATTCAACATTCACAGAGTCAGCTGCTCATCACGAGGCACCACAGGGAGAGCACTCAGCAGAGGTCAGACTGTCACCTTTGCAGAGGGAAGATCTCTAGAAATCTGAGGGCCTCCACAATGCCGCGCTGGAAGAAGAGATCACCCTCGTCCCATCGCAACTCAGGTCTGACAATTCATGCTGCTTTCTGATTTACAACATTCATAATAATTTAGTTTTAGCAGGCTGCGTGAGCCTGCAAGTTAAGTAGAACTGCGCGCTGGTGCCGCAACGGGTTGGGCTCAGCTGACCTAACAGTCCCGCAATTAATAAAGACCTGGGAGTTCGATGTTCACAGCACATCTTGAAAGCTCTGTAAGTTTTAGGCCTCGCTCCGTGACCTCAGTGATGTTTAATTTTAATCCAACAATGACGAGGATGTTAGAAGAGAACAGGGGACCTGAATGAACTATGGCTACCAAAGCACTGGCGAGGAAACGTTACAAAAAACAAATTACTATGAAAAATGATGACGGTTTTATTGTGGGAGTTGCAGTTTGTTGCTGGGGTGCATGAACCAACGTACTGGCCCATCACAGATTACAGTGAGCAATGCCAGCACTGCTGCAGAAGTATACTAAAGGAGTGAGAAAGAAAAGATGTAGGAGGAATCGAGGGAGAGAGGAGAGGACAAATCTAGGAAAGAAAGCATGAGAGAAAGAAAAGGAGTCTGAGAAAGGAGAGTGGGGATGGAGGAGTGAGAGAGAAAGTGTGGGACAATATAAAGTAAGAAGGTGAACCCATAAAAATGGAAAGGGGCGACCACTCGGTCCCCCCGCACGTATGGCAGAGTACCACGATCCCCCCGGGAAGCCATCTTGGGCGGGAGGCGTGTCTCGGCTGGTATGCCCGAAGCGGCGTAGCCGGGGCGCGCTTTTTCCCGCCCTAGAGTGGGCTGGCCTAGACACTGACGCGGCTGGCCACGCCCTCGGGGCAGGCAGGGGCGGGTTTACGCCCGCCCTGAAGACGGATAAAAGGGGACGCAAGACCTGAAGGCATCCTCTTGTTCCTGTGCTCTGAAGCTGCACCTCCTCGCTGCACGTGAGCTCGAGACGGAACGAAGAGCCAATTTTGAGCGTTGTAATCCTTCTTTTGTCTTACAGATACTCTGTCGGAGAAATGCCCAAGAAAGGCGGAAAGAGAATGACGACTGAACAGATGCTTCGGGTCCTCATGAAGGAGATGACCGAGCTGAAGAAGCGGGTGGCGGAGAGAGAGGGGGAAGGGGGGCCGGAACGTCCTTCGGCTGGAGCAGCCCCAGGAGGGAGAGCCAAGAGGCCAAGGAGGGGACCAGCTGGGGGAGACGTCCCGGTTCCCCGTACCCCGCTCGAAGCGCCAACCCCAGTACCCGTGGAGGGGAATCCGATTCCCGTGGTGGTCACCCCGGTGTCCAATGAAGATATGCCGCCCGAGCTGGCATCACAACTTGCAGCGTGGTTGGGCGAAGGTAGTGAGGGCGCCACGGCTGTCGACGCGCAGGCGCTGATGAAGCAACTGCGTGAGAAACGGGAGGCAGCCAAGGTGTCCGCGCCGGCTGCAGTAGTTGACAAACCACAAGGGACGATTACGACCGCAGAGGCAGCGTCCGGTGCAGGTAAGCGGCCATTGCCGATTGCGAGGGATGAGTCAGCACCCTCTCGTAGAGAAAGGTTGGGTCAACATGTGCCTTTGGCAATTAAAGAGAAGATTTGGGCGGGGGAATATGTGAACATCTTCTCGTTGCTTGTTGATCATTATGAGGTGGAGCATGTTAAGGGCCAGAAAGACCTCATGCATCCGAGTGTTTGGCGCGCAAAAATGGCCGCCTTTAAAGTGAATGAGAATATTGGCAATTGGGGTAAAGCATGGGGGATTTTTACGTCGATCTTAGGGGAACGTAGGCCCGAGTTACTTTCCGAGTTGCCGACCTATCAGTCGCGAATCATGGGGTACTCGACGTCACACCAGGGTAACCATTGGTTCTGCTACGATAATCTGTTCAGAAAAGCTAAAGAGCATAATAAAAGCTTAACCTGGGATTGTTACGATTCTTTGACATGGGATAAAATGAAGGAGACAGGTATGTTGAAAATGCCATTGGTAGGGGGTAATGTTGGCGAATCCTCCCGCCAATATGCGGGGACGCCCTTTCGATCAGGTACGAGTACCGACGATTACTCGAGACCTGCCAGCAATACAGGGAAAAGGGGGTTCTGCTGGAATTTCAACAGAGGTAAATGTACTAGGCCCCAGGGATGGTGTAAATTTAGACATGAATGTAGTGGGTGCGGATCGTCCCATCCTGAGTCCACGTGCAGAGCCAAAACGGGTGATAACGGGGGTAGAGGAGGCGCCAAACAGGTCTAACATAGTCCGAGGGGCGCCTTTACCTACCCCGATTGATACCTTGGCGATGATTCCCTGGCTCAGTGAATACCCGGATCGTACTTCTGATGGGGTGCTGCGGAACGGGTTTTCGTATGGTTTCCGCATCCCGGTAGGGGACTTTCAGGGTGTGGAGAAGTGTAAAAATCAACTTTCGGTCCTGCAGCATACGACCGTGGTACAGGATAAGATCCGGAAAGAGGTTACTCGAGGTCGGGTTGCCGGCCCGTTTAGTGTACCTCCGGTGCAGAGTTTGGTTTGTTCTCCTTTAGGGGTGGTCCCCAAGAAGGACCCGGGTGAGTTCCGACTGATTCATAATTTATCAGCTCCACGTGGTCTTTCTGTAAACGATGCAATAGACCCAGAAGTGTGTTCGGTGCGGTACGCATCTTTCGATGAGGCCGTAGCCATTTTGAATCGCCTGGGGCCCGGGGCGCTGATGGCGAAGTCGGATATCGAGTCAGCGTTCCGATTGCTCCCGGTACACCCAGACGACCAGCGTCTCCTAGGTTTCATGTTTCAGGGTCATTATTACATGGATAGGTGTATGCCGATGGGGTGCTCTATATCTTGTGCCTATTTCGAGAAATTCAGTAGTTTTCTACAATGGGTCTTCACAAAGAGGACGGGTTTCCAACATGTAATGCATTACCTTGATGACTTTCTGTTCCTTGGGGCAGCCGGGGATTTCGAATGTGGCCAGGCCTTGGCCGAATTTTGTGTATTAATGAAGCAGTTTGGTGTGCCATTGGCACCGGGTAAGACGGTGGGTCCTGCGACTTGCCTCGAGTTTCTGGGGATCGAGTTAGACTCCAGTGAGGGTTGTTTTCGTTTACCAGCTGACAAAGTGGGGAAGTTCAGGGCAGCCCTGCAAATGTGTATAAATGGATCTAAAGTTACGCTGCATCAATTACAGCAGTTGGTGGGACAGTTGAATTTTGCCCTGAGGGTTATACCGATGGCCCGCCCCTTTTCCCGTTCAATTGCCCAAGCTATGGTCGGCCTAAAGGAGGGTCATCATCGCACGAGACTATCGGCTGAGGTCCGCCAGGACATGCGCATTTGGTTAGCATTTCTGGCGGATTTTAATGGTCGAGTCGTCTGGAACAAACCGGCCGTGTCCTCTGAAGAGCTGGGGCTATGGACAGATTCGGCAGGTAGTATAGTTTTTGGTGCCATCTTCGGCACAAAATGGTCGGCACAAAGATGGCCGGCATGGTGGCATGACAATGGACTGACAAGTAATATTGCTTTCTTGGAACTTTTCCCCATTTTGGTGGCCCTAAGAACCTGGCCCGAAGGGTTCAAAGATCACTCTGTGGTATTTTGGTCTGACAATATGACCGTGGTCGAGTGCATCAATAGCCAGGCAGCACGATGTAAACTGATTTTAAGACTGCTCAAAGAAATTGTTTTACTGTGTATGCAACTGAATGTGCTATTCAGAGCAAAACATGTCCCGGGGGTAATGAATCAGGCGGCTGATGCACTGTCTCGTTTTCATATGCAGGCCTTCTCGGGTTTCCTTCCCACAGCGGACCCAGAGCTGGCACCCTTTCCCGAAGCTCTCTGGTCTCTCGGTGCCCCGAACTTCGTCACCTCGTGGGAGAGAGCCTAGCACCAAGGACAAGGAAGGCATATGAAGGGGCGTTTCGGTCCTATTTAGCCTTTTTGGGGACTGATGGAGGGGGGCTTTGGGGCCACGAGGAATGGGTAGTGAATTTTCTGATGTCCTTACGTAGGGCTGGGAAATCGGTGGCTACGGCCCAGAGGCATCGTGCTGCCATTTCCTTTGTTGCCAGGGCTCATGGTATCCAGGACCCGACAGCGTCTTTCGTTGTACAGAAAGCGCTGCGTGGGTGGCAACGCCTTGAGGGTCGCAGGATAGATGAGAGGCGCCCGATAGGTTTGGATAGATTGGCCCAGTTGTTGGCCACACTCCCTGCCACATGTTCATCTCAGTTTGAGACGGTGTTGTTCCGAGCCGCTTTTACGCTGGCATTTCATGGAGCGATGCGGGTAAGCGAACTGGTGGCAAGGAACAAACGGGATGTGACAGGGGGTTTGTGCCAGGAACACGTTCAGATCAGAGGAGAGACAATGACTGTCTCCTTTGTCAGGTCCAAGACCGATCAAGATGGGATGGGTGACTGCGTAATCATACGCAGGATTCCCGGGTCCTCCATGTGTCCGGTAAAGTGTTTAGAAAACTACCTAGCACGAAGGGTGGCATCATGGGGGGGGACCTTGTTGAGACACGCGGACGCCACCCCACTGACGAAATTTCAGTTTCAGCGGGTGCTTGCGATGTCAATTGCCGCTGCGGGCTTGAACCCGGGCGAGTTTGGGACCCACTCCTTTCGGATAGGGGCTGCTACGGAAGCTACAGCTAGGGGTCTTAATGTTGAACAAGTGAAACAAGTGGGGCGTTGGTCCTCCAAGTGTTATAAGAGGTATGTGCAGTTGCACATGTTGTGAAGCTGTAATGATGTACTCACGCTTCTTGTCTTTGTTTGGTTTTCAGTTGCGCAAGCCTACGAGGCGGGGCGGACTATGCAGTCGACCCAACACCGGGCCAGCGGTCAGGCATCACCGGCTGTGAAGAAGGAGGTGTGGGTCGTGGGCCACTCATACGTGAGGCGTGCCGCGGACGTATTCAAAGCAGGTGACATGATTCACGTAGCTGGGGAATACGGGTACAGGGTGTCCTTCTACGGAAGAGGCGGGCTCTGTATTGACCAGTTTCAAGCATTTTTCGAGGGTTTGTTAGGGCGGACGAGGTCACCGCCGTCTATAATCATAGTGCATCTGGGGGGCAATGATTTGGTCACCACCGGTAGACGACTTCTCCTGGAGGCAATGCTTTCCACTGTAAGTTGGTTGGCGAGGAGAGTTCCGGGGTGCACAATTGCGTGGTCCCATATGATCCCACGAAAGGTGTGGCGAGGGGCTATTTCTGTTCCTGCTTTGAATCACTCTGTGAGAAAGCTTAATAACAAAGTGAGTAGGTTGTTCCGTTCCAGGACATTGCATTCTATTTCGCATGGCTGTATTAATGATGACAGTATGTATTTGGGGGATGGTGTGCATTTGTCTCGGGTGGGGAATGAGTTACTCATAGGAGACTTCTTAGCATGGTTAAAAACGTTAAAACATGACCTTTAGGTAGGAGCTTTGTGGGGGGTCCGGATAGCCGGTCAACTATCCGGCCTGTGGCGGTAAGGTCATGATCGGTGAGCACTAATTGGAAGATCCCTATGAGTGGGCGTCACCCAACACGGATGGGAGCGCTCAGGAGAGGTGGCCATTGGCCCCTCAACGGGGAGGCGGTCCCTTCTAAGGATGGGTCGCCGAAAGAAAAGGAAAGGCGGTCAAGGCCCCTTCCTGTGTAGGAGGGGTTACAGCCCCTTCCTGGGGAATTTCCCGGGGCCAGTGACGTCTGCGACGGCAGATGTGGTAAGTTGTGCGGGGTTTGGGGGGGGGTCTACGCTACCTTCTAGATACCTCACACGAGTCCTCGAACGACCTTTAAGTGGCGTCGAGTTTTATTGGTGCCCCCGTCAAGTCAAAGGGAAATTGGTAGTTGCACTTGAGGTACGCCTCAGTGCTGTCGCCCCTCACAAGTGGGGGGGGTATTTCTGGTTAGGGATCTTGACACCGGTTACGACCTTGCCGTTGGCCCTTAAACGTTAGGATGTACAATTTCATAATTTCAAGTAAATGTGTGTAGGATGTTAGTTCGGCTAGGAGAACCTCTGTATTAGAGAATCTGTTAAGGTTAGCCAAACATCGCAATGTGGTAATGAAATTGTACATAATATGAAAATGTTGATTTAATGTTTTTTGTTTTAATAAATACGGCCGGGAGGGTTACTCTCTCCCTCTTCCAAAAAACTTCAAGAACTGTTTCCTGTTTCCCTCCTTTGGGGATTGTGTTGAGAGGGGGTGGCGGGTATCTCAGCCATATGGAAAGGGACGACCACTCGGTCCCCTCGCACGTATGGCAGAGTACCACGATCCCCCCGGGAAGCCATCTTGGGCGGGAGGCGTGTCTCGGCTGGTATGCCCGAAGCGGCGTAGCCGGGGCGCGCTTTTTCCCGCCCTAGAGTGGGCTGGCCTAGACACTGACGCGGCTGGCCACGCCCTCGGGGCAGGCAGGGGCGGGTTTACGCCCGCCCTGAAGACGGATAAAAGGGGACGCAAGACCTGAAGGCATCCTCTTGTTCCTGTGCTCTGAAGCTGCACCTCCTCGCTGCACGTGAGCTCGAGACGGAACGAAGAGCCAATTTTGACCCACCCACCAGCCCCTGAAGACAGCCAGTTGTTTTGAATAAAAGTTGATGGATAACTCTAATTTCGTTTACAGGTTGTGGTATTATCGTGTTGATTTTGAGTGTGTAATAAAGAATGGTCTATGTCATTTATGTTTTATGATTAAAGAAATTCGGCTTTAGTGTTCATTTATAAGCATGCTTTTATTACGGTCGTAGTAGCAATGTAGTTTTAGTTTAATAGGTTAGTTAGCATTGTCGTATTTATTTTTGGTCGGGCGGTAAGGTCATGATCGGTGAGCACTAATTGGAAGATCCCTATGAGTGGGCGTCACCCAACACGGATGGGAGCGCTCGGGAGAGGTGGCCATTGGCCCCTCAACGGGGAGGCGGTCCCTTCTAAGGATGGGTCGCCGAAAGAAAAGGAAAGGCGGTCAAGGCCCCTTCCTGTGTAGGAGGGGTTACAGCCCCCTCCTGGGGAATTTCCCGGGGCCAGTGACGTCTGCGACGGCAGATGTGGTAAGTTGTGCGGGGTTTGGGGGGGGTCTACGCTACCTTCTAGATACCTCACACGAGTCCTCGAACGACCTTTAAGTGGCGTCGAGTTTTATTGGTGCCCCCGTCAAGTCAAAGGGAAATTGGTAGTTGCACTTGAGGTACGCCTCAGTGCTGTCGCCCCTCACAAGTGGGGGGGGTATTTCTGGTTAGGGATCTTGACACCGGTTACGACCTTGCCGTTGGCCCTTAAACGTTAGGATGTACAATTTCATAATTTCAAGTAAATGTGTGTAGGATGTTAGTTCGGCTAGGAGAACCTCTGTATTAGAGAATCTGTTAAGGTTAGCCAAACATCGCAATGTGGTAATGAAATTGTACATAATATGAAAATGTTGATTTAATGTTTTTTGTTTTAATAAATACGGCCGGGAGGGTTACTCCCTCCCTCTTCCAAAAAACTTCAAGAACTGTTTCCTGTTTCCCTCCTTTGGGGATTGTGTTGAGAGGGGGTGGCGGGTATCTCAGCCATAGAGGAAATCGAGTGGAAAAAAGCCATATAGAAGAAACAGAAAAGTGGATGGAGGGGAGACAGATGAACAGAGAATACAGAGAGAGAATAAAAGTTAAGGAGAAAATGCGAGCAGAGAGAACAGTGTGAGAAAGGAGAAGAATGGGTGGAAGCGCATGGAAGGAGAAAGCATAGAAGAGAAAAGAAGAGGAAGAAAAGCAAACAGTGAGAGAAGTTTGAGAAAGGAAGAGTGGATGAAAGAGCAAGGGAAGAGAGCGCAAGTGAGATAATGGGATGAGGGAAATTGGACAGAAAGAGTGGGGAGAAGTAGACCAGCTTCAGTGCATCCAGCTGGTTCCAGTTAGCAAGTGTGCTGATCTCTGAAGGTGGCATTTATTTCCATTACCTGAACTTGCACTCTGTAAAGCACTGCTCCTTTATCCTGTTACCTATGTTTGAACCATCACCTTACAATGCTAGAACAGAACTAATGGGCAGATTTCACATATTTAGTGATTGTTTTGGCCTGTAATAGAACCGCACTGTTTTTCTCTTGCCTGCTGTACATTGCACCCCTCTCGTTTTGTCACCATACTCCATACATTGTTTTAAACATTTTCAAAGGGCAGGGGACACAAACTCATGCGGTCTCTCAACACCATTCTGTTTTTGCTTCGGAACCACTCTTTCAAAAATTCAGGTATATCGTATTGGATGAAGGATTTAAGGTATTGCCCTTAAATGAGCACATTAAAGATGTTGATCTCTGTTATGGGCATTTCTAGACCATTATATTGCACAACAAATGAGTCATTTCTGTAATTTATCTCAACGCGGGTGAGATTATGCATTTGTTCTTCTTGCAATGAAGTCTCACTCATAGTTTGACACTTGACATTGGAATGTCACTCATGAGGACACTGAAAACCTGTAAATGTCGCTTATAAGGCGGCGGAAAACTTGGCAGCTATAACTGAGGGCTCTACGTTTCAGCAATCGCATTATCTTCAGTCTGCACAAAATTGAGTTCAGCCGCATAAGTAAAGTTAGTACAGCTGAGAGCTCTGCATTGCAGTGAGTCGCTGTCTGCAGTACGATTAGGTGTTTTGCAAGCCTTTTTAAGATCTTCTTAGAGTTTATTGTTGCTCAAATTGGTGTAGTTTCTATTATTTATGTTTTCCTCATCTTCATTGCTTGATTTTGCTCGCGAGAAAGTGTCACTCATATTCGCTGAATGTCACTCATAATTACACTGAAATTATGAAAGTGTCACACATAAGCAGTCTGAAACCTTGGCAGCTATGCAAGGTGCATTCCCCTAAAGTAGGGTTGTACAGTCTCCAGGCCTCAATAAGTGATATCTGGGGGAATGCATTCATGAACTTCTTACTCTTTTTATTTGGAATGAAACTGAATTTGGAATTTTAAGCCAGAAAGGTTTTGAATACTTGACTGCAATCACCTCTGGGAATAAGATTGTCTCCCAAATATTCCAACATTTTATTAGAAAATTTGCATCAGAAGGAGTTGTTTTTCTGAGGTGGACCATCCACATTAAATAGAGATAAAGCAACTTTTTAACGTTTAAATTGACAATTACCAATTTCTCTTTGGTATTGTATTTTTAGGAAAAAAAATTTGTATTAAGAGATTTGTCACATATGATAATGCCACCATCATTCTTCCCTGGACAAGCGGAGAAAAATATGTTATCCAACCAATTTCTCTTAAGCTTCAGAACTTCTCCTTCCACTAGATGAGCCTCCTGTACTCATAGAATATTCACATTTAATCTAATTAGAGAGCATATTACCTTGAGATTCCATGAGATGAGACTATGTGCAATATTGATAGAATGAACCAAAATAAACGATTCTACATTTTAAAAACATGACTTGAAAGAAGTTGCAATAATCATATACAATGAAATTCGGTTTTTTTTAAAAACTTTGTTTTAGACATAGGACAGGATGTAAAAATAAGGGTAAGCGTGTGTTTTTAGAATGTAAAAGCACAAAGAAAAGACAGAACAATACACATAATAAGGAAAGAAACATCTACAAAAGAGACAAAAATCTGAGGGTGGTGAAGCCATATGATGAAGACGACATGTCTGTACTCCAAGACAAATCAGGGAGGAAGTTATATGAGATGAGTGACAACAGCATCCCACTTGCTAGCATTATCTACTCCCATGACTTTGACATTCCTTTCTATGCGAGCGACATTCAGCTGATACTCTGGCATTGGCATTGGTATGGATAGCCAAGTCAACATGACAGCCCAAGTCAACACCATCACTGCTTCCACATCTTGAAGATACTGAGGAATATCTTCAAATGGCTCCCAACAACCACCCACAACCTGTCACCCACACCCTCAACACAAGAAAGCTGGACTATGAGAACACTATGCTGGAATCAGCAAATGACTCACCAGAGGACTTTAAACCATTCAGAACTTGGCAGCTAGAGTCACACTCAACCTATCACGCCACACACACAACACACTGGACCTAAGAGAGCTTCACTGGCTCCCAATACACAAATGAGGCCAGTTCACAAACCTTATATGCTCTTTAAAAGTACTGCACAACACAGGACCAACCTACCTCAACAACTGAATCTCTTTCCACAAACCCAACAGACATCTTTGCTTGACCAGAATCCTACTCACATGCATCCCACACAAACGCACAGCCAGAGCCAGCAGTCGAGCTTTCTCTACATGATTCCCAAAGCCTGAAATGACCTGCCACTACAGATCAGAGCCACGTCTTCCATCCTTGAGTTCCGCAGAGAGCTAAAGACTTGGCTTTTCAAATTGACCCACTCATTACCCCTCAATCTGATAGAGACATCCAGCTGCAGATACCTTAACTTTAGAATTCTTCCCAGGGGGGCAGTCTGGATCCAGATATTTTTCAGCAGTACCTCCCAAGTGATGGTGCGCTTCACAAATACAATTAACATAGAATAACATAGCAACAGGAATTGTTAAAAAATTAAACTACAAGAGAAGGAGAAAATGTTTAAGTTAACATTAGAAGATTATTATAATGCAGCATCAAAGTCAATTAGATGATTTAGAAGTTTCCATTCCTTCTACTCTGCAGTCCTCTGGAAACTTTTTCAACTTGGCTGGATCCTCATAAGCCATTCTTTTTATATCAGACTTTAAAAATACATGCATGAAAGAGACCAATCTAGCATTCAGAGCTCTGGGAACTGGACATATATCTAAAAATGTCTTCCATTATTCATCATTACATTTAGCAAATTCCTGTGCAAAGTATAAGTTATGATCAGACGGAAAAAATGTCTTTTTGGCTTTAACATTATGATCTTGAGTGGATCAGTATATTCCAGAAAAATAAGATAAGTCCTCTGGGTCTAGTATTTGAAGTTAAAAAACTTGGTTTATGACCCAACCCATGCTCTTGCATGTTTAGGGAAACATACACTGACATGTCGTGGCTATTCCGCCTTGTGTGGGGTTGATGTGTCTACTCTATATTAGGCTTTCAGTGCCGTGTAATGATATATGAACCCTTACATCATATGTGTGGCTTTTTAATACTTTAGCATACTGTGTGGTGATCCTGTGAGTTACTAAACACTTGCTCTATTACAGATGATGGACAATTTTCGGAGGCCATTGCCGTGCTGCTGACCTGGATCGAGCGAGGGGAGGTTAACCGTCGCTCTGCGAACCACTTCTATGCCATGGTGCAGTCAGCAAACAGTCACGTGCGCCGACTAATAAATGAGAAAGCAACTCATGAAGAGGAAATAGAACAGGCAAAGGAGAAGTTCAAAGCAGCTTTGACTGGGATTCTCCATCAATGTAAGTGTCTCCTTCCAGCTAGCATTTTTTGTTGCCAGGGAATGGCAATCATTTTATAATAGGGTTCAGTGTGGGATGGTGACCGACCTCTAAATCGCTTTATTGTTAAAAATGTGAGCAGACTTCAACTTCTTTTAATTTAGAAAAGTGTTATCAATAATTGCATTTTTTATTGTTGCGATGAGTAGAACAATATCTAATTGAAGACAGGAAGTGGGGATTAGTACGTGCAAACAACTATCCCTATTTAGTCCACAATTGGAGCAATGCTCGCAGATCCCGTGCCTTACTATGCACCCTTTTTAATTTTGTCCTAGACAAGTTTAACATAGAGGAAGAAGTAATTGCTGTGTACCTTTCATAGTGAACTTGTGAATTTATAGGGTTTTGTGAACATGTATCCACATTGCTCAATCAGCAGGTGACAGGCGCATCAATTTACTGACACTTGGGAACATGACAGATATGAATGCCCATACTGAGAGATTAAACACTCAAAAGGTGATGGGAGGCTCCTTGCAATATGTCTAACTACTGGCAATAGTTCGAGGCAGCACCACGTTCTTTTGCTCACCATGCAACCTCAGTTTAGACCCATCCATGTGCAAATCAGTCTTGACCCTGTTCAACATGGGAACAGTCTAGCCCGAACTGCCAAGACAGTTTCTCCCTGGACTAGAAACAAGCATCCTGGGACCTTTTTTGTCCTAGTTATGTGCTCATCAGCCTGGTGCAATTTGTTTCCAGTGATATAGTGAGCATGGGGCCCACATCAGGGCATACCCATGCCACTTAGGGCGGTACATGAAACACACAAAAGGTGATGGTGGATTAAGTCTAGCCACTGGCAATAGTGGCCCGAGTGATTACCAGTGGCTGAGATTAATTCAAGCATTCCATCCATCACTGTTTTGTATTCTGTCATTCTTATAGGTAGCTTAAACATTTAGCAGTCTATATTTTATGACAGTGGGAGGTAGAGAGCGGAGCAAATGAACACTGTTTTGGAAGGGTGCTGAATCCTGCTGTCTTCCAGACCTCTCCTAGGTAAAGTATGGCCCATTCACAAGAAGCTGATCTGATGTCACAGCACTCCTCTGTGTTAGTCAAAACAGTGTTCTGCCAGCAGGGGAGCAAGTATCACTGGGAATCAGGGACCCTAATCACAATATATGCAGTGCACACTGATAAAGCAGTGAAGTATCGTCAATGAGATCCTTCCACATTTTCAGGCAGGCTCTTGACTAGATATCCTTGTTGTATTGTTATATAATAACTTAGGCACCTGTAGAGAGGGCACTCTTACACAGCCCCAGATAACTAGCAAGTCCAAGGTCAGGACTTATGCCTTAAGGCCAATGTGTTTAAGGGTCATTACTTTGCTTCTCTCATTTCCAGTACAGTAATAATTAAGCAAGATGGCTTTTTGACAATAGTGCTGGTCTTTAATGAGATCTGTGTGTAGTCTTGGGTTGTGTGAAAGATAGATGGTGTGCTGTGATGGAGCATCAGTTCTTGACAGAAAGAAGAATATAAACAAAACATATTGGAGCTGCAAGTGGCAAGAAAGAAGACAGCTAGTTCTGCTTAACTCCTGGCATGCTGATGACGAGCTCAGCTCCTCACGCAGCATGGTGGCCGTGTGCTGGTGACGAGCTGAGCTCGTCATGACCTCCACGGATTGCCCACGCGGAGATAATTACCCCGCTGTGCTGGGCGTTCCATTGAGCGGGCGTGGCCATCAGCACACGGACACCGTACTTACTGCATGACGAGCCAAGCTCATCATCAGCACCGCGGCGCCGCGCGCGGCTCCCCTCCCCCCTCGTTGCGGGGGAATTAGCCCCGCGGCGATGGGGTTAAGATACCAGATGACCTTAAACTTTTCACTCCATATGTGTATTTTTGAATATGTGGTGAGTGTGATGCAGCATTTAATGCTGCAGGTGGCATGCTTCTTGTGATGGTTCAGCTTGTCTGAAAGAAGGCTGAAGTGCAAGACAGAAAAAAGCAAAAATTACTACACTTAACAAACCATCATATCACCATGTTACATTTATAGTTCAACTCTCCACTTGGTAGAAGTTGGTGCTAGTGGATAGCTTTAATCTAGTGAAATCACTGTGGGTGACCAATGTGGGCTAAGTAGCTGAAAGGGTATGTACATTTTGTATGGCTTCTGAGAGCTTGACCAGCAGTGGCGGCCAGCATGAGTTGTGGGTGACTGGGCGGGGGCGAGCTCAGGGGTTGGAGCGCGAGTTCTAACAATGTAAAAGAAAAAAATGTGTGCTGAAGGTCCATAATAATTTTGACTTTATTATTGTATTCAAAGGTTTGGGATTCAACACACTGCCTAATTTTGTGGGGCATGCTCTAGAATTCTCAAAAAAAGTCATAATGTCTGAAAAATACAACTTAAATAGAACTGAGGCACGGTCACGGCCTTATTTTAGGCCCATATTAGTATATATTTTCCTATTCAGCAATTAATTACCACCCACTGTAAATTGGTTCCAGGCATCTGTACACAGTGCCTGAATCACTTTTAACAGTGTAGGGTCTATATGGCAAAAATTCAGTTTATACCTCAACCTATTTGTATCAATGCCATTGACTCCTGTTCTAAAATTGAGAAAATAGGCATGCCGTTTTGTAGCTCCTGTTTTAAAATCCTGGTTTACTAAAACTGAAAATGCCACAATGTTATCACTGGTACCATTGTTTTCTCTAAAATCAATTTGAAATCATGAAATAAAAACCTTTTAATACTGTGGATATACGATCAAGTCCTCCCAGGAAATTGGTACAATTTCTGTAGGATAACATGCATCGAATATAGTGTTTTACCATGTACACCAATAATTTATATTTGTCTTATCAAAAATGGGAGGAATACCATTTGGCCCAAGAGCAAAATCAGATCTCATTTTACTTATGGTGTTGATTGCAAATGTTACAGTACACCATTGTATAAGTACGTGCTTAGGTAAAGCATACTTTACAATCGATGTAGAAGTCGTTTCTGTTAATGGTTCATACTTTATAGTCAACTGACAAGAGGGAGTAGGGATGTAAGCACTCTTAGGAAGTATAATGCTTAGATGCTAGAGCAAACAAGCATATAGCTCCCATTCGCTTGTGAGGATGTTGGTACCTACTTTTGTAGTGCAAATGTTAACTAGTGCATTTTATCTAATGCCAACATTTCTCATTATCCTTCTATTTATATTGTAACTGAGGATACCCATTCAGTTTCCCATAATTATGTTGATATTTCCTACCATTCTTTTAAATGCATCAACCATAATTAAATAATCAGACTTATCTTCAAATTATTTCATTCACCATAACAATGTTGTTAACTCTTTTTTCCAACTTTAGGTCCTTCATATACCAGGCATTATTAAATTTTCCTTCCACGAGCTTAATTGTCCTGTTAGAACTCGCTTCTGATGCATATTTAATTGAGGAGGATGCAGTTACTTGCAAGCACTAAAGCTGAGGTTTAGTCACTGAGCTGTCCCTTTCACATACAGGAAGGAGCTTCATTAATTGCCTTGTATATGCAATTACAGCGTTGTCGTGCCTACATCCGTGGAGCGGCCGGCAGCGCGTATAACAACAAGGAGATGGAGATTCTGTGCAGGCATTATGAATTAGCAGAGCAAGCTGCCTACAACCACTACGGGCCGGCCGCATTTAACAATCACTATGATGCTGGAGATTCAAGCATTAAAATGAGAAATCACATTTATGGTGTGTGGCAGTGTAATCACATTCTCACCTCCTATAACAGCATGTGATGGTCAATACAGCGTGCACTTATTACTCGCGACATCAGTGATGTGTGCAGAGTCCAAGTGAGCAACAAAAGCCCACTCATATACCTCCAGCTCTCGCCCAGTCTAGCGCCCCCACTCAATAACAGTCAACAAGTCCTATCCCCGACAGACATCCGCACAGGTGCCCGTGAATATGGGCGCCCCAACAGTCACTATTGAGCATTCATGATCAGGCAGTCGCCACCGGGTTGGTCACCAAATAGGACATCAATAGCGACCAAATGTCTCTAGGCCTGGAAGCGCTAGGCACCAATTCAGCATACACAGCAGCCTGTTCCTGACAGAGGACCATATCGTTAAGCCAATCCTTGAATTTAGGTGCTCTGCCTCGGCCCCAGCGACAAGCTATACGTCTCTTGGCCATCAGGAGTGCCATTGCCGTGTATCTACGATGAACCATGGGCACATTTTTAACATAGCTTAGTAACACTAAAAGAGGTGTATTCTGTATATACACGCCGGTCATCTGGTGCAGAGCTTCAAAAACTTGTTCCCAGTATTCCTGTATTCTCGGACAATTCCAGGCCAAGTGTAAAAATCTGCCTGGGGGGACTGACACCTATCACACCTGTCATTCTCTCGAAGATGGAGTCTATGCAGTCTAGCTGGGGTGTGGTATAGCCTGTGTACGTAGTTATAATGGATGATGCGCAGCCTACTGCTAGACGAGATTTGTTCGGTCTGAGAACAGCAGTATTCCCATTGCTCATCCGTTATTTCAAATCCCAGGTCCTCCCCCAGTGTGTTCGGGATGCCGAAGCTTCAACCTCTCGCTGCGTGTGGACCACCCGGTATATGAGAGAAACCAAGTGTTTAGGCGCTGTCTGCTGGAGGAGCAGGTGTAAAGGTGCAAGTGTAGGGGGTTCACGCGGAAAATCGGGATGAAGCGCCCTGATCCCTTGCTTGAGCCATATGTATAAGAAAAATACAATTCCATTTTTCTCACTGAATTACTCTTGCTTATGGCCCTAATCTTTGATAACACCTCTTCATTGAAAAAAAAAATTCAGGATCTTAAAAATCCTCTTTGAAAAGAATTTAAGCTAAATAATGTTCTTCCCAATGTTTTGAATTACTGCAACATTCAAATAAGGGCTATCAAAACTACCGCAAAATGGGGCGTGGCTTAGCGGGCGATCATGGCGGACGTGGCTGCCTAAGAGCTCCCGCCGGCCCGCCGATTATCCTGGAATTATCCTGGCCCTGAACCCCAGAAAGTGCACCACATCCAGGGTAGTGTTGGCGGAGGACACCGGGAACCGTCCGGTGCTGGAGATAACGCGCCGAGACCGCCTGCGGCTGTGGGGCGAGTGACTGCAGCGAGCGGCCTGGTGCCCGCCGGACGAACCGGGGCCTCGATTTTGGCATTCCCGACGGGGGGACCTGACCCAGAGCCGGCGCTGCCGCTCCCTGACCGCGTTCCGGGGCTGTCTGCTACCGGCGGCTCACAGCGGAGTGCCCTGCCTGTCCTTACATTGCCGGTGGCGGGGGCCTGGGCCGGTGGGGGGCCTCGGAGGGGCTGCGGCCTACCTGGCCTTGTTGGAGCCGGGGCCTCGAGTTTGGCGACACCCGAGGACGTTCACACTGGTGTCCGGACACTCTGCTACTGCTGTCCCCCACTACTGGCTGACGCATTACCCTCCGCTGGGACTGGCGGCGGCTCCATTGCCGGTGAGAACTGTGTCCTCCATTCTTGTTGACCGGCGCAGTGGGGGCTGCTGCGAAGAGTTGTGCCAGAGGGGGTCGCGGCAAACATTGGACCCTTGACCAGTGATTATCCTCCCAGGGCTTGGCTGGACCTGCAAGTGGTGTGGACGCGGCGAAGGGGCCGGAGCGGCAGGGGTGGCCTGGTGGCCCGGGCGCAGTCGGGACCTTGATTTTCGCAGCCTGGGCTGGCCACGATCCGGGGTCCCCTGCTCCTGACGACCTACAGTGGGATCCTCGGCCCTTCCTCGCTGCGACTGGAGGGGGTGTCGGAAGCTCTGCGGCCTGCCTGGCCTTGGTGCAGCCGGGACCTCTGGTTTGGTGGTCCCCACCCGGAGTCACCGGCCCGGATCCATTGCCCTGGTGGGTGGACACGGCGGGGGCCTCCCGGGAACTGGGGGTCATACAGGCGCCTGGCCCGGATAATTGCCCTATCCTGCTCCTGTGGTACCTGGGGCGGCGGTTGGAGAACTTGTAGTTCGCACTGGAGTGGCCCATATCTGCGCCGTACCAGGAGTACCGGTGGGCGCGAAGACGATTTCATACACCTTGGCGGGGCAGCATTGCCTGGGGTGTAACCCGATCTGTGGGCCGGTGGTGAGGGACTCTCGGGCGGCCTGGTGTGTTCGAGACGCCTCGGCCGGGGCCTAGCTGGTGGACTATTGCGAGAAGCGGCCCTGATACAGGTGCGTGTCACTGCTCACGGCCGCCATGACGAGGGGCTCGGCCGCCACTAAGACAGGGCCCATTGACAAGTTCACTGGCCATGGTGGAGGAGCCGGGGCGGCTGGTGGGAGTCATCCTGCTGGAGCGGACAACGCGGCGTTGATGGCGGCCATTACACAGTCCCGTGACATGCTGGATGCGAAAATCGGCGCGGTGGGGGCCGATGTGATGCTGCTGCGTCAAGATCTTCGCAATGCAGTCGCCCGCATTACTGAAACTGAGACCAGGGTCACGGCAGTGGAGGGTGATGTTGGTGCCCTTAAGAAGAAGATTGCCGACATGGAACAGATCCAACGGGGCCTGGCGACTCGTGTGGAGGATGCCGAGGGGCGGGCGAGGCGAAACAACCTGCGCTTCGTTGGCTTTCCGGAGGACTGCGAGAATGGGCCTATGGACGCTTTTCTGTCCCGGTGGCTGGAGAGCTGGCTACCTCCGGACTCCCTGTCGCGATGCTTCATAGTGGAGCGTGCTCACCGCGCCCTGACACAGAAGCCGCCAGTCGGGGAGCGGCCTCGCCCGATCATCGCCAGGCTCCTCAACTTCCACGACAGGGACGTCATCCTCCGGGAAGCGCGGATGAAGGACACCCTGCTGTATGACAATCATAAAATAATGATCTTCCCGGACTATACCAAACTGGTCCACCAACAGCGGCACTCCTTCCTGGCTGCCAAGGCCAAGCTGCGTGGCCTGAAAATTCAATACTCGCTGCTCTACCCGGCCCGCCTCCGGGTGATCTTCAACTCCAAGACCCTCTTCTTTGATACACCGGAGGCCGTCTTCAACTGGACCGATGAAACAGTCAGGATCCGACCTCACGTCCAACCGGGGCTGCACTCTGGATCATCGCGTGGCTCGTCTCAGGACAGGAGCAACCCGTCTGGCAAAGGAAAACGTCATCGCAAGTCCCGCTCCCGGCGGAGGTCCCTGTCCCGGGACCCCCTCTTGGGGGACACACAGCCTGATGCGGATCAATCTGATGGAGGCTCCTGATCGCCCGTCATGGGGACTGACTGCTGGTTGCCTTCTATATGTGACTATATCTGGCGGAGGCTGAGCTGTGGTCGATGGGACATACATTGGCTGGTGCAGTATTGCTTTCTTCTTGATGAATGCCGGGGCCTTCATGGGCTGTAACTTTCTTGTGGTGCTATGCTTATGACTCTACTGTGTGTTTGTTGGGGTTCAGGGCACGTACTTTGGGCTGCCTCCTCCTATTGGGACTGGGTGGTGGTTCTGGGTGTGTCTGATTAGTTAGAGGGGGGACTAGTTGGGATCCATTGGTATGGCTGGCTTTGGGTGCTGTGTTTTGGGCCTGAAGTACCGTATACCGCGACAGGTACTTCATTGTTCCTTGAAGTATGGGGGTGGGGGTGGGGGGAACCTGGGTGTTTGGTTGCTTGTGGGTTGGGTCGGGGTCGGAGGGGTAGTAGGGTTTGGGGCTTCGGGATTTGTGGGGTCTGGGGTTCTGGTTCTGGGGGTGCACGTGGTCTCTGTGTATTTTGCAACTGTGGGGTCTGGGACGTGGGCCGGGGGTCGGGGAGTGTGGGGCTGGGAGCATTGTGATCATGGTTGATGTTCCTCACTTGGCGCCCAATGGCGCTTCCATGCGTGTCCTTAGCTGGAATGTACGGGGACTATTGGATAAGATTAAACGGGGAGCGGTGCTTCGATGGGATAAGAGGGACTTGGCAGATGTGCTCCTTCTTCAAGAAACGCACATTCTAGGTACGAAAGCCCTGAGCTTGCAGCGCTTTGGCTTCCATCAAGTGTTCCATGCCGGATTTACCAGGGGCTCCAGAGGTGTAGCCATTCTTATTCATAGACGGCTGGCGTATGTACATGAGCGTCAGTGGCTTGACCCCCAGGGCCGTTTTGTCTTTGTACAGGGGAAGGTCGGGGTGGAGCCGGTTGTATTTGGCTGTGTGTATGCCCCCCCCCCCCTTGCAGTGGGCCTTAGCTGAACGTTTGTTTGCTGTATGGGCCGAGCTCCCCCGCTCCATGGCTGTGATTGGCGGAGACTGGAACGATGTGATGGATGTGGCTTTGGACCGGCAGAGGAGGCCAGGAGTGGCACTTGTATCCTCCCCTACACGGTTGGGGGCTATGGTTGATGGTCTGGGCTGGGTGGATGTGTGGAGGCATCTGCATGCGGAACGGCGAGAGTACACCTTTGTCTCGGCTGTCCATGGCTCCCTTTCGCGTTTGGACTGTGTGTTTGTCCCGAGGGCTTTCCTTGACAGAGTGAAGGGGGCAGCGATTCGGCCCCGCGGGCTCTCTGATCATTCCCCAGTGGCGGTACAAATTGACTTGTGCAAAGCACGCTCCCCCTTCCGATGGCGAATGTCCGCGTGGCATCTGCTGCGCCCTGATTATTCCCAACATTTGCGTAGCGCGATCGCCCATTATTGGCAGGACAACCTTACCGCAGGGATGGATGCGGTGACAGTTTGGGAGGCTATGAAACCCACCCTGCGGGGCATAGATATTGCTTGGTGTGCATCTGCTCGCCGGACTCGACTGGGAGGCATTGCTGCGGCCGCAGAGCGGGTGGAGGAGCTCGAGGCTCGGCACGGCGAGGCACCCGATGATGTGGCACTGCGGCTACTCCTGCAGGCGCAACAGTCTTATTCCTCGGTCCTGTTGGATGAGGCTCGTCAGGCGTGGTTAGCCACCCGTAGTCGGGTCTACCAGTGGGGCGACAAGTCTTGCACCATGCTCCATAGGCTGTGCCAACAGAACCTACAGCCTCTTACGCTGCCGGGCCTTGTTGATGGTGCAGGAGTGGCAATCACAGATCCGGCAACTCTTGCAACAAGTTTTGCGCGCTATTATGGGCACCAGTATGCCTCTCGGGAGACTCTCTCCCCTGCCATTATCGCAGATTATATTGCTTCGGTTCCCCCATCTGCTGTATCTGATGAGGTGCGCGAGGCCCTGGACCTTCCCCTGTCGGCTGAGGAGCTGGGTGATGCACTGGGTCAGTTAAATGTAGGCAAGGCGCCGGGGCCGAGCGGTTTCCCCAGCGAATTTTATAAGAAGTTCCATCTGCAGCTCGGGCCGCACTACTTGCGGGCCCTGGAAAAGGCACGAGAGCGTGGCCGCCTCCCACCGGACTGGCGTCATGCCGAAATCGTGGTGTTTTTGAAGCCAGGTAGGCCCCCTGATCGCCATGACTCTTATCGCCCCATATCCCTCATCAACTTCGAGGCCAAGCTCCTGGCAAAGGCGCTGGCGAACCGTTTACTTCCACACATTTCGGCCCTTGTCCACCCAGATCAGGCGGGTTTTATGCCGCGCAGGGCAACGAGACACAATATACGACGGGCGCAGGCCGCGATACAAGCGATTGAGTCTTCGGAGGACCCGGCGGCGCTCCTGCTGGCTGATATTGATAGTGCCTTCGATTCGGTCAGCTGGACCTTTCTTTTTGCCCTGTTGCCGCTGCTGAATCTCGGCCCGGTGTTCCTCTCCTATATCAGGCTGCTCTACACTGAGATCACGGCCTCGGTGCGTATCTCGGGAACGACGTCTGCTCGTTTTCCGGTGTCCAGGGGCACGCGTCAGGGGTGTCCGCTCTCCCCTTACCTTTTCGCACTGGCCATGGAGCCGCTGGCCGCCAGGGTGCGCCGCGATGAGCTCTACCGTGGCTTCGTCTGGGGTGCGGATCAGTCGGACCGCATAGCTTTATATGCGGATGATGTGCTATTTTTCCTGACCGACCTGCAGCGTACGGGTCCTCGTGTCCTGGAGTTGATGCAGGAGTTTGGTCGGGCATCGGGGCTCTTCCTTAACCCGCGCAAATCGACCATGTGGGTGCTGGGGGGTGCCGCAGTGGACTACCCGTGGGCTGCATCCCTTCAGATGGCAGTTGAAGGTGTGAAGTATCTGGGTGTCTTCCTCTCTGCCTCGCCTGCAGTGGCATGGGACCGGAACATTCTGCCTGTATGGGATCGGGTCCAACTGGACGTCAAGACATGGTCGCGCATGCCACTTAATATCTACGGCCGGTCGGCCATCTTCAAGATGGTGGCTTTGCCCCGTCTGCTATATCAACTGCAGAATCATCCCTTCCAGGTTGACCCGCAGTGGTTCCGTACTGTTGATTCTGTGCTGGGCCGGTTTCTGTGGGCTGGCGGTGCCGCCAGGGTGGCGCTGCGCACATGCTTCCTCTCTACCTACTGCGGCGGCTTGGCGGCCGCGGATATTTTATCTTACTATCAGGCCTCCCATCTCCTTGTGCTCAACGAGTGGTGGTATGGCGACCGTAGTGACCCGGCTTATGCCCTTGAGCATTCCCTGATGGGTGGCGCCTCCCTCCACACCCTGTTGTACTCGGCTAGGCGGAGGCGACTGCTTCCGCAAGTCACCCAAGTGGTCTTCGCTGTCTGGCGGCGGGCCTTGCATCGGGTGGGCTGGTGGGGTCGGCTTACAGCCGAAACCCCGTTGTGGCGAAATGGTCTGTTACCGGCGCTGGCGTCTCTGTCCGGATTTGACGGCTGGGATGCGATTGGGATCTCGTCCCTAGGTCATGTCCTCTCTGGTACTACCCTGAAGTCCTTTCGGGAGCTTAGCTCCGAATTTAGCATGCCCAAGACCCAGTTTTTCCGCTACCTTCAATTCCGCCACGCACTTACTCCAAGTCTGGTGGGCCTGGAACAGCTCCCTGATTTTAGTCCTATCGAAGCTAAACTGTTTATGGGAGACCTGGGTGACAAGAAGGTCTCGCAGATATATCGCTCTCTGGTCACTCACTGTTCCCCTTCACTCGCAGCGCTGCGGGCCTCTTGGGAGGCTGATGTAGGTCCACTGGACGATGACGACTGGCGTGAGGCCTTGGAATCTCCCCGAGGTGCTGCTATAGCCATCCGCCTTCGCTTCATCCAGTTCAAATACCTCCACCGGGCGTATTATACTAGACACCGTCTATGGCGGGCAGGCCTGGTCGCGTCTCCCGAATGCCTGAGGTGTGGTTCTGAAGAGGGCACCCTGTTTCATACAGTATGGTCCTGTGAGAGACTGACTCGATTCTGGGCTGGGGTTTGGGACTGCCTGTCAGAGGTGTTGGGTTGGGACCTGCCCCGTACCCCCAGGCTGGGCCTTCTTCATGTTCTAGAGAATGTTGGGGGCAATATTTACAAGCGCCATTTGCTGTTGCTGGGGCTGGTGGTGGCAAAGAGGGACCTGGCGCAGGCCTGGAAGAGCGAGCGTGCCCCCCCCCTCGGGGCTTGGAGGGCGGGACTGGATTTCCTCATGGGTCTAGAACAGCCTGTTTTTGAAGCCCGGGGATGCCCCCGCAAACATTACAAAATCTGGAAACGGTGGGCGGATTACCGGGGCCTGCTCCTTGACCCCCCCGTGGACATTGATGATGCATTACAGCTGGATGTGGATCCCGCACTCTAGGCCGCTGGCCGGCTCCACCTTTGTAGATTGTCCCAAGTTGCTGGACTGTGATCGCGTGCACTGGGTTAGGGTGGGATAAGGGGTGGGTAGCTGTGGGCGGGGCTGGTTGGTGTTTTTGGGGTTGGGTGGGTGGGGAAGTTCGATGCCATTTACTGTATAACGATGGGTTCAATGCTGTACTAATGATATGTTTCTTTTTATCTGTCTTTGACAGTCTCCTCCTGACTGTGGAGGGCTGTGTTGAGCTTCAACTAAATCCCTGTCAGGATTGTGATCCTTAATCAAGTAACATTTATTTAAGTTTTATTCCCCTTTCTAGATCTTCACAAAACTGTTCCTAGTGGCGATTGAGGCTGAAAAGAGTGCATTGTACGAGTCACGACATTACTTCGCATCCAGTATAGCCCACCTAAGCATCCCAAATATGTATGTATTTTGGAGGCAGAAGACATCAGGGACCATATTACATAAGGGCCCTTGTAGCCACCTTAGGTTTACGCCTTTCTGGTTCATAACACCAAAAGGTCCACAGCTGTTTGTGTGGTCCCTTCTGTAATACAGATCTCTCTACACAATAACAAGGGGTGGTCATGCAAATGAGGGGAAGCCTTTGCCCCTCGTCCACATTGCAGACACAGACTAGGGCCACACAGGCAGGAGCTGGAAATTACCAGGCAAACAATGGAAGACATTCAAGTATAGAAGGAAAGAGAAGAATCAGAGAGCATATCCGGACTTTGGGGGGGGAGATGGGGAGGGTGAGTAGGTAAAAACGGGTGTAGACAGTGAAAGGGAAAGGATGCAGAAAATAATTTCAGTTGCCTCAGCTTGTCCTGTAATTAGTTCCACTAAAATTATGCATAGAAATTGTTTATTGAGTGTAAGAAACATAGTTTAGTTTAGATGTTTGCAAGACCTTTATGCCACCTATACTTAGTATTGAACCCAGTGCCAGATTTATATGCACAAAATGAAATCACATAATGTTGCTTTAGTCTTCAAACAGATTAACTGCATACGGTACAAGTTCATTTTAGTTATGCAGCGTATTCCCGAGCTTCCACATGAACTAAGGATATGGTGATGTAATTGAAATATGATACAAAGCACTTGTTCTTTTCTGAATGCCAATAGTACAGAGCACTTTGGAAACATGCAGTCTCTCATCTTCTTGTTAGGAAGCAAAACTCCATATTAAATAATCGTACAGCCACATCCCAGTTGAATTTGCTGTGTTCATTGCGATAACCTCCTAATGAAAACACGCTGAAGTTTAATTACATTTTTATTGGACTTGCCAAAGGATTACAGGCTTTAAAACTTTGTATGTATACTTTGAAAAGGGATATTACTTTCAGACTATTAATAGTATTCTTTCATTTTGTTTTAATGATTTTTCATGCTATTAGAAAAACTGTTTGAAGGTGTATATTTCATGAGAATTATGTCGGGTATGTCTTTGCTTCAGCAACTTCTGGATACATAAATGAATGCTAACAAATGAAAGCCTCTGACCTGAACGTTCCAAAACAAAAAACTCTTACACATGTAGTATTGGAAACAATTGGCCAGATAACTAACACCAATAAAATAAGGCACTAGCAATGTGTATAGTGGCGAGACGAACTAGGGTTTTATGTATGACCTGACATAGAATCGCCTAACTTTGGAAATCTTCAAGAGCATAAGAGTGTCTTGGGGTGTGAACCCTGCTCAAAAATGGACCTTGAGTGCCCAAGGGGACGAGAAAAATGTGGACCTTAAAAATGTAGCATAGCCTCTGCTAGAGTCTCTAACTGTTGTTTTCAATTACAAGGGGATATTCTAGATATGCACGCACCTTCAGTGCTCTAAAAAATGCATACAACCAGAGTGTTAAAAATATGTGTATGCATACCCGCTTCTCACTTCTTTATGTGACACAATTTGTCACACACAGCCATTTTTTATTAAATTCCTTAAACAAGGTAAGGAGAGGGTAGATGATGCAATCAAATGAATACTCCCTGATAGAATACTACGTGTAAAGTGAGCAACACATAAATAGGATTCTGCAATGATTGAGAGAGTGTGTGCCTTAACGCAACTCTGTTCAAGATATACATGAATAACCTGGTTACATTAAAATAGGTACCAGTGCATGAACTACTTCTAGAAGATGCCAAATCATGTGCCTTCTCATCGCAGATTACCAGTATCCTAGTCCACGACAGGACAAGGTTTGCAACAGTGCCTCAACAAAACTACTGTAAAATACTGTGCCAAAGAATAGGCTAAACAAAATCCAAAGTCACGGGTTTACAAAGTAAAAATCTATCTGATAGAGACTTCTAGCCTCAGATTCCTTACCGTAGAATTATTCCCAGGGATCAGACTGGATTCAGAATTGTGTTGTGAGCATTACCCCTATGCACTGGTAGGTGACGTTCTTTGGTTACGAGTGGTTTTGGTGGCGACTTCCGTGCCAGAAATGGGGTGCGTGGTGTCTGTTAAGGCGCCGCCCCAGCTCACTGAAATCAGTTCTTTTCTTTACGTGCCAGTCAGCGCAGGTCTGAAGAAGAGCTACAGCTAGTCACTTTTTTACTCACCTTTTTGTCGAAGATTTTTGAGACTTTGTCTTCTGGTGTGGTGGGGTAGTCCACAAGGAAGGCTGGTTTCAAGTCCTATGGTTCATGTCACTGGCAAATCTCAGTGATGGATTCATACCTCATCTGCCTTTGGGTACCTTGAGCTCAACCATGATGCCAAGACCTGCATCTATTGTCAGGCCATGCACACAGTGCCTTGACGGAGCGGGTCCTCAAACTCCTTGCTCGATATGCGGTGCTGTGACGTTTTTGATTCTGGTCAAGGGAAAGGTCCTGGGACTAGTTGCACAGCCACTCCAAGTGCTCATCGTTGCAGTCTGATTTGTCAGAGCATTCGGGTAAGTCCTACAGAGTGAAGAAGAGCAAGAATTTATAGAGGTCCTTGACTTTGCACCGCCCGTCGAAGTTATCTGATGAGACGAGGGAACGTCGGCATTCAAGGCCTGGCCCTGTGGTTGAGCCTGTGCCTGGGCCTTCTTTGTGGCTCCCCAAGTTCCCAGGGTCTGAAGCATCCCCTGCCCAACTTCATGATATTTATGAGGCATACATCTCATATTTGGGCATCGTGCTCCCGCTGGACTGCCTTCAGGCTCCTAGGGCTCGGGAGGGGCCCCTACTGACTTCTGCCTGAGGGTTCGCCCCCAGGGCTAGTCGGGCACCTTAGATTCATGGATGGATCTGGACTGACACCGGTTGAGCCACCTTGATCTTCCCCTGTGTAGGCTCCATTGCAAAGTCCCTGGCTGTGGCGGTGCAGTCCCTATAATCATCCCCAACTTTGATACAGAGCTGAATGGGCATCGTCCTCAGGGCCGGACTGACCATGGTGGGCATTGGGTGTTTCCCTGGGAGGCTGGATTGGTGGGGGCCGCTAGCGTTGGGGCTGCTTTTGTTACTGGGGCGCGGTTATGTAGCAGTGCTGCAATATTGACCCCCAGTAACAAAAGCAGCAGTGCAGACCTGCGCACTCCCCCCTCATCCCCCGGGGAGGCGGGGGCAGGGGTGCAACAACATTTTTAGGGCTGCTTTTGGTTCCCAGTCCGGCCATGATCGTTCTATGCCAATTCTGGCACAGGCTGAGGGCAGACCAACCATGTAAGAGCTTGCACTCTATTCTTATGGGCTAGGACTTGAGGATGACTGAGAGGGGCAACTGGGCTCTGATGAATATCAGCCCCTAGATGTAACTGAGGACACATGGTGCGAGGATCTGGTGGATGCCATTGGTCTGGATACCTGCCCAGACACTGGCCTGGTTTCTCCTCCTACCTTGGCTACAGAGGAAGGAGCCTCATTTGCTATGGCGGCGAGGGGGGCAGCTGAGGCTGTCAAGATGAGTGTCCGGACTGAGGTAATTCAGCCGGGATTCAACACATCTGAACTGATGCTCCTGTGTACTGAAGCCCTTATGGATGTCCTCCTTGGGGCCTACCCTGGCCCTGGTCCAATGGGTGAATTACCTGCCACAAGCACAACGCCACAGGGGACCCCAGTTTCCTTACAACACACCCCACCCTGGAGACCTTGGTGGTCCAAGTCTCAACTTCCAAAATAAATCCCTACTACTTCCCCGGAATGGGAATCCAAGAAGCTGGATACCTTGGGGAAAACGTTGCTCTCTTCCACCAGCCTGGCACTGGGCAGATACACCCACTTGCTCTGGGGGCTCAGTTGCGCAGGTGCTTCATATATTCTCAGAAGAGGCCCGAGCCATACTCTCCCAAGCTATTGCTGATGGGAGAGATGCAGCTAAGATCGCCATAGTCTGTGGGCAGGATATGACCGACTCGCAAGGCAGACTGGTTTCATCGTTGGTGGCCTTGTAGCACCACACCTGGCTAAGGATGACTGGCTTTTCTATGGATGTCTATGTCTCATTCATGGACATGCACTTTGATGGCTCCAGTCGCCTTGGAGACAGGGCAGACTCAGATCTGGAGCGCTTCAAGGACAGCAGATCTATGGTCAGGTCCTTGGCCCTTTCCAATGCACCTCACCAAACATTGTTTGCCTACCGCTCCTATTGTGACAACAGAAGGGGCTTCTAGCCACATCTCAAACTATCCAGCCAGCATGGCCAGCAAACTTATAAGTCCTTGCCTGGCTCACGACATGGCACCCACGGGCCTTGTTGGTCGGGCAGCCAGAGGTCAGGCCAGTCCACCACCCCTGCGGCAGCTTTAGACTCTAAGGGCCATATGTATCAAGCAAATTCGCATTTGCTAACGCCAAAATTCGCAGAATTTCGTCGTTTGCGAATGCAAATTTGCTAAATGGAATGTATCAAAGAAAAGCTGGTGCAAAACAAGGAATCACAAAATCTGCGATTCCTTAAATGCAATGTATGAAGCCAAAAAAATGCAAATTGTCCTTAAGGAATCGCAAATTACCAACAACTTCAAGTTGGTGGTAATTTGCGAATTTCTTGAAAAATGCAAATTTTTGCATTTTTCAAACTGCCATATGATGCACATACATGCCCTTAGGGCATGTATAAGCGCCACATATGCACCCATGCTTATTTCAGAGGTGCAACAGGGTGTCCTTTGGACACCCCTGCACCCTTGAAATTATTCTCAATTTGCGATTCCCAAATTGGGAATCGCAAATTGAGAATAACTTCACATTCATTCCTATGGGCCTCCTGGCCCATAGAAATGAATGGGAAATTATTCCTTAATTGTGATTCGCAATTTGCTAATCGCAATTAAGGAATATTAAGGATTCGCAAAAAAAATTGAGATTTTGTACATACATCCCAATTTGCGATTCTGAAATAGTGAGTTCCAAAAAATCGCTATTTCAGAATCGCAAAACTGGATGATGATACATATGGCCCATAGTCTCTTTAGTTTGCACTACGACCATCATGGCCACCCAGTGGGAGGCCACATACGCCATCACCTGCACCACTGGAGGTCAATAAAACCCAATAGCTGGGTTCTCCAGATTATACAAAAGGGCTGTTCCCTACCCTTTATGACTTACCTGCCACCCACACCACCCACATACGATCAGCTGACAGAGGACCACATCTCATTACTCAGCCAGGAAGTGCAGTCTCTCTTGGCCAAGGATGCCATAAACAGGGTGCTATAGGACAAGGGAGTTTACCTAAGCCTCTAATGTTGATTCAAACAATTAATGCCTGAGTAAGGATGAACAACATTTTATTAGTTTATCCTGACATTGATTTATGTCATTTTTCTTTTCAATTAATTATCAAATTCATTTTATATCTAGACAGAACAAGCCCGTTATTCAACTTCACGTATTGCCATACAATTTATAACACGGTGAAACACAAATCATAAACATTTACAGTGAAAAAACATGAAAGGGAACATATGATTATAAATACAAGAACAATGTGCTCACAATTTCCAAGAATGAATCAATTGACAGTTGCCAAAGAAACAATATTCAAAAACTCAATCGTCCTTACAATTCCAGTGGGGCGAAAAGGAGCTTTTTGGACACCACCCCAGACCTTGTTCCAATATCACTCTATTGTTATTTTAATCAGGGAGTAAATGTCATATAACAAGCAGATGTCGTTGGCATTGAATGTCTTAAATGGATAGATGCCGACGCGTTTCGAGTCCCACTGTCTGACTCACAGGACTCTCATCAGGGCAGGATGAGTCAAATCCATGGGATCTGTTTATGAAAAAAGGGGGAAGATTTTTTAGAAAGAAGTCCTCGATCCATTTAACCTTAAAATGAGTTGCATCAAAACGATGCGGCATACCTTTTTTGTCGCCAAGGATGCGATGGCCTTTAAAATGTAGTCAGAGCCGTGGATGTCACGCTGCAATAGAGTAAAATTCAAGTCAGGGAAAATATTCCCAGTGTGAGCAGCGTCGTGCTCGTGCAGGTGGGGGACAGTGTTAGTATTACCTTAAGTCATCTTGCTCTAGCTGCGTGTATGCAGTCGTCCGGATGTACTTTGGTTGCCGGATTGATTTGCATTTCTGAAAAAATTCAGGGCAACACATGTATTTTGTGAGAGAGTAAGGCAGTTGAGACCCGTTTGGAAGGAAGAGACTTACTCATAAGAAGAGCGAGAAGGAGGCGGAAATAATGCCGCTGTTGCTTCAAAGCGCTTCAGTACCGTGGAGAGTAAAGGGGGGAGTCACTAAACTGGTCCTACATTAAATGACAAGAGAAGCCGCCAGAACAGCTCCAGGATCTTACCGTAAAGATGCGCTACTGTCAGCGTTTGTCAGTTACACTCTGCCACGGGTTCATGCAGGCAGCAAGACCTGTGTGTGTGCCGTCACATTCAAAATTCAAGTCCCGGTCACGTGGTGTAGGTCTGACCAATCAGACCATCTGAACCACTGCAGTCAGTTGCAGTGTATTGTGGGAATTGTAGTGATGGGGCGCATCTATGTCATGAGGCCAGGCGAATGTTTTAATATTTATGGCGCATGTGACTCTCATACCCTATTGACTTCGCTCAAGCAATTTAATCCTTTGTTGACACTGTCAAATTTCATGATGAGGTACGCCTCTTTGCGCAATAGTGCAGTCTCAATGCTAGACTGATGTTTAGGGTCAATCCAGACTAATACTGTCCATTTAAAATCATTTTCACTATGGTTGTAGCTCAGAAAATGTTCAACCATCGGTGCGGATAAAACTTTTTTCTTTATTCTAGAACGGTGTTGTGTGATCCTTACATTAATGGATTAGCAGGTCTTTCCAATGTATACTCTATTGCATGGACATACCACAGCATTGACCACATTCTTGGTCTTACAATTTGTGAACACATCGTGTTTCCATTTGACCCCGTCATGGTCAAAAACATTGCCTTCAAGTGTCGTTGAACATGACACACAATTGCCACATTTGTGATGCCCACATATAGGTTTTAGATTCCACTGTACTATCAGGTCGCTCTTCTGTTTGGGAATATAGCTATCCGCTCTTATTAGTTGTTGAGCTATACTTGTATTTTTGCGAATGGTGAAAATAGGTTTTTGTAGGGGATGTTCTAATGTTTCCAATAAATGCCATTTTTTTAGAGTGATGCGTTTGAATTGATTTGTGTGCTGACCGAAGGTCGTTACGCAAACCAACTTTTCTAGCTCACCTTTTTCTTTTACCTGTAGGAGAGTTTCTCTTGGAATAAATCTGGCCCGTTTTTTGGAATGTTTTAATAGCTTTTTTGGATAACCCCCTTTCGCCATTTCATTGCAAAACGTTGTTGCATGTGACTCAAAATCTGTCACATTTGTGCTGGCATAAAAAGTAGTTTGTGATTGATATTTCTGCTACTTTCTGGTTCCCAAAAAGGACGGACGCTTTCATCCTATCATAATGCCCTCTCAATTTGTTCCATAAAAAAGGAGAAATTAAAATTGCTCATGCTCGCTTAAGTTCAGTCTGCTCTGTACCCAGGAGTCTGGATGCCTGCATTAGACTCGTAGGGTGCATACTTCCTCATCTGCATCCTACCTGCCCACAGACGTTACCTGCAGGTCACTGTGGCCAAAACCCCTTTCAATTTGCAATGCTCCCTTATGGCCTTACCAGTGCCCCTTGGGTGTTCACCAAGGTGATAGCGGTGATTGCAACTCATCTGTGCTAATCAGTGGTGCCAGTCTTCCCCTATATCGACAACTGACTGGTTAAGGCAGGCTCGCCACAAACAGTGTCTCCCACCTCCAGACTATGGCCGACCTGCACTTGCTGTGGTTTATGATCAGCATGACTAAGTCACACCTGACCCCTTCTCAGAGGCTCCCTTTCATCAGAGCTGTTCTGGACACAGTGCAGTTTTTGTCTTATCCTCCCCAGTGGCTAGAATAATCAGGCTATGATACTGATGTTTCAGCTTCTATCCTAGATTTCAGTGTGTCTGACTTGGAGGCTGCTGGCCCACATGGCCTCCTGCTTGTAATGCATGTGCGCAGTTTTATGTGGAATCTGCAGTGGGACGTGAAGCTCCATTGGGTGCTGCATCAGGGAAATCTCTCCAAAATGGTCCAGATCTCGGCGGGCACTGCAAAAGATCTACAGTGGTGGCTCCAAACCGCGATTGGGTCAGCTTCAGACTCCTCTCTCTTCCTCACCCAGATCTGATGATAGTGACAGACACATCACTACTGAGCTTGGGCGTCCATCTGGGAGAGGCGGGGATCACAGGACTTTGGTCTCCTGCAGAATCCATACTCCACATCAACCTGTTGGAGCTTTGAGTGATACAGTTGTCATTCAAAGTGTTTCTGCCCTCCATCAAGTGAAGGCTAGTGCTGGTGTTCACAGTCAACACCAATGCCATTTGGTACTGCAACAAATAGGGTGGGGTGGGTTCATGGACCCTCTGTCAAGAGGCCCTGAGTCTCTGGACATGGCTAGAATGTCAGGGAACTTCCCTGGTGGTTCAACACTTGGTGAAATCTCTGAACTCCAAAGCATACACACTCAGCCAAAGATGCCTAGCAGATCACAAGTGGTGTATCCAACCAAAGGTGGTACAAGATCTCTTTCAGCAGTGGGCAGAGTCTTGGTCAGATCTGTTCACCTCCACAGAGAATGTGCAATGTTATCAGTTCTGCATGCTGGAGTTTCCGAGGAGGTTTTTTCTCAGAGACACCTGTCGTCTCGAGTTGGGCTCCGGATTCTGAACTCCTTTCCACCAATATCACTCCTGCCCAGAGTTTTCAAAAGATCAGGACCAACCAGGCCCAAGTAATTCTTGTGTCTCCGGACTTGGCTAGTACAGTCTGGTATCCCAAGCTGTTGAGCATGTCCATCGAGCCTCCGATCAGGCTACTCCTTCGGGAGGGTCTCCTGTCGCAGCACCAGGGGAGTGTTCCCCACCTGAACCTGTTAGCACTCTGCCTTCATGCATGGAGATTGTGCGATGACAGTTAACAGCTTTTGACCTTCTGCTCTAAGTGTAATGTTATTCCGGCAGCTCAGAGTCTCTCCACCAAGACGGTATATGCCAGCCATTGTAGCAAGTTTGTGGCATGGTGTACAGACAAACAGATTCACTTTTTAGCTGCACCATTTCTTCCACATTCTTTTGTTTATCTTTACCCTGGCCCAGCAAGGCTCTGCATGGGCCCATTTAAGGGTTATTTATCGGCTCTCTCTGCCTTTCTGCAATTGCTAGATCAGCCCTCCCTATTCACGTCCCCTATTGTAAAAGGTCTTTCAGACATCTTTCCTCCAGTTCCCTTCGTTATGCCTTAATGGGACCTCAATTTGTTTTTTACCATTCTAATGTGCGCTCTCTTAGAGCTGCTTCATAACTGCCCTCTGATGCACCTCACCATCAATACAGCCTTTATGGTGGCTATTATATCTTCCCAAGATGTCACTGAATGACAGGAGTTATCGTCTCAGCATCTGTACATCTCTTTTAACCGAGAAAAGTGGTCCTTCAGAATCAAGCATCCTTCTTGCAGAATGTAGTCACCCCATTCCGCATAAGCCGCCAGTCCGTCACCTTGGCTCCCTTATACATGCTGACTCACCCATCTAAGGAAGAGAAGAGACTCCACCGAATGCACCAAAAAAGAGTGTTGTCCTTCTACCTTGACCGCACACAACAGTTCCAGGTAGCCAATCAACTCTTGGTGGGTATGTTGGTGCCAAGAAAGGGAAGGCAGTGCAGAAATTAACCATCTCCTGAAGGATGGACCATTGCATTGAGATCTGCTTCGCATTGACCAAGAAAGGGTTAACATGCTCATTGTACCAGAGCAAAGGCTGCGACCACAGCGTTAGCACACAAAGTTCCAGTCCTGGACATCTATCAGGCTGCAAAGTGGGCATCACTGCACATGCTTCCCAAGCACTTGTGCCTGGACAGTCAGGTCCGTAGGCATGGGTACTTTGCCCTTTCGGTCCTAGTGGACTTTCTTGTCTAAATCAGGTTCGCCGACACTCCTCCAGGGAGATATGCCTTGATTGACTGTCTATTTTAAGGTAAGGAATCTGAGGTTAGAAGTCTGTATCAGATTAACAAGTTACTTACCTTTGGTAATGCCTTATCTGGTAGAGACTGGATCTAGCCACAGATTTCTAACTGATCCTCTCATCCTCCCCGTTCTGCTAACAGATTTTCAGGTACAGTGCTGTTCCCTTTTCCGGGCCTCAGTTTCACATACCAGTGGTCAGTGTTCTTCATGGATCTGTGCTCCTGGTGTGAAAATTTGTATTTGTATTTGTATTTGTATTTGTATGTGGATTTATTAAGCGCGATTGATGCCCGGGGGCGTCCAAGCGCTGAGGGACCGACAGATGTATAGGCGGAGGCGGGAGTAGTTACCAGAATTATTGTGGGGAGTTGAAAAGGAGAGTCTTGAGCTGTTTCCGGTATGAGGTAAGATTGGAATTGGCTCTCAGCTGTAGGGGAAGGGCGTTCCATAGCTTGGAAGCGTTATGGGTGAAGGTCCTACCGCCTGCTCTGGCTCTTTTTATTCTGGGTTTGGTGGCCAAAAAAGTCTGGTTTGACCCTAGGTTTCTGCTTGGACGGTAGTGAGAGATTAGGTCGCGGGTGATGATTGGGCCTTTGTCCCAGAAAGCCAAGTGGGCAATACACAAGGCTTTGAAGTGGATTCTTTGGCGGACTGGCAGCCAGTGTAGACTGGTCGGACTAGCTCTGACGGATTGTCGGCGTGGGAGCTGGAGCAGTGTCCGAGCTGCACAGTTCTGCACTGTTTGAAGACTCCGCAATGTGTAGTCTGGTGCAGCGAGGTATAGGACGTCATTGAAGTCCAGGCGGGACTGGATCAGACCCTGGATGGCCACTTGTTTTGCCTCCATAGGTAAAAGATGAAGAATTTTTTTGAGCATTTTAAGAAGGCCAAAACAGGTGGCAGACAGTTTGGTGGCTTGTGTGTCGAATGGCAGGGATTTATCGAGCCACACCCCAAGACTCTTGATGTTGTCCTTGGGTGTTGGGGGGGTGCCCAGACAGGGTGGCCACAGGGAATTGAAGGAGCTAGGATTTGCGGGACCTAGAAGCATCAGCTCTGTCTTGTCCCCGTTTAGTTTGAGTGATGAGGAAGACATCCAGCTTTTTACTTCCTCAAGGCATTATGAAAAGAAACTGACGTTAGTGTGCTGGGGTGACATCAATTACACTGTGGACAACGCCATGCAGAGCCAAACAACGCCACCTACCGGTGCTCAGGGGTACTGCTTACAAAAAAATTCGAGATCCAGTCTGAAACCTGGGGAGAATTCTAAGGTAAGGAATCTGCGGCTAAATATAGGGGCAGATTTATGACGGACTTGCGCCACGTTTACGCCGCCGTTGTGTGACGCAACGGCGCGGAAACGTGGCGCATCCCTGCGACCTATTTACAACGTGACGCATCTAGGCAGATGCGTCACGTTGTAAATCCCTGCGCCACATGAAACCTGCGTCAGGTTTCATGTGGGCGTTCTGTCGCAGGTTGGGCGTTCCCTCGTAGGAAAGCCCCGTAAAACTGACGCAGTGAAATCTACAAAATTTCACTGAGTCAGTTTTACGAGGCTGCTGCGTCAAATCCTTACGCCTGCTTGAAGCAGGCGTAAGGAGTGACGCACCACGTTATGTATGGGTGGCCTCTGTACATTGCAGGAGTTGCGTCGCACTTGCGACGCTACTCTAGCAATGCGCCGCCCATACACCACAAGATGCGTCACGCATCTGCCCTTCCTTGCACCATGGTGCGCCGCATTGTAAATGCGGCGCATCTGTGGTGCCGCAAGGAGGGAATTGCGTGACGCATCAGTTCTGGCGCATCCCCGCTGATTTGCAGAGATGCGCCAGAACTCATAAATCTGCCCCAGAGTCTCTAGCGGATGAGGCTGTTCTGAAGGTAAGTAGCATGTTCGTTAACTTCAATACACAGCGTAATACAGTTACATAAGAGAACCATATAGAATTTTGGTAAACTTTACTCAAATCCAGAAATTTGCACAAGTAGAGGCCCATGAGCATTAGATACCCTAGAGGTCAAGGAATTAAGCATGAACTCAAAGCAAAACTCTATATACATCATACCAGTGCAGTCTGAAGCCACGCTTCAACCCAAGGCTGCACCTAGTGGGTCACCACCAAACCCAGGACATGCGCTGGCTGTTTGCATAAACAATACTGAAAGTTAACAGGACTGGCCAAAAAAACGCTGTTAACCCGAATAAACTTGACACTCGCTGCTGCAAGATATAGAAAAGCAAACCTAATGAGTCTGGTTAGTCCTCAGAAAAAGTAGCAGCAAACTTCTCATTTCTAATTCCTTCAATGTAAAAAGACCAGACACAAATTTCTTGACTGTAGTCAGTCTTAATACTTCGAATGCCAAAAATCAGCTTTCACTACCGCCAGAGAAATAAAAGAAGCTCAAACATACGCCTCACTGATAGGACTGGAAGATTGCCGCTCAGAAATACATGCATTTTGGCCAGACCTGCTCGGTTAAATTCGTGAGCTGAGATTTATCGTCAGCTTCCTCTTTGAACGAGATGAAACAGAAATAACTTTTACTGGGAATAATTTTTCACCATCGTTAAATTATCAAAGCTTGATGACAAACACATAGTCGCCATCTTGGTGGTGCGAAAGTAAGGGCTAGTAGAATTAACATCCCATCAGCAGCTTTCTGAGATGTTGAAATCTGAGCGCCTTTATGGAGTTGCGAGATTGAAGGCATAAGCTGAGAACAACTTCACCTGTTAGGTAGGAGAATTCGAAGTTTTGGAGAGTCTTTTCTCCCATAAAATCTACTTTTTCCACCTCGTTTAAGCCCCCCCAAAATAGTCGACTCTGTAGTTCTTAAAGCTGGATAAGTTTTAAGAAAAGCCTCCCTATTATAGAGGACAAACAGCCACATGTATCATTGTTGGAATTTGCGATTCCTAAATTGCGAAAATTAAGGAATCGCAATTTAGGAATCGCAAATTCCTATGCATCAAGAAATCGCAAAGGTTTTTGCGATTTCTTAATTTTCCTTATTTGCGATTCCTTAATTGCGAATCGCAGATAAGGAATCGCATTACATTGATTCCTATGGGCCTAGAGGCCCATAGGAATCAATGGGAAGGCATTCTCATTTTGCGAATTCGCAATTAAGGAATCGCAAAATGAGAATGCAATTTCAAGGGTGCAGGGGGGGTCCAAAGGACCCCCTCTGCACCCCTGAAATGTCACATAAGTACATTTTACTCACACACATGTCCCAAGGGCATGTGTGTGTGTAAAATGTAAGTTTCAAAAATGCATTTATTTGCTTTTTTGAAACTTTTCGCAAATTACCATGAAGGTGTACTTCATGGTAATTTTCCCCTTCAAAATTGCGAATTCGCAAAAAAAACAAATCATGCATAGCATTTAAGAAATCGCAAAATTTGCGATTTCTTAAATGCTATCGCAATTTGAGAAATCGCAAAAAAATTGCGATTTCTTAAATTGCGATAAATGGAAAATGAATGATGCATCCCAAAAAGTGATTTTGGAATCGCAAACGGCCGAATTTTGCGATTCGCACCGTTTGCGATTCCAAAATCGCTTGATGCATGTGCCCGCTAATGTTGCCAATTTGGCACATTAGTAGTGAAAACTGAAAGTTGGCTGAAAAGGAAGAAAAATACTTAGCTTACAACACCACCAGAGAATCACATAATTATATACAAACTGTTGAATTTATGAAGCTTCTTGAACACTTGAAAAACAATAATAAACATTGTTGAATTGGAAACAGCGAGCATTAGGTCTGAAGCTAGTGCAGAGAAGCATAGCAATACTCCGGGTGGCACCCAGGGCACCGGATATAAAAACTTGGCAGGCAGACTTTTAGGATGGGCAATCGCCGATGAGGAACGTACAAAGCTCACCCGAATGGATGAGGCTGCTGTGGAGGATTTGATCACTTGTGGAAATATGATCACAAAAATCATGGACCCATCCTGCAAAAGGTCATCTTGATGGGACATAGTTGCACTCTGGTGGGATGTGCAGGCACAACAGACTGCTTGGCGGAGAGGGGTGCAAGTTGGGGCACTGTCATACTAAAGAAGGTAAATGTTACAGTAATTAAATATTTTTTGGGTCAGGAAATAACTGCTCACGTGAAACCGGCTAATCGACTCTTGTATGTGTGAAAACCGCAATACAAAAAACAGTTTAGAAAAAAAATGGCTATTATTTCAACCACTGTCCTTAACCCAAATATACTTTAGTTTGACCACATCACCGCTTTGCTAAGCCTAACACGTTACAGGTTATATTTAGCTGATCTTAATTAAACTAAAGTAAATAGAGGCCCTGTGAGGGTCAGTGGCACGGGTATACAGAGTGCAAGGTGAATATTAGGATAGGATAAAACTACCTCTTGGTGGGCTGAATAACTATTTTTATTTTCTTTATTTATTATTTGGGAGCTCTCTCCATTTGGTTTGAAGTTTTCCCCCTCTTAATTTTGATTTTTCCCTTGGGGACCCCGCAGATGAAGCATGCCACCTAAAGGTGGGTGAGGGTTAAAGTACTGGACCAGGGGACTTGCCAACAGTACTGCAAACCCATTCAAGAGTATATTCTTAGGTGATCATTGTCACAGGCTGTGCGTCCCTTTTTGTGCTTTACACTCTGTTTCAAGGAGTGGTGCATGGTCGGTCATCCAAAACACTCCTTTTAGACTCTCCTTGTGATTCGTAAACATTTGATCTACCATATTTACTGAGTTGGAGGCTAATAATTTCATTGCTCGTGCTTGAGCAAAAATAGCAGTTTTAGCCCGATGCTAAGTGTAGTAAATGCAAGGAGGCTTCTTGATGATCAGTCCAGTTTATTCCAAGGAGACAGCTTACACAACCACCAAGAACAGATGCACAGCTGTAACTGATCTTGATAGAACACTACATTCCCAAGGATCCCTAAGAATCCTCAGGCAGTAAGAACCAAAACAGTTCTGAATGGAACATAGGAAGGGAAATACAAGGATGAGGGGAGAGAGAAGCACAGAATAGAATACTACACACCTTCCCCCCTAAAAAAAAACAAAAAAAACAGCAAAAAAAAATGTCATGCAAAATACAGAGAAACAGCCGCAGGTGCAATCAAGGCACGTCAAATAAGGAATGCTGCCGCTGGTGTTATAATTTAACACATAAGAATTTTTAAAGAGTACCTTAAGAAAGTTCACGCTGCAAACGGTGAACGCTGTCTCCAAACTGGATTTTCTTCTTTTTTTTTGAGAAAAAAAAAAATAAGTGAAGAATAAATACGGGTCCTGTTGAGCTTCAGGCTTGATATCCCGTTCGTCGCCAGAATATGTAGTAAATGCAAGGAGGCTTCTTGATGATCAGTCCAGTTTATTCCAAGGAGACAGCTTACACAACCACCAAGAACAGATGCACAGCTGTAACTGATCTTGATAGAACACTACATTCCCAAGGATCCCTAAGAATCCTCAGGCAGTAAGAACCAAAACAGTTCTGAATGGAACATAGGAAGGGAAATACAAGGATGAGGGGAGAGAGAAGCACAGAATAGAATACTACACTAAGCATCGTGCCACAATCCAAAGGCGAACGAGCGGTGCCCAGCACCAGACCCTTACTCGAGGTGACTCAAGTACAAATGTGTTCCCAATGATAACCATCCAGCTGTTAGAAATCTAAAATGTTTAATTTGGCAGAAATTATACATTATATGTAGGAAAAAGATTCGATATTGTGCTACCTCATTACTTGTGCCTGATTTCATTGGTGTAAGGATGCCAGACAAAGCCAAGTTATGGTAGTTTAGTAGACTAGTGGAAATCTTAAACTAAATCTGGCTTTGCGCTGAATCCTAGGGGCAGTTGCACTTTTTTTTTACTGTTGTGGCCCTTTTTCACACTTTCGCAAGGCTTTTGTGCGTCATAACAAAGGCATTTGGTGCTGTGCTGGATCAACTTTTGGAGTAAAAATTCCTTTTGGGAACTACAGTTGATCAGGAATGCCCTTTGAACTACTTTGAATCATGAAACACATACCTAGAGTTGCATTAATGTCCATGCAAAACCTTAGTAAATCTAGCCCTCAGTGTAAAGTATGTAAGGCCTTTGGTCTGCAGGTTAGTGATGATGATTGACCTATTTGGCTGCCTGCTCCGGAGGTAACCAAATAGGTGATTGGCGGGAGAGACCACAACTTCAAAGTTGGTGATGTAAAGGCTCCCCACCATCCGCCCCGGAGCAGATACGCAAGCCTGAAAACTGATTAAAGTATCAGATTAGGAAAGGACCCACATTACGGTCAGTCCTTCTATTTTTTCATATACAGTGCTCCTTAACGTGAACACTAAAATGCCTCACGTGTGGTGATTTTTTATCACTCACTTTCACTTTAGTTCACATTGTTTGAGAGGTCCTGACAAAAGCCCCACATATTTTTATAGTGGGCTGAAACATGTTGACCATCATTGGATAAATATACGGCTACACATAGTATCCTATATCCACTCTCCAGTTTTTAAATATACCCAGGATCACCAAGAATAAACTCAACAGGTAGTATCCGGAGGTATTTCTAACATTCACTTTCACTTCATCACATTCACTAACACCTCAAACCTGCTCCACTGTAAACAGGTGTCGTAGCACAGCTGGGTAGCATTCGGCTACTCAGCTGGGACCCGATGATGAAGCATGACACCAACCAGGTTGGTTTGTGAGGGTTTTATTAAAAAACCATAGAGGTGCCAGACATTTCCGTGATAGACAGTCTTCTAAAAGTGTCTGTCTTAGTTGGTTTACTTTAGACTGTCACAAGCGGCATTGTTGACAATTAAGTGCTGAGCAGCGGAAACCACCTTTTCAAATTAAGCACTAGTAGGTGTAGCAGCTCACTTCAAAAGGAATTTACAACAAAATTGGTAGGAGACAGGAACTGATAAAGATGGAATGTGCCCTGTGCTCACTTCAAATGGTCGTACTATTACATCAGGCAAAGTGGCGCTAATGGAAACTCCTTGTGGGCGGATGTGCATCTTGTGAAAGTGCAAAATGCAGTCACTCAAAGTGACGTTAACCAGAGGCTCAAGTAGACTGAACCATTACCCCATGATATATGGTGTAGTGGACAAAAGTAAAATGGGAATGGCACAACATACCAATGTTGAAGAGGGTTGACTGAAATCCTGTTTAAGTAAATATATTATTCATAACATTTTAGAAAAATCATGCAGTCTTGTCTAACGCCAGACCTAAAAAAAGATGATTATGCTTCGTGAGTTTTTCACCCCAAAAATTGTCTGCATCACACATTTTCATTAGCAGCAGCATAGCTTCAGACCTAATAAAGCAAATTATGCTTCGTGAGTTTTTCACCCAAAAAATTGTCAACATCATACATTTTAATAAACAGCAACAGTAATCAGAAGGCTACCACCAAGCCTGTGTTCAAAATGGCGTGAATCTATTCTGAACATTTGTTCTGTCTCAAGTCATTTCCACGTCTAACCCACACCTCAGTTTCAATATCTATATACCAAGTAATGTCAGAGCTTACAAGTCAATTATTTCAGGGCTTTAATGCTTCTCTGTCATTTATAATCCTTCCCTGGACCGTAAAAGCCTCCCAAGTTGAGACCTTCCTATCATTGTTACTTTTACTATCTTATTCAACATTCTCTATTCCGAAAATATTCTCATATATCCGTAATTGGTAATTGTTTTAGTAGATAAGTCTCTTGTGCCCTGCCATCACCAACATCTCCTCCTACAACTTGTGTCATTCAGGAGAGGCGACAGTTTCCCATCCATTAAGTAAACACTTCTTTGCTACTGCAGATCATCTATGCCAATGTGAGGTATTTCAGACAGATCATGTAAGATGGTCATGGACGCCATTAGTAAGAAGATGGTCATGGATGCCATTAGTAAGAAGTGCTCTCCCTCACATTTCCATTTCTGTGTCGATCTTGTTGCAGTATTGTGTTGTGCTTGGGCATGCCATAAAATGTGTAAGATGTCCCACCCTTCCTGTCCACATCTCCAGCAGTTGAACTTAGGATTCAGACCAAAGTGCTCTAGTTGTAGTATGCACCAGTGCCCCTCTGCATAGTCTTTTGAAACCACTTAACTTCAGTCTGGCCTCTCTCCGTCCATCCTCTTGAAGTTCTACTAGGGTGTTCCAGTCTTTATCTCTATATGCGTGTTCTAGTCTTTCTTGCCATTTTTGCTTTTTTGCGTTAGACCTGCAGGCATAGGTATAGAGAACATAAGCCCTATATATTTTTTATAAAATTCAGATATCACCCTTTTGAAGTGGCTCCACGTATGTAAGTATGCCCCTGTTGATGATTCCAGAGGGTCATAAGAAGTGCCTCCAACAGCTTTTAAACAAAGAAGCAACATGTAATCATCAAAAAGGACACCGTTTGGCTTCATGCCTTTGTGGTTACTCCCTGCACTCCCTCCTTTTGACTTACGGTTGCTGCTAAGGATCCTACAGTCAACAGGAACATTAACAGGAGGAAATGACACCCCTGCCTCATACCTAGCCCTATATAGAATTCATCTGACAGTTAATGCAAATTTAAAATTTCAAGTTAGGCAAAGTAGAGAGAGATTTGAAAATGTAAAGTTGATGAATGTTACCCACATATCCTTTTATCACAATGGAGTTTTGTCGGAAATTGGGTTATTAAGTTGAGAGCAGTTGACCCCTACACACTTAATAAATATAATATGGTGTGTTAAAACGCATTTGTGAGAGACTCTGTACTCACCCTTGTGGCACAAGCAGCAAACAACCCACAAAATGTGTGTGTTAGGTTTAACCAGTACCAACGCTTTAATAAATAGACAAAAATATACTGAGCAATGTTAGAAAGGGCCTTTTTTTGGGTGGTCGCCCCCATTTGTTTGTGGACTTACGCTGCTAATTTATTGACTCTGTGCAAGGGGACACAGCTAACCATGCCCCAGTGCATCTCCTGTGACCCCTAAAACATGTTCAATTGGCTAACACCTAAAGTATTTAACAACCTAACCCTTCAGCTTTGCCTGCATTAATACACCCTTTTTGACAAGTCTAAACCTTCCTTCTAAATACTGATAAGTCACACCAATGCTGGCATTGTAGCTCACAAAGCAGGATGCATGGTATTTGACAGTAGTACATGTAGAAATGTAAAGCTAATATGTCATGACGCTGACTAGCTTGCGAAAGCTATTTTCACTGTAGGAAACTGGCTGCCCCCTAGAGAAGCACTGGGCAGGCTAGAACCAAAATTTAAGGACTGTTTTTAATATGCACTAAAAACCTAAATTAATGGTGAAGTCAGATATGTAAGAAATAAAGAAAGGGGATATTTAGACAGTTAGCTTTCACTGCCTTAAGCTGTAGGAGGCTCATTTGCGTAGCCTTCAACAGTCACCCAGCTATTGAATAGCCCTGATGAGGTGTGAAAACTGCTCCCAGAGCAGAGACAAAGGCTTGAGTGTGATGAGGTGGGTTGTGCCTGTGGCATGAAGACCTGTTGGGCAGTGCCCATGAACTTAATGTAATTCAAATGGCACCTTTACTGTCACATATAGATATCAAATGTCACCTTCACGGGCCCTTCTTTTGTCCTACCAGTCAGGCAGGCACCAAACCCAGTGGGAAGAAACCTGCTTTCAGTACTGTTTTTTCTTCTTTTTTTCCCGGAGTTTTATATAGTGTAAACTTGACCACGGGTATTAGAGCACTTTACATGAGCACCAGTTGTGTTACACAAGGGTACACTTTGTTTTGTTTTGTTAGGCATGGGTAGATTAAGTGAGTTGCCCAGAATCACAGGATGTTGAGCGTTATTGCAGAGGCTCGCACCTGGTTCTCCAGATTTGAGGTCAACCACCTAGCCATTAGGCCACATCCACTCCCTGGTTTGGAATGAAAGAGGAGGGAACTGCTCATTACCCTGGCCAAGCCTCTAGGTACAAGGGGAGAAGGGTTTCTTCATTTTCTATTTAGTGAGTAAAGGCACTGTGGGATTGTATGGAATAAGGCACACTGAAACTGCTATAAACGTGTGCAGGGTTACTCCTGGGATTTTGTTCCTTATGGGCTAGTGCCGGGCATAAACGTGACATTCCCTGGCACCCTCTTCAGAACACTACTAGACCTGTGGAATAACAGAAGACCTGTGAGGAGACCTGAAGGGCTGGACCTGCTCCTACCTGTACCCAGATTAAAGATGTGGACTCAAAGGTTCAGATGGCAGACCTCTTGTGTAATGTAAACGGTCACAACAAGCTTCATGGGGCATTTTTCTGAAGAGGCTAGCTGACCAGTACCAACTGGACCTGACCTGGACCTAGCTGGTAGCCTCCAATGAAGTGAGTTGTGACAACTATGTGCTGTTTCTGGGGTCCTGGGACCCTCAGCTGTGTCTAACTGGACTTCCACTAACATCTCTGAAAGCCTATGACTTAAAACCTTATTTGGACTTGAAAACCTTCAAAGGACTTGGACAAATATGCCAAGCTGATTTGCGCAAGGTGCCTTGCCGCTGGGCGGCCAAACAGATTTCTCCCACTCAGAGCTTCTATGTAGCAGTAAATACGATTTAGCAGGACCTCACTGAGGTACCCAGGCTCATGAAGCCATCTTCAGATACATCCCATAGCCTTGCCCCACTAGAGGTAGGATACGAAAAAGAGATTAAGTCGAAAAGTAAAATTCTTGACTGGGCGACGGTGGCAAATGTTAATATGCACAGCACGTGAATCGAATAATGCTCAAAGTCATAGTAACATTTTCTATTCCTTCATTTTATTCTCAGGTGCAATTCAGAGGTAGTCTCTAGGTAAAGACTACTGTAAAATTAACTTGCTTACCGAATAGCGGCTGCCGACTTCCGTGACCTGACAAATCTTTGTCAACCATTTGAAAATATACTTCGCTCGCTGCCCAGTCTGTTTACGCTGTAACTAGTTTCAGCGCATCACGCCACTGTCAGAGCTCCCGGTTTTTACGTGCACGACGTTACTTAAGCCGGCTTCAACCGACGATCACTTTTGCATGACTCAGCGAGGCCGACGGATGCGGCACGCTGTTATTCACAGAGAAAACCCTCACTACTAAGATAATTTAATACCCACCACGAACCCCCTCTTCATTAGTTAAGAGATTTCAAGGTAAGCATCCTTTGTTGTATTGTTCAGAGTGATTGATTATTCTATAATTCCCGCAGATAAACAAACCTTTTGACAATAGCCCAGACGTTCTCACACCGCTCCTCCACTCAGCAGGTGAGTCTGTTAACACGTTTTTCTCCTGCCTAGCTTACAAATGCGATTAAACGTTGTCATAATATCCCCTACATGTATTTTTATTATTTGTAGTGCTGGGAAAGCATTCCCATAACCTGATGAACCTACAGGATTGATACTTGTTGAACCATGAAGCCAACCCTTGGCTACTCACCAGACTATGTGCATTGGTGAGCCCCACCTTTATTTTATATGTTGAGGCACATTATTACTGAACTTTATATGTTGAGGCGCATTTTTTTACTGAACTGCTCCTTATCTTAGTCTCTCACGGCCACTTTTTCTGAAATATTATGGTTATTTTCAGATACCCCCTGCCCCCGTCCTGAGGAAGACCCGCAGCAGACGACCCTACTCACCCTTATGCGTTAGGGTCAAAACGTCGACACCCCTGAATAGGCCTACACCCTACATTGACCCCCTACACCTGAATCACAGATTACATTACACTTTGAAGAAACCGATTAAGGAAATGTACTGTACATTACTGTGTATACAGGGGTAGGCCTGAATGTCTAAAGGGAGACCTTTCAATTCATGCTGGATCCCTCATGCTATAATGTATTTGAATTACCCTCTTGATGTAACCCAATTTTTTTTTCTATTCTTCACATGAGCACTAACTTTCACACACTCCCTTCTTCTTGATCATAACCCTGTGGACATAACAAACTGGATAACATGCCTTTAAATATCCGATGTAATTTGTTTTTGAAAAAACTCATCATGACTGAATAAATTGATCAAGATCAGTCATTTGGTAGTGGCCTTAAAACTTTTTTGCCTATTTCTTCATGTGCCTAAAAATATCTTTATACTTATCTATTGGTATAGTTTTGATTCCAAGTCAGAAAGAGTCGAGGACCACTGTTTTTCTGTACTGATCGACACCCAGGTCCTTTGACCTAACTGGGTAACCCCATTGATTATAATGCCTTTCATTTTAAACATACACAAGGGTTTAGGGAACCTCTCATCTGACCCCCGCAATTAGATTTCAAACAACATTTCAGGCCCAAGAACTGTTTCCTTAAGATATAAAAAAGCGGCAACAACTTTTATGTCAGGTTGTGGCCAGCCAATAAGGGCTCTGGTGTGGTGAGTGGATCCGCGAATCCTCCACAGGTAAATCCACAGAGAGTTCCTGTACCTAGATATACAAATTTGTATTTTGGTTAATGGCTCTAAAACTGTTGATCTGATTTAACCAAATCACAAAAAGGCACTTTTTTCAACCAATATCTACCTTTCTGACAGATTTGGTGTAATTCCGTCCAGCGGTCCGGGCTGTAGTCATGTTCAACATCCCGATGGGAATCAACATGGGGAAAAACGCGTTTTAGGCTCCCCCCATTTTTCTCTTCCCCCAGCTTGACAAATCATCCCGAAACTTTCGAGACAGCAGCTGAAGTGACTGGCAAATTAGTTGTGAAGATTGTGTGCAGATTTATCAAACAGCTCAAAAGTTATTAACAAAGCAAAAATGCTTTTCCTATGGAAACTTGGGGGCAGATTTACAAGCCTGTGAGAAGTTGGCCTGATATGTAGTGTTTCCAATTCTGGAACCACTGGGTATCAGTCCAAACAAACCCCAAAGATGTCAGGTTGTAAGTCAACCTTGTAGACAAGCTATCCTAGTGGTAGCATGGACTAAGCAGCCTTAAAGGCTTAACTTAAGAGGTCGTGTTAAGCGAGCTGTTTTACCACATACAATCCTGTAATCAAATGAAAGGACACCACACAAGTATATATTATAAAAATATATGTATTTATTTCTAAATTACTCCCCAGTACTCTTTATGAGGAAAGGGGCACAAGCGTTAAATCAAAAGCACTGTTACACATATAAAGTTGCACGTTTATGGATGAGGGCGGGTGGCCACTCAGACCATATATCAAAAAAGTGGTATAAGTAACACTTTACGAACAATGGTTAGGCCTAGGGCCTAGAGATTCGCTGGGAGCAGTCGGGACAAGCAATGAAGAAGTCGGGAGTAGCCCACAGGAGACGGGTGCAGCACGGAAAGTGCGGCGCGCACCAATGCACTGTCAATGGTGCGTAAAAGTCAATTAAAGTGAATAAAAAGATACTTCCGCTGAACCTAGGAACACAAAACTTTAGACACAGACCCTAGAGGTGTGTACCAGTGTAAAGACACCGGCGTTGCAAAGTTACCTCACCCACAGGCCGTGGGTGCACAGGGTCGAAGTGGCGTCGGGTTCTGTCACGCAGGTTCTTGGTGCTTGGAGCTGTTGCAGCTGCAGGCGTTGTGAAGCAGAAGTGTCCGGTGCGATCCAAGGGTGGATCGATGTAGAAAAGTACCTGAAAGCAGAGGGGACAGAGTCTGGGTCACTCAGCAGTGACCAGGGTGGAACCAGGACGGAACCAGGCAATGTCGGGCGCAATCAGGCAGTTGTCGATAGGCTTCTCTCCGCTGTCACGTGGGCTCTGGGGCATCTGCGACGTCCAGGAGCGGGTCACGATCTGTCCCACGTAGGCTCTCGCCGTCAGCACCGTCGGCTTGAAGATTGTAGCAAACAGCACTTGGCAAAAGCAATCCACGCGGAACCGGGAGATTGCTTATCACTCGAACCAGGAGGGTCAGAGTGGGTGCTCCTTTTTACAGGAGCTGGTGCAGATCTGGAGCAACCAGAAAAGCAAGTCGGATTTCAAAGTTCGTCGGCACAGGGGCCACAAGCCAGCTGGCAAGTGACCGGGCCAACGCGTCGAGCGCACACAAGCAGAAGGGCCCCACGCAGCACTCAGCGAGTGTGGAGGGGTGAGCTTTGATGCAAATGGAGCTCGGGGCTGGGGCTTCTCAAACCCCGGTGTACAGCTTCGAGGGTCACTCGTGGGCCGCACGGTCAGCGTCTCGTGGCCTTTTCAAGATGGCGTGCCCCACGCTTCCGGTCGCCTCCACGGGTCTCAGCTCTGCAGGGACTGTGGATCGGGCAGGTAGAAGGCAGGCAAGCTTGATCTCGTCGAACTCTGTCGCTCGAGTTCCGGCGGGAACTGCAACAAAGCAAGGGTCGAGGGCTGGATGGTGCCTGTTTGCACAGGGTGGTCACTCCTTGACCACAAGGGAGATTCTTCAGTCTTCTCACGTCGTGTAGAAAGTCGAAGGGTCCAGATTTCGTTTCTTATGTTTCTTCAGGATGATCTGAGGTCCGTTGGGACTGCTCCCCCTCTTATTCGAATCTAGGGGGTTGGACATCCTGCTAGGTCCCCTCCTATGGGTGGGACCCAGGAAGGGGGTGGTTACACCCCTCTCCTTTGATCCTGGCCGCGCTGGGACAGGGGCTGGGAGGCCCCAGAACCGGTTTGGCCGGATCCTGCAAGGGGCAGCCTTGTGCTCCCCAGGCAGTGTCTGGTTTCATTGAAACCTCCCTACTCCAATCCACTATCTCCTGTCTGGGGTGGTTTGACACCGCCCTGTGACAGGAAACTCTTTGTCCAGGCCTCCTCTGCCGGGTTTCGGTCAGCAGCAGGAGGTCAGACCCGTGTCTGTGGCAGGGGCATCCATTTTGTGGATCTGAGGCTCATTTTAAATCAACCGCGTTTCAGTAAAGTAACATGTCTTCTCCCTCTAGAAGGGTGGAATGCTACCCCCGTCGCCAGAACTGGCGAGGGGGTAGTATTCCAATTCGTATGACACCTTACACGACATGTTTTGATAAAGCCAAACCAAAGTTGCTATATAACCGCGAGGATTATAATGCGCTTAAGAGTATATGGTATGGCATTATCCCGGATCAGCTTAGGGAGTTGTTCCCGACAGCTGCAGACAGGCTCAGCTCACGCCAGAGCACCATCTCACATAAAACCACGCACTCTGCCTCCAGGATTGATGAGGCCTTCCATAGGAGTGGCTTACAGGCTATATATGTGTCCAGATATAGGTTTAGATATAGGTATACTATATCTAAGCAAGGGGTGATTACACCCACTTGCCCCAGCTGAGTGATCAGCCAGTTGTGTCAATTTAAGAACCAGCCAGGGGTGGCAAAAGCTATGCTTCAGCCCCTGGTAGGCCTTGGTGGCACCTATGCCCTGAGCACCTATAGTGCATGGTACAGGGGCTGACAAGGAGTCCATTTCCAATCGTGGTATGTACCTATAGCACATGTATTATAAATTTAGAGAGAGAACAGCAGGCTGGGGGTCTGATTAGCAGGCCCACAGCCTCAGTAAGTCGAAAACCAGTGAAGCAAAAAGCAAAAATTGGGGTGACCATAGGATAGCAGACCCTACTCTCCTACATAACCCCCCCCCCCAAACGCAGGGACATTAAACTTAACCTTGACCAGATAAGTCTTCATGTTCTAAGTGGAAGTACCTGGAGAGACCATCTGCATTACCATGGTCAGTCCCTGGGCGGTGCTCCACTGTAAAGTCCATCCCCTGTAGGGAAATGGACCACCTGAGCAGTTTGGGATTTTCACCCTTCATCTGATTTAGCCACAAGAGGGGCTTATGGTCTGTCTGAATTAGGAAGTGAGTACCAAACAAGTATGGCCTCAACTTCTTCAGGGCCCAAACCACAGCAAAGGCCTCCCTCTCAATAGCTGACCAACGTTTCTCCCTGGGGGTCAGCCTTCTGCTAATAAAAGCAATGGGCTGGTCTTGACCATCTTGATTAAGTTGTGAAAGCACAGCTCCCACCCCCAACTCAGAAGCATCTGTCTGTACAATGAACTGTTTGGAGTAGTCAGGACTCTTCAGGATAGGTGCAGAGCACATGGCCTTCTTCAGGTCATCAAATGCCTTCTGACAGCTAACTGTCCACTGAACCTTTTTGGGCATCTTCTTGGATGTCAAGTCATTCAATGGTGTCACAATGGACCCATAGTTCTTTACAAATTTTCTGTAATACCCAGTCAGGCCCAAGAAGGCTCTGACTTGTGTCTGGGTAGTTGGAGGAGTCCAGTCCTGTATGGTCTGGATCTTGCTCTCCAGTGGTTGAACTTGACCCCCACCTACTAGGTGGCCCAAGTACACAACCTTGCTCTGCCCTATCTGGCACTTAGTAGCCTTGATAGTCAGGCCTGCCTTTTGCAGGGCCTCCAGAACCTTCTTCAGGTGGATCAGGTGATCCTCCCAGGTGGAGCTAAAGACAGCAATATCATCTAGATATGCTGCGCAAAAGTCATCCAACCCAGCAAGGACTTGGTTCACCAACCTTTGGAAAGTGGCAGGTGCATTCTTCAAACCAAAGGGCATTACCACAAACTGATAATGTCCACTAGGGGTAGAGAATGCTGTTTTGGCTTTTGACTCTTCAGCTAGTCTGATTTGCCAGTAGCCAGCTGTCAAATCAAATGTGCTCAGAAACTTGGCAGAAGCCAATTTATCAATGAGCTCATCTGCTCTTGGAATGGGATGAGCATCTGTCCTAGTGACAGCATTGAGACCTCTGTAGTCCACACAAAACCTCATTTCTCTCTTCCCATCTTTGGTATGAGGTTTTGGCACAAGGACCACTGGGCTAGCCCATGGGCTCTCTGATGGCTCAATCACTCCAAGCTCCAACATCTTTTGCACCTCAGCCTTTATACAATCCCTGACATGGTCAGGTTGCCTGTAGATCTTATTCTTCACAGGCAGATTGTCACCAGTATCCACCTCATGGGTGCACCAGTTAGTCTGACTGGGTGTGAGTGAAAACAAATGTCTGTGGGCCTGCAACACCTGTCTGCAGTCCACCTGTTGCTGCTCAGTGAGGCTGCCTGCCAAGGCTACTCCATCAACTGAACCATCATCAGGGTTCTGGGAAAGCAGGTCTGGGAGAGGGTCACTCTCTTCCTCCTGTTCCCCATCTGTGGCCATGAGGAGACTCATGTCCTCCCTGTCAACAAATGCTTTCAAACGATTGACATGGAGCACCCTGTGGGGGCTCCTAGGGGTGCCAAAGTCAACCAGGTAGGTGACTTCTCCCTTCTTTTCAATGATAGGGTAGGGTCCAGTCCATTGGTCCTGGAGAGCTGCTGGCCCCACTGGGTCCAACACCCACACCTTCTGCCCTGGCTGGTACTCAACCAGAACAGCCTTTCGGTCATGCCAGGCTTTCTGTAATTCCTGACTGGCCTCAAGGTTTTTGGATGCTCTCTCCATGTATTCAGCCATCCTGGAGCGGAGACCAAGTACATAATCCACAATGTCTAGTTTAGGCTTTTTGAGAGGTAACTCCCATCCTTCCTTCACCAAACTCAATGGACCTCTTACAGGGTGGCCAAACAAAAGTTCAAAAGGGCTGTAGCCAACCCCCTTCTGTGGGACCTCTCTGTAAGCAAAGAGCAAGCAGGGTAAAAGGATGTCCCATTTCCGCCTAAGCTTCTCTGGTAAACCTTTTATCATTCCCTTTAGGGTCTTGTTGAACCTTTCCACAAGCCCATTGCACTGTGGATGGTAGGGTGTGGTAAACTTATAGTTTACTCCACACTCTTTCCACATTGCTTTTAAGTATCCAGACATGAAGTTAGTACCTCTGTCTGAAAGAACCTCCTTTGGAAAGCCCACTCTTGAGAAAACTGCAATGAGGGCTTTTGCCACCACAGGAGCTGTGGTGGTCCTCAGGGGAATTGCTTCTGGGTACCTGGTGGCATGATCCACTACCACCAGTATAAATCTGTGCCCAGATGCTGTTTGAGGATCCATGGGACCCACAATGTCTATTCCAACTCTTTCAAAGGGTACCCCCACCACAGGTAGTGGTATCAGGGGGGCCTTTGTTGTGCCACCTGACTTACCACTGGCTTGGCAAGTGACACAGGAGCGACAAAACTCCTTGACATTTTCTGACATGTGAGGCCAGTGAAAGTGTGGAACAAGCCTGTCCCAAGTCTTATTCTGGCCTAAGTGTCCTGCAAGGGGAATATCATGGGCCAAGGTAAGAAGGAAGCCCCTAAACTTCAAAGGTATAACCAACCTCCTGGTTGTGCCAGGCTTGGGGTCTCTAGCCTCTGAATAAAGGAGTCCTTCATCCCAATACACTTTATGGGTACCTTGAGCATTCCCTGCAGCCTCAGCAGCAGCTTGCTGTCTGAGGGGTTCAAGTGAAGGGCAATCTAATTGGGCCTGCCCCAGGTCTGCCCTTGAGGGTCCCCCTGTCCCCAGAAACTCAACCTGATCAGGTTCAAGCTCCTCTGAGACAGTCTCCTCTTGGACTGCAGAATCAGTTTCCTGTGAAACCTGATCCTCAACCTGGGGCAAGTGGGAAGGCACAGCCTTAACCCTCTTGCTCCTTCTCTTGGGTTGTGGTTGGTCTATTGTTTCAAGATCCACCACTGGTTCAGGAAGGCACTTCTTAGCCTGAGACCTTGTCACTGCAAGGACATGAGCTGAAATCCCTAGCATTTCTGCATGAGTCCTGTACTCCACTTCTGACCAAACTGAGCTTTCAAGATCATTGCCTAACAGACAGTCTACTGGGAGGTCTGCACTCACAACAACTTTCTTTAGGCCATCTACCCCTCCCCAGGAGAAGTTCACAACAGCCACACTATGGGAAGTAGTGGAGTTGCTTGCATTGGTCACTAGGTAACTTTCACCTAGTACAATTTGTCCAGGGTCCACAAAGCCAGGTGCCACCATTGTGACACTGGCACAAGTGTCCCTGTAGGCCTGAGCCAGTTTCTCATTAATTAAGGGAGTCTGCCTATATTTGCCCAGGTTACTGGGGCTTACTGCAGTGGGCAAAGATATGTCCACATCATATAGGAGAACTGCCTGTGTGGGGATTCTGACTAGGCCAGATTCCACCTCAGTACCCAGGGTCAACCCTACTAAACCCTTTGGCTGTGTACCACCACTGCTGACTGTACTAGGGGGTGCAGTTGCTTTAGGAGCTGCAGTGGTGGGGACTGGATTTTTCTTAGTGCATTCACTGCCCCAGTGTGAAACTGATTTGCAGGTATTACACCAAGGTTTCTTTGGGCCATCATTCTTCTTTTTCTTGTTTCCATTTTGGGAACCCCCCTCCTTATTACTAGTTTGGGGGCCTGAAGACTTCTGGTCCTTTTCTTTATCTTTCTGATTCCCACCCTTCTGGTCTGTTTTCTTCTGGTCACCTTGGTTCTGGTTTTTCTGCTTAATCCTTGTTCTGACCCATTTGTCTGCCTTCTTTCCCAATTCTTGGGGAGAGGTCAAATCAGAGTCAACAAGGTATTGATGCAACAGCTGGTTCTGACAGTTATTAAGGATCTGTTCTCTCATCATAAGATTGTACAATCCTGTATAGTCTGAAACTTTACTTCCCTGCAGCCAACCCTCCAGAGCCTTAGTGGCACAATCTACAAAATCAGTCCAGTCCTGAGTCTGTGCTTTTTGGGTGTCTCTGAACAACAACCTGTATTGCTCAGTGGTTAGGCCAAACCCTTCAATAAGAGCACTCTTCAGAACAGAGTAGTTTTTGGCATCCTCAGGTCTAACAGTGAGGAGCCTGTCCCTCCCTTTCTCAGAAAAGGAGTACCATAAAATTGCTGCCCACTGATCCTCAGGGACCTGCTGTACCATGCAGGCCCTCTCAAGAGCAGTCATCCATTTGTGGATATCATCCCCTTCCTTGTAGGGGGGCACAATTTTTGTCAGGTTTCTATTGTCATAGGCCCTGTCTTTTTCTTTAGGAACTTTGCTGCCACCAGTGGCATCTAAGCCACTTATTTTCTGTTCCCTAGCCAAGGTAAGTTTAGCTTGAGCTAAGGTCAGTTTAGCTTGAGCCAGAGCTACCTCCTCCCTCTCTATCTGGAGTTGGACAGCCCTCATCCTGGCCCTATGCTCTTTTCTCTGGGAGGAAGTCATTCCTCTTTGAGATTCTCTTGAGGCACTAGAAAGGTGAGAGTCCCTTGACAGAGATCTCTCCCTTCTATTACCTGGGAGAATTTGGTTATGAGATCTGGAGTGGTGCTGGCCCTCTCCATTCCCATGTAGGTCCAAGTTGGCCTGGTTAAGCCTGGCAACCTGTACCTGGTTTCCCTGCTGATCCTGATCTTCAGGCTCTTCTACATCAGAGCCTTCCTCTTCCTCCTCCTCTTCTTCTGGAAGATTCTCATTCTCAGGGGAGTTTATCCCTTCACCTGAATCTAAGGGAGCCTGACTCACCTTATCTAGATCATCCTTTTCTAGGAGAGCTATTAGGGAAGGAATAGTAGGGCCTCTGCCCTTTTTTAGCCCCCTGGCTGTGCACAAGGCACTCAGGTCTTTGTGGCTAAGGTTGTCATATCTGGATGTTGTCCCTATAGGATCAACTTCTACAGGAGCAGAGCCTGAGGCTCTACCTGTATCAGACATGACTGCTAGTGAGGTGTAAGTGGTGCACTTACCTACACTAAGTGGTTTCCTACTGTACCTTGCTAGTGAGTTGTAGTCAGGGTGTGCTAATCCCTTTAATCTACAACTACTAAGTTCAGTAGAACTTAATATGCTAAGCTTTTGATTTATATGTACCTAGAGGTACTTGATGTGATCTTTCAATTTGATAAAGATTGCAATGGTAAAACAAACAGCAAGCTCAAATCCGCACCGCTGCACACCAATGTGAGAAGTTGGCCTGATATGTAGTGTTTCCAATTCTGGAACCACTGGGTATCAGTCCAAACAAACCCCAAAGATGTCAGGTTGTAAGTCAACCTTGTAGACAAGCTATCCTAGTGGTAGCATGGACTAAGCAGCCTTAAAGGCTTAACTTAAGAGGTCGTGTTAAGCGAGCTGTTTTACCACATACAATCCTGTAATCAAATGAAAGGACACCACACAAGTATATATTATAAAAATATATGTATTTATTTCTAAATTACTCCCCAGTACTCTTTATGAGGAAAGGGGCACAAGCGTTAAATCAAAAGCACTGTTACACATATAAAGTTGCACGTTTATGGATGAGGGCGGGTGGCCACTCAGACCATATATCAAAAAAAGTGGTATAAGTAACACTTTACGAACAATGGTTAGGCCTAGGGCCTAGAGATTCGCTGGGAGCAGTCGGGACAAGCAATGAAGAAGTCGGGAGTAGCCCACAGGAGACGGGTGCAGCACGGAAAGTGCGGCGCGCACCAATGCACTGTCAATGGTGCGTAAAAGTCAATTAAAGTGAATAAAAAGATACTTCCGCTGAACCTAGGAACACAAAACTTTAGACACAGACCCTAGAGGTGTGTACCAGTGTAAAGACACCGGCGTTGCAAAGTTACCTCACCCACAGGCCGTGGGTGCACAGGGTCGAAGTGGCGTCGGGTTCTGTCACGCAGGTTCTTGGTGCTTGGAGCTGTTGCAGCTGCAGGCGTTGTGAAGCAGAAGTGTCCGGTGCGATCCAAGGGTGGATCGATGTAGAAAAGTACCTGAAAGCAGAGGGGACAGAGTCTGGGTCACTCAGCAGTGACCAGGGTGGAACCAGGACGGAACCAGGCAATGTCGGGCGCAATCAGGCAGTTGTCGATAGGCTTCTCTCCGCTGTCACGTGGGCTCTGGGGCATCTGCGACGTCCAGGAGCGGGTCACGATCTGTCCCACGTAGGCTCTCGCCGTCAGCACCGTCGGCTTGAAGATTGTAGCAAACAGCACTTGGCAAAAGCAATCCACGCGGAACCGGGAGATTGCTTATCACTCGAACCAGGAGGGTCAGAGTGGGTGCTCCTTTTTACAGGAGCTGGTGCAGATCTGGAGCAACCAGAAAAGCAAGTCGGATTTCAAAGTTCGTCGGCACAGGGGCCACAAGCCAGCTGGCAAGTGACCGGGCCAACGCGTCGAGCGCACACAAGCAGAAGGGCCCCACGCAGCACTCAGCGAGTGTGGAGGGGTGAGCTTTGATGCAAATGGAGCTCGGGGCTGGGGCTTCTCAAACCCCGGTGTACAGCTTCGAGGGTCACTCGTGGGCCGCACGGTCAGCGTCTCGTGGCCTTTTCAAGATGGCGTGCCCCACGCTTCCGGTCGCCTCCACGGGTCTCAGCTCTGCAGGGACTGTGGATCGGGCAGGTAGAAGGCAGGCAAGCTTGATCTCGTCGAACTCTGTCGCTCGAGTTCCGGCGGGAACTGCAACAAAGCAAGGGTCGAGGGCTGGATGGTGCCTGTTTGCACAGGGTGGTCACTCCTTGACCACAAGGGAGATTCTTCAGTCTTCTCACGTCGTGTAGAAAGTCGAAGGGTCCAGATTTCGTTTCTTATGTTTCTTCAGGATGATCTGAGGTCCGTTGGGACTGCTCCCCCTCTTATTCGAATCTAGGGGGTTGGACATCCTGCTAGGTCCCCTCCTATGGGTGGGACCCAGGAAGGGGGTGGTTACACCCCTCTCCTTTGATCCTGGCCGCGCTGGGACAGGGGCTGGGAGGCCCCAGAACCGGTTTGGCCGGATCCTGCAAGGGGCAGCCTTGTGCTCCCCAGGCAGTGTCTGGTTTCATTGAAACCTCCCTACTCCAATCCACTATCTCCTGTCTGGGGTGGTTTGACACCGCCCTGTGACAGGAAACTCTTTGTCCAGGCCTCCTCTGCCGGGTTTCGGTCAGCAGCAGGAGGTCAGACCCGTGTCTGTGGCAGGGGCATCCATTTTGTGGATCTGAGGCTCATTTTAAATCAACCGCGTTTCAGTAAAGTAACATGTCTTCTCCCTCTAGAAGGGTGGAATGCTACCCCCGTCGCCAGAACTGGCGAGGGGGTAGTATTCCAATTCGTATGACACCTTACACGACATGTTTTGATAAAGCCAAACCAAAGTTGCTATATAACCGCGAGGATTATAATGCGCTTAAGAGTATATGGTATGGCATTATCCCGGATCAGCTTAGGGAGTTGTTCCCGACAGCTGCAGACAGGCTCAGCTCACGCCAGAGCACCATCTCACATAAAACCACGCACTCTGCCTCCAGGATTGATGAGGCCTTCCATAGGAGTGGCTTACAGGCTATATATGTGTCCAGATATAGGTTTAGATATAGGTATACTATATCTAAGCAAGGGGTGATTACACCCACTTGCCCCAGCTGAGTGATCAGCCAGTTGTGTCAATTTAAGAACCAGCCAGGGGTGGCAAAAGCTATGCTTCAGCCCCTGGTAGGCCTTGGTGGCACCTATGCCCTGAGCACCTATAGTGCATGGTACAGGGGCTGACAAGGAGTCCATTTCCAATCGTGGTATGTACCTATAGCACATGTATTATAAATTTAGAGAGAGAACAGCAGGCTGGGGGTCTGATTAGCAGGCCCACAGCCTCAGTAAGTCGAAAACCAGTGAAGCAAAAAGCAAAAATTGGGGTGACCATAGGATAGCAGACCCTACTCTCCTACAAAGCCCCTTGCGCCACTTTTGCATCACTTTTTCCCATGTTAAAAGTGATGCAAAAGTGGTGCAAGGGGCATGTAAATCTGCCCCTAAATCCTAACTATAACTACCTACTGGCAATATAGATATAGATATATACCATGAACTTAGTACACTTCGTTGCAAAAATATTCATACTACCATGTCTGCCAAAGAAATACACATCAATGGATGTGCTATATGGGTAATGCTGATATATAAGGACACTCATCATGTGAGTGCTAAGTTGTTATGGCAGGAAAAGGAATTGTTAAAAATAACATCATGTACTGTACAAGTAAAGAACTAGTTAACCCTTTCGATGCTTATGACGAGCTCAGCTCGTCATGATGCACAGTTGAGCTGTGCTGATGACGAGCTGAGCTCGTCATGAATAAAGTAATAAAGCAATTTCCAGCACAGGGGGGGAAAACGCCTAGCAGCCAAGGTGTTAAAAGATGACATCCACTGGCGAAGAGAAAAGGGATATGTCTCTTATGGTGTGCCCTGTTGTGCTGTAAGGGAATTGTGAACCATTCTTATATTGCTCAAGTTTGGGTTTTGTATTGAACATGTAAAACACTAGCTAAAATATAACTTTCTGCTTTGCAGTAGCGGCTCCTGGAGGGAGCGGTGTTGGCGGTGAGGCAGGGCGGGGCGGGCGGGGGAGATGGGTAGTAAACTACGGCGTAGGCCGAACAGAGATAAGTAACTCAATAAATAAATAAAACAAATTACAACGCGTGTGCTGAAATGCTATTGGTGTTTCAGCGCGCAATGTAATTCGTTTTATTTATTTATTTAGTTACTTATCTCTGTTCGGCCTACCTCGCAGTGTTGAGGTGGTTCTGATGCGTACAGGGTGTTGTTCCGCATCTTGGGTGCGTAGATGAATAAGGCATGCTACTTTATTATTCACATTTCTTATTCTACAGTCTACAGTGAAATGTATAGATAATGGATTTAATAAAAGATTGCCTTTGGTGCAGCAAGGATGGATGACTTGTAAAAGACGCCCTCCTAAAACCTAATGAATAAGGGACTTGTATATATACCTTCCTGTTTTATACATCTACATTATTCATTTAAATATATCCATCTTTACTGTAAGGGCTACGTCAAAAATACCCTCCTGTATTATAAAGTACATCCATCAATCTGCAAGCTCCTACCGGTTGCCCTGGTATTGTTCTAATTTAGCAGGGTACAGTAGCCCCAAGTAATCGTATTGCGTATTTCGGGGATCCCTTAGAATTGTTACAAACTGTTCTAGCCTGTTGAACGTTGAATCTTAATCAGCAAATTATCTAAGCGACTACATCTTGAACATTTTGCGTATGTATTTTTCCTGTTTGAGTTTCACAGTTAAGAATATGGAGCTGCATCTAGGTTTTCAGGCTCTTATCAGATGTCAATTTTTATCTTCTTGAGTGAAATCAAATGGATCTTAGATTGCATTGATCGGCTGCTATCCTCAAGAGCTCCTCTTCTAATTAAATTCGTGTTTCTAATTACAGAAGGAGACATTATGTGATGTTCACTCTCTCCCAACACCTTTTCGTCTATGCCAATCTAAAATTAATTAAAGAAACACATTCTACTTTATCATCTTTGCATAAAGCAATCAAGTGCATATCTTTTATGTCTCATTCTAAAGTTCTTGCAAGGATTATGAGAATAAATTCCTATCATGAAATGAGATCTAATCCTTCAGTGGAATGTGAAAATAATTGTTTCACTTTTGGAGAGAATTATGATTAGTTGAAGTTGTTTTTAATTGTTACCATATGAAACATTTCGTATATGGAAAAGAAGTGATTTTCCTTCGCTGGAAACGAAGCAAAAAAATTAAGTAATAACATCTCTTAAGCTTTCCGTTCCCAAGCATGCTCCTGTGCACACCCGGTGACACGATACCAATAATACCAGTATATGTGCTATAGTGCACATTGGGTATTACACTTGAAGCATTGTTTTCCCCTCTGCAACATTATTGTTTGAGGAGCTCAGCTCCTCCTGTGGTGGAGATCCAGAAACTTTGGCACCTGCTCCCATTATGTCCACACATTATGGAAACATATGGAGAGTAAAACGAAGTGTGCCCTGCTTCCAACTGCAAGAAATGCACACAATTTAACAGTGCTTTGAGGATGTTTTTGTTTTTATTTGACTGTGGTTGGGGTGGGTTTGCCAGAGAACCAGAACGTGTTTGGAGAATCTTACAGTATGCTTACCCCAGACAAAAGCGTTAAGTCAAAAACAGCATTCCTCTCATAAAGACTGCGAATTCTGACAAATAGGGAAAAGGCAGAGTGTAAGTAACTGACAATAGTACATTTTGTCAGCCTGAGTCAGTGTAAGTCCCCTCACAGTGTGCACTACCTATTTTGTGCATGCCATTCTCATCAAACGATGCTGTGTTTTTTTGTGTGCAAAGAGCAATACTATTCAGAGTGGCACATATATAATGTGCACCCCTGTGCTACAATATTCACACATCATTTATCTGGTCACATCTTTTTGGAAGAATTCTCCCAGTCCACACAGACGCATGTGACAAATTTGGGCCTGATTCACCAAACTTTTTGTATAAGTAGTAAAGTAGTTGTCCTTTTCTCTGTTCCTATGTGTAAATCACACTGTAATATCCCAGCTTAGCTGTGAATTGCTAGTGTATTTCCAGGACTATGGCAAGGTTACACACAGAAACAAAAAACTTAGTAGTCACAAAACCTTTAATTAAGCATGTCTTATTCCTGGAAATTCATGAGTGAGACACATCTAAACCACTAGTAAGACACAACTATTCACAGAAAATTCGTTGTGAATGAGGTTTGGAAATTAAAATGTAATTTTAATTTTTAATCATAGGAAAATACCAATCATAGAAAAAGACTACTGAATCAGGGCCACATCATTTTATAACATGTGACCTTAGGGTAAGTTCTCAGAAAAGTATTCCTCATGATTTATAACCTTTCTGTAGCAAATGTAAAGTGTTCTCACTGTGCGAGAGTTGTCCACCACTTTATTCACATAAAAATATTGATACAAAAATATCACATCCACTATGTCGTCTACTGCTATATCATTATGGTGAGTAATTATTTTATTTTATTAACTCCATATGCACTTGACAGTATAGTGGATGATGTATTTTGTTAGTTCAATCGCATCAGTGCGATATAGTGGTGTAACATTGTCTGAGTGCTGGTTTACCTATCTGCATTCTACTATTAGTATGTTATTATTTTTATTATTGTTATTAGATATACTTGTAGGGCGCATGGCTACCCAAAAGGGGTTACCCAGTGCTACACTACCGTACACTGCGTAAACGTTTAAACCAAAAACAAAACGTTTCCGTGAAATGCTAGGCATGGGGTAATTCAAAAGGTGAGGAATCCACAGGCAGATACTGTATCCACCAGAAAAAGCATCACCGAAGGTAAGTAACTTATTCTTTGTACCTAAAAAGAAAGGTAAGTAACTTGTTCTTTGTACCTAAAAAGAAAGAGGCTCGGCCACCTTACCGAGATTACCTGATTCGAGGGATTATCACAGAGTCCAGGTTACTGGACCGCAAAGCCTGGTTGAGTACAGTTGGTGATGCCAGAGAATTAAGATAGCTGTTCAATTAGCTAATAGCTTGTGAAGACACACATAACTTCTTGCATGCAAGTGATTCACTAACCTTCCTCTGCTATCAACTTTTGTAGCTGTATATCTATGCACATGTGATCTTGTGTTTGATGTAATCAGGGATGTCATTCAATATGTCATATTAATGAATATGCCACCATCAGTGATGTCTTATAGGGTGTCATCACCGGTGCATATTTTGTGATGAAGCATACATATGGCAGTAACTCTCACTGGACAGTAATGTGAAGGGGGCATGGTTTGATATTTCGAAGTGGATTAAATGTAAAGATCTTGGGCGACATTATTTGTATCAGTGATGCAAAGGGCTGCAAGAGGGTCAGATCTGTAGATGCTGGTAAGGTAGCTCAAGGTGGTGGGAAGCTTATGTACATCCTACAGATACCGGTGTGCAAGCCGAAGTCCCAGTTCGTTAGGTGTGACACACCCTTTCATGCTTCCAACGCTGATAAATTGAAATCCATGTTACTTACAGAACTGAGAATTCACAAAATATGTAGTAGTAAGCAGAATCGAAATATATAAGTCAATATCGTTACATCCTTAGACCACAGCCACGCCCAATAGTGTGCATTTCCTTGAGCAAGCACATTTACGGTATTGGTAAAAGCGAGAACTAGATGTACATTGATTTCTAAAGAGACACATCTTATATCCATGAAAGCTAGCTACATGCAAGTACTGTTTGCTTTGAGAGCATGACAAGATGTGTGTATAGTGACTAGACTGCTGTCACCCACATATGTATACATCACAATGCTTGGGATGTATAAAACTATATGCATGTCTATGTTTTGTGTGCATGCTTTAAAATACTAGTTAGACTAAAATTGTGGACAAGGGCTTGATGAAACCTCTCCAGTCTGAAAACATGTAAGTACACAAGACATGAGTGGCTGTATGCATTTTGGTGGTGCTGGTTGTGTGGTGACGTCACCCATAGTTACCTCGTGCCTTTGATCTGTTTCTCTGTAGCGACCACAACATAAATTGCTTGTTTTGTTTGACTTCCTTGTGCCCCAAAGTTGAGCAGATTGTGGCCGTTTTCAACGCTTCCTCCAGACAAAAAGCTTGGGACCATTTCTCGAAAGCTCAGCGCAAGAACATAGACATCTGGCGGAAGCACTGCGAGGTGGGTGATCTTCATTTTTGCCATTTCTCTCCAAAACTGAGTCTCAGTGTAGCGCTGATGTTCCCAGAGCTGCAGGTTTGGAATTCACTCAGACACTGAAGCAGGAAAACCTTTGAGATTGTTTTGTTTGACACACTGAGCTGGATAACAATATGTGTCGCCGAATGGAAGGCCCAGTGAGCGCAGAGAATGCAGCGGCGCAGGGCTGTCATTTGAAGATGTTGCCAGTGCTTAATTTGTAAAAAAAAAAAGTGCCAGGGCTCTCATCAGGAGACCACTGCAGCTTGCAACGCACACAACCCCTGCTTTTCTGCCAATGATAGTAATAGCACAACAAATAACCATCACTCTCCTACAAGCGTGACAATTCGGATTATTTCAGGCCTCCAAACTATAAAAATGGCTTGGGCAACAGATAATGTTATTTTAATTGATAATATAGTAATAATTTACTGCTCTGGTTACCTCTAAATTAGCCAGACAGTGCCACCTTGTGGAAGAATGTCTGGCAAGCTCTGGTGCTGACAATTAAGTGCCGGCACCGAGCACTGGAATGCACCGCTTCAAATTAAGCACTGGATGTTGCATGCCTTTCTGTCTCCACCACTAGATGGTGAATGCAAAATTAATACATTTATTCATTATGCAGATGACTGTTTTAGGCACAGGACCATTTTTTTGTTTTAGAAGTCCCAGCTCATCACAGCAGAACAATTCCATATATTTTCATGAAACTACCTAAAGAAAAGGCACTAAACAGTCAAGGCCATTTACGGCCATAAACGTACACGTGTGGCCTACAATGGCTGCATGTACTCCTGACAAGTATTCACAAAATGGTACCTGTCAGATGTAAATGGTTTCAGTATAGTTTAAATGTGTGAGACAACTGCATAACGTTATGCAATGGTAAACAACACACTAGGGGTGGAGAATGGACGTTCAAAGTGTTGCATGTCAGACTCATAGGTTTGTTGGTATTCACAAATTCCTCTCTGACCCCTTCCAACCCTTGAAAAGGTAAGAGATTTAATACAGAAAAGAGCTGAAGTAACAATCTTTCTCCTCAGAGTTTGAGAGGGTGTAGGGAAAGGGGTTTTTCTATGGGGAACAATGTTTCCCCCTGCAGATTAAAAAAAATCTGCATTTGCACATTGTGCTGCATTTCCTCAATGTAGAGTTATACCCTGCATATAACTCCACATTTGGCAAAAAAGCAATGTCATATGACATTGACTTTAGCGGGAAAACGGACATTTAATATACTCCTGATAATGTGTGGTAATTCCCAAATAGCATACTTTACACCTGATTATAGGAGCATGACTACAGGCACAAATGTATACATGTTCTGTGTAAATCTGGCCTAATTTGAGGTCTTGATTCAAAAAACTGATTTGAGGTCTTGATTTAAAAAACTGATATATTGGCGTCCATGGATTCACATATATGTTTGAGGAAGATAACTTTCTTATCAGAGATGCACTCTGGGGCCCAAGAGTACTCCAATGTTTAAAATGTACTTGCACAATTTCCACCATGTGGAAAACTGTGCATGTCGAACTGTTAAACACATGAAAATTAGCCAATGCAGTGTTTTCTTTGTTTCTCCAAGGGGAAATGACATTCCTATACCCCCTCCCAATTTCGCCATTGGAAGAAACAAATTCACGTGTGTTTTTTGAGTGGGGAAGTACTTAAAATGCATATCTGAACACCCACAAATTTGCCTGGTAGTGTGTGTCACTTAGTTTTGTCAGGGGCATTTTAAGGATTTTGGGGGCCCTGGGCCAAACATATTTTGGGGGCCCTTGTTCGGAATTGCATTGAATTTATGATCCAGTTTCAATTCTTCCATGCCCTGTATGGCCAGTTCACTGCCAGCTCACAGGCACAGGCACAGACAAACATGTGTGTTTTCAATATTGTAACACAGCAGCAGCTCACTAATATACTGCAAATAATCTCTGTTACCCCCTCCCATTTCTCATATGTGAGGTACTATTTTGATCTAAAATAAACTTTTTTATGGACGTTGCACAAAACAATAGCACAGCATTTGTCTGAAAAATGTCTGCAATAGACTCTCACACATTACCCACATTAAAAATAAATTAAATAAAAACGCTATTCACAGCAATCGGTTTAAGAATTATTCAAGATCAACAGGGTAAGACTCTCCCAGGGGGCCCCCTGAAAGGCTGGGGCCCTGGGGCAGAGCCCACTTTGCCCATGCCTTAAAAATTATCTGACTCCGGGGTGCAGGGATCATCAGTGGGGCACCATGGGTGCCCCCTCAGCCACCAACCATAGGCTGTGCACCTATGGGGGGCCCCCAAAGTTGAGTTCAAACAGCATGTCTGTGTCAGAAAGGCTGGCACAGAGAGGCTACCGAAACCCAACATCGTTATCCCTAGGGCGGAAAGAGCCGACCTTGAGATTACTTGCCGCATTCCGACTGGCGGACGAGCTCTCCAAGCCCATCAGAAGCCAGTCGAAATGACCATTTGGATTCCTTTCCGACCGCCTCCATCGTAATAAGGGGTCAGAAAGGAATCAGACCAGCATATTATGGCCTTTTCCAACGTCTTCGTAATCGGCCCCTTAGTGTGTGTTGCATGCAGTGGCGTAGGAAGGGGGGGTACAGTGGGTGCGCTCCCCCGGGTGTCATCACTGAGAGGGGTGACAAAATAGCAAAAATATGTGTTTTAAACACATATTTGTGCCATTTTGTCAGGCCAGGGGTGACAAGAAATGTTCTGCACCGGAAACCACCTGACCATGCTATGCCACTGGTTGCATGAAGGCTGTTAATGCTCAAGCTGAGGAAATGAAAAATCTTCATTCTCAGGGGTCTTACTAATATTAATAAAGAACTTGGCACAGAAGCTGAAATATGAAAAAGACATCTTTATTAAATTTAATAAATGAGGCCACGTCACACAGAAGCCTTAGCAAATGAATGAGGTAGTCTGAGGAATACAGAGAACAGAGGCCTTTTATATGTTTTAGGGTTACAAAACTCAGCACAAAAGTAAGGGGCAGTCCTAGCTTTTGCAAGCATGCAAAAAACCCAACATTCCTTCTTACACAAGCTGGACAAACCCATAATAAAAGACCACAACCCATATCGTAAACAGGTCATAAAAAGAAGGAACAGAAACAAATGAGAGGCAGGATAAGGGGTGTGTATGTGCATACCAAACTTTACAATCTCCTGTGCTCTGATCCTTAATCTTGATCAGCTACTGGGCAAGGAACTGGTCTAACAAGGTCAGCTTCAGGCAACAGGGCCAGTTCACTCAGGTCATTGAAAAGTCAGCTAAAGTCATCGGCCTATGTGAGGGCAACCACAAGATGGCTGCCATGCACAAAATGGAACCCAAGGGTTCAGAACGAAATCTTCAAATACACAGTGAATCCATCGGTGTAACATGATGAAAACACTCATACTTGCTGAGCTCACTGTTTACGGTTCGCTGTTACCAAAATTGTAATAGAACCACAACCTTTATGACCCAGGTTCAGAATTCACGGAACCTCAAAGCAGCAGTGTTTTAACAGCATATAATTCACATAAATGATGCTATAATTTGTGGATTATTATTCCTGTTTCAGTGTAATGGCTTAAATTTAGTGAAATATGTTATGAAGTATTTCGGTCGATGGCAAGGGCTCAGTCTGAAGCCCTGCCCACCAGACAACTAGTCTTAGTTTTCGAACCATGTAAATCCCTTTGAATAATCACACCACACTGTCCAGTCCATCAGTCCACTTTACTAAATCAAGACTTGAGCTGTGTAGTTTAAAGAAAACACATGTGTACTGTACAATCAGAAGTCATTTAGTACCTGGTCATTGAAAAGAGCAGTGATTGCAGAAAGCATGTGTGTTCTCTTCACACTAAACAGATGGAGTCTTGATATGGGACGTACATATGTATGTGTGTGTTTGTGTATGTGCATATGTGCCTGTTTATGTATTAGCAGACCCTTGATATGTTTTTCTGGTCACTCAGTACTTCAACTGTTGTAATTCTAATTATGAGCAGGTAAGTTTGCATCCTCGCTTCCTGTTTTAAGACTAACATATGTACAATTTTGCTGGCTAATGCAATGTAGTTTATGGGAGCTACAGTGCAATTTGTTGCACATGTAGGAAGCTAATTTAAAAGGTAAGCCTTACTTCTAAAATTAATTTCTGTGATATATGAGCCCATTAAGTCCCTCTAGATACTCTGATTGACTGTGATATTATTCAGCTGTATAGCTATTATGTTTCTTTTAATGAACGCTGAATAACACGTCAGACCGTAGAGTCTACTGCTTATATATGTTTGAGAGGGAATCTTTTTGTCAGCACCACTGTAGCATTGAGGAACAACCCCATAATATTTGCCTGGGAGTTGGTACCTTTTAGTGCACACATTTGAATTTGATGAATATTTTGTTGGATGTTAGAAATGTTTTTCCCTGTTCGATCAAGTGAATTTTTACCGCCACAAGTTCTACTCCACTCCTTTTCTTCTTCATGGACAAGACCCGTTTTCTTATCTTTCTGCGAATCATTGTTAATTTGTCTTCTTGTAAGAACTTTAGAAGGTATTGTGAAAGGATCATGCTCTCTGCATCATATTCCCCAATGAATGCACCCACTGTGTTATAATGCTTCAAATGTATCTCAGATGATATATCTGGTCTTTTGCCACCACAGAATGTGGGATACAGTGCCCCGCATAATACATGAGACTAAGGGCCTGATTACGAGTTTGGCTGTCCTGCAGCGTACGGTGCAAGGCGCCATCCGCTGAGGGACTGCCAAGCCCGTGGTGCGACCCCCTGCCAGATTAGGAGTCAAGTCCTGGATTGGTAGGCCGTTCTGCGGTGGTCTGACAGCAGTGGTTTATCAGGTTCATTGAAGAGCCTGACATGCAGACCACCACTCTCTGAGCATCAACTGCACCATCCTGCACAGTGTGGCATACATGCCGCAGCGTGGAGGAACTGGGGGTGCAAATACAGGGGGGCACTACATGGGCCCATCCGCATCCATCCCCTGGGCCCAGACAAGGCGTGGGCTCTATTAAGGCCCCCATAGTTGCCTCACTGCCACCCTTTTCATGGTTGGCTCGCCACCATGGAAAGAGTGGTGGTGAGGCAACTCATAATATGTCCAGCAGTGATGCAGCGGCACTGCCTGCACATTGCTGCCTCAACCCACATTACCTCCACCACTGAGGAGCCTTGATCCTGGTGGTCTCATGGCGGTCTGACCACCACAGTTGAAATACTGTGGGCAATCCTGCAGTGCAGCGGTGGTTGGACCACAACTACGGGTTTGGCAGTCCTATGGATTATTAATTCGCCCATTAGAGTCTATGAGAATGCTGTGTTGCTATCTGACCAAGGAATGCCTTGCATTGAAGTAGAAAACACCTCCAAAAACTGTTTACATGAATGTCATATAGTCTAAAAAGAAAACTGCAGAGAATGTAATTCGTTGAGTTGGTGATAGTTAGAACATGTCTGTGTTAATGGCAAGTCTCAGATCCTGCATAAAAATGACTATCCCATAGAGGATGCCGTTTCACTATATGAAAAATTTGCTTGAGAGACTTTTTTACAACGGGTAATAAATCTGAAGTCCTCTGTAACTTAAAGAAACAATGGGAGGGTGTAGTTATGTCATGAAAAATAAAGAAGTAAATTAGAGTCTAAAAAGAATGCAAGAATGTCCTTCCTCCTCTCCTGCTTTTGGGACAGGTATGTACCTTTCAGATGCATTGTGATCATCCAGTATTCCGGAAAGGTAGAATCCATGATGAGGTATATTCATGCTATTTGAAAGTCTACAGTTCCAAACGTTTAGTAGAAAAAAACAATTACCCAGAACACATGGAGAGCACAATGGACTTGCAATAGAGCAACTATGTGAGACTTCCATGACATTTCCTAAAAGAGCTGAAAGGGATTTAACAGGAGTCTTTCTTTGAAAGCACAGAGGACTTGAGAGGCCACTGCAAACACTTTCATCCTTATTGTGATCTGGTTTCCCGGAGCTGGGCCAGTTAGCTCCTAAATTTTGTCTGGGCTAGTGGAATCGTCTTGTGACTTGTGTTGCTGTGCTCAGGTGCTGTTGGAGACTCAAATGCCATAAAATCATGAACACACCCAATAGTCAAAAAGTCAAAACTGAATAGTATTAAGACACTATAGGACGCATTCCTGATGCTCTGCAGTTTTTTGGAGCTTTCCGACCTGTGGCAAAGTAAAAGTGCAATATTGTCACCAGAACATTCCCACCTTGCCCAAAAACCTAATTTATCACCTGATCGGAATGGGAGCTGTTGCATCCTGGACCTGTCCTATGAGGCACGGCTGGGGATCCTCTGACCCGTGCGCATGAAATCGGTCTCCCTAGTGCCTTCTCTTGAGCCGTTGTCCTTGTCCAGCTTTGTACTGGGCCTACTGCTTGAACCTGGCGGAGAGCTAGCTGCAGGATGCTGGCGGCTGAGCTCTCTGCTCCCCATGTTCTCTCTGGAGCCATTGACTTCACACATCAGTCTATAGAGGGCCCTGTTTTTCAACTCTGCTCATTGAAATAAGTAAGTACTGTAAATTCAGTACATAAATGTATGATGTGAGAGGGGCCCACAGGGGCTTTTTGAATGGGCTCGGACCTCATTGAAGCACCTCTATCACTCCTGCCTGCCTGTGCGTAAGCGCCAGATGAGACTGGAACTTGGTTCTCTGAGCTTTAGGCTCCTGGAAGGAGACTTGACTTGTTTGTAGCTCATCCAGACCCCACCCGTGCAAGGTCATTGTGCAGCAGGCAAATACCCCTCATGAACATTTATGGTCTGAAGACTCAGTCAGTGGCAGACAGCACTTTTCCCCATATAATTTGTTTGGGTCTGGTAACCCCTGCATAAGCAACCTACCTCTGGCTCGCATGTTTTTTTTTTTGATGGGCATAATGCCATTCAAAGGTTTCCTCTCAGAGAACTTGTCATATAATGTCACTTCCTGTGAAGTCACATGGGTCAAAGAAGGCTCCTCCCCACCGTGAGAAATGTGGAAGTTGGCACCTTTCTGTCTTTCAGCCTGTCTTAGGAAGGTTATGGTGCTGGTGGTTGCTGATGGGCATGGTTGGTGATGGGTGGGAATGGACAATCAGGAGCTTGGAGACTGGGACACACTACAAAATTCAGTGACATTCCTCAGACCTCTTGGCCCAGTGACGCAGAGGAAAAACCCTTTAAAAACTGTGGAATGCAAAACAGCTGAGCTCAGTGCACCCTAGTTCACCCCACTTTGAAACTATCACTCGCATGCATATTTTATCTGTGTCAGAGAGCCCCTGCAACTGAGTCTTGTGGGACCATTGTTAATATGAATGTAAAATACACACATTAGAAAAACACAGATAACTGAATTAAATCTTAAAATTACAATCAGCCGTTACACTGTTTTTGTGCACAACGAAATAAAACGTGTTATAAAATACATCCTGAAGAGCACTGCTTCGTCATGGTTGTCTGACCCACCGGCTATTAGAGTTTTTTTACACCTCCACAGGCTCTTGGGAAATGTAATTTATTAATGTTCATTTTTTTGCAGTATATCCGAATAAACGCTGCTTCCTTGTTCATGCCGCCTACAATTACGGCCCATTTCCTGCTACTAAAATTTATTAGCGCGCACACACGCACCACATGCTCAATGTTCAATCCAAAAAACAAATTACATTGTTTGATTTGGACGCGCGGCTGAGCAAATCTTTTTCTTCCTTCAGCTCTTATATTAGTGTCATGCAAAACATGTTTAGTGCTTGGCAGATAAGCGCGCATGTGAATGTTGCCATTGTTTATTCCAGTCATTTTTTTGATGGTTCATTTCTGTGTTAATTTGTTCGAATTCACTCCATCCCATTTCTCATCTGCGGCACAATGTGCTTCAACGTGTTCTCTGGAATCAGTCTCACTACGTGGAACTAGGAGACGTGTAATCTGCTCCTTTTCCTAGTGTTGTCGTAGAGATTGTGCATAATGTTAATGCTGTGGCTATCCATAGGACATATCATGAAAAGTTGTACTGCCTCAAAGCTCAACAGAGCGCATTTTTTTGGTCTTGCTTTTGGCAATACCTTTTGATTTGACCTAAATTGTATTTATAATATGCTTACCGAAAGCTGCTTTCAGCCAGATCTCTTCATGCATTGGTCTGTTATTGTGTCATTCACATTTTTCTACCGCCCACTAAAGCATACATCATAGACTAGTCTAAGTAACTTAGCTTTAAGATGTATGTTTGGAGCAACAATTATAGAAAGGGTGAGAGACCAATGTGTATTGAGGTGTAGCAGTGACAAAATAAGTGAGGAGCTGTGGATGAATGATAAGATTAGACGTTCATTGAATAAGTTATAACGATTACAAAGATAGTGGAACATGTGTTAAAGTCAGTAGCGGCCGGTAGTGGGAGCGCTGCGGGGCGGTGAGGCGGGGCAGGGGTGGAGCAGGTTGGGGGTAGTAAACTATGGAATACGGCCCAACGGAGGTAAGTAAACAAATAAATAAATACAACTAATTTCATTGCGCGCCCTGCATTGCCAAACGCGTTGCACGGCACAACAAAGTTCACCGCCCGCAGCACTCCCACCACAAGCCGCTACTGGTTAAAATGTTTGAATGAACTGAGAGAAAATGGAATGGAACGGAAAATATTGAGAAAGAAACACGATGTGTGGTTAAATCGAAGCAAGACATATATGAAAATTAAGGTACATGTTTGAGAGAATGTCTCAGATTTGGGAATATTGGAGACAAATCAAATGCAAAAGAGTGCCCTGCTATGTGAGTAATGTGTATGGGGATGTGAGAAACAAGGATATTATCAAATTATGTGAGAAGTGGGATTAAAAAAGATAAATGCAAAGAGGTAAAATACATTAGTGAAGATATTGTCATACAGGTTGAAAAGATGAAAGGTGAAGGAGGTCACCTGAGAGATATGAGAGTGGAGCCTTCTGCACCTTACCTCATTGTGTTGATGGACTAATACTGACTGTAGATTGCAAGTAAATCAGAAAATAAGGTTTGACTTGAGTAGAGGTGTGAAAGTTACAAAAGTTAAGTACATTACTAATGTTAAGGTTGGTGATAGCAAAGTCAAGGCTCTGTCAGGTTGTGAAAGTCAGTCTAAGTTCCCAAGACTGTTGAAAGTTGTTAAATGATTAAAATAAGCGCTGAAGTTTGTTGTAAATATTTTTGTCCACCCTAAGCGTGGAAGGGTATTCTCAGATGTGAGACCCTTGCTCATTGCACCATCAGGATTCAAGCAAACCGGGCCGAAGACGGCTGTAATGCCAGAAACCGGTCCCCGGGAGCTTGTTTCCTTCCCAGTGTAAGAATTGGCTTTTGTAGTTTGGTTTGCCCTGTTCCCATCATGCACTGGGACAGGAACAGACTAATTTGCATACAGCCAGGTTCTGAAACTGGGATGGTGCAGTGAGCTAAAAAACGGTGTTGGATCTAGCCCTGATCTCTTGACTGGGTGAGAGCTTTCTGCTTAATTCATAGACTCTGTCCCTCACCACCCCTTGTTGTAAATATTTTTGTCCACCCTAAGCGTGGAAGGGTATTCTCAGATGTGAGACCCTTGCTCATTGCACCATCAGGATTCAAGCAAACCGGGCCGAAGACGGCTGTAATGCCAGAAACCGGTCCCCGGGAGCTTGTTTCCTTCCCAGTGTAAGAATTGGCTTTTGTAGTTTGGTTTGCCCTGTTCCCATCATGCACTGGGACAGGAACAGACTAATTTGCATACAGCCAGGTTCTGAAACTGGGATGGTGCAGTGAGCTAAAAAACGGTGTTGGATCTAGCCCTGATCTCTTGACTGGGTGAGAGCTTTCTGCTTAATTCAGAGACTCTGTCCCTCACCACCCCTTGTTGTAAATATTTTTGTCCACCCTAAGCGTGGAAGGGTATTCTCAGATGTGAGACCCTTGCTCATTGCACCATCAGGATTCAAGCAAACCGGGCCGAAGACGGCTGTAATGCCAGAAACCGGTCCCCGGGAGCTTGTTTCCTTCCCAGTGTAAGAATTGGCTTTTGTAGTTTGGTTTGCCCTGTTCCCATCATGCACTGGGACAGGAACAGACTAATTTGCATACAGCCAGGTTCTGAAACTGGGATGGTGCAGTGAGCTAAAAAACGGTGTTGGATCTAGCCCTGATCTCTTGACTGGGTGAGAGCTTTCTGCTTAATTCAGAGACTCTGTCCCTCACCACCCCTTGTTGTAAATATTTTTGTCCACCCTAAGCGTGGAAGGGTATTCTCAGATGTGAGACCCTTGCTCATTGCACCATCAGGATTCAAGCAAACCGGGCCGAAGACGGCTGTAATGCCAGAAACCGGTCCCCGGGAGCTTGTTTCCTTCCCAGTGTAAGAATTGGCTTTTGTAGTTTGGTTTGCCCTGTTCCCATCATGCACTGGGACAGGAACAGACTAATTTGCATACAGCCAGGTTCTGAAACTGGGATGGTGCAGTGAGCTAAAAAACGGTGTTGGATCTAGCCCTGATCTCTTGACTGGGTGAGAGCTTTCTGCTTAATTCAGAGACTCTGTCCCTCACCACCCCTTGTTGTAAATATTTTTGTCCACCCTAAGCGTGGAAGGGTATTCTCAGATGTGAGACCCTTGCTCATTGCACCATCAGGATTCAAGCAAACCGGGCCGAAGACGGCTGTAATGCCAGAAACCGGTCCCCGGGAGCTTGTTTCCTTCCCAGTGAAAGAATTGGCTTTTGTAGTTTGGTTTGCCCTGTTCCCATCATGCACTGGGACAGGAACAGACTAATTTGCATACAGCCAGGTTCTGAAACTGGGATGGTGCAGTGAGCTAAAAAACGGTGTTGGATCTAGCCCTGATCTCTTGACTGGGTGAGAGCTTTCTGCTTAATTCAGAGACTCTGTCCCTCACCACCCCTTGTTCTAAATATTTTTGTCCACCCTAAGCGTGGAAGGGTATTCTCAGATGTGAGACCCTTGCTCATTGCACCATCAGGATTCAAGCAAACCGGGCCGAAGACGGCTGTAATGCCAGAAACCGGTCCCCGGGAGCTTGTTTCCTTCCCAGTGTAAGAATTGGCTTTTGTAGTTTGGTTTGCCCTGTTCCCATCATGCACTGGGACAGGAACAGACTAATTTGCATACAGCCAGGTTCTGAAACTGGGATGGTGCAGTGAGCTAAAAAACGGTGTTGGATCTAGCCCTGATCTCTTGACTGGGTGAGAGTTTTCTGCTTAATTCAGAGACTCTGTCCCTCACCACCCCTTGTTGTAAATATTTTTGTCCACCCTAAGCGTGGAAGGGTATTTTCAGATGTGAGACCCTTGCTCATTGCACCATCAGGATTCAAGCAAACCGGGCCGAAGACGGCTGTAATGCCAGAAACCGGTCCCCGGGAGCTTGTTTCCTTCCCAGTGTAAGAATTGGCTTTTGTAGTTTGGTTTGCCCTGTTCCCATCATGCACTGGGACAGGAACAGACTAATTTGCATACAGCCAGGTTCTGAAACTGGGATGGTGCAGTGAGCTAAAAAACGGTGTTGGATCTAGCCCTGATCTCTTGACTGGGTGAGAGCTTTCTGCTTAATTCAGAGACTCTGTCCCTCACCACCCCTTGTTGTAAATAATATATGAAGTTTGAGGATGGCAGAATTTTGAATAAAAGCACAGTGGTGGTTGTCAGTTTTCCATGATGAGTGAAGGGGTGTATGGAGATGATGAAGGTGGAATTGTGAAAGAAAGTAAGAATGAGAGTTCTAACAAAAGAAATGCTGTACAAAATAAACAATATAGGATAAGTGGTAAAATGGTAAGGAAAGCATGTTATCTTCAAGACTTTGTTACATAATAATATTGCTATATTGTAAAAGTCATTGTTTGGAAATAATTTAATTTGCTGATTGTCTTATTATATCTTCATTCGTCATTGTTTGAAAAAGGTATGTTACATTGTCTCTCTTGAGTGTTTTTACTTCTCCCGAACTGTATGTGAAGGGAGAAGGTGGTGTAGCTGGTAAATTATGTGATCCAGATAGAACCAATATGGCTCCTTGGAATATGGATTGTTCGGTATGACATTTTAACGAATGTTAAAGTTTGAAGCCTGGGGAGGCAGTTGAGCTGGGATGGTTGCAAAGTCGTTAAATAAAGAAGTTACTCTGACCTCTTTAAGAGTTCAAAACCTTCTTTTGTCACATGGCACACTTGGTCTGAAGAAATATCGTGTCCATATTAATTAACTGCAAAAAATCACTAGATGGGGTCAGCAAGCTTGTGCATGGGTCTGGTATATGATGTATTGTCACAATACTATGTTAAGTTTTGATTTCTGGAATGTTTTAGTTTAGTGAAACTTGATTTAACTTGTCAACCAAATAGCTTGTATTTATGGCATTCATGTGCTGTGCTATGTTGTCCATGCTTTTGACTTTTTGTGAAATCAATAAAAACCAGTATAGTTAGAATAAATATTATTCTGTATTGGATAGGGGATCTGAGTCTCCTTTTAAGCTTCAAAGAACATGGCCTAGGTGGCTTTATTGCTAGGTCGAACTTCAACCGGGTCAGCTGTCAGTGTATGAGAGGGTGAGGGAGTGTGGACATGTTGGTGATGTTAATTGACAGAGAATAAATATTCTTTTTTGAGGAACAAAGGTCCTTAACACATAAACAATTGCAGAAATTTAATATATATAGAAATATAATGATATCTATGCTTGGATTGTCCAACTGGACATCATATTGTAATGAAAAAGTATAAGAAAACATACAAGTGGGGAAATGTGTATCATAAAAATGTAAAAGGCTCAGGCAATACATGGAGGTCTGGCCAGAAAGAATGATACCATTTTGGGCCAACATCAGATATGTAAGAGCACTCTCAGTACACATTGATATAAGATATAAATTTGATTTCAGATTGCGTACAGTCAATGATGTTTCGATCCATTTAACTAGATGCAATTGAGTGCCTGAGGCATTTGCCTGTCAATCAAGGTACTGGGACTCAGTGACGAGTCAAAGTGAGTAGCTCTCCTGGTCAGTCGTTCCTTCTGAGGGAAAGTGGGTGATAAGTTGGCCGAGATTAAGAGCAGGCTATTGTCAAACAAGGTGAGTGTAGGGGGTCAGACTTTCATTGTGGGTTCTCTGTATGCTCCTAATGTTGGCCAAGAGCTCTTCCTCAAGTGGGCGATGGCGGATGTCATGTCCTCACAAGATAAGAAGGTGCTGATGGGGAGGGACCTTCACCTTGTGTTTCACAGCAATCTAGACAGGTCAGCACCCAGGTATGGAGGAACTGGGGCCCTTTCACAGGGGGGAGTACAATGGATAAAGGAGATGGGACTAAGGGACTTCTGAAGAGAACATCACCCCTAGATTCGGAACTTTTTATTCCCATTCACACAAGACCTATGCCTGCCTCTATCACTTTCTGGGGATTAGGGAGCTTCAGACCTTCCTCACAGCAACAGAGATAGAACTAAGCATGGGCGGATTTCGCGGATTCACGATCCGCAAATTTGCGTATTTGCGTATTCGCGGATCCGCAAAATCCGCTAATTTGCGGATTCGCAGATTTTTTAAATGGGGGGGTCTTCTGTGCGAGTTCAAGTGCCTCTTGTGTGTATAAATGGTCAGAGACCGATCAGAGCAGCAGATGAAGAGAAAGAAGCTCCTGGTCACAGGAACAGCACAAGGATTGCGCTCGTGAAAGTCAAGGATACAAAGGCCTCTATCCAGCATCACAGCTGATTTTCGACGGTAGATTCGACGGTAGGTGCTCGAGCACCTGCTTTATTTTATCTATCAGTGCTTCCTGTTGAAGCTAACTTAGTAACTATTTTAGGATGGCGCTGGCATCTTGCCGGCGCCATCCTAAAATAGTTACAACAACTTCAAGCTTGAAGGCTTGAACTTTTGCCCCCCGGATCCGCCGCTCGCGGATTTTCGGATTTTTGGTAAATTCGCCGGAGTTCGCGGATTGCGGATTTACCGAAAATCTGCGAAATCCGCGAGCGGAACGGATTTTGCGCTCACACCTAGATAGAACCCCGCTCCCTTTCTGATCACGCAGCAGTTTCTCTCACACTAGCTTCCCAACCACAGAGTGTACACCCGAGGGTGGAGATTAAGGGAAACCCTTCTTCAGAGACCAGAAGTGTTCTGGGAGACTCTCAATGCAGTCATCCGGGGGGGATAATCACGATATCTACGGCGGATAAAAAGGAGCACTTGAGCCAGCAGGTGCAGGAACTATAGCATATACATAAACGCACTAGTGCCTCGTGGGTTTGGGACAGCTGGAGGCAGCAAGAGCTTAGTTGGCTGGGCTCAACCTGGGCAAGACTGAGTATGTGCTGCTTAGGCTTTGACATTCTTCCTCTTTAGAGGGGAATAAACACGTGCATCTGCTGAACAATCGCCTGCAAGTACAAACACGAACAACTGGTGTACATTGAGTACAGAATTGCACAGAGATCGTGGGGGTTATTCCCATTGCCTCTACCCTTTGCAACTTTTATGAGGAACTCTACTCAAAACGAACATTCCCTCACAATGGCCCAGTCCTCTGTCTTAGGGATGCATACACCCCGTGTCTGACAGCAGACAAGCCGACTCATTTGACTGCCCAATCCGAATAGAGGAGGTGATCTCTGCCATTGCAAAGCAGAAACTCCTTAATTCACTGGGACTGGATGGCTTTCTGGCCCTGTTTTATAAGACCTTCTGTATGTAACTGGCCCCGAATCTGACTCTGCTCTTTAATGTGATCACTGGACATGATACAGTCACACCCTCCATGATGGAAGCCTCTGTCGTCGTCATTTCCAAACCTGGGAAAGATCCGAAACATTGTGTGTCCTACCAGGCAATATCCCTCCTCAATGAAGTTATTACATTATTTACCAGTGTTTTAGCAATGTGCCTCAACCCACATATGCTGGGGCTCATTGACCCTGATCAAGCGGGATTTGTCCCACGTAGACAATGTAGTGATAATAGCAAGCGGATTGGGCACCTGCTTGACAAGCCCAAATGCTCAAAGCAAGAAATCATGCTGCTGGCCTTAGGCACCGTAAAGGCGTTTGACCGGATGCACTGGCCATATCTGGTGGCGACACTTGCCCCCGTACCGCACTCGGATTCTCAGCAATTAAGGCCAACCCCGAGAAACAGTACGAATGAGCGGTCAGAATTCAGCCCTATTTCTCATCTGCAGGGGGACAAGGCCGTTGTGTCCACTTTCACCCCTATTCTTTGCTCTCTACATGGAGCTCTTTGCCCAAATGGTATGTGACAATCCGCACATCACTGGAGTTAACTTTGCCGGGAATGTAACAGCATTGAAGATGACTGCTCTCCTGAAGATTCTTTTCCAGGCGCTCCAGATTAACTTTCTGTGGCCATGATTCAGTCTCTGCAGGGGGAGATGCACCTCTTTATATGGGCAAAATGATGACCTCGCATGAGCCGAGACTTGAGCTACCGACCTCCAGTAGAGGGGGGCAGGGAATCCGCAATCTTATGCAATATTACCAGGTGGCACAACTCTGTTATATCGTGGAATGGTCCTAGGTGGATTCTGGGAAGCATTGGCTATGGCATTGGCATTGTTCGAGCAGTCGCAAGATCTTCAGTATGGACTTCCTGTCTCGCCTGCAGAGAGCATGAAGCCTTTATTCCTTCCTAGTCACTAAAGCTGTCTTGAACAAGTGGGACCACATAGAGTCTCACAAAGGCCTATCGTTGTTCCCTTCCCCACTGTCAACAGTGGTAGGAAATACAGACTACACTTGGGCTTTACCAGGCTGGATTCCAGCACTGGCAGAGTGCTGGATGCCGATCTGTCATCCACTTCTTTGATGAGGAGAGCCCTCTTTCCTTTGATAACCTCTGAGCAGACTAGAAGGTCCTGGAGTCAGAGACTATGCAATATCTGCAGGTTTGACACTGAATAATGCATCCCACTGTGTGCCCAGAAGCACAACAACTTCTTACTACATTCAAGAAATGGTTAATCATGAAAACTACTGACAAACGCGTTAGAACCGAATTATACATTATACTGCTTCTCCAGCGTCTAAGACCCAAGGGCAGAAATGCTCGGCACAAGAACTGGGGAGGCAATTGACGGTCAAAGAGTGGGAGGAGGTATATTACAGAGCACTCCACACAGCACTGAACACGGCTAGCACTGAGACAGCTACAAAAATAGTAATGTTCTTGTATCTTACACCGGTGCAACTGCACAAGAGCAACCCTACATGTAGCTGTGACTGTTGGAGACACTTCAGGTCCCCGGGACAATGGTTCATTTGCTTTGGGAATGTCCTAAACACCAGCAATACTGGGACCGGATACTGAAAGATATAGACACCTATGTGGACACTCAACTGCCTCGATTCCCTGCATACATTGTTTTAGGTCTCACTAACTCACTCACTGTCCCACTTAAATCATGACTGGGGCAGCACATAGGCCTAGCGCTGGGAGCAGCCTTCCAGATGATCCTTACTCATTGTGGCACAGAAAAACACTGATACACCTTGGCTGGCTCCCCCTTATGACATGTGTTGGGAATGGGGAACTCTACCTGGTCCTCACTACTCAGGGGGACTCCTGCAGGGAACTGTGGGGCCCTGACAAAGCTCTCCTCTCAGAGGAGTTAAGAGAATTGACCTGCCCCAAATATCTTCACCTGCTGCGCTTGACAGATGTTGGTGATACCCAGAGTAAACCCATGGACACTGCTAAGTGCCTCACATTCTAGACCATAGGTACTCACAAACCTTCTCTCGGGGGCCAAATTTACAGTGTGGTTTGTGTCCGAGGGCCGCACCGGTGGGGGCGGGGTCAGTGGGGAAGGGGCGGGGCTAGAGCAACAAAAAAACTGTGACCATAAGGTTGATTATAGGTCCCTGAAGCGGACGCCTTCGTCCACTGAGCCACCAGACCCGGCATAGACACACATCTCTCTCCCTCTCCCTCTCTCTCCCTCTCTCTCCCTCTCTCCTCCTCTCTCCCCCTCTCTCTCCCTCTCTCCCTCTCTCTCCCTCTCTCTCCCCCTCCCTCTCGCCCTCCCTCTCCCTCCCTCTCCCTTTCCCTCGCCCTCTCCCTCCCTCTGTCTCTCTGTCTCCCTCTGACTCTCTGTCTCCCTCTGACTCTCTCTCTCTCCATCTCTCGCCATCTCTCCATCTCTCCCTCTGTCTCACTCACTCTGACTCTCTCACTCCCTCTCTTCCTCTGTCTCACTCACTCTCTCTGTCTCCCTCCCTCTCTCTCCCTCTCACTCTCTCCCTCCCTCTCCCTCCCCCTCTCCCTTTCCCTCTCCCTCTCTCTGTCTCCCTCTGACTCTCTCTCCATCTCTCCCTCTGTCTCACTCACTCTGACTCTCTCACTCCCTCCCTCCCTCTGTCTCCCTCCGTCTGCCTCCCTTTCCCTCCCTCCCTCGCTTTCCATCCCTCCCTTGCTACCTTTTCCTCCCTCGCTCTCCCTCACTTTCCCTCCCTCCCACTCCATCCCTTCCCTCTCCCTCGCTCTCCCTCACTCTCCATCCCTTCCCCTCCCTCTCCCTCGCTCTCCCTCACTCTCCTTCCCTTTCCCTCCCTTTCCCTCCCTCTCTTTCCCTCTCCCTCTCTTTCCCTCCGTCTAGCTCTCCCTCCCTCTGTCTCCCTCTCCCTCCCTTTTCCTCCCTCTGTCTCCCTCCCTCTGTCTGCCTTCCTGTCTGAAAGGTCCGCGGGCCGCCAGAGAAGGCTTGCCGGGCCGCCAGCGGCCCGCGGGCCGTACTATGAGTACCCCTGTTCTAGACATTTCTGATGTGAGTCCCCCCAGGGAGAGGGGAGTGGGGTTGCGTTTGACTTCAGTTGTCTATGTTTTCTTGAATATTTTGGGGCGCTGCGATGCTCACTGTTGCTTCCTTGTTTGTTTTTGATCTCATGCGATAACTCTAATAACAAGATTTGAACTATAATAGTTTCTTTGCCTCTGCACCTTAATGTATTATAAGTCACAGGTACAGAGGCAAAGTATTCCCTCATGTGAAAGGGACCACATGCCCATTCAAATTCGGAAAGGTCCCCTTTGGCACAATCTGTATTACAGAAGGAGCTGCATCCCTTCCTGTAATACCAAAGGGGATTCTTAAATACCGAATCATACCGATTCGGTATTTAAGAACTGACAACCGGGATGTAGGTAATTTTACTGATTTAATTACCGAATCGGTATGATTCGGTAATTACCGAATCGGTATTTACCGATTCGGTAAATGCCATTCATTCCTATGGGCCTGGAGGCCCATAGGAATGAATGTCAATTACCGAATCGGTAAATACTGAAACGGTAATTGGGGGAAATATAGAAGGGTGGCAGGGTGTCACTTTGACACCCTGTTGCACCCCTCAATTGTGCATGGGTGCACATGTTGCAGACATACATGCCCTTAGGGCATGTTTTAAAAGCCAGAATTTTTTTTTTAAAGGGTTTTCATTATTTACCACCAACTTCTAGTCTGTATTTTAACATGCCCCTACATCCCAAACTCCAAATACTGGTCGCTAACGGCCGAAATCGGCTGTTACCGACCGGTATTTGCCTTCTTACATCTGGCCCTAAGTGTTCTAGCATGCTTATTACACTCCTGGTGCAGCTTTCTGTGATACAGACCCAGATTACCTGTTAACTGCACATCATGTTCGGAATTGTCCATTAGTTGTATTTTTTCTTTTAGGATTGTAAGAAAAAGGAATGCCGGGATAGACACCAGGGATCGTATTGTGTATAGGACACAATGATACGGTCTGCGGCACACCTTTAACTGCATGCACCAAGCAGAGACCAGTTAGTGTGACCTATTACAGATAATGTTCTGCACCCAATGCATCAGCAAACTCATGTTACGGTTCAAGCAGCACATGATTTAAAGACAGACAGGCTTTCTGAAGAAGGTGCAATCTGCCTGTATTACAAGTGGGGGCAAAGATCCCCCTGCAGGTGAATAAAGCTAGTGACAACTCCCACTTGCAGGGGCATCCCTGGAGGTGTCCCTGGAACCCTTTTTCCCCCTGTTAGGGGTCAGCCTTCGGGGTGGCACACTGTGTATGACATTTTACTGGCACACAATCACTGCACCACCTAACTCCTCTTTTGCCTCTCCGCCCACTTCTGTAATACAGGGCAGGCGCCGAGGGAAAGTTTTCCTTTATTTGCATTGGGCCACACCCACATGCAAATGAGGTACTGTCCCCTTGAAAACACACTGGTAGTACATGTGAACTTGTGCGAACTGAATTGAGGAAGGGGCTGTGCACACATGTCCATTGCACCCCTGGGGAACTTTGTATGATATGGCCTGAATCACTGCAACACACAATCAAATCTTCAGCAATACCTGTCTCTGGATGGTTCCATTACCCAGAGAAATGAGCTTGTTGAGTATGGTCGAAGAGTTCATGGAGAAGCATGGCAGGTCAAGTATGTCACCTCCTTTCCTTTAGCACTTTTGAATCACATGAGTATGTGATTACTTGTTTGGTCATCCCTACATAAGGTGTTGCCTTTTCAAGTTCTGATTCAACCTTGTATCAACAGGGATGTTTGGAAGCAGAAATGGAATATATTTCTGAAAACAGTTGAGGAGGAATGGTTATAGCCCATTCCAGCAACAATGAAGTGAGCTGCAATTTTGAACATTCCTTGCATTTGATAATTTGCGGAATTGATTGAGCATGGCTGATATGCATAAGTGTGAGTGAGCAGTCTGGACCTCTAAATTGCTACAATATATTTCCTCTATGTAACCTGTGGAGGTACATTGTTCTAGGCAGAGAATGAACCCTTGAACTTTATAATTCAAGCAACCACTAGCAAAGGCAGTAGGTCTGATTTGCATTTTAAGGGCGGACTAAAATATTTGAAATAAATGCCTGCAGTGAAAAAACAAAACAGAAAAGTTTCCTTTCTGTATACAATCCATCTATGAGCTAAGTAACTTAATGTATCCTAATTCAGTGTATTTATGAGATGTAAAATAGCTCCTCTTGCATTGCAATGCAAGCACCCCATAACAGGCTAAGCACCAAAGAGCCAATAGCATGAGGGGAGAGATAACATTTTTTTGTGGGCGGAGCCAAAGGCTACTTCGCCTACATTTTAAACAATTCTTAACAATAGAACTTGAAGACAGTTGCACTGTCAAAAAGGACCTTAACTTCATCTGTGTAAAAGCATCACAAGGGACCTTGCCAGAATACATTAATTTTCTTGTGAGAGCAATTGTTGCAAATTAGAAGGAGAGGCAGTAAGGGGTGTCTAATCATCTACGATTGCAGTGCATATTTTGCAAGTCTCTCAGGGTCAGACATTCTGAGACCGCAAAAATACACAATGATACTACAACAGAGATTGAGCTCTTAAATATTTCACAGAGTTGTATAATATTATATCCCAAAACGTAGTGTGACATTGTGTACAATGAGGCCTCACAATGAAAGTGTATTGTTTGAACCTTTTGTTTACTGCAACTTCTCAAGTGTTTTGTTACCTTTTATTTATTTGAGAATTATATATAGCTCTAACATGCTGTTTATTAATTGTTTAATCGACCTTTTAGGCTGTTTGAGTAAACAGAGGCAACAGCATCAATAAGTATGTTCAACTAAATTGTTACATTTCTAGACTGTCTATGTTTTCTTTCCTTACTGCCCCATAATTTTACATGTATTTTATGTCACACTGCCGTTACTTATTTTATTATGTTACCTTACTAGCTCTTGCACACATCTGCTACTGATGTGATCACATTATTTGGAGGGTATCTTGGCAAAGAAGGTTTCAGAAAAATACAAGGAAGCATATAAATGAAAAGTAACAACTGCCGTCAGGATTACAGAAGTCCTTGAACTATGACTTGCCTTGATAAAGATATTTCATGGAAATACTGGAAAGGCATAGATAATTAGAGAATAATTTTTAAACGTGAAGTGGAATGTGATGAGTTTTTATTACCATTGCAAGCACCATGTTGATTGATGAGACATATCAGGGTCTGCTTGCTGTGTCAGGCATGGATTGTTAAGTTGGACAGGTTTGTGTTGCCCAACCAAGGATGGATACATGGAGGAAAGGTTGGCTGAATGTGCAGGGTGTGCACAAGCAGCAACACAAAGTGATCCCTATGGTGCCAAATCGAGATATCAAAGCTTTGGTGTCCACCTATTAAGCACTTGTGTACTAGGGCGCTCATTATGATGGCGGGCGGACATCAGTCCGCCCACCATCATAACGGTGATAGGACCGCCCACCAGACGTGCGTCGGTCCCACCAGTGCAATCAGGATCCTCCCGCCATACTGGCGAGTGCATCCTGGCCTTTTGCCATTGAGGACCGTGCTGCTGGCTGCTGCACCGTCCGCAATGGTAAAAGAGCATGCACAGCATTTCCCTGCACCACGTGGCAGGCACCACGCGGTGCCTGCCACTTGGTGCATGAAACTGCAGTGGGTACCATGGGTACCCCCCCAGTGCACCCCCACCCACTCCCCCCACAGAGGGGGCCCGCAATGGGCCTCCAAAGCAAATCCCCACCAGTATTTCCATGGCCGCCATGGAAAGGCCTGTCTATTCCCACATCCTAATATGGCGGACGGTGCCCATATAGTGGACCTGCTACACCAGGCAGGCAATCGTAACGATTGCCACCGGTGGAAAAGCGGTGGACGGACTTTGCATCCGCCACGATACCCACCGCCATCTTAATATGGCGGTGGGTAAATCTCATTACGCTGGCGGAACGATCGCCACCGCAGGCCCGGCGGTGGCGTTCGTTCCGCCTTCGAAATGAGCCCCCTAGGTTCCTCTATTGAAATGAATAACTAATATGTCAATGTCTTAATTGATTAATATGCAGAGTAGCCAGAGATCAATTTTCTTGGCATATAAAATAAATACTGAGGTAGCTGTGCAAAATATGGCAGATGTCCAATTATGTAGAAAGGACAAAACCTAACCCTGAAAGGGAGAAAGGGTGCTGTTTAGGGATATGGAATATCAAATGGAATATGTAAAAAGGTGCTGTTTAAAAAAATAACAATTGAAAATGAGAAAGAGAAAATATAACACAAAGACTATAAAATTCGTAGTGAGGAAATATGAACACCAACCATTAAGGGAAGGCCTGTCTGAACAAGCATGTTTGTTGCAGGGCTAGCCAGAGTCCTTGAAGGACATGACCCTTTGGAATAATGTTGTGTTTAGTGCACAGAAAGATTATCAAGTTTGAAATATTGATATACCAATTTATCAAGTTTGAAATATCGTCATACAGGAATATCGAGAGCAAGAATATCTTTGTCCAGAATATTGACATTAAGGTCAGAAATATCGTTTTTGAAGCTATTTAAGTTAGTAATATTGTTTGTTAAAATATTGTTGTTTAAAATATCTATTTTTATATCAGTGTTATGTATTTTAGTTTGTATTTTAAAAGTATGTGATGTAATTTTTTTGTATGAGTATTGATTTTGTTTTTTAATATATGTGTTACATTTTTAGCAGTGATTAATATTTTGTTCATTACATTTTGAATTTTTTAGTACTGCAGCGGGTTGTGGGTTCATAGGGGAATAGAGTGGGAAGTAATTTAACAATAATGAAGTAATTCATATTTTTTATTTATTCGAATGTATTTAATTTAGATTTTATAGTGTTCATTGTGGGTATTCATTTGTTATTAATTAATTAGTAATTAGTTGTTAATTTATATTAATTAATTAATTGATAATTATGTTAATTGTGTTTTTTTAGAAGCAGGTTGGGGGTTTATAGGTGAATAGGGTGGGAAAGTAAGTTAATTATGATACATTAAATATTTTTTAATTATTATTATTTATATAATTTAGATTGTATAGCCTTAATTGCGGAAATTAATGTATTATTAATTAATAATTAATTGTTTTTTTAATTATTATTAATTCATTGGTAATTATGTTAAATGTGGCATTTTGGTAGGAGCAAGTTGTCAGTTTATAGGGGAATAGGGTGGGAAGTAATTTAATTTGAATAAATGTAATAATGTATATATATTAATATTTTATTTTATTTTATTTATAGTGTTAATTGTGGGAATTAATGTATTCATAATTATTTATCAATTGTTAATATTAATGAATTAAATATTTTGTAATTAGTTATGTTAGTTGTGTCATTTTTTTGGAATGGGTGGTGGGGTTTTTAGGGGAATAGGGTGTGAAGTGATTTATTTAAAATGTTTTTATAAGTAATTGATAATTATTGGTAATTAATTCATTATGGCAATTGTGTAATTAATTTGAGATGTGAGTTGTGGGGTTTATAGTGGAAATAGCATAGCCCATAGGAGGGTAATTTATATCCTCTGCAGGGGGATCTTCCTCAGGACAGGAGGGGGACGGGGGACAATCTAAGGGTAGGTAATATCAGGACTACAGCCCCTCAGGCGGCGGTCCACACTGAATCTGCTGCGTGACTAAAGTTAATTTAGAGGGAAGGAGGCTGCAGTACTTGAAGGAATCAAATACGGGCGACTGAATCTCCCACAGCATCTCATTTTGTGAACTCTGCCCAGCCCGGGAGATCCGTGCTGAACTCCTCAAGGAGTTCAGCACGTCCCCCTCCTATCCTGAGGAAGACCTGCCTGCAGAGGATATAAATTACCCTCCTACGTGCCAGGGTCGAAACGTCGACACTCTCCCCCAAGTGGGCCTGTACCTGACATCATTCCTGGCCTGCCCCCTTCTTCACAGATGAATAAACTCTGTGCATCATCAAAAAATAAGAAATATTGGTGAACCCATGATGGACAGGCCTATTGTGTTAAACTGGTGTCATTGTAAACCACAACCAGTTTATCCAGGATATCAGAATTATGTAACTGATTGTTTTAGTACTAACCTTTGGATTCTTTTCCTCTATATCTATTCTACTTCACGAGCACTTTCCTCCCTTTTTTCACACTCCCCTTGGAGCAACCGTTTTTTTCTATTGAAACATGAAACATTGTGATCTGTGACATAAAATAACTGATAAATAAAACAGTCACTATTGAAGCTATATTTGGTGCTTTTGTGTCTTTTAAGGATAAACATTCTTGATTTATGAAGGACTTGATGGTACATTAGGGATACTATGTGAAGCCTATATGTACCTTAAATATACTTCTTATGTAATGAATGTTCCACGCAACTAAAGTATATTCTTGAGTTGTCTAGGACCATTGTTTTCTATACCGAACATTACCCAGGTCCGTGGACTTTTGTGGGTTACCCCATTGTATCGTAATGGTTTGCTGATGTTGTGGCAGGGCTCACAAGGTGAAGGAACAGTTACCTGGCCGTCATGGTGCTTGGGCATGTAGAGCCCCAGAAAAACACACAATTCTTGACACCAGAGTGAGGCAGAAGAGAATCCTACCTGATCAGATAAAGATGTTTCTGAATGGCACTATCTAGAGATCCCGCCATGCCGCTCAAGGAGGATAAAAGTGTAAACAAAAAGGGAGAGAAAGGATATTTTAATCAGCATGCACAAGGGCTGAAAGAAGTAGCTGGAACCCCTGATGGTGGAAATGGATGACAGAGGCGAGGGCCCATCTCATAGTGACTCACTAATTCTGGTGGTGCTGAGGGCCTTTACAGCACATTCATGTCTATAGAAAGAAAGGTGATGTCCATGGAAGGCACCCTTGCGGCAATAGAAAAACATTTGTTTCAAATGAAAGTTACAATGCAAGTGGTGGAAGCCAGGGTTTCTGGGTTAGAATCTAGAGTCGCAAATCTGAAGAACTGGAGACATGACCTTCAAAATTTCAAACACTCGAAAATAGTCACCGGAAAGACTAGCTGGAACATCATGAAAACACACCTTATGCAGCCATGTGTCTGCTGGGAGTAACAATGCTCTCTGAAGACAGCCTCCAGGCATGGACAATCCAGAGGTTTTAAGTCAATGAGGTACTCACACATGAGGGCTCCGCCGGAATATCTGTACACAAGGCATATAGACACCCAACAAAAAAATCTGTGGTGATGACGACAGGAGGGGGTACGTGTTCGTAGTGCTGAGTAATGCTAGAGAAAATTAGTTGGTCATGCAGGCCTTTCAGAAAAAGAAAAAGTGCAATTGGGAGAAGTGAAAATCCCATTATTTCCAGATTATAGTAGGTCCACCACGAGACGACACAAACAACTTCAGCAAATAGAAAACATCTAATAGCTCTGGGATGTCATGCATTGCTTGGGCACCTGGCGAGACTGAAGGTGCTGACTAAGGGTAGAAACCATATCCTTTGTTATTTGTTACGTTATGTTATTTGTACTTGATAAATCGCTTGAATCACCAGTAGGCATCTCAGCTCTGCAATAACAGTAACAGACAGCTTCTAACTGCGGGAGTCATCATTAAAAGAGGGAAGCTTTCAAAAGATTTCTTAATTGGTAATAGTTGGGACAAGTGCGGATGTGCATGGGCAGCCCGTTCCAATAGACAGGAGCCAGGTAAGAAAAGGCTCTCCCCCCCGCATTCCACCCAACGGATGCTGGGGACACATGGTAAAGCTTTATCCTTTGTTCATAGACTTCTGATGGGGGAATACGTTTTGACACTTTGAGGGTGATTACGATGGCGTAACGATCGGCACCGTCATAACCTGAATTACCCACCACCATTATACGATGGCGGTGGGTATCACGGCACACGGAAAGTCCGTCCGCCACTTTTCTGCCGGTCGGCAATCGTTACGATTGCCGGCAGAGCTGTGGCCTATATATGGTGGCCAAGCAGGCACCGCCATCCATATTATGATGTTGGGGACTTGCGTTGGGGACCCGTTATGGGCCCCAGGGGTCTTGGGGGGTGCACTTGCATGTCCATGCACAAGGTGGCAGGCACCGCGCAGTGCCTGCCACATTGTGCATGGAAATGCACAACATGGCATTTTAACATGTTAAAATGCTAGATGCGACCGCCGCAGTGGCGGTCGCATCATGATCAGAAGTGCGGGACCGCTGCATGGCAGGCGGGCGGTCCCATTCCCACTAGGATTGTGGGCGGACTCAGGTCGGCCCGCCATCCTAATAGGTCCCTTTGTTGGAGATACCTAGGACCAGTTCCTTGTAGGGCCTTAAAGGTAAGACAGCATATCTTGAAGATGCTCCTTTATCTGACTGGTAGCCTATGCAATGTTCTTAAAGAGGGACCAGAAGGGATGCCTGGAGGAAGGTCTAGAATAAGTCTGGCTGCCGTGTTTTGCACCACCTGTAGTTTTGTAACGAATGTCTCATTTGCTGCTGCCATTTCCCAGGTGGAAGCAGCTGAAACAGTTCCTGGTAATGTATGAGATAAATTGAGACAAAAAAGGGAAAGGTGTATAATTCAACAGTAGTTTTAAATGCTTTCTTCTTGCTTGCACTGGTAATCGAGCAAAATGTTGGTCGACATTTGTGTGGTTGATGTTGGAGGTACTGGACTTTGAGTGGAAATGGCTTGAAGTAGATAGGGTAAGTATCCTGGCCACCTCCGCACCTCTGCTCTCAGCTCCCTCAGACCCCATCCTGTTTTTCCTGACATTCTGGTGTGTAGGGCATTGTTTTTGCTTAGGGAACACCCTGCAATGGGCCATTGGTAAAGTGAGAGTTTTTGTTTGCTATACTCCGTACTTTGGAATGCTTGTTATACATTTTAGTATATGCCTTATCTTTGAAATGTATTCTGGGGTGGTGACGCTGCTACCAGAGTTGTATGTGTCCACGAATGATTCTCATAAAAAATATTAAACCAAAACAAGTAATGTTTACAGAGCCTTACAGATAAGCAGAAACATATAGGAGAACCTCAATTATGAGTGAAATAATGTATAAAGTCATGGAGAAGTGATGGAAATGGTCTGGGCAGAAAGTTTGTCACAACAGATGTTGCTCATTTTATTACCTTCGATCCACTAGAAATCTCTAATTTATCAGCCAGGCAGGGAGAACAGCCCCTGGCATGGGCCATGTAGATGTTAAGCATTACCTAAAAGTGTAGAGTCAATCATTCTCAAGAAAAAATAAACGTGAGCGATGCAATCAATTTGTTAAGCTGTTGAAATGAGATACTGTGGAGTAAGAGAGGATGCAGGTAAGCGGATTAATTAAATTTTCACCATCAAAGCCGGAGATAATGAGGGCCTGGAGGATGATGCAGACATTGGAAACAGAGTGGGCAGTGTAAAAGAACATATAGGGGCCGTTTTGCTGTGTGCAAGTGAAAAGAGTAGAGTCAAGAGTGGCAAGCCCATGATTTTCACTCAGATGCAAGGGAGGGGATAATGCTGTGTAAGACCGGAGGAGATTTAAGGCAATAGCAGTAGCAGAGACAGAAGAGAAAAGGAGACGTTCAGTTTTAGAAAGTTTGAGATTAAAAACGGATAGAATTTCCAGTACTGAATAACACTGGGCCCGATTCACAGAATGAACTTACTACTTTTGGCATTCACAGAATGCACTTACTACTTTTGGTATTCACAGAATGAACTTACTCATTTCGGTATTCACAGAAGTTAGGACTACTAACTTTAGGATTCCTAAATGCCTTCTGTGAATACCGAAAGTCTTAAAATTAGGATAGAGTTGGATGACACATTTTTACAAGTTACACAGCTTAAATGTGAGGTAAGAAAAACAGCGACCTCCCAGTCTGCAGCATGAGATTTTTGGAACAACCCCCAGGTGCCCGGTAACCGACCGCAGACTATGAGTGGACACACAGAGAAAATGTGTGTGTCAAGTAGATGGGGCCTTTGCTGTGGACTTTGTCATTCAATACAGTCTTGAAAGTAATGCATTTCTGAAGTGGGATCCCATGTAGAGCTGTCAGGTGATGTTTGACCGAATGATGTTTGGAAATTCTTAAAATAACTCCATATCTAGTACTATCTGTAACAAGTTTTGAATACACTGGGTGTTCCTAAAATGGAGACATTTTTGTAATCTGTTCTCGAGGAAATAGGTGCCTGGATCACAGTTTAATGGGTGGGCGTAATGGGAAAAAGGGGAAGCATTTTGTAAATAGACTTTAAGATCCAGAATCAAGCCGAATATGTGGGGGACGCAGGTGCCTCCAGTTCTCTTGGCCATTGGTCTGGAGACAAATTTCTATTTTTCCCCCATGTAGTTCAGGACTGGCAGTCTCATTCATACTGCGCCTGCAGACATACAGCTTCTATAGTTCAATCTAGAGTCCTTAAACTGATTTGGGGTGGATACAATAGTTTGTGTGTCATCGGTGTAGGAGATCAAGTTGAAGCCTTAGGATATTACCAGGGAGGCTAATGAAAACATATAGTCTATATATAGATATTGAATAATGGGGGGCTTATTGAAGCGGCCTGAGGCACACTGCAGTTAAAGTAAATGGACCGGATTGATATAGTGGCATTGAAACTCTCTGTAGTTTATCTAAAATGAAAGACCGTAAATAGCTCAGAGCTTTTTTACAAATACCGGGTTCAGAATACCATGATAGTAGGACAGTATGAGAGACTGTGTTTAAATCTGGCAGCAGGTCTAGAAGGATCAGGGCTGCCATATAGTATCTTACAATATTAACTGCAGCCGGGGCAGATAACTCTGTAGATAAAACGATAGACCTGTCCTATCTTTTTATGTGCAGTTCTCCTCCCCAACTGCGGAGTCTCAGCAGACGTACGTACACTTACTATTAACTGGTAATCTGTGACTACCAAAAAAACACAAATTTACACAAAAGTATAAGTTTAGCTTTGTGTGAATCAGGCCCATTATGTATAAGGAAACCTGCCCTTAAATTATTCCCTTGATGGTGGATGCAGAAGCGTAAGATTACCAGAGATGGAGAAGAAACGAGAGGTGTGAGGGCAGTGGTGTAGCAAGGCCATTTGCTGCCCGTGGTGGTCCCAGCCTTTGCTGACCCGTGGCGGCCGTAAGAGCTGGAGAGAGGGGTGGTGCTGGCAATCGATTCCTGTGTTTGCTGCCTCACGCGGTCACAGGTAAGAGAGCAGGGGAGGCATGGGGGAAGACCACCGCCCCCAAAACTTGTGCTGCCCGGAGCAGACCGACCCCCACCCCTCCTTGTTACACCACTGTGCGAGGGACATGCTAAACATAGGCTGCCAGATTAGGAGAGGTAGAGTAAGAGACCCTAAGATGTTTCTTCTGAGCAAATTCAGCCATTCATAAACACAGAAGGGTGAAATGCTTCCTTCTCATCTCTTTGTCATTGCTTTAGGTAGCTCACACTCAGCTTAAGGTTTACATTTTGAATAAAACAACACAATTATAGAAAAGATTTTAATAACTGAATAAGAGTGTTTATATAAATGAATGCATAAGTATTATTAAAGGAGTACACAATGTTTTAGGGTAAAAAGTGCAGAAGAGGCAGTACAAAATTGTCACAACTATTTTCAACTACATTTAATTTGTTGTAAAGGCTTTCTATAAAGACCCATGCCAGTCTAAGGGACATGTCAACTGATAATTGTTACTTTCTGGGTGTTAGAACAGGGATTTCTGGTTGGCTAAGGCTTGCGCCAAAGCCAGGCAGAAACCACCACTCTAGTCAGGGCAAGGAAGTTACACGCCAAAGATAACCCCTGCTCACCCCCTTAGTAGCTTGGCACGAGCAGTCAGGCTTATCCCGGAGGCAATGTGTAAAGCATTTGCGCACGCACCCACCAGCAACAACATCCCAGGCCCCCCACAAAAGGAACTCCACACAAGGTTGTATCAAACATAGCCTTGTATTATCAAAACACATCAGAATCAGAATCACAGGATGTACATTGTGCCAACTGGCACGGGCAATGTTTACAAGGGATTATGTACACCTGACAGGGCCACATGGACCACTGTCAGGATCATCACAAAGTGAACTTGGTAAAGGTGAACTAAAGCATACAAGTAAAAATTGTTCATAGAATGTATAGTCAGTAAACACTGATAATCACTGCACTTGCAACAGTCTGTGCCATGAAATCCATCATACACAGTATCCCATCAGTCTAACTACATTAGACCCTCACCACCTAAGTAAAACCTTACACTAGGGGCGGAAATCACACAGGGAAGTAAAATATCCCTAACATCAACCTAAACAGGTAAAACAACCTCATATGCATACATCATATCTAAAGGTATCAAAACACAGGGTGCGCAAAACATACTACACACGGTACATTTCCTAACACCCAAAAAGTAGTACATGAATCACATCAAGGTCCAGGTTGCGCCACTACGCCAAAACCTAAACATAGCAGCTGCCCACTACTTGCTGGGCAGCTGAGGACAAGAACAGGGCCTAAACGCTGCAGCTGGCACTAAGTGCTGCGCAGCTGTGGGAGGCCAAAGTAGGGGCGAATGAGTGCGACTCACTCCTGAGTCCAAAGACATGTCCCTAGAAAGAAAACCTAACCGATGCAGCTGCCCACTACTTGCTGGGCAGCTGTGAAGCCAAACTGCGGCAGGGGGCTCTCACTAGCCCTTAAGACAAATTGCGCCAATCATTGGAGCCCTCTAGGCTCTGGAACAACCACTTGCCCATCGTTGGAGCCCTCTAGGCTCTGAATCAAAATAGGTGCATTTAGGGAGCCCTCTAGGCTCGAACAGCAAATGTGCCCCAGGTTAGAGCCATCTAGGCTCAAGGGATACTGGGGCCTCGTGGGAGCCAGCAGGCTCTGAAAATAACCATGTCCCCCTGGGCCACTCGGGCCCCTTTCTGGAATAGGTGCCCCCTTGTGGGAGCGGCCCGCTGGCAGATGGGCTGCTCTACCTCGGTGCCTCGCTCTGGCACCACACGCACCATCTGCTCCTTCAGGGAGCGGAAGCGGGAATGCCCTCATGTCCCCCGACCCAGCCCTAACTCACCGGGCTGTGGTCGGAGGCGTCCCTCCTCCTCGAGGGCGGGCAGTTTTCACAAGGTGGCAGGGGGGCAGGCACCGGCAGTGTGCCTCGCGCCCCCTCCGTAGGACACAGGCGGTGCTTGCAGGGCTATCTCTTCCCTCGAGAGCCCCGTCCTCACAGTGCGCCACATTTTCACCCGGTCCCCCATCTCGGGACCGGGACTTAGTGTAGAGCCCTTCAAGGCTCAGGGCAACCGTCGCCTCTTCCGGCCGTGCGCCGGCCAATCCCAGCGCGGCGGCGGGCGGGACTTCCTTCGACAACCCGAAAGTCCCACCTACTGCAGGCGCAATGCTGCTTGGCTTCCGGTTTCGCAGCAGCTGCGGCGGCAATCTCTTTTCGGGGGCAACACCGAAGGGTAGGCTCCCTCGGTGCAAAAATAAAAAGTAGAAGTGGGGTGGGCACCCGCTAAGGCTCCCAGAAACGGGGTGGCACCCGTAAATATTTACATAAGTGGGCTGGGCACCTGCAGGGCAACAAAAGGGCAGGATCGCTTCCCCCCAGGGAACAGGACAGCGATCTGCCCGTACATTAAAGATAAAATGCTCACAAGGCGCTGGGGGCCCAGCAACTACAAAGCCCCTAAAGAAGGACTCCCCTAAAGCAAAAAGGGGTACCAGAGGTCCTGGGCATTAGTAGGGGCAATGTAGGGCCCAGGGGCCAGCACACAGGGCACTCCAGCAAGGAGACAGCCCCCATGGCGGTCCCTTCTGGGCCCCACTAGCAGCAAGCACCCTCCTGTTAGGATCCCAGCAGGAACTCCAGGCATCCAGGGGCTGGGCAGGGCCCAGGGAGGCAAGCCTTCCCCTGGGCCCCAGCAGCAGCACGCCCCTGGTAGATTCAAGTCAGGAAACGAGAACATTTTACATGAGGTCACAGCCTCTTTTTATACACACAAATCCTTTGTCTACAAAGGCGCAGGCAAGGGGCGAACCAGATGCAACTGGTTCTGGAGCACTTTGTTTTGCTCAGCCCCTCTCCCTATTCACAGGACAGGCCAGGGACATCAGCCATACCACAGGGGGTGGAGCCACCATTGTTAAGGGAAGGCCCAGCCCTATTCCGGTCCCAGGTGCACTCCTCCCTGCTATCACCATGCAGATCTCTCCATTCACCACCGGGGCAGACCCATCCTGACTCCTGGAGCCAGGCACACCAGCACACCAGCCAGCTCCAGCCAATCACAAGCCAGACAGTCAAATCACATTCACTGCACAGACAGGCCAACTTCTAGAAGTGGCACTTCCACACTAGACACGATAAATCCACGCACATCATAGCGCAGCATTTAATCACACGAGTCCACACATACCAAACTCGACCCTGCACTCCCCACACATCAGGAACTTCCATGGACACATATATCCCCCATGCATTCCTATGGGAGGGCAGGCCAATCCCACACACGCACTCAGAGAGCGCACGCACTTTACACTGAGACACCGTGTCAAAGTGCGCGAAGACCAGAAATCACTATACTTAGGTAACATTAAAAAGGCAAAAAGCTCAGGGGTGAACCTGCCAGAAGGGCCAAGTCCAACACTGGGGTAGGCAGTATTCTGCAACCTTTTGATTATGAAAAATAAATATACAACATTGGCTTCATCGAACTAAAATGATTGTGGTACCAGAAGTAGCATTACAGACTATTTTAACCCCGATGACATCACAGGAAGTGACATCACCTTCGATCCAGTGGCGGGTCAGTGTATGTTTTCTTTTTTAAAGCATTGTAAACTAATGGCTACAGCAAGATGATAAGTGATACTCACTGTTTAATTTCAGCCGTAGATTGCCGGTCAGGGCCACTGGCACTAATTTTTGGGGACCAGCGCTTATTTTCTGGACATTTCCCGAGTGCAAGAGAGAGGATAACACAAGAACAAGAAAGAAGTAAGAATAGAAAGGCGGAAAAAATGTTGGAAGGGGGGAAAGCAGAAACCTGCACGAGTGAAATAAAGGGACAGAGAGTGCCTGATATTGGATGGAAGAGCCATGAAGTCGATTCAAGACTAAGCAGCCTTAGTATTTGGTGCATCAACATTTAAGAGCACCGGCAGCAGGCTTCTGAGCAGAGCTTTGTGCACTGGCACTCTTTCTAAATTACAAATTAATCACTTGTGATACATAGTAATGACAGTAGGCATAATCGCCCAAGTATTTATACTGTTAGATTATCACGCCCTATATTACACAAAGTGCCCCAGAAATGCAGCAGGCATGTGGCACTTTCTTATTACAAAAGGTCCTGCAGACGCTTGCAATGCCCCTTCTGTAAGGCGCCATTGCCTATGTAGCACTACTAGCACCGGCGCAATCTCTAAGCGGCTTTCGCTCCATTGCATGGGTTTCTCTTGTAAATAAGGAAACACTTTCCCTCTCCCTCCATGCATTATTATAGATGCGGGTCCAGATGCAAAGATGCCATCAGGAGGCAGTCTGATTGTTCGCCTTAACAGGTGGCAAATATTGTACACTCTGAGGGTGCCCCTTGGAATGGGGATCCCTCAAACATCTCCCTTCAGGGGGGGTGCAGTCACTCATTACACCTGCCTGCTTAATTTGTTACTTCTGTCAAATCCAAAGACTACATGTCGGAAGCAATCTCTGCCTTTCCTTTGACATGCTGGCCACTTGTCGCCAGCACAATGAAGGATGAACCAGCTGCTTAAAACAGCTAGTCTGCCTTTCACTAAGGCACTGTAATGCATTCACTGTAATAGGGCTCTCTGAACCCGGTCTGCGCCGGGTGCATATAGTTAAAGTGGTGGCCCAGCGCAGAGTGTATGGACACAGTGGGCCTCATTTATGAAAAGTGACGCATCGCTGTGTGAAAACAGCGATGCGTCACTTTTCACTGCGCCCTCCTTGCGACACCAATGATGCGTCATATTTACAGTATGACGCATCATTGCGCAAGGAGTTACAGATACGTCAGTATTTCTGACTTATTTGTATGGCGCAAAAGTGACGCATTGCTGGAGTGTGTCACAAAAGTGACGCAACTCCAGCAATGTGTCCTTTCACATGGGGCAAGCCCCATTTGAAAGGGCCTGCGTCAGTCTTACGCCTGCTGTGAGGCAGGCGTAAGAAATTGATGCATTTGTGTCCTAGAAGTGGCGCAGTGAAATCTTATAGATTTCACTGCGTCACTTCCATGACCCTTTCTTGCGTCAAAACACCCCCCTTGCATACATTATACCTGGCGCAGGTATAATGTGGCGCAGGGGTTTACAAAGTGACGCATCTACCTAGATGCGTCACTTTGTAAATATGATGCAACAAGGCGCATTTTTTACGCCACTGGTGTGTCACAAAAGGTGACGCACCGGCGGCATTAAAGTGACTCACAGCCTCATAAATTAGGCCCAGTATGTCCAGATGTCTCTGTCATAAACGAAAGCAGATTCCAATCTTATACAAATCATTGGGGCATATTATCAAGGGGGTTTATCTCCGCTTTTTTTGGCTTTAAAAGCCAAGAAAGCGGAGATAAAATTATCTCCCTATTACCTAGCTGTCGCTAACACCAGTTAGCGACAGCTAGTAGGAAATAGCGACCATCTTGGGCCCCGCTTTGCATGTCAGTGAAATTTATCACTAATGACATGCAAAGTGGGCGTGCCAAGATGTTAGCGACTGGAAACAGTTGCTAACATCGCTATCTCCTATTACCAACTGTTGGAGATATTCGCGCTAAGCGCGAATATCTCCAAAAGCTAACACCTGCCACTGAGCAGTTCTTAGCCATGTTTTTCAATGGTAGGTGGATAACATGGCTAAGAGCATTAGCTCGGTAATGCATGAATATCGCTGACTTTTCAGCGATATTCATGCATTTCGGCCTATTTTTATCGCTTAGGAGATAAACCTTGATAATAGCAAGGTTCCTAAGCGATAAAAATCGCCGCAGCTCGGCGATAAAAATATTGCCGCTAAGCCAACATAGCGATAATTATCGGTAGGTGTTGGTAATATGCCCCTCAGTTTCCAGGCATTAGTGCAGTTGAATCACTTGAATTGGACCAGAACTACAACTCCCAGAATGCATTAGATTGTTAAAATATAGCTCAGGACAGGAAGAGTGTCCTTGGTGTTGTGAACTCCTTTAGTGTGCCGAAAGCAAACATTTTCAACGATCTGTAATCAGTGTAGTTAAATCACAGCGGTACAATAGCTGTTTATGGATGCTGCAAGCAGCAACATAACCCTAAAGGACTCACTTGGAGATCTGTGGAACTCTTCCAACCAAGGAAGGGGTGGGGTGTGTTCCTTTTTTTGTTATTTTACGCGCATGATGACTTTTTTCATTACTATGATTTTGTTCTGCAAGATGCTATGTTTTTGATAACTCCTTACTGATTCATTGCAGTGTTCTTGCGAAGGTACACTGATGAATGGAAATCAGCCCCAGGGGAGCAGACGCTGCTCTCTTCATTTCCCAGAACTGCTGTGACAGCTTGCCTTTAACGGCGGCTATAAATAGTGGGCAACTCCAGCGTCCTTTATACTTCCCTCCTGACTCTCAGAGGTTCCAGACCAACTCAGCACTGGGATTGGAGCCCTTTGTCAGCCGAGAAATTAGCTGTCAACAAGCAGAGTTGTGAACTGTAATTACTGACCAACACCTCTGTGTTAACCCTGACTATATTAGTGGAGCCAAATCCATTCCCTTCGCTGCACTGCTTGACACGTTGAAGGGCGATTGCCAATCATCTGATGTGCTGAAAAGGGCTCAAATTGGTTCCTAGCAGCAAATGTACAGATAGGGGGGTGTTCTTTAACCTCCTAAGTCTCATCTTTTAGCCTGTGCAGGAGGCGTGATTTCTATTTTTAAAGGTTCAGTGATAAAATATCGAAACCCAAAGTATTGTCGCTAAAAATATTGTGTCAAAAATATCGAGCACAAAATATTGTTTTCCTTTACTTATAATGTCAATGACAAAGATTTCGGGAAAAATTATCGTTGTATACTAATACCGAAAATTATATACGGAAATATTGTTTTTAAACATAGTTAAACGTAGTAAACATTAAATATCTTAACAAATAACAGTAATATCATGTATATTAAATATATTTAAACAATATAAAAAATATAAAACTTTACTTATTTAAACAAACACACACATATGTATGTATGTTTATTTACACATATAACATGTAAAATTATTATTAAAATATTTGTCATTTATATTATAATTTGCAACATTTGTCTAAATTTAATATAACAAATGTATATATATATATATATATATATATATATATATATATATATATATATATATATATATATATATATATATATATGATTTTTTCCAGTTTATTACGGTTTGTAATTTATTGTGGGTATTTATATATACTATGTAAATGTACAGGTGGCTCCCAGTCAACACCAGAAGGACTGTCACTCAGGCCCTCGTCACCAACAGGCTGGACTATGGGAACACACTCTACATAGGAATCACCAAGCTCCTCCTGAAGAGATTAGAAGCAATACAAAACTCATTGGCAAGACTTATCCTCGACCTCCCCAAATGGACCCACGTCACACCGCACCAGAAGAAGCTACACTCGCTCCCGATCTAGAGGATATGCCAGTTAGAGATGTTGACCAACACATTCAAAACCCTGCTCAAGGAGGGACCAGCATACATCATCAAGCGCATGACCTACCACCAACTGACCAGACACTCTCTGTCCACCTCCCTCTTCCTCGCAGACACCCCCGGATCCACCAAAGCAATAGCAGAGGACGCTTCTGCTCACACTTGGCAGCCAAGGCTTGGAACAACCTTCCTCTGGAACCTTAGGACCATCCCATCGCTCCAGAAGTTAAGGGAAGGACTCAAGACCTGGCTGTTCGAATGAACATAGCACCACAAAGCAGTTAGCTACTCCAGTGCCTTGAGACCCTCACGGTGATTTGCAGCACTTTATAAATCCCTGACGGATTGATTGATTGATTGAAAAGGACTGCCATGCTGTCGGAAGACTGGACCTGCTTATCATGAACTAATAACCTCAGAAGTGACTCCAACGATCTGTTGGTGTACCTCCTGTTTGAGCTACAGGGACACAACAAGTCTCTCTCCCTTTATGTTTCCAGCTGACTTGCAAATTGGACGTATCTGACCCTGCTTCTGGCCTCTGTTGGAGTGAGACTTAGCCCCAAGTCATGGTCCCCAGGTTCTGGACCCACGTCACAAAAGCAGAGATGTAGGAACTCTTTGCCAACTTTCTGCCTGGAGAACCAACAGAGACAAGGATCGCCATCAAAGCCTCAGCCATCGACGTTGAATCACCAGCTGGCCTCACCTTGCTGGTGTGCCAGAAGGAGATCTAACTTTCAGAAAAGTTTCCAAGTCAGAACATAGGGGGCGTCATCAACGCTGATTCTGTGCACCAACCCCCTGACATTGAGACCTTCCTCGCCACAGAATTCAGAGTTTGCCCACTCTGAGATTTCCTGCCTTAATCGATGACCACACCATGACTGTGCAGTTGAGCAACCTACCGTCATCAAGCCCCTCTTCAAATCCAGCTTACCCCACGACAACTCTTTGACAACCACTTTTGCTACATAGAAGATTTTTAGTCAGAACATAAACTTTCCACCAAAATGACTGTAGTCCCTTTATCCGTCCCACGATCCTTTGTGTTTGGACCTAAGTTTTTACTTTGACCAAGTCTAGTATGACCACATAACTGCAGTTGATACTTTGTCCTTTTTGGGACTGTTTTAAATTCAAAATGTAAAAACTTCATATATCCAGTTCTACCTATTTTTGTTATTTCGGTGTCATTTTATTTATTAACTTTTATTCTATTTTTCTAAACTGGTTTGGGTTTTTGTGTCACTTTTTAACTGTTTGAGTGCCTCATAACTGCTTTGCACATTGTCTGTAAGTTAAGCCTGATGGCTTTGTGCTATGCTATCAATGGGCTAAGCTTATGTTTATTTATCGACTTTTGTGGGTCACCCTGACAACGACTGTGATTATTATTTGAGGTGGGTTCTCACTTCTCACACCCCTTCACTAATATTCTCATTTTCTTACAGAGTGCTTGTGAAAATAACTGTTATCTACCTCTACCAAAGAGTAATTTAATGGCTTCATCCATAAATGATAATTACTTTGATCAAAATGCTCATGATTAAACTTTCTTTGTAAATTGACTTGTTTACAAGATGCTCATAGTGTGTATGATCATGCTATGTAATATTATGTGTATTTGTCAAAGCATACTATTACCAGGACGAATATCCTAGCACTGAGCAAGTGTGAGTCCCTAATCTCACATAGGATAGTTGGGGTTTAAAGAAACGTCAAGTTTTCAGCTTTTACTGGACTCAAGAAGTGAGGAGGAAACTCGGATGTGCAGTGGGAGGTCGTTCCTCGCCGTAGGAGTGATGTATGAGAAGGCCCGGCCCCTGGATCTGTTTCTGTGTATGCATGGGACGTGTGCAAGTCCAGTAGAGCATAAGTGTCTGGGTGATTGGTGGAAAGAGATGCAACTGTTCAGATAGGTGGGACCTGTGTTGTGTAGTGCCTTGAACATATGCATGAAGAGTTTGAACTAAGCATGTTTAAGCATCAGGAGACAGTAGAGCTCCCTATGATGTTGTGTGATGTGTGTCCTGCTTGGGAGGCTGAAGCTGTGTCTGGCTGCTGCATTCTGAAGGGGTTTGTAAGCGCCGCAGTAACCCTGGGGCTAGAAGGGAATGCAGGACACGCCCGGTATATGTTTTTTTTAACCTTTATTTTTCTGTGGGGACTTTGCTTCGTTAGTCCCATGTAACCGAAAGAAAAAGTCACAGGAATGGACTGGCTATGGAAAGCACCGTCAGTATAAAAAACGAGGGAATTGCCGATGGAATCCTCTCCTTCCATTTGGCCGTCTCCTCCCAAGGGTTTGTACTGGAAAGGACAGCTAACGTTGTGTCACCTCTCAGCCCGGCAGTCCAAAGAAAAAGGAAAAAACATACGAAACCAGGGATTAGCTTAGGGTTCTCTTTATGGTTTAATGCCACCACCATCGCCAGGGCGTCGTGCGAGGGGGAAATACCACAAAGCGGGGAGGTAGCGTGCCGGTGCCCTGTGTTGGGGAAAAAAGTACACACCATACCACGCGTGCCTTAATTTCCCGTGCCTCTCCACCCCCACCAAAACGATCCCTTCAAAGCTACTTGCCTTGAGCCACGACCCGGGGTCAGGGCCGTGGAGTTGGGACCCGGGGCGTCCTCCCCTTTTCTCGGGGCGCCGGGTTTGTCCGCAATACACACTGCTCCAGGGGTCTTTGTTCCTCTTTCCGGACCGTCGCTGGGCTCTTCTTCCGTTCTGCTGCACTCTCCTCTCGTAGCCTCCGTCTCTCTGGTCTCTTCTCCTTCGCTCTTCTCAACGCTCTCCCCAGTGTCTGGATCTCCGCCCTTTTGTTTGTTGGCTGCTGATGACGTCAGGGTCTTCGTGTTGAGCCAACCGAGAGCAACTAGAACGCAGGGCTCTTCTGGCATATTTTCCTTGTCTTTGCGCGTTTCACCCTGCTTCTGGTCTATCGCATCCACGGAACTCTCACACATCTCCCCCCTTTGGAATGGACGTTGGGGCCATTCAGACGATGGGTGTCGGGACAGGTAATTAGCACTGACTTGCCTCGAGCCCGGAACATGTAAGGTCTGAAACTAAAAAGGGTGTAAGGCGAGAAACCATCTCAGGATGTGGAGATTAGTGTCTTTGTTATGCGCAAGCCATGCGAGGGTGGAGAAGTGTGGCTCACTGGTTAGAGGAGGTAGACCTGGTAGCAGAGGTCAGGCCGGGACCAGGGTTCAATTCCCGGCTCGGCGGGTCTTGAGTCCTAAAATGTCCACGGACTCGACAATTCTCACTCCGGTGCCTACTCGATTCATGGGTTCACACTCTGCGACTCTGGGCAATAGCTTGCTTAATCTCCACAACGGCCCCTCGCGGTGAGATGCCTGGCTTTCACCTTGTGGATACCCTGCCGGGGTATCTCACAGGGGAATACCAGGACGGGTTCCCTAAGCAAGCGCTTAGATACCAGGTCGGTGATTTGCGCTATATAAATACATGTACATTTACATGAGGGGAGCATGATCTGTTAGGACAATAAATCTCCTTCCCAATAAATAGTATTGCAGTGCCTCCATTGCCCATTTTATGGCTAAGCATTCCTTCTCAATCGTTGAATAGTTCGTTTCACCGGGGAAGAGCTTCCTACTGATGTATAATAGAGGTTTCAGGTCATTTTGCGGATCAGGCTGGTACAGACGGAGGCCCGAGGCGTCGGTTTGAAGTACAAATATTTGGCTAAAGTCAGGACAACGTAGTACAGGGGCTGTACAGATGGCTTGTTTTAGGGTACTAAAACTCCTCTCATGTTCGTAGTTCCATATTTGTATGCGTGAAGAATGGCTCTTTGTCAAGAGGTCAGTCAGGGGGCTGGCCAAGGAAGGGAATCCGGGTATGAACCTACGGTAATACCCTATGAATCCCAAAAAGGAACAGATGTTGCGTTTTGTCATAGGTCTGGGGATTACCTTGATAGCCTCTGTCTTGCTCATCTGGAGTTTTATGTGGCCTTCCTGAATTGTGTAACCTAGGTATTGGATTGTATTAGTACCTAGTAGGGACTTCTTTGGGTTGATGGTAAGGCCTGCTGATTGAATCACCCGAAAAACGTTATTTAGATGACATAGGTGTTCCTCCCAAGTTGAACTAAAAATAACAATATCGTCAAGATAGGCTGCAGCATATGCTCTGTGGGGTTTTAAAATGCTATCCATCAGTCTTTGAAACGTAGCTGGCTCCCCATGTAAGCCAAAGGGAAGCACCTTACATTGGTACAAGCCGGAGGAAGTTGTAAACGCCGTTTTTTCTTTTGATTGAGGGGATAATGGAATCTGCCAATAACCCTTTAAGAGGATCAAGAGTTGACATAAACCTGGCTTTTCCTAACCGTTCAACCATTTCGTCTATTCTGGGCATAGGATATGCAACGAACTTGGTTATTGTGGTTACCTGCCGGAAATCACTGCAAAAACGCAGACTACCATCCGGCTTTGGCATGATTACCACCACAGGAGAACACCAGTTACTCTGGGAGGGTTCAATTATATCAGCCTTGAGCATGTCGGACACCTCTTTCTCTACGGGCTGCTAGAATGCGATACAGTTTCTGCTTTATGATTCTTTTTTCGAGGAACACTATTTCATGTTGCACCTTGGTGGTTAGCCCTGGATTGGTGCAAAAAAGACCTGGGAAGGACATCAACAAGACCTCTAACTGTGTTTTCTGTATAGGTAACAGGACCTCCCCAGTGGGAACTGACGTGGCTGAGGCCCCCTGGGTAGATGAAAAGGGTATTTCTAGCTGTTTGTTAGTACAGGTAAGGTGGGCGGTCGTTCTGGCCAGGAGAGAGGGCTGCAGTTCTTACCATTTTTTTAGTAAGTTTACATGGCATATCTGTTTGCCTCCAACACGGTGGGGCACCAACACACTATAGGTGACGGGAGTCACCTTCTTTTCTATCACATAAGGTCCTTGCCACTTCATCAACAGTTTATCTTCAGTAGAAGGGAGCAACAGGAGTACCTTCTCCCCTGGTGTGAATTCTCTTAGTTGGCTACTTCAGTCATAATATCTTTTCTGCGTCTCCTGGGCCTCTTTCATATTGTCATGTACGATATCCCATAAGTGTGTCAAAGAGGACTTAAGGTCCGCGGCATATTGTATCAGGGTTTTTCCTTCCTCCTCTTCCCCGTCCCACTGTTCTGCTGCCATGTCCAGTAGGGTTATGGGCTTTCGCCCAAACGGCAGCTCAAAAGGGGAATACCCGGTGGACCTTTGTTTATGTGACCTCAAAGCAAAAAGAACCAAGGGTAGCTTCTGGTCCCAGTCCTTCCCAGTCTCTGGGATGACCTTGAGGAGCATGGTTTTGATCGTTTTGTTGTAGTGTTCCACAAGGCCATCTGTTTGGGGATGGTACACAGAAGTTCTAATCTATCTATCCCCAGTATTGCACACACTTTTGCCATCAGACGTGGCATGAAGGGAGTCCCTTGGTTTGTTAGGATTTCGGACGGAAACCCAACCCTAGAAAACAGTGAAATCATGGATTGGGCTACAGCGGGAGTGGTCATGCTCGACAGGGAAAAAGCCTCGGGGTAACGACTGGCATAGACTATTATAACTAAAATATAGCGGTGTCCCCTGACTAAGGGAGTTAAAGGACCCACCAGATCCATACCCACCCGCTTAAAGGGGACATCAATGATCGGTAATGGCTGTAGTGGGGCCTTTATTATGTCGCCAGGATTGGTGTACTGACCACGCACACAGGCAGCGCAGTGTTTTGCTACATCTTTATACACACCTGGCCAGTGAAACTTTTCCAGGAGATACTTAAAGGTGTTCTCTTACCATAGTGCCCTTCCCTTACTTTGTTGTGGGCCAACAGTAACACATGCTCCCGAAATGCAGTCGGTACAATCAGTTGTGTTTTTGATAGTGGCTTCCCTTGTACCACCCTATACAACAGTCCCCTTTTTATCATAAAATAGGGTCCTACCTGTCCCGGTGCTTGTTCAGTGACCTGCTCCCAGGCATGCGTGAGTGATTTGTCCTCCCTTTGGGCAGTACGGAAGCTACTCGGTCTTCTTCCAGTAGGGTCTGTGAGGGAAAGAGGAAAGGCAGGATGTGACATCTGGGACTGTGTGTAGCCTCTTTTCTCTCGTCGTTTTTCCTGTTTGCTTTTCCTGGCCTTGATGTCGGGGGTTCTAAGTCAGTCTCGCTAAAGGGGGCTTCTTGTAACCATAACTTAACATTCTGTTTTGCTCCCTCCAGATACGTCTCAAATTTAGGGTGGTCTGTCCCTATGATGACGGCCTCAGGCAAGGAGGGTATAATTCCCACCGTCCGTAGGTGGGGGTCATCCTCCACCTCTAATAGGACTTCCGCCACGGGATATACCTTGGTATGCCCTGTACGCAAGTTACTCCTCCTTGTTCAGTGTCCTTTAGCTGGTAAGGGGAAATCAATGATTCATCTACTATGGTGACATGACACCCAGTGTCTAGTATGGCTTGTCTTTTCTTTCCATTAAGAAGAACCTCCTTCTTATACTTATGCGGGCCCTTCCCGGTTAGGTAGATCATACCTCGGGAATAACCCACCTCCATAGGTTCAACCGTTCAGGTACGGTGGGGACATTGCCTAGCTATATGCCCCCACTCTGCACAGTTGTAACACTGTGGTCCATTGGGGCCAGATGGTGGTGTGGATTGCCTAGGGACTGGGAGGGGTGATATATGAGATTTGTTTTCCGGTCGGACCATACTTCTTGGGGAAGGCGTCATCTGGGGTCGTGCTGGGGTGGGATTATACTGGGATCATGCAATACCAGCCTTAAAGTCAGGAGCTCTATGGAAGGCACAAGCAATCTCTACAGCGTTTGTAGAGGTAAGATGTGGGTGTTGTTTTACCCATGACCGTGTACTGAGAGGCAGGACATCCAGAAACTGTTCCAGATATATCTTTTCTGCTACTTCTTCCACAGTAGAGTCATGAGGTGTTAACCACCATTTGCCCAGATCCTTTATTCTTTAATATAAGGCACGGGGGTTATCCCCTGTAGACCTGTTTTCTTTGCGGAATTTAACCCTGTGATGCTCCTGGTCGTATCCCAATCTCTCTAGGATGGCCTTCTTCACTTCTTCATAAGCGGTTGTTACATCGGGGTTGGCATTCTGATAGGCCACTTGCAATTCGCCTGATAAAAGTGGGGCGATGTATTTACCCCACCGTTCTTGGGGCCAAGCTGCGGTGGTTTCCACCCTCTCAAAGTTAAAAAAAGTTGTCTCTTTACGGTTTAATGCCACCACCATCACCAGGGCGTCGTGCGAGGGGGAAAGACCACAAAGCGGCGCAGTAGTGTGCCGGTGCTCTGTGTCAGGGAAGAAAAGTACACACCAGACCACGCGTGCCTTAATTTCCTGTGCCGCTCCATCACCACCCAAACGATCCCTTCAAAGCAACTTACCTTGAGCCACGACCCGGGATCAGGGCCGTGGTGTTGGGACATCGGGCGTCCTCCCCTTTTCTTGGGCCGCCGGGTTTGTCCGCAATACACACTGCTCCAGGGGTCTTTGTTCCTCTTTCCAGACCGCCGCTGGCTCTTCTTCTGTTCTGCTGCGCTCTCCTCTCGTAGCCTTCGTCTCCCTGGTATCTTCTCCTTCGCTCTTCTCAACGCTCTTCCCAGTGTCTGGATTTCTGCCCTTTTGTTTGTCGGCTGCTGATGACGTCAGGATCTTCGTGTTAAGCCGAAGAAGAGCAACTAGACCCCAGGGCTCTTCCAGCGTATTTTCCTTGTCTTTGCCCGTTTCACCCTGCTTCCGGTCTATTGCATCCACAGATCTCTCACAGGGTTGTAGTCTACTGGTAAGTTGCCTCATGATTCTGTCATTAAGGGTTTTTACCATAGTGCAGGTTGCTGGAGGTGAGGGAGTGAGTGACAGTTTTTCTGGTGTTGCTTCGAAGTCATCTGAATATTTTTCTTAGCACCTTCAGAGTGTGGAAGCAAAATGCTGTGACGGTGTTGACTTGTGCGGTCATGCTCAGGTTGTTATGAAAGTTGATCCCTGGCACGGGTGTTGAGGTGGAAATGGGTGCAAGGTCGCTTGACCACTAGATGGAGTTCCATGGGGAAGTGTTTTTCCCAAAGATCACTACGTCTGTTTTGTCAATGTTGAACTTGACTTCATCGAGGTGGCAACTTCGGTCATGCATGCAATGAACTTCTTGAGGGTCTTGTCCGAGACACAGATTATGGGTTGGGTGTCATCGCCGTAGGTGAGGATGTTGATATCATGTGCACCAATGCTATTGACCAGAGGGGTCATGTATGTGTTGAAGAGGGTGTGGCCGAGTGATGAACCTTGAGGTACTCTGCAGATGAGTTTGCGTGGTTCTGAGCAGTATGATGTCAAGCTGGCAGCTTGTGTTCTTTCCATCATGAAAGAGCACATCCAACAGACAGGAGCTCCCTGAATGCCAATCTCTTGCAGGGAGGTCTAGGAGGATGAGTGCAGCTGAATCTCCTCTATCCAGGATGATGCAGACGTTGTGTGTTGCGGCCATGAGTGCAGTTTCTGTGCTGTGGTAGGCCGGCTGCCTGGCTGTGGCATCGAGGATCTGGTGGTTGATTAGGTGGTTCATAGGCATCTGTTGATGACCTTCTCTAGAACCTTGTCCGGGTACAGTAGGAGGGAGATGGATCTGTAGTTGGAGAGTATGGCAGGGTTTGTGGAGAGATGTTTGAACATAGAAGTGACAGTGGTGTGTTTCCATAAAGGTGGCTGAGTTAATGGAGGTGTTACTCATGGGAGTTAGAACTTCACTGATCAGTGGGAGTCCTTTGGTGAAGGCATGGGGAAACATGGGTCTGATGGCATCGCTGAGTGGATGAGCCCCATGGTCACTGTGGTCGCAGCCATTGTGATGGTAGTCCAGGAGGCCAGGGTTAGTTCTCAGGTTGAGACATGGAGATGAGTTATGAGGGTGGCTGTGTTCAGTTGAGGGTCAGAGTTGCAGTATATAGATGCTATCTTGTTGCAGAAGAGTTAAGAAAGCCTTCTGCAGAGGTTTGTGAGGAGGTGATGTTGCTGGGGCAGCTGCTAGAACTGTGAAATCTTTAATGATGGGTAACATTTCCTTGCTGCTGTTAGTGACAGCATTGATGCCATCTGCAAGTACTGTGCGCTTGGTGTTCCAGACCAGTTGGCTGTAGCGTCTCAATGATTGTGGGACGATGCCAGTAAGCAAGCTCGGTGTAGGCAATTTTCCTTAGCAAAAATTGATCATGTGCAAACTGGAAATATGTCCATACCTAATTTGCCCATTGGTTCTTTACCGTGAGCAATTGCTTCTAAAGTACATAGAATGCCTCATCAACTTTGCATAACTCATGTGATACGGTTTGTCATTGACTATTAGAGACCAGCCTCATGCATATTTGTATGACATACAACAGGAATTCCATCCCAGGGCTCCCTTAAGCAGAAGGCCATGGAACACCTTTGTGTTATTGTATTATTGTTATTAATATCAATTTGAATATTTGAAAAATGACAATGGATTTTCTACACTTTTTTTCATCAGTTCCTTTTTTTCACCTTCATCACTTTCATCATCAAGTTGAAATATTCTCCAACTTGAGGTATCTAAATTAAGAATGCCATATCTGTTCTAGAGCAATCCTTTAGCAACTACTGTCTACAACTCTATGGCCCACATGCATCAACATTGTAATTTGCGATTCCATATTAGCGAAAAATAAGGATTCGCTAATAAGGAGTCGCAAATGGCTATGCATGAAGAAATCGCAAAAAATATAGAGATTTCTTAAAATTCCTTAATTGCGACTCGCAAATTGCGAATCACAATTAAGGAATACCTCCCTATTCATTCCTATGGGCCTAGAGGCCCATAGGAATGAATGGGAAGACATTTTCAATTTGCGATTCTCAATTAGAGAATCGCAAATTGAGAATGCAATTTCAAGGGTGCCAGGGTGTCAAAAGGACACCCTGTTGCACCCCTAAAATCTGCCTATAAGTACATCTTGCACACGCACACGCCCCAAGGGCATGTGTGTGTGTAAAATGGAACTTTGAAAAATGCACTTTAGTGCATTTTTCAAAGTTTTTGCAAATTACCATGAAGGTCAACTTCATGGTAATTTGCTCCCCCATTAGCGAAATCGCTATTTTTTTTAGTTTGATGCATTGCATTTAAGGAATCTCAATTTGAGATTCCTTAAATGCAATCGCAATGTAAGTAATCGCAATTTTACGATTTCTTAAATTGCAAAAAGTACAAAAATTATGATGCATCCCAAAAGTTCAAATTGCATTCGCAAACGGCCGATATTTGTAATTTGCACCATTTGCGAATGCAATTTTCAATGATGCATTTGCCGCTATGCTCCTTCACATAAAAAAGCAATCTACCCTTCCAACCTCAAAAAAAAAAATCTTCAGCTCCACCTCTTTTGTCTGTCCCTCATCTAATTTCCCTTCAAACTAAGATACTTGTTGGTAAGTACGGCTGTTTTTAAAATCCCCCTGCTGTCTACCTTTGGATTTGGCGACTTTAATTTCGTCTTGTAGCCTATTGTATGTAAAAAAGAGTTTGATAAAAAAAATTACTCTAATAAGAGTCCTATCAGGTGCATTGTAAAAGGCTATTAATAAACCTTAAAAAGGCATGTTTCCTTGATATGTATAATATATTGTATGTAGTATAAAATTGCCCTTTTGGATGACGGACTCAACCGCATAAGACATACCAGAGCAACTACTTAGTCTTGACCAGGAAATATTGAAGGGCATCTTTCGCTCAACATTTCTAGAGCAGCAAACAGTCTGTAGGGTTGGCTTCTTTTATGGAATATGCAATTATTTTAGCTGCATGTCCTTGGCAACTCCTTGAACAGTTCCATTTGAAATTTTCAATGTGGATAATTTTCACATCTCATCCTTCTGTCATAGTGTTCTCAGACACATTTTGCAGGGGCTTGTTTGGCACAAGTTACATACGTACAGAGCATATCATAGACACAAATAACAATTAAACATATTTTCTTATAATTCATGCACTAACCCAAAGCACCTGATTTTGGGAGCAATGTCTGATCTCTGTTTAACAGATGCAGTATCCTGCATGGGTTCAGAGTTCTTTAACCGGAGATTTATATTCAAATGTAAATCCGATTTTAACTCAATAATAGGGCTTGTGAGACATTTCATACAAATGTAAAAATACTTCTCCCATGCATTCATGGTTGTTGGCCCACCCATTCTTTCTCTGAAACTATCAAAATGTCAATTGCTCCCACAAAATAGATATTTTGTGTTGACTTACAATTTCGGTGAGTGTTCTGAAAGTATGGGGTTCGCCGATTATAAGTGGATATTCCTTTACCGGAAATTATGTATTTATGCTTCACTCGTATTGTCAGTAACTATGCACCATCTGGTGATCAAAATCCTATTTATTCACATTTGAAGGCAATTTTTCTCATAAATGTTTTTAAATGAATGCAATGAAATGAAATGAAAAGAAGTTTTATAAAGCGGGTTAGCTGCCCTGGGGCGTCCAAGCGCTAAAGAAAATGGTGCTACCTGATGAGAACGGTCGACAGGGAGATTTTAGTCAGATTTATTGAAAAGAAACGTTTTTAACTGTTTGCGAAATGAGGACAGATTGGAGTTGGATCTGAGATAAAAGGGGAGTAAATTCCAAATTTTGGCCGCGTTATAAGAAAACGACCGGCCTCCTGATCTTGATCTCCTAATTTTGGGGACTGTGGCAAAAAAGGCATGAGTAGAACGAAGCTGTTTATTGGGTTGGTACGGGGTGATTAAAGAATAATCACCGGACCTGTTTTCCAATAAGCCTGATGAGAAATACACCGGGATATAAAATTAATTCTTTCCCTAACCGGGAGCCAATGTAGACTCCTCAGCCCAGGCTTAGCTGAGAGCCTACGGGGGAGCAGAAGCAGCGTTCGCGCGGCACAGTTCTGAATTAACTGAAGTTTCCGTAAAGTGTATTCAGGGGATCCTAGATAAAGGGCGTTGCCAAAGTCGAGGCGGGACTGAATCAGACCTTGAACCACCATTTTTTTGGCCTCAAGGGGCAAGAGGGGGAAAATCTTCTTGATAAGTCTGAGCAGGCCAAAACAAATGGCTGATAGCCTGGTTGCCTGGCTGTTAAAAGTAAAGGACCTGTCCAGCCAGATACCAAGGCTTTTTATGGTATCTTTGGGTGTTGGTGGAGGGCCCAGACAAGGAGGCCATATTGAGTTAATCGTAAGGGAAGCGGGGCAGCCTAGGAGCATAAGTTCTGTCTTGTCTCCATTAAGTTTGAAAAACAATGGTTCCAGTGGCATATCACTAAATAAATTTATAATAAATTGAGCACCTAATGCCTATCACACTATTAGAAACAGGGTGGCAAAGAGAAAAGACACAATTGGGTCCGTATCAAACCATTCTTTTATGTAAATTTTTGTTTGAAAAAAATCAACAATGCTTTCGACTACAACATATACTACAATATATAAAAAGTGCAATGTGTCCCCGTGATTTGTGAAGTAACCAAAGAAACAACGTGTGTACATACAGGTGAGCTAAACAGGTTACAATTGTGATTATTTACAAGGAAAGAGGCATAACTCAAAAAAGATTATTTAAATCAATCGTAGAACAGTTGCTACACAATCATAGGCACTGTATGAGTCACATTCTCCTCCAGTACGTCGACGGCGTTTCGACCCTTAGAGTGAGGGTCTCATCAGGACAAGGGGTGTGGGACGTCTAAAAAACATAATATATATTGTGGAATTATAATTATATGTAGTCGCCTTGAATATTAGTAAATATTCTTGGAAAGGTGAAGTGATTTACCTTAGAAAGGGCCAATAGATGTAAAACCCATGCGTGTTTAAGTAAATGATTTTACTTACAGTGAACCCGGCCGGGCACTGTCAGGGGGCAGACAAGTAAAGGCATTGAGTTAGCCACTGAGCCAAGAAACAACAGGGATACGTATCTAAAGTGACACAGAATCAACAACTTACCACTGTCATAGACACTTTAGTGGTTGTAGTGTTTCTGTATCAAAAAAACGGACGATGACGCTGTTTGGCAGAATCACTCAAGGTTCTGTGAATGTAACAATTGGGGTCTCAGTAATAGGTAAATAAGCAATATCTAATTATTTGTGAGTGCTGAATACTCTGTGATGCCTACCTGAGCACGATCTATGCTAGCGCAATCGCTAGTTTCAATGATGGGGTTGCCGTGCAAACGGACTGTGCCGTCAGTGCGCGAATAAACCAGACGATATCTGCAATAGTAAACGGAATCTACGTTTAGCATGAGTTGGTAGTAGCCCAACACTACCAGATATATATTTTGTCATTGAATGCCAATGCCTACCTAGGCGCTGGAACCACTCGCTCGATCGCCGCCTTCCCGGAATAGTGTGGTGGCTGGCGGGTGACGTCACAGCGTTATAACACGCCCGGCGTAGCGCGCGTGGTTGCAATAGAAAGGGGACTATATTCCAATGTTTATGTTGAGCCTGGTATTGTTCACGCACGGTTATCGTTATCATACAGAGCAAAGTACACGCCTAATACAAAATAAAAGAAGTACAAGAAGGAATATAGGGACAGGGTTTGGAGGAGTCTTATTTATAATTCGTCACAGCGTTGTAACACGCCCGGCGTAGCGCGCGATGTTGCAAATAGAAAGGGGACTGTGTTCCAATGTTTATGTTTTGCGGAGCCCGGTATTGGTCATGCAAGGGTATCGTTATCTTAAAGAGCAAAGTACACTCCTAATACAGAATAAAGGGAGTACTAGAAGGAATATAGGAGCAGGGTTTGGAGGAGTCTTATATACAATTCCATATATTTCCTGTACCGTTATTGTGTTGAAAAACAACGTTAAATAATCCATGATTTTTACAATATAACCTCATTTCATCATTGTCTACTTCCTCTTAATTTATACATCAATATTATGTATTCACATGGGGTACATATCACTTGAATGTTACAACACATTAACTGAACAATCTGTGCTGCTAATACACATTATAATATCATTAACAAACATATATAACATCTCTTAGATCTCTGTGACCAAGATAATATGCAGTTTCTGATACTACAGTACAGTGTGCCCCCAAATTGAAGGTCTAAGCAATCATAAAGTAAGTCCATGTGGAGACAAAACCTCTCTCTCTGTAACTGAGGTAATATGCAGTTCTGATATTACAGTAGAGTATGCCCCAAATTGAATGTCTAAGCAATCATGAGTTAGGTCAATGTCGAGACAAAACCTCTCCATTCGTCAGCAGAATTCAAACCTTCATTAATTGAATTGATTTTGTCTATCCAATGGCATTCACGGCGCTGTAAAATCTGAGTAATATCGCCACCTCTCTCAGGTAATGTTGCAATATCTATCACTTGCCATCGCATTTGATCTGCTGTATGTTTGAATTCTTGGAAATGTGCCACGAGGGGCGCTGTTAGGACAGACTTCCTTATGCGGCTGCGATGTTGCCCTATTCTGGCTTTTATCAATTAATGAGTTTGGCCAATGTAGGGTAGCCCGCACGGACACCATATGCAATACACGACATTCCGTGTATTGCAATTCGAAAAGAAATCTAATTTGTGATCACAATTACCATGTCTAAAGCTGGTGGTTTTGCAAGTAAGTGGGCAGATCACACAGTTGCCACATGGATAGTGACCAAGGAGAGGGGGGAGATTCCAGGCTGTTTCAAGGCTGCTGATTTTCTGAGATGTTTTTTCAGTGGATGACCTCACTAAATGGTCCTTTAGATTTTTTGCCCTTTTATATGCAAACAAAGGTACATCCATTTCAGGGTCAATACTTTGGATTATTTTCCAATTCTTTGTAATTGTTTTACAAATCTTGTTAGTATTGACCCCGAAAGTTGTAACACACACAATTTTATTCATCTCTTTCTTTGGTCTAGTAATCAGTAGTTCCTCTCGTGAGCAATACCATGCCCGTTTGAGTGATCTACGCACTAATCTATTGGGATATCCTCTTAGTATTAGTTTATTTTTCAAAATTTCTGATTCCTTCATGTAGTCCTCTCGTCTGGCACAATTCCGATGAATTCTCAGAAATTGGCCGAACGGCAGGCCGTCCCTCAATGCTCGCGGGTGTTGACTTTTATATGATAACAGAGTGTTTCTCTCCGTGGGTTTCCTATGGAGCGATGTGATCAACATATTATCTGCGTTCAAGATGTTTAAATCTAGGAAAGGAATTGTCTCTTTATGTATGGTTGAAGTAAAAGTCAAGTGGATTTGAACAGTATTCAGATATGAGATGAATTTGGTGAAATTCTCTTCACTCCCTCTCCAAGTTAAAAAAATATCATCTATATACCTATACCAGCAATTAATGCTGGTATAGTATGGATTTAGAACATTCAGGACAAAAGCTCCTTCAACGTAGTTCATGTAAATATTCGCCAGATTAGGGGCAAAAATTGCCCCCATACTGGCTCCACAGCATTGTTCATAAAATTGGCCATTAGAGACAAAATAATTTCTCTGAAGTGCTATTTCTAACAGAGAAATAATAAATGAAGTAGGAACATTAAATGGACGTGGTCTTGTGTCGAGAAGTTCTTTGATACAATTGATACTTCCTTTTTGGGGGATGTTCGTGTATAAGGATGATATATCAAGGGTGGCAAGCCAGTCAGTCTCGTGATTATATGGTATTTTCTCAACCAAATTGATCATGTGCATCCATAATATTGATGTATAAATTAAGAGGAAGTAGACAATGATGAAATGAGGTTATATTGTAAAAATCATGGATTATTTAACATTGTTTTTCAACACAATAACGGTACAGGAAATATATGGAATTGTATATAAGACTCCTCCAAACCCTGCTCCTATATTCCTTCTAGTACTCCCTTTATTCTGTATTAGGAGTGTACTTTGCTCTTTAAGATAACGATACCCTTGCGTGACCAATACCGGGCTCCGCAAAACATAAACATTGGAACACAGTCCCCTTTCTATTTGCAACCACGCGCGCTACGCCGGGTGTGTTACAACGCTGTGACGAATTATAAATAAGACTCCTCCAAACCCCCTGTCCCTATATTCCTTCTTGTACTTCTTTTATTCTGTATTAGGCGTGTACTTTGCTCTGTATGATAACGATAACCGTGCGTGAACAATACCAGGCTCAACATAAACATTGGAATATAGTCCCCTTTCTATTGCAACCACGCGCGCTACGCCGGGCGTGTTATAACGCTGTGACGTCACCCGCCAGCCACCACACTATTCCGGGAAGGCGGCGATCGAGCGAGTGGTTCCAGCGCCTAGGTAGGCATTGGCATTCAATGACAAAATATATATCTGGTAGTGTTGGGCTACTACCAACTCATGCTAAACGTAGATTCCGTTTACTATTGCAGATATCGTCTGGTTTATTCGCGCACTGACGGCACTGTCCGTTTGCATGGCAACCCCATCATTGAAACTAGCGATTGCGCTAGCATAGATCGTGCTCAGGTAGGCATCACAGAGTATTCAGCACTCACAAATAATTAGATATTGCCTATTTACCTATTACTGAGACCCCAATTGTTACATTCACAGAACCTTGAGTGATTCTGCCAAACAGCGTCATCGTCCGTTTTTTTGATACAGAAACACTACAACCACTAAAGTGTCTATGACAGTGGTAAGTTGTTGATTCTGTGTCACTTTAGATACGTATCCCTGTTGTTTCTTGGCTCAGTGGCTAACTCAATGCCTTTACTTGTCTGCCCCCTGACAGTGCCCGGCCGGGTTCACTGTAAGTAAAATCATTTACTTAAACACGCATGGGTTTTACATCTATTGGCCCTTTCTAAGGTAAATCACTTCACCTTTCCAAGAATATTTACTAATATTCAAGGCGACTACATATAATTATAATTCCACAATATATATTATGTTTTTTAGACGTCCCACACCCCTTGTCCTGATGAGACCCTCACTCTAAGGGTCGAAACGCCGTCGACGTACTGGAGGCGAATGTGACTCATACAGTGCCTATGATTGTGTAGCAACTGTTCTACGATTGATTTAAATAATCTTTTTTGAGTTATGCCTCTTTCCTTGTAAATAATCACAATTGTAACCTGTATAGCTCACCTGTATGTACACACGTTGTTTCTTTGGTTACTTCACAAATCACTGGGGACACATTGCACTTTTTATATATTGTAGTATATGTTGCAGTCGAAAGCATTGTTGATTTTTTTCAAACAAAAATTTACATAAAAGAATGGTTTGATACGGACCCAATTGTGTCTTTTCTCTTTGCCACCCTGTTTCTAATAGTGTGATAGGCATTAGGTGCTCAATTTATTATAAATTTATTTAGTGATATGCCACTAGAACCATTGTTTTTCTGGATAAACACTTCACCCTGGTTCCGTTGTGAGTAGGGTCTCCCTTGTTCTTCCTTTTCCATTAAGTTTGAGACATGAGGCAGTCATCCACTTTTTGACTTCCTCTAGGCAGCCCGCCATATCAACCTGTACTGATTGGCAGTCTTGCTGTGTAAGAGAAACCACTAGCTGAGGATCGTCCGCATATGTAATGATCTTAATAACATAGGGATGGACAATCTCAGCCAGTAGTCTCATGTATACGTTGAATAACGTAGGGCTCAAAGATGAGCCCTGTGGTACCCCACAGCCTAGGGGTCTACTGAAAGAGACAGTATCCCCTTCAAAGACCTGAAATGATCTACCACTCAAAAAAGACTTAAGCCAGGTTATCGCTCTCCCTGACACTCCTAGGCTGAGGAATCGATGCAGTAGAATTCTATGATTCACTGTATTAAACGCGGCGCTTAGATCGAGGAGGATGACTGCCACCGATCCCCCCCGAACCAAGATCCCTCTGGCTTCCTCTGTTACCGCAAGCAGGGCAGTCTCTGTCCCATGTTTGGGGCGAAAGCCCGTCTGGGTAAAATCGAGCAGATGGTTGCTCTCGAGGAACCCCGTCAAGTGCCCATTGATGTGTTTCTCTAGGATTTTGCTCACCCAGGGAAGCAGAGAGATAGGGCGGTAATTACTAGAGTTGTTGGGATCCAAATTTGGTTTTTTAAAGAGTGCTCGTACCATGGCTTGTTTCCACAAGGGAGGGACAATGCCTGAGGATATGGATGCATTGAGTAAGTCAAGAATAGTGGGAGAATAGTATGAGTGGCAGCAACTAGAGAGAAAGGGGGGGCTGGGTCACAGGGGGAGCCCGATTTTACTTGTAGCAATATGGGTCCGAGCATCTCTAGATCTGACAGGGGGAACTGGTCCAAGGTATTTAATGAGTGTCTCATAGCATCTTGAAGAGGCGGGGATTGACTATCAAAGTGAGAATCCATATCGGCATCGGGAAATGACAGGTAAATTTGATGAATTTTTTTAAAAAAGAATTCCGCCAAATCGTTACAACGGGATTGTATGTTGGGGTTAGATGGCGGGGTTTGGTGTAGTTTAGTAAGACTTTTTACAGCCTGATAGATTTCTTTTGGTTTGGAGCTAGCTGCCATGATTTTTCCTCTATAGAAAGCGGATTGCGAAGTTTTAATCTCATTTTCATAAGATCTTATTGCCTCCCTATATATAATTTTATCTGCTGCAGCGTAGTCCAGTCCCCACTTCCTTTCCAATTTTTTACACTGACGTTTTTTTTCCCTGAGCCTAGCCGAATACCAAGGAGCGGTTTTCTACAATCGTTTCAAGGTAGTTTTACGAAAAGGGAGCGTGGAGTCGAGTGAGTTCGAGATCCAATTATTGTAGTTGTTATTGGCTAGTATGGGCTCCTGATTAATTGGAGGTCTGGAGATCTCTAGGGCTACGGTCCACTTGTCTAGAGGGAGTTTGGACCAATTGTGTGATTTTCTTGATATAGGGATTAAGGGGGAGAGTTATATATGTTCCAAACAAGAGGGATCAGGGAATGATCCGTTCATGGAAGACGGATAGGACAGCCTACCTTAAGATCAGCACAATTACTAAACACAGGATCAAGAATATGACCTTTAGTATGGGTAGGGGAAAGGACAAGTTGTTCCAGTTGTAATGCAGAGAGACTGGCTACCAGCTCTAGAGCGGTGTGGTCGGAGGTGTTGTCAAAGTGAATATTAAAATCATCTAGCAAAGTAAAGTTGGAAGGAGTGGTGGCTAGGTCGGCAGTAGTGGAGGGTAGAACAGTGTGAAACTGTTTTAAATGTCCGTAAGGGCGGTATATAAGTATTCCAGAGAAGCTATTATTAATAGAGAAGTCAATGGAGAAGGACAAACTTTCACAGTCTGGGATGGAATCAGAAGAGCAGCGGCATGTAAAACGATCTTTATGTATAATTGCCAGGCCACCTCCTTTTGCATTCATATCAGCATTTATATGTAACACACAATTGTACTGAGTAGATATTTTTCATGTTTTTGCTGACTATAGCTAATGAAGGCAAGTATTTTGAAATGGATAATGTCTGGTTGCCAACTTGGTTTGTTTTAAATGTCTATCTTTTCCAGATGAGGTTGTTTTCAAATGTATCTTTCGATGTGCCCTGGTTTTCCTGTTCTCATGTGAAATTTTTCCTTTACATGATACTTTCACAATGTGTTGATGAGCTGTTGTGATGCAAAGTTCAGCTTGAACCAATGAATGTATCTCATTATGTTGCAGATAACTGTAAGTTTGAACGATGCTTGGAGCCACCTCATGCAGTAACTGAGAATGTAATGAGCTTAGTTATTTACTTTAACTCTGATTCGTCCTTTTTGTGGGAATCATGTATAGGGGTATCAAATTTTGGAATTCTGTGATTTGAACTAATGTATTTGTGATTCAGATGCCTTTCTTCTCGGCTTCTTACTAGGACCTTTCCTTCAGTTTAGCTGAGTAGTATGCTCTCTTTATGGAAAAATCTATCTTGCTTGACTTCCCTTTTGAGACAACCTTATAATATAGTTTGTCTTTGTTTTATGACCTTTGCATTGCTTTGTACTTTACATTGACTAATGCATTTGTGTATTGATTATTGATTAATAAGTAATTTTGATGATTTGAATTTGTAACTTCGCTAATACTTTAATAAACCTTCATGGTTGGCAATTTAACCCCTGTCTGTCTTCCTTGTGGAGCCTAATGCAGTTCAATTGGAACTAAAGATTCATCAGAGAGCGCTTTAGAAACCTGAATTGCACCAGTTTTGCACAAAGTAAAGCATTCCATCACCACCTAAAGATTAGACAATTATTGTGTTGTATTTGCAGTTTACATTTGTGTTGGGATTTTGTCAGATTCACATATGGGATTAGTGGGTATGTTTGCTCACGATGATAAAGTCAAGACAACAGAATAAATATACCCAAACCTCAAGGACTAATTCACAAAGCTTGCAATCCGTAACTGGTAATTCACATATAAAAAGCGTGTAATCATTCTCGTAATTGTCTTGCTACTATCAAAATTAATTTAAATATGCAATAATGTAATCTATGTGTGCAGGAAATGCAAATAAAGAGAAGTGGCTAGGGAGTAGCAATACGATGTTTAGGGTTTTCACAAAGCCTCTCACATGCATTTAGTAAACGTATCTGAGGATCTAACTGCGCCCCTAATGAACCATGGAGTGTCAGTACAAGTAGAGCAATAATGTGCACCACATAGTGCAGGTTTTGTAGGACCTGGAAAGGGAGCGGTGGCCTTTTGAAGAGGTTGGCATGGGTGTGTCCTACACCTAGAGAAGCGTCCTGCATGGATATGGATATGTCTAGGATTACATCTCCAATGTCTTAACTTTGTGAATACAATTTGTTTACTCACACAGTCTACTATAGTGGTTATTAATCTATGTTCCAAGGATCCCTGGAGTCTGCAAGGTCTACTCAGGGGTCTGCAACTTTTTTACAAAATCAAAAAATATTAAAATGAATACATTAAAATTATAATGTCTATACAAATAAAGTGTCAAAATTGAAAATGTGAAAACATTTTCTATATTTAATTGTGAATTAAACAATTTCAATATTTGAGCATTTGTTTCAAGTATACTTGCTTTTTTGATTTGTGTGGCTCAAATTATAGAAATTGCTTAGACCCGGAGTTCCCAGCTTCCAATAATGACTCAGTGGGCATCTCCGAATTCCAGTAATGATTCAGGGGGGTCCACAAAAGTCAAAAGGTTAGGAACCGCTGGTCTACTATATTGCATGTATGAATGGTAGAGCAATGTGGAGAAGTGTGGCTCACTGATTAGAGCAGGCAGACCCTGAAGCAGAGGTCAGACCCGGGACCAGGGTTCAATTCCCGACGCGGCAGGGACTTGAGCTCAAATGTCCATGGACTCGATAATTCTCACTTTGGTGCCTGACCTAATCATGGGTTCACACTCTGCAACTCTGGGCATTAAGCTTGCTTAATCTCCACAACGGCCCCCGCGGCGGGATGCCTGGCTTTCACCCTGGGGATGCCCTGTAGGGGCTATCTCACAGGGAAAAGCCAGGACGGGTTCCCAAGGCAAGCGCGGAGATACCCCTTCGGGGGTCGATTCAGGCGCTATATAAGAAACATAATAATAATAATAATGTCATTAAATACTCAAACAGTGAGAACTTAAAAAATTGCATAAGACTAACAATATCGTGCCCATCCTTAAAAACATGTTCGTGGGGAGGTGGGCAGTCCCCCAGCAGACCAGAGACTACCACTATTGTGGTAATTCAAAAGAAAGGTAAACCCAAAAACAAAAGCTCCTTGTATCGTCCCATCTCTTTGCTCAACGCAGAAGTTAAAATTGTAAAATTACTGGTGACGCGCCTAATACAAGTAATCACAAATCTGGTACACCCCAACCAATCAGGTTTCATGCCAGAAAGGAATACATCTCTTAATCTTCGATGACTACATGGGGTATTGGGCAGGATGGATACACTGAGGGAAGATGCAGTGGTGATGTCCCTAGACACCACGAATGGCCTTCGACACAATTGAGTGGCCATATTTATTCGCAGTGCTGAGTAAAATGGGATTTGGACCCAACTTCCTAGGTTGGATTAGACTTCTGTATACTGACCCGCTTGCCAGGTGGTAGTTAATAATAAAAAATCCCTAATGTTTGCTCTTAAAAGATGGGCTAGGCAGGGTTGCCCCCTGCCCCAGTTGCTTTTAGCATTGCTGTTAGAGACGTTGGTGTCTTGGATATGAAGAGACCCATTGATAAGAGGCCTTACATGGGCGGAGGGCTGGGAAGATCATGTCTCCCTATATGCGGACGACATGTCGCAGTATTTGGCGTCACCCCAGTCGTCAACATATTCTCAAATTTTGTGAAATATTTGGGCTAAACAGTTAATTGGACAAAATCAATAATATTTGTGTTGAGGGGAGTGTCCCCCCCCACTGGCTAAAGGATATGTAGTGAAGAGAGCAGACGAGGGGTTTACATACCTTGGTATATATGTCACTTCTAATCGAGTGCGATTCTACGCTCAAAACCTCTTACCCCCACTGCAGAGTATGAGATCTGACGTGCGACACTGGAAAGCTCTTCCGCTGTCACTTTTGGGTCGTGCAGCACTATTCAAGATGATGTCTCTCCCACGCTTTTTATATGTGTTGCACAATGTGCCATTTCCTGTTCCCACCTCCTACTTCAAAGCTATAGACAGTGAACAGAGGGACCTATTGTGAGTGGGGAGGTCACCTCGAATTGCTGCCCAGAAGCTGATGAGGGGATGGAATGACAGAGGTGTAGGACTCCCCAGCATTAAGAAATACTATTGGGCAGCATTGCTTACTGCCATCAGTCATTGCATATATAGGCCACAGGATGACCCTGGATATAGAATGGATATGTGGATCCTTCCAGGAGGGAGCTTCTATAGAGCGCTATACACCAATCTGTCGCGATTGCAGCTCACAGTCCCATTAAACAAGCAGTTCATATATGTGGAATATAGTTTAAAGAGCCTATGATGGGCAGGGTAAATCATACATGCCACCCCACTTTGGGATTCGGAACAATTAGGAACCTTGAGGAATACCAAGGGATTCGACTATTGGGACACAATCCGAATCTCTCGGGTGGGAGACTTGTGGACACAGGGGGAGGTTCTCTCTTTTGAGCAATTTTAACGAAACTATGAACTTGCAGACACAGAAAGGTTTAGATATATATATATAGGTCAGACACGCCCTGCAAGCGATAATCCTCAAGGGTGAGGTGCCCACTGAGTCCTCCCCTTTGGAAGACAGAATTCTCATAGATTTCATGCATAAAAAAGCAATATCCCTGACCTATAAGAAACTGGTCTATAATGTGCCTGATCCCCTCCACAAACTCCGTAGGAACTGGCAAAATGATATTCCGGATTTGGGGGAGGATGACTGGCTGGAGGCGCTGACATCCCCAAAGGAAGTAACTATTTCTTCACGGCTCAAGTTAATACAGCTCAAGGTTTTGCATACAGTATACCTTAAGGGTCCCGCGTTGGTCAAGATGGGATATAGGGAGGACCCCAAGTGTAGAAGGCAGTGTAACCTGAAGGGTAAAATTTTCCATATGATTTGGGAATGTACACATATACAGAGATATTGGACAGAAGTGTTACGATGCATGAGAGAGGTCCGGGGGACACTCTTGCAACCAGGGGCCAAAATGTGCCTTTTAAATGTTTGGGAGCCCACAGATCTGACGTGTAAAGAAAAAACATGGGCTGTGTTGGGAAAGGCAGTGGCCAAACGCAATATAGCTAAAGCATGGGGGGCTCCAGAGGCACCAACGGTGGGGGCCTGGAGGAGGGACATAGACGGGTGCATGGTAACCGAAAAAACTGTCTATGAATCTCGGGGCTGACCTAGGAAATGGAAGCAAATATGGGGCCCTTGGAACGTGTATCAGGGAAACATTTGTGCATCCCCCTGATGTGGGGCGTCTCCCTCCCTCTCCACCTCCTCCTCCCCCTCCCCTTGATAAGTGTGTAGCAGTTAAGATAGGAATGAGGAGGTATATAAAGCAGGAGCGCGAGAGTAACGACCGAGGGAATGTATATTAAATGTGGTTATTTATCATGCTCATCTAACCAGTGAATACCTGTGCAATGTTTTATTTTGTCATCAATAAAAGTTCAATGAAAAGTAAATTTTAAAAAATTACATAAGAGTAAACTGCAGATTGTATTTTGCAACAATTATTCTGACTCCAGGAGTCAGTGTTCAGTGGCCTACGTGCATAACAAACTCTAGAATATTTATTTTCCTTGAGCCCCAGTCCTGCTTTTATATGCCGAATTTGCATGTCTGTATGGGCACTATATAGCATACTTTCACTTTTTTTAAAGGTGTGCATACCATGTTGGAAACTTTCTTTTTTGGTAATCTCGTAAAGGCTTTTTTGTTTATTTGATGATAGGAACTGAGGAATGTGCACAGTGAGCAGCTCATGGGCATTCGCCGGGAAGAGGAAATGGAAATGTCGGATGATGACAACAGTGACATTCCTAATAAGAAAGTGAGAGTCGACGAATCAGGTAAAGAGAATGTCAAGAGGGCTTCAAACCGCATGCAATGCGAGTGACTGACTTCTTGAGCATTGTGGCCGAGAGGGATATGAAAATCCTTCACTGACGACCTGGGAGCGAACACCTGAGACTGATTGTGGCTACTGATATGGTATGTCTACTGCTGCATTATCAAGCAGATATTGGTGGACTGTATTACGTCTGATGCTTTGCCAGCATTTCTAAAGACATTTAAAGAAATGAACATGTGGTGATTAGACCATCACAAGAAACTGAAATTTAGCTCTGGGCTTTGCCAAAAAAGTAAAATAGCTAGTGCACTGTTTTTATTTTAAAGTTCGTCAGTAGTAACTGAAGCAGTAGCAGCAGAGACAAGGCTGCCTTGAAGATGAAAAATAGCAAGTCTGCAGAAGGCTGTATACCTGTCGTCATCATCTGAAAAAAGAAGAAGTACCCAAACCCCCTTGAAATCAAAGATTCACCACTTTTGTGTGTGGTTCACCATGATTCGATTCCCTTGAGGGTGAAACATCTCCTGGTCAGGCCCCACTTAACCTATGTGCAAACGTTCTCTGCGTGATTCCTTAATGTATGATAATATTCTTCTTAAACTCCAGCAACTGTACCTGAGGCTCCTGCAGAATGGAGATAGGGTGAAAGGTGGACAATAGGATGTCTACTAGAAGCCTTGTTATAGTCAAAGTCTCACCACTTTTGTTTAAGATTCTCCCTGATTCGTCCCTCTTAAGCTTTTAGCCACGCCCCTCTGGACCTATGTACAAAGTTTTCTCAAGTCTTGTGTGACTCTCCTTCAAGTATGATGTCCAGCCAGCTGAAAGAATTAGTGCCTGATATATATATATATATATATATATATATATATATATATATACATACATACATATATATATATATATATATATATATATATATATATATATATATATATATATATATAGGTCAAGTCGCAATGCAGTTGGTGTTTTTTGCATGACTGCTTTGCGACCCGACCTGACTTTTATACTGTGACTGATAAGGAAGTAGCCAGAAAATTAAAATCCCCCCCACTTTTATCCTTACCTCGCTTGCCATCAGGTGAGAGAAGCAAGTAGGTCGGGCCGAGCCTTGAAGAGCTCGCTTCATCTCACCTTCCATTCATCTATCTCTCCATCCTTAAGACTTTCATGCATCCATCGATCTATCCATCTTTTCATGTTTCCATCCTACCATCCTTTCACCATTCCAACCTTGCTTTACCATTCTGCCTATCCATCCTTTCATCATTACATTCTTCCATCAATCGTTCTGTCCTTTCTCTACAACTGATAGTCATTTGCCCATCCTCCCATCCTCACATCCATTCTTTTTCCTCCATCCATCAATTCACCCTCTTTTTATCAATTCACCCATCCATCCAGACTTCCATTTGTCCATCCACTCATTGATCCAGCCTTTCATAATTTCAGCCATTCTTTCACCCACATATGGTAATATTGTTTTCAACTTCCAACCAATAGTACTTACACTCTTGCATGCATCTTTTGTCACGTATTGGTCTCTCTTCTTGTCAGTTTCTTTTTATATGCCATTTATTTCAATCTTCCTTCCAGCCATCTCTCTCTCTCACACAGTCTCAGTAGCATAGTCAGTGTGCTTAGTAATAGTGGTTCGCAATCTCACATCTTCGTACAAGTATATGTGCATAGTATCTTTACAAACACTTCAAATAATTGTGGTTGGTGCTGTCGATACCCAACACCCTACCACCTGGAGTGCCAACACACACTATACCAAAAGATCTACTGTGTATATAACATAAAAGAAAGATATCACAACAATCAAATAGAAGTCCAAAAAGTGTAGTCAGTCCATATATTAAAGATTTGAGAAGATATTTCAATTCTGTGGTTTATTGCAGAGAAAAATCAGGTTTTGTAATCTTCTGTACATTCGTTATTGAATAATAGTGAATAACAGCCAACACGTGTTTCATCACGCAGTGACTTCTTAAAGGCTAGCCCTGGTAAGGTACACTGGTATTCATGAAAAACTCCCAAAGGGGTGGGCTCATGATGAGATGATATACAGAAGAAGCGCCCAGCAGAAAGGTATGTTGTTGGTAATGAAATCTGGAACGATATTGTCACAATAACAGTGTCACATGGAATGCGTGAGGCAATGAACCCATGTATTTTGTGGCATAGTTAGTCAGCTTGTATGTCCCCTATTTTAAAGTTTAGTTGATCGACCTGTGTGTCCACATCAATTCATGGTAGACCAGTGTGCCCACATCAATTCATGGTAGACCTGTGTGCCCACATCAATTCCTGATAGATCTGTGTGCCCACATCAATTCATGGTAGACCAGTGTTCCCACATCAATTCCCGGTAGACCTGTGTGCCCACATCAATTCTTGGTAGATCTAGAGATTCTCTGAAGTTAATGGTGAGGTATTCAGTAAACTTCTAAAATCACCAGTAACAGCTTGACAACTGTAACCCATGGACCATAAACGAGCTCTGTATTCCAGAAGGTGCTGTCCCTGAAGGAAAGATAGTAAGACCTCAGTGTAGATCTACCTATCTGTCCGGTAAGATGAACAGGCAGAGACCCTGATAAGCTCCTGCCAGGGTGAGCAAGGTTGTAGCATGTTCACATTGCGTCCCGGAAATGAGTTAGTGCAAGGAAAAATACTATGATAAAATACAGCAAATGTCAGAGTTCAGTGGGCCACCTAGGAGTTTAGGACTTGGTGGCACTGCACCTGCTGCACCCAGGGAAGCTACGCCTCTGCAAACTCTTTTCCCCCCTTTTACATTTTGGGACTCTTTTTCTATGATTGCCGTTGCTTCTCGGACCTCTATTACAGTTTCCCATACGTTGTTAGTTAAGAGCTTCTTTCTGCACAGCTGCAGCCAGACCTTGCAGCAATCTTGAATGTGCATACCTTCCTACTCTGGTATGAAAGATTCCATTACAGAGCAGAGTGTTTTTCCTGTTTGAGTGGGGTCATCAGTAATGTGCGTAAAGTTAATGGTTCATGTATGTGTTTGGTTATTCTAGTTGGAGGTTTTTATCAGTTCAAGTACATGCCATCTGAAGGACAGATCGGTGCCCCAACCTGGCTTGTGGTGTGTACGTGAGTTAACTTAGACTAAGGTATCTCGTTAGAGTCCACAACATCCTTTCCATCCATCTAGCTGCAGTGTTACGGGTGGGTGTTGGTTTTGTGTTGACTTGGAGAGCAATATTGTTGTATGAAAAATAGATTGTTGCTGTTGACTGCGTGCAGTCCAACTATATGGTACTCTGAACCATGTTGGATTTATGTGTGGTTCTGTGGCTGTTAAGATTGTTTGTTCTCATGGTTGGTATTTTTGTGAGCTTGGTGATAGCCAGCTGTATGGAATATCCGAGCTTTGTTTTATGTGTGATCAGTGTTCTGTCTAATGTTTTCTTTTGGGTGTCGAATAGAAACATGCATATATATATATATATATGCACATCTACTTCTAATCACTAGCCACAACCTCAAGACATAATGGGGGTGATTTATACGTAGGCGAACTTTCCACCTCTCTGTCATGGAAACTGAGAGAAATTACTCGCATGACGGAGGGAACACCTGCATAATTTATGAATGACCACCAAGCAGGTCATTTATAAAAGCATTGGTAGTAAGCGCTATCACAGCAGTTCCTGCCAAGCATTTTACTCTTAGCTGCACGGCTGCTTCAGCAGGATGCAGCCCTGTAGCACAGAGTAATTTTCTTTTTCTTTACAAAAAGAAAATACTGAAATGGGATTTTGGCCACAATCAACAGGCAACGGACGCACATTTGGATGGACTGCAGAGCAAATGACCACTGCACCCCAAACAATATACGCAGCCTCATCTTTGAGCACAGCCAGCAGAGAGATGGCAGTCATGCTGGTAAGGGTCATGTTGGTAGGGAGTAGTCCTTGGGAAAATGCGCAATGCACACCCTTGCTAGTGTTATGTTGGTTGAGTAGACCCGGTTCCAAGCCCCTGTCAAGAATGGAAACATGCTGTGGTTCCCAGTATATGAATGAAAAGACTGTTAGGCTGTGGAAGAAAGGAGAAGTTACCAAATGATTCCTTATCACTGTGGGGACAGTACACCTTCCAATTCTCATGTGTTTCTCCCACAAATCAATGTTTCACAGTGTGACAGTTCAGCTAAAGTGCACTCGAACTGCAAGTCTCAGAATGCACTGTTCAAGCAAAATTAGAGGACCCAGAGGATACATTAAGTGGAATCAACATCCCACCTGATAATGGATATAAAATGGGATAATTGCTCCCCGCCCCACTTTAACATCAGTAGGAAACTGCTGCAGGTCTTCTAGGAGTCAGAGGGTGAAAAAGTGTTGCCTCTATGCAATTAGCATGAAGAATCTAGGTCATAGAAGAGAAAGAAACAGGCGCGGTCAGCACAGGTAAAAGCAGAGGTGCAGGGGCAGGGCGGGGGAGGAGGGGTTAAATTGGACAGACAACTGGATAGGTAAAGTAAAATAATAAATAAATAAAACCACTTTCTCTATCCCGTCGGTTGTACACTCTCCCACCACCAACCCGCCCCACTCCCCATTGCTGTTGCCTGTGCCAGCCGTGCCCGGAAAGATGAGTAACACTGCTCTATATTGGTCTTGGGGTCCACTCCCGCTCAGACCGGGCCATACCGAAACAGATATGCTAGATGTACAAAAGTGCAGCATCTAATTGGGCCCACTCCAATAGGACATATTCCTTTGCCACACACCTCTTCTGAAATCCCTCTCCCATGATGTGCTTGTTGCCTTGGCTCTTGGATCCCACCCCCAGTCTATACCAGAACCACCCACAGACAAAGTTATAATCAGTACCCCAGAGCTACCCGCACCCTGACAAACAAGCCCAAGTTGCCTCTGCAACCACAATTCCTGCTAAATTCCCTGTAATCTACCTTGTAGGTGAAAACCCATAGACAACTCCAACAGGCCCATATAAAATACCCATCATGCTTCTCTCACCTGAATTATTGCAGAGCATGTGGCCACCTTGGGCCCCCCTGACCTACTCCCTTCCCAGCAAGTTCACCAGATACCATCTCCCTGCAGCCATGCTGAATGGGCCCTGTCCTCAATCAAGCATTAAGGCTACTCTGCGTCGTCAGTCTTCCATGAAAGCTCTAGAGTTGATTGGTGTGAGGCCATAGGTAATATTGTAAGGGAAACCAAAATGGAGGCAAACTGCACTGGCTGCCACTGCCCGTATTTCTAGAAGAGCCGGAGGATCACTTCTAGTTAATAATGGGACCCCTACACAGATATTGCACTCAGGACTTTCAGCCCCCAAACGTCTAAGTTTGTAGTATTAAAAATGTGTTGCTAGTCTTTGTATAGCTTTACAAAATTATCGATGAAATGTGCAAGAGAAATTAGTCTTTCAGGGTGTGAAACGAATGGGTAGACCCTCATATCTGATGTCGGCATAGGAGGGATAACGATTTCTGGAGATGGAATATGTTTGTCTTATAGGGAAAAAAGCTTTTTCTTTAATTAAGTATGCTTTTGTACATGTCTACGTACATTTCCAATTAACTGCCAGACAAATAGATCATGGATCATGAGTGTAGCTGGAAATCATGGTGCTTTCAATGGGATTCTGTAAATGCCTCAATCTCAGCAAACCCAGGCAATTCTTAAACATTCGTTTACGATGCACGGATGTGTGCACATATTTCTGTGAATTGAGCATATAATCGTTGCTTTGTAATCATTGGATGAATTTACAGTCTGCGATAAAACAAAAAACTCGAATTTTTTCTAAATGTTTCCACAAAATCTAGAAGACAATGTCCCCGGGTAGTTGCATTCCAAAAATGATCTTATTGTATGAGCATCACAGCACTACCCAGCAACACGATTAGTTTGATCGAAACAGCAGTGCCTGTCTCTGAGGCGCCAAACCACTGTAAGACTCAGCAGGGTTGTAACCTGACCTGCATCTGTCCGCCTTGATTCCTGCTCGCAAGCAAATGCCTACTTGGGTCCCACTGTGCTTTGTTCCTTGAACCTGTTAACCCATATCAATAGCTCACAGCTGCTTCTTTGGCACAATTGATCCTGCCTGAAAATCAATGTCCATTTATCTTGCTCTTACCTTGAGTGCAGAATCAGATGTAAGAGACAAATGCATTATGTACTTGTAACATCGGTCCCATGCACTGCTAAAATCTTTCAGCATGAAAGGAGCGTGTACATCCCTCGTTTATTGACTCGTAGCTACATGTCTGTGCATGCTTGATGTTCATTGCTGGGCCCACTGTGCCAAGAAATTAGGAGGAACCAGTGGCAGACCACAAAATCATACGGTCCCCTCGAAATTGTGGGGGCAGAGAAATCTCCAAAACGTTACCGCAGTTTTTGCCTCATGGACATAGATCGATTTTTTTGCTGAGATGGCACTATGAGGTAGGACATGCGGTGCACCGTTGATGTTTGGCTCACAACCCTGGCTAAAACCATTTGAATAGTTAAAGAAAATAATGGCTTCAGCAAATGTATTCCCCCGTTGTTTTGTAAATTACTAATTGGTAGGTCGAGCCTAGAGTCAGCGCGCATGCGCTGCTCTGCGAGGCATGTTTTATTGCAGTATGTACTTGCAGCCCCGCTCACTCTCCACCCATATTTGTCATTGGTTTGTGTAATTGTCCTTCGTAAAGGCTGGCTTCTGATTGGTTAATAAGCTTGTTAGTCCTCCCTTAGTACCTACTTGTCTTAATTTGTAACCTCCCATGAGGACTAGCCCTTTTACTTCCTTTGTTACATGTATGCTTTAATTAGAGCCTGGGAGCACTATTTTCATAATTGGATTTCTTCTGCCTGCTGTTGCAGGCAGGGCACGCTCGCTCTCTCTCTCACACCACACTTTTTTTTAAATTTAAGCAGCACAGCTCAGATGGGATAATGGCTGACGTGCTATTCTTTTTCCTGAACATGGGTGGGCTTGTTTTGGTATAGTGGATCGTCAGCTCTCCATTGATGTCACCACAGCCGTACAACTTTTAACATATAATTGCTTATATTTCAGTACTGTTTTGCTTAGGTAGTTTATGATGCTCACTAGGGACATCTAGGAGCAGCTTGCTGTACTGCACCTAGACATGCAGTGCTGGTGCCTTGCTCACTAGGGACCTCTAGGAGCAGCTTCCGATACTGCACTGAGACATACAATGCCGGTTCCTGGCTCACTACGCAAGCATTTACAATGCACTAGGTCTCGCATTACTGAAAGTATGAGATATTGACATTGCATTATTATTTGGAAAACGCCAATACCTCAAACTATCAGTAATATGAGACCTATTGCACTGCAAATGCTTGTTTTTTTAAAACATAGAGGGCAAAAAGGGAACTACCGATAAAACTGTTCCAAAGTAAACGCTCTGTTCTCATTCCGCTGGAAGGGCCTACCATCACAGGTTTTACTTTGTTACTGATTTAAATGTATTACACTTATATGTGCAATGGAAAATGGTGCTCTGGGACAAGAAGTGCAGACACAGGGCGATTTTGCACCAATTATACCCAAGTACAAATCATCAACTGAAACATGCACATCAGAAACAGTGAAATGTTGGCACGAGATAATGAATAGATATCACATGCAATGCAGCCTACAAAATGCCATTTACAACAAGCATTCACGTGGCCAATGGGTCTGTCTTTTGTATAAGTGAGCCTGCATTGGTGTGTGTTGGGTGAAAGTAAGAATGAGTCAATGGGATTAATACATAGTTGATGGAAGTGATGAGTGCATAGATGAATGAGTGAATTAATAAATGTATGAATTCGTAGATGGCAGTACTCTTGTAATTAACCTCCATCTGCAAAAGCTCTGACTCTTATCTGTACTAGCACTCAGTAGCCCAGGGGCCATAAAAGCTTTGCACAATCCCTCAGAATTCTCAGTTGCATGCACAAATTTGATCTGTCAACCAGTAATCCCTAATGAATGGTCAGACTTGCACGATGGTTCAATTAATCCTAAGTAAATGTTCCAATTTGCACCATCATCCAGTATCTGGGGGTAATGTAGACAGACTGCATGCTTAGTTCTGCATCATGACTCAGAAATCTTGACTGCTGCACCATCAGGTAATCCTTAGTGGATGTTCAGATTTTCCCCATCCCTCAGCCATAATTTGTGCATTTCAGATTTCAAACTCACGTAATAATCATCAAAAAAGTAGAAGGCGTTTCTGTACCAATAAACAGGGAGTTTGAACATCAGGATAGGCCAAAGAGCAGCATATGCAGAACTAGGAACTGTAACATGTTAGACCTGGCACCATTGGCGTGGGTCTCCCTTCCATTTCTTGCTGTTGTCTCTTATGTTTTTGCTGGTTTTTGATGCTTTTGGGCACTGTGCCACTGCTATTCAGTGCCACAGTGCAAGTGCTCCCTATGGTAAATTGATGTATGGATTAGTGACTCCATGATTGGCTTGTTTGGTTTACTTGTCAGACCCTAGTACAGTGCACTGCGTGTGCCCAGGGCTTGTAAATCAAGTGCTGCTGGTGGGCTTGCAGCACTGATTGTGCCACCCACCAGAGCAGCTTGTAAAGTGTGTCTCAGGCCTGCCATTGCAGAGCCTGTGTTCAGGCTGGTACTACCATGTTGACTGGGCAAGTGCACCCACTTGCCAGTCCCCAAACCTTCCCTTTTATCCATATAAGTCACCCCTAAGGTAGGCCTAAGGGCAGGGTGCATTGTAGGTAAAAGGTAGGATATGCCCTGATATTTGTGGCATGTCCTGATAGTGAATTACAGCCATTTTCGTTTTTCACTATTGCAAGGCTACCAGTTCCCCATAGGCCAGAATGGGCAGTTTGATTATAACATCTTATAATCCTAACTGACTCAGGGAACGAGGTAGAAATTCGAGTTTAGTATGCCTGAACTCAGAATGATAAAATACCTCTTTTAGTGAAGTTGGTTTTAACATTCTGTTTTTCAAAATATCACTTTTAGAAAGTAGGTATTTTCTTTCTCTGCTAGGTTGTGTATTCCTTGTCTGGGTGTGAGTGACAGGGGCTGGGGTATTCCAGGAGGCAGGGTGAGTTAGCACAGGGCTGAATAGACCCATCTGCATGTAGAATGGTGGGAGGGGAGCACCTGGGACCTGAATAGGGTTGGGCCTGCCTTCCACAATGCTGGCTCTACCTCCTCTGGTGCGTCTGATGTCCCTGGCCTACACTGTCAAAGGAAGAGAAGGAGTTCTGTAAACAAAGTGCTCCAGGACTGCACAGAACTGGTTTGGACTAGGCACAGACAATGTCTGCCTTCAGAGACAACGGATTTTGGTATATAAAATAGGGAACTTAGACCACAGAACTTTACATAATTTCTGGGAATCAAGACGAATCTTTGCTGAGGGGAAGAACCGGGAAACTGAAGGAGGAGACTACCCCTATGCTGCGTGTTGTTGGGGTTGGCCTGCAGTGGTTGCTTCATTGTCAAAGAAAGGAGAAAAAGGACTGAGTGTGCTTTTATCATCTTGAGGAAGATCTCCAGGGGCTTGAACTTGAGCTTGCCTCCTGCCTGAAGTCTCAGGGATACAATACCTCTGCCAACTAGAGACCCCTCATCTAACATAAGACAAAAGTAATTGGAACGCTTTGTGGTTTTATAACCATGTTTGACCTTTGTCAGGAGCGGAGTGTTGGAATCTGACCAGGAGATACACCATCTGCAGCTCCAGAAACCAGCCATGCATTTCTCGTGTCATAAAATGTAAATGTGGGTGTACTTGTAAAGCGCACTGTGACTCCATGGAGTATCCTGGTGCTGAAGACCACTGGGGAACCTGTCCTGGTTTTCCCTGTGAGATGCTCCCTTTCTGGGTATCTCCAAGGTGAAACCAGGCATTCCCGGCATCTGTGGGGGGCCGTTGTAGAGATGAGGCAAGCTTAATGGCCAGAGTTGCCAAGTATGTTCCCTGGTTAGAGTAGGCACCGAGGCGAGAATTATCGAGTCCGTTTTGACCCTGGTCCACGATCCTGCCGCGTCAGGAATTGAACCCTGGTCCGAGGCCGTTCTCTGCTTACAGGTCTGCCGCCTCTAACCAGTGAGCCACACCACTCCACTAAACTGTGTGGTGAAATAGAATCAGGAGCTACGTTCCCTAATCATGCATGCCAGAAGCCTCAAAGACAATGGAGAAAGAATGTACAATAGCAAAGCAAAATTTGGCTCAGTGACAGTACATTATCTACTGAGCAGCAATCAAGAAGGCCAGAAATTTCAAAATGCTCGTCACATTTCAGATGCCCAATTAAAAAGCCATTCTAAATTGTCTTTGTAATCCATAATTCTTATTTCTAAGCCTCAATAGGCATCAAGAATACTGAAAATCTTTGGCAGAACATATTATAGAAAGTGTTTGCAATCTTGAATCATAGCTTATTTAAAAACAGGCAAGGATGACCTTTTCTTGCCAACCTACTCATATCATACCACTTCCACCACCCAGTCTAAACTACAATGCTTCAACCTTCTAATGGCAAAATAAGTCAATGGACTATTCAAAGCTAAGAACATTGCAGTTTTGCCAGTATACCCATGCCATAAATGTATTCAACACCATCGTCCCAAAGTCTTTTCTTGCCCTGCTGCCAAGACCAATCATTCATTTTCCCTATCAAATGGAGAAATCCCTATCAGCCTGAAAGTATATTTTACTAAGCCCATAGTCAAGAAGTAGGACTTGACCAGGCTAACCAAATTCCAAGTGACCGTTCCTTATAAATCTCATTGAAAAGGCCTTGATCTGTACCTTCCTTGAACAAAACAAGGGCGAAGCAGGAGCTGCGGCAAAGTCAGTTCCACCGGTGATGCACCTTCAGAAAATCAGCTTGCAGGTAGGTCCCGGTCTGCTGTTGATTTTCAGAGTATTTTTTTGCTAAAACATTTTCTAAGTCTCAAGGTTTTGAGTATGGTAGGCCACTTTAGCACTGCGCCAAGGGTTCAGAACGTGGAGGCACCATTTGGGGACTAGGACTCCATCATGGACCAGCAGCAGGAGGCTGAAATGTTGCAGGGTCCCTGTAGCGCACACAGGAGGGCAGACAGCTAGCTCTTGCGCCACTCAGGTGCCCCTGGGCTCAAGGAACAGGTCCAGTCTCTTCCTCTTCATGTGATTTTTTTTGTTAGTCTGCAATAGTTCGTATTTCTTTTTTAGTAATTAATTGACTTATGGTTTTTACCATGTTGGACTTTTATTTGTCTGGGTTCATCAAACTGTGTGTCTCCAAACTAGTTTTCTTACCAAACTGAGAGCGTTCCATAACAAGAAAACACTTTTCTTTATATAACCGCATAAAGGGCCTCTTGAAAATAAAAAATTAAAGGTAATTAAAATTAAATTAAATTAAACACAAAACTGAACCACAACTCTATTCATTCTGAGGGTATTTGTGGTGCGCAGTACCCTAAAACATTTTTCTACCCGGCTCCCCATTAAGTCTATTTTTGTATCTGAGGTGCTGTATGAATCATAAGTGTTCTATGGGTGATAGGCACTTTCTTCACTTCAGAATAAGGGTAGTTGGGGGTAATGAATGACAGCATGAACTGTGGGGCAGTGGTTTGACACCAGGAAGTATAAGGGGGACTGGCTTTAGTGATACCATAGGGGAGCGGACTAGGGATTTAAGCTAGCTTGAGCATCGCCCTAGGGATTCGCATAGCAGGCACCCCAAAATGTATTCAAATTAAAATAGCAAGATTGCCACAAAATATTAATATTCCTACATTGCAATTCAGAGCAGTGAAAATGCCTGCGGCTCTTTAATGTTTTTCTCCTAGCAGGAACACTGCTGTCTAGATTGCATTTTTATGATTTCAGGGTATTCTTTATTGCTAGGGCTTGATGCAGGCTCATTACACATGAGAATAAATTTAATCCTGTTTTTTATCAGGGTTTAGGGAGCCAGTCAGAATATTTATGTAGAAAGATGTAAAGTTGCTGGGGAAAACGCTGTTCCAACCTAACGTCTTAACAAAACCGAGCATCCACTTGTGACAGCAATCTAAATTTACATTTACTTTAGAGTCATTTTATAGACACTTTTGGCGTCCTACTCTGACAGAATGTTAAAATATGGTTCCAGCTCCCGCACAAAGTAGTGAAGGTTATAGGAAATAAAATGTATTTTCTGTAGATTCTTAAAATGATTGTGAAAAAAATTGCAGATGAAGGAGAAAAGGCAGTGCTAGCACCACTGTTTGGGGTGGTTATTTGACCTGTATTTAAATGAATTGGTCTATATAGCTATCTCACTGGTGTTGTCAATAGGTCACTTATGGCATCATTAGGAGTGTGTCCCTTTTTAGTGCAGGCCTTCAATGCCTCGTCAAGGGCCGTAAGCGCTATATAAATACGTTTACAATAGTGCAGAACAGGAATCTCTCATTCCGGCCGGTATCCCTGCACCCAAAAAAAGTGATTATGACTTTTCTTCTCAAATTGGGTAATAGCCGCACAGATCTAGAGCAGTGCTTTAAATGGAAAAAAGTACAGGTACTCATCAAAAGTAGCGGTGGACTTTTGATGAAATGCGAGGTAGGCATAAAGGCAGGGCAAGGGAGAGCTAGTTTTCTACCTTTACAAGCTTTGCATGCAAGAAATCTGCATGCACTGTAAGAATATCGGAAGTGTCCGCCCATGAGTTGTTACGCTAACAGTTGTTTATATAGCGTTTAACTATTTTCTAGCAACCTTAAAATAACTAAAGATTGAGGAAATTACTAATATATACCTTATCCTTTACATGCAGCTCATTGAAGCATGGTCAAAACTCACTTAGCTATATCACAAGGATTTTAACTTGTGACCTGCAAGGATCTCTACAATAAAAACAGTAAATAACTGAGCTATCTACATAAAAAACAAATCTCTTGCATGCTGTCCTTTCCAGCAAGTACATTGCCCCCATGCAATTTTATGGTGAGTTGAACCTTTGGTGATTATGGCTCAGATCTCTCCAACAAATGCATTAACCATCGCCTGCATAATATTTCCACTTCAGGCATCAGAGGTACCTCTAGTGTGGAGGATGCATACTCTGCCAGGATGGATCTTATCCCTTATGTAAACAGATGCCATACGCCCCGCACTGTGCCCACTCCAGCATGGCATTAACCCTCTTAGATATGTACATCTAATAAGACAGCCAACAGGTGTTGTAGTTTTGTGGTTGCTGTTGGTCGCATTTTTATTACTATTACATGCATAATCATATTTTCTCACAATCCCCAGGTCATAATTCTATGACCCTGGTCATCAATCATTATTGCGAACGGACATACATTGGGTGTCATAACTCATTTGCTTTGCTTGTTATAAATCATTAGCTTGTCATAAATCATTGCACATCATAGAATCGTAAATCACCCTGACAGTTCGTTATTTTTCTCTTTTGCAGGCGTCTCTCATTTCTTGCCACTGTTGGGGTCATAAAGTTGTTCTGTTGATTTCCATGCCCCTTGCATGTGGGAGGTAGTCTCTTCCCGGAGTTAGGCTCCAACTCACTACCTTGCTAGTCTCTTTTGTGCCCTGCCATTTTACGGGGTCAGGTCTGCGATCACCGTCTGCATTTGATACTCCCTTTTGTCAGGCCGACTCACCCTGCCGTAAGGCAACCCAAAGTGCCCTGAAAGGATTCCTTATTCACTGTAACAAAAGCAAAAACTTTGGTCATGGTTGATATTTGTCTACACGGGTGTTGTGTGGGTACACATAAAAAATATATGGACGAAGGCTTGGTAGCTCTCTAGTAGCTCCAAGTTATTTGACAGATGTTTGACCAGTTTCTAATTTTTGCCATCAAAGCTTTGCATGTTGGAAGCTACAAGTGCCAGAATGCAAAAGCAGTACCAGGTAAAACCCAGAACTTCCTGAAAGTGTCATACATTCCATTGAGCCTCATGTCAGATTAGGTTTATGTCTGGTTTCCTATGAGAAACAAGAATTTGTGGGTTTTAAATGCACCAAACCATTCTGTGAAAGGTTTTGTTTTCCTTTGAGGTTAGTAAGAAAATTGATGCAGAGGGAAAATTGAAATTGCTGATGGGAGAAGATTTTCAGTCATTTAAAACAAGACGTATAATAAAAAGCTGAACTGCCTTGAACAGTGCATCTCACACCCCCACCCATTAAGTTTACAGTCACCTCTCTACCCTCACTGTGCTAGATCGAAGGATAAACTAAATACCCTGCAGCCACACCACTGCTCTGATGACTAAGAGTAGCGCTTGCAGAGCATTGTGTCCTGGCACCAAGACGTGCTTTTGTGGCACTCTTGTACCAGCTCAGTGTAGGATATGTTGAAGGTACCACCGAGATACAAGATAATGAGGGGTGCACCACCTACATCAACGCCTGGCTCTTATGAGTACTGGTACTCTCCTTGTCAGATGAAAGTTCCGGTACTCAAGAGGAGAAAATAAAGAAGTGCCAGTACTCAATATCGGTGAGCATTGGCCCATTGAAAGCAGTGATCCATTGAGAGCACTGATCTAGAGCAGGGTTCTCCAAAGTCGGTCAGGGATTGCCGCATCCATGCTGATTTGTAGCATATCCCCATTTAGATAAATGTAGTTGTCTTAAAAATCTGGCATATATCTGGCCCTTCAGAAACGACTTTGGAGAACCCTGATATAGAAGTACCTGTTTTTTTGTGGTGTGGTTTTCCTGTTTCTCAGGAGAAATCCGATACCATGTTCTGTCAGTCAGAGCAGAGGGGACATGTCAATGGGAGGGCTAGGGGTGACATTTTAGAGCAGTCAGAACAAATGTCAATATCCCTTGTGCGGATGCTTGCAGTCCCTGTAGCATCTTACAAGTTCTGGTTTTTCCGTGCCGGAATGATCAGAACTGGAGTTTGCGCACCTGATAATTTCAGACCCACACACACTTGAAACTGTGGGAGGAATCCTGAGTTCTCGCTCTGGGGTAAATTCCTCCACTGATAGGACTAAAGAGGGCTAATCAGCACTGGTTCCCATGTTGTAGGCATGTGTTACATTTATTCTTTTTGTTTTTGCATTGGTCCTGGTTGTTTTGCAGCAGCACAACTTACTCATCATATTTCTGTACAGAGACCAAGATGGTTCCACTGTAGTGTGGTCTTGGTTCCTGCTTCCTCAGTTGTAGTTTACATGCGAGAAAGTATGTGCATGTGTGCACAGCGCTTACATGGACTGGAGCGGCTGCATACTGGTGCAACATCAGTTTTTTTATTTATTTATTTATTATTTTTTTATTTAATTTCTTATATAGCGCAAGGAATCAATCCCGAAAGGGTATCTCCGCGCTTTGCCAGCTAAGACGGTTATTAGGTAGAGCAGCCTGAGGTTTATGTGGATGGAAATGCTTCTTGGAAAAGGAGGGTTTTTAATGCCTTTCTGAAGGACAAATGATTTATGGTGGTTCTTAGGTTGATGGGAAGGTTGTTCCAAAGGGCAGGACCAACAGCGGAGAAAGCACGGTCACCATGTCTAGTCTTCTTTGTATTGGGAGGTTTTAACAGGGCTTGGTTGCAGGAGCGCAGGGACCTGCTAGGCTGGTACAGTTCAAGAGACTGGGCTAGGTATTTAGGGCTTGCTCCATACAGACATTTGTGTACCGTACAACAGATCTTAAAGTGGATGCGCTGTCGTATGGGAAGCCAGTGCAGTTCTTTCAGCAAGGGCTTGGAAGGAGTCCTGGCAGGTGCACCCATGACCAATCTGGCTGCCGTATTCTGGACCACCTGTAAACGGCCTACTGCATCCGTACTGGCTAATGTCAGCAGGCCGTTACAGTAGTCCAGGCGGCTGGTTACCAAGGCCTGTACAAGTGTCTTTCTGCATGTGGCAGGAAGAAAAGGAAAGACACGCCTGAGTAGACCAATGGTGTGAAAACACAGACCCGCGATATAGTTGGTGTGTTCTTTCATGGTCAGTTTTTGATCAAACTTCACTCCAAGATTTTTAACATGTGTTTTGGGTACAGGTACTGGGCCAAGGTCAAGTGGCCACCAGTCAGGGGTCCAAAGGATACTTGCTTTGCCAAAGAGCAAGACCTCAGTCTTTGTTACATTACACTGGAGGCAGTTCCTCGCCATCCAGTGTGACACCGCTCTCATACCCTCAGCAAAATTCCCCTTGATTTTAGGGTCAAGGGAGCTGAAAGGGTAGAGGAGCTGAGTGTCATCAGCGTAGGAGACCGGTATGAACCCGTATTTCCGCACAATCTCAGCAAGGGGGGCCACATAGACATTGAACAATGTAGGGCTAAGGCATGAGCCCTGTGGCACCCCCTTCGTGAGCCCCCTTGAGATGGAACGAAAGGGGCCCAGGCTGGTAGATTGTGATCTCCCGGCGAGGAAACTCTCCAACCAAGATAGTGCTACGCCTCCGATTCCTACTCCCTGCAACCGGTTCAGTAGGGTGTTGTGAGACACAGTATCGAAGGCTGCGGACAGGTCCAACAGCACTAGAATCATAGAGCCCCCTCTATCTTGTGACATTTTGATCTGATATGTCACAGAGAGGAGGGCTGATTCAGTGCTGTGGTTGGGCCTGAATCCAGATTGGGATTGGTCCAGGCCCCCTGTCGCTTCGATGAAATTGGAGAGGGTGGTGTTGACGTGCTTCTCTGCCAGTTTGCTGATGAAGGGAAGGAGAGAAATCGGGCGAAGGTTGGAGAGTGTAGACCAGGGCATGGTGGAATTTTTGCGAATAGGGTTCACTACCGCTTCCTTCCAGGCAGATGGAAGTTGGCCTTTGGCAAAAGACAAATTAAGTAGGTTCTGAATATGAGGACCCAATATCTCGATTAGCGGGGGGATGAATTTAGCTGGTATCAGATCAGAGGGAGAACCAGATTTAGTTTGGTTAATGAGAGTGGTCAGGTCCTTAGTAGTAATTTTTGGGATGTCCAGAAGAGTTTCACCAGAAGTCAGTTGCGGAACAGTATCAGGGACCTCAGTCCCCAGAGTGTCAGAGACTGTAGTGATTTTTTTATATATTGCTTCAATTTTTTCCTCAAAGAACTGAGATATTTCATCGCATAGTTCTTGGGTGAAGGTGTCTGGACTTTCACATACTTCAGGACTAGTGAAAGTTTGAATGATTTTAAATAACTCTCTAGTAGAGTTGCCTGCCTCTGCAATTTGAGTGGCCAGACTCATTTTCCTAGCTTTTTTGACATTTTTGGTCTTGGTTTTCGGTCTTGCATGCTGGTTCTCATGTTTAAGATGGGCATAATGGTGGAATGAGAGGATGCCCAGGGAACCACACAATCAACCCTGTCCTTTTTTTATAGTTTGGCGATTAACCTGCAGCAACGGAATCTCCTTTTGCTCCTCCAAACCATATCAAGCTGGCTCTTCACATAGCATCGATTTTTGCAGTATTTTCATAGTGCATGTTTTTTATGAAAGCATCAAATCAATTTTCTTTGCAACTTTCATCATTTCAAAACCAAATACATTTTCCTACCATGATTCAAAATCATTTGTAATCTTGTGCGAATTCTTGCTTTTCCTATACTGTATAAAGAAACTCAACACAAAATGTTACGTTGCAAAGTGCCTGATGTTTAACTTGATTCCAATTCTTTACATAGAAATTAATTTTTACGTTTTTATCCTGTGATTTAAACTTTTCATTGCCGGTGGTTTGGTGATTCAAAGGCAGCACACTTTGAAAACGTACTTCATAAATATTTACATTCCCCCTCCCACTGGCCAGTGGTGAACCTGATTTGAGTTATGCCCACAATTATAGACTTGTTTCCTCTCGATGTCTAATTAAATACCCACCTGCAGTTTGCTTTGCAGCATGAGAAGACATGTATTCAATTGTAACATGTCAGACAAAACACAGCTTTCAATGTAAACTACACAAAAGCAAATATACTTTGGTCATGATTACGACTTTGGTCAACTTCCCATCGGATTCGAAATTGTAATTCCGACAGGCGGTCCTCCGGGGCGGGCCCACAGCGCTGCCTTCAAAGGCTCTAAGGGGAGCCTGAGAAAGGCAGTGCTGTGGGTCTGCCACAGCGCGTTCCAGCACGGAATGGACTGTAAAATCCACGCAGTGCTTGAACTGTGGGTGCATGCAGACAGGGGGGCATACAAGCGCCCCACTGCATGCATCCACAGGTCCCGGGGGCACAGGGGGTCGGGCCCCCTAAGTTTCCCCACTGCCAGCACTTTCATGGCGTGAGAACTGCCATGAGACTGCGAGTGGTGAGGAAATGCGCAATATGCCTGGCGGTGTCACAGTGGCACCACCATGCATATTGTGGACCTCAAGACTGGAGTGCCAATGCCTGGAATCATGGATCCCTGGCAGTTGCAGTGGTCCCATGGAGGTCCGACCGCCGTACTCATAATAGGGCAGTCGGGCCACTGGTGCAGCAGTCCCCGACCACCGTCGCACCTCCACTTCGTTTGGCGGTCCTATGGACCACCAAACTAGTAATTAGGTCCTAACTCAGCATTGATCAAAATCAAAAGTAAAATTTATAAAACATGTCTTGATTGAACGATGTACAAAATATATTTTTGCCATTTGTCTTCCCTCCTCCGTAATAAAAGTGAAGAGTTACGTGAAACTTCTCAATGTGTTATTGATTTTAATTGCCATTGCAGTATCTGTCGCCGGACCAACTTCATACTGCTTAGTAGTAACACATACTTCGTGCTTTTTCGGAGAATGCATCACAGTCTTATGTAGCAGTTCTTTCCATTAGGTTTTCTTTCAATTATTAGGTTCTCTATGAATAATTCAATGGACTATTAGCTCTATGTTAGTAACTAAGGGGCATATTAGCAAGGGCTGGCGATATATTTATCGCCGCTTTAGCGTCCGTTTTCAGGCGATAAGCGGCGATAATTATATTGCAATATCATCAAGGACACGCTTGCACATGTTTCTTTGAGGTAGAGCCCGTATTTTACAGCCTCGCCTTGCATCGCTAATGAGATGCAAAGAAGGCGTGGCTGTGAAAACAACACATGAAAATATCGGGAAGGCAGCTTCGCTATATTAACAGGGAGGTGCAGCGATAAAAAAATTGCGCTACCTCGGCCTTAACACTGGAATTTAACGTCTGTTAAATTCCCGACTAAGGCATACCAATAATGGTAGGTGGATTATGCTGATATGACCACAGGGTCGTACCAGCAATGTTATCACTGTTTTCCATGGAACTTCGCTGGAAAACCATCAATGTTTTATGGTAAACACCGCTATCGTTGAAATAATATAACCACAGCGCTATGTATTGTTAATATTAGCGTTATCATGGCGATAGTTTTCAGCGAAAGCCGGCGATAATATTTCTACCGCTATGTGCGGCCAGCGATAATTATCACTGGCCCTTGTTAATATGCCCCTTAACATCTAGAATTAGTAAGGGAAAAAGAGTTCAACAGATACTTACTATAACTAACAGAATTACTTTCGTTTCTCTAATGTCTTTTTCTTTAGAGTTGACAAGTGCAGAACCATTAAAGTCTTTCCAGTCTACTACGCCGGTAGTTCTAGGACGGAATGGTACTGTGGTCCTTAGCTGTTGCTCCAACTTCAGAAAGATGCACAGAAACCACATTATTTTACGTCTTTTCTGATCAATGATATGTATAAATGTAATATCATGAGCTCGTTTCCAGAATTCTTTGGATTACGAGGCCTTCACTGTACCAAACACTATTGTGTAGTGTTGACGGTGTTTCAAGCCTAGCAGAATTATCGAGTCATTATCAGGACAGGATTCGTTTTGAGGATGAAGAAACAGAATTGAGGAGTTGCACAATATTTTTGGGATAGCATGCAGGGTATTAAATAAAAAATGATCCTCGTATTTGACTGGTTAAACACAAAGGGGAAAGTGTGTAAGGAAAAGCTATAATGATGAAGTCATCTTAGCTTACAAAAAAATACTCTTGGAAGGAACCGAGAACTGCACTCGGGCATTTTTGGTTGTGTACCTTTAGAGTCAGCTCTACAACAACTGTGTCTGTATACGTAGTATTACAGATTATGAAGACTCTGATGTAGTTCATGCTTGAAATTAACTCTGTCTTGATGATGACCAAATAATTGTAATAGGGTAGAACTTCCGGTGATGACACACCACAATCTTTAGTCTAGATATCATCCGTTAAACGAGGCATTCCCCATATATATGCAAATTGGTTGGTTCCAGCGTTAACATTCTGTCTCATATTAGTATTTTGACTTACCAAGATACACAAATGTCCTTTCAATGTTGTCCCTTTCTCACAGTGTGATCACAGGAGCACCAAGAAGTAAATATATATACCACATATATTCAAAACAGTATCTAGCTTCGTTTGCAAGAAAGTCTTCTTATAACTTTTGAAGTATTTTACTTTTGATGTATAGGTACAATGTGAATGTAACACAACCGATTTATAAACCACTAATATATTTATGAAATACTTTTTCAGTTATCCACTGTTGCTTGATCTATTGATTACTCAGGCTCCTAATGATTAAAGGGTTGCCTCTTTCTCATTTACATTCTTTCTGGAGGAGAGTAGGTTTAAGCATGAAGTGGAGACTGGTGTGGAGCGTGAATCTTGGCTTGAGAATTATATGCAATACGTGATCATGCACAGGCATAGAGCTGCTGTTGTCGTTTAGGAAGGGTGGAACAGTTCTCCTTTTTGTAGGTTTGCTTGAAAGTGCAATTGTCTGCCAGAGATTTTGTCAACTCATTTCTAAAATATATCATACAGTGGGCTTCAGATGGAAATTACTATATTAACAAATGGTGTTTAGTGTATCAATCTCCTCCATTTGATTGCCTCCTTGCTAAGCATGAAGGACCATTTTATATTTCAAAAATACACACATCACAGGTTTTGTCACATTGATCTCTTTATCTTACAAATGCCTTCTAATCAGAAATAAATTATTTATTGTTATTGTTTTCACTAGCTTATACATTTGTAATTTATTTTGTTCACACTCAAATCTGAGCCTGACCACCAGATGGTGCATGATATCTTACAAGATCAGCAACACTAACGGTGATGTTGCAAGACGTCTGGCACCTCAGCCAAATAATCTGCTTGTAATTTGATTTCAGTAATTAATTCTTCATATTATACAAGACCACTGAGCTTTTCCATATGTTAGACTGGCCTTGAGAAGGACAACATTTATTCACAATAACAGGAAAGGCACAGAAACTAAAACCTCAAAACTTACTGTTTCCTTGATAGTAAAGTATTCCTCATTCCGCGTTATTGACCTACGCTATTATGACACTGAACAAACTGAAGTGTCTGCTAATGTATGCAAATACAGGCATGCACAAAGGCTTTTCAAGTGTGTTTATGCAATCAAAAGGAGAGAGAGGAACTAGAGTAGCTTGTTCATTTCCCCAGGGGAATATGAAGTAAACAAGAAAGACTAGCTACTGCGACTATGTATGTGTAGTTTCTGCACAAGGAAACCCAATAGGTTTTTTAGAAGGCCCTCACCCACCAACTTAGTTGGTGGCATACTTCATCATCGGGCCCCACCCGAGGTACCGAGTGTACCTCAGGTGTGCTACGACACCTGACTACAGCGGAGAAGGTTTTGTTACGTGAGTGTGGGTGCTAGTGCATTGAGTGAGGTTTTAAAATTCCTTCCGAAGGGTGCCAAACGGTTACTTTATTGGTGGGCCCCTGGCAGGGTTAAAAACAAAGGCTTTTGGACGTACAGGGATAGACTTATGGTCTCCCACGTCCAGTGTGGTCAACTAGTTTCAGCCAGGCCTTTTTTTTAAAACTGGTTTCTTCAGGACCTTTTTATATGTGACAGTGATACAGGGGTCTTACGTTTAGTCAGTATCCTGTATCCTGTATGTGTAGCACTCGCTAAGGGGCTGTTGTTGTGAGAGGTGGTTCCTCTCAGTTTTGTTCCTGTAGGGAAAAGAGGGGACATACACAGACACAAATGGTTAAGGACCCGCAGGTCTCGAAGGCCCAACATATGTAACGCAGCGTCAGGTGCCTAAAGTGTATCATAGTAAATTCGTCAGTGCCCTTTCGGGCAATTTTTGCACATCTGACGCAATGTAGCTCCAGCACAGACTATTCTAAACAATCAGCTGACCTAGCACAAAAACTAGAAGAACGCAGATAACCAAAGAGGATTATCGAACAAACCAGAAAACGCGCTTGGAACCAGAACCATGAAGCCCTGCTGGACACACCAGTCTGCACAGCCAGTCCCATACCTCTAACCTGTGTCACAACCTACAATGGCATCTCAAACTATGTGGACAAAATCATCAGAAAAAACTGGAGGATCCTGAACACTGGCAACAGAAACTGGGCACAACCCCTATTTGCATATAAAAAATACAGCAGCCTAAAGGACCAACTGGTATCCATCCGACCCAGAGCCACGACCACGCCAGAAAGCACAATGCTGCACACAGAATGGGGCCTCCCAAGAGTAACCGGACACTACCCCTGTGGTGACTGCAGCATTTGCCACCTCACTGAACACAGCAAAACCCTTGACCTAGAGCCCGGCAAGACATGGCACCAAATAAAACACACACACTGTAATTCAACAAATCTTGTTAACCTCATAGAGTGCCCTTGCAAACTGAGGTATGTGGGTATAACCACAAGGAAAATACGGACCAGGATAACGGAACACAGGAGCATGATCCGTTGTAAAAAAACAATCAGCAAATTAGCAGAACACTACCTCCAATATGGCCACACACCAAATAACATGAGGTGGACTGTCATAGAACAGATACCAATACACCCCACGGACAATGACAAAACACTGTTGACCAAAGAACAACGCTGGATATACAGATTGTCCACCCATACCCAAGAGCTTAATGACAACATACCGTGGAACAGCCTCTGGAGATGATTGCTCCCCCTGCTTCACACTCCAAAAACATCCTAGAGTTATGAACATACCGTGGGATACATTATACCACAATACAGCTCACATTACCCTGTGGCTCATCTCAGCCACACAGGCAGCGTCTACTGCCACCCCCCACATCGTACAGAGGTGGTCCCTATCACAGTGCTGGCCATAACCATCCATGTGCCACCATGTTCTACACCATACTTTGTGACCCAATAACCCAGTACTAAGGATACTGACCAGCTGCACATCTGAGTGACAATCAACCAGTGCAGCGCTCATTGACAACCAACTGCTCAGTGCTGGTCATAACCACATGTGCCATCATACACGTCATACTGACGCAGTCAAGTTGTCCCACAGCCAACCGCCATGTTAATTACCGTGCCAATCGCCAGCAGCACGGCACCATCCGTCGCCTTTACCATCATACTGAGGGGTGTCTCATACTCTCAAACACCAGAGGTGTTGCCAATGTCAAATCTAGCGCCCCGCAAACCCGGTATTGCCCGATGTATACACCATTCCCATCGAGTATAGGGGACACCAGAAGCAACCCCCTCTAGTCAATAAAGGGTTGCAACACAACACTTTCAGTTACCACATGCCCTTTATTGACGTAGCCGAGCCAGTCACGCAAGTCAATTTAACTCCCACTATGAACATGGCAACACTTGCCATACCTACCATCACACTAATGCATCCGCAATATTGCAAGTGCCACACCTGTATCCCCTCCCACCACGTGTTACTCGTTGTGTACACTGATCCCGACAAAGTGTTGGGAACATTAGAACCAGCGCCAGTCAGGCAGTCCAGGCCTTGTATCTAACACCTATAAACTACTGAAACTAGCGTTTCATCTGGAACAGCAAGGGCACACGAGTATGTCTTCTATTTCCTTCCTTCTACAGGAACGCTGCCCTACAACACTAATCGCGTGAGACCACGCCCACTTTAACGAGTATCAGCCTCAACCACAAATCGGCATAAAACCGGATCCACAGAACAGTAATCATGGAGCTCCTGCCAGGACCATAGGTTTGCAGCGGAGTCAAAGACATTGCCAAGTAAGTGTGCAGACTTGGGTCATGCTCGCGTTACCACCACCAGTAATGCTGCCACCAGCCGCTACTGTGTGTGCACCATTTACCGTTAGTAGCGCAGACCCTGTACTAATGCTTTCACTTTGCTCTTTTTCTCTCCTTCTCAATCCAAGTGCGCACATATGTCTCGGACCCCGGCAGAGACGCTTGGAATTTTGTCCCCTGTAGTTAGGAGTAAGCATGAATCCTGTCTATAAAAACCTTCTCATTCTCCTTTATCACAACAATTAGCTCGCTCTCTTAGACAGTAGCACTGTTACCGCATAAGACCTATACTCGGCAAAATGCCACAAGTTGCCACTACCTCTTGAGCACTGACAAATTTACTGCGATACACTTTAGGCACCTGACGCAGCGTCACATATGTTGTGCCTTCAAGACCCATGGGTCCTTAACCATTTGTGTCTGTCCTCTCTTTTCCGTACAGGGACAAAACTGAGAGGAACCACCTCTCACAACTACAGCACCTTAGCGAGTTCTACACATACAGGATACTGACTGCACGTAAGACCCCTGTATCACCCTCACATATAAAAAGGTCCTGAAGAAAGCCAGTTTTAAAAAAAAGGTCTTGCTGAAACTAGTAGACCACACTGGACTTGGGAGACCATATGTCTATCCCTGCATGTCCAAAAGCCTTTGTTTTTAACCCTGCCAGGGGCCCACCAATAAAGTAACCGTTTGGGACCCCTCGGATAGAATTTTAAAACCTCACTCAATGCACTAGCACCCACACTCACGTAACAAAACCTGCTCCGCTGTAGTCAGGCGTCGTAGCACACCTGAGGTACACTCGTTACCTCGGGTGGGGCCCGATGATGAAGCATGCCACCAACTAGGTTGGTGGGTGAGGGCCTTCTAAAAAAACTATTGGGTTTCCTTGTGCAGGCACTACACATACATAGTCGTAGTAGCTAGTCCTTCTTGTTTTCAAGTGTGTTGCCACGTTAATTGTGTATGTACTGGCTTTACCAATGTTTGTTTAGATAAGCAATAAGACTGATTGAGGCGTGTTGTGCTTTCTGGAACTGGTACACTTGGAATTAGGATACACATGTGTACAATGAAAGGTGTATTTGATTTAGTAATTTATCATGTTGCCCACTGTATGGCCATGAAGCTCAGAGACTATGCACATTTGCATTAAATGTAATTGCTTGACCATTAAGAAAAGCTTATTTCGTGGCATTGATAGTAGTTCTTTCTCCGGGCCTTGTCCAGGTAAAACTCCACGTGGTGTGAGGATTGGAAAAATGTGGTTTTAGTAGTTGAGGGAAGAAGAGAGCAGAAGAAAAAGAGCCAGGAGAACGGAAGAAAAGGGGAGGAGAACCTAAAGAAGACAGGAAAACAAATGTAAGGAAGGCATAGAGAATAGAACAAAAAAAGAAGACAGTGAAGAACGGTAAATGAAAGATGAGAGGAATTGATATGGAGGTGTGGCATGTCCACAAAGTGAATGACAGCTAAATTGAGAGGGGAAGGAGAGAAAGGGAGAGAGAAGAATAAAAGGGATAGAGAGGGGACAACTAAAATAATTGAGAGCAACATGTGGAAGGCCAGCTGGAGAGCACGGAGATTGAAATTGGCTGTCCATGTTCAAGCTCTGGATAACATGTTTGATTACTGGGATGGCTGACTCTTTCATCAAGTGGATAAAATGAACACCCTGAGTTGTATAAAAGTAGAAGTTGCTTTTTAGCAAGTGTTATTAAAAACATCGTTTGTATCATTAAATAATGTAAATTGTCAGCATAATGAAAGTAGCAGAAATTAGAAGGCATTCATTTGCCCACCATCCTTTCTGTTCAGAAATCCAGTAAGCTGAGTTCCACCACAGACATCTGACATAACTTGAGGTATGAGCAGATTCTGAGACACTCTCTGTATTAATCAGACTAGACAGCACCCATGTGTTAACTCTAATAAGTGGTGTGGACCCCCAAGCTCCCCAGTAGAGTATCCATGACTGATTCCAGGGCACATCCTTTGCTTTACTAGAGACCCTTAGCAGGGATGTGGGTTGTATACAAATTTTAAGTTTGGAAGGGGTTAAATTCAAAGAATTACCTAAGATGCCTCTTGGCTGGGTTCCATAATGCATATACCACAAAAATATATACCACACACTAGGCATTTATGGTATTTATTTTTATTTCATTTGTTTATGCATTTTTCTTTATAGTATAAATATAGCACAAGGGGGTTGGAGAGCATCAAAACACCCACATAAAAGTATAAATATTGACCATACCCAAAAAAAGGAGTCAGATCATAAGCAAATATACAAGTCAGATCCAAGATTAGAACAGAATAAACATAGGTAACAAATCAATATGAATAAAGCCAGAAAGTAAGACCATTCCTCAGTAAGAGACCACCACCGTGTAGAGAACTTACAGGTTGGCAAACAAGGGCCGGAGTGAAATCTAAGTAACCAACCGACTTTCAGGCAGGAGGATTTTAAGCTTCTCTTTGAAAATTGTAAAACAAGTGGTGGTACCGAGATCTAGTGGACATGAATTCCAATTTTTTGTGACCCTGCTGAGAGAATGATTGCTTTGTATGTTGTTCTTGTTTAAATGTAGGAGGCTCAAGGCCAATGGATTATGCAATGTAGGAGATTTAAGGTCAATAAATTGTGCATTTCTTGATCCCCCCATCCCCTCTGACCTTGAGAAATTTTGAAAAGGAAAGGGTAGACGTGTGAAGGACATTGTAAGTGAATCAAGCCGTAATAAATGGTAGAAGGGCTTAGTTTCGCAAGGACAAACTGATTCACAATAACATGTCCGGATTACTAAAATCATCCCACAGTGTATTCCTCTAAATTCCAAGAACAAAAGAAACTTAGATTTGTAAATTCCTCCTCACCGGAGACTTCACAGCTATGGATTTTCATCTGCAGTGATCGAATAGCTATCCAGGACAAAATTTCCTTTGATAAGAAATTGAAGGAGGGCGTGGCCGGGCAAGATGGCCGAACAGACGTGATCTGTATCAGCCTCCGGTCCACGCTCGACTCTGGCGGCAATTCCTGGTGGCTCTATCCACCCGCAAACCTCTCGAGTGGAGCTACTATGGGTTGACACATAGCGGCATAATATAGAGCACTTTTTAGCCCCCGAGACGCAGGGGAAGCGCGCCTGCAGAATTCCGGCTCCAGCGAGGACACTGCCGGCGGCTAGCCCCAAAATGGTGGCCGTCTAACGGCTGAGCTCTCCGTGCCTGATTACCCTGTGACCTGGCAGCTGCTGGCGATGACGCGGATGGGAGCCCCCTCGGTGAGAACGGGACCGACTGCGGGGGCGCATTGAGAGGGGTGCCTCTGTCTCCTGAAACGGCAACACGCCACGTGTGCCTGACCCCAACATGGTGGCGGTAAACTCCGGGATACACCGCATTGGTCGCTGAAAACCTTTACAAAGCGGTAGGCTGCCGCCCGACCCTTGTATTGCCCCCTTCTTGGCTGCTACCCCTAATATTGGCCTGAGACAACACCCCCTGTTATACTGAGGGTGCCTGCTGCTGCCTCTCGTGCTAAAGCTGGTCCTGTGGTGCCTACGAAGCTCCCCACTTTCCACTGGCCTGTGGGCCCGGGAATGATGGCCCCCGCAGCTCTGGCTACTTTGGGGTGTGAGGGCACCTAAGGACATACTCGTTCGGAGGCCTCACCACACCATCTCCTTGAAGTGTAGAGGGGGGCGAGTACCGAGTGGTGGTAGAAGATTGGCACCATATACATTGGCACCCACCTACAGCAACTACCTGTCCTTGCTCTTTAGTGACCTGCATCGCACCCAGGGGGGCACTGCCTTATGCATCCTAACAAGCCGATGACGAAGAAGACCAGCAAGGTTTCAGATTTTTTTTCTTCTTCCTCCAAGAGTGACGCACGGCAAGGCGAGCCTGGGGCGGCAACGGTGGCTCTCACAAAAACGGAACTTATGACCATGCTCAAAGAGTTCAAGATGGACCTGCGCAAAGATATTACCCAAGATATTAAATCCTCCATCGACTTACTCTGGTCTGACCTTTCGGAACGCCTCTCCTCATTACAACAGGACGTGGACTCAGTGGGCAGGAGCGTCCTTGACCTTGAGGAACACAATTGGGAAGAGGAACGTTGTGTCCTGGAATTACAGGAGGATGTCAAATCGCTCAAGGAGCACCTATCCCAGGCGCAACTTAAGGCAGAGGACCTGGAAAACAGGGCATGTCGGGAGAACCTCTGCATCTGGGACCTTGAGGAGGGGGCGGAGGGGCCGGACCTTGAGGCCTTCGTAGTGGGCCTTTTCTCAGAAATAATCGCCCCCCAGCCTCTCAAGATTAAGTTAGACAGAGTCCATCGATTGGGTCCCCAACAGCAAGGTGAGAGGACGCGACCCCGAGACATCCTAGCGAAATTCCACTCCTACAAGGCCAAGGAAGCGATCCTGCATGCGGCACGAGCTAAGGACACGGTCTCATTCCAGAACTTCTCATGCAGCATCTTTCAGGACGTGGCACCGGCTACGCTGGCACAAAGACAACTCCTCAGGCCAGTGACTGCTAAACTGCGGGCCGACCATATTAGGTACCGGTGGACTTACCCATTCGGGCTCAGCTTTGACCTTCAAAACAAACGGCGTCACATCACCGATCTTCAGGAAGGTCTGGACCTGCTCGGTATCTCTGCACCTACGGAGTCACCAGCATTGGGAGCCTCTGATAAATCATCTACGGGAGACCCCTCCACCTCTGCATGGTCTTGCGGTTCGACGCGCTGACAATCTCTTCATGCTATGGGATAGGCTGACGTGCGGTGCCTCGACGGGGTCCCTGTCCTGCGTTCTGGTGCCTCTAGATATGATCCGCGGTGGGGGCCTGCTTCTACCGGGTGAGCCAACGGGACCGTTCCCTTAAGCCCCGCTGCGGCCCGTGCGTCCCCAACGATGAGGCACTATAGAACAACCCTTCATGGATGGGCGCTGTCGAAGCTGACCGGAAATGAAGATCACATAAGGACAGGCCTGTATACTAAGACTGTTGAGGATGAATGTATTTTGGTCTTTCTATTGTGTGTTGCCATCTGCAGGGTTTTTACTGCCTTAGCGGGGAGCTCCGCGATGCAAGTCTTACGCTGACCTCGTGTCTGTGGAGAGCATGGCTTCTAGCCCGCTCTAGCGGGCGCGGACCGAGTCCTCGGATCTGATGTCCCCAATGAACTCACAGGGATCTTCCAGATCCTTTTACGAGATCGCCATTTTTGTTAAATCCCCTCTTCCGGGGGAAAATTTGAATGTTTGGTTGTGTTTTTTGTTTTGGGATGTATTGCTTTATGGGTCCGGGGGGGGGGGGGGGTTCATGGTGGTGGCCTTTGCAATAATAACCATTGGGAGGATTCCGGCTCTTTACATAGGCCCGGTTGCTCCACATGCCGGTGGGCGGGAGAATGGAGGGATTGCACGGTGGCTGGATGGGACATGGTGGTTGGTGAAACAGTGGAGAAGTACGAGGTTCCCATAATGCTATGCCGATAACCATAGGCACCTGGAACGTTAAGGGGCTTAACTCCCCTTAGAAACATCAGAAAATATGGAAGTATATAGTCGACCACCACTTGGACATAGTGGCTCTTTAAGAAACACACTTAACTAGGTCTGGGGATTCACGTTTGAAACACAAACAGTACCCGATAATTTACAAGTCATCAGCCTCTACCAAATATAGGGGGGCGGCGCTCATTTTTTCGGTCCCCCACTCAATTTCAGCCCACAGGGGTGCAGAGCGATAGGGATGGGTGCTGGATTATGGTCAAGGGTCGTTTGAAAGGGAAGCTTTGCACCTTTGTGGCGCTCTACGTCCCTAACACTGGTCAAAAGGGATTCCTGCAAACCCTATTGGGAAAGGTGACAGACTTTGCTGAGGGGCCTCTAGTTCTTATGGGGGACTTTAACTTGGTGTGGCAGCCAGATTTCGATAGTACATATACTCGCCGCTCCGAGCTGGGCTCCTTTTCCAATGACACACAAAGACACATTCACGACCTAGGACTGTTGGACACCTGGCGTGTTCTTTACCCCCAGACCCAGGACTATTACTTCTTCTCCCATGTTCATCATTCCTATTCCCGACTGGATTACATTTTCACCAGCCAGTCCCTGCAGGGTGGCCTCCGAGAGGCCAAGATATTCCCCATGTCCGTCTCGGATCACAGCTTATACTCTCTCTCAATTGGTTTGGCAATGCCCCGTCTCTTACAAGGTGGTACTTTCCAGCATCATTAGCTAGGGACAAGGAATCATGTACCCATCTCCACGAAACTATCAAAGAATTTTTTACCCTTAACCGGCCGGAGGACACATCAGAATACAATACATGGGACTCCTTTAAGGCCGTGATGCGGGCTAAATACAATGCGCTCAACACAGGCCTGAATCGACAACGGGCCAAGGTTTGGTAACTACTTGAGGCGGAGCTAGAGGCCATTGTACAGTCCCAAAAGCTTAAGCCCACCAGGCAGACTTTGCGCAAACTCACAGCGATCAGAGATAAACTCCGGGCTATTTACAATGATAGGGCAGAATTCACACTTCTTAAGCTGCGTAATTTATCCTACACTCAAGGCAGTAAAATTGGGAAACACCTCGCTAGGCAATTAAAAGATAAACGGGAGAGGGAGTACATAGGGGGTATTCAGGGTCCTTCAGGAGACATTGCCCACAGAGACGTGGACGAGGCGGAACTTTTCGGGGCGTTTTACAAAACTTTATACTCTGCAGACGCCCTTGACACAGTCAGACAGCAAGAATTTCCTAGGGAGTTACCCATCCCTCAGGTCTCCCCCGCATGGAATGAGGAGCTTACAGCTCCGATTATTTTAGGCGAGGTTACTTCGGCTATTAAGGCATTGAAGTCCCATAAAGCGCCGGGCACTGACGGGTACACTGCGATTTTCTTCAAAACATTCTCCTCTGACATCAGCCCTCACTTAGTTAGGCTTTTCAATAGAATGGCCACTGATGGGGATATGACTGGCTCTATGTCTGAGGCAGTGATCTCAGTAATTCCCAAGCCAGGAAAATATACCTCATGTTGCGCCTTCTACAGGCCTATTGCCCTCCTGAATATAGACGCGAAACTATATTCATCTATTTTGGCTAGGAGATTGAATGACCTCATGCCGCTCATTATTCACCCAGATCAGTCTGGCTTCATTGCGGGACGTCAAACCCACGACAACACCCGCCGCATAGTCCATCTCATAGAAAAGGCTAACAAATTTAAGATCCCAGCGGTTGTGGTCGGGTTGGATGCCGAAAAGGCCTTTGACAGCGTTGACTGGAAGTTCCTATTCTACATGCTCACGGCGTTTGGTTTTTCGCCACAATTCCTAAACATGATTCGGGCCAACTATCAACATCCCCGATCTAAAGTTTCGGTGAATGGCGTGCAATCTTCCCTCTTTTCACACTCCAGAGGAACTAGGCAGCGATGCCCCTTATCCGCCCTGCTGTTCGCTCTTAGTATTGAACCACTAGCGATTGCGGTCAGAGAAAACCCTGGGATTAAAGGCATACCCTTCACCGGGGAATCCCATAAGATCTCTCTCTTTGCGGACGATGTCCTCTTATCCCTTTCAGTCCGACAGTATCTATCCCGCACTTACAAAGGGAACTCGAACGCTTTGAGGCAGCTGCAGGGTTTAAAATCAATTTGGATAAATCTTATATACTTAACTTCACCCTCTCACAAAAGGAGGTCCATCGACTCCAGTCCCTTAAACCTTTATCATGGGCCGTCTCCTTCATCCAATACCTGGGTATCCAACTGATGTCGACAGTGGAGAAATTGTACTCGGCCAACTTTCCGCCCTTTCTTAATCGTATTCAGGCGGAGCTGACGAGATGGAAACCTCTCTTCCTGTCCTGGCTCGGTCGCGTCCACACGATTAAAATGACCCTCCCTAAATTACTGTATTTACTTCAGGCACTACCAATAGAACTTGAAGGGGATTTTTTCAGACGTGTAAAAACTATAATCCTACGCTTTATCTGGCAAGGAGGACGTGCCCGCTTCTTATTTTTTCTGCTGCGCCGCTCCCAGCAGGAGAGAGGGGTAGGTCTACCTGATATTCATCTATATTACAAGGCCTCACAACTCCGAATAATGGTCGTATGGTCGCAGAGGGAGTCCGAGAAGCACTGGCTCCATATGGACCGTAGTGTAGCTGGCAGGACGATATGGGACCTAATCTGGTGCACGAAACATGATAGACCCAAAAACGCCTACCTTAGCACCTCTACACGTACCACTCTACAAGTCTGGGACTCTGTAACGAAGGATGACAGCTGGACTACATTCCCTTCGCCCTTTACACCACTACACTTCACTGCGGCATTCCCTCCGGCTTTTCAGGAGGGACCCTTTGACGCCTGGCGGGAGGGAGAATGCCTAGCCCTGACCCACCTGTTCCACAATTATGATCCCCTCGCTTTTGATAATTGTAAGAGGGGCTATGGAGTGGGAGATTCTGAGCGCTATCACTATACTCAATTAATCCATTGGGCACTAGGCCCCCAGGTCAGCGAAGGGGCTACCCGTCCCCTTACTAAATTTGAAGCCTTCCTTACCAAATCCTCTTCTATGAAGGGTGCAATTTCGTTTCTTTACAAATTTCTACTATCCACTACACTCTCCCCCCGGCCGAGGTACATGTACATGTGGGAGGGGCTGGCTCAACGGGACATAACTGACGAAGAGTGGACTCATTTGTGGTCTGACATTTTTAAATTTAACTAATCCACAGACTTGCGAGAGGCTCATTTAAAGACAATGATGGACTGGTACATATATCCCTCCAAATTATCTCGAATCTTCCCGGGCTCTTCAGACAGATGTTGGCAAGGGTGTGGATTGCTCGGTGACTTCCAACACATTTGGTGGGACTGCCCAACCATCCGGCCTTTCTGGGAAGAAATCTTAGCTCAGGTGAAAGACATGCTTGGGTACCCCATCCCGACATCTATGTCGGGAATACTTCTGGGTATCTGAGACCGCATGTTAGAACACCAGACCAGGGCGGATAAAAGGATAATGTGGCAGAGTATTGGAGCGGCCAAGATTACTATAGCGGCGGCATGGAAAAGGAAGGAAACGCCAGCGATATCCCTGTGGCACTCCCGCCTCTGGAAATTGCTTAGCCTTGAGCGCATGTCTGACATCTTTAAAGATGATTTTAAGAACTTCGAGTTTAGGTGGGGTCCGCTGGTCTCCTTCCTTTCACGGGGTCTTCCTTCAGCAGTCTGTCCCGCTGCAGTGAGGGCTCTACATCTCTTCCAACTTTGAGTGGGCCCCACTATTGCGGGCTCATTCCAGGTTTTCTGAGGCCACCACCAGGGTAGGGGGGAGGAGGGGGTTTAGTTAATTCAGTTGACTCTGTGTATGATTGTTAGTTTCCTTTTTGGTTCGGGCCCCTATGGGGAGAGTTCCGCTATACTCGCATCTACTGGGACTTTGTTTCAATGGTGGAATTGTCAAGAACACTGAATCCTGCAGAGATTATGATGGAGTTGCCACAAGCTCTCACTGACATTCCTTCTCGACCTGTTTGCCTTATGTACCCATATGCTTTAGAAACTTTACCCTTCAGTTGAGCTACGGGTTGTGATTGGGGTACGTCGACGCGCACAACAGGGTTCTTTTATCTTGTATCATCATGCTGGATAGTAGTCATCTCTCCCCTGCGTGAGATAATGGGCAGATTGTGCCTTGAGTTTGTGTTGAAAAACCAATAAAAAGTTTTGGGAAATAAGAAATTGAAGACTTAATCTGCAAATACATGGCCTCCAGAATATCGACTGATAAAATGTAAATCTTTAATACATACTACTAAAACATAAGACCTTTAATAATTTCCAAAATCCAGCCAAATCATTCCTTTCCCATTTAAAGGCTCTTTTAATTTAGCATTCTAATTCTAGTCCTTACAAGTTAAAGGACACATGCCATGGGGCCCCATTACGATGTGGTCTGAAATGGCTCCGACCATCGGTCGATCGGAGCCCAACAGCCCGCATCGTAATCAACTGGTCAGATTCCTTTCCAACCGACCCATTTCGATCGGGTAGTTCCAAAGGGAATCCAAATCAGATTTCCGAATGGCCTGCGACGGGCTCGGAGATCCTGTCCGCCAATCGGAAGACCTGCAGAAATCCCTCGAGCGGCTCTTTCCAGCTGAGGGATTTCGATAGCCAATTCCCACTTCCTTTCTGTGCCGGCCTTTCAGACACAGAAAGAAATTGGGAATCTGTCTTTGGGGGCCCCCTGCAGGGCCCCCATGGGTGCAAGACTGCCAAATGCACCTTGAGGTGCCTGCCACCGGGTGCAGAGATGAACTGCACCTCTTCTCTTTGCAATGAGAGCATGCGTTCCGTTCGGAATACATGCTCCCATTGTAAAGAATAGGATTGCGACTGAACAGGGTTAATTAAGTCTCATCCTACTTGCTGGGCTTGAACCGTCGACAGGAGGTTGTTCGGTTCCAGTTCCCAACCAATGTCGGACCGACATCCAAATCGGCCCCTTAGTATGTGGGATTACACGCAAGATGAAATCTCTTGTAACATGAAGGTTTTCGTAGTCTGTGCTTTTGCAAGAGGTGTTTTTGCAGTCTGGTTTCACTTGCTACTCAAGATGCGATCGGTTCCCAAAGACTAATTGAATCCCAGGTGTGCCTAATACACTTATGTAGTGTCAAGATGTCTTATGGGCAGACGTGCGCTTTAGAAGTACTAAACGGAAACTAGCATTGTGTGTATTTTAATGGAACCATCTTTTAAAGATCTGGCCAGCCATTTTCCTTGTCTGCACAGCTGGTCTCTGAGATGGTGCATTTTCCCATTCCAAGAAAATTAAAAAATGAATTACATTTCCCAAAGCCAAATGACTTACGTCATATTAGGCGGAATAAGTAAGTGCCAGTGTACCGCTGAGAAGACGGAACATGCTTCCGGTACTATAACATTTCCATTTCACAGAAGGTTTTAAGGAGGAATACTTTATTTACATAATGGTTCTGGAGCGTATTTCATCGCCTTATAACACTTTGCGACGAAATTGGCTGAGGGCATGCCTACGGTGAAATCCAATCCGACAAAGCAATTTCCAGCATGCATACTAATCGATCCCCTCACAGACACCTGCCATGGGTTATGACAGTGAGAGTGCCATTCACAATTGATCCCAGTCCAAACAGAGCTTCATAAGGACAAGGCGTAAGCGCCTCTCCATGCAACTAATGCGGTAATGTCTATGTAGTGCCAGCTCGTTTCCTTTCCTATTCCAGCTGTTATAACAGGTTTGCCTTTTCGTGTCACTTGCCTGACACATGGTTCCTGGAGTTGCCTCTTTCCATTAATTCATGCTTCAGGGGCGATGGCATTGTCCCAGGTCATCTTGTACTCATTGGCAGTCAAAATTTCCTGCTGCCTAAAATACTCGTGATCTAAGCTCTGTATGCAGTCAGTGCCCCTGCTCTACTAAGTATTCAGAAAAAGCGACAGGCGGAATGCGGGAATCAGTCTCAGGCACTGGGACCACATCCCAGTCCATCGTTATTTTTGTATCCTTCGGTCAGGGTCCGCATATTTCTAGATTTACCGCCTATGCCAAATAATGCATTATCTGCTGCATTATCTGCAGATTTCATCAAACAAACATTCTTTCTTGCTCAAATGGATCAACAATTATTTAAAAAAACAGCAGCAAAATGTGCAGCACAGTGAAAGGCTCTTCGCAAAGTTTGACTGATCATCTTTTTGGTTGCTTATCGCTGTATATGGGTATCAGACTGGTCCTACTGAGGTGAACCTTTTGCCTTGATAGTGTTAACTTGTAGAAATTATAAATTATTCAAGGAATAATATCATAAAATGTGCTGCATTATGTCCCATTATTTGCCTTTTTATTGCCATGAAATTTAGTAAACTCTGCCGCCTTCCCGGGTCACATTATTGTTTGGCTCTGACTTCGGTGCTTTACTAAGACCACTGTAAGCAGCTGCTGTAGAGCGCCACTCTAAGTTGCAACAACAAGGAGCCAGATTGAAACAAATGGCCTAAAATGGAGCCTTTTCTTTACTGTTAAGAGAGCTCCTGAATGTCAAAAGCTAATTTTGCTTGGAGTTCTGAAAATACTTAGGGGCCTATTAAAGTCCGCCCGCCACCGTACCAGGAAACGGGACCGACCGCCATAGGTGCGGCGGTCCAGCCATGGAGATTAGGATGCCACCGCCACAGTGGCAGTGGCATCCCGCATACATTGCATTGTGGCTGGCGGTGCTGTAAACAGCACCCGCCACAATGCAATATATGCATGTCGCAGATTTGCATGCACAACGTGGCAGGCACCGCGCAGTGCCTGCCACATTGTGCATGTAAATGGAGGGGCGTACCATGGGTACCCCCCAAGTGCACACCCAACCCCCCCACCCCTGGGGGCCCGCAACGGGCCCCCGAAAGTGATCTCCGCCTGGCTTTCCATGGCAGAGTCTCAGCATACTTTAAAACCATCAACAAAATCAGCCCCAGCTTGGCAACACAACAAAACACCCGGTAGCCAGTCCAGCCCTGACCGCCACCCATCATGATATGGATGGTGGTGACACCGCCATCATATCTGAGCCCTTTTCCGCCTGGTCGCCTGTTTGACCGGCGGAGAACCGGCAGACGGTCTTTCCAACTACCGGGGTCCCCCCCCCCCGCCATCATAATTTGGCGGGGGAAATGGAAGGCGGGCAGTGTATAATGGTGGGCAGATTGCCACCGCCATACGGGCGGTGGCGATCCACCCGCTATTATAGTAGCCCCTTACATCCTAAATTCAGAATAAGCTTTAGTCTTTTTCATGTCACTCCTTTCCAATATATTTTCTGGTACATTGAGCTCATTCTGAAAATATGCAGGGGTCTTTTTTACAATCCCTTCAAAAACAGCAAACACTGTAAAATCCCTTTCTTTACTGACTTCAATTAATTAATTTAGCATTGCATATTTTAGGGGTACATGTGTTAGACCTATTGCCACCCTTTGTTACATATGTTTGTCCTATTCCCACATTTGAGGCCATGTTACAGAAATTGCCCTGGTGCAAAAAAAAGAAACTAGCTTTTATTATTTTACTGCTTGTGCAATAGGAAATGGAGCAAACACATTTTATCCCAGTTAATTTCACAAAATGATTTTGCACTAGGGTGAAGATTAGGGGAGCATAGCTCAGATAATTCTGTGTAGTGTAATCATGTGAAATTTCCCAAAGATTATTAACAATTATGTGGAATAATGTGTGAAGAGTAATCCTACATTTGGCGCTCCTTACGTAGCGCAAAAATTCCCTTTGCATCTAAAATTAACACAAAGATGCATTTTGAGCTAAAAAGTACTGCCAAATGCAACAGAACACATTGAGCAGCACTAGCAGCCGCCGGCGCTCTCTAAATGTGATCTTAGGGTAGAATTTCGCCACAGCTGACTCCCGACACGTAGCGCTAGTTTCTCAGTGCAATATGCCCCTTGCATCCAAAAAAGATGCAGCAATGCATTTTGCTCGAAGAAAATAGCAATAAATGCAATAGAACATGAAGAACAGGGCAAACAGCTACTCGTTAGATGTGCTTTCTTAGGGGCATATGTAGGAAGGCGTTTGCGAATCACAAACACCCATTTGGTATGTAGGTGCCACATAGCAAAATAAGGAATCGCAAAAATTGCGATTCCTTATTTTGCTCAAGCATTTAAGGAATCGTAATTTTGCGATTCCTTAAATGCTATGTAGGGGTGACTTTTAAAATGCTATTTTGGCTTAAGGAATTGCAAAATACCAACTACTCCAAGTAGATGCTATTTTGCGATTACCGGTCAAAATGAATTTTTTTTTGTAAAATTCAAAGTGCCATGTGGCGCACAGACATGCCCTTAGGGCATGTATGTGCGCCACATGTACTTACAGGCATATCCAGGAGTGCAACAGGTGTCCTTTGGACACCCTGGCACCCTTGGAATTGCGATTCTCAAATTGCGATTTTCTCATAGAAAATCGCAATTTGAGAATGTATCCCCATTCATTCCTATGGGCCTCCTGGCCCATAGGAATGAATGGGACACTCATTCCTTAATTGCGATTCACAATTTGCTAATCGCAATTAAGGAATTTTAGCAATTTGCAAAAATATTGCGATTTTTTACCTACATTCCATTTTGCAATTCTCAAATAGCGATTCCTTAAAAATCGCTATTTGAGAATCGCAAAATGGAAATTACCTACATATGCCCCTGTGTCGGTTTTTTTCCTCTAGATTACTCTTACTTATGCAAGTGGGCATAATCGTGTTTTATCAGTAATTCCACATCAAAGAGTAATGAAGAATTACTGAAATTACCCCGATTACTCCATTGTAATTAAAATTACTGAGTGGCGGCTCCTCAAGGGAGTTCTGTGGGGCGGTGAGGCAGGCAGAGGAGGGGCAGGATAGGGGGTAGTAAACTCCGGCATACGGCCAAACGGAGTTAACTAAATAAATAAAACGAATTACATTGCGTGCTGCGATGCCAATTGGCGATTCAGTGCGTGCAATGTAATTTGTTTTCTTTCTTTCTTTATTTATTTATTAACTTCACTTCGTTCGGCCGTATGCCGGAGTTTAAGCCACCCTGCCCCTCCCCCGCCCCGCCTCACCGCCCCCAGCACTCCCTCGAGGAGCCGCCAATTAATTACTCCCAGACCTAGTGAAAATGAAGGAAATAGGTTTGAAGCCGTGCTAAACGTATGCACATATGTTTTGTTGATAGGACATATTACATGTTTAGCACAATTTTCAACTGATTTTACATTAAGAAGAAAATGATTTTGCCTCTACCTCAGTTTATTTTTTTATCTTTGAAAAGTGAATATATGTATAAGCAAAATCAAGTTAAATCAGTTTGCTTTTTATGCGAAGGTTTCATTTGTAGCAATTTCGGTGCAAATTAATTCAAAACTTTTTCTTTAGCACTGTAGACTCCGATGTCCTATCTGTTATTATGGACATATACTGAGTGCACACTCACAAATTGGCCTCAGAGCTGTATTCTCATTGGCTGCAGGCAAGGGGTGATTGTTTTTAGGTCTTCTTTTCAGAGGAGATCGAAATCATTGTTTGATAATAAAAGGGACATGTCCCTGTGTGTTCTTTTCAGCTCTGGCTGCCCAAGCATACGCCCTGAAGGAAGAGAACGACAGTCTGCGCTGGCAGCTTGACGCGTACCGGAACGAGGTGGAACTGCTAAAGCAGGAGAAAGGACCACTCAGCAGAACCGAAGACAGCCTAACCAGGAATCAACAGCTACAGGTCTTACAGCAAACGATGCAAAGCATGCAGCAGGTGTGTACTGGGGATTGACGAGCAGCATGCAAGGGAGGTACCACTAGTCTCTTAGCATTACTCAAATGCAATGCATTATTGTAATGATTATGGGTGTGAACAATATTTATTTTTCTCCCAAAATTGCAAAATTGTGGCTTATTTATAGCAGCTAGGATGGAGTTTTGCGTTTTTCAACAACTCCAGAAAGATTCTCCATGCATCCCCAGGACCATTCCCAGGTCCAGTGTGTCCCTTGGTAGGACATTCTAGAGTTGGAAAATGATGGGCAAGAAAGCAACACCTTTCTTGGATATCTGTTAAGTACAAACGAGGGTCTTATTCAGGAGAAGCTCGTGGTAGATTTGTCGATAAGACCATGTAGGGAGCAGCAGGTTGCTTGGTGGCCATCTGTGGTGCAGGAGAGTTGGATCAGCTAGCAGTCTTTGCTAGGGGGGCTTAGAGCATTCGATGATGTGGACTGCTGTCAAACAGCATCAGTCCTCCTCTGAGCTGCTCATCATGGCAAAGCAGGGTCAGCTTTAGCATCGGTGGCACCTGGTGCGATAATAATTTTTGGTGCCCCACACCCCATGACCGCCTCCTGGGATTCTCTCACTACCACCGGGCAAAAGTGCCCCTCATCTCTCCAATCATAAGTTATTGCTACACACAGCACCCCCCCCTCCCCTCGGAGGTCAGTGCCCCCTCCATAGGTCAGCTCCCAGAGCGGTCGCTCCAGTCGCACTGTCCTAAAGCTGGTCCTGTGGCAAAGAATCAGTTTCCAGCATACTCTGCCCCCTAGTTTTTTTTCTTTTTAATAATCAGTTTCTTTATACTATGTGTAGATTCCTCGAATTGTGGACCATCAGCATTTGTAACCTCACACCCCGCTAGGTATTGAAGGTTTGTGAAATTCCAGTTATGGGTTTGCCCATGTGCTGTACTTTGTCATGCATTTTTGCCAAATATTATTAATATTTTCTCCCACTTCCGCTTTCTGCTTCTCAGCTTAATATTAGTTGCATAGACCACTATTGATGAAAATATCAGTTGCTAAATTTTATGCCAGGGTTCATCTTCAGTGAATATGAGATAATTCTATAGTGCAGTCTGTAGTTTAAGGGATGAAAAATAAGTGGTGGACTAGGTCTTAACTTACCATGTAGGTAGTAGTTATCAATATCCAAACAATGGCTTAGTTGTGAGAACCTTTTTTGATGCCACGTGGCCATTGATCGAATAATGTGCATTTTAAACAGTTTCGGATTACCAAATAGGCAAAGTAGGCACAGGCCTTTGGCCCCACTCCTTTTTTGGGCCCGCAACAATGGATCAAAATAATATTGATTTAATCTTGAAAGAAAATTACAATCAAGCTTCCTTAAAAATTGTTTCCAAAAGATAGAAAAAATTAATCAACTCAAAGAAACGAAAACTTTACATTAAAGACTCTACAGAGAAAATACTGTATAAATGTAATGTGGCCATTAACATGGCCATTAACAATTTAAAGTACATAAACCAGAGACATTAGATTCACATGACAGTTTGTCACTTAAAAGTTTCTGGCAGCTGTCAGTTTGTAAAAAAGATCTGGTGCATTGGGAATTAGGAGTTAGCCTGGGCGGTAAATTCCACTCCGCTCGCGGAATTTGCAGAATTTTGACAACTCTGCGTTCCGCGGAGAACACGGAATTGCCAAAAATTCTGCGATCCGCGGCATAGCAGAATTTTTTCCTTGTTCGATCTTTCAAAATGCGTGTTTGCACACTCGGGATCGACTTACCGGGATCCCTGCGTTTGCCGACGAGTTTTCCTATCCATTTGCGTCCGGCCACGCGATCCCACGAGAGTGTGTGACACACCATTGGACATCCGCGTTTGCAAACAGGAAACACTCATCACGAGCGGGCGGGACAAGTGAAACAAGATGGCCCTGACCGCATGGTCAAGTCCGTGAGATATTTCCCCCCGAGCATGCAAATAGCGTCCCCGAACAGGAAAAACACATCGCGAACGGGTGAAGCAAGCAATTCTGCATGCGCGCAGAATTCTGCGTAGCGCGCAGAGATTTTTTACCGTTTCGCTGAACTTTGCGTAACCCGAGTATGCAAATTCCCCCCACCCCATGGAGTTAATTTGCGAGGGGGCCCTGAAATTATGACTGCATCGGGGTCTCCACAGGGTTTAATCTGGCACTGATTTCAACCTGCTGTAAAAATGTAATTCTAAAGGGATTCTGCAATCCCTGTATAACCGCATGTCTCTAATTTCTATATGATAGGTGACTTGTGATGTGACTGAAAGACATTAGAACTTAACTGTAATAAGTTATTGCAACTTGAGTTCTGACATCACAATGCTTGCTGCCAGAGTCAGCAGCTGAGGTGAAAGGCAGGTCAGGTCTTGGTGCACCTGTTTAAAGCAATGCTGGCTTTTCTTTCTTCTGCTCTATTTTCCCAGTTTACAGAGACTAGCAGAAAGAACTTGTTTATTTTTTGCACTCCTTAGATAAATATGGAAAAGTTTGAATCTTTCTCCATGTTTCTACATATTCCGAGCTACAGCAGTCTTTTTTTTAAACTGATTTGTATTGAACTGATTCTAATATCGTTTTGCAACAAATACCCAACAGGTTTTTGATGTGCTTAATTTTGCAGTAGAGGTTTTATTTTTATTCATGTTTGTAAGCATGCTCTCTCTTTCATATGAAAGAGCTACGCACCAAGGTTTTAAGTGGTTTGTGGGAATGGTGATGGTGTGACCATGTATTATATGGGATAAAGTACCCCTTGCCATACATGATAAGGATATTGCAATTCACCTTGGAGTTCCCTAACCTTATCAAGGAACTCGTCCTTCAGAGTTGTTTATCTATTTAGTTATTAAACCCGTCAGTGACTTGAATTATCCTTTTAATGTATGGCCGGGGGTACTTTACCCCTTATATAATAGGCGATTTGAGACACACCCAGTTGTCTCATATAAAGAATGACATCAGAACTCAACTGTAGTAATGCAACTTCTCAGTGACTTGCAATATCCTTATAATGTACAGCAGGAGGGTACTTTATACCATATAATATGTATTTATTAGCAGTTTTAAAAAAAAGAAACACTGCCGTACTTTAGGGGCGATAAACCACTTTAAATTAAGTTCCACAAACGTCTGTTTAAGCCCTACAAAAGACAGATGAATATAAAACAGCAGTTGACAACACAGACTTATACTATATATAAGTAAATGGAAGAACGGGTAGGCAAACACCAAATGACAAAATATTCATATGTACATACCAAAGGCAAATTCACTCACTGTAGATCTTTTCACATAGTCTCAAGTGACACCAATGATCTTTCAAAGGGGGGAGTGTCTTTGAAGCAACATAGCTTTAGGCTTTTCCCCCCAAAAGGCTTCATACAAGGATGGTGATCTGACAGAATGCGGAAGCATGTTCCAATCTTTAGAATAACTTCCTGAAAAGGATGTTCTAAGTTTTGTCTTCATGCAGGGACAGGTTTCAACCTGAAGAGTGGATCAGAGTGACAGAGGCAGTCACATGGGCTGGCTTCTAAGTGCACATTCCCCTGTATTTTTGAATAAAACAGAACGCATATCTGAGGGTTTCTCTCCTCAAAAACATTTGAAGATCACAATATAGGGAACAGATAGTTGAATTATGGAACAGAAATGCACAAGCCTTGAGATGAACTGTAGTCGAGCACTGATAAAGTCAAAACAATCTTGTCTCTTTTACAAAAATCCAAAGCATACCATTTGGTAGCTTGGCACAAGCAGCAAGGCCTTTGTCCTAGAAAAGTTCATGTGGTAAAGAAACCGCAACATCAAAACAACAATGCTGTTAAGAAATAAGCACAAAATAGCACACAACACTTTATCTAGAAAGAACCAACTTTAATTATTACAATTACTCAAAAAGGAAGTCAATTTAATGTAGGGATGGATGTAAAGGTTGGTAGAATGTGATGATAAAATGGGCTTCCACACATTTCTGTATGGTTGAAACTCAGAGATATGGCACATATAATTTTGTACAGAGATTATGGTATTTTGGGAAATGCATTAAATTAGGAACCTAACTATACTAATGCTAGAATGGAGATGTGGCATCTTGAATGGATCCTCATATCCATGAATTGTAATTGCACTTATTATACCCAGTGTTTGTTGTCGAGGGAACCCAAGCGCAAAGTGGAATAGTTGAAAAGGTTGAGACTGTTATGTTATTGTAGCTTTTAAAGCGCACTTATACCCAAAGGTGTCCTGGCGCTGAGTACTGTCTCACTGGCTCCATAAGTATACTGAATGATTCCAAGAATGAAGCAAACCCAAAGGGGATGATGAACATTGCAAGCACTCACCCCCAGTCAACTGATCTGGGTTTAATCCATCATCATTTTTTAGCTCACTCCGCCACCCCAGTTCAGACATGGCCATATGCATATCAGTCTGACCCTGTGCTTCATGGGAACAGTCCAGCCCGAACTGCCAAGCCATGTCTTCCCTGGACCGGACACAAGCATCCTGGGACCGGTTTCTGGCTAATCTGCCGTCATCAGCCAGGCTAGCTTGAATCCAGTCGCAAAGTGAACAAGGGACCCACGTCTGGGCATACCCTGCCAACTTAGGGTGAACAAAGCAAAACCTAAGGGGATGATGGACGAAGTGTTGAACAGTGCAAGCCCTCACCCCCAGTCAACTGATCTGGGTTTAATACATCATCATTCTTTAGCTCACTCCACCACCCCAGTTCCGACATGGCCGTATGCAAATCAGTCTGACCCTGTGCCTCATGGAAACAGTACAGCCCGAACTGCCAAGCCATGTCTTCCCTGGACCGGAAACAAGCTTCCTTGGACCAGTTTCTGGCTAATCAGCTTTCAGCAGCCCAGACGTGGGTCCCTTGCTCACTTTGCCACTGGATTCAAAATAGCCTGGCTGATGAGGGTTATGAACCCGAAACCGGTCCCAGGATGCTTGTTCCCGGTCCAGGGAAGACATGGCTTGGCAGTTCGGGCTTGACTGTTCCCATGAGGCACAGGGTCAGACTGATTTGCATATGGCCATGTCTGAACTGGGGTGGTGGAGTGAGCTAAAGAAAGTAGCTTGACCATATTAGCTCATAAAAATTAATGTACCATAAAATAAAACACTATCAGTGCTAGTTCATGGCCCTTCAGAATTGGAGTGGGATGAGATACCATCTGTTCTAGTCAATAGTGTACAACCGTAATTTATATGTGTTGGACATGGCCCTTCTTAGGGGAATTTACTCCAAAATGTTTAGCTTTTACCTCCTAGTCTTTGCCGACTCTCTCCACATGACCTTAGGAATCTGGACACCTTCCCACTGTACTGCAGAAGGAAGGTGCACACTCCCGCCTCACCCGCATTGGGCAGAGGGTGCATACATGATGGGTTTAGGTGCCGTACCTCAGTGCACTCCATAAACAGGGACACCACATACCCAGGGCAGGTGCACCACTGGCTAGGAGTGCGCCACCCACCGGATAGCCTGTCAACACTGCATTGGGCCTGTCATTGCAGGCCTGTGGAGCTCCATTGTGCCCCTGACTAGGTTGGCATCACGTATGCCTCAGTCATCCCTGAGTCGGTCGTCCCATACCATGAGGGCACCCTGCAAGGGAAGCTGGGGAGGATGGTAGGCTGAAGGCTGTGCTGGTACATATTGATGTTTCCTGCCTAGGTAGCGAGAAACCCCCCACGTGGAGCACCCCCTTACTTGGAATTCAGCTCTCCCCATGGGAGTGTTGCCAATTCTCTTGTGTGGCCTCAGGGCCCTGAGCGCGTCCTCACTGTCAAGGCACTGTGGAAGAGTATGCATCTTCCTGCACAGGCTAGGAAAAGACTCGGAAAAGATTCTGACCTGGTGTTCTGAAACATGGGTCGATCTGCTATCGCAGATAGGCAGTACGCAATTACACCTGTGGGTGTGCGCACCGGCCCTAATGCTGTTGCAAATTTATGTCCCGCCTGCTGTTGCAAGCTCGAGAATATGCCCTGGTACCTATAGCATTTTGGCTAAGTACCTTGTCTGCCACTGTGGGCCGGTAAGGCCATAACTACATCCCTGGTGACTCACACCAGGGTCAGACTGGCTGTTGCAGGCCTGTGTCCGCGTGCTCGCACTTATGGTGCCTGTGATTGCGTGTGCCGCCTGCCATCACAGACTGGTGCATATGCACTGACACAAGTTTTAGTTAAGCCTGTGTCCAAGTTGCTGTTGCAGACTTGGGTGGGCGCACTTGCACAGCTGGTGCTTTGGACTATGTGTCCTACCTGCCATTGCAGGTCAGGTGCGCACTACTGCACTTGCGCCCAGGTAGGGAGGATTAACTGTGTGTTTTCACTTCCTATGAGGCTTGTCCTTCCCATAGGTTAACATGGGCAAATGGTTAAAATTACTTCGGGCTGCAAAAGTGGATTGCAGTGGAGCAGCCTCATGATGTTTGCTATCAATGGATTTGCCATGCCGAACCCCTTTCTAGTGGAAAAGGGGGTTTGGGAATAACTTACTTAGAAATGCCACTTATAGAATATGCAGAAACAACAATTGATGGACAGAATGCAGAACAATGTCATACCTTCACCTCCAGTACCGAGATCTGGCCTAAATCCATTGGTTTTTTTCTCACCATGCCATTCCAGTTTGAACCCAGTCATATGCAAATCAGTTTTGACCCTGTGCCCAATGGGAACAGTCCAGCCCGAACTGCCAGGTCAGGTCCTCCCTGGACTGGAAACAAGCATCCTAGGTTTGGTTTCGGAGTTTCACCCCTCTTCAGCCAGTTTAGCTTGACTTCAATGGCATTCTGTTCCTCAATTGTTCTTTTTGCATTTGTCACCCCGAGTGTGACGGGTATGCCCAGACGTGGGTCCCGTGCTTTCCATGCCACTGGGTATGTTGGTTTGGTAACTTCTTACGCCCTCTGCTGCTGGTGTGCTGCCCTTGCTTGCTTCACATACTGGGTCCAAACCACAGACATCGCCCACCACAGAATAGGATGGCTCACAAGTCATGCATACACGTACCAAAACCTTTGAATGCAAGAAAATTATAAGGATGTAGATTATTGGTATGAAACAAACAGATTGCTTACCGTGGCTGTTACTAATGCGAATAATTTTGGTGAAGCCCCCCCAACCCCCGAATAATGGATCATTCATCCAGCAAGGCCCAATTATATAGAACGGTTGCCCCAGTAGTCTTCTGTGAGGACCCTTTCCTCTCCTGGTGGCTGCTGAAATTAAGTATAGGCGAATTTTGCGAATTTGCGAATTTGCGGATTTGCGAATTCGCAGTCCGCAAAATTCGCGAGTTCGTGCAAATTTGCAGATTTTTTATTTTTGCGTGTTCGCTGGGAGCTTTGCGTGTTTGCGGGTCGCTTTGCGTGTTCGCGTTTTTTTTTTGCCTGGTTCATCACTGCCACCCTCTCGTTTTTTATGCCCTTCTGCCCTCTGTACCACTTGTTTTTGTGCCTTTCTGCCCTCTGCCCCACTCTTGTTTGTGCCCTTTTGCCCTCTGCCCCACTGTTTTCTGTGCCCTTCTGCCTTCTTCCTAACTCATGCCCTCTGTCCCACTTTGTGCCCTTCTGCCCTCAGCCATAAGTCAGCTTCAACAGTAAGCACTAATAGATAAAGTAAAGCAGGTGCTCGAGTTGAAGGTCAAATTAAGTTACACAGTCATTAATCACCCCAAGTTTGGGGTGATTAATGATTGTGTAACTGAATTTGAGCTTCAACTCTAGCACCTGCTTTACTTTATCTATTAGTGCTTCCTGTTGAAGCTGACTTTTGTAACTATTTTAGAGGCTCTGGCAGCTTGCCGGCGCCATTCTAAAATAGTTACAAAAAGTCAGCTTGAACTTTTGACCCAATCCGTTCCACTCGCGGATTTTGCGGGAAATTCACGAATCTCGCGGATTGCGAATTTAACGAAAATCCGCAAAATCCGTAAGTGGAACGGATTTTCCTCCCATGCTTAGCCGAAATGCCCATGTTGATTCGAATGATTCGGGGAAAATCCTTTCACACGCACATCATTCATTAAGTTATAAAGTTTGAGTAAAAAAGTGACCCCAAAACCTCTGCATTAAGAAGTGTATGCAGGTGTGCGTGAATTTTCATGTAACTGTTGTCCTGGTTTGCTTTGATATCACATGTTCACCTGATGTAGAAAGTTACACCAAATCAGTAGTGAGGGTAGGCGTTCATGCTGTGGATAGCGAAGTAATTATCCCCACTGGTGTCAAACTAACTGCTGTATGTTACAGATATACCGTCTGCATTATGAAACTGGCTGTAGTTTTCTAACTAAAGTGGTTTCAGGTCATCTATTCCACACTTAAGCACTGAATCCATGAAAGTCGTGAATATGTTTCATCTCCAACTACAAATCACTAGAGGAGATGAAAGAACAACAGGAAGAAATATGACTCTGCGCTGATTTTCATAGTTATTTATAGATTGAAACAACAGCCGGGAGGCACTTACAGTAAACATTTATTCTGGAGTTCGCCGGAACAGACAGGGCTGTATCTTATTCTACCAGAAGTCTGCAGAATTTTAAGTATTTTTTATCTGTGCTTTGCAAGTCGTGACTGCACTCTGCAAAACAAAACATGAGCGTGAAAAATAGCTCTGTGGCCTTCAACTATCAACACGAAGGCAGCAGACACTTGTTTTATTGTATTATTAGTAGGTAGGCGGCGCCCGGCTGGCCTGTCGCACATGATTTAAACTCATGGATGCCACTACCTTTCAAAAGAAGGGCCACCTGGCAACAGAGTTTCATCACCAGAGAGAATCCGCTTATTTCGCCTTGAGTAATGCGGACGACAGCCATTGCGTTATCATTTGGATGATTCTTTTATTTTACCATGCAATGCTCAATATGAATCTGAACGCGTCTATACTCTGGATTCTACAAAGAGTTGATGCGTTTCGGGACATCATATTAATTGGTGGCAGCAGCTGGTATTTTTTTTAATTGTTGTTATTAATAATAATATTAGTGTTATTGTTATATCTGATTATTATTATTATTAAACACCCGCGTCTGGTGGCTCAGTGGATTATTTCAAACTCTGCATGGATCTGTGTTTGATGCCATGGTCACAGGTTCGAATCCTGGCGGTTAAACTCAGCCTTTCACCCTTTTTCTTGATTTGCAGAGCTGAAAATATTTGTTGTTCAGCCCCAAGCTACTCTTTTGGATCAACGTGGCCTTTCCACATATATATTTGTTATCATTGCCATTAGAAAGATATTTGTCGAGGGCTATTTCAGTCTGAAATCTAAGCCGTTTGTTTCACCATTTTAACCCCTTCAAGCTCCCCGCTCAGTTTGTCTGATTTACCCTCGGGTATTCGTGCTCTATAGAAATTAAAATTCATTCATTCGATAAGTCTCTTTGTGCTACGTGTCACCTAGTCCAACCTAAGTAGAAACTGCACAGAATCAACCTTCTACCTGTTGCTTGTCAACAACCATGGGCCTCATTTATGAAAAGTGACGCATCGCTGCGTGAAAACAGCGAAGCGTCACTTTTAACTGCGCACTCCTTACGACATTCCTGATGCGTCATATTTAATGTATGACGCATCATGTCGCAAAGAGTTACAGATACGTCAGTATTTCTGATGTATCTGTAAGCGCAAAAGTGACGCATTGCTGGAGTGTGTCACAAAAGTGACGCAACTCAAGCAATGCGTCCTTTCACATGGGGAAAGCCCCATGTGAAAGGGCTTGCGTCAGTCTTACGCCTGCTGTGAGGCAGGCGCAAGATTTTGACGCAACAGCGTCCAAAAAGTGACACAGTGAAATCTCATAGAGTTCACTGTGTCACTATTACGAGGCTTTATGCCGCAGGTATAATGTGGCGCAGGGGTTTAAAAAGTGACGCATCTACCTAGATGCGTCACTTTTTAAATATGGCACAACGAGGCGCATTTTTTACACCGCTGGTGCGTCACAAAAAGTGACGCACCGGCGGCGCAAAACTGACGCAAAGCCTTCATAAATTAGGCCCCATGTTTTTAATGTAGAAGTAGAGAGCTGTGTACAAATACCTTTTTTTATCGAACATATGCACACTTGTTGACCTTTACCTTCCGGAGCTACTTCTTATGGGCTTCCCTTCCTTAGTACTTGAGGGCATAGTTTCTCCAAGACGGGCATCCGAAGTATATGTTTACCTTTTTTTTTAACTCATCCTTTCAGGGAGGAACCATGAAAGGAAAAAAGGTCCCCAGACAGCTCCTGTCATGTGCCTATCCACGTTTGAAGATGGGTTTTGTCCCTTGTTTGTTTCTTTAACCAGACTCCTGTCCTCCTCACAGAGGCTGAGCGTGCTGCAGGAGTCGCGCGTGCTACGTTCTCGTGCTTCACCTGGCGAGTAAGACATTGCAGGCGTCTTGGCCTCTCCCCCTCACTAGCGCTAGTAATGTGTTGCTATTGGGCCCTGCACTGCAACTTCATACCACCAGCTTACTTGTTTGAAATTTGCAACTGAGCGGCCCACTACATGATGGCCCTCTGATTCCAGCAGCAGGTTTGGCATGAGCAGCATGGCGAGAAAACATCAGAGACGGAAGATTGTTCTTCCTAGTTTCATTGTATTCATTTTTACTTTTGCCTGCCGGTCAGTTTAGGAAGGTATGGCCCGAGACCTAGCTCCTGGTGCTGGATTTTCTTTCCCATGCTGGTGCTGTGCCTGGAGTGTCCCTTAGAAAAGGTGCAAGGCTTTCCTGTCCAGTTAGGTGTCTTTTCCTGTGCTACACTTTGGTTAGGGAGCAAGGAAAGTCACCAATATTATTTTTAAAATGTACGTTTTCATTTTAAATCAGTAAAATAAAGAAAAGAGAGGAAAAGGAAACGTCAGAAAACGCACTTTCCTCTATATCTGTGTTTTTATATGTTGTCTTGTTTTTATTAGACAGTCTATTGATGTAACTTTCCCCCCACTCTGGAGCTGTTTCTTTGGTCCTTGAAGTTTTTGTCTGAGACTGCTGGGGTTTGACCTTGAGATGTCACTGACCAGGTGTTCCACCAGTGATGGTGCAAGGACACCGAGGCAACTAGGTGACATGTTGTGGGGATAGTGGAATGGCTGTTGCAATAGGAGGAAGCGTTAGACTGTGTCTCTGTTGGCGTAATAAAGGTCTTGAGCGCATTTGCTGTCCAGAATAATAACTTAACATTGGCGATGAGGTGACCCCTACAACATTTCACCCAGTGACCTAGGTCCCCTTGGAGCATCACTGCTGGAACACCTGGTCAATGACTTTCCAAGGACACTCCACAGCATAGACTTCTTTCTCCAATTTAAGAAACAGGATGTTACACTCCTTTTTTGTGACTACTGGGAATTTGAAGTTCATGGACAAGCATTCTCAAATGTGAAGGCTTCTTTTTTGACTGATCCAAGGGTTTATGGTTTACAGTATCACAAAATTTGAGCTTGAAATGGTGCTGTTACTGTCTTGGCTGAAGGCATGTGTGAGGTCGATTTTAAAGCACTCAGAAAGGAGATACTGTTGACATTTTCTGACTTTGAACACATTCATCAAAGGATGGCGAGACATCTACCCTTCTTATTCATCTTTAGCTTCAGAGCATGAGGATTCTATCACCAAAGACTCCTCTGGCAAATTACTTCTATATAAAGGATTTGGGTGAAATGATTGGATTCCTAAGGGAGAAACTGAGTATTCCAGAAGGAGAGCCTGTACCCAGCGCCAGTGTAGTCATGTTCGTCAGTTCCAAATGATCCAGCTACTGCCTTCCCATTCATCAACAAATCAAAGGCTAATCAAGACTGAATGCAAGGATATTGACAAAGTTGACGTTCCCAGGTTCTTACCTCACTTCCATGACCTAGAAGGTCATGGATTTTTGAAAGCTATCTATGACTGTTTAATATGGTGAACATCAGCTCCAGGGACTAGTGTCAGAAGCTTTTAAGGACATGACACTTCTACCAGTGCTTGAAAAATCGAATTCTAATCCTATATTTTGACAATTCTGTCACTTCCACATGTGTTCCAGATGTTCTCTCTTCTCTTTTAAATGTCATTATCTAAACAAACAATAACACCAAAAGTCATGACTATACACAGAAGACAGATACTTCTCCTCTTCGAGTTGGAAAAATAATTTCTCAGTTCTACAATGTCTGACCCGAGTCTAGTTGAAAATGCTGGATTTTAAACCTCATCAAAAAGGGCCCAAAATACAGTTCTGCTCCGCATCTCTATAGTCCAGACTAAAGACGTTTTTTCCATTTTGTTCCTGTTTTAAAAATAATCTGTCAGTTTTTAATTTATAGATTTCAAGGATCTAAACTGCTTCATTGTCAGTATCGATTTTAAGAAGGACATATTACAAATCAGCTTAATAATGGTGCCCTCAGGGTAATTCTTGGCATCTCTGGTCCTACAGAATGCCTACCAACGCATTCAAGTTCGATGCGAGGTTTCCATGGCTTGTGGTTCTGTCATTTCAGTACCAGTTTGTCATTCCGCCTTTCTTACTCAAATCCTCTATGAGGGAGGTAACAAACGTTTGGCAACTCTTCATAAGAGAGGGAGGATGGGCTGTCCTTATCCAGCCAATAGGCAGGCTTCTGAGCGCTTGTTTCATATATGTATTCTGCTTCAAGAACACTAATGAACCAGAAATTACTTTTGATCACTCATGTTACGTCAAGAGGTTTGGTGGAAGGTCCTTACATATACAAGAATAGTCCAGATGGACCATACATCTATCAAATCGTAAGCTTGAAAATGACTTTCTGAATATCAGCGAACTTTTAGAAATCCAACTTTTCTGCCGGACCTATGGCTAGTTTCAATTGAGACGGTCTACCGATATGCCTAGACCTGAGCATGTTGGTTAGACATGTAAACCCAGTCTTGCCATCCATGTTCCACACTCAGAATTTACCTGAGGCATTTATATCTTCATCTCAGATTTTTCGGTACAATTGATTTTCTACAATGATATATCCGATACATAAAAACTGGTGGTTTACCACTAAAGACTCAGCAAATGCGGGGGAGTGATACTCCAAACCTACTCACTCTGAGTCCACCCTCTCGGAAAGGAAAGGCTGGTGGCAGTTGCAGAGTCTCAACACTGTCTAGAGGGAGGATTTGAGTGTGTGGAGAATGCTCTATTTAAAAGCACTATACCAACAAATTACATTTCCCACACAGGCCATGAATTTTCACATAGCCTGGAGACATGACAACTATCTTGAATGCCTGCTTATAACTTCCCTTGTGACCCACTGCTTCTATGCTACACAATTGTGATACAGTGTTGCTGCAGCAAGTTCTTTGTAGATCTAGGATTTCCTTTCCAAAGAACAGTTGGTTCCTTTGAAGAGGATGAACCACACAGGAAGTTTTGAGTTAGTCGTGTAAATAAACTGTGAACTATTTGAAACTTTTAAAATGGCATAAAATGGCATAAGGGTTATCCTGTGACATTAGCAATTTTGAAGTCAGGAATACATTGCTCACGCTATGTATATATATTTATGCTTAAGGTATTAGGCTAGTAATTTTTGTAAGAGTTACTAAAATACAATTTACAGGAATTAATGCTTGCTTATTTCCTTGCAGTGGCACAAGAATCAAGTGCAAACTATAACTCCTTTTCAGCAGAGTGCATAGTGACATTGTTTGAGGTAATTTTCCCACTCATAGCGTTGTAAATATACATTTAAGATATTCATCTTAGAGTCGGAATGATGAGAGGTCATATAGAAGTCAGAGTGACTCTATTCACAACTGCCATACACGAAAGTGTAATAGAATACAGTGGGGAACAATATATTAGCATAGAGTATTGTGGTGTACATTGCATTGGCTTACAGTGCAGTTGGGTGGAGTAGAGTGAAGTAAGGTACAGTGGATTAGTTTAGACTCGAACTGCATATACTGTTATATCGTAAAACTGGAGTAGCATACTGTAAATAGCGTACTTAGTGGGAGTGGTGTAAAGAGAACAGTTAGACAGTGTAGTGTCGTAAAGTGGAGTGTGTTAAAGGAAATTCTATGTAAAAGCATGTCAAAACATGCCAATGGTTTATCTCTTAAATTTATATTGTAATATGTAAATATTGTTGGGGTCCCAGAAGGTTCTTAAATTTAATATATTCTACATAACATTTTTTCCTTTGCGTATTTTCAAAGCCGTCATTTGTATTTTGTTAAAATGTTGCTGTATCAGATATTATGGTGCCCAGATGCATATTGTGGGTACTGTAGGTAAGTAGTGTAACGATTTTAAAAGTTTGAAATAATTTTTACTGTGTGTGATCTGTTTTTGCCGTATTTTTTTCAAATATTGGTGTATTTCACTGTACTACCCCAGTGTAGAGTAATCGGGAATCATTGGCTAATGACTGCCTTTACAAAAGTTAAAGGCAGGCATTTTGTTTTTAGGTACAGTTTGGTTGTGTTCTTCGTTGCAACTTCCAATAGAGCTAAGTATTTGGTTTGTTTTTTTGCCCTATTAAAATGTTACTAAAGTGGTAATAGGTATTTCAAAATATTTATCTGTTTCTTTATATTTTTTCTATACACAGGTAAGTAGCTTGGTACTACCATGATACCAGAAAAAAATGTCCTATGATTGCCATGTTTGTTTAAAAATGTCTCTATATTTTTGTAGCACTTGACAGAGAACAGCAATTTTTTTAAGTAGCGCAGTAATTTTTCATAATTAACGCGCTACTCTGTACACTTTTTCAGCATATTTAAATATGTTAAGATTAGAAAATACATTTTACCATATTATTTTTTACAAAATATAGTATCTTATAGTGTATTTCAAATTTTTCCTAATTAATACATTCTTTTTTTCAGTCCTGCAGGAGTACAGCAATACCCCATAATTTTAAAAAAAAATATACAAAATATATTTTAACTTAAAAATATTTTAAATAGAGGTCAGATACTTAGCTAGGGATATCTCCGATCCTTCACCGCTTTGGGCACACTTCCTCCTCGATCACACCCGAGTGGGTCGTGTCACCCCTATCAACCCCTGGCATCTCCGTAGCCCTAAAATACGCAAAGAACTTCTTACTGCAACAGATAACTATTTTACTGAGAATGTGGGAACCGTGACTTCCAACCAGACACTTTGGGAGACCTTTAAAACGGTAATTAGGGGGGAAGCCTTGTCTTTAATCTCAGGCCACAAACGAGAACAGCAGAAAGCGGTGTCCGACATAGAAACTGATATCCTTCGGATTGAGGGGGAATTAGTGGAACAAAACTCTCCAGAGGCGCTCCACCTATTACAGCTTAATCAGACTGAATACAAGGCACTAGTTACTGATGCAGCCCAAAATTTGGGACAGGAGGGGCTGGGAAGAGTCTACTACTTGGGAGACTAAGCAGGTAAATTGATAGCTTGGCTGGATAAACGAGAATGGGCGAGTGGACTCGTCCCGGTCCTTCATGACGCTTCCCAATTTGCTACACTTCACAAGGCCGTCTATAGTGCCGGGACACCTTATACAGAGTTAGACTCCGTCGCACTGTGGAAGGATATTGGATTGCCTACTCTTACATTGTCTGATAAACAATTACTGGAAAGTCCTCTGACTGCAGATAAAATCGCCAAGTCTCTTAGATCGCTCCAATCCGATAAGGCCTCTGGTCCTAATGGGATACCTATAGAACTATATAAACTTTGTCCTGACAAATTATCAACCCATCTCAAAGCCATGTTTGAGTACTGTAGGGAATCAGGGGAATTCCCGCTTGACCAAGGTATAGCTAACATAGTAGTGATACACAAGGAAGGCAAACCAAAACTGGACTGAGCGTCATACCGGCCAATCTCCCTCTTTAATTCCGAGCCGTAAATCCTTGCAGAGGCTCTAGCCAATCGCCTAGTTAAAGTCATATCCACTCTCATACATCCAGATCGATCTAGCTTTATCTCGCACCGGAATACGGCGCTCAACCTCCGTCGTGTTCACAGAGTGCTTGGTAGAGTGGCTACAATACGTGAACCCGCAGTCCTTGTATCCCTTGACGCCACCATGGCGTTTGATATGATTGAATGGCCCTACCTTTTCGTTGACCTCCAGAAATTGGGATTTGTTCCAGAATTTATTAGCTGGGTCCGCCCTCTTTATGCAGCACCACTGGCCAAAGTTGTTGTTAACAATAGGCAATCAGACACCTTTGCGCTGACTCGGGGTACCCGTCAGGGTTGCCCGCTCTCCCCCTATTTCCCGTGTGCACGACATATGGGACAAAGGTGATATAAAAGCATTTGCTTCCCTGCAAGAGCAGCACAACCTGGCTAACTCAGAGCACTTCCGTTACATAAAAGTTTGGTATGCCCTACGCTCGGCACTCCCCGTCGGCCACTCCTCCCCCGAGCCTTCCCCATTGGAAGATAGGATACTAGACGGTCACCTTCCAGAGAAGGCTATCTCCTTGATCTACAATAGGCTGATATATAACATGGAAGACCCTCTCACACAGCTCTTGCAAAAATGGGTAGCAGATGGTATCGAATTATATGATGAGGACTGGCTGGAAACCATTTAATCTCCCAGAGTGGTGGCAATCCCTGCACAACTACGACTTGTCCAACTTAAAATTCTACACAGAATATACATGACAGGGCTTAGATTGGTGTTGATGGAAAGGGCACTCACCGGGGACTGTCGTAGGCAGTGTTGCCAACTAGGTAACTTCCTACATATAATCTGGGAATGCCCCCATGTTCAGTCCTATTGGAGGGAGATCCACAGGGTGATAGGGGAGGTCTTGGGGATACGCCTACTCCCAGAGGTGCGGAGATGTTTTCTCAATATATGGGAGCCTACTGACCTGAGCGTACACCAAACACAGTGATCCACGCTGGCCGTTTTGATTGCCAAAAGGAATATCTCCAAGGCCTGGGGGGCGGCTGCCCCTCCAACGCTGAAAGACTGGAAGACCAGCGTGGACTGGTGCATGTTCTGTAAAAATACTGTATATGTGGCCGGTGGCTGCCTCGGGAAGTAGTCCCGTTTTTGGGGACCCTGGAATCGAGACAGAGGTAACATATGAACCCCTCCATTGCAACTAGCCCTGATGACATGCTTTCTCCCTGAGCTACCCCCTCATGTGTACGATGTTTAGTCGTGAATTACGTTGTTTGTGCCTGACAAAATTGTATACATAATTGTAATGTGCCAGACTTAATAATCAAAGTCGATGATTGTTAATAAAAAGAATTGTTAAAAAAATAAACATTTTAAATAACAAACCTAATACTTACCTACATTACAAGGCTGAATACAAAACACAGTAAAACACATGAAACTTGAGATGAAAACAACATGGCTGCTTTTAACTTTTATAATGGCAGTCATTAACCAATCAGCTAATGACTTGTAATCACAATACAACTCGGTAGTACTGCAGTACTACATCAGCCACAGATAAAAACACTTAAACGTAACAAATACTTACTCTACTTACTTACCGTCCCCTACAGATTCATCTGCGCACCATACTATATAATCCTGCCAAATTTCATACAAATCCAACTGACGGTACAAAGACCTATGGAAAATGCACCCACTTGAACAAACACTGAAAAACTTCACTATTCCAACAATGAAACAGGGCCAGTAGGTCTGCAAAGCTTCATGGACATTTTTCAAACGGGTGCACAGTTATTAAGTGAGACAAATTCTAAAAACCCTCCTCTATGGTAACCCTAACAATAGCTACAGAGTGGCTACCGCCACTCGATCTTGTGTGTGTGTGTGTGTGTATATATATATATATATATATATATATATATATATATATATATATATATATATATATATATATATATATATTCACTGAAAAAAACATAGGTTTCATACCAGTTATATTCTCTGACGGCACCGCAGGACTAGCAAATACTTTGGGTGAGCGGAGAAACCTGCACTATGCTGACATGATTTGGTGCAATGATTGGGACATTGTGAATGCACGCAAATTATGCTACATGAAAAAATCTGCCGTGTCTCAAATGAGAGAAAAAAACATTGCATTTTGGGGCTTGAAGTACTAATACAAGCCACGTGACCACTGGGGACTACAAATGAATATTACACTCACCTGTGACCAAGGCCTCACGGCTGAAACGCGTAAGGAATGGGTGTTTCTCTCCGCTTGCCATGACGAAATAAAAGTCAAGCCTGTCTATCAGTCGGTGTTGGGCTCTGTTTTTGGTGAATGAAGGTTCGTGTTACCAGGATCTCCATTCCTGGTTTGAGAGCTCGCCCTGCAGGTCCGGGGGCCCCGGTAAAATGGAGATGCTTTTCGGATGTTTATTGAGGGGCATGGACCGCTCGAGGATGCGCCAGCAAAAGGACTTCCATTGCTATTTGGCAGCTTTCCGGTCGAGAAAGGGAGAAGGGAATGATTTTCATTCTCTGACGGCACCGCAGGACTAGCAAATACTTTGGGTGAGCGGAGAAACCTGCACTATGCTGACATGATTTGGTGCAATGATTGGGACATTGTGAATGCACGCAAATTATGCTACATGAAAAAATCTGCCGTGTCTCAAATGAGAGAAAAAAACATTGCATTTTGGGGCTTGAAGTACTAATACAAGCCACGTGACCACTGGGGACTACAAATGAATATTACACTCACCTGTGACCAAGGCCTCACGGCTGAAACGCGTAAGGAATGGGTGTTTCTCTCCGCTTGCCATGACGAAATAAAAGTCAAGCCTGTCTATCAGTCGGTGTTGGGCTCTGTTTTTGGTGAATGAAGGTTCGTGTTACCAGGATCTCCATTCCTGGTTTTGAGAGCTCGCCCTGCAGGTCCGGGGGCCCCGGTAAAATGGAGATGCTTTTCGGATATATATATATATATATATATATTCACTGAAAAAAACATAGGTTTCATACCAGTTATAGTTAGGAATTACCATTTAAAAAACCTATTAAATTCACTGAAAAAACCATAGGTTTCACACCAGTTATAGTTAGCTGGAAATTTTACTGACATAAAACCATTGAAATTCCCACGTTATAGTTAGTTGGACTCACTATAACTTACGCGCCTGCAATGCACTGCTGATGACGTCACATATTACATCACTCATGACATGGTCAGTGACATCACTCATGACATCACTGATGACACCATCCTTGTGACAGACCTCCTTTCAGTGTAATGTAACCCTTGAAACACATATTCAAAAATAGAAACTAACACTTTTTTAAAAAAGGACATACCCATACCAGTTACAACAACCAATTCAGTAATTCCACATCTATATACACATCCACTCATTCACCAACAGTTCTATATAGTCACTCATACATATACTCACTCATCATATGTAGTGATACACATATACATCCTGTTACACACCGACAGTCAACCAAAAGTTACTCACACACATACAGACACATGCAAATAAACTATTGAACATCCATTTATTTGCATATACAGCTATACACACACTACCACCTTACTTCTAAGGAAACTTACACATACTTACTCTCTTAAACAATCACTTATAGAAACACATACTTATTTAAACAGGAACTCTTACAATCTCTCACTCTCACATATACTCACTTATATACATCAATACTCACATATACTAGATTAAAACATATGTAGTTACTGATAAAGACACTAGTGAGACAGTCATTCACTCACTAACACACACATATACACACTCATCCACCCATACAGTCCTGCACATATGCTGTCTTCAAAACACATACAAACAGTGAGTCAGTCATTGCTGCATCTATGTGCTAAGTAATACCCCCACCAAACCATACAGACACTCATACTGATGCTAAAAAATATAAAACAACAAAAAAGAATAAAAAAAACAGTGACACCATCCTTTTGACCGAGTGACAGACCTCCTTTCAGTGTAATGTAACCCTTGAAACACATATTCAAAAATAGAAACTAAAATATAAAACATATTTATTTTTCAGAAAGACACACATTCCCTGGATGGTGTCATCAGTGATGTCATGAGTGATGTCACTGACCATGTCATGAGTGATGTAATATGTGACGTCATCAACACTTTTAATTGGTGCAGAACAGTTTTGAAATCCCTAGTCTTGTGACCTGAAAATAACACTTCTCATTGGTTCAGGACATTTTTTTTTCCAAATGATGAAAGACCCCATCTTTTTTTCTTATTCTGACTTTGTCCTTTGACTGAGGAAGACCTGTTTTGAAATCTTTTAGGTATATTTTGTACTTTGAAATGGCTACAGTTGCAGCATCAGCTGGAGCATCTGCACCACCACCACCACCACCAAGAGGACCACCACAACATCACATTGGTGGTCAAGAAGAAGAGGAGGAGGAGGAAGAGGAGGAGGGGACGAGGAGGAGGTAGCTAGAAGAACACAATACCCCATACCAACCCAAGCCACACATTGTATGGGAGTTTTTTTCCATCCCTGAGGGAAAAAAGAAAATGAATGCGGCAAAGGTGACTTGCCTTATCTGTGACATGGAACTCTCAAGGGGTAACCCAAATAAAAAATATTCATTTGGGAACAATACCATGATAAGGCACATGCAGCGCAAGCATCCTAACAACTATGCTGCCGCAGAGATGAGAGAACTGGCCAGCAACCCTCCCCAATCTACACCCAGCACCTCCAAACGAAAACAACCCACTCCATCGGGACCAGAGACAAGGGAGACAATCCCTTGCATTCAACCAGGATTTGGAGAATTTAGGGTCACCTGTATTTTTTGTGGTAAGACCATCTCCTATGGGGAGCAGAGCCTAAAGCTCATCCTCCTGGCTGGTGACAACCACAATTGCCCCCAAAAACCCTAATTTTTTTTGCTCCTGTTGAGCCATTTTCAATTCCCTGTTTTTTTGTTTCTCCCCATAAAAATAACCAAAAAAAATACAAAATAGTTTATAAAAGCCAAAAAAAGTACAAAATGTTCAAAAAACATTTAAAAAAATATAAAACAACAAAAAGAAGAAAAAAACCAGTTCTTTTTAGAACTACCTCCAATTTGTAAAAAAAGGCGAATTTTTTTTAAAAACTCTATCATTCATTTTTCCCCATGGCACGCTCCCCGGTCCGCTCACCGGTGCGCGTACCGGGCGCTCCCCCCACGCAAATATATATATTTTTTTTCACCCGCGGGGCCCTTTTATAGCCCCCACATCAAACCTAGGGGTCAAGGGGGGTCTACTCTGCCCCCTTATGGTAATTTCCCCCTTTGTTTTTCCCACCTCTTGTGTCTCGATCCTACCAAGACACAAGATGGCGGCCGCCCCGGAATGTTTCGAATATTTACAGACACCCGAGAGCCAATCAGCTTTCCGTGCGCACCTCCCATGGCGCGCCCAGAACGCTGCCATAGATATATATATTTTTTTGAACCTAAATTACTCAAAAAACACTGGAGCACATATCTTGAGACATAGCAAAGGCACATCGGGCTACCAGTCCCTACAATTTTGCCAAGTTTGGTGGAAATCCATTCAGCCGTTCGGGCTAAAAGTGAGGTCGACCGCCCTATGGAAATTAACATGGGGAAAACACGTTTTGGGACCCCCTTTTATCTCAGCCCCCGTTTGACGAATGCCCCCCCCCAAACTTTCTAGGAAGGACCAGAGCTCCGCGAGGCAAATTTGAGGAAATTTTCAGGCCGATTCGTCAACCGGTGCTAAAGTTATTCACAATAGAATTTTGAGATTTTGCATTGAAAAAATCCTAACTATAACTACCTACTGGCGACCGCCAGTAGGTAATATATATGTATGTATATATATATATATATATATATATATATATATATATATATATATATATATATATATATATATATATATATATATATATTCCCAGCGTGTGACCAATTTTCCTGGCCACCCAAAAAAATATATATATATACAAAAAAATATATATATATACACATATAGATATTTATATATATATATTTATTGATTTATTTTTTCACTAAAACAACAGTTTAAGAGACATCATAGTTAGGAGTTGGAATACTATCTTACTTTCTATTAAAGGAAACCTTCGAAATCTATTGAAAACATCAACCAAAGATCAAAAGGTTTTTATAGTTAGGTGAAAATGCAAGTTTGCACATACCATTTTGGGGAAAGACTCTGGGCACTTTCTAGGCTCGTTGACTGCTATATCTGAAAGAGCATCAGGTGAATGACTGGGTACTGGGTTTGTACAATGACAGTGTACATTTGTTAACTTTAAATTTCTAATGCTAACTCCTTATTGTTATGCTCGGCTTATCTGTACCAGTGGTTCAGGTTGGTCCCCTTAACATCTCTGAAAGAGAGACGTGTACCACACCGTTTAGCAAAAAGAATCGTCCCACTTTAGAGTGTTTCTTTTTTACTCTCGATCGCCATATCCCTCCTACAAAGAACTTGTAGGCTGGTGATTATCCACTTCTCAGCTTATAGGTCTTCTTTGTGGAGAGTGGTGGACTAGCATCAGTGCCCTTACCTTCTAGCTTTCTCAAACCCAAGGGGATTGGGACAGTTTCGAAAGGGTTGACCAAGATAGCATTGATTATACTCTGTTTGCTGCTTGGGGGGCTTCTTTCAGTCTCTAATGGTTATTCTGTCCCCATGTGCATGCACCCCAGTTTCTGCATGGCTTGGACTTTTCAGTCCATGCCGTGCGGGAACTGTTTTTGGCGTTCACATTGCGGTGCCCTTTTTTTGGGCACAGCCATGGAAACGCCATAAAAAAGCCCTCCAGACAGGACGAAACTCCTAATCTGGTGGGCGGCCCAACCATGGGTTTGGCAGTGCAACAGTGGGGTGGACCCTGCGCCGCACCGCCAAACTCTTATTCAGGGCCTTAGTGTCACTTAGATGGCTGTTCCTGCGTAGTTCCTAGTCTTGTGAAACTGTTTGGCATCGCCCACTAGGGAGAGAAATCCTCTTTGTGCACACACTCTTTAGTACAAGCTTGGCAATCCCTTCATCTGCATTGCACCCCTGTGTGTAACCACCACACCCACAACTGCCCTTCACTGAGCCTGGCCCAACATTGGTGGATGATCCTCTCTGGGTGCAGTCTTCTCTTCTGCTTATTTATTTATCTTTGTATTCCATCTTGTGGTGCCTTACTGGCTCGCCCTGCCATTTCAAATTTTCACCCCAGGCTTATTTATTTATTTATTTAATTTTTTGCATTTATACAGCACGCTGTTACCCGAAGGTGTCCTGGCGCTAGATGAATACTCCTAGAGGGTCAGGCCCGAATCAGGTTAATGTGTAAACAGCCACGTTTTAATGCCAAGATTTAATGCCTCTCCTAAAGGTCATCAGATCGGTCATGTTCCTTAAGGCAAAAGGCAAGGCATACCAGGCCTTCGTTGACCAGGCGCTGCTCAGCTGACCTCAAGGGTCTGGGAGGAAGATACCATTGAAAGTACTTAGAGCTTAGAGCTGCTGCTTCAGCCTGGGTCATGTGTGAGTTATGGGCTCAGGTCGTTTGGCCCTCCGCCTCATCATGGCCCGTTCTGTGTGTTTACGGGTGGGAGCAGGAAGGCCCCCAATAGCACTCTGACCCATTTGCTGGTTGTGTAAACCCCTGTCAGCCTTCTATGCCACTTTTAGTTTTCTTGAACCGCTTCCCTTCACTTCTCTCCTAAACGCATCTTCTCATCTGCACTTCTCTAACTGTATGACTTTCGGTATTAGATCTGTTTTACCTCCACTGTGGCCTACCTTGCGTGTTCTGTGGAGTCTTAGGAAGGAGGGATATTGCAATTGTTTCAATGGGTGTAAGTCGCTCCATGCCATTGTTGCTGCTCCTCCATAGGAAAACATCGTTTACAACGCGGTGTTTACACCGCACTACCTTTGTTACGCTGCCATTACAACGCAAGTCGTTACTACGACTTGCTCTGGATGGCGCTGTTGGTTAAGGAATATTGTAATTTTATATTCCAACACCTTCCCTACTGGTACGTGGTCTGGTGTTGGAATAGAACATTATAATAATCCTCAATCCACGCCCTCCAATGCAAGTCGTTGTAAGGTCTTGCGTTGTAAAAACTGCGTTGTAAAGTACAGCGAGCTAAAAGATCGCATTGTACTGACATACATCCTCCTCCATATGCCTGAACATTTATGGGCCCGGTTTCAGGCTTTTAAATCATTGGCAGAAGTAAAATTTATATCTTTCCCCCAGAGCAGGGCTTCAGGGAGTTGCGACCACCCTTTTGTGCATCCTCACCATGCCTCTGTCTTGATTTTACAGAGCTGAGGGGACACCTATCTAGATGACCTGATGTTTGGGATCTGAAGATGGCCGTGTCTGACTGAATGCAGATCTCTTAATGGAAGAGATTTTTAAATCAATGGTTGAAAAATGACCGGGCCTTTTTTGGATAGTGCTCTTTGGTCCAAGTAATTTAAATTGAATACACTCCCTGACCGGAAGACAGTGATGACTAATAATACCACCTGCCACAGTTTGTATGACAGAAGCACGCATGGTCAAACCACGAGTGCCTCAACAATGCGTTTGCAACCACAAATCCATCTTAACCATGCATTTCTTTACCATACATGCCTTTACCATGCATGCCTTTACAACACATTTTGTTGTAAAGGCATGATTACTAAAGGGATATGCGTGGTAAATTATCACTACCCCGACTCCCCCCTCCCTGCCCTAAACCCTAAAATCCTGCCCTCGCCCTGAGACATAAAGCCAAGCCCACCCTGCCATTAAAACTTCCCTTACCCTAAAACCCTGCCCCCTGCCATAAACTATCCAAGCCCCAGACACCCTACCCTGAGACCTAAACTGACTTGTCCTGCCTTTTAAATACCCTTCCCTTCCCCCCGCCCTAAGGTCTAAATCCCTGCTCCCTCACAAAACCTACCCCGACACCAGCCCTCCCACCCTGATCCCTAAAAATGTCCCCTTGCCCTGAAAACTGCCACTTTCACCCCACCCTGAGGCCTAAAACCCTGCCCCCTGCCAATACCTACCATGCCCACAGCCCTCCTGCAATGATCCCTTAAACGGTTCCCCTCCCCTTAGCCCCTAAGCCATCCCCCACTACTAAAATCTATCAACCAAAACTCAGCCCCAGCCCCACTTACCTCTTCACGTCCAGAGCCTCCTCTCAACGCCCATCCAGACATCTAGACCCCTATGTGCCTTAACCACCCATGTGCGTGGTTAAGGCAAATGTGTTGGTTCAGGCAAGCGTTGTTCTGCCTACGGGCACGGGTGGCTCAGCCCTCATTGGAAATTCATATACCCCTGACACATGACCCTGCCAAAGAAGGCCACAGATCAAGCAAGCTGCTGCATTCTGAAGTCGCTGCAATTAACCTTTTGGTGTCGAAACTGCAGCAGCTTTGGCCAGAGTTGACACCATTGTGCTAAGACTACTCACCACATGGCAAGAATTATTACATTTTAGATTGGTCCCACAACTCAGTAATCGTTGATGCATGTTTAAATCCGTACCTTCATCCTCAGTCCTAACCGGTCATTAGATTTGCCCCATTGCTCAGCATGCCTTAATACATGTCCTCATTTATATCATTACTTATTTAAATTAGGAGCTGTTCAAAGACAAGCCACGATACTAGTCCTTTCTCAACCCAAGAAAGTGCCCTGACCCTCGTGGCTCCCTGGCCAAAATTCTGGAAATTTCTAAAATGTAGAACTATTAATTTACTCAGGGTGATAAAAGTGCTTATGGGACACATATTTATTGATGCTTTAACTATATTAAACCTGATTTTATATTGCTATCCCCACAATGTTTTTTTCCTTTTTTAATGCAGAATTTAAAATTAGTACCACTTCCTTACTATAAATCTGCCTCAGATATTTCCTGAATAATGGATTGAACTTGTTGAAGACATTGTATGTTTCTAATAAACTAAAACAATGGACCTGTCTGTTGTCAATAAAAACTCCACAAATATAATATGACAGAACAGACAAAACGTTTTGGCACATGGAATAGATTTCGTCTTTATAAAAGAAAAACACAACCAAAATGATTGTTTGTTGCTATTATTATAAAGGAACTTTACCTATAATCAATACGGTCTCACATTTTATTTCTTGCAGGATTGTCTTAATGCCACATTTTCTTGGTTTGTAAATTGAAAACAATGGAAAGTGAACATTTTAAAATAATAAACAAACTGCACAAGTTTTCGGGAAAGTGATTGCTATAAAAATAGTGGAAGGTAACTTAGTAGCTGTACCACACAGGGTGACATTTTCTAGAAGGAGTTATTTTGTGTGGATCACTGACAGAACATCGACAGTCAAAATATCGAGAGGACAAAATATCGAGGTAAAAATATCGACTGCAAGAATATCGACTTCCTATCTTCAAACAGGTAAGTACAAAAATATTGATTCCAAAATATCGAGTGTAAAAAATATAGACTGTCAAAATATCGAATTTTTTAAATGTCTTAAAAGTAAATTAAAAGTAATATAATAATAAATTAAATTAATGTAAACATATTTAAAATACCTAAATAAACGAAAAATTGAGAAATAATTAATGTAACTAAAAAAAGATATATTTTTAATACATATATATATATATATACATATTATTTACAAAACATATACAATATTTTTTACGTAGGATAGCAAAAGGGTTAAATTTACTGTAACGACTCCAGTGAGTGCAACAGTAGAGAAAGCATTGGATAGCGTAGGGTTAAAAATTACTAGTCCCACTCCAGCGAGTGCAACAGTAGGGAAAGCGTTGGATAGCGTAGGGATAAAAATGACTATTCCCACTCCAGTGAGTGCAACAGTAGGGAAAGCGTTGGATAGCGTAGGGGTTAAAATTACTATTCCAACTCCAGTGAGTGCAACAGTAGGGAAAGCGTTGGATAGCGTAGGGGTAAAAATTACTATTCCCACTCCAGCGAGTGCAACAGTAGGGAAAACATTGGATAGCGTAGAGGTAAAAATTACTATTACCACTCCAGAGAGTGCAAAAGTATGAAAAGCGTTGGATAGCGTAGGGGTTAAAATTATTATTCCCACTCCAGTGAGTGCAACAGTAGGGAAAGCGTTGGATAGCGTAGGGGTTTAAATTACTATTCCAACTCCAGTGAGTGTAACAGTAGGGTAAGCGTTGGATAGCGTAGAGGTAAAATGTACTATTCCAACTCCAGAGAGTGCAATAGTAGGGAATACATTGGATACCGTAGGGGTTTAAATTACTATTCCAACTCCAGTGAGTGTAACAGTAGGGTAAGCATTGGATAGTGTAGGGGTAAAAATTACTATTCCCACTCCAGAGAGTGCAACAGTAGGGAAAGCGTTGGATAGCGTAGGGGTTTAATTTACTATTCCAACTCCAGTGAGTGCAACAGTAGGGTAAGCGTTGGATAGCGTAGGGTTAAAATTACTATTCCCACTCCAGAGAGTGCAACAGTAGGGAAAGCGTTGGATAGCGTAGGGGTAAAAATTACTATTCCCACTCCAGTGAGTGCAACAGTAGGAAAAGCGTTGGATAGTGTAGGGGTAAAAATTACTATTCCAACTCCAGTGAGTGCAACAGTCGGGAAAGCGTTGGATAGCATAGGGCTAAAATTACTATTCCAACTACAGTCAGTGCAATAGTAGGGCAAGTAAATACTTCTTATTTAAATATAAATAATATTAATAGTAACACCAATTACAAATTAATTAAAATATTTTACAATTGTGTAAAATATATTAAATAATCAATTTAAAATACAAATAAAAAGTATTTAATAATAAAAATTACCTACTAATACTAATTATTTACCTATTAATAATAAAATAATTAACAATTTACACATATTTTGAAAAATTAACTCAATAAATGTTTTATTCAAAAATGTAATTACTTACAATTAAATTACTTCACAATCTATTCTCCTAAAAATACACAACCCACAACAGAAATAATTTAATAAAAGTAACATAATTATCAATTAATCAATTACAATAAATTACAAAATATATTTAATTTAATTACAAATTAATAAATAATTTACAATTAATTCTAAATAAATATCAATCAATAAAATAACATATTTAATTAATTATAATAAATTACTTGCCACCCTATTCCCCTATAAACGCACAACCCGCTACAGAAAATAAATTACTAAAAATAAAATATTTATAAATTATTCAAATATAATTAATTAGCAATTATATTTTATTTAATTACCAATTAATAATAATTTAACAATTAATTCTAAATAAATACCAATAAATGAACTAACATATTTAATTAATTAGAATTAAATTACTTCCCACCCTATTCCCCTATAAACCCACAACCTGTTACAATAAATAAATTACTAAAAATAAAATATGTATAAATTAATCAATTAAAATTAATCAGCAATCATATTTTAATTAATTACCAATTACTTATCAATTAACAATTAATTCTAAATACATACTAATAAATAAATTAACATATTTAGTTAATTATAATTAAATTACTTCCCACCCGATTCCCCTATAAACCCACAACCCACTATAGAAAATACATTAATAAAATTAACATAATTATCAATTAATCAAATAATTAAAATAATTAACAATTATATTTTAATTACTCACCAATTAATTATCAATTAACTATTAATTCTAAATAAATACCAATAAATAAAATAACATATTTAATTAATTATAATTAAATTACTTCCCACCCTATTCCCCTATAAACCCACAATCCACTACAGAATTATATTACACAAAAATTAAATATTAATATTAACTTACCTTAAATTCGATATTTTTGTTGTCTATATTCTGTCTAGTCGATATTATGTCCATTCTATATTTTTGATTCAATATTTTTGCTATTCTAGTCGATATCATTTTTTTTAGTCGATATTTTTGTAGTCTATATTATGTCTAGTCGATATTATGTCTATTCTATATTTTTAACTCGATATTATGTCTAGTCGAAATTAAAAACTTGATATTTTGACTAGTTACCATTTTGTGTGTGTTCCTTCTAGCTCTTTATTGGATTGTAGCACACATTGTTGCTAATGCAGGTGCTGTGCTGCTCCGGGGTGGGAGAGATGTATAACGTGCTATGCCTATGGTTGGGGAGCAAGAGAAGCACAGGAAAGGTCAAGTTCAGAGGCAGGAGTTGCTCTTTTCCATGTCGAGGCAAAGGGAGGTTTAGAAAAAATGAGTTCCAGCGGCTGAGAGCTTTAAAGAACTGCAGGGACTGTAAGGTATATGTGAAGAAATAAAAACCTTCTAAGGGGTTCACTGACAAAACTGGTCCTTAAAACCAACAAAGAAGAGATTGGCACGGAAGCAGTAATATAAAAACAATGCAATTATTAATCTCACATGAGGGAGATTGCGTCACACAGTACCCTGATGTCACTGTAGGAGGCTTTCTAAGGAGTACAGAGAACAGGGGCCTTATATATATGCATTTGTTACATAGTCAGAATAAAACCCAAGGGGAGGTCCTGGCACATACAAGCATGCTTATTGACTAATATGGGTATACAACATTTGCTTGCTCCACAAATTGGGAGGGGAGACTAAACTGAACACTCAGCAAGAATAGCCTGACAGTTTTATACTAGGAGCAGGTGCATTCTACTAGCTAGGTCTTTCTGAGCATGTGCAAGGCTCTGGAAGAGGGAGAAAGCACATGGCGAGCACATGGCTAACTAAGATGGCTGCCAAGTACAAAATGGCTTTCAGCTCATGCTAACAGCGATTCCTACAATCTTTAACATATGGACATACCTGTCTTTCTTGGGTGGCACGATTAGGGAGGGACAAGTATTGAAGCTGTCTGTTTAAGTTTGTAGGATTAGAGAGGTGCAGCATTGAAGCCTTGAATCAGGCCTGGACGTAGATTCACCAAAATGCTGTCAATAGTGGAAGTGACATTACAGACTCACCATTTGACCTAGTGATATCTTAGGAAGTGACATCATACAATATGTAAAACACACAAGATGATGGACGGAATATTGCACAATGGCAAAACATTCACCTCCAGTCAGAGATCTGGGTTGAATCCATCATTATTTTGCTCACCCAGCCACCACAGTTCAGACATGGCCATATGCAAATCAGTCTTGACCCTGTGTCTCATGGGAACAGTCCAGATCGAACTGCCAAGCCATTTCTTCCCTGGACCGGAATCAAGCATCCTAGGACCGGTTTCTGGCTATCAGCCGTCTTCAGCCAGGATAGCTTGACTCCAGTGGCGTAGTGAGCACGGGACCCACGTCTGGGCATACCCTTCCCACATAGGGTGAACAGCAAAACACACAAGATGATGGACGGAATGTTGCACAATGGCAAAACATTCACCCCCAGTCACAGCTATGGTTTGAATCCATCGTTATTTTGCTCACCAAGCAACCCCAGTTCAGACATGGCCATATGCAAATCAGTCTTGACCCTGTGCCTCATGGGAACAGTCCACCGAACTGCCAAGCCATGTCTTCCCTGAACCAGAGTCAAGCATCCTAGGACTGATTTCTGGCGATTAGTCGTCTTCAGCCAGGATAGCTTGACTCCAGTTGCGTAGTGAGCACGGGACCCACGTCTTGGCATACCCTTCCCACGTAGGGTGAACAGCAAAACACACAAGATGATGGACGGAATGTTGCACAATGGCAAAACATTCACCCCCAGTCACAGATCTGTGTTGAATCATCGTTATTTTGCTCACCAAGCCACGCCAGTTCAGACATGGCCATATGCAAATCTGTCTTGACCCTGTGCCTCATGGGAACAGTCCAGACCGAACTGCCAAGCCATATCTTTCCTGGACCAGATTCAAGCATCCTAGGACTGGTTTCTGGCTATCAGCCGTCTTCAGCCAGGATAGCTTGACTCCAGTGGCGTAGTGAGCACGGGACCCAAGTCTGGGCGTACCCTTCCCACAGAGGGTACACAGCAAAACACACAAGATGATGGACGGAATGTTGCACAATGGCAAAACATTCACCCCAGTCACAGATCTGGGTTGAATCCATCGTTATTCTGCTCACCAAACCTCCCCAGTTCAGACATGGCCATATGCAAATCAGTCTTGAACCTGTGCCTCATGGGAACAGTCCAGACCGAACTGCCAAGCCATGTCTTCCCTGGACCGGAATCAAGCATCCTAGGACCGGTTTCTGGCTATCAGCCGTCTTCAGCCAGGATAGCTTGACTCCAGAGGCATAGTGAGCACGGGACCCACATCTGGGCATACCCTTCCCACATAGGGTGAACAGCAAAACACACAAGAGGATGGACGGAATGTTGCCCAATGGCAAAACATTCACCCCATCATCTTTTTTGTTTTGCTGTTCACCCTATGTGGGAAGGGTATGCCCAGACTTGGGTCCCGTGCTCACTAAGCCACTGGAGTCAAGCTATCCTGGCTGAAGACGACTGATAGCCAGAAACCTGTCTTAGGATGCTTGATCTGGTCCAGGGAAGACGTGCCTTGGCAGTTCAGGCTGGACTGTTCCCATGAGGCACAGGGTGAAGACTGATTTGCATATGGCCATGTCTGAACTGGGGTGGCTTGGTGAGCAAAATAACGATGGATTAAACCCAGATCTGTGACTGGGGGTGAATGTTTTGCCATTGTGCAACATTCGTCTATCATCTTGTGTGCTTTATCATACAATATGTGGCACTGAATCCTTCTAGGAAGTGGTCACATGGCCTTGATACTAATGACTTCATAATCATTTCCATTGCTGAAGTTAAAAGCCTCTGAAGTACACAATAATATAATAGCATCACAGTTAGTAACAAAAAGAAATGTCTATTTTATATAGCACCTATATTTTACATTGTATTATTACATGATAGGAATATTAAACGAGAACATTGTGCTACAAAAACTCCAAACAATAGTAGAAATTGAAATTATTGATACCACAAACCATCGTAACTGCAAAGGTACTCCTAGATTTTACACCAAGGATTGAATGCACTGCTAAAATTACAGGGAGACACACAAAATAAAGTTTTAAGAACAATAGTGGTTTTGTCCACCTGTATTGAATCGTGTAGGTCATGTATTGAATGCAAACTATGTTAGTGATTCACCTTATACTTTATCATTGTTAACACATTTTTATTATGATCACTTGTAAGGAATTATCACTCCTACAAAACAAAGAGGTGAGGTTTTTATTCAAACACATAATTTTCCATGTTTTCACAATAAAATTTGGTGGCAAGGTGTTTAACTCCTTGGACGCTCATGACGAGCTGAGCTCGTCATGAGCCACGGCGCTCCGGTGCTCATGACGAGCTCAGCTCGTCATAACCCATGGAACGCTGAGGTGCGGGGAGAATTCCCCCGCTGTGCTGAGCGTTCCACGGGAGGCAATACACCTGTGACGAGCTGAGCTCGTCATGAGCACAGGAGCGCCGTCGTCGTGAGCATGGGGGCGCTGTGCGCGCCCCCCTCCTCCCCAGCACAGCTGGGGATTAACCCCCGCAGCGAAGGGGTTAAAAATGTTTGTATTTATTTATTTCACTTTATAATTTATTCAGAAGAGGTGGCATTGCTCTACTGAGTATTTCTCTTTTACAGAGCTGAAATGTCCCAGATCACTGTGGAAGCTGTTTATCTTCTTTTCATGGCATTGGTATTTGTACCACTGGGCCACGGGCCACAAAGGCAGTTCCAAGAGTCACAAGGAGGAAGTGAGGTGTGTCAGCTGATACCCTTATATGATGTCCTTAGTATCAAGGTCTGACTGTTTCCCGGTAGCAGGGTTGTAGCTATACAGTCAGTCTAAAAAGTGGGCCATGTGAAACCGAGGTGGTGAGGCTTGAGAGGTGCAGAAACTGTAAAACGCAGAAAGGAGCTCTCCCAGTGGAAGGAGGAAAGTTGCAGCCAGTATGATGCCCACACCAGAAGTAGCAGATGTTTTCCTCATTGGAAAAGATGCGTAAGTAGAGCCATCATGGAGGCATGAGTGAGAGGGTTTGAAAATGGCATGGAGTCGAAGGAACATAGTCAGAGATTGTATGCCTCTAGGAAAAAGTTAGAGAGGTGCAGACAGTGTGTTGTAACCTTGCACATGTTGGTCCCTTCCCCTCTCCCACCCCTCTCCCTTTTTCTCCCTTGGTACGGTCCGTGCTATCTCCTAGAGCCTGTGTTAGAATGTTCGTGGAGACTTATCCGTCAAGCTGGGAGCACCTGTTTGCTTAAGGACTTAACAAATGATCTTGGAACCCTCTATGTGCAGCGGTTTATTACTACATTTTTGGCGACGAGGACGAGGAGCTGAGCCAGGGTCAGCGTGGTGCCTCCCCCCTGGAGCAATTTGATGCTTGAGCGGAGAAAATATTGAAACTGATGACTTACCCAGTCGATGAAGGAAGATCACGGGAACAGCGAGCATATTGGTGAAATAAGCTGTACTCATCGAGGTGTTCCCTTTGGGAACGTGAGGTGCTCACATCCGGAACGCAAAAGGAAGCAGGGTGTGTGGTCTCGGTGAAGGTGAGCTTGTGCCGTGTGGAGCAGAGGAATCTTGTTTTTCCGTATCAAGTCTGACTGGCGTTGGCTGATCTTCTAGCTGATATCCCTGTGGTGAGCCCAGCGGCATTGTCTGCTACAGGTGAAGTGAGACGGCAGCTGGTAGCGCCGGCGGAGTGAGCACAGTGTGACCGTGTGAGAGCTGTTCTAATACCTGTTGCGGTGATCAGCTACCTCAGAGGGAGAAGAGGCCGAGGGTGAGCGTATGGAGAGGAACGGCTGCAGATAGCGCTTGTTATGCAGAGGAGCTTAGCCGTCGGAGCAGTGCCGGAGTGGCGCGCATTCTTCTCAGTCTCCGTTGAGTAGAATACAGGATTCGTCAGAGGCAGTGTAATCCATTTCTCCCTACTTCATGACAAGTATTCGGGGAGTCCTCAGCCCGACGGGTTGCCGTCATGGAGTTTGGGGCTAAGTGAGGAACTGTCAAAGTTAATGTGACATAGCGAACGACTTCTGGAGGCATTGTTTCGTTCCTGTCACTGAGTGGGCGCCCTGTAAGCACCTTGATTTGTCCCCTCCGTGGTTTGTGAGGACTGGTGTGCAGGGCGTGAGAAGCAGTGAACACTCGTGAGGGAGAAGACGTAGCTGGTCTTACTCCGAGGAACCGCAGAGTCTTCGACAGGAAGTTCCCGCCCTGTAATTGTGAATAAAGAAAGAGGACTTCGCAGCCTTCATTACTTTCTGTGAGAATATTTGAGATAGCCTCGTTCGCTGTGAGGAGGAGATTTGAGCGGAGCTTAGAGCGAAGTTTACTCTGTGTGGATATTGATTTGAGCTTAGAGTTAAGCTTGTGAAGAGTTAACCTCCTTATTTCTACAGCGCGCATCATAGAGCTGATGTTCGTAGGTGCTGCCAACCTGTGGCCGTCCAGCCCACGTAGCTAATAATAATATACCTCATTTAAAAGTGATATAATACATAGTTAATCTAAATGGAAAGCTGAGGGAAAATATGGGGCAGTGTGGTGTAGTATAATTCTGCAAACGAAAATTTTGAGCAGTGATTTGGAAACGACGTAGTCACTCTAACGTTGGTGCCACCATCATTAAAGAGTGTGATTATACTATACTTGGAAAGTTTCATACACCATTGTGGAAATCAGCATCAGTGAATGCCAAACGTCTTCGGAACTATCTTGCTTAACCATTCTAAAGTATTAATTAGCTTATACTGAGTTGACAAGTCAGGTAGTTGAGGTATTTCTCACTGGTAGTTTCCAACGGTGCCCTTCCAGCGTATTGTTTTCCTTAGTGTTTTAGCGCGCACGTTGTGTGACGCACCACACGTAGTGGAACCATCTTACTGTTGGACTCTGCAATCGCATCTTCACTTAAGTATTCCTGGCAATAAGAAGTTCTAGTGGTACCGCAAGGAAGTTGCATTTCAAAAAAAAAAAAAAAAAGGGTCTGGGAGGAATATACAGGTCAATGAGAAAAGCACTACGGTGATTATGAGGAAGATATACTAATTAAATAGAAGAAGACTCACAGGGTATTTTAAGGCAATTATTAATTCAACCTAGTCTTGTTTATAGCATTAATTCGCACTCATATAGAGATTTAAAAAAAAAAATATATATATATATATATATATATTTTACAGTCCATTTAGAATCACATGTTGGTTGATTCATTTTTCGTGAAAGCATAACATAACTTAACGCTTCTCCTTCTACTTTTCTGAGCACAATAATCAAAGCAGCACTGTTAAATCCCGTAGTTAAGAGGCTACTTATTGCTATATTTCAATGTATAAGTACATGATGTATAAATTGACACCACCTGAGTCATTTAATAAAAAATACGGTGTTAATTGGGCAGAAGGGGTGGAATGGAAGGAATATTTTAACAATTACTTGTCCATTCTCGAGGAAGAGGAAGAGCCTTTTACACCAGAGGAGAAAGTAGAAAGGTTGCTTCGCTGTTTAGGAGCCGGAGGATGGAGAGTGAACAACAATATGGAAAAGGAATTCAGTAAGGGAAAAGACAGGAATGTATTTGGAAAAGTCATGCAAGTTTTAGATGAACATTGCAAGCAATTAATAAATGGGCATACACAAAGGAACACAATATTCGAGGAAGAAGGAGTTTTCAAAAAAATAGGGCAAGTAAAGGGAACGGCACATGAGTATACGATCAACATGGGTAGCGTGGAAAGTGACATTAACGTTGACTCTGTGTCACCTCAAACTGTAACAAGCAAAAGTATATGGAGAAAGAAATTGGAAGTAAAACTAGGGAGTACATTGGAAGAAGCAGACACGTCCCTAGTAACATTCTCTGGATTCAACTTGAGCTTGGTTGGTAGAAGAGTGATGAAACTAGGTTACATGAAGAGAAGCACTTGGGTCCAAGTTTACATTTCAGAAGAAGAGATATCTGTTCAAAGGTGGAATGATCAAAAGAAATTAGGATTTACAAAAAGCCCCACAAAAACAGACCCCGTGAGTAAGATGACACTTGACACCAGTCGGGATTTTGTAAAGGGGGAGATGTCTAAGGAGAGAACACCACAGACAGTGATTGATGAGGGAGAGACAAGGGTGGTGAAGAAGAAAGAGAAGTCAAGTGAAGCAGAAATGGGGGAATTCAAAATTCACAAAAAAACATCCTTGGGGAAAGGAGAGGAAGAAAGAATTGACAAAAAATTTGGAGAAAAGGCCTGTGCTGATGTTGGGGTGAGGAAAAAAGAAATGACTAATAGGGGAACTGATATGGAATCTGTATTCACAAGAGTAAAGAAGGATATGTGTAAATCTTCAAGCCACAAAGATGAGAAAGCGTGGCGCTCTACTGCACTGGCCGACTCTAGCCGTTGGACAAGGGTGAAATGTGCAAATGACTTTGACCATGCTGGAGTTAATAGTCAGAGCCTAAGTAAATATAAGGGAAGCAAGCAAGGAGAGTACTGGGTCAGGATAAATAGCGTTGTGTCTGATAATAAAATGGAGGAGGCGCATCACAACGCTCGAAGTTCACACCGCGAAGTTCAACTAGATATGATCTGCTCACGCAAGGAAGACAGGAGAGTATTTGTGTACAAATAGGGGAGACTCAACCTTTTTCTTCAACTGTACTAGTTTCAAGGAATCAGCTGACAGACGGGTCCTTGAGGAGGCTGGTACAGCAGGATTTACATATGGCATGGATTCTAAGGACAACAAGGGAAGTTTTGGTGGACCAGACGCTGATCATAGTGATGAGAAGGTAAACTGTCGTAGGAGATGGGGCAGTTGCAGGGCAACGTGGTTCAGGAAATTCCCCAAGAAAAAGAAGTCTGTGACTGTGGCGACTCACCTGGGTGGAGAAAAGGAGCAAGTATTTGGGCAATAAATAAACTAGAGTGCCCTGGTTCGTAATGACTAGTGACACAGCATATTTTTGCAAGTTTTTCTTTAATGTTGGGGAAAGGACAGTTTGTATTGGTCCCTCTGCTTCCCCCTCCCCACCATGTTTACGGTTATATCATATTTTTAGTCAGTGGGGAATTGGAAAAAACAAACAAACGAGTATTGTGTCTTACCTTAACTCTTGTTTAGACTTTTGCACCTTCATTCTTATAAGGGTTTTCTCAGTCATTTTCTGGGACTAGACGTTTGTAATACTTTAACCTGGCATCCTCATGGGCAGGTGTGTTTATTAGCTATTTCTCTTCCTTTTCCTTAGGATGAAGGAAGGCTGTTCTTCCCCTTGTAAGGGGGACCTTAACATTCTCATTCTGGGTGTTCTGTTTATGAAACTTATTGGGGTCTTCTGCGTAAGACTCTATTTATCCGTTTTGCGTCATCTTCCTCGTCCAGGATCACCCTCCCCTTGCTCCCACCTTTCCTTTACTCTCTCTCTCTCTCACTCTCTCTCTCTCATTTTTTCCTTTTCCCTGCCTCACTTCTCTCGCCTTCTCTACCCTTCGTTCTGTTTCTGCTTCTCATCTGGCCAGTTTTCTCCTCCCGTGGTTGGGCCTTGCCCTTTTCCTCTTTTCTGTTCTCCCTAGGGGGAAAGGTGTGTTGTAACCTTGCACATGTTGGTCCCTTCCCCTCTCCCACCCCTCTCCCTTCTTCTCCCTTGGTACGGTCCGTGCTATCTCCTAGAGCCTGTGTTAGAATGTTCGTGGAGACTTATCCGTCAAGCTGGGAGCACCTGTTTGCTTAAGGACTTAATAAATGATCTTGGAACCCTCTATGTGCAGCGATTTATTACTACACAGTGTGACGTCGCAAGATTGAGACTATCTGTCCTTATTGGTGTAGGACTAGAGAGGAGCATTTAGTACAGACTGAGAAGAGACTGTGTGCAAAGGTTAAAGAGATGCAGGTTGTGTGACATACAGAGGAAACGCCTTGCTAGATGTAGGGTAAAAGGTTTCTGCAGGAGCAGAAAGGAAAAGAGCTGTATAGGCCCTGTTTACTTTCTTTACTTTCCACTCCCCTAGCACCTCAAATAGAAGGCTATTTAGGAGCAAAGGGTGGGATGTCAGCGGGAGGCGACGGGTATGTGATGTCACTTACACTTCCCTTGGTGTTTTGTTAAATCAGTCAGAACCGAACTGGGAACCCGAAGCAGCCTTGGCAATTTTGTCAGATATGCCCCCCCCCCCCCCCCCCCCCTCCATCCCGCCCAGGGGCAGGTGGAGAGTTGCAAGTGTGAAACGTGTTACTGGGGGCTGATATTCCAACACTGCTGCAAAACCGACCCCCCCCCTTATAACAAACCCGGTCCCGTGCAGCAGAACCAGCCCCCCACCCTCCCAGCCTCCCGGGGAATGCCTGATGCCCGCTATGGCCGGTTTGGCCCTGATCGGTGTCTATGATCTGACATAGGATAAATTGAAAGAAATGCTTAATAGTTACCAGAATGGTTCTATTGAATGCAGTCTTGACTTTTGCTTTATTCACAAAATTAAAACATTTGTTGTCTTTTCAAGAGGAGTTTCAGACTTCTTGGCTGAACTCTGGAGGATAATGTTTCCCTGAAACACAGTGGCTTCTTGCCAGGGACTAATTATAAGAAACCGATGTTTACTGAACTATGGCTTTTGGCCAAAAACGAATTATGTGAAAGGGTTATGCTCGTGTGGGGTGTGCAGTTTTGTCTGAGTTGGGTTTAACCCAAAATAGTACTTAAGAAGTTATAAAACAGTCAACTCATCTGCAAAACATGTACGGGAAATATTGTTTTAATGTGACAAGCGGCATAAACTACCCTTGCTGTACATTACTATAGCTGCTGAACAAACAGTAATAGAAGAGGCTTCACACCTGCTTTATTATTTTGATTGGCTGAGGCACTGTCGCCTGAACAGCAGCAGTCGGAATTGAAATATCTTGTGCAGTGCATCTTGTTGGAGACTTAAGTCATTTCCACACAGAGCCATGAAACCAATCAATTATATTGTATCATTTGCACAGCAACTGCTGACTGTACAAGAAGAACTGGGTCAGAAAAACATGGAGCTCAGAAAAGCAAACGAAGAGCAAACGAAGACACAGGCCTTACTGAAAGTACTACGTGCACAGGTAAAGCAACTTACAGTGATAATATTAATGAGTGAAATCTATAAACTAACTACTGTGAGGTTAATTACTCCTGGGTAAAATCAGAGTTTTTTTTCTTATACGTTATGAGGTGCCTCGTATGTATATAAAATAACTCAACTTACTGTACTCCTCTACTTCCCTTCCTCCCCGCCCCGATATTGTGAAGTCTAATTTCTGGAGCAGTCTAAGCTTTTAATGAAGAATGCTTTAGTTTTCCTCTTGGTTAAATCCCTCTATGAAATTAGGAAAATGTCACAGTGCACTATTCAAGAACCAGATATGTATTGATAAGTGTGTTAACTACAGGTGCTCTAGACATGCCTGTCCTTTTTACTAGACATACAGGATGTTGAATTTATTCCTCTGATCCAATTGGATATCAGCAATAGATGTCAGGTGCAGGGTGGAGATTGGAGAGTATTGATAAACTGTCCTCTGTGTTATTTGTAGTTTGTTCATTTCCTATTCGGGAGAGGTTCAAGTAACTACTGAGATCCAATTGAGACTTGACTCGTTTTTTGGTCATTTGTAAGTATGGCCTCATTGCAAGTGGGCCGGAATCTTGATTTTTTTTCGACCTTTCCCCCCCCCCCCCCCCCCCCCCAAAGGAACTGATAATCCGAGTATCCGTAATTCTGGTGGGGAGTTACCCCTTATCACACGTAAACCAGCACAAGATGCCAAAAAAAGATACAAAATTGCGCATATTACTCAGTTTCCCTACTGATCAAACTTATTTGTTTAGCTTTTCATCCCACATTTCCTATTTTTGTTCACCTTTCTCACTTAATGTCAAATTACACTGTCCCTGTTCTTTAATTTTCTTTTTTCCTGCTTGTCTGATTTTTTTATTTTGTTGTCCTTCTGTCAGCCGTTCACTGCAGGGGTATGACTACCCACAGGGGTTGGGTGCAGGTCCTGCAGCCAAACCCATGTCATGCACAGCTGAAGGCCATGTGCAGAGGGGTTTTTGCCATCTGGTGGAGATTGGGCACTTGGCCATGTCGCAGGACAGATTTTACTTCCAACCCCATACTCTGCATGGCCGAACCTCATGGTTGGTCAGGGGGTATCCATGAGGAGTTTGGTGCAGGACCTGGACGCAAACCAAACTTTGTGGCCAATTCCTTGCTGCATACGCCAAAAGCAATATTTATAGGGGATTACCACCCATTGGAGAACAGAAATTCACTAACAAAAACAAAGGTTAAAGTGGCATCATAGGTGTGGTAGAAAACATTTACTTCATGTTAAAAAACACCCAGAAATTCACTGACAAAAACAAAGATTAAAGTGACAGAAAAGGTAATGGTAAAGTACAAACATTTTAGCTTACTTTGAAAAAACCCTAGAAATTCACTGAAAACAACAAAGGTTAGAGTGCCATTATAGTTAATTATTGAAATAATACAAACATTAACATTTAAACATAAAAACACAGACATTTACCAGTTATTGTTTACTGAGCAAACAATAACTTGCGCCCTACCATGCACGGCTTATGACCTCACATATTACATCACTCATGACTTGTTGAATGATATAATTGATGACATTACTGATGACATCTCAAACGACTTTGGGAATGTGAAGCAATAAAGTGTGTTTTGTTTATGATTTGGAAGAGGGATGAATATTACATTTTTTTATATAAATATTGTTTTTTTCTGGTAAATGGTCTCCTCTTTTCTAGTTTATAGGTGTTAGAAATTGGGTTTCTGATTGGCAGAGGTATATCCCCTGTCCAAGCAGGAACCACAATCCTAGTCAGGGTACGGTAGTACACACTAGACGTTTTCCTGTGCTCACCTTCTGGTAGCTTGGCACAGAGCAGTCAGACTAAGCTAAAGAAGCAATGTGTAAAGTATTTATGCTCACACACACAGTAACAGTGAAAATACCACAAAAGTACTCCACAATACTTTAGATGAATAGCCAATATTTAACTGAGTAAAACAAGATCAAAATGATAAACATCTAACATAAACAAGTCAAGATACGAATTTTGCAAAAGTAAATCAAAATGCAGTGCCTAGAAATCAATAGCTCCAACTGAGGCTAACTGGTTGCTCTGGACTGGGGCAAATCCAAAAGTTCTGTATGACAACGATGGAGCGCGAGCCGAATACAGAAGTCACAGAGAACCGCTGCCAGTATTTTGGATGTGTTGAAGCTCAAGGACGATGAATTGAGCAAAGGAGGGATATGTCACTGTCGAAGGCGATGCGTCGCTTCCGGAGTCGGACAACGTTGTTGGTGCGTCAATGTCAAGAAGTCAATCAATCAATCAATCAATCAATCAATCACGTCATTTGTATAGCACACTACTCACCCGGGAGGGTCTCAAGGCGCTGGGGGAGGGGAAAGTTACTGCTCGAACAGCCAGGTCTTGAGCTGCTTCCTGAAGGCGAGATGGTCTTGGGTTCGCCGGAGGTGGGTGGGGAGGGAGTTCCACGTCTTGGCTGTGAGGTGCAGGTGCATACAGCTGATGCGTCGGTAGAACTGCTGGGTTGTGTCTGGGTCTGAGAAAGGTGCATCGAAGATGTCGCCAATGAGGTGTTGGTAGCAGCGGTGATGTGAAGGTCGCGGTTGAGTTGTAAGTTGAATTAGTTGCATCACAGACGGCAAGCTGTGTCTGCTTCTCCAGTGCTGGCAGTGTAGATGCGATACAAAAGGGGATGATGGACGGAGCGCTTGAGCCAATCAAACACTCACCTCCAGTCAACTGATCTGGGTTTAATCCATCACCATTCTTTAGCCCACTCAGCCACCCCAGTTCAGACATGGCCATATGCAAATCAGGCTGACTCTGTGCCTCATGGGAACAGTCCAGCCCGAACTGTCAAGCCATGTCTTCCCTGAACCCAGATCAGTTGACTGGGGGTGAGTGTTTGATTGGCTCAATCGCTCAGTCCATCATCCCCTTTCGTATCGCTTTGTTCGCCCTAAGTTGGCAGGGTATGCTCAAACGTGAGTCCCTTGCTCACTTGGCCACTGGATTCAAGATAGCCTGCTGATGAGGATTATGAATCCGAAACCGGCCTTAGGATGCTTGTTTCCGGTCCAGGGAAGACATGGCTTGGCAGTTCCGGCTGGACTGTTCCCATGAGGCACAGGGTCAGACTGATTTGCATATGGCCATGTCTGAACTGGGGTGGCTGAGTGGGCTAAAGAATGGTGATAGAGTAAACCCAGATCAGTTGACTGGGGGTGAGTGTTTGATTGGCTCAAGCGCTCCGTCCATCATCCTCTTTTGTATGGCAGTGTATATGCATCAGGATTGCAGGGAAATGCGCTGGTTCCGATCGATGCTTCAGTGTTGATGTGGTAGTTTCTTGGGTTGCAGTACCAAACATTCACTTCCAAAGGCCCAGGAATAGATCTGGCACCACTTGGCAGAGTAGGACTCACAGCAGAGTAGCTCAGGTGCTGGTAGGAATAGGCAGGTGTGGTCTTTGATATACCTGAGACTTCAGAAGCAGGAGGCAAGCCCAACAAGCTCTTGAAGAACCTTTAAAGTTGCAAGATGTAAAGAGTCAAGTCCAATTCTCTCACCTCCAGGCAAGAAGTAGCAGGCAGACAGCCAACACAGTAAAGCAAGCGGCAAAGTGGCAGTCCTTCCTGGCAGCACAACAGCTCTTCTTCCTGGTAGAATGTCCTCAGTTCTAGAAGTATTCTGAATTTATGGTGTCAAAGGTCCAGTACTTATTCCCATTTTAACCTTTTAAGTAGGGAGACTGCAAAGAAAGGGCTTTGCAGTGCACAAGACCCTGTCTTTCCTTGCCCTGGCTCCAGACACGCTACAGGAGGATATGCAACTCCTTGTGTGAGGACAAGATCAGCCCTATTCAGGTGCAAGTGTCAGCTCCTCCCTCTCATTTCGCTTGAAAGACCCAACAGCCTGGTGATGGGCCATAAGGATATGCAGGGCACATCCCATCTCCCTTTGGGTGTGACTGTCTAGAGGGAATTCGCAAAACCCAGCTGTCATCAACTCAGACGTATATTCCAGAGACAAGCAGAGGCACAGAATAGTTAAAGTAAAAAAATGCCAACTGTTCAGGGCATTAACAGAAGTTACTATCCTCAACAATTAACCTTAAGGTTTACTGGTGGCACACACAAACAGTATTGAGATTAATATGGTTTAACTGATCTTTTCTTTTGAGTAATTAACTTGCTTCTGTGTGAAACATTTTTATTTTTTGGCCATGACATTTTTAACTGTATTTATTTTTACATTGACATTTTTTTCTTTTCTTTTATTTTAGGTTAATGGAAAGTGGGAATATTTAGAATTTGACATTTAAACTAGGAAATATAATTGGTGTTATAAGCTTAGCCTGGTCATTATATAAAGCAGATCTGGTATAGTAGTATGATTTTCAGGCAGTTAAACATATGTTTTGAATTGTGATATTAAAATTTCAGGGTTTTTTGGTGAACGTTTGGGTTAGTTTTTAAGAGAAACTTTGCTGTCAGTTCCCGAATCTGTATGGGTACTTATTTCCATATTACTTCTAGATTTTGATATCTTTAAAGTACTTAAATGTAATGTTTCTATCCATTTCAAATGAAACTAGGTGTGTGTATGTGTGTGTGCGTGTTTGCATGTGTGTCCTAAAGTACTTCAATTTCAGGTATAAAGAAAATTAGCCCTGCACCTTCACACCCAGCACCAAATTCGCATTTTAAGTCAGTGGTACCCTGTAGGTAGTCTACTTCAATAATGGACAAATAGCCAGTCAAACTTTTATAGAAGTATCATGCTCCAGTATTTTTTTCATAAAACATTCCATTTCTTTATTTGTGATTGTTTTCAACATTATTTGTATATTATAATATTCAAACAGCCCAATATCCAAAATGGCCAATCTATTCTAAAAGGTAAAGTAAGACCTAAAGCCTAGCGTTGCTACTTTTCGGTATTCGCAAAGGTAAGTTACAAGTAGTATCTTTACGACTGCAGAGTTTCTGCACTCGGGCAGAACCTCTACACTTGGAGCGTATATATTTATATTATATTATTATATTCATATTTATATAATATACACACACAAATATATTGGCTCCCTTGGAGAAATCATGCAGCAAAACTAATGCCATCTTGCTAAAAACATATCATAATTCTCTTCCCTTATACATTTATTTATTTATTTATTTATAAAGTTTATACATAGATGCCAAATGCAATGAATGTATACATTTTACATGAAATCCAACTATAGTTTTGAATAGTAACAACAACTCTTGGACACACCTTGTTTGGAGAACAACACTTCACATGTATATAATGGTACACATATTGATTTATGTACAGAACCAAATAAGCCATATTTCAATTGCAGATAAGAACTATTGAACTCTCAGTAAAACGCTTTACCTTATTGTAGGAAAATCGAGAATAGAAACACAGCTATCATCTATCCACAAACTGACAAATAGTTGAATAAAAAGTTTTTCTAAATTAAATTCAAACCAATCTTCAGTTCATAGATATTTTTTCTCGAATGATCTTTTCATCTCTAGATCATATTACATGCAAGGGTTGATAGTATATAAAAAATGACCTACAAATTTGACATGACACCCCATCATTACATTCTCATGTATCAGTGTAATCTTATGTTATTTCTTCCATATAACACTATCATATTAATATGGATAGTTCTGCATTCTTATTCATTTCTTTCATTCATTATGTTATCATTTTAGTGTTACTACCTTTCACAAATATTTGAACACTGTTAGAGCTTGCATACTCTAGACCAGATAAAATTACATAATTTGTACCTCAATCTTGCTTGGTCATTATTTAGAGGTAGCTTTCACTGTCTCCTAACGTCTAAGGATCAACTGTCTTTTCATACATAAAATATATGAGTGGGCAGACATTCAATAATTCAAGATGACGACAAACTCGATCAGGTCAGTTTGCTGTTAATGTTAGTGAAGTCACTCTGAACAATTTGTAAATTAAGTGTAGCTCAAAATTTAAGATACATCAACAAGTTGAGGAACCTCCCGAGATTTTTACCACACTTTCCCAGCAGGAAGCATTTAAAGACCTACTGTTGTTTCATGCATACATCTAGGGTAAACAGACATATAATCCAAGTTCAGAACAATTGGTGCCATTAGATCTTTAAGTTAATGGCGACAGTCTAAACAATGTTTTCATTCAGCATAGTGAATTTTAGATACATATCAATCAGGCATTTGTTAAGCGCTACTACTCACCCCTGAGGGTCTCAAGGCGCTAGGGGTGGGGGGGAAGCATGGCAAAAACACTTCGATTTTTAAAAACATGGTCTCGTTACGCTCTCTACTTACAATGTCTGCAAATTAATGCAATGAAGATGATAGTAAAGAGCATCACAGAGTATTACTTTTGGACCGAAATATTTGAATATTCAAGCTTTTACTAAAAATTAATTAAATCATATATTGTATATTCCTGCAGTATCGAACTCACAACCCTAGAATTGGAACTACAATTTTGAAAGGATATGTCTTATATTTCTTTCCACTCCTACAACATGACAAACCATTGCCCCATCCATTACAAATCTACAATGTTTAGATTTCATACATTTGTAACATACACTAGGAAGTCTAGGGAGCCACTGTGTGCCCTCCAAGTGACTATGTTTTTGTGTAGCAGACTTAACAGTGTCTCTTGTGCTCAAAATTGATTTTAAAGTCAGTGCTCAATGGAACTCTAATCAGATTTTGCTTTAGATCATTAGTTAAAGTGAGCACTGTCCAATTTTTTGCCAAACATTTAAGAATGCAGTCTTTGTGGACTTCTGACGGGCTTTTAATAGACCTACATGTGAAATAGTTTTAGCTCTGACTTTAGTTTGCTCTACTACATGGGGCGTGTTACCCCTTTCAAGGTTGAAAAAATGTACTAACTATATAGGTTTTATCTTTTGTATATTGTGATTCTAAGCTGCTGTTCCTTTTGGCCCTTAAGAATTCCCCATTAGGAATATTGTCTTTCCTTTTCTTAGATGGGCTGATTTAGCATGAAGTATTGTGTTTACGGATGTGAGTTTTCTGAACAGCCTGTACAGTAAAGTCTTATTTTAAATATAAAGCTCCATGTCTAGGAACACTATCCTATTGTGGTGGGATTCTAGACTTAGAGTCACAATAAATTCATCATCATTCAGATATTCACATTCTTAATTCAATGTTGGCGCCTTTCTATATCATGACAATATCATCTATATACCTTCCCCAGTATATCACTCTTTCTGAAGAGTGTGCATGGCCACTCCAGGCATAATCCATCTCATACAGTCCCATAAATGGGTTTGCATGAAAATGAGTAAACCTCAAGCTCATCACACTCCCACTTCTTTTGTTGGTACAAATATCTTCACACAAAAAGTTGTTCTTTAAGACAAATTCAGTAAAGTCTAAAACCATTCAGGAATGCTGATGTTAGCTCACTGATTTCATAAATAGAAAACATCTCCTTGTCTCTAATCCTTCCCCATATTTAATGCTAGTATACAAACTACATACATCCATAGGTTGTTTCAGAGCCAGATTGATTGCATAATTAACTTGCCAATTAATATTGACACTGATGCAATTTTTATTGTCTTCAGTGATCTGTGATACCTGACCTTATTCTAGTTAAAAATAAATTACCAGTCAAAATTTGTATTATAAATAAACCTATCTTAATCCAAATATTAACAATGAAAATAAGCAAAACAATAGTAAAATGATAGTATTTATGCAACTACTTAAATTCTTAAGCCATATGAGGAAAATACAATGCACACATTTCTGCCCAAGAGCTGTTGTACAAAGGTAGTAAAATGAGTCCAGTAACAACAGAGCAAACCCCACTTTTCTGTGTCATAAATATCCCAAAAAACAATAGACTGCGTCTCAGGTTGTACAGACACAGTGCTATATATATATAACAAGAGGAAAAAATTAAGGCAAAAAAAGTTTATAAGTTCGCCAGGGATAAGGAGGACTATGCCCAGGGCCGAATTTATACTTTTGCACATAAATTCGACAGCGCCAAACGATCTAAATTGGCGCAACAAGCTCAGCAAGCTTAGCAAGCAAAACAGGGCAAAAATACAAGTCAAGCGGGAGCCTCCACCTCGGCCCAGGCACCATCTACAATGAGCAACAACCAGGAAATAAGCGACAATGATTCGCTAACGGAGTGGCCTTACATCAGATGAGGATGGGAATACTCCGTGGGATGCAAACTCTTTGATCCTTGATCTCGGGGAGGAAGTGGATTTTTTGGTTTCGGATCGATTGCAAACATTAAGGCCTCGGACCAAACATCAACAAAAGGGGCAGCAACAGCAGCCAAGCGAGCCAGATGCAACAAAAGGAGGAGCGAGCGCCGGAAAAAGCGGAAAATCGCCAAAAAAACCAAAGCGACAATACTGGTGCAAAAAAAGATAAGTGATAACACTGTTGTTAATTTGTCTACTGTTACCCTTACTGAAGCAGAAAAACAACTTTTAAGCCTGGGGTTAACATATTGTCCAGCATCTGATTTTAATTATGCGAAAACTCGTATTGATGTTTACCTGTACATTAGAAAACTTAAAATCAAAAAATTCTTTAACATAAAGGAAGGTTTAAAGGAAAAGGGAAAAGAGCGTTCATGCAACAGTGAAATTGCAAATGTACCTCTAGCACTACCTGCTAAATACACAAAATCTTTGTTGGCACTACATCATTTGGCCTCTGACAATACAATATCTCCTGATATAAACTCTACTCAGGATGAATTGAGAGCAGCATCCATTCCACAAGTAGGAGCTAACATCAGCCCTTTTAAACCTAAGTCTGAATTTAATCCCACCATGCCTAGGGATTCAATTGATGTATTCCAGGACGTGGTGGTTGAGGACCTTAAACAATTACATCACAAAATTAAACACAGGAAACGTTACAAAAGTAAACATGAGAATAACTATTTTTCACTCATCAAAAAATTGGGCAATGACTACAATATTATTGTTACTACTGCAGACAAGGGGGGCAATGTAGTTATTTGGCCCCAAGAAGCTTACATTGAAGAAGCGAAAAGACAGTTAAATGATCCAACTTGCTATTCTAAAACCAACATCAAACACTTCAATGATGCGAAGGACGTTTTAAAAAAGTTGTTGTATCAATGCAAAAGAGATGGCATGATCTCCTCTCAGGAGTTTGACTTTCTTCATGTTGAGTTTCCGATATTGCCCAAATTATATCTACTCCCAAAAATTCATAAGCAGGTGATACCAGTCCCTGGCTGGCCCATCATCTCGGCCATTGGGGGGTGGCAGAACATGTCACACAATATATTGACTACTTCCTGCAGGACCTAGTTAAAAATGTACCTACTTATGTTAAGGACACTGGTGATTTCATTGCTAAAATTAAAAACATCCCATAGAGCAATGACATGTTAATGCTTACGTTGGACATTGAGTCGCTCTACACGAGCACAGAGCATACAACTGGTCTTAGAGCGCTCGATTTCTTCCTTGGCAAAAGACCCATGAATTGTTATTGTCACAACAAAGTATTGATGGAGTTAACCACCTGGTGTCTTAACAACAATTTCTTTTTATTTGGGAATGACATTTATATTCAGAAGCGTGGGGTTGCTATGGGGGCCTGCTTTTCCCCCAGCTATGCGTGTTTACACATAGGTTGGTGGGAGGAGCAGGTCCTCAGGCAGCAACATGCGATTATTTTTGATGAACATGTTTTGTTGTGGATTCGTTATATTGATGATGTTTTTGTTTTATGGCGTGGAGATTTTATCAGTGCAGACAACTTTGTTACAAGCTTAAATACCAATCATGAAAATCTGAAATTTACTAAATCCATCAGTAATTGTGAGGCAGAGTTTCTGGGTGTCAAAATATTTGTACACAAAGGACACTTGGCAACTAAACTACATAGAAAAAGCACTACTGGCAACAGTATCCTTCATGCCAGCAGTGCACATCCACGACATGTAGTAGACAACATTCCTTTGGGCGAGTTACTCAGGATCAAAAGAATATGCAGCACAGAGAATGATCTTGAAGTCTGCACCATGGAAGCCCTGGATAGATTCAGGCAGAAGGGTTACAGTGAATCTGTCTTAAAATTGGCAGCGCAGAAAGCTAAAAGTAGAACTTGTGATTCCCTGCTTGACCAAACGCATAACAACAAGTCAGGCAGTGTTTCTGATGACAATACCGAGGCATCAAGACTCATAATTGCTTATAGCAGACAAGCCAGACAAATCAGATCAATTGTGACATAAAGATGGTCAGTTTTACAAACTACTTTGGTGTTAAAACCGAGACTGCCTGATGGTCCCATTGTGACCTTTCGGAAGGGCCCTTCCCTTAGGACACATATTTGTCATGATTTCCCTGAAATTAGGAAAAAACAAGAGTGGATGAAATCCCGATCTGGGTTCAAACGTTGTACCTCCTGCAGGGCGTGCAAATTTGGTAAAACAACTACCCAATATTATACACCTTTCAGTCCTGACCCAGTTAACATCAAGGGTCAGTTTACGTGCAAGACTGAGTTTGCCATCTATGTCCTGACATGCACATGTGGACTAAGATATGTCGGCAGTACACGACAACCTGTGCATGTTAGGATTCTCCAGCACCTTCGTGCCATCGTTAATAATGATCCATCATATCCGGTGGCCAGGCATTTTAAAACCAATCACAAAAATGATTTACAATGCCTGACTTACTTTGTCATCGCCTCAGTGGACAAGCCTCTTAGGGGCGGCGACAGATATAGGATGCTCAGGAGACTTGAGTCTCAATTTATTTTGGAACTAGATAGCAGATTTCCAAATGGGCTCAACACTACGGATGATTTGCATGTTTTCCTGTAAACTTTTTTTCTTATTATTCTGGTTAGTCTAACGGTCAGCTGTCATATACCTTCACGTTCTTAATTTCTTATATACAGAATTTCATTTATTTTTCACTTCCCTGTTTTTCCGTCACATATGGCTTCATGGTTGTTATCATACAAGCTTTCCCTCACTTTTTATTAGTTGGGTAACACTTTTTTCCATTTATATGTTTGGACATAGCCACTGGGTACTATTTGTCAATTTCTGTTTTTTACCTTAACTGTATTGAGAACACCCTATAGTGGTCCTTTTCTACCATTAGTCCATTTTTTCAAATTTGGCACTTTTGGCCATTTGCATTTAGAGTATTCATATTTGTTGTTGCTATATTGGATTTGAATACACAATGAACCTTGTCATTTTGGATTCTATCCAACTGTTTACAATTTTGCATAATTTGCACCAATTGCATTTGTCACTTTATTTATCTATATATAGAGCTGCGATATTTGCAGCTTGCATTTGCACTTTATAAGGATATTTATAAAATGCACTTTATTGCGTATTTGCACGTTGACAAGGTTTTATTCACGATATTGTATTGTGTTTCAATGTATTTTAATATAGCTTTACTATTTGAATTTTTTAGCATTATATGCAATCATAATGAGGGGGCGTGGCTTGGACGCCGATCGGGATGGCGGCGTGAGCTTGCAGCTCCGCGCATGGTCCCGCTATTTCTCCTGAAAAATACACCTTTGGCGTTCCCTGCACTGCGATTTCCTTGTGCGAAGTGTTGGGGAAACATCGGAGAGCAGCTGAAGGCTCTCGGGAGACCGAATATAACGCTGAGACCCGATAGTGGAGGCCGGAGGTGCTGCGCCGAGAGGGAAGAAAATGGCGGCGTAGAGGGTCGGCGGTCTCTGCTCAAGGGGTGAGGCGGCCCAGAATCGAAACGAAGTGTGAGCCTCCTTCAATAGGGCTGGTGAAGCTAGGGCCCACCTGAACGGGTCTAGGGAGTGGACTTGGAGGTGCGGGGCCCACGTTGGACTGGGGAACGGTTCACACGACATCCGCCTCTACCCTCCCCTCCCCCCCAACCTCGGCCTTGGTGATTGTGAGACGGGCGGCCCCGGCTTCCAGTGGCTATCGGCACCGTCGGAGTGGGTCACGGCTCGGCAGCCCAGTCGGGGTGTTTGCACTGGGACCGACAATAGAGAGCACGGCTCCCAAGACGGGGATCACGAGACCAGGAGGTAGGCCTGTGGCGGCCGTATGACGACGCCCGAAGCAACTAAGATGGCGGCTGCTGGCGGGGCCGCCGACGTGGAACAGGGCCGGGACGACTCGACTGCGCTGACCCGAGATGGCGAGGCCCGGGCTTCCCCGTTGGTGACGGAGCAGGAACAGAGGCTGAACCAGCGACTGGACAACATTTTGGAAGCAATAACTGCGACTAAGGAGGCTTTGCATCAGGACATTGCACAGGTCGCCACAGGGCTGGGTCTCCTGAGAGCGGACCATGCCAAGCTATCGGACAAAGTGAAAGATCATGAACAATTGCTTCAAGAACTGAAGCCGGCGGTGGTGACCGCGGAACATAAACTGACGGATATCCTCAGCCGCCTGGACACACTAGAGAGACGAGCAGAGGATGCAGAAAGTCGTAATCGGAGGAACAACGTGAGGGTTGTAGGCCTTCCGGAGAAAATCGAAGGGGACGACGCAGTGGCCTATATGGAGAACTGGTTCAAAACGGTGGTGGCGCCAGAGGGCCTATCTCCCTTCTTCTCCCTGGAACGGGCACACAGAGTGCCAGCTCGCCCACCGATGCTAGGCCGACCACCTAGGCCGATGGTGGTGAAACTCCTGCACTATAAAGATCGGGACCTGTTAATACAGAGGGCTCGCACATTGGGCCCCTTTCAGGTGGACAATAGTCGGGTTACGATCTTCCCGGACTAAACACAGGAGGTCCAAAAGAACAGAGCGTCCTTCCTAGCGGTAAAAAAGGAGCTGAGGGAGGAAGGCATTCAATACTCCTTGCTCTTCCCGGCTAAACTACGTGTTATCCTGGATGGGAACACCCAATTTTTCCAGACCCCTGATGAAGCGTGGTCGTGGCTTGAGTTGTATCGAGCCGGCACGGACCGGACTGGTAAAAATCAACGGGAGAGACCTAAACCGCTCCAGATCCGAAAATCGCAACAAATCCGTTCACGAAACAAGCTCAAGAGAGCTGAGCGGGAGGGTCAGATGGCCGCGGATAAGAAGGGGGCGCTGGCTGCAACAGCGAGTATCACGAGGTCGCAACAGGAGAGGGAACTGGTTGAATCGGACTCTGGTGAGGACGGAGGCAGAACTGGAGAAGAACTATCGGAGGCTGAGAGTTCGAAGGGCCCTGCGGTTACCCCACAGACATCTGATGGACTCTTTAATGAGTGACTATTAATTGGGCTTGCCGATTTCGTTGTTTCTACGGGGGCAGGCTCTACTAGTGATTGAAGGGCCGACATGTATGGTGGTGCACAAGCAGTGTGGGATGGGAGGCGCGGGGCGGGGGCTCCGCCTGCCCTGGGTCGGCGATAAATCACCCCCTTGTGGCCCTTAAGGCCTTCTGTGGTGGCGACCACAGATTAGACTGATGTGTGTTGTGTTACAGGTTTGGAACAGGGCTGAAACTGGGTTATTAGGCTCTGTCCTGGGGAGTGGGGTTTGGGGAGTTTTTTCAACAGTTATGCTGGGGGGAAGCAACTGCAGCGATGTGGGCAGCAACTGGTTGCTATTGAATTGGTACAGTAATGATTACCATGGGGACGTTACCTAATTTGAAATGCCTAACATGGAATGTCCGGGGACTGCGAACAATGGTCAAACGCCACAAGGTGCATGCTTATCTGGTGAGGCGGGGTGTCCAGATTGCAATGTTACAGGAAACTCACTTAACTAAGCAAGAATGCACTGCACTACAGAAGAGGTGGCGGGGTCAGGTATTTGGTACCACTTATTCAGCGTTTGCTAGAGGGTTGCTGATATGGGTAAGGGCGGGCATACCGTTCCAGGTTGCGGATCAGTTGGTGGACCCTGAGGGTAGATATGTGGTGGTGGAGGGGAGGTTATATGGCAGGGATGTGGTTTTATGCAGTGTATACGCCCCAAATGTTGATCAGGCTCACTTTTTTGATGGCCTTACGAGCTCACTGGCCTATTTCCTGGCAGGCCCCATAATCCTAGGAGGTGACTTCAACTCGATTACTAATGTGGCGCTTGATAGGTCGCACCCACCGCTGGCTGATTCCCCGGTACGCAGGTTAGCCACACATAGGAAGGATTGGCAAGAGAGGTGGGGATTGCTAGATGTATGGAGGGAGCAGCATCCTGATAGTAGGGATTATTCCTTTTTTTCGGCTCTCCATGCGTTACACATCAGGATAGACTCGGTCTTGTGTAGTAGCTCCCTGGCTGCCATGGTCACCCACACGGAATACCTGATCAGGACCATCTCAGATCATAATCCCTTGTTGGTCTTAGTGCAGTGGCAACGTGCGAGATCAGCGGTTCCAACATGGCGGCTCCGGCCTGACACCTTAGAGGATTCGGTGTTTAGTGACACGGTTCAACAGGGCGTAGAACACTACTTTGAGGAAAATGAGGGTTCAGCCAATACCAGATCCACAGAATGGGATGCAATGAAAGTGGTGGTGAGAGGAGTATGCATGGGCAGGTTCTCGAATGCACGAACGTCAGTTTTGAATGCACTTGCAAAAGCAGAGGAGGTATTAAGGGACTTGGAATGGCGTAGGCCTGAACGACCGGACTTACAAGACCGGTTATTAGAGGCTAAAGAGGTAGTGGCGACCGAAAAGGAACGGCTGCGGAGTTATGATTATAAGCAGTACGCCATTAAAGCGCATGCCGAGAGGGATAAAGTAGGTCCGCTGCTTGCCAAGATTGCCAACCCGGAAATTAGAGGCTGTCCAATTATGAGCATAAAAACTGATTCAGGGGAGATGGTTTATTCGCAGGCGGCGGTGATGGCGCGTTTTCGGTCTTATTACGCGAAGTTGTATGAATGCCACTTAGAGGTGGAGGCCTCGGAAATCAGAGCATACCTGGACTCAGTACCGCTCCCAGTGCTGGATGACGAAGATGCGAAAGAGTTGGGAGGGCCTATAACGCTAACGGAAATTAGAGTGGCCATTAAACAAATGGCAAGGAACAAAACGCCTGGGGTAGATGGCCTGCCGATCGAATTTTATCAGAAATACGCGGATATTTTGGCGCCCAGACTATTGGTGGTATATGCGGAGGCTGGAAGATTGGCGTACCTGCCCAGATCAATGAGGGAGGCACTGGTAGTACCGCTGCTGAAACCCGGTAGAGAGGCATCCGATGTAACGTCCTATAGGCCTCTGTCCATGCTGACGGTGGACTATAAGATATTTAGCCGTGTCCTAGCCACCAGATTAGCTCCACACATGACCAGACTGGTGCACAGGGACCAAGCAGGGTTCATTCCTACTAGGAACACGACGCTAAACATACGCCGACTAATCAGGATATTGGACGGTGCTGCGGACACTGATGAAAGACCGGCGGTCTTATCAGTTGATATTGAAAAAGCTTTTGATAGCCTTGAATGGGCTTACTTAGATGAGGTACTGGGGAAGTTTGGTATAGGTGAGGGGTTTGGTAGATGGACGAGAGTGTTGTACTCTTCGGCCACGGCAAGGGTGCGCCTGGGCTCAATTGTATCTTCGGATTATCCGGTCCGTAGAGGGACGAGACAGGGGTGTTCGTTGTCCCCACTGCTGTTTGCACTGGCAGTGGAACCATTAGCAGCGTGGGCTAGGTCGGGAGCCGTGTATCAGGGGATCGAACAGGGTGGGCAATCACACTACATATCTCTGTATGCAGACGACTTGTTGTTATACCTGGCAGATGTGGAACAGGCTCTAGCGGGGGCGATGGACATGTTGTCCAGGTTTGGTCAGTTGTCGGGACTTAAAGTGAATTGGAATAAAACTTGTATCTTTCCACTTATGGTGGACACACAGTGTCCCCCTCGTGAGTTGGGTGTGATCTGGGAGCCATCTTGCTTCACGTATTTGGGAGTACGCATCTATCATGAGGTCGCGCATCTGTTGGAGGGTAACATAGGGCGTTGTATACGTGCGCTGAGAGGTTGTATATCCTTCTGGGCATCTCTCCCTTTGTCAGTGTTGGGCCGAGTGGCACTACTGAAAATGGTGGCGCTCCCGAGGTTGCTCTATTACTTCCGCACACTGCCCCTTTGGGGTCATGGACGACGCAGAGTAGCATTGAATACCTTGCTTAGACCCAAGTTCGAAGGGGGGATGGCAGTTCCCGATTTTGAGCTGTACTATTTGGCGGCGCAGCTTCAAATATTCACACAACACGTGGCCAGGGAATTCAGAGGGCCGGAACACGAAAAAGGGACTGGTATACAACGTCACGTCTTGGCCTACATAGTTATGCAACATAAACTAGAGTTAAGGGGCCTTACTGTAGAAGAAAAGACGATCAGGTTGTGTTGGCACAGGAGTTTGAAGAGGACAAAGAAGTCCCGGCCTTATGCCCCAGAGATACCACTGGGAATGTTGACTGCGCTACCACATGGAGGTGATTGGTCTCCATTGTCGGAATGGGAGGAGTTAGGTTTACAGATGGTGGGAGATCTGTATGTGGATGGAATGTTGGTCCCCTTTCAGACGTTGCAGGAACAGTTTGGTCTACCGGACGGGAGCTTCCTTTTGCATGCGGCAGTGGTGGTGGCGATACAGAAACACTGGAAAGGAGGGCTTCTCGAGCCAGAAACGACCATGGCCTGCCAATATGTAGTGATGGCCGCAGGTACGTTTAAAGCGGTGACCTGCCTACATAACAGGATGCTACATGAGGGATTGGAGCCGCTTCTGGTGCTGAAATCGAAATGGGAGGGTAGTATAGGTAGGCCCATTCCGGGCACGGTGTGGGGACATATTCTGAAGCGAACATGGAAGGGGACAAGGAATGCATGTTTTCAACAGTACACTTTTACATCCTACACAGGGCTTACCTGACCCCGGAAAAGATCAAAAGGTACTTCCGGGTACATGAAGCACTGTGCCCGAGGTGCCTGGCGCCAGAGGTTGACATAGATCACCTGTTGTGGGGCTGTCCAAAGTTGGGGACGTATTGGCTGGAAGTGGGGGAACTCTTGAATGTGGTGACTGATCGGGAGGTGGACTTTGACATGGCGGCGTGTCTATTGCTCTGGTTTCCGCACACAAAGAACACAAAAGTAACGAGCAAATTCATTGATCTGGGGCTCATATTGGCGCAAAGAGAAATTACTTGGCACTGGAAATCTAAGGAGGGACCGTCGGTGAGGAGATGGGTGAATGAACTGCTGAAATGGTCTGAATGTGAGAGTGTGCTCCGGATGAGACAGGCTGTCAGGATTGATAATGACAAGAGCTTGGAAATGTCAAGGGCGTGGGAGACGATAGTCCAGGCGTTGCGTGACTACATGGTGGAGGACGAAGAATAGACAAATTGTATACCTGGGGCTCCATGAGGCTTGAAAGAGCAAAGGCACCACTCGATCTGTAGCAAGCTCCACTGAAGTGTTAGCAAGACCAGGCCCACATCAGCAGCGGTTGCGGGGAGGGGAGGGGAGAGGGCGTTGTTTGGGGGAAGTGTTAGGCACCGAGGCCATGTTCAGGGAGACACTGCAGTTGAACCTAGGGTTAGGCACGCTTCCAAGGGCACTGAGAGGGCCCAGACAGGCTGTGAGGGTGATAGTAGAGATACCCTAGGTCGACACGATAGGCGTCCATTGGTAGATAGGTATGGGACCAGGATTACAAGTGCGGAGTAGCTCATATGGATCGCTGGAGCATGCTGGCTGGTGTAAGGGGAGGGTCGGGAGTTTAGGGGGGTAAAACGCAGATACAGAATGATTTTATTGACCAGATATCCCTCCGGGATAATCACTGTGATGTTCTTGCTGGAAGTACGGATTGATGCGCCGCCCGGCCTCCGGGTTGTGGGCTAAATGGCTGTGCACGATATTCTGCTTACTTTATCTATGCATTGGGACACCATAAGTGTACTGGTTAATCTATTTTGTGTACTGGTTTCTAATTCTGCAATAAAAACAAATAAAAAAAAAAATTATATGCAATCATATTGTATGATCCACACCATTTAGTGTTTGATTTACCTTTATGATGGTCACTAGTTGCACTTTATTACAAATAATGGATTTATCTCTCTTTTAAAAATGTGGATTTTAACAAATTTTTAATACAGTGAATAATTGTTTATGGTAAAAATTGTTTGGAAAACAGACTTCAAAGTACTAAGAATGGAGTATGTCCTTCATTTCTATGATCACATGGTGTAATGCTTGAGAAAGAAAAAAAATGTTAATTGAAAAAAACTGTGAAGCACCTGGTATTTAACTGTGGTTGTCTTACTTATTGACTGTCTGTGAGCAAGGGCGCATGCCCGAAACGCGTCAGATTTTGTTAGGCTCAACTTTTAAATAAACTCTGTGCCTTCATCTACGCTGGATTCATGTGGTTTTCCTTGGTCGTTTTTCAAAACGGAGCTTTGGTAGACTGCTGTTGGTATATATATATATATATATATATATATATATATATATATATATATACTTTTCAGAGAGGCTCCTGCTGGCAATCCAAACGCTCTGAGAGGTGGCTCGTATCCGGCGGAGCAGCCGGAGTCAATATCACACTGGAAACGGCGTACCAACGAGCACTCGGACAAACGGTCACAGGAGTCAGGAAAGTATACCAGAGCCAAAAGGGTTTATTAATTCATAAACCTTGTACAGCATGTCCCAGAGTGTTCTAAAGAACAACTAGAGCGCTAACAGTCTTACTTATGACAAAAGTATGGCACACCAGAAGCCATCTTGATTGGAATGAAGTGGTAAGTCTGAAAACACTCAATTTAAAAAGGAACAACATGAGGGGGTTAATTTTGCCATAGAAAGTATGATTAGTGCTTCAGAAAGAAAAATTAGGGATCATTTTGAGTGACTTCTCAAATCCTCTTCTATTTCATTAAAAAAAATTCTGACATGCAGACTGAAACATGCACTTTGAATACCAGCAGCAGACGTCCCTGGTGAGCAGTAGCTTTACTACAGTGATCTAATGTGCAACTAGAGTGCTAACATTCAGAATTTATGGCAAATGTGTGACACATCTGAATGCCTTCTTGATGGAACCAAAGTAAACAAGCATTGAAAATGCAATAGATCTCGCCCTCGTTTAAGTTAAAGCCATTCTGTTTGTAATGAGGTGGATTTTTAGCTTTGCTTTTATTAGTGTTTTTTCAACTTTCATGTAAATAACATGCATCTGTATGCATATAAGTATATGTATGCATGCATTTATGTTTGTATTTATATAGATATACAGATGATATATGTTTATATATGTATGTATATATATATATTCACTGAAAAAACCTTAGGTTATAGACCATATATAGTTAGGAATTAGCATTTACAAAACCTTGAAAATTCACTGAAAAAACCATAGGTTATAGACCATATATAGTTAGGAATTAGCATTTACAAAACCTTGAAAATTCACTGAAAAAACCATAGGTTATAGACCATATATAGTTAGGAATTCACATTTACAAAACCTTATTTTACTCACACAAAACCATTGAAATTCCATATATAGTTAGTTGTACTAACTATATATCGCGCACCCGCAATCCACTGCTGATGATGTCACATATTACATCATTCATGACATGGTCAGTGACATCACTGATGACATCACTGATGACATCTCAAATGACATCACTGATGACATCACTGATGACAACATCCAGTGACTGTATGTTTCTGTAAAGTTAAAATATGTCTTACATATTGAAGAATGAGTGGATCTATAAGTGTCTGGATGAAGGATTTAGTAGGTGCATGACTGACTGTATGAGTGAGTGATTAAATGTGTCTCACTGAGTGCATGGGTTAGTGACTAAACTGTCTTAATTTGTGCATCATTATGTCTGTTGTTCTGTAAACTGTTGCATGTGTTGATAAGTAGCTATATGAGTAACTATATGGGTTATTGATTGGTTGCCCAAGTATTTGTATGGGAGACTGAGTGTGTGTGTGGGTGGCTGGGAGGTGTATGACTCTGTGCATAGATGTGTGAGCAGTTGATTCACTAGATGTATGGTTTCAAAAGTGCATGTGGAAACAGCTGTATGGGCGGTTGACTGTGTGCATGAGTGTATTGGTGAGTGAATGGATATCTCAGTGCTACATGTCAAAGTAAGTACATATGTAAAACACAGTACATGTGAGAGTTGACATATATAAATAACTGTGCATAAGAGCCAGTGAATGTGTGAGTGGCTGTATGGATCATTGTGAACTTGTATCAGGGATTGTATAAGAGAGTAAATATGTGTTAGTATATGTTTGAATAAGTAAAGTTTGTATAACTGTATAGTTGAGGAAATGGAGGTGTGATTGATTCTTTGCATGACTGATTAGGTGTGTGAGTAACTCCATGGATGAGTGACAGTCTGTGAGTGTCTGTTTACACTGATTGTATCTAAGGTAATATTAGAGTCTGAAGAGGTTCATCGTATTATCACATGAATGATATCATCAGTGATGTGATCAGTAATGTCAAATGAGATGTCATCAGTGATGTCATCAGTGATGTCATTTGAGATGTCATTTGAGATGTCATCAGTGATGTCATCAGTGATGTCACTGACCATGTCATGAATGATGTAATATGTGACATCATCAGCAGTGGATTGCGGGTGCGCGATATATAGTTAGTACAACTAACTATATATGGAATTTCAATGGTTTTGTGTGAGTAAAATAAGGTTTTGTAAATGCGAATTCCTAACTATATATGGTCTATAACCTATGGTTTTTTCAGTGAATATATATATATATATGTATATATCCAAAAATCCAGAATCCCACAAGTGAAGGAGACCAGCCAGGAAGTTTAGAATAAACGCAGGTTTATTGACAGCAGGCTTGACGGCAGGACCCTTGGGGAGACCTCTTCCATAATAAAAACCAGACGCGTTTCGAGAGTAACCAGCTCTCTTCCTCAGTGGTTTTCAGTGCATGTAAACAGCCTCGCTGCAGTCTTAATGAAGGTGTGCAGCACCTGCCCCTGGGAAGGGGGCGTGGCCGACCATCGGCCTTCTGGGTACTGTAGTCCACCACAATTCAATCCAAGTGGCTGTGCAGCGTGGTTGAAATGAGCACAATGTTGAGCCCCAGTGGGTGGGGAGGGGTGCCAAGCGTGTTGCAGTCCCGCTTTGTTGCTGAGAATAGCGTTGCGGTGAACACGCACTGGGATAGTGCTCACCTTACTTCCTTCCTTTCTCAGTCAAGCCTCGACAGAAGCTGACAAGGTCCGTAAAGCCACGGGCGGTCTTCTTCGCGACCGGGGCGGCCGCTAATATGCAAAAATCCAGAATCCCACAAGTGAAGGAGACCAGCCAGGAAGTTTAGAATAAACGCAGGTTTATTGACAGCAGGCTTGACGGCAGGACCCTTGGGGAGACCTCTTCCATAATAAAAACCAGACGCGTTTCGAGAGTAACCAGCTCTCTTCCTCAGTGGTTTTCAGTGCATGTAAACAGCCTCGCTGCAGTCTTAATGAAGGTGTGCAGCACCTGCCCCTGGGAAGGGGGCGTGGCCGACCATCGGCCTTCTGGGTACTGTAGTCCACCACAATTCAATCCAAGTGGCTGTGCAGCGTGGTTGAAATGAGCACAATGTTGAGCCCCAGTGGGTGGGGAGGGGTGCCAAGCGTCTTGCAGTCCCGCTTTGTTGCTGAGAATAGCGTTGCGGTGAACACGCACTGGGATAGTGCTCACCTTACTTCCTTCCTTTCTCAGTCAAGCCTCGACAGAAGCTGACAAGGTCCGTAAAGCCACGGGCGGTCTTCTTCGCGACCGGGGCGGCCGCTAATATCCAAAAATCCAGAATCCCACAAGTGAAGGAGACCAGCCAGGAAGTTTAGAATAAACGCAGGTTTATTGACAGCAGGCTTGACGGCAGGACCCTTGGGGAGACCTCTTCCATAATAAAAACCAGACGCGTTTCGAGAGTAACCAGCTCTCTTCCTCAGTGGTTTTCAGTGCATGTAAACAGCCTCGCTGCAGTCTTAATGAAGGTGTGCAGCACCTGCCCCTGGGAAGGGGGCGTGGCCGACCATCGGCCTTCTGGGTACTGTAGTCCACCACAATTCAATCCAAGTGGCTGTGCAGCGTGGTTGAAATGAGCACAATGTTGAGCCCCAGTGGGTGGGGAGGGGTGCCAAGCGTCTTGCAGTCCCGCTTTGTTGCTGAGAATAGCGTTGCGGTGAACACGCACTGGGATAGTGCTCACCTTACTTCCTTCCTTTCTCAGTCAAGCCTCGACAGAAGCTGACAAGGTCCGTAAAGCCACGGGCGGTCTTCTTCGCGACCGGGGCGGCCGCTAATATCCAAAAATCCAGAATCCCACAAGTGAAGGAGACCAGCCAGGAAGTTTAGAATAAACGCAGGTTTATTGACAGCAGGCTTGACGGCAGGACCCTTGGGGAGACCTCTTCCATAATAAAAACCAGACGCGTTTCGAGAGTAACCAGCTCTCTTCCTCAGTGGTTTTCAGTGCATGTAAACAGCCTCGCTGCAGTCTTAATGAAGGTGTGCAGCACCTGCCCCTGGGAAGGGGGCGTGGCCGACCATCGGCCTTCTGGGTACTGTAGTCCACCACAATTCAATCCAAGTGGCTGTGCAGCGTGGTTGAAATGAGCACAATGTTGAGCCCCAGTGGGTGGGGAGGGGTGCCAAGCGTCTTGCAGTCCCGCTTTGTTGCTGAGAATAGCGTTGCGGTGAACACGCACTGGGATAGTGCTCACCTTACTTCCTTCCTTTCTCAGTCAAGCCTCGACAGAAGCTGACAAGGTCCGTAAAGCCACGGGCGGTCTTCTTCGCGACCGGGGCGGCCGCTAATATCCAAAAATCCAGAATCCCACAAGTGAAGGAGACCAGCCAGGAAGTTTAGAATAAACGCAGGTTTATTGACAGCAGGCTTGACGGCAGGACCCTTGGGGAGACCTCTTCCATAATAAAAACCAGACGCGTTTCGAGAGTAACCAGCTCTCTTCCTCAGTGGTTTTCAGTGCATGTAAACAGCCTCGCTGCAGTCTTAATGAAGGTGTGCAGCACCTGCCCCTGGGAAGGGGGCGTGGCCGACCATCGGCCTTCTGGGTACTGTAGTCCACCACAATTCAATCCAAGTGGCTGTGCAGCGTGGTTGAAATGAGCACAATGTTGAGCCCCAGTGGGTGGGGAGGGGTGCCAAGCGTCTTGCAGTCCCGCTTTGTTGCTGTGAATAGCGTTGCGGTGAACATGCACTGGGATAGTGCTCACCTTACTTCCTTCCTTTCTCAGTCAAGCCTCGACAGAAGCTGACAAGGTCCGTAAAGCCACGGGCGGTCTTCTTCGCGACCGGGGTGGCCGCTAATATCCAAAAATCCAGAATCCCACAAGTGAAGGAGACCAGCCAGGAAGTTTAGAATAAACGCAGGTTTATTGACAGCAGGCTTGACGGCAGGACCCTTGGGGAGACCTCTTCCATAATAAAAACCAGACGCGTTTCGAGAGTAACCAGCTCTCTTCCTCAGTGGTTTTCAGTGCATGTAAACAGCCTCGCTGCAGTCTTAATGAAGGTGTGCAGCACCTGCCCCTGGGAAGGGGGCGTGGCCGACCATCGGCCTTCTGGGTACTGTAGTCCACCACAATTCAATCCAAGTGGCTGTGCAGCGTGGTTGAAATGAACACAATGTTGAGCCCCAGTGGGTGGGGAGGGGTGCCAAGCGTCTTGCAGTCCCGCTTTGTTGCTGAGAATAGCGTTGCGGTGAACACGCACTGGGATAGTGCTCACCTTACTTCCTTCCTTTCTCAGTCAAGCCTCGACAGAAGCTGACAAGGTCCGTAAAGCCACGGGCGGTCTTCTTCGCGACCGGGGCGGCCGCTAATATCCAAAAATCCAGAATCCCACAAGTGAAGGAGACCAGCCAGGAAGTTTAGAATAAACGCAGGTTTATTGACAGCAGGCTTGACGGCAGGACCCTTGGGGAGACCTCTTCCATAATAAAAACCAGACGCTTTTCGAGAGTAACCAGCTCTCTTCCTCAGTGGTTTTCAGTGCATGTAAACAGCCTCGCTGCAGTCTTAATGAAGGTGTGCAGCACCTGCCCCTGGGAAGGGGGCGTGGCCGACCATCGGCCTTCTGGGTACTGTAGTCCACCACAATTCAATCCAAGTGGCTGTGCAGCGTGGTTGAAATGAGCACAATGTTGAGCCCCAGTGGGTGGGGAGGGGTGCCAAGCGTCTTGCAGTCCCGCTTTGTTGCTGAGAATAGCGTTGCGGTGAACACACACTGGGATAGTGCTCACCTTACTTCCTTCCTTTCTCAGTCAAGCCTCGACAGAAGCTGACAAGGTCCGTAAAGCCACGGGCGGTCTTCTTCGCGACCGGGGCGGCCGCTAATATCCAAAAATCCAGAATCCCACAAGTGAAGGAGACCAGCCAGGAAGTTTAGAATAAACGCAGGTTTATTGACAGCAGGCTTGACGGCTGGACCCTTGGGGAGACCTCTTCCATAATAAAAACCAGACGCGTTTCGAGAGTAACCAGCTCTCTTCCTCAGTGGTTTTCAGTGCATGTAAACAGCCTCGCTGCAGTCTTAATGAAGGTGTGCAGCACCTGCCCCTGGGAAGGGGGCGTGGCCGACCATCGGCCTTCTGGGTACTGTAGTCCACCACAATTCAATCCAAGTGGCTGTGCAGCGTGGTTGAAATGAGCACAATGTTGAGCCCCAGTGGGTGGGGAGGGGTGCCAAGCGTCTTGCAGTCCCGCTTTGTTGCTGAGAATAGCGTTGCGGTGAACACGCACTGGGATAGTGCTCACCTTACTTCCTTCCTTTCTCAGTCAAGCCTCGACAGAAGCTGACAAGGTCCGTAAAGCCACGGGCGGTCTTCTTCGCGACCGGGGCGGCCGCTAAAATCCAAAAATCCAGAATCCCACAAGTGAAGGAGACCAGCCAGGAAGTTTAGAATAAACGCAGGTTTATTGACAGCAGGCTTGACGGCAGGACCCTTGGGGCGACCTCTTCCATAATAAAGACGGCCGGTCCCGGTCGCGCAGGAAGGTCCACCGCTGAGTTGCGGGTCTTGCCAAGTGCCTGACGGTGTTTGGGGTGCAAGGAGGAAGACGGGCTGGCGCCGCTGCAGGGTGGTGCCCGCTCATTCACGGTGGCAGCAACAAAGCGGGGCAGGTGACTGTCGGTGCCCTCATCAAACCCACTTGGGACAAAAACTGTGTTAAAAGGAGAAATTGAATAGCGCGCTCACTTGTAACTGAATATTGTGCACCACAACATCCAGAAGGCTGTGCAGTCGGCAACGCCCACCACAGCAGGTGTTTTAAATGAAGGGTGTGCAGTAAAACAGCGCTTTCATCTCTGTGAACTACACGCCACTGAAGAAGGGAGTTTGAGGCTCTTGAAACGCGTCTGGCGTAAGGATTGTGTGATGTATTCTCTGCCATGTCGCCTGCTTGCACGCTGCCATTTAACAAAGTGATGAAATTTGATTCTTCCAGTGACCTTCTTCAAAAGGGTTTCCTGCAATTGTTGGATGTTGAAACGGCCGGTCCCGGTCGCGCAGGAAGGTCCACCGCTGAGTTGCGGGTCTTGCCAAGTGCCTGACGGTGTTTGGGGTGCAAGGAGGAAGACGGGCTGGCGCCGCTGCAGGGTGGTGCCCGCTCATTCACGGTGGCAGCAACAAAGCGGGGCAGGTGACTGTCGGTGCCCTCATCAAACCCACTTGGGACAAAAACTGTGTTAAAAGGAGAAATTGAATAGCGCGCTCACTTGTAACTGAATATTGTGCACCACAACATCCAGAAGGCTGTGCAGTCGGCAACGCCCACCACAGCAGGTGTTTTAAATGAAGGGTGTGCAGTAAAACAGCGCTTTCATCTCTGTGAACTACACGCCACTGAAGAAGGGAGTTTGAGGCTCTTGAAACGCGTCTGGCGTAAGGATTGTGTGATGTATTCTCTGCCATGTCGCCTGCTTGCACGCTGCCATTTAACAAAGTGATGAAATTTGATTCTTCCAGTGACCTTCTTCAAAAGGGTTTCCTGCAATTGTTGGATGTTGAAACGGCCGGTCCCGGTCGCGCAGGAAGGTCCACCGCTGAGTTGCGGGTCTTGCCAAGTGCCTGACGGTGTTTGGGGTGCAAGGAGGAAGACGGGCTGGCGCCGCTGCAGGGTGGTGCCCGCTCATTCACGGTGGCAGCAACAAAGCGGGGCAGGTGACTGTCGGTGCCCTCATCAAACCCACTTGGGACAAAAACTGTGTTAAAAGGAGAAATTGAATAGCGCGCTCACTTGTAACTGAATATTGTGCACCACAACATCCAGAAGGCTGTGCAGTCGGCAACGCCCACCACAGCAGGTGTTTTAAATGAAGGGTGTGCAGTAAAACAGCGCTTTCATCTCTGTGAACTACACGCCACTGAAGAAGGGAGTTTGAGGCTCTTGAAACGCGTCTGGCGTAAGGATTGTGTGATGTATTCTCTGCCATGTCGCCTGCTTGCACGCTGCCATTTAACAAAGTGATGAAATTTGATTCTTCCAGTGACCTTCTTCAAAAGGGTTTCCTGAAATTGTTGGATGTTGAAACGGCCGGTCCCGGTCGCGCAGGAAGGTCCACCGCTGAGTTGCGGGTCTTGCCAAGTGCCTGACGGTGTTTGGGGTGCAAGGAGGAAGACGGGCTGGCGCCGCTGCAGGGTGGTGCCCGCTCATTCACGGTGGCAGCAACAAAGCGGGGCAGGTGACTGTCGGTGCCCTCATCAAACCCACTTGGGACAAAAACTGTGTTAAAAGGAGAAATTGAATAGCGCGCTCACTTGTAACTGAATATTGTGCACCACAACATCCAGAAGGCTGTGCAGTCGGCAACGCCCACCACAGCAGGTGTTTTAAATGAAGGGTGTGCAGTAAAACAGCGCTTTCATCTCTGTGAACTACACGCCACTGAAGAAGGGAGTTTGAGGCTCTTGAAACGCGTCTGGCGTAAGGATTGTGTGATGTATTCTCTGCCATGTCGCCTGCTTGCACGCTGCCATTTAACAAAGTGATGAAATTTGATTCTTCCAGTGACCTTCTTCAAAAGGGTTTCCTGCAATTGTTGGATGTTGAAACGGCCGGTCCCGGTCGCGCAGGAAGGTCCACCGCTGAGTTGCGGGTCTTGCCAAGTGCCTGACGGTGTTTGGGGTGCAAGGAGGAAGACGGGCTGGCGCCGCTGCAGGGTGGTGCCCGCTCATTCACGGTGGCAGCAACAAAGCGGGGCAGGTGACTGTCGGTGCCCTCATCAAACCCACTTGGGACAAAAACTGTGTTAAAAGGAGAAATTGAATAGCGCGCTCACTTGTAACTGAATATTGTGCACCACAACATCCAGAAGGCTGTGCAGTCGGCAACGCCCACCACAGCAGGTGTTTTAAATGAAGGGTGTGCAGTAAAACAGCGCTTTCATCTCTGTGAACTACACGCCACTGAAGAAGGGAGTTTGAGGCTCTTGAAACGCGTCTGGCGTAAGGATTGTGTGATGTATTCTCTGCCATGTCGCCTGCTTGCACGCTGCCATTTAACAAAGTGATGAAATTTGATTCTTCCAGTGACCTTCTTCAAAAGGGTTTCCTGCAATTGTTGGATGTTGAAACGGCCGGTCCCGGTCGCGCAGGAAGGTCCACCGCTGAGTTGCGGGTCTTGCCAAGTGCCTGACGGTGTTTGGGGTGCAAGGAGGAAGACGGGCTGGCGCCGCTGCAGGGTGGTGCCCGCTCATTCACGGTGGCAGCAACAAAGCGGGGCAGGTGACTGTCGGTGCCCTCATCAAACCCACTTGGGACAAAAACTGTGTTAAAAGGAGAAATTGAATAGCGCGCTCACTTGTAACTGAATATTGTGCACCACAACATCCAGAAGGCTGTGCAGTCGGCAACGCCCACCACAGCAGGTGTTTTAAATGAAGGGTGTGCAGTAAAACAGCGCTTTCATCTCTGTGAACTACACGCCACTGAAGAAGGGAGTTTGAGGCTCTTGAAACGCGTCTGGCGTAAGGATTGTGTGATGTATTCTCTGCCATGTCGCCTGCTTGCACGCTGCCATTTAACAAAGTGATGAAATTTGATTCTTCCAGTGACCTTCTTTAAAAGGGTTTCCTGCAATTGTTGGATATATGTATATATATACATATATATATATGTATATATGAGAACACAGGTTTCCCTCTCTCCAGATCTGTGTATGCGGTCAAAGCCTCCACGCCAACCACAGGAAGGAAAAAATATATATATATATATATATATATATTCGTTCCAGCAATCTTCCCAATAAAGAAGAACACAGGACACCCAGAGCTTTCGTTCAGGAATTTATTACGGCAGATGAAAAGTCTCCACAACGCGTTTCGCCAATAAGGCTTGGTCACGCTGAGCGTGAGATATATATATATATATATTACCTACTGACGGTCGCCAGTAGGTAGTTATAGTTAGGACCTATTTTCCATAGGAAATCCGCAACATTCTATTTGGAAGAACTTTGGCACCGGTTGACGAATGTTCGTGAAATTTTCAAAACTTGTGGGGCGCTCCGGTCCACTTCTGTCCTGAAAGTCTTGGGGTGATTTGTGAAGCAGAGGTGAGAAAAAAGGGGGTCCCACATTTCCCCATGCAATTTTCCATAGGTACCGTTCATCGCGGCTACAGCCCGAACGGCTGAACAGAATTACACCAAATTTGGCAAAGTGGTGGTCCTTGGTTCAGACTTGTGCCTTTCGCTTATATGGTGTAAATCTGTTCAGTAGTTCCTGAGGAAATTATAATTAAAAGTTCATATATATCTATGGCTTCAGTGGATCCGCGCATCTTGCGTGAATTATAAGCGCACCGCCCCGATCACGCGCAGAAAGCTGATTGGCTGTGAAGTGGTTGTCAACATTCAAAACCAGGAAGTGTTGGTAGCCATTTTGTGCCTCGGTAGAAACGAGGATCTAGAAATTAGTGGAACAAGTTTTTTAAAAAGTATAAAGGAGCCAGGTAAGAAATATTTTGACCCTCTAGACCTGCTTAGGGGGCCCAAAAATGATTTTTTTTAATTTTTTTAAATGGAGAAATGAGAGCTGGGTGCATGGATCTGCCGTAAAAAAAATTTAAATGAAGCGCGGGCTCCTGTGCTTGTTTAAAAATTAGCTATGTTGGGAGGAGAAATCCCGGGGTCTAAAATATTACATTTGAAGGGGGGCCGAGAAAAAAGGGGTGTCCCAAAACGTGTTTGCCCCATGCAATGTTCCATAGGAACCGTTCATCACGGCTACAGCCCGAATGGCTGAACGGATTTACACCAAATTTGGCAAAGTGGTAGTCCTTGGTTCAGACTTGTTCCTTTTGCTTAAATGGTGTAAATCCGTTCAGTAGTTCCTGAAAAAATTACAATTAAAAATACATATATATCTATGACCTTGGTGGATCGGCGCATCTAGTGTGCACTCTAAGCGCACCATCCCGATCACATGCTGAATGCTAATTGGCTGTCATGTGGTTGTTAACATTCAAAACCAGGAATTGTTGGCAGCCATTTAGTGCCTCTGTAGAAGCGAGGATCTAGAAAATAGTGGGACAAGTGTTCAAAACGTATAAAGGGGGCATGTAAGAAATATTTTGATCATCTAGACCTGCTTAGGGGTCCCACAAGGATCCCTAGGGTCGAAAAAAAAAATTTGGGGGGGGGGGCGGAGAAATGTGTGTTAGGTGCATGGATCTGCCGTAATAAAAATAAAAACTAAGTGGGTGCTCCTGTGCTTGTTTAAAAATTAGCCACCTGGGAAGGCCAAATCCCAGGGTCAAAAATATTACATTTGATGGGGGTCCAGAAGGGCCCTGTAGCCTGGGGACCACCATTCCTCGGTGCTACAAAATAAATGGGTGAGGGAGTTCAAAGGTTCGTCTAAGCCCCAATGATTACCAACCTCTTGGGCTTTTTATATTTTGAGAGGGGGGCCGCGTGGTCTCCATTCTGGAGCAGTCAAAAGCCTTGGGGAACACCACCCCGCAGGAGCGGCTCCTGCTGTGTCTCGGGGTGTCTACCCGCAGGATACTGCTGTTTGGTATGGCAGGGCGGGACTCGAGGTTCCCGTTGTGTCATAGCAAACTTTAGGGCATATTACCAAGTGCCATTTTGCTTCAATTTTTTTAAAAAAAGCAAAAAATGTGGTGAAAATGATATCACCCTATTTACTAGGTGACACTAAGATGCATTAATGCATGTTAGCAGCCGGTTTGCTAAGGGCTCGCCTTGTATCTCCAATGAGTTGCAATGTAGGTGTTCTCAGTGGTAAGGTAGGTGTTTCTATGAGAATATAAAAAGGAAGAGGGAGGCATGACAACAGCGTTGTATTTACAAGGCGGCCCTGGATTTGAAGACTGATAGGAAAACTCTCACTAATTGCGGTTTATGTCGGATCCTAACATCTGTTCTGAAGTAGACTTAAGCATGTTTAATATGCGAGGTGGATTGATATGTTGAATCCACAGTCTTATATTAATAAGCTTTTCACTTGCGAACATAAATTATTGGGGGCAAATTTACAAGTACAGCGTTAAAAATATTGTCGCTTTAGCGTTAGTAAAGTGTCAGTAAAGCGCCCATAATGGCTTAATAATAGGCTTTTGAGAATTCGTGAGAATTTCAATAGAAGCTCAGGTTTACACCGGAACATGTTAACGCTGTCCTTGATAATATGCCCCCAAGTTTGCTATGGCAGGGCGAGAGCCTCGGCTCTCGCTCTTGCATAGCAAACAGCAATATTGAAAAAATCTTCCGGTTAGATAACAAAGGATTTTGAAGTCCATTATCGCCGTTGTAGTTGTAGTTTGCTGCCATTAAAGCGGCAACAATTTTAACGCCGTCCTTGAAAATATGCCCCTAAGTTTTGTAGGGTCGACAATCCCGTCTCCTATTTAAATAGGCACAAAGTATTAAGTGAAGTGCATTGTGAATCATGCAGCAACACTGTCTAATTGTGATCGCTAAGGAATTCGAAGAGTTGTGTACTTCTTTAGCTCGTAATGTACGTAGGGGCAGATTTACAAGTCCCTTGCGTCACTATTGCATCACTTTTACCATGGGAAAAGTGACAAGAAAGTCGCGCAAGGGGCTTGTAAATCTGCTACCCAGTGTTCTGTCTTAGTTTGCTTTCCTGTCTGTCATGTAGAGGATCCTGGGTAAATATAGTGTTTTCTATACAGCCAGTACCTTTCAACCCTACCCCCAAACTGCTTACTGCCTGTTACCATAGTAACAGTTCATGGAACACTAAAGTGAGCACACAGGTTACAAGTTCATCGCACAATGTTGCTAATCCAAACAGTTACCGTGATGACGTTTTTAAAATTTTCCATAGGAACCGTTACTCGCAGCTACAGACTCTGGTAAAGAGCTGGTAAAGAGTTAGCCTCAGTATTATACTTCTAGTTATAAACATCATTTCTATTTTTAATTGTTTAATGGTTTCTAAGGGATCACTGAAATAATATCGAGAGACAAAATATCGACCTGCAAGAATATCGTTGAGAAAATATCGACAGACAAAATATCGAGTTTCTATCTACAAACAGGTAAGTACAAAAATATCGAGTTTAAAATATTGTTTACAAAAATATAGTTTTAAAAAATATCGACTTTACTAAAAACACTATTAAATTAAAGTAATATTAAAAACTAAGTACTAAAATATACTTAAAAATACTTAAATTAACTTATAATAATTAAATAATTAATGAAAGTTAAAAAAACCATTTTATTCATATTTCTTAAAACATATATATATAGTAACAAAATATAATTAAATAATAGCCAATATTATTAACGTACAATAACAAAAGAGTAAAAATTACTATTCCCCCTCCAGTGGGTGCAACAGTAGCGAAAGCGTTGGATAGCGTAGGGGTTAAAATTACTATTCCCACTCCAAAGAGTGCAACAGTAGGGAAAGCGTTGGATAGCGTAGGGGTTAAAATTACTATTCTCCTCCAAAGAGTGCAACAGTAGGGAAAGCGTTGGATAGCGTAGGGGTTAAAATTACTATTCCCACTCCAGTGGGTGCAACAGTAGGGAAAGCGTTGGATAGCGTAGGGGTTAAAATTACTATTCCCACTCCAAAGAGTGGAACAGTAGGGAAAGCATTGGATAGCGTAGGGGTTAAAATTACTATTCCCACTCCAAAGAGTGCAACAGTAGGGAAAGCGTTGGATAGCGTAGGGGTTAAAATTACTATTCCCACTCCAGTGGGTGCAACAGTAGGGAAAGCATTGGATAGCGTAGGGGTTAAAATTACTATTCCCACTCCAGTGGGTGCAACAGTAGGGAAAGCATTGGATAGCGTAGGGGTAAAAATTACTATTCCCACTCCAAAGAGTGCAACAGTAGGGAAAGCGTTGGATAGCGTATGGGTTAAAATTACTATTTTCACTCCAGTGGGTGCAACAGTAGGGAAAGCGTTGCATAGCGTAGGGGTTAAAATTACTATTCCCACTCCAAAGAGTGGAACAGTAGGGAAAGCATTGGATAGCGTAGGGGTTAAAATTACTATTCACACTCCAAAGAGTGCAACAGTAGGGAAAGCGTTGGATAGCATAGGGGTTAAAATTACTATTCCCACTCCAGTGGGTGCAACAGTAGGGAAAGCATTGGATAGCGTAGGGATTAAAATTACTATTCCCACTCCAGTGGGTGCAACAGTAGGGAAAGCGTTGGATAGCGTAGGGGTAAAAATTACTATTCCCACTCCAAAGAGTGCAACACTAGGGAAAGCGTTGGATAGCGTAGGGGTTAAAATTACTATTCCCACTCCAGTGGGTGCAACAGTAGGGAAAGCGTTGGATAGCGTAGGGGTTAAAATTACTATACCCACTCCAAAGAATGGAACAGTAGGGAAAGCATTGGATAGCGTAGGGGTTAAAATTACTATTCCCACTCCAAAGAGTGCAACAGTAGGGAAAGCGTTGGATAGCGTAGGGGTTAAAATTACTATTCCCACTCCAGTGGGTGCAACAGTAGGGAAAGCATTGGATAGCGTAGGGGTTAAAATTACTATTCCCACTCCAGTGGGTGCAACAGTAGGGAAAGCGTTCGATAGCGTAGGGGTAAAAATAACTATTCCCACTCCAAAGAGTGCAACAGTAGGGAAAGCGTTGGATAGCGTAGGGGTTAAAATTACTATTCCCACTCCAGTGGGTGCAACAGTAGGGAAAGCGTTGGATAGCGTAGCGGTTAAAATTACTATTCCCACTCCAAAGAGTGCAACAGTAGGGAAAGCGATGGATAGCGTAGGGGTTAAAATTACTATTCCCACTCCAGTGGGTGCAACAGTAGGGAAAGCGTTGGATAAGTAGGGGTTAAAATTACCATTCCCACTCCAGTGGGTGCAACAGTAGGGAAAGCGTTGGATAGCGTAGAGGTAAAAATTACTATTCCCACTACAAAGAGTGCAACAGTAGGGAAAGCGTTGGATAGCGTAGGGGTTAAAATTACTATTCCCACTCCAGTGGGTGTAACAGTATGGAAAGTGTTGGATAGCGTAGCAGTTAAAATTACTAATCCCACTCCAAAGAGTGCAACAGTAGGGAAAGCGTTGGATAGAGTAGGAGTTAAAATCACTATTCCCACTCCAAAGAGTGGAACAGTAGGGAAAGCATTGGATAGCGTAGGGGTTAAAATTACTATTCCCACTCCAAAGAGTGCAACAGTAGGGAAAGCGTTGGATAGCGTAGGGGTTAAAATTACTATTCCCACTCCAGTGGGTGCAACAGTAGGGAAAGCATTGGATAGCATAGGGGTTAAAATTACTATTCCCACTCCAGTGGGTGCAACAGTAGGGAAAGCGTTGGATAGCGTAGGGGTAAAAATTACTATTCCCAGTCCAAAGAGAGTAACAGTAGGGAAAGCGTTGGATAGCGTAGGGGTTAAAATTACTATTCCCTCTCCAGTGGGTGCAACAGTAGGGAAAGCGTTGGATAGCGTAGGGGTAAAAATTACTATTCCCACTCCAAAGAGTGCAACAGTAGGGAAAGCGTTGGATAGCGTAGGGGTTAAAATTACTATTCCCACTCCAGTAGGTGCAACAGTAGGGAAAGCGTTGGATAGCGTAGGGGTTAAAATTACTATTCCCACTCCAAAGGGTGCAACAGTAGGGAAAGTGTTGGATAGCGTAGGGGTTACAATTACTATTCCCACTCCAGAGAATACAACATTAGGGAAAGTAAATAATTCATATATTATTCAAAAATCTACAAAAGAATATCTATTAATAATTAATGAAAAAAACGAATTAACATTAATTATTTCAATTAATCACCTATTAATACAAATAAATTAAACATTAACAAGTAAATATCATTTAAAATTATTTCACAATTATTTCCAAATAAATAAATTTTAATTTTTTTATTATTTAATTAATTATTAATAATTTTCTTTCCACCCTATGCCCCTATAAACCCACTACCCGCTACAGAAATTAAATTAGTAAAATTTACATAGTTACCAATTAATCAATTAATATAAATTAATTAACAATTTTAATTAAATTAATTAACAAATAGAAATTAATTAACAATTAATTACTATTTACTATCAATAAATACATTTACATATTTAATTAATTATAAATAAATGACTTCCCACCCTATTCCCCTATAAACCCACAACCCGCTACAGAATTAAATTAGTTAAATTTACATAATTATCAATTACTATAAATTAATTAACAATGTTATTTAAATTAATTAACAAATATAAATTCATTAACAATTAATTACTATTTACTATCAATAAATACATTTACATATTTAATTAATTATAATTAAATTACTTCCCACCCTACTCCCCTATAAACCCACAACCCGCTTGAGAATAAAATTAGTAAAATGTACATAATTACCAATTAATCAATTAATAATAATTATTTTCCTATTACAATTAAATTAATTAACACATATAAATGAATTAACAATTAATTACAAATTACTATCAATAAATACATTTACATATTTAATTAATTATAATTAAATTACTTCCCACCCTATTCCCCTATAAACCCACAACCCGCTACAGAGTTAAATTACGCAATAATTATTAAAACAAAATTCGTTAAATATATTAGAACATAAAAATACACTATAAAAAATGATTTATTATTAAAAAATCGATATTTTTTACTATCTATATTATATACTTCGATATTTTTACTATCTATATTTGTATAAAAGAAAGCACCAGGCTGTCATCTTTCCTGAAAAAACATCTTTCCTAATTTTTCCTCCAACATAAATAGACGGTCTCTGGGAGACATTGTCCACAAGGATGCTTTCTTTTATACATATAAAACTGGTTACATGTACAATAATTTGGTTGATCATATATATTCACAAGGGATTTTGCATGCCAACAGATGGGTCTAATGTTTCAATATGATTGAAACTGATACAGTGTCTGATGGACATGTATAAACATCTTCTTTGCAGCCTTGAGAAAGCCCTGTGGGCGAAACGCGCGTCAGCTGCTATAGTGCTTCTTGTGAACTGAGGAAATTAAAAACAGACCTCAAGACAGAAGATTTGACTGGACTACTTGATTTTCTTGTTTGGTTCTTTTGAGATATTATGGATCTATAGGATACAGGGCGTTGAGGTACTGTTGGATTACCTGAAGAAATACCTATGCGTCCTCCTTTTGGAAATAATGATATTGGTGTGCTTAGGTGTTTTGTGTTTACATGTGTGACCTGGATTCGGCTGAATCCGAGGACTGATTGACACTTTGGTGGGTAGGTGTCATATACCTTTAGAGCACCCCGGCCATAGTCGCCGTTGATATTAACAGACTTTCTTTAAAAACTGGCATTACATTGAGATGTGCGGCTCGACCTAAGCAAACCCATAATCTGTATACGTATATAACTTTAACATAACAATATAATAAACAACATGTGAAATGGACTCCAATAGAAGGAGGGTAGGTAACCTGCAAAACAAAAATGAAAATAAGTGTTTAAAATTAGATTGATGTGACTGATTGAGGTCAAAAATCACAAATTAAGATAACACTTGGCAATATTTGGTTATTTGCATGTCTGCAGTGTGCCTGATACATTACACCTCTCTTATAGGCCCGCGTTGAAGAGGTGTCTGTACGGAAGTGCCTACTACGTCAGAGTTACAGTATGGACCAACAGGTCTTTAAATGATTAAGACAGAATTAGGTGAGAGATCACGTGATTATGCAGGACAATATTGTTTATTTCGAACGCATTTAATCGGAGGAATCGTGTATCTAGGTCGCTCTGCTTACCTTGTGTAAACACTGTGACGAATAGAGTTCACAACTTGATGTTTGCTTTGGTTCTACACTGCTGACTGTATTAAATTCAGCTTTGATTTTTTTATCGGCAGAGTGGACAGCAGCGTCCATAACTTTGAAAGAGAAAGAGAAACAATGTGAGATAGAGTGAGAGAGAGAAAGAGAGAAAAACGGCATTAAAAGAGAAAGAAAGTAATAGATGGAGCAGGAGAGGTAGTGTTAATACTGGAGAAAATCTTCGTAGCTCACCTTTTTGCCTCCCTTGTGTGTCCAAGCACGTGCCGGTTCATAGTGCACCCTCAAGTTTAGTGATCTGAAAGATAGTATAGAGTTAGTAATAGCAGAGTACATACAACTGCACAAGTATATTTCTGATTTATGACTTTGCACACTCAGGATACTGTATTACATCTAAGCATGGGCTGAAAATTCGTTCCGCTTGCGAAATTTCCAGATTTTTGGCAATTTCGTGATCCGCGAATTGTGCGAAATTGCCAAACAATTCGCAAGTTCGCGAATTTTTTTTGCTTGTTCGCGCTTCAAAAATAGAATCTTGCACGTGCTGCTTTGACTTACCTTGATTCTGAGTTTGCGGAGTTGTTTTCCTCCCGCGAACAAGATGGCCGCACCCAAAAACGACCGCATGTGTAAGTTTGCGGTAGCGGCTTAAAAAAAACCCCAGCGGACACGCCAAAATAAAAAAGTTCGCACAAATTTGCGGATTTTGCGGACCGCGAATTCACAAATTTCGTCCATACTTAATTACATCAACTTCCACTGCAAGGAGGTGTCTGTGCGCTCTTTTTCTCCCAAAGTACTATACCCCATGCCCTCCCACTGCATAGCGGTGAGTTCTCATTACTGGGTACCCAGACTGTTGCACTCCATTGACTACCAGAGTACGGAGGTGAGTGCCTTTTCTTGCGCACGCAGGGGCAGATTTACAAGCTCCTTGCGCCACTTTTGTGTCACTTTTCCCATGTTAAAAGTGACATAAAAGTGGCGCAAGGGGCTTGTAAATCTGCCCCTCAGACTGTTGCAACCTATTTATTCTCACTGCCCGGAGGTAATTGTACATTCCTACGCAGTCAAGCAGCTGCACATTAACCACTCTCTCCGCCCACAGGTGACTTCTTGTTGCTTTGGAAACAGTATTCTTTGCTCACCTTGTGCCATTGGCGTGATTCAAAGAGGGTGCACCATGTATCATAGCAGCCTTCTCAGACGCTGTTACGATGGCCATGCATCATTGCAGAATCCTAGAGTGTTGAGCTTTGGAGGTGTTGGGGAGGGGGGACCGCCAATTTGTGAAATACAACCTGTTAGATAAAAAGGAAGATAACATTGTGCGTCATTTCTTTATCAAAAGAGAGAGGAAGTGAAAGAGTGACTGAATATTCGCAGCTCACCTTTCTGTCACCGGTGTGTCTTTCACCACGTGCCGGGACATATGCACCCTGAAGGTCTACATCTAAAAGATAGTAAAAGAAAGATGTTATGATTGGTAATTGTTACTATCTTAATGTGGAGTAGAATAACATCGCCCTTTCATACACCTTCCCTCCCGCATCTAAAAAACAACTATTTGCACAGTTCCAACTTGTTTAATAGGCTTCGATTTTTGAAAAATTTGTATAGTAGTAATGTTTTTTAAGTGGTGCGCAGTGATATATGCAGTTTCGATCATCACGAGCGACGGACATTAGACCAATTATAAAAACTTCCCTGCTATTGGAAAAAAAATACAAATGCAATAAGATACAGTATATAGGACTGCGTACACCTAAATCGCCTCGTCGCCTTTTTGTATCCAGTCTGCTGCACCCCATCTACTCCGTCTGCTGCGCACCCAGGCCTCACTGCTCACCTTTTCGCAGACAGGGTACGTTCTACATCATGCAGTCCCGCTCTGCCACCATGATGTCTCAGATTTGGTGCGGAGGCTTGATATCACTATGGCAAAGAGCATACTTGTGCACCTATCTTCATCGCAGGTTCCTCACCCGCTCAGTCCTTGCGGTACCACTAACTCAGTGACCAAAGAGGCCACGCACGTGGTAGTGGTGGACCCCCCTGCTCTGTTGTTCGGGCCTACATGAGGCGTCCTAACCACTAGGACGGGCCATCACCGCGGTTGCGATGGAAGCAACTCTAAAATGGCGTAGAGCAAGTGCGCCCCGTCTTTTTAATTGGTAGGGTAACGTGTGTAGTGACGTATGTGAGGATGGGTGTGGTGTAGGTGTATACCAGCCATGAGGGAGTATGTGTGTGCCGTTCTGACAACTAGACCTGGAAGTAAGAAATCACTACAATGGAAACCTGGGCCATGTACGTACCGTTGTTGTGTTTTCCTCGAAGCGTGAGCGGAGTGGGCTCGACTGACGTATGCCAGTGCTGCGCGAGGCTGTGAACGATGACTCCGGAGTTATGGGCGTGGTTCCATCGTGAGCTATATGAAAAATCTACTGATTTGGGTGTCCGTGTTGTAGTGCTGCCGTCACCTGGGTCTTACACGCGAAGTGTCATTTTGTCTGTAAAGTCCCACAATACGGCTAACATGGAAGGCACGGGGTATCACTGACCCTATATTGTGTACGTACCGTTGTTGTGTTTTCCTCAAAGCGTAAGCGGAGTGGGCTCGACTGACGTATGCCAGTGCTGCGCGAGGCTGTGAACGATGACTCCGGAGTTATGGGCGTGGTTCCATCGTGAGCTATATGAAAAATCTACTGATTTGGGTGTCCGTGTTGTAGTGCTGCCGTCACCTGGGTCTTACACGCGAAGTGTCATTTTGTCTGTAAAGTCCCACAATACGGCTAACATGGAAGGTACGGGGTATCACTGACCCTATATTCATCCATAGATACATAAAAGATGGTGGACATGATGCATTTCTGCGAATATGAATGTTTGTTGTACATTCAGTGGAGTATTGTAGCTGTAGAAATACAGGGCTGTGAAAGGTTTAGGTTGCAGTTTTTGGCACATGAAGGACAGATAATATATACGTATGTGGTCATTCAGGTATACTGTCGAACTTGGTGCTTAGAAATCATTGTTCGAGGCTTGGAGTCGCGTCCACATTCTGTTATTGTACAGTAATGACGTAATCAACGCGTGCCTGAAAACGTACTGTAAATATGGTGGTATAGTTGATATAGTTTTAGTTCCTCTTTGCGCTATATAAATATGCTAAAAAATAAAAAAATTAAAAAATAGTACACATTTATTAATTGACTATACAGTTTCTTTGCAGTATTGTAATGATCCACTTTGTACGTTCGTATTTGTAGAATGAGCGAGAGAAAGCTATATAATCAAAGTTTTTGTTATTGGCAGAGGTAAAATGGTTGCATACGCTGTTTACAGCACAATATAATGTGGTAGGGCGCAGGACCAGGATTTTACAAACATAATAAGTACACAGACACAGATAGATGGTTGAAGTGGGTACGGGCACGTCTGCTCGACTCCATTTTATTACGTTGCTGTTGGTAACAAGTAGAATAGAAAACATGATATCATACACAGATATTCAATCATAAACGGTTTATGACTTCTGCTGTACAAAGGTAGGATCACTATATGTGAAATAATACACAGAAGATTCTATCGTAAAGGGTTCATGAATTGTGTTGCACTAAGGTAGGATCGGTTTGTGTGGAGCCTGCGATGATGTGTGGTTCAGGCAGAACACACTGGTAAGAATGTCATTTGGCAACTGAATTTTGCCTTAATAAGGCCATGTGGCGATTATTTATGGTGCACTGAGTTAGTGGTAAGTCGGGTGCTCAGTGTGTGCTCACTCTACGATGATGCGTGGTTCGAGCGGTCTGTACTCCATACATTGACTGTTGCATACTTGACTGCATGAACTTTGAGGGGAAAAAAAAACTGCCATCGATGGTTATCAATTGCTTTGCAAACTAGATCTACTGATTGCTCCAGTTAACAAATTAAATGATTGCATTTTAGGCATTGCATTCTAACTTTCTCAAAATGGGAACGTATGTCTGGTGGCGATGTTGAAGGTGATGTCCCAGAGGTACTTGGTATTGCCGGTGGTGGAGGTACATTTTGGCGCTGTGTTCTACATTCTTTGTGAACATAATTCACAGGATGCAGGGATTAAAGGTGCTTGCCCATATTAGCAGTGCCTCAAGAGTATTTTTAGGGCTCGTGAAGCGAAAAGTCCTTTTGTATGGGGTTTGAAAAATGGACCTTGAAATTCCACATAGCTCGTGCGTGTTCATTTCAAGGTCCATTTTGATTGGGCTTTGCGTGTGTGCTGTTTTTTAACAGAACACGCAATAGGCCATAGCCGGTCGCGTAGCTCCGCCTATGGCCTATTGGTGTCTGTTACGTGCACCGAAGCCCATATGTCTTCAATTATCGCGAGCTTCTTTTTTTTTTTAATCATTTCACGGCAAAGCAATGCCTTCTCTCTCTTTCGTTGGGTGAAGAATATGTTTCCTCTTTCCAGGTTGAAGGCACATTCTCTTTGTATCAAACACAAAAACACAGTTGTGCTCCATTGTCCTGCCTTTACAGGAATTCTCGAAAATGGCATGCACCTGGCTTAGCTAGCAACTAGGAGCTTTAGCGGCTTAGCCGTTGTCCAGTAACTTGTATCTTCCTTCATAGATTAAGATGAAGATGTAGTTTATCTCATTCGTTTACATATTTGCTTGACAGCCTCTTATTTACTTGGGGTGTGATAATCGTTATCATAAAATATGTTAATTTGAGAGAGACTGATAAGCAGCTGTTTGCTTCTGATGTAGTCGAAAACTGTGTGACTGTTAGCTTCTGATGTAGTCAAAAACCGTGCCGACTGCTAGCTTGGTAAATCGAGTAATATAAATTTATGAGCATGAAGTCAATGTGCCCTTAACATATACAAGCAGCCAGCTGTGACATAAACAAGCAGCAGAAGAGAGAATAGATTTGACAGAATGTAACAAACCAAATACCTTCAATCACATGCATGCCAAAAGACCCACACAGTTGTTATGAGATAATTATGTCTTCCTGTTTGCAGTATGCTTTTAGACCCATGTCGTTAAACTACCTATTAACCATTGGAGTACAAACTTTTTTTTTTAGAAAAGGGGATTGCTTAAATATCACTGGCAGTGCATCAACATGCCACACCTCTGTCGTACTCCTGAATTTATTAAGCATGAATCTGTTTTATTGACTGGCAGCTTAATATTTCCCCTACTAAACTGTGCAGTTTTCTTTTTGATGGAAACGTCCTGCTTTGGTTCACATGGATTCAGGCCCAGTGCTCTAAAAAACCAACACTGCACTGGGGTTTAGAATGAGGTGTTAGAACTGCACTACTAAGCTAATATCCCCGACTATTCAGCACATTCATTAAAACTACATTTTACCGAATGTTAGACATAAATCCCTCTCTGCTCTTGTAAATTACTGTACAACCCTAGCTAACTTCCTAGAAATGTGGTTGAACTTGGTAAATGACTTTTTGTATGCAATATCTGGTGATAATGCTACAATGTGATTTTGGTATTTGCTGATTTCTAACTGCTCTGAAAATGTGTAGCTTTGGAGCACGTGACTATATATTTGATGATACAAGGACCGGTAATTCTAACTCATTTACTTACTACTGGAGTTAGCATGGGTTCTCAATTAGTAGGTTCTATTGTTGATCTGAAATCAATCCTATCTTTGGTATGGTCATGCAGTACACATTTTACTTTTTAAATGACCTTTTTCGGAACTAAAGCACAAGATGCGTGTGCTAAGACGAGAAGTAGGCGGAGCCACTATGTTCGATAAGGAAGGGATATGTTCCTTTTTTAGCCTTTTAATTTTTTTAATGAATCTCTATTCCAAGGTATCTTCTGTTTTCTTCTCTTCTCCTTCTTCTCTTCTGTCTTCCCTCAACTTTGCCCTCGGGAAAAGTAGACAGGCACTTGGCTGTTAATAACCCGTAACAACACACTTGAAGCTGGGCACAAACACCACCAGCCGTCAGAGCACACTTTTTACCAGGCACAAACACCACCAGCCGTCAGTGCACGCTTCCACCACACACACACCAACAGCCGTCAGTGCACGCTTCCACCACACACACACCACCAGCCGTCAGTGCATGCTTTCACCAGGCACACACACACACACCACCAGCCGTCAGTGCACGCTTTCACCAGGCACACATTACCAGCCGTCAGTGCATGCTTTCACCAGGCACACACACCAGCAGCCGTCAGTGCACGCTTTCACCAGAATTACACACCACCGGCCGTCAGTGCACACTCACCAGGCACAGACACCATCAGTCATCGGGCTCAAACACCACCAGCCGTCAATGCACACTTTCACCGGGCACAAACACCACCAGCCGTCAGTGCAAGCTTCCACCACACACACACCACCAGACGTCAGTGCATGCTTTCACCAGGCACACACACACACACACCGCCAGCCGTCAGTGCACGCTTTCACCAGGCACACACCACCAGCCGTCAGTGCACGCTTTCACCAGGCAAACACACCACCAGCCATTGGTGCACGCTTTCACCAGGCATACACACCACAGGCTGTCAGTGCACACTCACCAGGTACAGGCACCATCAGTCGTCAGTGCACACTTCCACCACACACACACCACCAGACGTCAGTGCATGCTTTCACCAGGCACACACACACACACACACACACACACCACCAGCCATCAGTTCACGCTTTCACCAGGCACACTGCACCAGCCGTCAGTGCACGCTTTCAACAGGCACACACCACCAGTCGTCAGTGCACGCTTTCACCAGGCACAAATCACCAGCCGTCAGTGCACGCTTTCACCAGGCACACACACCACCAGCCGTCAGTGCATGCTTTCACCAGGCACACACACACACCACCAGCTGTCAGTGCACGCTTTCACCAGGCACACACACCACCAGCCGGCCAGGCACACACACACCACCAGCCATCAGTGCACTCTTTCAACAGGCACACACACACCACCAGCCATCAGTGCACGCTTTCACCAAGCATACACACCACCGGCCGTCAGTGCACACTTTCACTGGGCACAGACACCATCAGTCATCAGTGCACGCTTTCACCAGGCACAAACACCACAAGCCGTCAGTGCACGCTTTCACCGGGCACAAATACCACCAGCCGTCAGTGCACGCTTCCACTAGGCACACACCACCAGCCGTCAGTGCACGCTTTCAACATGCACAAACACACACCACCAGCCGTCAGTGCACGCTTTCACCAGGCACACACCACCAGCCGTCAGTGCACACTTCCACCAGGCACACACACCACCAGCCATCAGTGCACCATTTCTACAGGCACACACACCACCAGCCATCAGTGCACACATCAATTGTTAACGCATCCACAATTAACTAGTGTAGCAATCGCAGTATCACAGTATGGCACACTGTACTTTTAAACATATTCATCTAAAGCGCAGCATGCCACCATTGCTACACAAAAAATAAAAAAAAATTTGGCCTACAATTTATAGACTTTTGTTGCAATTGGTGTTGCAATATTTCGCAATGCCAATAGCTCAAACGTAATTAATGCGAGACCTATTGCATTGCATATGCTTGTTTGTCTGTGCCTTAAATAAATCAAGGCTAGATTCCCTACTGTCAGTAGTGTGGATACAAAGCGGAATTCAAGTTGTGAACCCTAGTGTCCTCAGTGTACAGCGAAGCCAGTAGTCAGCAGTTATAGAAGAATGCTTTTTTTCACTTATTTAAAAAAATCTGAATTCATACAGTATAATTGTCTCTGCATTAAGTAAATCAAGGCTGAATTGCCTACTGTCTATAGTGTAGATGCAAAGCTGAATTCAACTTGTAAATCCTGCTGTTCGCAGTGTAGATCTTAGGGTGGACTGCTTCATCTGTAATCATGATTGAAATGAAAGATAGAACATGTATAGAATACATTGTTAAAATATGTATGTTTCAGGGACATTATAGTTCAAATTGTGACCTGTGCTGTCTGCAGTGTAGACTGACATTAAGTGTGTCTTTGCACTTGCAGCATGAATTTTATTATTCAACTAAATCTATAAGTGATATAAAAGAAGTTTTTGAGGGAAGCATACTTAAGGGATATTGTATAAGTTTGATAGGTGTTATACTTAGTTTAGTATGCACTGAGTTAGTGGTACCTGAAACAACAAGGTTCTGTGGAGCCTGCGATGATGCGTGTTCCGGGTAGGCTGTACTGATAGTAACGTTTTTTGTCTTGTGAATTCAGTCTTAGTAACACCACGTGACAATGATTTTTCGTGCACTGAGTTACTAGTACCTTTGACGTTTAGCGTGTACGTATGCTGCGATGATGCGTGGTCGGGAGGGGGCACAGTAATTGGAGTAATGTGTTTGTCGATTGGGTTCTGCATGAATTCCATTTAAAAGGGTCCGTATGTCTCACTGTGACACAAAACTGTTCACTCTTCTTTGCGATAATTTATGGTGCACTGAGTTAGTAGTATGTTTGGCGCTGAGCTTGTACGTATCCTGCAATAATGCGTAGTGCAGGGGGGCTACACTGGGAGCAATGTTTTTTGCCTAGTGAATTCTGCCTTAATAAGGCTACGGGGAGATGACTTGTGTTAGTGGTACCGAAAAAACTCAGAGTGTGTGCACCCTGCGATGATTCGTGGTTCTGTCATTTGAGATGTCATTAGTGATGTTAATTACCATGTCATGAATGTTGCAATATGTGACATCATCACCAGTGGATTATTGCGGGCGCGAGAGTTAGTTAGTACAACTAACTATCACAGAGGACTTTCAATGGTTTTGTATGAGTGAAATGTCCAGCTAACCATAACACCCCCTGAAACCTATGTTTTTTTCAATTTATATATATATATATATATAAATATATATATATATATATATATATATATATATATATATATATATATATATATATATATATATATATACGATTCACAGTCCTGCTCCGTTCTCTGCACAAGGAAAAACTTTCCATAAACAACCAACGGAAACCACAGGTACAAACCACTCCACAGCGCTGAGTTAGAAAATCAAAGGTGGTTTATTCTCTCACAGTTGCCAGCATGACGCGTTTCGGCCACGACACGGTGACCTTGATCACATGCCAGACAGAACCAATAACAGTGCATATATAGGGCGCACAATTAACACAGATGGGGGCGTGTACATTCATAGATACTGAAAATACATGTAGTTTGCAACTAATCCTAGTTAGAAAACAGACCCGTTTTAACAAAAGTAAAATATAATACAACGTAAATGTAAATTGAATATGCATGAAAAATACCTATTATGTATAAAATACATTTCTGTAGGATGAAGGTTTATAAATTCATAAAACCATTTATATACAGCGTAATATTATACTTCTATGCCGATCTCCTAATCAAGGGTCTACAAGATAAAGGTGCAAATCTATATGAGGTAGATATGTACAAATAATGTATTAGCCCTTCGGTGTTATTAAAGTGCTAGTGCTAACAATAATAAACCCTTTAGTGCAAACACACGTGCAAAGTGTAAAGTGCAAAGTGCAAATTCAGCTTGACTGAGAGACAGATCTATATATATATATATATATATATATATATATATATATATATATATATATATATATATATATATATATATTGTTGGACCTGGCCCTTTGGGCAGGTTCACCCCTAGACTTTTTGCTTTTTCCTAGCCTGTTTCTGGAACCTGGTGTTGGTGATTCTAGGCCTCTGCGCACTTTTTTCACTGTGGTACAGTGTAAAGTGCTGGAGCTCTCTGTATGAAGAGTGAGTGACCTGCCCTCCCATAGGAATGAATGGGGAATATGTATGCCCATGGTAGTTCCTGTTGTGTGGGGAGTGCAGGGGTCGAGTTTGGTATGTATAAACTCGTGAGAATGAATGCTGCAAAATGATGTATGCGGCATGACTGTGCCTAGTCTGGAAGTACTACTTTTGGAAGTTGGTATATTTGTGTAAGTTGGTTCTGGCGTGTGATTGGCTGGTGAGTCTGCCCAGGAGTGCCTGGATCTGCTGGTGGATGGACTGTCCGGTTTGAGTAGGACAGGGTCTGCAGGGTCTGCAAGGCCCCAGAGGAGGGGGTCTGAGTCAGCCGTGGATGAAAGGCCCCTCTGCTGTCAGGGATGGGAGGAAAGAGCGTCTGGTGGTGCCGGGCCGTGCCTGTCGCCCACCCTGCTGGCTCTCCATCCTGACGGCCCACTGTCACCTCCGGCCCTGAAGCTGTCAGGAAGACGGAAACCAGAAACATTCCAGTACTCGGGGCCCCTTGCACGAAGTACTTCAAAGGCATTCCTGTGTATAAGAAGGGCTGTGTCTCCTTCCAACTTGTTCTTGTTCTAGCTCTTGTGGCTGACTTGGATCTACCAGGGGTGGGCGCTGCCCAGCCCCTGGGTGCTTGGATTCCTGGACTCCTGGGGGACCCTTCTGCCCTGTCTGGGCTGAAGGGGGGACTTGGCTTTGCCCCTGGGGAAGCTCTGGGACCTTGGCAGCATGGAGAAGCTGCCTTTTCCTGGGGAGAGCGCTGAAGTTGATTTCTAGCGCCTGGAGGCGCTGTGCTTCCCCCTGAGCGCCTGGGAGCGCTCTGCCTGCTGTCTAGAGCTCTGGGGCGCTTCATTTCCCCCAAGCGCTTGAGAGCGCCTTCTCTGGACTTTGTAGCGCTTAGGAGCGCTTTTCCTGCTCGTTTATAGCGCTGGATGCGCTGAGGATTCCTGCCTGCATTGATTTAATTATCTACGAGTGCCCACCTCGATCTGCCGCGGTGAAAACAAACCACGAAGGGGCCGCGACCGGATTGGCCAAGACCCAAGGAGAGCCGCGACGGGATTGGCCTGGAGATCGTCGCGTCATCGGCGAGGCCGCGCTGCCATTGGTTGGTGGCCTCGCGTCATGAGGGGCTCGCCGAAGGAGCCGCGATGGGATTGGCCCATCGCTCGTGACCCAGGGGAGATGAGGCGGCGAGGAAGAAAGGTGGAGGCCGGTTAACAGGGCTCCCGTGTGCCGAGGGAGCCCTGCAACGAGAGAAGAGACTGCCCCCGGGAGCCTGGCTGGCTCCACTCTGCGTCCCGGTCCCGAGACGGGGGACCGGGCCAAGCGAGGAGAGTCTGCGAGGAGCAGGAGTTCCTCCGTGGCCGCCGAGCCCCGCCCCCGCCGCACAGGAGACCCGGTGAGTCTGGGCTGAGGGCCGGGCAGCGTGGGGCAGAAGGGAGGAGGGGCGCCGGGACACGTTGTCAGTGTCCGCCCCCCCAGTGGCGCGAGAGCGCGCCTGTTGTCAGGACGAAGCCGCGAGGGCTTCAAGGGCGGCCCCGTATGGCAGTGGACCGCCCCAACGTGATGTACCGCTGAGAGGCTCTGGGGGCATGCCGGGAAGCTCCGTGCGGTGCCGGTCGAGGCACCGAGTAAGGGCGACCCCGAATGGCAGTGGGTCGCCCCACCCTGAGTACAGAGCCCGCGAGGGGCTCTTGAGGGCCCGCATTGCTTCGCGTTAGTGCCGGTTTAGAGGCACTGCTTCAGGGCGGCCCCGGATGGCAGCGGGCTGCCCCAACGGTGTGTAGAGCCCGTTTGGCTCCAGAGAGGGCCATATTCGAGAGGGGGGGGCTTCGGGGCATATTTTCGGTGCTCGTCCCCTCCTGCCCCTGAGTGTGAGGGCTAGAGTCCGGTGTGGCTCCAACGGTTGGCATCATTGCTTTAGAGCCTCTGTGGCTCTAACGTCTGGGGCATGTGCTATGCCCAGAGCCTGTGTGGCTCCAGCAGTGGCGCAGTTGGCGCCTAAGGGCCAGTGAGGGCCCTGGCGCAGTTTTATTGTTCTCCAGGTGCCCAGCACTTAGTGGCACCTGCTACGTTTAGGCTTTTTGTACTGAGACTGGCGCTGCATGGCAGCGCACCCCTGACACTGAGACTCAGGGCGTCTGAGCCCCAACAAGGCCATTGGCCTAGGGACTGCCACAGGTAGTGGCTTATGTGAGTTTGCGCAATGGTATGGTTATTGCACCTTTGAATGTGATCTCTTGCATCATGTGTTATTCCTGCACCTCTGAAGGTTTTTAGGCCTCATGTGATATTTGCGCTATGGTATTACTCTTGACGCCTCTGGATGTTTTATGCATTATGTGTCTTTCTTTTCATGCGCTGCACCTCTGAATGTTTAGTCATCATGTGTCTTCTTGCGCTGCACCCCTGAATGTATTTTGATTGCATCATGTGCTCTGTCCTTAACACCGCTGAATGTGTAGGTCTATACATCATGTGTTTTCTTTCTTTACCACTCCTCTGAATGTATATTCATGCATCATGGGTAATGTGTTCTGATGTATACCCCTAAGTGGATTTTATCCTTAGGTGGTTGTTCTTTCTAGTACAGGTGGTCCTAGTGAGGTCCTGGTTACCTGCGTGACATGCTCCTAAGGTGTTTAGGGTTGCGTAGTGTGTACTTACCTGTTCCCAGTAGTTACTGGATGTGATTCATAACTGTTACTTTGTGCTACAGTGATTTTATATTCTTTTATTCTAAGTTCTGACAGTATTTCATTTCTACTAAGTGCTGATTATTTATGACAGTGGCCCATGTGGCCCTGTCTTGTGAATAATCCCATGTGAATATTGCCTGTGCCAGTTGGCACCATGTATATGTGTGATTTTATCTGATGTGCTTTTACAATACAAAAGTTATTTTTATAATAACCTTGTGTGGAGTCTCTTTTGTGGTGTGCCTAGTATGTTGTTGCTGTTGTGCGCTGACGCAAATGCTTTACACATTGCCTCTGAGTTTAGCCTAGTGTGGTAAATATTTGATTTACCGTCCTAATTTCTATGCAGGTAAGTACTTAAACAAAAATAACTCAATCGGAAAGAAAGACGCAGAGTCCATGGTGTTAGAGTTCTTAGGGGTTTTATTCCTTAAAAAGGAATGGTTCTTGAACCGGATATCGGATTCCTGACACCACTGGGGTGCAGGAAGGGATAGAGCATACTTTATTGACAAGACATAACTTTTATACTTAAACCATATAATGAATACCAATACAGTAGGCGTAACAGCTGAGAGAAACAAGATAAAAACACACACGTGTTAGCAATACGTAATCAAAAGGCGTTTACTGGGCGTGAACATAGAGGTGTGTGCTAGAACCGTCACATAAAAGTGTCACAAGTGGGTGGATACATAGCAGAATCTTGCAGTGTCAGCAGAAATCTGAGGTCTGGATGCGCGCGCAGCTGCATGACGTGTGATTGACGTGAAACTGGAGGGTGCAGGGGACTTGACATTTACACTAGCGGAAAGAGACAGAAGTCTGGCATGTCAGATCAACTCGTACCTATATCATATCTGATATCTGATGTTTGGGAACCATATTATCTAGAGGAAAAGGTCTCTTGGGCAGAGGCTATTCTATACTGACTGTGAGTGCATGTATAAGCGTCTACGTGTCTGCATGAGATGCGAGGGGGCATGGGCCTACCATGGTAACAGAAGCTATGAATTACTTGCACGGAGACAGTGAGGCCGGGCCCTTTGCTCTGCAGCTGGAAGAATGTTTACTTGAACTAGTAGGCAGGAATGTATGTTTGAGGAGCGGAGCAGATTATTCGAAGGTTGAATACAGTCTTGGCAGGCAGCAGGCTGAGCTAAGCGCCGTTAGCCGCGCAGGGAGTAAGGCAGGGGTCACGGGTACAGAGGCAGCCCAGGCTGAGGCGTTCAGAGTCAGAAGGCAGGAAAAAGCTCGATGGCAGAATTCAGGGGCCTACTTCGCCAGAGCTGAAAAACGTGTAAAGTACACCACAAAAAGACGTTGGCATGGCATACTTAGGAACGGAATATTCAACCCGTTCAGAGTGGATCTGAAAGAGAACATGTTAACGTTGGACGCAAATGTATTTGCCTCTTCATAGCTGGCACAGGAGGGAAGTTACATGCACTTTAAGCTCGTACATGGAGACGGTGGGGTACACGCTAGGGAACATTTCTTGACCATAAAATTTATATTTCCTCATTCCCTCCTTGTTCCCTACGGACCCTTCATGATATATCGATCCTCATAAATCGATCAGTCTGTTCTTGTAACATCATTTGCTCTTCTTTCTTCTTTTCGCGTTTTGAGTGAAAACTGGTATGTGGAATACATGATGTGGCGCACAGACCACAAATCGCTGGCCCACACTGTAGGCACAGGCAGCAACTGAATACTATGACAAGGGCAATGCCTAGGAAGGATAGGATCTTCCATCCACAAGTGGTCAACGTTGTCCAGAACCAACCGGACCAAGTCCAGGTGCCTGGATTCTGATGTATCAAACTTGCAATTTTATGAAGACGTGTGATAGCTTTATATACTGTTGGCGCGTTTTCTGGAATGAAAACACAGCAACTTGACCCGATGACCTTACAAGCTCCGCCCCTATCTGCTAGGATGACGTCAATAACAAGACGATTTTGAAGGACAACAACCCGCATGGCAGATTGCTCCTCTGTTAAGTTGCCTAGAGCGGAGGTAGTTTCATTCACTACTGCTTCGAGGGTTCTAGTTAATTTTTGTATCAGTTTACTATTAAAGACGGTGCCTAAGTAGGGGAAGAAACCTTTATTGAAGTCTGTGTATTGCTCCCATGCCGTTTCAGTATAGTCGACAATCGGGAGATCTCTTCGGAGTCTATTCTTTACTAGATTTGTATTTCTGTGGTAATCAGGAGGGGCTAGGAAAACAGGTGGCAGAAGGAATGCAATGTAACAGGTACCATCCCAATCTGGAGGTAAGCGTATGTATGCGGTATGGCCACAAACAAAGTAGGAATGACGAGTAGCTCTAAATGAAGACTTGCCTTGATCACTGAATTCGACCACAGTAGTACATTTACTATGACCTAAGTGTACTGAACCCTTCTTTCTGACACATAAATCACCTGTGACTGGTAATACTGACATAGCAGGGAGAACTGGTGCAGCTTCGGATTCAACAGTAAGAATCATGAGGTTAATTGTATAATTACCTAATCCATATACTTCATTTTCTAGATCAGTTCCTATTCTAGTGGGAAGTCCCTTCTTGTCGGGATAACAGGCGTTAAGCAGAACTAAGTTCAGGTTTCCCCAAACCCAATTTCCTTCGAAAACAGCAATATCAGGATCTAAGGAATTAATTATTCTAAACCATGCTCCACATGAGCCATTGTGAGTGAACGGGTATGGGAAAAGAGGCAGAACTCCCTTGTATTTCTGATAGGGAGGGAGTCGGCCACATATCCAACAGTTTGTAGCATTATTAGTCTGATGGGAGTGATGTAACATACTAATGAATGTGTTGTTGCGCAGCGCAAGTCTGTAAGATAACTCATGAGGGGGTAATTCACTAAAAGAATGTTCGGCAGTGACATTGTAAACAGATTGTTCACGCTTGAAGATAGGGTCATATATAGGCAGCAATATACTGGCCGCAATAATCAAAAGACTTAGAAAAAACATAACCAATAATGTTACTATACAGTGACTACGAAGTGATTTACAATATGCACGTTTCTTGAGTTGTCTCTCTCTCTCTCTATCTCGGTCTAGGGGATACATGTCAGAAACTATTTAACCGATTCACCTAGGGGAGGACTTAAACAATTAAACTGTCTGACTTGCTAGACCGTAGTTTCGTTTTATACTCCTCTTGGGGAGTTTTCTCTCTCTTGGGAACTTTAAAGTCACTAGAATCGAGGCAGTCCTTTGAGGGGGTGGAAGAGTCAGTTTCTGGCAACAGTTCATTACATTTTTTAATATGACTCGTGTGGATCCACCCCTTTCGGCCCTCAACTTTAATTGCCGTCCTTGTGGTCAGAAGGACGATCTTCGGCTCCTTCCAGCGGGGCTCCAGCGGGCTTCTCCTGTCGAAGTTGCGGATCAATACAGTGTCACCTGGACGGACATCGTGTGGCTTTACATCAGTGTTGTCGGGAAAGGCTGCGGCAACCTGTGAACGACATGATTGGAGTGCAGACATCAAGGAGGCAAGGTAATCTGTCAGCATATTACAATCAACATCGGTTATTTTCTTAGGCATGGGCATCCCCCACATATTTGGTGGTCGGCCAAAGACCACCTCATACGGGGATAGTCCTGATCTCGAATGGGGGACCATTCTCATATAGAACAGTGCAACTGGCAGGGCGACTATCTAGTCGACCCCTTTCTCTTTACATATTTTGGCAAGACATGTTTTCAGTGTCTGGTTATGTCTTTCTACAAGGCCAGCTGCCTCGGGATGTCGGACGCAATGGAATTTCCACTGATATCCTAGCAGATGTGAAACCTGCTTCATGAGCTCGGACGAGAATGGCTGTCCGTTATCTGAGTACACGATACGAGGCAAGCCGTACCGTGGGAAGAATTCACGAACCAGCTGCTTGGCAGTGGTCGGGGCAGTGTAATCTGGGACTGGATATGCTTCGGTCCAACGGGAAAGTGCACAAACAACTACGAGGACATACTTGAATCCTCGACAACGGTCCATCTGGATATATGTTTTGCTGCTGCTCGTAAATGTTTGTTGTACCAGAGATTCTGTAAACTGTCTAACATAGCTTTTTCTCCTAGGTGTGCTGGACTATGTGCTGTATTTATTATGACTTGAACCATAGAGTCGGGGAGAAACCATGTAGATTTTCCCTTCGTCATCCATCCCTGATCTGTCTGGATCCCTCCTAGTTCAGTCCATTTCTTTATTTCATCTGGAGTAGCATGTGTCTGGATATCGATTACATCTAGTGTGGGATCCCTAACTGTCATACAATGTGTCGGCACTATTGTTTTTGTCACATCAGTTGTCTGGGTGTGAGTCAATGCTGTATGTTTTGCTGTTTGGTCTGCCAGGTCGTTACCCTGGGAAATGGAGTCTGTAACTTTAGTATGTGCTTTACACTTCATGATGGATATGCCTGAAGGCAGATGTATTGCTTCTAATAGTGCTTGAATGAGGGGACCGTGTTGGATCTTGGCACCGTGAGAGGTCAAGAAACCTCGTTCTTGCCATAACACTCCGAAGTCGTGTACGACTCCGAAAGCATAACGTGAATCTGTGTATATGTTAACATTTCTGTTCTTGGCTAGTATACAGGCTCGGGTCAGAGCGATGAGCTCTGCTGCTTGAGCGGACAGTGTATCAATACGATGTGTTTCTTTAACTTCAGTTTCAGTGGTAACTGCATACGCCGCCACTAATTCTCCCGTGTTTGTTCTCATACATGAACCGTCCACATAAAGTGTCAGGTCTGGATTTGTCAGTGGAACATCTGTTAAGTCTCGTCGGGGCTTTGTTACTGCATTAATTATTTCTATACAATCATGCGGTGCTGAATCTGTCATAATCGAAGGTAACAATGTTGCAGGATTCAGAATGTTACAGCGTCTTATTTCTATATGTGGCTGGAATAGCGTCAATTCATAACCTGTCAGTCGTGCTATAGTCAAGTGTTGAGTCTGGGTTCGGTTTAGAAGAACCTCTACAGAATGTGGAACTTGTACTGTCAATGGATGTCCTAATACAATTGAGTCGCTCTGTCTGATTGCTAGGGCTGTCGCTGCGACTGACTTTAAGCACGCAGGGAGTGCCTGGGCTACTGAATCCAATGTACTTGAAAAATAAGCACAAGGCTTATGTGAACCTGCTTGATCTTGAGTGAGGACAGACAATGCTGTACCATCACGTTCTGTAACAAAAAGTGTAAAAGGTTTGCTGTAACATGGTGTCGCTAAAACTGGTGCTTGACATAAAGCTTTCTTTAATTCCTCAAAGGCCTGTGTATGTTCCTGAGTCCAAGGAAGGGCAGTCGAAGTCGCTGCCTCCTGTGTTGTCAACTGAATGAGTGGTTTAGCTAGAAATGCATACTGGGGAATCCATTGTCTGCAGTACGAGGTGAGGCCTATAAAGGCCCGCACTTCCTTTTGTGTCTGGGGTTGTGGCATGTTTACAATTAACTGGATGCGGTCAGGAGTGAGCTGTCTCCCCACTTTGGACAGCAAGTGACCCAAGTACACAACTTGCTGAACACAGAATTGTAACTTCGAAGGAGACACCTTGTGTCCCTTGTCGGCCAGAAAATGTAAAACTGTCAGTGATGCTTGTTCACATTCGGGTTCACTTTGTGCGGTGATCAGCAGATCATCGACGTACTGTAGTAAGGCGGTGTTAACTGGCATTTGGATACAATCAAGTTGTCTTTTCAGTGCTTGGCTATAGATGCTGGGGCTTTCTGTGAATCCTTGAGGTGCGCGTGAAAATTTGAAACTTCGTCCATTTAAACTGAATCCAAAGAGGTATTGGCTCTCTGGATCAATGGGTACACTGAAGAAGGCGTTCTTGAGGTCAATTACAGTAAAGAACGTCGCTTCTGAATCAATAGCAGTCAATAAGGATGAGATATCGGGAACCACAGGATACTGTGGAACAATGCATTTATTCAGTTCTCGTAAATCAATCACCAGCCGATATACTGGCGGTGCATTGGGATCAGTACGTTTAAGAATCGGAATGATAGGGGAATTACAGATATTGGAGTCTGTTTCTATGACCACTCCCTGGGCAATGAGCTCTTCAATGATTTCCAGTAAAGCCACTACAGCATCGGGTGGTAACTTGTATTGTCTGATTCGCGGTAAAACAATTCCTGGTTTGAGTGTAACACGGTATGGTGTGATGTGCATGCAACCTACATCGGTTGGGCCTTGTGCCCACAGGTGTTTTGGTACATTTTTCAATCTGACATCAAACTCTCGTAATACATAGTGACCCTTAAAGTCACGCAGGAAAAGTCTAACTCCTTCCGGAGAACAACATATCACAGCTCCTAGAGCCTTCAATGTTTTGATACCTAACAAGTTTTCTGGACATGATTTTGTGAGTAACAAGTCTGTAACGCGTGATAATGGACCCACAGCTAGGGGGACTGGTTTCGATACTTCATTTACAATAGGCTGTCCTGAAAAACCAAGGGAAACATTCTGTGAGCCTGAGAGGGGTGCCCCTGGGACTTCATTATGGCTGATTGTTGTGCGGCTTGCCCCTGTGTCAATTAAAAACTTTCTGTCTTTTCCCAATACTTGACTGTGTACATAAGGACCCACTTGATCTACAGGAATCTCAATAAGAGGCAAGCCAACCTCCCTCTCTAGGCTGTTTCATGTGTATCGCTGATAATCGGGATAATCAGATTGGGCATACTGGTTCATCTGTCGTGAAACTTGCTGCGTCGCGGCAATGGGCTGTGGCTGTGGCTGTGATACCGCTGCGGTCTGTGCTGTATGTGGTGGAGCATGCATAGGTTGTGAATTCTGTAAAGTCTGTTGCTGGACCTGGTCTTGTCTAGGCGGATGCGGTCTTTCTTTAGTTTTTCCTGTTGCTATATTGTGTTTTAGGACTGGACATTCATGTACGTAGTGACCTGGCTGCTTGCAATAGTTGCATGTCCCTTTAACGGGAGCTGCTGCATTACCTGTCTGGGTCGTACCCTTTCTCTGGCCGTCGGCTGGAACCGACTGGGCCACTAACATTTTCATTTTAGTGTCTTTCATACGTCTCTGTTCGTGATCCTGTTCTTCTCTAATTCTGTTCTGGTGGTATTGTAACATTTGTAACATCTGGGATGGCGTATTTGCTTGCCATGTACTTTCAACTTTATATACACGGTTCTTAACTGATGTCAGGGAATTCTCGACTAACTTTGTTACAAAAAGATGCGGGTACGACTCGCTACCTGGTTTTAGGCCACTATTAATAATGAAACATTTCTCGAATCTTGAATAGAAGTCACTAGTATCTTCATCGTGTTTCTGTTTACATGCTGAGATTGCGTCCCAGTCTTCCTTTTTAGTTGTCAATAATCTTGGCAAGACCTGTACTATTAAACCTGGTAATGCTTTAGCTTTGTCCCCAAGGCCTAGCCCTGGGGTACGACCTTTTTCCTCGTCTTCTATTTCAGTCCATATAATCTTTTTATCTCCCACCTCCCATTCTTTTTCCTTGAGTTTTTCGTAAATGCCGGTGGGCAGCAGTACTTTTAACAATTTCATAATATCTGTATACGTGTAATCTCCCATGAGTAACATGTCTTTAAGTTCTCGGTGAAAACCTGCAGGGTCTTTATCGTGACAGGGTACTAGTTTCTTCATTTCTAACAATTCTAACTTTGCTAAAGGTGTGTACACAAACACACGTTCCAAGGCATGATTGGCATTCATAACGGGGTGTACTTCTCGTAAAGGATTCTGCCTGTCAAAATGCTTGAAATGACACATTTTTCTTTCTGGAGGCGGAGCTGAAACATATTGTGGGCCTAAGAAAGCGTTATATTTACGTCGTTGTTCTAGAATTATTTGAATTAATCTGGTACTTAGGCCTCTCCATCTATTCATAAGTAGCGCTTCTAATGTATCAGGCAAGGGACCTGGATCAGAATGTTGTTGTCTGTATAACGTGATGAGATGCTGAATCATGTATACACCAGCTAATTTCTGCTCGTCTGGGGAAAGGTTCAGAAATGTCTGTGCTACTGTATCATCATTGTACGTGTTAGTATTGTCAGCCCATAGCACTGCTGACCGGGCTAGTTCTTGTTCATCCATAGAATTGAGTACATGGTACCCCATTTGTTCTTGAAGAATTTTATCGGTTACCTGAAACAGATATTCAGGAGAACTTGGTTTTGATATGCCAGAGAGAAAAACTCTCTTGCTTTCTGGACGAATGCCTTTCCTAAGGTAATTTCCCTTACCTACATACGCTATCATTTCTTTAGTCGTATCTGGTTCTTCAGGTCCTTCCTCCTAGGAGGAGTCATTCCTGCCACTTTCTTTTTCTTTTTCTTTTTCGTGTATTTCTATTACTGCTTTTCTAATTTTCTTGTACATACTTGCTATACAGTTCAGTTTATCATGGTGTCCGTCGGCTATATTTTGACCCCACTTGTTTAGTGCTTCCATCTCTTCCTGGTCTACTCCAGGCCTGTCTCGTTCTCTTATTAAGCAATTTATGAAGAAACGTAATATACAACCTTGAGTGTCAACTTTCTGGTGAGCCAGGGCCTCTTTAATACTTTCAGGATCTTCCCCAGTCTGGACAAAATGATATATTCTATCTAGGTGTTCGGTCATTCCTGGAATTAACACTAGGTAATCTGCAACCTTTCGTAAGCGTAGTGATGCTAACAACATTCTATCGTCTTTACCGGGTACTGGATCATATCTGCAAAATGGAAGGGGTTCTTTAAGCATGTCGAGACGGGGTGATTGGGGTGTACGTTGCTTCATTATGTCCCTAAAGTTCAATCGGTGTGTTGCTGGCGGGGTCTGGAGACCTCCTGTCGCACCTCCTGTAGCGGGGACTTGAAAATTGTATGTCTGTGGAGTCAGTATCTGTGTCTGAACTTGTCTCTTATTAGGATCAGGCGCAATCGGATTTGGTATATCAACCTTAGGTGTGGGAAGTGGCGGAGGTGGAGGGGGGGGCGGAGCAGGCTGTCGAACGGGTGAACCTTGTTGCGGCAATGCCGGGATATGGTCTTGAGGCGGGTTGCCACCTCCGTCACCGTCAGTAGGCGGGACGCGGGCACGTGGATTGGTGTAAGCGGGTGCTACATCGTCTAGATAGGAAGCAAGGAATATGTCTTTGGTGGTCCTGTGACTTACTTTAGTCGGAACCAATGGCGGCAGCAGATTTTTTGGTATTTCTGAAGTGGCTTCAGGCAAACCCTCGGCTACAAAGTACATGCCATTTACAAGATTGTTTCGCATACGGTCTACTTGTTCTGCTTTTACTCGGATCCCTTCATTTACTAATTCGTTTTCTCGGACTCTATCCGACTCTTCTCTATGTCTGTCTTCTTTGCGAAGTGCTTTTTCGGCACGTTTATGTGATTCTTTACGCCAAAATTCTATGGCGTCTTTCTGAGATTGTCTGGCTTTCTTTTTCCATAGCGCTTCTTCTACCTTCATGATGCACTCGGCATCCCATGTTCCTGTAACGGGCCATCTGTGTCTCTCGTCTAGGTGCTTGGTATAATCGGCCCATAAATCTAGATACAGTATGGCATCTAAGCCATGCTTATGGTACATAAAATTTCCAGGAGTGTCCCTAGGGAGGATAGGAATTTCTTCCTCTAGTATCCCTTTCCTAGTTCCTATCTGTCTTAATTTATTGAAAAACGGCATCTTATTACTTAGTACTGGATACTTGATACTTGTTACTTACTCTGAACACAGCTAGTTACACAAAAACACAGTAATGTACATCAAACAGTCACTCATACCACGACATTAATCACATGAAAAACATTTTGAACATATATGACTACCTTGATACTAGATGTGCCGCTAAACAGCACAGATACACTGTCGAGAACAGTGCAAGAACTTGAATGCTTGATATACTGCTAAACAGTACAGATACACTGTCTAAAACAGTGCAGACCGCGTTTGTGTACCCAAACCCGTCTTTACCGGATACATAATAATGCACCCGTCTAGATACGTCCCAGCAATGGTACTCACCGGGAAGCACGGAACAGAAGGCCTCGGAAAACTCGACTGGACTGGACCGGACTCGGCTCGACTCGACTCGACACGTGGATACTTCGGGAACTGGTGGGCCTCTTGACACCTCGGACCTTGCTTCTTTCGGCTAGGCTCTGGTCGGGATCCTCCGCACTCCTCACCGCCTCGTCTGGGTGCTGATCGCAGTCTCCGTCACCTCCGTGGGCCAGAGGGAGATACAGGAAATCCTGCGGGTACGCGTAATTGTCCGTCTTGACTTATGGCAGGGGGCAAAGGTTGCAACGCACCAACCGGCGCGTAAGGTGGGGGAGGGGTCCCTGTTCGGGCGATAAAATAATGTGGTAAATATTTGATTTACAGTCCTAATTTCTATGCAGGTAAGTACTTAAACAAAAATAACTCAATCGAAAAGAAAGACGCAGAGTCCGTGGTGTTAGAGTTCTTAGGGGTTTTATTCCTTAAAAAGGAATGGTTCTTGAACCGGATATCGGATTCCTGACACCACTGGGGTGCAGGAAGGGATAGAGCATACTTTATTGACAAGACATAACTTTTATACTTAAACCATATAATGAATACCAATACAGTAGGCGTAACAGCTGAGAGAAACAAGATAAAAACACACGTGTTAGCAATACGTAATCAAAAGGCGTGAACTGGGCGTGAACATAGAGGTGTGTGCTAGAAACGTCACATAAAAGTGTCACAAGTGGGTGGATACATAGCAGAATCTTGCAGTGTCAGCAGAAATCTGAGGTCTGGATGCGCGCGCAGCTGCATGACGTGTGATTGACGTGAAACTGGAGGGTGCAGGGGACTTGACATTTACACTAGCGGAAAGAGACAGAAGTCTGGCATGTCAGATCAACTCGTACCTATATCATATCTGATATCTGATGTTTGGGAACCATATTATCTAGAGGAAAAGGTCTCTTGGGCAGAGGCTATTCTATACTGACTGTGAGTGCATGTATAAGCGTCTACGTGTCTGCATGAGATGCGAGGGGGCATGGGCCTACCATGGTAACAGAAGCTATGAATTACTTGCACGGAGACAGTGAGGCCGGGCCCTTTGCTCTGCAGCTGGAAGAATGTTTACTTGAACTAGTAGGCAGGAATGTATGTTTGAGGAGCGGAGCAGATTATTCGAAGGTTGAATACAGTCTTGGCAGGCAGCAGGCTGAGCTAAGCGCCGTTAGCCGCGCAGGGAGTAAGGCAGGGGTCACGGGTACAGAGGCAGCCCAGGCTGAGGCGTTCAGAGTCAGAAGGCAGGAAAAAGCTCGATGGCAGAATTCAGTGGCCTACTTCGCCAGAGCTGAAAAACGTGTAAAGTACACCACAAAAAGACGTTGGCATGGCATACTTAGGAACGGAATATTCAACCCGTTCAGAGTGGATCTGAAAGAGAACATGTTAACGTTGGACGCAAATGTATTTGCGTCTTCATAGCTGGCACAGGAGGGAAGTTACATGCACTTTAAGCTCGTACATGGAGACGGTGGGGTACACGCTAGGGAACATTTCTTGACCATAAAATTTATATTTCCTCATTCCCTCCTTGTTCCCTACGGACCCTTCATGATATATCGATCCTCATAAATCGATCAGTCTGTTCTTGTAACATCATTTGCTCTTCTTTCTTCTTTTCGCGTTTTGAGTGAAAACTGGTATGTGGAATACATGATGTGGCGCACAGACCACAAATCGCTGGCCCACACTGTAGGCACAGGCAGCAACTGAATACTATGACAAGGGCAATGCCTAGGAAGGATAGGACCTTCCATCCCCAAGCGGTCAACGTTGTCCAGAACCAACCGGACCAAGTCCATGTGCCTGGATTCTGATGTATCAAACTTGCAATTTTATGAAGACGTGTGATAGCTTTATATACTGTTGGCGCGTTTTCTGGAATGAAAACACAGCAACTTGACCCGATGACCTTACAAGCTCCGCCCCTATCTGCTAGGATGACGTCAATAACAAGACGATTTTGAAGGACAGCAACCCGCATGGCAGATTGCTCCTCTGTTAAGTTGCCTAGAGCGGAGGTAGTTTCATTCACTACTGCTTCAAGGGTTCTAGTTAATTTTCGTGTCAGTTTACTATTAAAGACGGTGCCTAAGTAGGGGAAGAAACCTTTATTGAAGTCTGTGTATTGCTCCCATGCCGTTTCAGTATAGTCGACAATCGGGAGATCTCTTCTGAGTCTATTCTTTACTAGATTTGTATTTCTGTGGTAATCAGGAGGGGCTAGGAAAACAGGTGGCAGAAGGAATGCAATGTAACAGGTACCATCCCAATCTGGAGGTAAGCGTATGTATGCGGTATGGCCACAAACAAAGTAGGAATGACGAGTAGCTCTAAATGAAGACTTGCCTTGATCACTGAATTCGACCACAGTAGTACATTTACTATGACCTAAGTGTACTGAACCCTTCTTTCTGACACATAAATCACCTGTGACTGGTAATACTGACATAGCAGGGAGAACTGGTGCAGCTTCGGATTCAACAGTAAGAATCATGAGGTTAATTGTATAATTACCTAATCCATATACTTCATTTTCTAGATCAGTTCCTATTCTAGTGGGAAGTCCCTTCTTGTCGGGATAACAGGCGTTAAGCAGAACTAAGTTCAGGTTTCCCCAAACCCAATTTCCTTCGAAAACAGCAATATCAGGATCTAAGGAATTCATTATTCTAAACCATGCTCCACATGAGCCATTGTGAGTGAACGGGTATGGGAAAAGAGGCAGAACTCCCTTGTATTTCTGATAGGGAGGGAGTCGGCCACATATCCAACAGTTTGTAGCATTATTAGTCTGATGGGAGTGATGTAACATACTAATGAATGTGTTGTTGCGCAGCGCAAGTCTGTAAGATAACTCATGAGGGGGTAATTCACTAAAAGAATGTTCGGCAGTGACATTGTAAACAGATTGTTCACGCTTGAAGATAGGGTCATATATAGGCAGCAATATACTGGCCGCAATAATCAAAAGACTTAGAAAAAACATAACCAATAATGTTACTATACAGTGACTACGAAGTGATTTACAATATGCACGTTTCTTGAGTTGTCTCTCTCTCTCTCTATCTCGGTCTAGGGGATACATGTCAGAAACTATTTAACCGATTCACCTAGGGGAGGACTTAAACAATTAAACTGTCTGACTTGCTAGACCGTAGTTTCGTTTTATACTCCTCTTGGGGAGTTTTCTCTCTCTTGGGAACTTTAAAGTCACTAGAATCGAGGCAGTCCTTTGAGGGGGTGGAAGAGTCAGTTTCTGGCAACAGTTCATTACATTTTTTAATATGACTCGTGTGGATCCACCCCTTTCGGCCCTCAACTTTAATTGCCGTCCTTGTGGTCAGAAGGACGATCTTCGGCTCCTTCCAGCGGGGCTCCAGCGGGCTTCTCCTGTCGAAGTTGCGGATCAATACAGTGTCACCTGGACGGACATCGTGTGGCTTTACATCAGTGTTGTCGGGAAAGGCTGCGGCAACCTGTGAATGACATGATTGGAGTGCAGACATCAAGGAGGCAAGGTAATCTGTCAGCATATTACAATCAACATCGGTTATTTTCTTAGGCATGGGCGTCCCCCACATATTTGGTGGTCGGCCAAAGACCACCTCATACGGGGATAGTCCTGATCTCGAATGGGGGACCATTCTCATATAGAACAGTGCAACTGGCAGGGCGACTATCCAGTCGACCCCTTTCTCTTTACATATTTTGGCAAGACGTGTTTTCAGTGTCTGGTTATGTCTTTCTACAAGGCCAGCTGCCTCGGGATGTCGGACGCAATGGAATTTCCACTGATATCCTAGCAGAAGTGAAACCTGCTTCATGAGCTCGGACGAGAATGGCTGTCCGTTATCTGAGTACACGATACGAGGCAAGCCGTACCGTGGGAAGAATTCACGAACCAGCTGCTTGGCAGTGGTCGGGGCAGTGTAATCTGGGACTGGATATGCTTCGGTCCAACGGGAAAGTGCACAAACAACTACGAGGACATACTTGAATCCTCGACAACGGTCCATCTGGATATAATCCATCTGGAGTACTTCAAAAGGGTGATCGGGAGGATGAAATCCACCTTGCTCTACAGGGACGCTTTTACCTGGATTGAACTGACAACAGATCATGCAAGTACGCACTTTCTGTTTTGCTGCTGCTCGTAAATGTTTGTTGTACCAGAGATTCTGTAAACTGTCTAACATAGCTTTTTCTCCTAGGTGTGCTGGACTATGTGCTGTATTTATTATGACTTGAACCATAGAGTCGGGGAGAAACCATGTAGATTTTCCCTTCGTCATCCATCCCTGATCTGTCTGGATCCCTCCTAGTTCAGTCCATTTCTTTATTTCATCTGGAGTAGCATGTGTCTGGATATCGATTACATCTAGTGTGGGATCCCTAACTGTCATACAATGTGTCGGCACTATTGTTTTTGTCACATCAGTTGTCTGGGTGTGAGTCAATGCTGTATGTTTTGCTGTTTGGTCTGCCAGGTCGTTACCCTGGGAAATGGAGTCTGTAACTTTAGTATGTGCTTTACACTTCATGATGGATATGCCTGAAGGCAGATGTATTGCTTCTAATAGTGCTTGAATGAGGGGACCGTGTTGGATCTTGGCACCGTGAGAGGTCAAGAAACCTCGTTCTTGCCATAACACTCCGAAGTCGTGTACGACTCCGAAAGCATAACGTGAATCTGTGTATATGTTAACATTTCTGTTCTTGGCTAGTATACAGGCTCGGGTCAGAGCGATGAGCTCTGCTGCTTGAGCGGACAGTGTATCAATACGATGTGTTTCTTTAACTTCAGTTCAGTGGTCACTGCATACGCGGCCACTAATTCTCCCGTGTTTGTTCTCATACATGAACCGTCCACGTAAAGTGTCAGGTCTGGATTTGTCAGTGGAACATCTGTTAAGTCTCGTCGGGGCTTTGTTACTGCATTAATTATTTCTATACAATCATGCGGTGCTGAATCTGTCATAATCGAAGGTAACAATGTTGCAGGATTCAGAATGTTACAGCGTCTTATTTCTATATGTGGCTGGAATAGCGTAAATTCATAACCTGTCAGTCGTGCTATAGTCAAGTGTTGAGTCTGGGTTCGGTTTAGAAGAACCTCTACAGAATGTGGAACTTGTACTGTCAATGGATGTCCTAGTACAATTGAGTTGCTCTGTCTGATTGCTAGGGCTGTCGCTGCGACTGACTTTAAGCACGCAGGGAGTGCCTGGGCTACTGAATCCAATGTACTTGAAAAATAAGCACAAGGCTTATGTGAACCTGCTTGATCTTGAGTGAGGACAGACAATGCTGTACCATCACGTTCTGTAACAAAAAGTGTAAAAGGTTTGCTGTAACATGGTGTCGCTAAAACTGGTGCTTGACATAAAGCTTTCTTTAATTCCTCAAAGGCCTGTGTATGTTCCTGAGTCCAAGGAAGGGCAGTCGAAGTCGCTGCCTCCTGTGTTGTCAACTGAATGAGTGGTTTAGCTAGAAATGCATACTGGGGAATCCATTGTCTGCAGTACGAGGTGAGGCCTATAAAGGCCCGCACTTCCTTTTGTGTCTGGGGTTGTGGCATGTTTACAATTAACTGGATGCGGTCAGGAGTGAGCTGTCTCCCCACTTTGGACAGCAAGTGACCCAAGTACACAACTTGCTGAACACAGAATTGTAACTTCGAAGGAGACACCTTGTGTCCCTTGTCGGCCAGAAAATGTAAAACTGTCAGTGATGCTTGTTCACATTCGGGTTCACTTCGTGCGGTGATCAGCAGATCATCGACGTACTGTAGTAAGGCGGTGTTAACTGGCATTTGGATACAATCAAGTTGTCTTTTCAGTGCTTGGCTATAGATGCTGGGGCTTTCTGTGAATCCTTGAGGTGCGCGTGAAAATTTGAAATTTCGTCCATTTAAACTGAATCCAAAGAGGTATTGGCTCTCTGGATCAATGGGTACACTGAAGAAGGCGTTCTTGAGTTCAATTACAGTAAAGAACGTCGCTTCTGAATCAATAGCAGTCAATAAGGATGAGATATCGGGAACCACAGGATACTGTGGAACAATGCATTTATTCAGTTCTCGTAAATCAATCACCAGCCGATATACTGGCGGTGCAGTGGGATCAGTACGTTTAAGAATCGGAATGATAGGGGAATTACAGATATTGGAGTCTGTTTCTATGACCACTCCCTGGGCAATGAGCTCTTCAATGATTTCCAGTAAAGCCACTACAGCATCGGGTGGTAACTTGTATTGTCTGATTCGCGGTAAAACAATTCCTGGTTTGAGTGTAACACGGTATGGTGTGATGTGCATGCAACCTACATCGGTTGGGCCTTGTGCCCACAGGTGTTTCGGTACATTTTTCAATCTGACATCAAACTCTCGTAATACATAGTGACCCTTAAAGTCACGCAGGAAAAGTCTGACTCCTTCCGGAGAAAAACATATCACAGCTCCTAGAGCCTTCAATGTTTTGATACCTAACAAGTTTTCTGGACATGATTTTGTGAGTAACAAGCCTGTAACGCGTGATAATGGACCCACAGCTAGGGGGACTGGTTTCGATACTTCATTTACAATAGGCTGTCCTGAAAAACCAAGGGAAACATTCTGTGAGCCTGAGAGGGGTGCCCCTGGGACTTCATTATGGCTGATTGTTGTGCGGCTTGCCCCTGTGTCAATTAAAAACTTTCTGTCTTTTCCCAATACTTGACTGTGTACATAAGGACCCTCCTGATCTACAGGAATCTCAATAAGAGGCAAGCCAACCTCCCTCTCTAGGCTGTTTCATGTGTATCGCTGATAATCGGGATAATCAGATTGGGCATACTGGTTCATCTGTCATGAAACTTGCTGCGTCGCGGCAATGGGCTGTGGCTGTGGCTGTGATACCGCTGCGGTCTGTGCTGTATGTGGTGGAGCATGCATAGGTTGTGAATTCTGTAAAGTCTGTTGCTGGACCTGGTCTTGTCTAGGCGGATGCGGTCTTTCTTTAGTTTTTCCTGTTGCTATATTGTGTTTTAGGACTGGACATTCATGTACGTAGTGACCTGGCTGCTTGCAATAGTTGCATGTCCCTTTAACGGGAGCTGCTGCATTACCTGTCTGGGTCGTACCCTTTCTCTGGCTGTCGGCTGGAACCGACTGGGCCACTAACATTTTCATTTTAGTGTCTTTCATACGTCTCTGTTCGTGATCCTGTTCTTCTCTAATTCTGTTCTGGTGGTATTGTAACATTTGTAACATCTGGGATGGCGTATTTGCTTGCCATGTACTTTCAACTTTATATACACGGTTCTTAACTGATGTCAGGGAATTCTCGACCACAAATCGCTGGCCCACACTGTAGGCACAGGCAGCAACTGAATACTATGACAAGGGCAATGCCTAGGAAGGATAGGACCTTCCATCCCCAAGCGGTCAACGTTGTCCAGAACCAACCGGACCAAGTCCATGTGCCTGGATTCTGATGTATCAAACTTGCAATTTTATGAAGACGTGTGATAGCTTTATATACTGTTGGCGCGTTTTCTGGAATGAAAACACAGCAACTTGACCCGATGACCTTACAAGCTCCGCCCCTATCTGCTAGGATGACGTCAATAACAAGACGATTTTGAAGGACAACAACCCGCATGGCAGATTGCTCCTCTGTTAAGTTGCCTAGAGCGGAGGTAGTTTCATTCACTAATTTCCCTTACCAACATACGCTATCATTTCTTTAGTCGTATCTGGTTCTTCAGGTCCTTCCTCCTCGGAGGAGTCATTCCTGCCACTTTCTTTTTCTTTTTCTTTTTCGTGTGTTTCTATTACTGCTTTTCTAATTTTCTTGTACATACTTGCTATACAGTTCAGTTTATCATGGTGTCCGTCGGCTATATTTTGACCCCACTTGTTTAGTGCTTCCATCTCTTCCTGGTCTACTCCAGGCCTGTCTCGTTCTCTTATTAAGCAATTTATGAAGAAACGTAATATACAACCTTGAGTGTCAACTTTCTGGTGAGCCAGGGCCTCTTTAATACTTTCAAGATCTTCCCCAGTCTGGACAAAATGATATATTCTATCTAGGTGTTCGGTCATTCCTGGAATTAACACTAGGTAATCTGCAACCTTTCGTAAGCGTAGTGATGCCAACAACATTCTATCGTCTTTACCGGGTACTGGATCATATCTGCAAAATGGAAGGGGTTCTTTAAGCATGTCGAGACGGGGTGATTGGGGTGTACGTTGCTTCATTATGTCCCTAAAGTTCAATCGGTGTGTTGCTGGCGGGGTCTGGAGACCTCCTGTCGCACCTCCTGTAGCGGGGACTTGAAAATTGTATGTCTGTGGAGTCAGTATCTGTGTCTGAACTTGTCTCTTATTAGGATCAGGCGCAATCGGATTTGGTATATCAACCTTAGGTGTGGGAAGTGGCGGAGGTGGAGGAGGGGGCGGAGCAGGCTGTCGAACGGGTGAACCTTGTTGCGGCAATGGCGGGATATGGTCTTGAGGCGGGTTGCCACCTCCGTCACCGTCAGTAGGCGGGACGCGGGCACGTGGATTGGTGTAAGCGGGTGCTACATCGTCTAGATAGGAAGCAAGGAATATGTCTTTGGTGGTCCTGTGACTTACTTTAGTCGGAACCAATGGCGGCGGCAGATTTTTTGGTATTTCTGAAGTGGCTTCAGGCAAACCCTCGGCCACAAAGTACATGCCATTTTCAAGATTGTTTCGCATAGGGTCTACTTGTTCTGCTTTTACTCGGATCCCTTCATTAACTAATTCGTTTTCTCGGACTCTATCCGACTCTTCTCTATGTCTGTCTTCTTTGCGAAGTGCTTTTTCGGCACGTTTATGTGATTCTTTACGCCAAAATTCTATGGCGTCTTTCTGAGATTGTCTGGCTTTCTTTTTCCATAGCGCTTCTTCTACCTTCATGATGCACTCGGCATCCCATGTTCCTGTAACGGGCCATCTGTGTCTCTCGTCTAGGTGCTTGGTATAATCGGCCCATAAATCTAGATACAGTATGGCATCTAAGCCATGCTTATGGTACATAAAATTTCCAGGAGTGTCCCTAGGGGGGATAGGAATTTCTTCCTCTAGTATCCCTTTCCTAGTTCCTATCTGTCTTAATTTATTGAAAAACTGCATCTTATTACTTAGTACTGGATACTTGATACTTGTTACTTACTCTGAACACAGCTAGTTACACAAAAACACAGTAATGTACATCAAACAGTCACTCATACCACGACATTAATCACATGAAAAACATTTTGAACATATATGACTACCTTGATACTAGATGTGCCGCTAAACAGCACAGATACACTGTCGAGAACAGTGCAAGAACTTGAATGCTTGATATACTGCTAAACAGTACAGATACACTGTCTAAAACAGTGCAGACCGCGTTTGTGTACCCAAACCCGTCTTTACCGGATACATAATAATGCACCCGTCTAGATACGTCCCAGCAATGGTACTCACCGGGAAGCACGGAACAGAAGGCCTCGGAAAACTCGACTGGACTGGACCGGACTCGGCTCGACTCGACTCGACACGTGGATACTTCGGGAACTGGTGGGCCTCTTGACACCTCGGACCTTGCTTCTTTCGGCTAGGCTCTGGTCGGGATCCTCCGCACTCCTCACCGCCTCGTCTGGGTGCTGATCGCAGTCTCCGTCACCTCCGTGGGCCAGAGGGAGATACAGGAAATCCTGCGGGTACGCGTAATTGTCCGTCTTGACTTATGGCAGGGGGCAAAGGTTGCAACGCACCAACCGGCGCGTAAGGTGGGGGAGGGTCCCTGTTCGGGCGCCAAAATAATGTGGTAAATATTTGATTTACCATCCTAATTTCTATGCAGGTAAGTACTTAAACAAAAATAACTCAATCGGAAAGAAAGACGCAGAGTCCGTGGTGTTAGAGTTCTTAGGGGTTTTATTCCTTAAAAAGGAATGGTTCTTGAACCGGATATCGGATTCCTGACACCACTGGGGTGCAGGAAGGGATAGAGCATACTTTATTGACAAGACATAACTTTTATACTTAAACCATATAATGAATACCAATACAGTAGGCGTAACAGCTGAGAGAAACAAGATAAAAACACACACGTGTTAGCAATACGTAATCAAAAGGCGTGAACTGGGCGTGAACATAGAGGTGTGTGCTAGAAACGTCACATAAAAGTGTCACAAGTGGGTGGATACATAGCAGAATCTTGCAGTGTCAGCAGAAATCTGAGGTCTGGATGCGCGCGCAGCTGCATGACGTGTGATTGACGTGAAACTGGAGGGTGCAGGGGACTTGACATTTACACTAGCGGAAAGAGACAGAAGTCTGGCATGTCAGATCAACTCGTACCTATATCATATCTGATATCTGATGTTTGGGAACCATATTATCTAGAGGAAAAGGTCTCTTGGGCAGAGGCTATTCTATACTGACTGTGAGTGCATGTATAAGCGTCTACGTGTCTGCATGAGATGCGGGCATGGGCCTACCATGGTAACAGAAGCTATGAATTACTTGCACGGAGACAGTGAGGCCGGGCCCTTTGCTCTGCAGCTGGAAGAATGTTTACTTGAACTAGTAGGCAGGAATGTATGTTTGAGGAGCGGAGCAGATTATTCGAAGGTTGAATACAGTCTTGGCAGGCAGCAGGCTGAGCTAAGCGCCGTTAGCCGCGCAGGGAGTAAGGCAGGGGTCACGGGTACAGAGGCAGCCCAGGCTGAGGCGTTCAGAGTCAGAAGGCAGGAAAAAGCTCGATGGCAGAATTCAGGGGCCTACTTCGCCAGAGCTGAAAAACGTGTAAAGTACACCACAAAAAGACGTTGGCATGGCATACTTAGGAACGGAATATTCAACCCGTTCAGAGTGGATCTGAAAGAGAACATGTTAACGTTGGACGCAAATGTATTTGCGTCTTCATAGCTGGCACAGGAGGGAAGTTACATGCACTTTAAGCTCGTACATGGAGACGGTGGGGTACACGCTAGGGAACATTTCTTGACCATAAAATTTATATTTCCTCCTGCGTGACATGCTCCTAAGGTGTTTAGGGTTGCGTAGTGTGTACTTACCTGTTCCCAGTAGTTACTGGATGTGATTCATAACTGTTACTTTGTGCTACAGTGATTTTATATTCTTTTATTCTAAGTTCTGACAGTATTTCATTTCTACTAAGTGCTGATTATTTATGACAGTGGCCCATGTGGCCCTGTCTTGTGAATAATCCCATGTGAATATTGCCTGTGCCAGTTGGCAC